>NC_138505.1:16580948-17802004 GCF_964252035.2 Podarcis erhardii | reverse complement strand
GTCTTAGCCAAAAGGCCAAGAAGCGATTCTTATATTGAATTGCTTGTAGGCTTTCCAGAGGCAAGACCAGAAAGAACAACTGCGATGGTGTGGATGAGCCCAAGGGGAAAGGCCTGCAGGGCCCACAGAAGGGCCTTAGCTCTACATGGAGCTGCCCTTGAAGATTACTTGGGAACTTCAACTGGCCCCAGATGCAGTGGGTAGAGTATTGGCTGGGTTTCCCTTTAGAAATCATAGAACCCTTGTACTAAAACAGCCACACTGACTGCCAGTTTGTTTCCAGGCTCCATTCTTCAAGGTGCTCATGTGAGTGTCTGAAGCCCTAAACGACTCAGACCTCAAATATTCGAAAGGCCACCTCCTTCCCTGTAGCCCATCCTGTGTGTTAAGATTGGCAGAGGGGTACCTCCTGCTAATTTCACCTCCCGCGGAAGCACCTTCCAAGTTGATTGAGGGGCTCCGATGTGACATCTTGACATTGCGTGACGTCACAAGGAGCCAGGGAGTGGAGCTGAACATTGGCGGGTGGGGGGTGAAATTGCCTTGGCCCCTAGGAGTTAGTGTGTATGCTCAGAAGTATGGTAGTAGCTGGGGAGAGGGCCTTCTCTGTGGCAGCCCCTGAGTTGTGGAACTCCTTCCCCTCAGAAGTGCACCTGGCACCTTCACTGTACAGCTTCCAACAAATTCTGAAGACACATTTCTTTACACTGGCCTTTGACACTTGAAAAGTGTGTTTTCAGGGCCCACCCTATTCCTGTAAAGGTTTTAACTGCTTTTCATTCTGGGTTTTAAATTGTTGAAACCTGTCCTGGGAACTGCGAGAAATCAATTTAATAATTAATAAAGCAGCAGCCTTCCATGGAGAAAGCTCTTGGTTCAGTTCCTGGCATCGCCCCGTAAGGTTTAGAGAGACTGAAACCTTGGAGAACTACGGCCAGCCGTTGTCAGCAAGACTGAGTTATATTGTTAACAATCTAGAACGAGTGTGGTGTAGTTGGTGAGATTGTCAGCAGAGGCGGAGCTACATGCTCCAGCACTCGGAGTGGGTGTGCACCCAGGGGCGGGGCTAGCAGTCTGCAGGGGCGGGGCTAGCATCCCAGCAATGTCACTCCTCCTCAGGATGGCACCCGGGGCGGACCACCCCCACTGCACCCCCCTTGCTCTGCCTCTGATTGTCAGACTGGGACCTGAGAGACCAGGGTTCAAATCCCTACAAATCCATGAAGCTCGCTGGGTGACCTGGGGCCAGTCGCTGCCCCTCAGCCTAACCTACCTTGCAGGGCTGTTGTGGGAAAGAATAGTGAGAACTACCTTGAGCTCCTTGGAGGAAAAGGGGGGGGGAGATATAGAAGCAATACATAAATACAGTGGTACCTTGGGTTACATACACTTCAGGTTACATACGCTTCAGGTTACAGACTCCACTAACCCAGAAATAGTACCTTGGGTTAAGAACTTTGCTTCAGGATGAGAACAGAAATTGTGCTCTGGTGGCGCGGCAGCAGCAGGAGGCCCCATTAGCTAAAGTGGTGCTTCAGGTTAAGAACAGTTTCAGGTTAAGAACAGACCTCAAGAATGAATTAAGTTCTTAACCCGAGGTACCACTGTAAACAGTCCTCATTGGAAGAAGTGTGGCCTAGAAAGGAACCAAATAAACAAAGAAATACCAGAGAGCTCTCTTTCAAGTAGGCTGTGACAGGGAAGAAATTAAGTCCAGTTCCCCAGCTAACACAAACCTGCCCAATTCCTGCTTCCTGGAACAGCAGCGAATGGACTTACACCCATCCTTCCACTTTAGTATTTTTCTGAATTTTGCAATGCAGCTTTCACCACCAAGAAATGTGTTAAAAATAAAGAGTGTGTATTGTATTAACAATAACAATGCACAATGTACAAAAAAATCACTATGTGAGGACAAATTGCTTGCAAAAATATGTATATTAGACAACACAGCATACAAAAATTGGGAAAATGCATACTAAAAGGCTGACAAATATTTGAGAGGGGGTTTTCCCCCTTTCCTTTTCTCATACTGCAAACTGATGTGGAAATGGGCAAGCTGAGTTTAAGGTTGGAGAATGATCAACCCAAATGGACAGATCTGCCCATCCCTCGGTCAGAATGGGACAGCTTCAGTTGGCACCAGATTGGCGGTGCCCAGCCAGTGGAGATAACTGGGGGGCAAAGGGGTCTTTGTTCTCAAATTTACTGCATTAATCTTTTCCCACGGTGGGCAAGGAAAGGGGGGTTGTCATGGGCTGGAGTTGGGCTCTGTTTGTTTTTTTGTTTTGATGTAAAGGTCTTTCAGACGTCTGGGTTACTGCTATTGCACCATCTGCCATCGTGAAGCCAGCGCCTGGAGAGGCGGACGCAGCTGATGGAGGCGGGCACCATCCCTGCAAGTGCATGGGATTGCGTCAGCCACAGTTGGGAAGAGGCATCTTGATGACCCACATAAAACCCTATGGACCTGCTTTCTCTTTGAACGTGGAGGGCAGTGGTTCCTCTGGCCCAGAACAGGGCCTGAGGCCAAGAGGGGTCTCCCCTCCCCAGTCCCAGGACAGGCTCATGTGTCCATTGCAGTTTCTCATTTTTTCCAGTCCTAGGAATACAGGGAGTGGCCTTATATTGGGTCACATCTGTATTACCCAGTCTGGCTCTCCAAGGTTTCAAGCAGCGGCTGTTCTGACCTGGAGATACCAAGGATTGAACATGAGACCTTCTGCATGCAAAGCAGTTCCCTCTGAAAAACCGCTTTTCTACATCAGTTTGCGATTTTTGTTATGGTCCTCTGGCAAATGGTAGCTTACATTTCTCCTGATCTATGCATTTCTGTACACAGTTTTGCCAATCATACACATTTTTGCAAGAAACCCCCGCTAACATTAAGTTGTTTTAAACTGTTATTAATATTGTGTTTTAATATTTATGTTGTGTTTTCATTGTTGTAGCCCACCTGTTACCCCTGAAGGGCAGATAATAAATTGTAATAATAATAATAATAATAATAATAATAAATGTTAGTAAGCTATTTTCACAAATATATGCATATCTATGCACATTTCCCCTTAATGCACATAGTTTTGCTCACATTTTCTTGGCTGGAGAACTGCATTTGCAAGATTCAGAAACATCACAGCTCTATTCAGACCTGTTTCCTAAAAAGCACCCGTCAGTTCCCAAAGGTCTGTTGGAATAAAACAGTCTTCACCTGCTGGTGGAAGAACAAGAAGGAGGGGGAAGCTTAGAAAAGACATGTGTTTGCAGGGGGAAATGTGTGAAAAATGGGTACGAATTAAGTGCAACAGTTTGATAAATTCTTTTTTAATCCAGAAAAAGAGAGGATGAGATGAGGGAGCGCATGTGAACATGACACAAAGTGGAAACAGGCTGTTCCGTTCACCTGTAGCATACTCTAAGGACTTATCCACATGTAACTTTTGTTGGCGCTTTCCAGGCACAACCCACACTTTAAAGCTCTGTGCCTGAGCGCGCGCGCACACACACACACACACCCCGGAGCTTTCCCTGCAAAAACTCACTCTTTACCACTGAACTGGAGCAAACAGTAATTCATGGAAAACTCGAATTGCCATTTCAACTTTAGAGACCAGGTTTTCGCAGAGAAAGCTCCAGGGTGTGAAAAAAGGAGTTCTCAGACACAGAACTTTAAAGCGCAAATCTGTGCTTGGAAAGTGTAGGGCAGAAGTTAAGTGTGAATAAGTTCAGAGTGAATCAAAAAACTTCTTTCTCTCCCTTCTTCACATCACCAGAAATTGGAGCTGTCCATTGAAATTGAGTGGTGATCTATTCAGGACAGGTGAAAAGATGTGCCTCCTTCACTGAACACATCATTGACTTGTGGGACTCAGTGTCACAAGATATCAAAGAACTGTAGAACTGTAGAGTCGAAAGGAACCTCGAGGTCATCTAGTCCAACCCACTAGAATGCACAAATCACAGCTAAAGAATCCCTGACAGATGGCCATCCAAACGCTGTCAAAAAACCTCAAACAAAGAAGAGTCTATCACATTCCAAGAGAGTCCACTCCACCGTCAAACAGCTCCTACCGACAGAAAGTTGTCCCTAATGCTTGGTTGGAACCTCCTTTCTTGTCATTTGAATCCCATCCAAAACAAGCTTGCTCCATCTCCCATGTGACAGCCCTTCAGGTATGTGAAGATGGCTATGGTGATGTCCCCGAGCTCAGACAAGGCAAAGGTTTATCAGGTGGTGCCAAAGTGCTTAGCTGTATCTAGAATGAACCATGGTTGACGTCACTTTAATAGCTATGATCAAAAATAGAGAAAGTTCCCATGGATCGGTCTTTCCCAACACGGTACCCTCCAGATGTTTGAGACAGCAACTCCCACTGGCCAGCAGGGCTATTTGCGATGATGACTCCCATCACACAACTATGGTGGTTGGGACTCTTGGGAGGTGTAACCCAAAATATCTGGAAGGTAGCAGGCTGGAATAGGCAATCGTTTTGAATTCTGCCAATTTTCAAAAACAGCTTGTAGGGGAAGAGGCCACTGTGTGAAAGACAGTCCGATTCTCAGCAATTTGATAAAGCAGTCCTGTTTTGGATCAGGTGGCCAAAGATCTCAGCCACAGCCAGAAATAATTATTCTTGTCTTAGGAGCATAGGAAGCTACATACATTGAGTCAGACCCCTGGGCCATCTAGCTCAGAATTGCCAACACTGACTGACAGTGACTTTCCAGGGTTTCAGGCAAAAATCTCTCCCAGTCCTACTGGGAGATGCTGAGAATCAAACCCAGGACATTCTGCATCCAAAGCAGAATTCCGCCACTTTGCTACAGTCCTTACTTTGAAGAAGATCACATATACATATACCTAAACTATGCAGAATTCCAAAAGTGCAGCTCTCTTGCTCATTTGCTCTTCTTAAAAGTCTGGCAAAAATTCAATGAAAGAAACAGGCATTAGAACAGAATTTGCATTGCGATAATGCCCATTTAAAAAAATTAATACACTATCTGCCATCCCACACTTGCTGTTCAGTCTTGTTCGTTATTTCAGGAAACTCACCAAAGGTTCCTGGGGTGTGTAGATATTTGGGGAGGGGGTCAAAAGGAGTGGGGGGGCCCTCTCTCTCTCTTTAATTAATCAAGGTACTTGACTCGGGTGCAAGCTTTTCCACATGAACAGGCATGAGAAATCAGGGGAAGGGGGTGGTGAAGCTTTTTTATTTTTTGTCTCATTCCATTACAGCTTCAAATGGTTAATTAAGACAATAGAGCAACTGAGACTGGCTCCATGAATGGACGTCTAGACTCTATAGTCCGGCCTGCACGTTCCCCATCAGAATGTTAAGGTGGCTTGTCGGCCTCCACCAACACCCCCCCCCAATAGCTCACCACCAACCACTCCGCCCCACCATCCACTTCCCTAAGCCCCCTGCCCGCTCCCCTTTGTTTTTGTCCTCAAACAATCATGCCTTTGAGAATCCTGGCCAGATTGGCAGTTCGTCTGGTGTGAGGCCGGGTGTCTACCTCAAAGCAAGCCTTCCCAGAGCCTAATATGATGAGGAGGACCATTAAAGACTGTAAAAAGGGGGGGGGGCTTTGCATTGTCTAGTCCTTTGCTGTTGTTGTTGTTGATGGCTGAGGTGGAAACAATCTTGGCGGGGCCTGATTAGCATGAATCCCCTGCTTAACTCCTGTGAAGGAACCATTGCCTCAGCAAAGGGGCTTAGAAATGGAAAGCTGAGTTTTTGATGTGGAATTTTTAGGATATATGCCCCAGATTTCTGACTGGTGAGTCAGTGGTGGTGCAGTGGTTAGAGTCGGACTAGGACCTGGGAGACCAGGGTTCAAATCCCCACTCAGTCACGAAGCTCACTGGGTGACGTTGGACCAGCCACAGTTTTTCAGCCTCACCTACCTCACAGGGTGGTTGTGAGGATTAAATGGATGAGAAGAGACATGTGAGCCACCTTGAGCTCCTTGGAGAAAAGAGAGAGGATAAAATGTAATAATAATGTGATAACAACAACAAAGGCGTAGGAGTTAGATGCATATATCCACTAGTTAGCATGTTTATCATATAAGCACTTCCTTTGGAAGATGCAGAGGGACTGAATCTTAACCACAGTGTGTTTTCGTGATCTCAGAAGCCTGTTCCATAGTCTCTCAGAGCAGGGCTTTTAGAGTGGCTGCCCTTCTTTTGTGGAATGGCAGTCCTGTGGAGATACAACAGGCATCCCCTATCTGCACTTCCCGCAATCACATTTTTGTTCTGTCAGGCTTTCCCAGCTGGTTAAATGGGTCTTTAACATGAGTGTCCATCTTGGTCTTGCTTTAAATGCTTTTGTTGTTTTTGTGTTTTTAATTATCTTATAATTAAATGGCCTTCAGTCGGTGGTTTAAAAGCTGATGAATACTGTACATCAATAATAATAACTTAGCATTTCTATTAAAGCATCAGTGTAGATGATGCAGTACTGCAAACAGAACATACAATGGCTGGTGGCCATTGATAGCCATAACCTTTATAAATTTGTGCCATCCTCTTTTAAAGCTGTCCTAGTTGATGTTCATCGCTGTCTCTTGATGGAAACTAATCCCGTGGTTTAACTATGATCTGTCCTGAATCTTCCAACATTGTGCTTCATGGTGTGTTCACAATTTCTACAATTCTATGATTCTATGAAGAGGGGGACTTTTCTCTATCCATTTTTTCAACCGCTCCTGGATCCAACCGTGCTTCAAGATGGTTAGGTGGCAGCAGTGGCAAAGAATGTATTCTCCCAGCTTGATCTGATGTGCCAGTCCAGGAGTGCCCCTTCTTGGAGAAGTCTCAGTCAATCACATCCAGATTAGACTACTGTAATGCTCTTCATGTGAAGACAGGCCAGCTCTGGTCAGTTCAAATTAGGATGCCTGAGATCAGGCTTGAGCCAGCTGATCCGATCATATAATGCTGATCTCGTAACAGAGTCATTGGTTGCCAGTAGAGAAGTGCAATTTCCATGTCAGTTTCTAAAATTTTTAAATATAAAAATTAATTTATCATGAGTGTGCACAGATGAGCACTGGTAACATAGAAGAGGGTGTAAGACACATATTAATCAAACACTACATATACACAGATCTCTACAATATTTCAGAAAAGAAGAATGGGCCATGGAGGATTTGTAGAGTACCACAAACAGAATCAGAAACAGGATTCAGAACTCCAAAATCCAGGAGATCATAATTGTAGAAACTTCTAACTCTGCCTGTTGAGATGCTCACTGTTTTCTTTGTTTGGGGGGGGGAGAGAGTTTTTCAGATTCTATTTATTGTCATATTGATACTGCTTTAATGCTTCTTGTACAGTTTTCAATGTAACACATTTCTTTTGTACCTTCTTCTCTTGCCTCCCTCCTTCCTCCCCCCCCCACTGCCTTTCTCATTGTAAATGTCTTGGGGCAGGTACCTGTCCTCACTGGGCATGAATATGCCATGCATGTTGATGGCACTTCAGAGCAGGGGCAAGGAAAGTTTTCCAGCCAAAGGCCACACTCCTCCATGGACAACCTCTCAAGGGCCACATTCCAGTGGAGGATGGACTGGAGGGAGACATGAGCAGGGCAAGGGATGTGACACTTATCTATAGCCAACAATGTTTACCACACTAGAACCAGAAAGTTTTACACATAAACACACACACACACACACACACACACACACACCAGCTTTGCATTCTCCATCCGGACAGAAGGACTCATAGGAGTTGTAGAGCATGGTTGATGGGGGATATGGCTGGGCAGAAGGGGTATCACCCGATAAGGGGGTGTACCCTAGAGCTAGGGCCATATAGAGAGGCCTAGGAGCCGCATTTGGCCTCTGTTATATGCGGTGGTGACAATAGTGAGGGTGATCCGTTGTATGATGGCCTCCAGATGCATCACATTGTAGATTAGATGGATAAGGGATACAGAAAGGGGTCGTTTTGTTGGTGCCTTTGGCTGGAGTGGGATCTGCCAAACTTGGCAGCTGTTGGAGCAGCTTAACCCTTCATCAGGCTAAGGCAAGATCCACCAAATGGGTGGTTACGTAGTGTGAAAAGTCAAGATCCAGACAGTTGTTGAGCTTTTTTATTTTTATTTTTTTCCAAAGCTGTTGAGCAAGATCTCAAAAAAAAGAGAGAGATGTTTGTGAGCTATTTTTTAGGAAATTCTCCATACATATGGGTTGCCATATGTCCAGATTTTCCCACACATTTAAGCGATTTCCTGGGCACTGTTTCCAAGGGCCAAATCCCAGCAATGTCTGGGAAATTCTGGACGTACGGCAATCCTAGGTTAAGCGGCTCCTATTCTATGATCATGGCAGAGTGGGCTATCAATGGCTACTAGCCATAATGACTATACTCTGCCTTCATGGTCAGAGGCAATAATGCCTCTGGAAGCCGCAGGAGGGGAGAATGCTCTTGTGCTTGAATTCTGCTTCTGGATTTCACATAATGGGCATCTAGTTGGCCACTGTGAGAACAGGAAGCTGGACTCAATGTGCCCCTTTTGGCCTGATCCAGCAGGTTCTCCTTACGTTGTTTACCTTTGCCACACGGCCGCCAGGTAAAGCATTCCAGAAATCTCCTGGACACTCATTGACATGGTTCTCCATCCTTTATTGCTCACTGATTTGGATTTCATGAGGAAGCACACCTGCCAATCAGTTGTTGCATTCTAGGATCCTACTTGCCTATTGTTCTAGGATCCAAGCTTAGTACAGTGGTACCTCAGGTTAAGTACTTAATTCATTCCGGAGGTCCATTCTTAACCTGAAACTGTTCTTAACCTGAGGTACCACTTTAGCTAATGGGGCCTCCCGCTGCTGCTGTGTGATTTCTGTTCTCATCCTGAAGCAAAGTTCTTAACTTAAAGTTCTTATTTGGTTCCTTTCTAGGCCACACTTCTTCCAATGAGGACTGTTTACAGTGGTACCTCGGGTTAAGAACTTAATTCATTCTTGAGGTCTGTTCTTAACCTGAAACTGTTCTTAACCTGAAGCACCACTTTAGCTAATGGGGCCTCCTGCTGCTGCCGCGCCGCCGCTCACAATTTCTGTTCTCATCCTGAAGCAAAGTTCTTAACCTGAGGTACTATTTCTGGGTTAGCGGAGTGTGTAACCTGAAGCGTATGTAACCCAAGGTACCACTGTACATAACGCTGTACCAGGACACTGTTGCAAAAGAGGCACCTCCAATTTATCCCCATTCAGCTCCCCAAATCACAGCACCTCCGTCTTATCATAATGAACTTCAAGTTCGTTCGCCTTGCTCTTTCCCAAAACTGCCTCCAGATCCTGTATTCCCTCTGGGATTTAGAGATATACTTGACATCTCCAGAGGCGGCCACCACAGATTACTAGAAATGTGGCTTTGGCCTAAAATTTAGCTCCACTACCATTTACCACTGGTTCTATTCCTCTGTGAGATTTTGGCTATCAAAGCTGTCACGCTGCCATGACCTCCCCCCGCAACTCCAGTTGACTTCCTTCTGCAATGATGTGCCCATCTCACTTTTTGCAAGTTCTTTAGAGCTCTCATGAGCCTCGCCATGGGAGAGAAAGAGCCAAAGGAATGCCGCTCCACATGTTGGAACTTGGGCCTAAATTATTCCAACTGCATACTTGCAAATGAGCTCGCCTATAGATGGTAGAGACAAAAGGTCATTAACTTCCCATGCACAGGCCCCGGCCTAGCTGCTAATTTGTCACCATGCTAATCTGACCCCCACTCCTCCTCCAAATTTCCACCCTGCCTCCTGGCATTTTTCTATTTCAATAATAGGGAGGATACACCCCCCCCAACCTTAGTACTTTTTAAAGAGGTATTTAATAGATCAAAATGTGGCGAAGAAATAAAGATTCTGCAGTATGTTTAAAGTCAGGAAGAATTATATGAGAGGAAAGAAGTGAAATAATGTGATATCTAGAAAGAAACTAGGCTGCTTTGTTTGCATGCGTCCCCCACCCAAATTAGTTTGCTAGGCTTTTTATATATAACAACAAATATATAACATCACACACACATTACAGCATCACAGACAATTGTTCCCAGGGAAGAATACACTTCAAGTCATCTTGTTCAGGATAGCAAAGATGCTTTGGAGGGTTTATCTTTTAAGACCAGATTTGTTTGTATGTTGAATAAAGGACTACCTTATTGCATACAATTTTTCCGGTCTTTTCGTTTCCTTTATTGCTTTTAAGTTATGAGTTATTTTCTCATATGTAGCGAATCACCAGGCATTTTAAGTCCAGGGATAGTCCTTGTAAGGCCTCCCAGGTTTGAGCTCTGGATAGCTGAGTGATCACTAAAAGAATAGTCAGTAAGTCCTTATTCTTTATAACAGCATTTGGTCTTTGAAGAGAGACAATAAACAGAACAGGGGCGAGTGATCCATGGGCTTTCGAATGATCAACTACCTTATAGCATTTGGGATTTTTATTTTAGAGAGAAGGAGAGCTCTGTTCATAAAAGTCAAATAAACATATTTTTTTTAAAAAAAGAAAAAGGAAAGGAACATAAGATAGAAGCTTATAAAAATATGCATGGCATGGAGGAAGTGGATAGCTAAAGGTTTTTCTCCCTCTCCCATAACACCAGAACTTGTGGGCAATCCAATGAAGGCGAATGCTGGAAGATTCAGGACAGATAAAAGAAATTACTTCTTCATGCTGCACATAGTTAAACTATGGAACTCCCTCCCACAAGAGACAGTGATGACCACCAAACTGGATGGCTTTAAAAGAGGACTGGAGAAATGAATGGCTATCAACGGCTATTAGGCATGACAGTTTGCTCTGCCCCCTGAGTCAGAGAAGACAGTGCTTCTGAATCCCAGTTGCTGGAAGACACAGGAGGGGAGAGATGCTCTTGTGCTCAGATCCAGTTTGCAGGTTTCCCACAGGCATCTGGTTGGCCACTATGAGAACAGGATGCTGGACTTGATGGGCCATTGGCCTGATCCAGCAGGCTCTTCTTAAATTCTTATGTCCGGTTAAAGTAAAGGTAAAGGGACCCCTGACCATTAGGTCCAGTCGTGGCCGACTCTGGGGTTGCGGCGCTCATCTCGCTTTATTGGCCAAGGGAGCCGGTGTACAGCTTCCGGGTCATGTGGGCAGCATGACCAAGCCGCCTCTGGCGAACCAGAGCAGCGCACGGAAACACCGTTTACCTTCCTGCTGGAGTGGTACCTATTTATCTACTTGCACTTTGATGTGCTTTCGAACTGCTTGGTTGGCAGGAGCAGGGACCGAGCAACAGGAGCTCACCCTGTCGCGGGGATTTGAACCGCCGACCTTCTGATTGGCAAGTCCTAGGCTCAGTTGTTTAACCCACAGCGCCACCCGCGTCCCACTATGTCCAGTTATGTACCACCAATTACCAGTCACTGGGGACCATCCATGAGAGAAGGTGATTGCCCTCAGCTCCTGCCTGTGGGCTTCCCAGGGGAATATGGCGGACCTTGTGGGGAAAAGGATACTGGATGAAACAGGCCCTTGGTCTGATCCAGCAGCAGGATCTTCTAGTGTTCTTACCTCACAAAGGAACCAGCCATTTCTGAGCAGATCACAAGAAATTTAGCATCCCCTCCTGATGTGATACCTTTTCCTTGATTATCCCTTTAATTATAGGGAAATTAAAAGCGGTTCCTCTCTTCTAATTGCTTTCCGTTACCGAGACACACACCCCTCTTGCCAGCCCAGCCCAGCTCCCTTTCATATGTCCTTTTTTGATATCTCTCCTGCCTTCTGTCACCTTCTGTCATGTTTGTTGCTATGGCAACCCCAGTCAGTGTGGCTCAGATAAAGGGTTGGTATCAGAGTCGGTCTCTGTGCCAAGTCTGTGGAGGCTGGGCAGAAATCGGTGTTCCCCATCCCCCAGTCCTGGTTAAAGGGTCTGTGTGGGCATGGAGGCCGAAAGCAAATGAAATGGGGTTTTCTGGCATCCTGAGAGTGGAGCGAAGGCAGAGCATTTAGCATTTCCAGTAAATCTTACAGTATTTTCAGCATCTTGCAAATCTTACCTATTGCATTTTGCGCTGTTTTATCCTGTAAGCTTTAGCATCTGCTTCAGACCAAAAATGTTTTCAGTCAAATAAATGGCTTGTTTCACCTCAGAAAAAGGATCATTTCTCAAAATAATTCTGGCAACTTCAATTGGTTGGCAGAAAGATGGTATGAATGTATCTTCTCCTTAATTCATTTCCCCCCAAGCTTCTGAATGATCGATTTTGCTCAATTATTACATCCAAGTTACTTAATGAGACAAGATTTTGCATCGCTTTGCATACTTGTTTCAAATCATTCTTCAGAGAGTGAAATTTGAGGTGTTTCAAAAAGCTGAGTTCAGAGAGCTTTATAGTGTGTGTGTGTGTGTGTGTGTGTGTGTGTGTGTGAAGCAGAACCTGATATTCAATTCTAAATTATACCAATGTCTAAAGAGTTTGGATCCGAGTTGAATTCACAATTCAACAAATATTTCACAAAGTTGTTCAAATCAGTTTAATTATTTATTTTAATCTTTTTTTAAAAAAATCCCACCTTTCCTCAAATGTGCGAACTTGCACAGAAATATTAAGACAACAAAATCAATATATTAGATCAATCATATTGAGCTGTATCCAGCTGAATTGTACTCTGGGTAGGCTCAATGAAATGAATGAACCTGAGTTGGTTGCGTCCTTTTTTTTCAACAGGTTTACTCTGAATAACATTGGAAAGAACCCATTGTTTGCCTTCTCAAGTATGTTCAGTACATTAAATAATATGAATTAATGTCAAACCAGGAGGGAAATCATTGGGACAGTTGGCAGATCTCTGCCTGTCAGGACTGAAGTGAGGCACAGAGTTAGGCCTGGGGCCTGTTGGGTTTCCAAACCCTGTCAGCCATCTTGCCTGATCTTCTCTTTAGGGCTGGCTTGTCTTAATTTGGCTTGACATATATGAATTCTGAAATACAGACATGCGTGACTGAGGGGGTGGGGGTGAAAATATTCGCTTGCTTTCAAGCTTTTAAATAAATAAATAAATAAATAAATAAAATCTGAAACCTAACTTCAGAGAGGACGGAAGAGGAAGAATGAACAATGAGCTGGGAAGGGGTGGGGAAAAGCTTTTGACACAGAAGAGGCATGAAACTGGATTAGACGGATTTGGCTGTGTCCCGGATGGAGAGCTGGGGACGTGGGGTTGGAGGCGAGTGGGTCGCCATCGCCAGAGGACAAGTGTTTCTCTTCTTCCCAGTTCTTGAGATCCCAATGAAGGGGGGGGGAGGCAGAATCTCCTTAGCTTTGGCTCACAACAATGAGAGGTGAAACGTATTACCCCAGGTGTTAAATAAATTAGCCCCATAATGGGTGGGATGGGGGGGGAGGTAGGAAGGTGGGTGGGCAGCCTTGCCCCTCCCAGATTGAAAGTTTATTCACTGGCTAATCAAAATGACATGATGGAGGCTCACAGACTATAGCCAATTACTCTCCAAGATGGAAGAGGTCAGGAGGTTCTCGACGTTCACAAGGCCTGAAACTTTTTGTGATGTAGATTGGCTGAGAGCAAGCGCACTACTGCAAAAGCCCAGACTGCTAGGAAACCCGAGGAGGCCCTCTGCTTGCTTCTGAGATATACCACCAGCTGCTAGCCTTAAGGTCTAGAAACTTGTTTACCCAAAGAGGGATGGAATAAGTCAGGATGCAGAGTTTCTGCACTCAATACCAGGCACTGAACTTTCAGGAAACCAAATTATGGAACATCCGCTCACCCTGGCTAAAGAACAAAAGCAAAATCCTGCACATGGAATATGGCAGCAATGAAGGGAAGATGGGCACAGTTAGAGGTTCACGGCTTTGATATCAAACTTTATTAGCAGTTTGGGGAACAGAAAGTTGGCCCTGGAGCTTCGGAGCCATTTCCAAATCCTGAATTCATGATTTCACTTTCAAACTCAGCAGGAGGGCTGACATTTGAGGGTATTTTCCCTCCCCATTTATTATTATTTTTGTAGAAAGCTGGGATTAGGTGGCTTGCAGTGAGGAAGTTTGCTCCAGGAATGGAATGGTTGGTGCATCTTAAAAAGCCTTTGTCCCGGGAATTCGAAATATGGGGTGGGGGAGAGGTAGGGGGTGAGTGAAGGAGGCTGTCGAAAGAGACCAGAAACATGAACGGCACCTTTCTCCCGTTCTCACATTCCCTCATTCCTTCCTTTCGTAAAGAGGTCTTAGACTCCTGGTCACATTGGCCTCACATGATGCTATCGCAAGGGGGAGATTATCCCAGGATGGAGGAATCTACTGAATGGTTGTTAAATCAAGAGGTCGTTTGGGAGTCAGTAAACTGCTCTTTTGTTTCCTCTAGACCCAGCTGCTGAGAAAATGGGGCACCCCCTCAGCCACCCCCCACCACACATACACCAAGTCCTCTGTCTAAAGGAAACTCAGGTTTTTCCTCCCTGCCTCAAGTGGAATTAACTGAAGAAGGGTCCCCACCACCCTCCCTTTCCCACCTTTTGACTGACAGAAGAATCCACTTCTCAGAGTCCATGGAATCATAGATTGGGAAAGGGCTTTGCAGACCGTCACTCAGTCCAGCCTCCATCTTTGTTCTTCTTTGGCCTTTGCCTTTGACATAGAAGTTGTAAGGTAAAGGTAAAGGGACCACTGACCATTAGGTCCAGTCGTGGCCGACTCTGGGGTTGCAGTGCTCATCTCGCTTTACTGGCCAAGGGAGCCGGCGTACAGCTTCCGGGTCATGTGGCCAGCATGACTAAGCCACTTCTGGCGAACCAGAGCAACGCACGGAAACGCCATTTACCTTCCTGCCGGAGTGGTACCTATTTATCTACTTGCACTTTGACGTGCTTTCGAACTAGGTTGGCAGGAGCAGGGACAGAGCAATGGGAGCTCACCCCATCACGGGGATTTGAACCGCTGACCTTCTGATCGGAAAGTCCTAGGCTCTGTGGTTTAACCCACAGCACCACCCTCGTCCCACATAAAAGTTGTACCTGTGACTTAAGTTTCTATATCCCTCATAAGAAGAGCAGTTTGTTACCAAAATTTGAAAAACACCCCCCACCCCCCATACACACACACACAGAGAGAGAGAGAGAGAGAGAGAGAGAGAGAGCGTTTAGGTGTTGACACATCTCAGGTTACCAGCTAAGAGGAAGGTGTTCTTGCCCACCTGGAGATTTATGTGTTCCCACCTGAAAGAGGCCAGGCAACCTTGGGGACAACCTTATATGACGATAGTGGACATATGTATATTAGCTACTCCGTGGTGTGAGAGCCCACAAGAATGATGAGCATAATGTCCCTCTGGGTGAGACCCAGGTGGGAGAGTTTGCAGCATCCCAGGTAAGAGATGGGGAGGAGCCCCTGAATGTTTGAAGACTGGGTCTTGGATCCCACTTACTGAATACAGGTACATCATTTGGATCATAGTGATAGGGGAATCCTTGACAGCAATTACTTTGTGATGTTGCTGAAGGTAAGACAAGAGTTTTAGGTGGTGCACAGATGGTATGAAGTGAAGGAGGAAGAGCTGGAGGAGGGTTTCCTTGGCTAGCAGGTCAAATGATAATATTCTGGGACTCAAACTTGGCATGAGGTTTCTAAGTGCTTTGAGAACAGTGCTGGAAGTACTGGGGTGCCTCTTCAAATATTGATTTCATAAAATCTATGCACTGCTTGATTGTTTAAAAAAACCTCAAAGTGAAGTGGTTTACAAAGAGAATAAATGAACAGAAATATCAGTAAAAACAAAACCAACAATAAACTAAAGAAAATATTAAAACATACATCATCATTCTATATGTCTATAGAAAATGTCTAAACAAAAATGTAATAGCAGGCACCAAAAAGAGTACAGTGGTACCTCAGGTTACAGAGGCTTCAGGTTACAGATTCCACTAACCCAGAAATAGTACCTCGGGTTAAGAACTTTGCTTCAGGATGAGAACAGAAATCACACAGCAGCAGCGGGAGGCCCCATTAGCTAAAGTGGTACCTCAGGTTAAGAACAGTTTCAGGTTAAGAACGGACCTCCGGAACGAATTAAGTTCTTAACCCGAGGTACCACTGCACAGTGAAGCTGCATGCCTGATGTCAATAGGTAGGGAGTTCCAGAGTGTAGCCCCCATTTTTGAAGGTGGACTCTTAGATCTTCATCTGAGGTCCTCCAGGTTCCCCCTCTGAGGGAGGTTTAGGGGGTAATGACAAGGAAGAGGGCCTTTTCAGTTGTGGCTCCCTGTTTGTGGATCACTATCTTCACTGAGATCCACTTGGCACCATCCACAAAAGATGAGGTTCTAGAATATTGTGGAGCTAGAAAAGGTTCAGAAAGCGGACAGAGAAATGCCCCCCCCCAAATAACATTAAAACTCAGGGACATTCAAGCATGTATATATTAGGAGAAATTCACACTAATATGCTGGTGGGTTTTCATGAAGACTTCTTTAAAAAAAAAAATCACAAATGTGTGCAAATGTGGAGAACTGACCTTAAGTTTGGAAAAATTAGAAACTGACATTGACAGACTTGTCCCTATAATATAATGTATTCCCTTTAATTTATTATTTTGTATGTATTTACTTATTGTCAATAAGCTGTATCCAGTTAAAAATATAACATGAGCCTGCTGGATGAGGCCAATGGCCCATCTAGTCCCACATCCTGTTCTCACAGTGGCCAACAAGATGCCCCAATGGGAAGCCTGCAAGCAGGACCGGAGCACAAGAGGCCTCTCCCCTCCAGCAACTGGGATTCAGAAGCATTGCTGCTTCTGACTGTGGCTTGTAGCCTTCTCCCCCCATTAATTTGTCCAATCTTCTTTTGAAGCCATTCAGGTTAATGGCCATCACTGCCTCTTCCGGGAGGGAGTTCCATCGTTTAACCACATGCTGCACAAAAGCTTAAGAGCAAACTTTAAAACTCCCCTAAGAGCATTAGATAAAACATATCCAGGTAAAATGTAAAATAAATGTGAGGTGATGATCACCCCTTGTTTTTAAGGGTATCTTTATCTTTTTAGGTTTTGTTTTTAAATAATTTTTTTCTACTTTACAATGGCTGGGGCTCTTGATCCCCTACCCTGAGGAAATTCTGATCTGCAGAATGCAAAAGGCAGGAGGACGTCTCCTTCTTTCATGGAGCACCCTAGTCAAACCCCCTTAATTAACTTGGTTTGGGGGTCCTTTTGCCCCCAGCCTGTTGTCTGCTTGATTAGTGGGTTTGTCCCATTGTCTGTCTGGCACAGATGCCCCCGATGCAAATGCCAACACGAGGTGGGCATGGAGAAGCCATCTCCCAGGATTGGCTGTTCCCTCTGCTACCATAGAAACCCTGTTTAGCGGGAGAGAGAGAGAAAAAACATCAAGGGTGTCTGCTGCTGGCAAGATGAATCTATTGCATTGTATTCCCCTCCTTTGGACGGACACACACACACACACACACACACACACACACACACTTCAAATAAGTCCCCTGCTCTCTCACTCCCTGCAACTGCTTTATGATTTGGCTTCTCTTTCTATTTGTCTCCCCTACCCCACAAAACTGCCCACCCCCTTTGAGACATACATTTCTATGTATTTTTTCATCAGATCTACTGACACCCCTTCACCATTCTCCTGTCCCGTCCCCGCACCAACCTCTCTGCTTTGTCTTAATATTGAAAAACCAGCCATGGTCTAAGGACAATTAAAATATCTTTCTTTGGTGGTGTTGGTGGGGCTAATATTCAGAGCCTGGGGGTTGCTCTGTCCCTGACGAATCTAGTACAGTGGTGCCTCGGGTTACAGATGCTTCAGGTTACAGACGCTTCAGGTTACAGACTCCGCTAACCCAGAAATAGTACCTCAGGTTAAAAAGTTTGCTTCAGGATGAGAACAGAAATCGTGCTCCGGCGGGAGGCCCCATTCGCTAAAGCGGTGCTTCAGGTTAAGAACAGTTTCAGGTTAAGAACGGACCTCCAGAACGAACCCGAGGTACCACTGTATTTCAAATGGGGAAAGCCCTCTCTCACCCCGACCACCTTGTCAGGCCTCAGTGTGAAGATGCACACAGACGCAGCTCATTTCATGTGATGAGGCTCAGAGTTGGCATGGCTGACGTGTCTCATGCCTGGGAGACTCTAGTTCCAACCCTCGCTCTGCCACCATGAACCTCAAAGCAGTGGCAAAGTGTGGGGGGCCAGGGGGGCCATGACCCCAGGCACAAACCTATGAGGGGGTGCCACCAGGTCCCTCCACGCAGGTGCTGGCTTCTGCGGAGATCCCTGTCCCAGCAGAGGTGGCAGAGCTTCCTTATCATAGCTGTCAACTTTCAGATTTGAAAATAAGGGATCAGCAGCCTCACCTGTCCCAGGGACAGTCTATGGGATATCTAACAATCCAGGATAGCAGTGGGAAGCAGCGGGAAATGGCACTGAAATAAGGGAATTTCCCACAAATAAAGGGAAGGTTGACAGCTATGTTCCTTATGCCCCCAAGGGCACATTCCTAAAGTCAGACTGCCCTTTGGTCTCCAGGCTGGGCTGGACCAGGGCTGGCCCCCTCTCACTCCTCGCTCGGCACTCTGTGCTCCCTGGACAGCAGTGGGAGCAGCACAGTCACACAGTGAGCGGGTGCAGACAGAGGGAGGTGGGCAAGGGGCAACCCCACCCTGACCCCACTCGGCGTTCCTCTCTGTGGGAATCAGGGGGATTCATGCACCAAGGGCCATGTTGGTTGGCCAGGCTCCCCGCTTCATGGGTGGGCAGGTGGTGTAGCACAGTCTCGCTTGGCTCCAGTGGGGGGTTGCTCCGGTGGTGGCTTGCCTGCCCCAGGCACCGGCAACTCACGCTACGCCACTGTCTCAAAAGACCATCAGAAGAGCCAGATGCCTATCTAGTCCAGTGACCTCATTCTCACGGGGGTCAGCCAGTTGCCTACTTGAAGCCATTCAGGACTGGTCCAAAGAGCCGCAGCCAGACGGTTGATCGTGGCTGGTTATAGGGAGCCTATGACTCCCTTGTTACAACAGCACCCCTGGCTACCAGTGTGTTTATGGGCACAATTCAAAGTGCTGGTTATAGCCCATAAAGCACTATGTGGCTTAGGCCCAGGGTATCTGAAGGATCGTATTCCCTCATACAAACACCCTCAGGCACTGACATCTTCAGGGGATAAGAAAGAGGGCTTTCTTGGTGGCTGCTCCATGCCTCTGATGGCTGCTGCTGTGGAATGCTCAGTTCACAACCTGGTAGGCAGCAAGACACTTTAAGACTGTGGAAAGGAAAAATAGGTGGAAGAGGAGAACAGCCAGCAAAATCCGTCAGCTTTGAGAGCCTCTGCTGGTAAATGCCTGAGAACTGCAGTCTGGATTCCCTTCAACTGATCAGGCAGAGGCTAGGACGGTGGTTTGGGAAAGGCCTGACTCCATCCTCTGATGCCATGGATGGCTAAATAGGATGTCCATGTATAGGTGCCCAGTTGGGAGCTTCTGGAAACTTCAAGAGAAGCTCAGTAGATGTCAGCTTGCAACACTTGCAAGTCTGAGGGACACCGTGTGATCTTACATGGGACCACACCTACTCAGTTTCTCCACTGTGTAAGTGGGAAGGCTGCCAGGCCATGCAGATATCAAGACCCATCTTTTTGCTTCCCATGCAACTGATTAAGCTAATCATCAGTGGTTCAGAAGCAACCAGGTATGTGGCACTTCCAACTAAGATTGGTATTCAGCTTGTGCTCAGCCCTTTTGGCCCATCCTGGCCAACTTTTTATTTGTCAATACCTCATGTTATATATGATGTCAGGTGACTGGCGGTTGGGTGTGTCTAGCCAAAATAGCTTGGTGGGCCAAATGTAGAATTAATGCGGCCTGCAGGTTAAGGTTCCTCATCCCGCTCGGTATGAACAGGAATGTACAGATCTCCACCAGGAGGGAATTTCCCAATTAGGGAGCCATTACCAACAAGGCCCTGGTTGGCACAATCCGTGGTTGACGATGGAACTCCCTGTTGAATTTGTTTTACTCACCCTGAGGTGCTGGATAAAGGGTGGGACGTGTGTGTGTGTGTGTGTGTGTGTGTGTGTGTGTGTGTAAATAAATGTGGATCCCTCTCACCAGCATTGTGGTTTCCCGCGCAACCCAGCTACGCTGGAAGAAAACTTTTCAAAAAATGTTTTACAGATGGGAGCAAACAAGGAGGAAATCTGGATCTCAGTAGAGATGACCCAAGGCTGCATGGATTTATTTTTCTGTGCAATTTTGGGCGAAGCTTGGACACCATTCTCTTGTTAGCCACAACAGCCTAGCAAAAAACCAGGTGGCAATAACTCTCTGGATTCCAGATGTTGGGGACACAGGGAGACTAAAATGATGGAGTGACTCCTTTATGAGAAAAGTTTGTAGCATTTGGGACTTTTTTGTTTAGAGAAAAGGTGAGTAAGAGGCGACATGATAGAAGCTTATAAAATTATGCACCGTGTGGAGAAAGTGGATAGAGGAAAGTTTTTCTCCATCTCTCATAACACTAGAACTCAAGGACATCCAATAAAGCTAAATATTGGAAGATACAGAAAGTATTGATCCACGCAGTGTGAGATGTGGAAATCGCTCCCACAAGAGGCATCTTTAAAAGAGGATTGGACAGATTGATGGATGATAAGGCTATCGGCATGATGGCTGCACTCTTTCTGAATACCATTTACTGGAAACCACAGGAGAAGAGAAGGCTTTTGTGCTTGGTTGGCCACTGTAAGAATACAATGCTGCACTACATAGGCCACTGGCCTGATCCAGCAGGCTCTTCTTCTATTCTTATGACTGTGCACTACCTTTAGGCTCTGCTTGTGAACACCCAGAGATATCTGGCAGGCCACATCTGGTTTAACGTAAGAATATAAGAAGAACCAAAGGGGCCCATCTAGTCCAACCAGACGCACCAATGGGATGCCCACAAGCAGGACTTGAGCACAACTATCTTCAATGGGGCTAAATGTATAGGTAGTGTAGAATTACAGTCCTAAATAATCAACACTCAATTCCTAACAAATTATTTGGATAGAACAAACAGCCACACGAGGATGACAGCATTAATCAGACAAGCAAGAATCACCAGCAGACGTCACGTGCAATAAAGCTACAAGCAATTTAAGGTGCCAGATCTAATAGGTGCTGTGAGGATGTTTTAAAATGCACAGTTAAAAAGGTAAAAGATGCAGAGCTGTATTCTCTTGTGTGGGAGTCACATGGCAGCCACCAGTAGGTGGAGCAACCAATGGGAATTTTACCTTTGAACTTAGCAGGCTAGTTTCTACAGTCCACACACACACCCTCTACCCTCTACCCAGAAAGGCAAGAGGCATGATCAGATTTCAAAGTCTCACTTCCTGGGGGGGGGGCACACTCAATAAGGGTATGAACCAAGTCTGGAGAGGGGAATGGCCTGGAGAGAGTCCCAAGGGCCAAGCAGAGAGACCTGGTGGGCCACATCTGATCTGTGGGCCTGAGGTTATATCCCATTTTATATCCCTTCAGGAAGGCTTTCCGAACAAGGCTTTAAAAGAGGATTGGACTAATTTGTGGAGGAGAAGGCTACCAATGTCTACTAGCCATGATGGCTCTGCTCTGCCTCTGCAGTTGGAGCCAGGAATGCTTCTGAACACCAGTTGCTGGAAACCACAGGGGGACAGAGGACTCTGATGCTCCTGACCTGCTTGCTGGTTCCCCACAGGCATCAGGTTGGCCACTGTGAGAGCAGGAGGCTGGAGTAGATGGGCCACTGGCCCGGTCCAGCAGGCTCTTCCAATGTTCTTATGTACTTAGCCCTTTGCAAGTCAATAATTTGTTCCTTCAAAACAACAACCTCCTCCTAACAACTTTGCAACGGGAATGATGAGGCCGGTGATTTATGCTGAGCGTAAAATAATCTAGAACAAAAGGAGCAGAGTGCAAGATAGACTGCTTCCGATCTGTCACAAAGAAGCCATCGGTCAATTCATCGGCACTGGAGGCTCTGTGTTATTGCAAGGAACCCCATCAGCTTAGAAAGGGGACAAGGGAGTCATGTAGATATGCTGCAGTGCTCAGCATATTTTACCCATCTCCACTAAACCTGCCTGTTTTATGGGCAGTATATGCCTATTGCCTTTGCCCCACCTACCAGGGGTTGTGAGGGTGAGGAAATGGGACAGGGTGGGGTTGGGTGGGAGCCCCAGACGAAAATCTGCTGTGATTGAGCTGAGCTATTATGCCTTTCTGACAATAGATTGGGAACTGATACCCACCACAGCGAACTGGGACACGTCCTGCCTGCACAATTCAGCGGGCTGTTTAACTGTCACGGCTAAAGCGGAGGAACTGTTAGGGGGTGCAGGCGAAATTCTTCCCCGTCTGAATTTCTCCATAGGTCCTGGAGTTTCAAACGACCAAGCGCTGCTGTTGTCTCAGCCTTTACTTCCAGGACTTGGACAGAGCTCATGTGAAGTTTCTCACAGTCTGCTGTCCCATCTCTCTCTATGCCTGCTGCTCCAGGAGGCTTTGGTAAAACACTCCCCATTGTGGGATTTCTTTTTAGGAATGATGTATGTTTGTTCTGGAAAAGTGGACCTCCAGGCAGAACAAACTCAGAAATGGAACAATCGCAGAAGACTGGGTGGTACCAGAAGGGGGCAAGCGCCCCTGAAAAAACCAAATGCTCTCTCCCCACTTGCCCCCCATTGCTGGACTCCTGCCATTAGCATCCACTGTTATTATTTTTTCAGAGATCTTTACATGTGGAATACCACTCACTCACCTAGAAATATACTTTGCCCTTTCTGTGCATTTGTTAAAAAAAATTGGTGCCACCACTGCACAGAATGGGATGTAGAGAGGTCTCTTCGAAGGAGATAAATTCAAACTTCCTGGCAAAATTACTCTTCCTAGAATCCCTCAGTATGCAAGTTTGTCAATACAGTGGTGTTTATCAGTTTATTTTGATTTATAAACCAGAAGGGTTGGGCAAAGTAACCTAGTAAAGGTTCGTATGTGCCTCTGAAGTTTAGCCACCTTTTGCCAACTTACTAGGAATGATGGAGGCGGAGGGAGGAGGGATTTTGCCACCGTAGAGACCTGAAATAAAGGGGGGGGGGGTTTCTCAAGAAAATTATATTAATTGCAAAAAATGTAATCTCCTAATCTGATGCCTCTCTCGCCATTATCATCTATGGATATTGTTGGATTTGGGGACCTTTTCCTTTCTTTTTGTTAAATATTTAGTTTGGTAAGTTGATCCTTAGGGTTTTATCCAATGCTAGTCCTACGCAGAAAAGACCCACTAAAGTTATTGGGGAAATACTAACTTAAATTCATTAATTTCGATGGGACTGCTCTGAATAGGACTAGTATTGGATACAACTCTTGATACTTAAATTTGTCGTTAAATTCATTGATAAAATTAAATTTAAAAAGAAGAAGCACCCAGGAAGCATAAATTTCAAGAGAAGCACTTGAAAATGCATTAAATTCAGGATTATTATTATTATCATTGCTGCTGCACTATTCTGGAATAAAAATTGATCAAAATCGCCTTTTCATTTCTTTTTCTTTTACTGTGGGTGTGGAATTATAATGGTTGGGAAATTGCTGTGGGTTTCTTCCGTCTTTTATCTTTAAAAAGCGATATCTTGTTAAAATCAGTTTTTTAAATATATATATATATATATATATATTGAGCACATCGTCATACCATTCTGGACGTTTTCGTTCGCTTCTTTTTAAGATGCGTGTTTTTAAGAAAATTTGGAGGCTTTTTGTTTTTGCTTTCGTCCGTCTACTTATTGGATACACTTCTCTCGAGTCTTTTTGGGGCACGCTGGCCACCGAATTCCCGCGGTACTCTCTTCCCCTTCCCCTTCCGATGTATCTAATTGCTATTTATTTATTTAAGACATTTATATACCGCTTAATTATCCTCATTTCTAAAAGGATGTACGGTAAAAGCTGTCAGCAGAAAACGGGGTCGCGGAGCAACCAAAATCAAACTCTAGAGTCCTCTTTCCCTTTCCCTTTCCCTTTCCCTTTCCCTTTCCAAAAAAATGGAATAGAAAGCGTACGCTCAACCCGCCATTGCTTTGGCTAGATTTGACTTCCAAGTACTTGCACTGCAGTCCTATACGCTCCTACTCAGAAGTAAGTCCTATGGAATTCAGTGGGACTTACTCCCATGTAAGGGCGCACAGGCTGCCAGGTTAACTGTCATTCCTTCTAATAGTTGACCTTCCCAGCTGTCCTTGTGGAGTTCGGGTACTTAGGGCCACGATCCGATCTACGGTAAGTATACTGGAACCGTTTCGCGGGTTTTAAGAGAGAACGCTTCCATTTCATTTTGCGAGGAAAATCCTAGACCCGCCTAACAAGGGACTTTTTAAACTCCGTTAAGCAAAGTGAGATGTTTCAAATTTCTGATTCCAGTTATGTTTTCAGATCGGGTTAATAGGGGGAGAGGGGGGAGAGAGGCATCTTATGTTGAATGATTTCCTGAGGGCACGAGTGCCAACTTTCAGTAGCTAGCTGCTAGATCTTATCAAATAAATGCAGATATTTTCATCTAGCTCTCATCCATACAAACGTACGCCTTACGGGAAAATTAAGAAACTATTCGGCCAAGCTGTGAAACTGGCGAAAGTCCACTTTCTCCTCGCCTGTTATGCCCTTTTGAAAGGCAGGCAAACCCTTTTCTTTCGCATTTATTGTGAATTACTTCGCATTTAATTGGGAAATGCGAGAGAATTATGCCCTCCCCCCGTTCACACACGCAAAAGTAGGACAGCCTCACCGAACCCTTTTAAAATCAGCTTATAAAACCCGCTCTCCTCTCCCCCATCTTTGTAATTAAAAAATCAAACGATGGGCAATTAAATTAGGAATAACCTCAGAACAGGAAGCCAAACACCGAGGCAGGAAGCCCAGCCGTTCGCAGAAGGCAGCCACGCCGTTTAATGGAGATACTTGCAGATATATAGATATACAAATGTACGGGGAGATATATAAATAGACACGTCTAGCCTCGACTACAGGGAAAGCAAAATGCCCACGCATTTAATTTGACCAGGGAGGTAAAAACCACAGAGGGAGAGAGAGGCAATATTATGTGTGCTGCTTATTTTTCCGTAAGCCTCATTAAATCAGTGGGGCCTTACTTCCGCGTAAAGACGCAGGAAATTCCCCTTTCGGATCTGACCTCTGCGAGAGATTAGGGAGAAAGGAAGAAACCTTCACGGCCTCAGTTTTCACACCCGTAGTATGGGTAGTGCTCCCCCCCCAAAAAAAAATGTTTAGGGGTACTCTCGTTTTCCTACACATATTGAAATACCGTACTGCCCCACAATGAGGCCAAACTTCGATTCCCAAAATGTTTAGGGATATGCGTACCCCTGCGTACCCCCAGAAAAAAGCATTATAACAACTTGTAAACGTGGCTAAGCGAATGGGAAGCGCTTCATCTAATACTGATAACAGAAAATATCCAACGTCAGGCAGAGTCGTTTCTTTGTACGCCGCCTTTCCGTAATCCAAACAGTGCTCATGGCGGGTTACAACAGGAAAAGGTTTACGTGAATGTAACAAAAGTAGTCACCGGCAACGAGTGAAACATTTCAGGACGTTCGCAACAAAATTAAACCTAAGTAATGATAATAATCAGGATAAACTCATCAATGGGCTTAAATTCATTTATTTCAATGGGGTGCAATAATAATTAAACAAATTGTTAATGACAACAGCAATAATATTTTATTTATTTGTATATATATGTTATATATATGTATACACACACACACACACACACACACACACACATATATATATATATATATATATTAAATGTATTTTTGATCCCTGTCCCTGAGCAAGGCTTTTGGCATTTTAAACCCTCACAACGGGAGATCAATAAATAAACTTTTTGGGGGCGGTGGTGGGGAACCTGCGAACTTCCCCTCTTGTTAGGCGTGTATTTTATTTTATTATTTATATATTTGCTTGCTGCTAAGGTTTTTATTCCGCTTCTCGTCAAGTCACAGAACAGGCCCCTGGGATTCAATGGACTCGCCCATCGATTTCAACAGAGCTGTTCTGAGTTGGACTAACAGTCGGCTGGTCACCGGCCACGCAGAATATATTTGACAGGTATATTAAACTGTTGCTGGAATCCAACGGGTGAAGCTTCTCCAACCTCCACCCCCCCCCAAAAAAAAACTTGAGTGCCACCTGCTCGACTTCTGCCGGTGCCTCTGGCGGCTCTTAAAGGCAGAAGAGCAACGGGCAGGATAAAAAGTTGGCAACCATTGGGAAGATTCAGCCCCCCCCCCCATCCCAAACGCTCAGCTGAGTTTTTCAGTCACTGCAGAAGGAGAGCAGGAATAAAACGGTTAAAATGAATTTCTTACACGCTGCCAAATGAAAGGGGCTTTGTGCGCCTTTTCGTGCTCCGAATTGACGTTAAACTCGAATAAGTGACATTTCCCCCCCCCGCCCGCCCTCTCTCTTTCCCGCCTCACGCAGCTTGAATGAAAATTCGGCCGGACGGGCTGCCCTAACTCTTGCTTGGAAACAATCTCAAAGCTTTTCGCAGTTGCAATTATAGTTTTTCTCTCAAATTCGGGAAAAAAGAAAGGGCGGGGCGGGAAGAAGAGAAATAAACGCCTTACACGTTTAGCAAAAAAAGTGTGTACACACACACACACACACACACACATTCTGCCATTCTTTATATCTTTAAATATATATATTATTATCATTACTATTTATTAATACTGGTTAGTATTAGTATTAATAGTAGTTGTAGTGTTTCTTATCCGTCCATCGTAAGATCCCAGTGTATTAATAATAATAATAATAATAATAATAATAATACGCTTTTAAAGGCGTTTTATATTCCACAACTATTTCTTTTTTTAAAAAAAAATCAAAAATCTTACTAGTTTTCTTTGTCAATAATCGGTCATTAAGCAAATCATCCTGCTGTTATTTAAGCCTCCTTCTTAACACATGCGAGGGAGTCAGATCCTATTGAATTTAATGGGATTTATTTCTCAGGAAATCTGTGTTAGCGGAGTCGGCGCTGCACTTAATCGGTCATCATCGTTTTTTTCTGGTTGCTTAATTTTGAGGCGTGGAGTCTTATCTCCCTCCACCCCCCAGGCTCCCTCCCTCTATGCATAACGTATAAACGGGCATTTCTCCGCAAAAAAATATTATTATTGATTCAGAAACTCGTATAAAGCGAAAAGCGACATCCCCATAACAGGAACCGCTATGTTTTTAGCTGTTTCAGTTTTATCTGTAAGCCGCCTCTGGTCCCTGTCGGGAAGAAAGGCGGGATATAAATAACAACGGATAAGGATCTAAACGAAATAAGGGTCAGCGAGGGTTATTTTCAAGAAAACCTAGTTTAGGATCGAGCCACAAATAAGTGCACGTTTCAGAATTCGATTTCCTTTGAAGCTAATTATTTGCATTGTGATTTTTTTATTATTTTTTTTTTTGTATGTTTTTACTATTATTCTCCTGGAGGACCTTGGCGGCAGTAGCGCGAGTCTGTACAGGGCAGAGGTGATAAGAACGTGCCTGTATATAGATCGGCACAAAACGCCTCCGCTAACGCCGCCAAAAATAAGGTGTTTGGTTTGGGTTTTTTGCTTTTAAAGTAAGATGTAAACAAATTCTCTCCGGTCGGTGTTTCCAAACCCGCCTCTGGGTGTGGTGAGGTGTCTTAACCAGTACTGAAAAGGAAAACAGCTTTAGGGATTTATTTCGGGAGACTTTCCAAAGCGCTTCTGAAACCCGCGTCTCTCGAACGCGGAATTAAACCCGTGTTTTCATGAGCATTTATTCCCGTTGGGGTGCTTCAATTTAGAAGAGGGTGGTGTTGGGCTCTATAAGCCTTAGGAAATCCTGATTATCTCTCTGCAGAAGGAAGACCTATTTCATTCATCCATTCAGACATTTACTTTGTGTCCCCACTTTTCCCCCAACATGGTCTCCGCCCCCATTTAATCCCCACAACAACCCTGTGAGGTAGGTTGGGCTGAGAGTGAATGACTGACCCATAGTCACCCAGCGAGCTTCAGGATGGCCAAGCAGGGATTCGAACCCTGGTTTCCCAGGCCTGGCACTCTAACCACTATACCACTCTGCCTTCAACAGGGCTCCCAGGTAAGAATGTCGAGGTGCTGCCCCCTTCTTCAAAATCAGTCCTTCCCCCCTTTGTTCTGGAGAGCTACTGCCAGTCAGTGTAGACAATACTAGGCTAGGTGAATGAAAGGTTTGATTAAGGATTCATTCATTCATCCATTCATTCATTCATTCACATCCCACCTTGCTTCCAAAATGTTTCTCTTCCCCTCTTCATTCTATCCGCACAACAACCCTGCAAAGTAGGTTAGGTTGAGAAGCAGCAACTGACCCAAGGTTACTCAGTGGGGATTTGAATTCTGCTAATCTAATCCAGTGCTCTAACCACTACACAATACTGGCAGCTTCCTAGGATCCTATGGGCAGTGGAGAGATGTGCCGCAACAAGGCCTCTTCCTTCTTGTGGGCTTTCTGGGGGCACCTGATTGGCATCTGCAGGAAAAGAGGAGGATGGACTAGATTGGACCTTTGCTCTGTATAATAAACTCAACCAATATATATATATTTAATAGATTGGACCTTTGCTCTGGTTGGTGGAGTCTTCTTCAGGACAAATGGAAACCACACAGGTATGCTCTTAAAATATTGATCCACTACACAATTGTCTATCTCCTCTGTTCATGCCAGGTTTCCAAGTGCTTACTCCAAAGTACAGTGGTACCTCAGGTTAAGAACTTAATTCGTTCTGGAGGTCTGTTCTTAACCTGAAACTGTTTTTAACCTGAGGTACCACTTTAGCTAATGGGGCCTCCCGCTGCTGCCGTGCCGCCGGACCTCAATTTCTATTCTCATCCTGAAGCAAATTTCTTAACCCGAGTTACTATTTCTGGGTTACCGGAGTCTGTACCTGAAGCATCTGTAACCCGAGGTACCACTGTAATGCCCATTTACAATGGGGCTTATTCTCCAAATGGACTGCAGTTTTGGGAGTTGCAGGCCAGGACATCCAGGGTTGGAGGAGGCTGGCTCAGGGCCTCAGAAGCAAAACCCTCTGGAAGCCAACAAGCTTTAACTTCTGAGTAAACTTGCAAAGGAAGAGAAAAGAGGAGGAGGTAACTGCTTGTAGAGTACTTGCAGAGTCAAAGAACCCTTCATTTCATGGGTGGCAGCAATGTCCCTTCCAAAAACAAGTGTTAATCTTTACTGGTTTTCAATACCACTTATGGAAACCATTTTTTTAAAGCCCTTGCAAATATCAATGAGCATCAAAGCGATTGCCACCCTTTATTTCCCTCCCTTGCACCCGTGTTTCCTTATCTTCATGTCCTCTTTGTTCACCTGATGTCCTTTCTTCTTCTCTGAATGAAGGGGTGGATCGTTTAATTATGATTTCGTCTGTATGTATTTATTTTAAAGGAATGAGCAGAGATCCTTTGATGTCCATTTGGAACAGATCAGAAAGGTGTGGTCATGGATGATGGATTGGGAGATTCACAGTATACATATAAAACACTATGATGTCACTTCAAACCACCATGACTTCCCCCAAATATCCTGGGAGCTGGGGTTTGTTGAGGGTGCTGAGAGTTGTGAGGAGACCCCCTCCATTCCCCTCGGAGAGACAATTCCCAGAGTGGTTTAACAATCAACCCCTCTTACCAGTGAACTCTGAAAACTGTGGCTCAGGAAATCTAAAAGTCCCTTAAGCAAAGCACATTCAGACTAATATGTCTGTTACAATGCAAAGTTTAGCAGCACCTTAAAGGTAAAGGTAAAGGGACCCCTGACCGTTAGGTCCAGTTGCAGACGACTCTGGGGTTGCAGCACTCATCTTGCTTTACTGGCCGAGGGAGCTGGCGTTTGTCCGCAGACAGTTTTTCTGGGTCATGTGGCCAGCATGACTAAGCCACTTCTGGTGAACCAGAGCAGTGCACGGAAACACTGTTTACCTTCCGGCCGGAGCAGTACCTTTTCATCTACTTGCATTTTGACGTGCTTTCGAACTGCTAGGTTGGCAGGAGCTGGGACCGAGCAACGGGCGCTCACTCCGTCGTGGGGATTCAAACTGCCGACCTTCTGATCATCAAGCCCTAGGCTCTGTGGTTTAATTTCATTCTAGCATAAACCAGGGTCAGCTGAAATACTGCCCTCCAGAACTACAATTCCCTTCACTCCTGACTCTCATTAGCCATGCTGGCAGGAAATGATGGGAGTTGTAGTCCACAACATCTGGGGAGGACCTTGTTGACTATCCCTGGCATAAGCTTTCATGGGCTAGAAATCAATCAAATGCAAGAAATATTATATTGGGTTGCTTAGATACTCTAGTGTGTGCATGTGTGTATTGGGGTGGGGATCTTAAGTAATGAGTGTGTGCTATTACTAGTAATTATTATTAGTAATGGTGTAAATTGCAAGGGATTGGCTGGAGGGGAGAGGGGCTGGGATCCCAGGATTTTATAATTAGATATACCTACTCCCTCCCCCTTCCTTTCAGGACCTGTAGAGGACCTAAAAAGGGTGGTGATGGCAGCAACTACTGAGCAGTAAGACCCAACTGGCAGCACTGCAGGGCTGTTGTGCAGCAGTTGGGTACTGAAGGGGCATGAGAGGTTCCCCCTTTTCCACAATGTAGGAAACAAAATGCAGAAAGTGAAGAATGACAATTGTGTTACTAATACCGTAGTGACCAGTCACAGCACAGCACAGGCATAGGCGCCGACTCCATGGGGCCTTCGTTTGGGGGGGCTCTGCCCCCCCAATAATTTAAGAAAATTATTAGTTATATTATGCTTTGTAAAATCACAAAATTATGTTGGTATTTTTTATTTTCCTTGTTTGACAATAGTTACCTTTTAAAATACATTCAGTAATGAGTTAAAACAAAGCCACTCCCGATCTAGAGAAGGGGTGGGGTTGCGGGCTCTCGACCCATCAACAATCTCGTGGGGCTGGCGTCAGCCCCGCGAGAAGCGGGGATTCCCCCTAGCTCATTAATATTCACCGCCCACGGCGGCAGCCAATCGGCTGCCGCAAAGGGCGGGCCCTCACAGGTTCACTTAAAGTCGGGGCAGCCCGGGGCTCGTCCCTTTCGTTCCCCCAGCAGCAGCGGTTTGGAGGTCTTGGCCCCCCCCAATATTTTTTATAAGTCGGTATGGGCCCCCGCCCCCCCCAATATTTTTTATAAGTCGGCGCCCCTGAGCACAGGTGATGGTAACACAAACACCCTGGCATTGGTCAGCTAATTAACACATACACTGTGATTTTTTTAAAATGAATAAAACTCCACTTTATCCAAAACCAAACCTTTTGATGAACTGTACTTCAGTGGTTTCACATTTATGTCACCCTTTAAAATTCATTTGCTCCAGGATGACTACTTGAAGGTCCCGGGAGACTGAAATGTCCCTTCTGTGGCTTTTGAATGTTGCCCATTCTGATGCCACATTTGTGTCCTTAGCCCACTTTTCCACTTTGAAACTGACACTATTACAGGTGCCACATAATACTCATTCCTCATCTGTGGGAAATTGATATTTTTAGTGCGGCAGATATGTAGAATCTTGATGTGTGTTTTAATCTGTTTTAAGTTTATCACTGATTTAAATTTTGGGGGGAATGGTTTAAATAGTTGTTTTATGGATAATTTCATTGTTTCATTTTTTTTGGTAAGCTGCTTTGAGGTGTGTGTGTGTTACAATTGAGCAGAGTATATATGTGTATATATATATATATATATATATATATATATATATATATATAGTGTGTGTGTGTGTGTGTGTGAGAGAGAGAGAGAGAGAGAGAGAGAGAGAGAGAGAACTATTTGTCCAGTGTAGAATGGAGAAAGGCATTGTTGGGACTGGAAGATGGTGACATATATCACCTTGGAAGGCGAGAGCAGGTGTGAATGAACCCTGGACATTGTGGGTCACATTATTAGGTCCTGTAACCTTGGAGCTACCAGAGGAGATGGTTGGACAGAGTTGGCACCTGCGCCTGTGGCAGGAGCTGTTCCCTCTCTGTGTGTCTCTGTTACATGGATGGCTGTTGCTGGTGAGCAGCTGTTTTAAGTTGAGGGTGTTGTCATCAGCAAGGACCTGTCTTGTACCCAGGGCCTGTGAGCAGGAAGCAGCATTGTTCACAATTAATTTTAATGGTTTTACCTAGGCCACCCAGTAAACTATCTAAAGTTCAAGTGTTTTCAATGGAAGGAAAGCTGCACTTAAATCTCTCTCAAATTCTGTGGGAGTTCAAAAGTGTATAAATACAACTCTTGGGTGCCAACCAGTTAAAAGATTTTTAGCTGATGGATCATTCCAGCTTTTTTCAGGTGATTGGAATTGTTTTCAAACTAAGCCATTTCATACCAAACCACATTAACGGGTTTTTGTTGTTGTTTTGAAAGAAGGGGAGTAGGGTTGGCTGACAGGAACATTTCTGTCGTTTCTCATAGTTTTGTACAGTATGATGTGAGCCATACAGAAATCAGCAGGTTAGTTTCTCCGTGGTGAGGAGATAAGCAGTTTGCCTGCTTCCCAGCTAATTTGCAGTTAATAGCACAGGAGCAAATCTTAATATATGAACAGCCTAATCCTATACATGTTTACTCAGAAGTAAATCTTATTCATCTCAGTAGGACTCACTTCCAAGTATGTGCATTTAGGATCAAAACTTAAAATGCCTTAAAGTCTGCAGCTTCTCAAATAGTAAAGAGAGCTATTGAATCATCTCTCTTTTCTTTTTCTTTTTCTTTTTCTCTTGCAAATACTGTAAATTAAAGGTGAGATTTGCTTGCTTGTTTCCAAACCTGTTCAGCAAAATTATTTTCCACAGAAGTGACAGGTTTTGGGGGGTTTTTTGGTCCCCTACCCTGTGGATGAACCTCTGGCCATATCCTCTGCCTGCTGCCCCAAACCAGATAAAGAGCTAGGCAGAGCACTGAGTTTTTATTACCTGGGGAAGAGAAGAAATGCAGTGTTTAGGAACATCTCCGGATGACTCTACGCATCCCTCCCTTGCTCGGCCCCATAAAAATTCATTTAAAAATACACTCGTTAGATTGGGCTGTGCCATTAACAGCACTGGAAAGAGAGGGCGCAGATTTAGCTGTGCCACTACAGGCAATGGAAAGTGAGGGCACTTTAATGAGTTACATCTGAAAGGAGTGCTTGAAATACTGTTAAAAATATGAGGTATTTTTCAGTATCAGTTTTTGTAAAAAAACAAAATGGGAGGGGAGTAGATTTTTGCCTTGTTGCATCACCCACTTCCTTTCATCCATCCACACCCAAATAGTTTTCTGGTGGCTGCTTTCCTTAGGGAAACGAAGACCCCCGAAGAAATGTAGAATCTGTTTGCTGAGCAAGTCACTCATATTTTGTATGCTTTTGACCATTGTAGCGTGGACTCTTAGTGTGCCCTGCCCTTGGCTCCCTCATCTCTTTGGGGGCTCAGTCTTTTTTGGCCACTCTTCACGAAATGCCACAAATTGGCATCCATCAGCCACTTGGAGATCCTCAGATGAAGTTGGTGCTTCAACAGGATAGTACATTTGGTCAAGACAAGCCTAGAAAGGGAGGGAGGGAGAGACTTCCTGTGTTCTGTTGCTCTATAAAAACAATGTCAGTTGGCACTGAGATTTAGGAGCATGTGCCCAGTTATAACTTTAAAGAAACTTAAGTGTGTGCCCATTGATGGCATCCCTGCCCCCCTTTCTTCTTACAAGCGAATGGAGGTGATTGGCTGAAACAACCTTTTGTTTGTTTGTTTCCTGCCTTCAAAATGGCTGCCCTTGAGAATGAGAAATTGGCAAAACCTCTTTTAGTTTCCCTTCCTCTGTTGTCTCCTCCCACGCCCCCAATGTCAAATTTCAGAATTCATCTCCTTCAGGGCAAGGACTGGTCTTATTCTTGCCAATCATATCCTTACCAGTGCTATTTTTCTAGAAAAAGAGGTGCCAGAACTCACCATGAACGCTTTCCTTGTTCCCTTATAATGGCAATGGAGCCCACCTGAGAGATGCCGTCACTGAGTTCCAGTGAGCTCCGGCAGAAAAAAAAAGCCCTGCTTATACCTCTTATACCTGGCAAAATCATCCTAAGTATTAAGGGCACTTGTGCAGCCAGACCCACATTTCCACATGGGGCTGGCTACCTTGCCTGTTGACTAGCCGTGCGTCTGAGGAACCCAACGTGATCAGGAGTGAGTGAATTTTCAGAGCGAGGGAGGCTTCTAACAGAAACCCAAGGCCCAGATTCACTGCAGAAGCCCTAGCCGGCCGGGCCTTGGAGCCTGAAGTTCAAATTTGCCTGACAAAATGGTGGCACTTAATGAATGAGGGAACTGTGGGGCCTATTGGGGGGGGTGAGGGTAGGATATGCTTTTGTCTCTGCTGGGTGAGAAGGTCTCTTCCACCGAATTAGCGAGGCAACATGGCTTGAAAGGGGGTGGGAGGGCAGGATGAATGAACAAGCCCCTTCTGTTCCAAGGGGGCACAGCAGTTGGCACGTATGGACACCCCCCCAACACCCCCCGCCTCTCCTCTTTTCTCCCGCTCGGCTTTATGCTGTGCCAGCTGTGCCCTCCCAATCCTGCCCCACTTCCCCCCTCCTGCCAACGTTGGCACCAAATGAAGGGGGTCCACCCTGGCAGCGTCTCTGAAGAGATTAAGGCCTCGGTGTGCTTTTTGCCTTTTTTCTTCCCCCCATCCCTTTTACCCCTCAGTGGCTGGGAACAGGAAACGTGATGCTAATTGACTTGCAAATTAATCATTTGTCCCTGCGCCTGATAATTAGTGCTAACGATTTTATATACCCAAACCCCATTTCCCCCTCCCTTTTCTTCTTCTTCTTTTTTGAAGGGGTGCAGTATATGTTTTAATTTTTATTTTCCCCTCCCCACCTCCTTGAAATTTCCAATGCCTCCCCAGCTGCCCCTATATAGGAAAATCATTTGGGGTAGGGAGGGGGGAGAGAAGGGTGTGGGCAGAATGGCCGGTGGTAAGTAGCAACCAGGCCGGACAGTAAGGCCAGTCACCAATGTTGATTTCCTTCCCACCGGTCGGTGCCAGATCCCTTGATCCTGGGTGTCCAATAAATGAAGATTCTTTTTTGTGTGTTTGGGTGAGTGGGTGGCAGTGGGGAGATGACATGGTTTGGAGGAGGTTAATCAGGTTGGGGCGCGGAGAGGGAGGGAGAAAGGCTAGTCCCAAACGCTTCTTTTGATTTTATCCCTACGAAGAGTCGGGATGATGAGCCAATGGCAACATTCCTGAGACAATATCCTGCTTGTTTCAGGACTGGCCATTCATAGCAGGGAAGGTTGGGAAGAAACAAGAGTGCTCAGATTGGAAAGGGAGCATTGAGGCGGGGGGGCGGGGGAGGCGGTCCTTTAATGAAATCCCTACTCCTGTAACTCTCACTTTTAGTCAACACTCCCCCCCCCAGCTTTCTAAAAAACAATAGCTAGTAAATGGGGAGGGCCCCCCCGACCCCAGCATCTTGTTATTTGTGCACAAAAAGCAACAACAATGTACCCACTTTATCAGTTCCACCTAGTCTGCCAGGTCTGACCCAAGGCTGTGAGGAGGCAGAGGACAAGATGGCAGCGATAGCAGTGCCAATGGGATCTCAGGCCCATCTGCCTTATAAGTTTATAAAGCAGATATCATACCATGGCTTCCCACAAAGAATCCTGGGAAGTGCCGTTCAAGTTGCTGAGATCTGTTAGGAGACCCCTGTTCCTCTCACAGAGCTACAATTCTCGGAGTTCGATGGAAAGAAGGGCTGGTTGTTAAACCATTCTGTGAATTGTCGCTCTGTGAGGGGATTAGAGGTAGAGCATCTGCTTCGCATACACAAGGTCCCTGGTTTAATCCCATGCATCTCCAGACTGTCCTTTGCCTGAAACCCTGGAGAGTCACTGCCAGTCAGTGTAGGCAACACTGAGCTGGATGGAAGCAATATAAGACATAAGACAGCTTCCTGTATTCCTAAGGCCCATTGAAATCAGAGGACTTCTAATTAGACATGGGCAACATTGTGCTGTGAATCTGTGCCTCTCTCTTTCTCTCTTTCTTACACACACACAGGATAAGGCCACATTATAGGGTTGCCATATTTTGAAGAGCAAAAAAGAAGACGCTATGATGACTCTCATTTTAAATACCCCTGCTTTTATGTAGGCTATAGAAGCTGTGATATATTGCTGAAAGCTGCAAGAGAAGAGAAGAGGAAAGCAAATCTTCAAACACCTGTTATGTCTATGTCTCATCCAGAAAGTATAACCAGATACATTTTGGCAAATTATTATTTTTTTTAATAATATTTTTATTAAGTTTATGAAATACAGAAAAAAAGAATAAAAGACAGATATAGAAAATAAAGTAGAGAAATTACAAATTTCCATGATCCTTTTTTTCAGCACATCTAATGGACTTCCCCGCATCTTCCTAACTCTGCGTTCTCTGTGATACAAAACATCAGCAATTTGTTAACTTATTTCAAAACTTATTGTATCTTTCATTTTATCATGTTACCTAGTTTCCAAAGTGTTGTAACCCACATCTTATACGTTTTGGCAAATTAAAAAACCCAACCCGGACAGAAATTTTACCTTGGAAAAAGAAGACATGTCATGGAAAAAGAGGACACATTCACACCATACATTTGAAACACTGTTAAAGCACTTTAAACCATCATGGCTTCCCCCAAAGAATTCTGGGAGCTGTAGTTTGTTGAGGGTACAGAGAGTTGTTAGGAGAACCTCTATTCCCCTCACAGAACTTCAATTCTCAGGACTCCCTGTGAAGTGAGATTATTAAAATAGTCTGTGAATTGTAGTTCTCTGAGGGAAACAGGGATTTCCTAACAACTCTCAGCACCTTTAACAAGCTACAGTTCCTGGGACTTTGAGGGGTTGGGGAGCCATGACAGTTTAAAGTGGTATGAAACTGCTTTAAATGTATGGTACAAATGAGGCTCTACAGCTACCCTGGCAACAGGGCAGTATCCTAAGGACCAGATTCTGCTGGACCAGATTCTGGCTGCTGGACAGTCCGTCTGAGTTCAACATTCTTTTTCCCACAGTGACCACCCAGAGACCTATGGGAGACCCACAAGCAGAGACATGGCTACAACTGCCCTCTTCACTGTCATCCCCCAGTAGTTGGTGCCTCTGATCCTGGAGATGGTAAATAGTCATCATGACCCATAGCCATTGGTAGCCTTCTCCTCCATGAATAGCCATATCCTCCACCACACCAGAGTTTTTAATGTTTAAAGTTTTATTCTGTTTTTAGTCCTCTGTTGGGAGCTGCCCAGAGTGGCTGGGGAAACCCAGCCAGATGGACAGGGTATAAATAATAAAAAATATTATTACTACTACTATTTGAGGAGACCAAGCTAGCTTAGGGGGCCAGGGCAGGCCACAGAGTCAGCACAGCTTCCTCCTCAAAAACCTCACTTCCACCCCACAGCACCTACTGCTTGAGGTGGCTGCTGCCCTTTGCCTAATGCAGGGGGAGTCAAACTTTTTATACCTACCGCCCACTAATCCACCTTTCTTGATGGTAAAAATTCCTTACCGCCCACCAGTGCTTGATGGAAGGAGGATTCAGCTTGTGCTGTAGAACCCCCTGCTGCCCACCTAGAATCCTGAAACGCCCACTAGTGGGCAGTAGGGACCAGGTTGACAATCCCTGGCCTAATGGTAGGGCCTCTTGCTGCATCCCGAGGAAGGCAACTCTATATCCAAACCGGCAGCTCTCCAGCTGGTCTCTGGTTGAGGCCAGAGTAGTTGCCTCCCTGTCATTTCAGTGGTTCTCCACCAGGCATAGACTCAATGGATTTGAACTCAACACACAAAACATGATCGGTATGGATCATCCAGTCTTGTCTCTGAAGTGGAAAGGGTGCATTAGTCCTTCACGGACCTGATGTCCTCCAGATGTTTTGGATCACAACTCACATCAGCCCAGTTGTTGTCTTTATCCTGAGGGTACTCAGGGATAAGCAGTACCAGAACATTTTTTCTAGGAAAAAAAGCACTGCATTAGTCCCGCTCAGAGCGGAATCATGGGTGTCTGGGGGGGAGGGAGGGTTGCCCCTCTGGAATCATAAATGTATTTATTTATTTTAATGGACACAGACACCCATATCCAGCTATGGAAGAAGATGTTTTGAGGGACATCCTGTTGAGAATGGCTGCCAGGACCATTCTCGGAGGAGAGCCTGCCTGGGCTGCTTCTGGAAATGTTACAAAATGTGGAAATCCTATGTGTACAATGATAGTATAAACAAAGGAGATGTGGTGCCTTTTTGTGATCAGGTGAGCAGCTTAGGGGTGCTGCTGATCCCGGCTCTGCTTTAGGGGGTGGGGCAAGGAATACAAACCTAAAGTGCTGACTAGGTACTCAGGAAATCTGTAGTGAATATTCCCTTTCCGGGGAAACAGAAACTTAGTGCCACGGTTTTGATAGGTTGGAAGTTGAAATAAAGGCCCAAAGTTTTTCTATATAGGGCTGCTGGAGAGAAAGCAAAGAAGTAGCTATGGATATCTGCAACTACCGTATTTTTCACTCTATAAGATGCACCAGACCACAAGACGCACCTAGTTTTTGGAGGAGGAAAACAAGAAAAAAAATATTCTGAATCTCAGAAGCCAGAACAGCAAGAGGGATCGCTGTGCAGTGAAAGCAGCAATCCCTCTTGCTGTTCTGGCTTCTGGGATAGCTGTGCAGCCTGCATTCGCTCCATAAGACACACACACATTTCCCCTTACTTTTTAGGAGGGAAAAAGTGAGTCTTATAGAGCAAAAAATACGGTACTTCAAATGGGAGAAGAAGCTGGTAAAATGTGGACTAGACAATGTTACTTTTAGGTGGATTTGTCTTTGGTTGACTACCTGAGCCCAAGGAGTGCTCACCAATGGAAATGACGCAGAGTTCTATCCTGGGCCCATTGTTCAATGTCTTTATAAATGACTTGGATGAAGGAATTGAGGGGACATTCATCAAATTTGCAGATGGCACCAAACTAGGAGGGGTAGCTAATGCTGCAGAAGACAGAATCGGAATTCAAGATGACCTTAATGGAGTAAAGCAGTAGAGAACAACTCATTCAAAACAATTATTATTATGAACTCCAAAAGTCGGGAGGCAATTCAGTGGTGGAGAAGTTTGGAAGCATCCCTGAAACCATTCCATCGGCAGAGCTGAACACACCTCTCTGACCTGCCAGCTTTCTATGTTCAACTTTTGACATCTGCCCTGTTTGCCGTTCCTAACCTTTCCTGCTGTTCTGTAGCAGAATTAATAAATAAAATCAAAAAACATTTCTTTAACCAGGCTTTTGGTTTGGGCTGATTCACATTCTATGTCATTTTAGATGCATTTGTGGGAGTTCTTGGCTTGTTCTTGTTTTTACCATGTATTTTGTGTTTTCATTTTGTATTTTTATGTTGTGATCTTTGGATGAAAGGCAGTATAGAAATTGAATATGTAAGCAAGGAAGTAAATACCATATTTTCTGTGTGGCAGGACTTGTCTCCTTCTCCCTCCTGGTGTCCCAGGTATCTTAATTTGTTAGCCACACCGTTACTTTCATCCCATTTCTCCCTTTGCTCTGGGAGTTGCAGCCCCCACTTGTAAAAATCCCCATCCCTTCCTTTTTCTTTCTCCTCCTCTCAAGGGAGTGAAGCACTGGTCCACCTGGCACTCCATGACCTTCCCAGCACCACCAGCCCAACCAAAGGATCTCAGGAGCGAAGTCTATAAAACTCCCACTAGCTCCAAAGGCCGGAGCCTTGTTTGGTTTCTGCAGAGTTAATTGCCCGGGGACCCCCCGCCGGTCCACACAGAGCATCTTTTTGTCTGCCAAAGAATCACTTGACCTTTAAGGTCTCCGTGGCTGCAACCCCCCCTGTCCCCAGAGGGTCAGGCCGTCCTCCATGAATGTCAATTTAATTCATGAAGCATGGCGGAGCCGCCAAGCGGTGTTGCGGTAGCCACGGGAAGAAAAGCCACAATGGGGCGCAGGCTGTAGGAACTGTTGTCGGAGCAAATCAGCTATTAGCGGCTTATTATGGAGTTCCACCCAAGGCAGGATGGCAGGGGCAAGAGAGAAAAGCAAAAAGGGACCTTAGGAGAGGATTAACCCTTATCATAACCTGTCAAAGATGGTTTGGGAATTAAGTCGTAGCTCACTGTACTGCATGCTGTGCTCACGTAAAGACTGGATTGTTGCAATGCGCTCTACGTGGGGCTGCCCTTGAAGACGATTCGGAAACTTCAGCTGGTCCAAAATGCAGCAGCAGTCAGGGTATTGGCCGGCGTTCCACTTAGATCTTGGATAAACTGTTTTAAAACAGCGGAAGTTAGTTTCTGAGCCCAATTCAGGGATTGGGAAGCAAGGAAGGGGCCAAGGAAGGGACACAAAAGTGTGTGCCCACACCCTGCCCTACCTGAGTGCAATGCCTGTGTGTCCTCAAAGGGCTCTAATGCATGGGTAGGCAAAATAAGGCCCGGGGGCCGGATCCGGCCCAATCACCTTCTAAATCCGGCCAGCGGATGGTCCGGGAATCAGCGTATTTTTACATGAATAGAATGTGTGCTTTTATTTAAAATGCATCTCTGGGTTATTTGTGGGGCATAGGAATTCGTTCACCCCCCCAAAAAAATATAGTCCAGCCCCCCACAAGGTCTGAGGGACAGTGGATCGGCCCCCTACTGAAAAAGTTTGCTGGCCCCTGCTCTAATGGGTAGGTGAAGAGGCACACGCATGGCTGCTGGCCAGGGGCAGGAGGGTCTGCAGCGATCGAGGCAGTGACCTGAAATATCGTGACCTGGCGATATGCAGAAACAGCAGCCCTGGTGAGAAGTTGGTTTCCTGGCACCCATGCCACAGTGCCATGGGAGGCAAGCGGGCACAGTGGCTCTGTGCCACCATGCCACCTGCCCCAATCCCGGCTCACCAAGAGGTGCCAGTTGGGCAGTAAGTCCTGCAGGAAACTGCAAGTACCTGAGGTGGGGGGAGCAAGGGTGCGCTTGAAGTGTGAGCAGGGCTACTTGCCCAAGGAGCCCAACTCTTGCCGGAGCCCTAAGCAAAATTGTAGAGCCAACAATTTTGGACCCCTAAGAATTTTGCGCCTGCAGCAACTGCCCCTGTAGCTCCCACCCACCCTGCCCTATGCTACTGCAAGCAAGCAGATAATGTATACTAGGATTGCAGCCTCAAGGAACTATCAGGCCGCAAATACATTTAAGACAGCCTTCTTCCCTACAGACCTTCCTGGGTGCTGAGATCAGCAGAGGAGGCTCTCAAAGGCTCTGGGATGGGGGTGACTGGGGACAGGGCCTTCTCTGTGGCAGCCCCTCCCTACGTGGCATAACTCCCTCCCCACAGAGGTGCGTCTGACACTTTCACTATACAGCTTCTGGAGGAAGCTGAAGACGCACCTCTGTTGACACCCGAGGGGTATATTTTTAGGATCCACCTTTATTTTTTATGGATTGTTAAGTTAGTTTCTATTGTCCTTAATATTGTGTTTTAATGCTGTAACTTGCCTTAAGACCTTAAAACTAAGACCTTAAAGGAGCTGAGCAGGCAATCAATCAGTCAATCAATCAATCAATCAATCAATCAATCAGGCTTCTTCCTTCCACCACAACCGAAAGATTCTGTTCCAGTCACTATGGATGTGGAAGCACACAACCCGCCATAGCGATGAGCTAATTGCCAAGAAGCCTAGAAAGGCCGGCATGTGAGAAGGGGTGGGGGGTGGGGAATCCCACCTCCAACAACTTGACCCGGGCTAATGACTGTTGAGGCTGAATGATATTTGTTTATCCTTAAGTGCTGGGAGCTCTCCACCACCACCATCCCCCGCCCTGCTGCCGCTCCCATGAGCAACCTTAAACACTGCCACACCTGTCTGGGCTCTTTCGCATTGTGGTTCTCATGAATGGGGGTCTGTTGAAAAGAAAACAAGCTTTGATTCTTGGCGGACTGGGCAAAATTAAGTAGGGCGGAGGGGTGGGGGCAGGGGGAGAAAGGCAGAGGAATGAAAGAAATTCCCAATAATCCCTATTTGTTGCCCTTGACCAACCTGCATTTCTCCCCACCATCATCCTGCTTCTCAAGACCTTAATTTGCTGGGCTAACATTTAAAGTGGCATGCACGCGCTTCTCTTCACAACCTCTTGACGTTTTTCCTAGGGCTGGTGCAATTGGGAGGGGGGCAGCATAATTGCAAAGCACTCCAATGTACAGAAGGCCATCTGAGGAGGATTAAGGGATGATAATTAAAACTCATTTTATGGAGCCAATGTGGTCTGGAGCAAGGCTCACAGACTCCCTGCTCCACCCCATGTTATTGGTTGATGGGAAACAAACTTAGCATGGCTTGAAATAACACCGCAATGATATTGTTAACATCAATCTATGTGCTGAGGTGCCTCGCTTACCTCAGCTTGGCACCCAGTTCGTGTACACCACTTGCGCAGCCCTAAATCCATCCCTACAACAACCCCATGAGGCATAGCTGTCAACTTTTCCCTTTTCTTGCGAGGAATCCTATTCGGAATAAGGGAATTTCCCTTTTTTTAAAAAAAGGGAAATGTTGACAGCTATGCTGTCAGGTGGGTTAGGCAGAGAGGCAGTGACTAGCCTAAGGTCACCCAGTGAGCTTCATGGCTGAGGATTAAGCTTGGTCTTCCACTCTAACCACTACACCATACAGGCAAGTACTTTCCTCTAATATATCACATTTTAATGCTGGAGGAGACTCTTGAGAGTCCCATGGACTGCAAGAAGATCAAACCTATCTATTCTTAAGGAAATCATCCCTGAGTGCTCACTGGAAGGACAGATCGTGAAGCTGAGGCTCCAATACTTTGGCCACCTCATGAGAAGAGAAGACTCCCTGGAAAAGACCCTGATGTTGGGAAAGATGGAGGGCACAAGGAGAAGGGGATGGCAGAGGACAAGATGGTTGGATAGTGTTCTCAAAGCTACCAGCATGAGTTTGACCAAACTGCGGGAGGCAGTAGAAGACAGGAGTGCCTGGCGTGCCCTGGTCCATGGGGTCACGAAGGGTCAGACACGACTAAACGACTAAACAACAACAACAACACATTTTAAAACACCCTCAAGTATATGCATCTATACACACACTTTAAGAAATGCATTTTGTTACACATTACTCGGCTGGAGGACCGCAATACAAAATTCATGGAATTTTGAATGTGTCCAGCAATTGCAAATCAGGTAGGTTCACCTTTAAATGTGAACAGAATTGAATTTCTCCCCCTGTGACTACAGTGCTGAATATCCGTCCCTGGAGCGCAAGGGGGCTCTTGACTTTGTGCCCCTGCTGCTTGTGGGCTTCCCAGAGGGATCTGATTGGCCGCTGTGGAAACGGAAGGCTGGGCTTAGGTGCCCCCCCCCGGCTTGACCCACTTTGCCACTTTTTACGTTCTTATGCTAATGTTCACATTTATAAAGCAGAAACAAAACTGTCCAGTCAAGGGGAAGGTTAGAGGCCGGCGCCTTTCCCTGCTCTTCTAGTTCTGTGCTTTCAAGGAGCGTTTAGCCCTAGGAGATAATTCAAAGCTGCAGTTCCCCCTCCCTAGCCGTATGCCATCTTGGGACCTTCTGCATTTAAAATGGTTGTTTGGCTAGCCCTGGGCTCCAACACCCCAAATTAGTTCCTGTCTGACCTTTGTGACACGAAGAGGTCTGTTTTATTGGCTTGCTGGTCTCTCTCCGCCTCTCCCTCCACCCCGACCCCCTCCTTGACCCATGGGCCTCTGCGGACCCTTGCAAGCCATTAGTTAGCATTAAGTGTGTTGCATGGAGACGAGGCAGGTTCATGAATGCCCTCGGCCAGCCAGGCCCTCGGCTAGTAGACCGAACCCTGGTGTTTACATAACCTGACCTCTTCCTATTGTGGCCGCCTTGTACTGTGGTGTTTGGTAACAAATTGGTGTGACCATCAGAGCAGGGCAGGGGCAGCACAGCTGATCTGTAATATCCCTAATGGTATGGAGGAAGCACTGGATTAGGGATGAGAGGAGGTCTTCCACTTCTGTTACCATTTAGTGCAGTGGTTTCCAATTAGCTAATTACTGAGGACCCCCTATTTTTCAAAAGCCAACCCAGTGACCTCCTACTTTTGAAAATTTTGACAACTCTATGGTAGTTACCTTGCAAAGCAATTTTTTGAACAAAATGTGGGGTAGCCCCTAATAAGCAGAGGATTTTAGGTATACTAAAAAAATTGTGATATTAACCACGCAAAAATGACAAAAAAATTAGTTGGAGGGGTGGAGGCAAGGGATGGGACCACAGACCCCCTGGGTGTGTTTTGCAGAACCCCAGGGGTCCCTGGACCCTTAATTGGGAACCACCGGTTTAGTGGATTTGCGCTAACCTGCATCCTGCTTCATCATCATCATCATCATTATTATTATTATTATTATTATTATTATTATTATTTTATACACACACTAATTTTATTCAACTAAACCAAACAAATCAATACAACAAAAATAAAAGAAGTACAAAAATGAAGAGCCGTATGTCCAAGAGAGACTTAACATTAGGCTGGTAAAGTAGGCAGAGGCAGATTTAGGGCAGCATGACTGGTTCTGCCACACTAGGTGCCGAGCCCAGGGGTTGCTGCAGGGTATCGCAGCTGTGACATAGTGAACAGAAAGCAAGAGGCAGGGGGTGCCGAATTTTGGGCTCGCACAGGGTGCCGCTGAAATTTGAATGACCAAAGTCCCCCTGCATTAGGAAAGTCAAATTTCACATTGTCTGTGTGTCTGTATTTGTTGTCTTTAAGATAAAATTGCACCAAGAAGCACAGAATTTTTCAGCGTCCTCCAAGCCTTTGGCAATATGTAACTTACGAGTTGTTTTCTTCCAGCTAAGTTCCACATATTTTTATACAAAAGTGAAGGTCGCAAATCCTGCAAGGTTTTCCATTTTGGGGACAAAGGAGGTTCCATCAGCCGCCGCCACCCATGTCAAGAATTCCTGGGAGTTGAAACCTGCTCCTTTAACAAGGAGATTTTTGAAAACAAATTCCTGGGTGGGGTGTGTTTTGCTGCAAACAACCAAGAAGGAAGTTTCAGTTGGTGAGTGGGGTGGGGACTGTGCCTAAGAACCTAAGAAGAGCCTTGCAGGATCAGGCCCATGGCCCATCTAGTCCAGCATCCTGTTCTCTCAGTGGTCAACCAGATGCATGTGGGAAACCAGCAAAGAAACCCGAGCGCAAGAACCCTCTCCCTTCCTGTGGTTTCCAGCAACTGGTATTCAGGAGCATTGCTGCCTCTGACAGTTGAGGCAGAGCACAGTAGCCGTTGACAGCCTTATTCTCCACGAATTTGTCTAATCCTCTTTAAAAGCCATCCACGTTGGTGGCCACCACTGTGGGAGCAAACTCCATCATTTTAACTGTGTGCTGCATGAAGGAGGATTTCCATTTATCTGCCCTGAGTCGTCCAACATTCAACTTAACGGCTGTCCCTGAGTCCTAGTGTTATGAGAGAGAAGAAAACATTTTTTTCTATTCCCTTTCTCCATGCCAGGTGCAATTCTATAAACTTTTATAATGTCACCTCTTGCTCACCTTTTCTCTAAACTAAAAACTCTCAAATGCGGCAACCTTTTCTCACCTGGGAGCTGCTCCACCTCCTTGATCATTTCGATTATCCTTTTCAGAACCTCTTCCAACTTGACTGTATCCTTCCTGAGGGGAATATTTCAAATGCAGTGGCACCCTAGATCTGTATAATGGTGTTATGAGATCGGCAGTTTTATTTTCAATTCCTTTCCTAATTTTACATCATTTCATTTCACTTTTAATTTGTATACCACCTTTCTACATTTCTACTCACAGTGCGGTTTACAAGCTGAAGGAACAACAAACAGACAATGAAGAACACACACCTAATAGCAATCTGATCCAATACAAAAAAGTCATAATAAAAACAAAACTTTAAAACAAACAACTTAGATCAAATAAAGCAATATTCAATGATCTACTAGAATATAATAGTAAGCAGTACAATTAAATATCAGCAAATAATAATTAAATAGTTTACACTTAACAGTTACAATAAAAATTATTAAACTATAATCAATACAAATAGCAGCAAGTCACAATGCATAAAATACCACAAAACATACAAAACCATGATCCCAGCATGGAATTTGCCTGTTTGTTTGTTTTTTTACAGCTGGGATTCAGAAAATAGTGCTCAGGCTAACAAGTCAACTTCAAATTGGGATTATAATATATATATTTTTAAAAAGTAATCTGTTTTGATCTTGTTATATAGGAAGCTGCCTTATAGCCAGTCAGACCCTTGGTCCATCTATCTAGCTCAGTACTGTCAACACTGGCTGGCAGCAGCTCTCTGGGGTTCCTGGTAGGGTATTTTCCCAGCTCTACCTGAAACCTTCTGCCTGAAAAGCATATCATCTACCACTCAACTGCAATCCTTCCCCCAAAGGTGTATGAACCGTCACACAGACTGAGAGTCCATTTTCAAATCTAGCAAAGTAACTTCAGCAATCCAACACACCAGTATGTTTCATTTATTCATTCAATAAAAGTCATATACTGCTTTGTGGTAAAACAAACAAGAACGCACCTCTGAGTGATTGGCAAAAAAACAAAACAAACATAACACATTAAAATTATTGATTAAAAAACTGTTGAAAACAGGTTTTTTAAAAAATCAAACGATGAATAAAACACATGTCAACATTCTACATATGTATTTAGCAGGCACTGACAAAAGTACAGCAAAGACACCTGCCTGGTGTCACTAGGCTGGTAGTTCCAGAGTGTAGCTGCTGCCACATTATAAGTGTAGAAGGAAGTACTAGAAGTGTAGAAGGAAGCACAGCTGCAACCGTGCTGGTTCAACAGATTGAAGTGGTCAGGTGGGCAAGTAAATTGGTCCCAAGCCTTTCAGGGCTTTATATGCTAATAGCACCACCTTGAACTTGGCCCTCTAGAAAATGGGCAGCCAGTGCAGATCTCTCTACAGAGGTGTTATATGCCTGTCAGCAACCGTGCTGCAGCATTCTGAACGGACTGCTTCTGGATTATTGCACACACGCACACGACACGCACACACCTCTTTCAAGGAGCTCAGGTGATGAGCACAGTCCCCCCTCCCACACACTCCAACCTTTAATGGTCATTGATGCACCTCATACAGGTACCATTTATATTGTAAGCTCTTTGGGGGCAGGAATCTGCTTTTTCTCCCTATGTTTATTTCTTAGAAATGAACTATATTATGACACTATATTATGATGTAGTTGTTCCTATTCCCCTTATTCTTATGATTATTCCAAAGTACTCTGTTTCATCTTTCAATCGGGCACTAATGCAGTGTTCTACATCATTCCAAAAGCCAACAGACTATTCCTTCTCCCCCTCCCTACCCCAATTAATGATAAATCACCAGATTTCAACATTCCACATTTGATGTTAGAAAACCCTGCTGGAAAAAAAAGCCAAGCCTGTCTGCCTTCAATATTGTATCCGTCTCATGTGTACACAAAACAAAAGCCTGGAATCCATGCCCTAAGAGATGGAAATCAGAAATGGAAATTTTGAAAGGGCACTTTTTTTCATGCAAAACCTGAAGATTTCCATCCAGTCCTGTTCATTCAGTCGTGTTGGTTTCCTCACCACTGCCTCAAATTTCTCCTGCTTTCCAACACGATCTAAAGGACAAGTTTTTGTTGTGCAATTCCTAAGCATCCCTCACTGCCCCTAATACACTGTCTTTAGCGCCACCTTCTGTCCGAATTACCACCTTGCGGAGATGTGATGGAAGCTGGACGTCCTTGTGGACTTCAGGCGAATGCCGCTCCCTAGCCCAGCCACACAGACAGCAACCCATTGGCATATTACTTTCCTTTTTTTAAAAAGGCCTCTCAGAGACAGAAGCTGAGCGGGTTTTGTTTTATGACATTCCATCAGACTCCGCGTCAGACAAGACAAAACGACAGGGTTCTTCGGCGGTTGGGTGATGGATTTCTTTTTAGCTCATTATGTCTCCCCTCCCTCCCTCATCCGTATGCAAAATGGGATCCCGACAGCCTTGGGTGTACCATGGAAACCAAAGTACTTTGGTGAGAACGGGGGTGGGGGGGGATGGTGTTGGGGGGCGGTGGCGGCAAGGAAGGGAGGGAGGGAAGAGCCAGAGGGGACTGGGAGAGTGGGAAATCTCTCATGCAACATCGTCCCCCCAATCTGCATAATGCAATGTCCCTTCCTCCAGACACTGAAATATATTGTTTATAGAAGACAGAAGAGAAAAGAGGAAGAATGTGGAGGACACCGAGGGGGTGGGAGTGAAAGAGACAAGTGGGTGGGAAAAAGGATGAGGAGAAAAAGGGGAAGTGGATGAAAAGGTTGGGCATTGATGGTGGGCCGTGACACAGCGGAGGGGGAGGCCTGCTTCCCAACTAGGCTAAGCCCAGTGGGGGCCACTACTTGGAGAGCAGGCAGTTGACTTCCCCCTTTTCCGGAATCTCCAAAGGACAGCGGGATCCATGCTGTCATCTCTCCTCCACACCAATTATCTCAGCCCTTGCTCATTCGCCGTTATTCTGATCTGTATGGTGCCATCACCAAGAGAGTAACACAAACCTTGCCCAGCAAGGTGCTTCCAACTGAAAGCATGTCAAGGCCGAGGTCAAATCTGAGTGGGAAGTTTGGCACAGGAACACTGGAAGCTGTCAGGATTCTTCACACTGACTGGCAGCGATGGCTCTCCAGGGTTTCAGGCGGCAGTCTCTCCTAGTCCTACCTGGAGATTGATCCTGGGATCTTCTGCCTGCAAGGCGGACGCTCTGCCGTTGAACCAGGGCCCTTGCCAAACCTTGACATTGGAAGGCCAAGAACATTAGAAATATCAGCTACAGACAGGCAAAGGTTGGGCAACAGGGCTGGCTCTAACATTAGGGAAAGCGAGGCAACTGCCTCAGACGGCTGATGCTGGGGAGCTGTTCCTCCTAAATCCCTCTCTGTTGCACCTGTGTACACAGCCTGACTTGCTGCCTCAGGTGCAGAGACCCCCGTTGTTGAAGTAGGGATTTGATGGCCAGTCTACATGGAATGGGCAGGGGCACCATCTTGTTCTTCACTTCAGGCAAAGTGCTGTCTTTGGCAGGGCCTATAAAGCACCAAGGAGCCTGCCCCTCAAAACCAGAACTCCCAGAACTCAGGCTTTGGGCTGTCACCAAGTTCTCAACGACACCATCTGGGCCTGGGGTGGAACCATCCACCCCACAACAGTACAGATACATTTCTGTGTTTTCAACTGCATCCTCCCCCCAATTTGCTGTCTTTGGTATCTGTCTTCCATTCTTTCTCTGAGCTTTTTATTTCTTACTTCCCTTTCTCCACTACTTTTCTGCCAAAATGGCCTTCTCCTCACAGCCCCTCACAGTCAAGACACGGAGGACTCTCTTCTGAAATGTCGAGGGAGGGGAGCCCCATCTTTCAACAGGAAAGGGAGTTAGGAGGGTCCCTTGCCCCGGCCATCATGGCCATTGGCCAGGGATGAGAGAGGGCCGTAGAGTCAGGATGGTTAGAGGCCTGCTGAAGCTGCTTTGGCTTCAGGAGGCTTTCGCTGAGGTGCAAGCCAGTCATTTATGAAATAATAGCTGTATACATCTAGTGGTGGCTTTGCTGCTCTGATACAAAATGGCAAAGCCATATGGCAGGGATTTGTTTGTTTTACAAATTTCTAAACTGCTGCACAGCCTGAGGTCATCAAACTTGTTAAGTTGTGGGTTGACATAGCAGACGACACAGCGATTTCTCCAAGTAGCTCTTTATTTCGTAAGCTGGAATAGAACTGACTGCAAACAGCTCAGCCGGCCTGCTTTTATAGGCAGCCGGCTGTCAACATTGTAGCAACAACAGCCCAGAGTTCCCGCCTAAAATAACTGACGTGGACCTGAGTGAAAACTATCGACAGACCTGAGTGAAAACTATATACAGTATCCCCCTGCTGGCTCAGGGTGAAACTTCACTACATAACACCCCTCCCCACCGAGATAAGGCGTTAGTTACAATCGTAATGGTTTCCTTATATACAGCACTACGCGTAATGGTTCAATTAGGCACAAAAGCATATCGGTTACATTTCCCATACTTAGACCAACAGTGATACCTGTCCAACAACATAGTCCTTTAAATAAGTTGGGCGCTTGGGAACTCTGCCAGACCGCCGGGGACTGGTAGCCAAGTCCGGAGGGCCACACAGTTCTTGCTGAGGCTGTGGTGCGACCCTAGGTGGCGTTGGAACCAACTCCCCTGGATCCGCTGCTGTGGGTGGAGCCTCCGCAAGTGGAGTGGTCTGAGTCTGTGGTAAGTCTGGCAGACCCTCTGAAGCGGCTCGGTTCGGCTCCACGCTGGCAGTTTGTGAGGGAGGTGTAGGTGGGGCCTCGCCATCTGTACGTGTCTCTTCTGGAGCCGCAAGCGCAGTTGGGGGCACCTCGGTAGTGTCCAAGTCCCCAACCCTGTGCCTAAGCTGGTCTATGTGCCGTCGCCACAAGCGTCCGTCTTCGAGTGCCACCTGGTACGAGCGAGGTCCAGTGACTCCCACTACTGTGGCTGGCACCCAAGGAATGTCCCCCACATAGTTCCGGGCAAAGACCTGGTTTCCTGGGACAAATGACCGTGGCGCGTTGGCACAGCCTGGGGGTTCAGCCACGGCAAAGTCCAGGTGTAGCCGGTAGAGCAGTGACCTGAGGCGGCGGCCCATAAGCAGTTCAGCAGGACTCCGCCCTGTGGCCGCATGAGGGGTGATGTGCTGCACGAACAAGTATTCGGCGACCCGCTCATGCCAGTCTCCCCGGTCCAGGCGCGCCAGTGCCTCTTTTGCCGAGCGCACCATTCTTTCCGCTTGCCCGTTGCTGGATGGATGAAAGGGTGCCGTTAGGGCATGGCGGATGCCCAGTCCCAAAAGATACCGCTCAAACGTGCCTGACGTGAACTGCGGTCCGTTGTCAGAGACAAGGACATCAGGACACCCATGCGTTGCAAACAGGCCTCGCAGCACCCGGATGACAGCTTCGGTAGTGGTGGAGGGCATCAGGGCGACCTCCAGCCATTTGGAATAGGCGTCCACCACTACCATAAAGGTCCGGCCGTGAAAGGGGCCAGCCAGATCGATGTGCACCCTCGACCAGGGTGTCTTTGGCGTCTCCCAGGTGTGTCCCTTAGCTGCCGGTGGTGCAGGCCTCGACTCTTGACACGCTTGACAGGCGTGACGATGGGGGTTTCCCACTTGGCGTGGTCAACCGGCTCCAAAACTCCTTGGGCGATCAGTTTGTCCAGTTGTTCGTCCACCTTAGCCTTGAGAGCAAAGGGAACCCGGCGTGGCTTTAGCTTGATGGGGGCGACTTGTGGATCAAGGCTAAAGGAGATGGGCGTACCTGTATATTGCCCCAAGGTGCTGTCAAAAACCTCGGCAAAGTCTTTGACCAGACCCTCAGTCTCTGCGTTAGAGATGCAGTTGATGCCGGTGACTTCCAGGCCGAGGGCATCAAACCAGTCTAGCCCTAGGAGGCTTGGCCGCTGACCTTCGACCACCACCAACCGGAGCAGGCCCGAAAAATCCTTGAAGGCGATCCGGAACCGGCCAACGCCTACCACGGGAATGTCGTTTCCCTGGTAGTCTCTCAGGTGTACGCGGTGAGAGTCGAGTTGCCTTTTGGACACTCTGGGTACCAGTCTTTTGATGGTGCTCCATGACACGATGGACAGGGCAGACCCGGTGTCGATCTCCATGTCACATGGAGCTCCTTCAATGAGCACCGTGACGTTCAGCTTACGTCGCGTAGGCGAGTCGGTTTGGCCAATCGTGGTTCCAGACGGGCAGCGGCAGTTGGTGAGAGCGAAACAACTTTCCTTGGCAGACTGGAGTGAAGACTTGGACTTGCGAGTCGATGAAGGGGGGGTGTCAGACGGAGCCGATCGGCAGACCTTAGCGATGTGGCCCCTTCTGGAACACTTCCTACAGATGGCGTCTCTGAATCGACACTTGGCACGGGAATGGTTGCCTCCGCAGCCGGCACATTCCGGTTGGCCCTTGGACTTCTGTTGGAACTTCCTGCACTCCTGCTTTGTCTGGTGCACGTCATCGTCTTCACTGGAGGATGCCTCATCACTGCTGGCCTCTTCATGATGCACCGGAACTGGCTCCTTAGCAAGACGCGGGCTGCTGGACTTGCGGATCTCCTGGGCGGAGCGTTCAGCAGCTTCTGAGGCCATAGCCTCCTCAATGGCTTTCTGCAGCGTGAGGTCTGGCTTGGCAAGGAGACGCCGTTGCAGATGGATGTCCCGGACCCCGCAGACGATTCGATCCATCAGGGCATCGTCTAAGTCTCGGAACTCACAGTGCATTGCAGCCTGTCACAGGGCGGTGGTGTAGTTGTTGATTGACTCCCCCTCTGCCTGATTCCGGTGGTAGAACGCATGGCGGGCAGCAATCTTGGACGGCTTTGGTGCGTAGTGGTTGCGGAGCTTCTCTTGAATCGTGTCCCATGGTGTTGCCTGGACTGCTTCAGGCACAACCAATGCTCGGGCCGTCTCAAACACCTCAGGCCCACAGAGGCTGAGGAATAGGCCCCGCTTCCGATCCTTTGATACTGCTGTCAGCTCGTTGGCTTGGAGGTAGCAGTCGAACCGAGCGAGGTAGGAGTCCCATGATTCAGAGGCTGGCGCAAACGGCGGTAGAGGCACAAGTGAAGCCATGATTCCGATGCCGGCGTGAAGGGCGATGGATGGAACACAGTGCTCTTAGCCAGAACAGTCAGCTCTGAATTGGTTCTGTCCAGTGATTTCGCTCAGTGATTTCGCTCTGTGATTCAGGCTCAGTTCAGAGGCTGGCCGCATCTGGCTGTGCTCTGATGTCCATCGATCCCATCCTCGTCGCCAGTGTTAAGTTGTGGGTTGACATAGCAGACGACACAGCGATTTCTCCAAGTAGCTCTTTATTTCGTAAGCTGGAATAGAACTGACTGCAAACAGCTCAGCCGGCCTGCTTTTATAGGCAGCCAGCTGTCAACATTGTAGCAACAACAGCCCAGAGTTCCTGCCTAAAATAACTGACGTGGACCTGAGTGAAAACTATCTACAGACCTGAGTGAAAACTATATACAGTATCCCCCTGCTGGCCCAGGGTGAAACTTCACTACATAACAAAACTAGTGTACAAAAATAAAATAAGATACAAAAAAAATCTAGTAAGAATTGTACCCCATTTCCAGAACAAAAACAGGGGGTGGCAAATGAAGTTATTAGAGGAAGAAGTCAAAGGGTTTAATTTATGTCAGTAGTTTAATATACTGTGAGAACTGCAGGGGGGGATACTGAATGGGATAGTAGGAAATATTTGGAGAAACATCCCAAATATTTCCCAGTTTCAAGTATTTCCTTTGGAGAAAAGATTACAACATGACATAAAATGTTGAGAATACTGTCGTAACTTTTTCATAACTTCAATTCCTGTTATGTAGCATATATCCCAGCCTTTTGAAGGGAAAGTGGGAAAGGGCAGTTACCCAGTGATTAAGAAGGTCCCATGTTCAGGCATTTCCAGTAAACTTATGTAAGTTTCCCTGCCTGAAACCTTGGAGAGCTGCTGCCAGTCAGTGTAGGCAGTACTGAGCTAGATGGACCAGTGGTCTGACTCAGTACAGTATAAGGCAGCTTCCTCTAAACTTACCTCTTTACCCAGGTCTTTAGCCATTAAATAATCTATGGCCTGTTAAAACTGTGAGTGGGAGCACTGTTGGAATCATGGAATTGTAGAGTTGGAAGGGACCCTGAGGATCATCTAGTCCAACCCCCTACAATGCAGGAATATACAGCTGTCCCACATAGGGAACAAACCTGAAACCTTGGCGTTATCAACACCACGCTCTAACCAACTGAGCTATCCAGTATTGGTGTTATTATGATGATTTTATTATTATGTTGTCTGTTATTATGCTTTTGATTATTGATGCTCTGTAAAATGTGTTCTTGATATTGTGCACAGCCCTGGGATCTTTGATAAAGGGCAGTATATAAATTGAATACATAATAATAATATTCCAGCCTGGAGAGACTTCTGTATTGGTCTGTGTTTTTCTGGAGAGCATGATGCTTCTCCGCAGCCTCCTAAAAATTCTCCTGGGGCTTTTCTAAAGGTAGAACTCAGTTCTGGGTTCAGCTCAGCATCAGGCTTCTGTGCTGGCCATAGATTTACTTCTTGAAAATCCCTGCCACGGTGACTCTCGCCAGAGGGGTTAGTTTGCATTTCATCTGTTGCAGCAAATGCAACAGAAAGTCTTGTGGCATCCTCAGTACTAACAGATTTATTGTGGCAAAGACGTCTGCCACAATAAATCTGCTCATTATTACTCATTCAGAAGGTTCCGAGGGTCACCACAGACATCCTAAACTTTTCATTTGTTTTTAACAGATGGAGCAAACAACTGTTATTTAAAAGATATTTGAAAGAAGCACAAGAGGGTCTCTGAGGACTTCAGTTATATGGATTTAGGGCATAATAAAAAAATATGTAAGTCATCACACAAATGTTTCCACTATTTAAATACAAATATTGGTAATCAAATCATTACAAATATTCCAACTACCGCCCCCTGTTTGATTTTGCATTTCTGTCCTGATGTTTGCTTTCCGAGGTTTCAACCATGCTAGCCAAGGATTTTATGTTGAAAGGCCAAGCTGTATTTTTGGATCACAGGATGATGAACAAATACCACAAAAATGGCAGTAGTTAGCCACCAGCCTTTCAGGAAATGAGCACTGCCTTGGCAGTCTTGTGGAAGAAATCCCTAAGTGAAGGCATGTATATTCAGGTCGAAGATTTGACCATTTCATCTTCATCTTGGCTTCAGGGTTCCTCTTGTCCAAAGGGTCAAGGGCCTCATTTGAGAAGGGTGGATCATCAGTGTGTAATGCTGGAACCTGTTTCAGGGTGCCATGGCTCACCTTTGGAATATGCAAAGTAATAACACATAAGGCAGTGTGTCTGAGCATACGCAGAATGCACTCCTTTCCAAAACAGAGTCACCACAGGCAAATCATCTGGCAAGTCCTCTGGCTCTGCCTTCTAAGGGGACTGGAGCCCTGGAACCACCTTTGTGGTATTTTGACTTCAGAGCAGATCTCCTAATGGCTGGGATCTCCTGAACATGGCAGATCCCTTGCTGTCATCTTTTTGCCTGCTGCGGTGTAGAAGATAGCAGCATTCTGTCAGGTGCTTGAGTCTCTGTCTGTCTCCTGGGCTCTCACAACCACAACACCCTGGAAGCCATTGTGATGATCCTCAGGAACCTAAGTAGAAGGAGCGATCAGGTGAGAAAAGGACACCAACATCCCAACACCCTTCACCTCATGGGTGCTGGGATGTGAATAGATGCTAGGAGAGGATATATTTATTAGATATTATCCTTCCTTCCTCACGTTTGTGAATTCAGCAGAGTGCCACCCCTTTGCAGCTGAAAATGGAAGCTTAGATAGGTTAGTTTTGGCCTTTTAGTTTAAATAATCCAGGATGCTTTAAGGCAGACTAGATTTTCCTGGTATTCCCCCCTTTTCTCCCCCTTAAAATAACAATATCACAAAGGGTCTTGTAAAAGGTAAAAATAACATTTACAGAATACTTGTTGAAGAGTAGCAGAAACAGCAGATTTGTTTAGGCAGGCTTAAAATGGCAATTCAGTTACAAAGACATACTTAAGTCTTGCTTGAAATGGCGTTAGAGCTTGTTCTCACATTGCTGGCAGGATGAAGAGAGATGGAAAGAAAGGGTGTGCCAGGCAGGTAGGATAATATACAGCTATGTCCCCCCCCCCCTTTCAGGGCACAGTGGGAGTGTCTCTCACAGAGTTCTCTCTAGCAAGTTTACAGGAAAACTCTGGGAGCTTCAGCTCCTATCATGTGCCTATCTAGCAAAACACAAATACTTGGTTTGACCGCCCTTTAAATATCCCACACAGGGAGATGGGAAGCAGAGCTCCTCAAGGGTCACCTGGAAGCAGTCATTTCATCAGTGGGATGGGGCACAGGGCAAAATAATATACTGATGCCACTGTATTGATGATCAAATAATAAACAGCAAAAGTCTGCAGATACCTCCCAGTAGATATTATCTTCAAAGCAGAGAGAGTCATTCGGAGATCCAAGTATCCGCAACTTCATGATGACCCCTGGGAAATGCAAGAGGGAGGAATGGGGGGGGGGGTGTCATGGCACAGAAGTAGAACTCTAAGCTGCCTTCATATGCAGGACATGAACCACATTCATACCAGCATACATCTAACAGCTTCTCCCAAAGAATTCTGGGAACTAATGGTGCTGAGAGTTCTTAAGAGACCCCCCCCATTCCCCTCCCAGAACTACAATTTCCATACTTCCTTGGAAAGCGGGATTGATTTCTTAAACCATTCTGGAATTGGTGGGTCTGTGATGGGAATGGGAGTGTCTCAGCACCCTTAAGAAACTACAGCTCCCAGGATTCTTTGGGGAACCATTTGAAGTGGTATCACAGTGCTTTAAATGTAGGGTGTAAAGGTGGCCAAAATCTTTCTGAGTTCTTCCAACATTAAACAAAATAGCCCTTCTATTTTTATAATCCAGCCCAAGCCCATCCTCAAATTGCTGGTTCGAGGAGGCCATGGCTGGGAATGAGTATCTCCCTTTATCCATATTTTAGCTTGTACTGACCTCCAGTGGCAAGAAAAAGGTTGTGCCTTGAAAAAGAAATGAATGGAGAAAATGGATTGGCTCAATACGGTTTCAGTGACCACAATTTGGTCTTCTCTATTTTCTCATGCAATACCGTCATCAGCAACCAACATTGCTAAACTCTGTTTTAAATGGTTTTATGTAGCGATAAAAGTGGTGCCTTCAAAAATTTGAAATCTACCCTCCCGTGATTTCAATAGTGATAACTATTTAGGGTGTGAATCTGAATGATATCCGTGGGTCCCTTCCAAACTTGTGACAGCGAAGTTAGAATCGACGGGAGGAAACCTGGTGAACCAGTCACACTGGTTTGGCTTGCCTTTTAAGTATTTTATTTCTTTTACTGCATTTGTATCTCGCCTTTTTCCTCCAAGGAGCTCAAGGCGGTGTGCATGGTTCTCCCCCTCATTTATCTCCCACAACAATCTTGTGAAATAGGTTAGGCTGAGAGGCAGTGGCTGGGCCAAAGTCAGCCAGCGAGCTTCCTGGCCGAGCGGGGATTCAAACCCTGGTCTCCCAGGTCCTAGTCTGACACTCTAACCACCATACTCCGCTGGCTGGCTCACACAGAGAGTACCATTTATGTGCCCTAAGAGTTTGCCATAGAGATAAATGGGTGGACCTTTTCCCACCTCGGTTGGCTGGATGGCACATCTTCCTATGGGGAACAAGAGGCCAAAGGGGGCTGAGTTCCGGTTGATGGCAGAGGCACAGAGACATGTGTGCCTCTGTGCTGGACCCCAAGCTATGACTTGGAGATCTCCTTGGAAGCAAGATCTATTGGGGAATTCATGCTGTGAGTTCCTCCATCTTGTCCTCAAGTTGTATATATGTGTAAATAAAACCAAACATCCTAAAGACACCATGGTCTCCACATTGTTATGTATGTAATTGTTGAATGTTTAATAAACATTTATAAATTTTTAAAAAGACACCACGGTCTCCATCAACCTTCATTCCAAGGACACCAAACCCTGGGTAAGCACAGAAACCTGTGGAGTCTCTCACCACTCAGAGAGAGGAGCTGTACAACACAGATTTTTTGGCTCTGCTCCTCTATGGAGGCAAGTAAGTTGTACAAGCCAAACTAAGGGCAATGTGATGTGCAAATGCACACAAAGTGTTGAAACAAATTCTCCCATGAGAGGATGCTGGACTGGATGGGCCTTTAGCATGATCTTAAATGCTTAGGGAGTAGCAAACAGTCACCTACCAGAAGTAATTCTTGGCACTCAAGGGTACCCCTCTGCCTTCAGAAGTGAAGGGGGGAGACGCCAGCAATTGTGGTACCATCTATGGTGGGCTGAGCCTGGTGAAATTTAGGGGAGCCACTCTGTCACCAGGACAGATAATGATGAGAACTTTTACTGCCACCGAAGATAGATAGATAGATAGATAGATAGATAGATAGATAGATAGATAGATAGATGTTATTGCATCTAGGGCTGTGTGGAAAATGGCCCCATGACACTCCCTATTCAGCTCTACAGTGCCAGGTTCAAATGATCATTCCAGGGCATTGTGGTGGTGATGGTTATGGAAACTGCAACATATAAAAATAATGCAATTCTAGGCTGGATCTATGGAAGCCTAATGTCCAGATCAACGGGAGTCATAGTACTGCTATATTCTGCCTTGGTCAGACCATGCCTGGATTACTGTGTCCATTCTGGGCATCACAATTTAAGAAGGATGTTGACAAGCTGGAAGCTTTGCAGAGAGTGACCAAGATGATTAAGGGTCCGGAAACCAACCCTTATGAAGAATGGTTGAGGGAGGTGGGGGTGCTTTTGAAATTATTGTGGGGAAAGTGCAATCGAAATATTTTGAATAATCGGAAAGCTCCCCCTCCTCATTCCTTGCAAAGGGTTGGCAATGGCATTACCTCCACCTTCAAATCTTTGGCCATGGAAAAACTCACCTGCAAGACTCCCACCAATCATAGCCAACCCCAGAGTGACACCCAAACCACTCAGCTGGAAGAGGCTTTGGTATGCAGTGGTCCGTTTCCCAGAGGCGACAAGAGGAAAGATGTCCGCCAGGCTGCAAACGCAACAGACAAGATCCAGTGAGTAGGTCTCAACAAGCTTGGCCTGGAAAACAGGCTGGAGTCTGATGTCTGGATTAATATTAACATTGTTATCCATATTTACATTCCACTCTCCCTCCAACAGGTTCTACCCCATTTTATCTTTACAATAACCCTATGAGGCTGTCTGGGCTGAGAGAGAAAAAAGGCCACTCAATGTGTGGGGATTTGAACCCTTAGCCCCAACACACCAATTACATTTATTTGTTTCATAAAATTTATATACCGCTTGATAGTAAGAAAAAAGCCTCAGAGAGATTCACAAGAAAAATAAAACGAACAATTATCAATAACATCAGTTACAGATATTTATTTACTTTTGTTTTGTTTGTAATTTTGTGGTGTTTCATGTTGTAAGCTGCCTTGAGCATGGTTCTATGGAAAGGCAGCATTGTTGTTTAGTCGTTTAGTCATGTCCAACTCTTCGTGACCCCATAGACCAGAGCACGCATACAAATAAATTTATGTATGTATGCATGCGTGCATATATGTAAAACATTCAAAAAACAATTAAAATAAAAAATGAGATAAAAACACATGTTGACATTCTACATAACTGGGTAAGTTTGCCTAAACCTCTTTGCTCTGGCCTTTGACATCTGAGATTTGTATGTTTCAGGTCACACCTTATTCTTGTGAATGTAGTATTTTAACTGTCTTCAATTCTCTATTTTAAAATTGTTGTAACCCTCTCTGGGACCTGTTGGTGAAGGGCAGGTAATAAATGTAATCATCATTATTAAAAAAATGTTTTTAACAAACACCAAAAGGAGTACAACATGGGTGCCTGCCTAGCGTCAATATACCACTCTAAAAGATTGATTTCTTACAAATGTGGAATGTGCATTATGTGACACCTATAACAGGGCCAGTTCCATAGATCAAAGTTTATGGAAGAACCATTAAGCCACTTGGCTCTCACCAGGACTCACCCATCTCCGTAAACATCTTCTGTTGCCAGCCCTGCCACCAGCACGCCAAGGAGGCCGCCAAGGATTCCTGGCATCCCATGCAGGTTGTGGACTCCACAGGTGTCATGTATTTTCAGCCTGGAGGCCAGAAAGGGCTGGGGAGGAAGAGGCATTCAGCACAAAAAGAATTTTGGCACAGAATGGATGGGATTCCATGCCACAAGATAGACTGCTTTCTCTTGAGGATGCGCTAGTCCTGGATTTCCTGCATCAAGCATCTAGGTGGCCTCCTGGGGAAGCTCTGGCTCTAGGATTGTGTGTGGTGGTACTCGCCCATCTAGCTGGGCACTTTCTGTTCACAAAGACGCACATAATGTTTCCCCCAAATCTTGGGAACCTGAATCTTATTATTATTATTTTTTTAAATGGCACTAAATCTCTAGTCTCCATGGCGGATCGTTTCAATTACAGTGGTACCTCTGGTTAAGAACTTAATTCATTCCGGAGATCCGTTCTTAACCTGAAACTGTTCTTAACCTGAGGTACCACTTTAGCTAATGGGGCCTCCCGCTGCCGCCGTGCGATTTCTGTTCTCCTCCTGAGGTAAAGTTCTTAACCCAAGGTAGTACTTCTGGGTTAGCGGAGTCTGTAGCCTGAAGCGTTTGTAACCTGAAGCGTTTGTAACCCGAGGTACCACTGTACAGTGTTAGAAACCAGTAGGGACTTGTAGGAGACTCCCAGTATTTATGATGGCAGGAGGTGCCTTTGTTATTCAGTATAACTTGAGCTAGTGGGGTTTAGGGTGAGGTTGCCTGGTCATGCAGGCATTGGGGGGACTGGTTTTTAAGGTTTCAAAGCAGAGGCTGGATGGCTATCTGCCACTGATGCTTTAGCTGACATACCTGCATTGCAGGGGGTTGGACTAGATGACCCTGAGGGTCCCTTCTAACTCTATAATTCTATGATTCTATGGTGTCCTGAGAAGTATCCAAACTCATTTGGGAGGCAATAGATTTCTCACCCCGTTTGTGTTTATTGCCCCTTTTTGAAGGCCTACATGCTGGCATAAAGAATGATTTACTGGCGCTTCTGTCAGTGGCTGCTCAGAAATCTAGAGCTCAAACCTGGAAGGTGTATAACAACAACAACAACAACAACAACAATTAATACCCCTCCCATCTGGCTGAGTTTCCCCAGCCACTCTGGGCAGCTCCCAATCGAGTGTTAAAAACAATACAGCATTAAATATTAAAAACTTCCCTGTCTTCAGATGTCTTTGAAAAAGCTGCTTATTTCCTTGACATCTGATGGGAGGGTGTTCCACAGGGCCGGTGCCACTACTGAGAAGGCCCTCTCTCTGGTTCCCTGTAACCTCATTTCTCGCAATGAGAAGGCCCTTGGCGCGGATCTGTGTCCGCGCTGAATGATGGAAGATGCTCCTTCAGGGTGATCCCTGGACTAGGGTGTAAAAATGCCCCACCACTGAGCTATGGCCCTTCTTTAGAAGTCCAAGGAAAATTGGTAATGTCACTTCCTTGTGGCACAGAATTCTTTGCATTTCCCCAAAAGTTGTTGTTGTTGTTTAGGAGGGAAACATACCGTAAGGAATTTGAAGCCAAGAACTGACACAGAGCCCGCCAAGACCCCTGCAATCATGGCTCCAAATGGGGTCAGCATCATTTCTCCTGAGGTCCCAACAATCACTCCACCAGCCAAGGCTGCATTTTGAACATGAACCTGGTAAGAGAAAATCAATAGTTAATCAAATGGCTTTGGTGTGGGGCAGAGTAGGAGGAGGGTGTGCAGCAGCCGAGGGGGGAACTCAGCCCCCTAACCTGCATTGAAGGAAGCTCTCTAGGCTAGGGGGTAAGCAAATCTGTCAGTTTCAGCTTCTTTCAGCTTCTCGTTGTTTCAGTCTAAAATTTGTGATTTATTTTTTTTAATAAAAAAACAACTCTTTCCCCCCATCAGTATTTCAGTGCAAATTTCACCTAATATGCACATTTTGGCATGCATTTTTCCCTGACATGCACATTTTTGCAGCGGAATTACCCCAATTAAGCACCCTTAATCCTTCTGAGGAAGAAGCCATGGCTGTTTCAAATGGCATGATACTGTTTTACATCAATGGCCTAAAGTGTGGGATGAAAGCATCCAAAATGTTAAGTAAAGGATTAATCTTCACAAGGGCTATAGAACTCTGTGATGTCATACACCAGAGGCAGTTATTTCAGTTGGTACAGTTATGGCAGTTATGGACAGCCTTAACAGTTAGAGCATCAGGTATGTTCTGTTATGCTGCTGTCTGCCTCAGAGCTAGGCTGTAACAGTGTTCATCTCAGATGCAAATCTATGTAAGATGTATTAGCAACTTAAGTACAGTAACTCCTACCTGCATTGTATATTTTAATCTGCAAGTGCAAGTACACTGAGTAAAAGTTATTTGCTATTTAAACTTTAAAAAGAGTGTGTCTTGTGTAGTTTTTAATAGGAGGTGAAAGGGAACTAATCAAAGGGTCAGATGACCCGGGCTCTCTTCCGCATCGCTCTGTAAATGGGAACTAGAATTTAATTCCCACATAAGTGTTTTCAGACGATCTATTCCTTGATTTGTTGACAGAGAGATTAGATGATGTTGGTTATTTCATAAGCACTGATTTGCTTGCTGGGAGGTTAGATGATGTCACATGAAAGCAAGTCATTTCCCCTTCACTTTCCTTGTTGCCAAAAAATCCAGTCTTTTGAGGGAAGAGGGGTTGTTGACCTGCCAAGATGTGATTTAATCCCATCAGAAAAGAACGACAGTCTGGAAGCCCCAGAATCTAATGCAGGCTTCCTCAACCTCGGCCCTCCAGATTTTTTTGGCCTACAACTCCCATGATCCCTAGCTAGCAGGACCAGTGGTCGGGGATGATGGGAATTGTAGTTTCAAAACACCTAGAGGGCCGGGGTTGAGGAAGCCTGATCTAATGTATGACAGGGGTGAGCAGGGATGCTCTTTTCACCCAAAATAATAATAAATTATTGTTATTATTATTAAAGCCCTACAAAAGAGGCCACCAAACTGGCCTCACCATGTCCAGCTTGCCCCCTCCATTCACCAGGGCCGAGAGGGCGAAGGTGGTGAGGGTGCTCGCAGCCAGGGAGAAGTAGGTGTTCATGACCGTCCGGAGCTGGTCATCTCCATGGGCCGCCACTGCTGAGTTGAAGCTGGGCCAGAAAAGCCAGAGGAAGAGAGTTCCTGCATGGAGGGAAGAAAGGTAAGCAGCTTTAAAAGAGGATTGGACAGAGTCACGGAGGACAATAAGGCTATTATGGGCAACTAGCCATGAGGAGCATGTTCTGCCTCCACTGGACTTTCCAGCAGCATCCAGCTGGTAAGTAACAACCAAGACATAGGGGTGTAAAGTCGTATGTAGAGAAATGACTTTCTTTCTTTCTTCATAGAATTGTAGAGTTCAAAGGGATCTCAGGGGTCATCTATTCCAACCCCGTTCAATGCAGAAATCCTGCCCACAGCAGGATTTGAACGCGAACCCCAAATCTTCTGGTTAACAGCCAGACGCACTGACGCCATTTGCAAACAATAACACCAGAACTCATGGACATCCAATGAAGCTGGAAGAGTCAGGACAGAGAAAAGAAAGCATTTCTTCATGCAACACAGAGTTAAACAATGGAACTCCAGCCCACAGGAGGCAGCGAAGGCCACCAGTTTGGAGGGCTTTAAAAGAGGACTGGACAAATTCATGGAGGAAGATAAGGCAACCAGTGGCTACCAGCTGCGACGGCTATGAGCTGGTCAGAGGCAGTAATGCTTCTGAATACCAGCTGCTGGTAGTCACAGGAAGAGAGAGTTTCTTTTGTGCTCAGGCCATTCTTGTGGGTTTTCCACAAGCATCTGGTTGGCCACTGTGAGAATAAGGTGCTGGACTAGATGGGCCATTGGCCTGATCCATCAGGCTCTGCTTACGTTCTTCTGTTAGGTTCTTAAGGTGTTATTTCCTGACTGGCCACTGTGAGGGAGAAGGTTCTGGACAAGAAGGTGGGCCTTCTCTCCTAACTTCATTTTTCTGGGACAGAAAACAGTCCGTTCCCTCTTGCTCTAAAAACTCCCCTCTTTCTATAAGATTGAGCCATTAACAGCAGCAACAACCCTCCACCTATGTGGTGGCTCTTACCAATCATAGCAAAGAGATCTGAGTGATAGGTGGAGCCTTCTCGTTCTCTGCTCTTCTTCAGCTGAGGCCGGTAAAGAATCCTGGACACCATCAATCCAAAATAGGCCCCAAAGGTATGGATGGTCATGGAGCCCCCAGCATCCTTTGCCTGAGCCAGAAGGTCAGAAAGGAGCACACAATTGCAAAAGTGGCACACACAGATATTATTATTATTATTAGCGGTTATGCCCTACACTTCAGCCAAAAAGGCTCCTATACAGTCAATTAAAACAAGACTGCTCCTGCCCGCACAGGCTTACCGTCTAAAAGGGATGTGCAAATTAACTGAAGCAGAAAGCTAAAGCAAAGTATGGGTGCTCCAGTCCCAGGATTAATTTCAGAAATATCCTTTGAGGGTTCCTCCAGATAACATCTTTATTCTGGATTCATCCAAATTTGCTTCCACAAAGGTCACAGAGTGATAGGGACAGAAGCATCTGTCAATTCTGGTTCTCTCAGTTTCTTATTTATTGCTATCTTAAATTATTATTTTTATTATGACTTGCATTTGTATCCCACCTTTCCCCCAAAGAACTCAAGGTCAGCTAGTGAGATTCATGATGGCTGAGGGAATTTGAACCCTGATCTCACCCAGGTCCTTGTATGACAGTCTATCCACTATACCACACTGGCTCTCATCTCTTCACATTTCTGCAGCAATTTGTGATTAAAAATAAACAAATCCTCATGAAAATTATTCAGTGCTTTAGTGTGAATTTCTCCTAATAAGCATTTTTTGGTATGTCGCTTTGACTAATGTACAGATTTTCTCCTAATATTTTATGTTTGTTGCATATACACATTGCTGCCTCAAGTAACCTGACAGAAATACAAGACACAAATGCAATACATTCATTAAATAGCATCATTTTAATGCAAAGACTCACCCCAAAGCAACTAAGCAAGATATATTCATTAATGCCAAAGAGGGTGACTTCCAATACAGTCATCAGTAGCAGCTGGACAGGACTCGTCTTGCCAAGAACGGCTCCAAAAGAGATCAGGACTGCCCCAGCACAGAAGTCGGCATTGATCATGCTGGCAGAAAACATTGGAAGCAACAGTCTGAATGTGACAGTCTAGGCTGTCGCCCTTTCCTGCCCCCTGTCACAGAATTATAGAATTGTAGAGTTGGACGAGGTCCCAAGAGTCATCTAGTCCAGCCCCCTGCAATGCTGTAAGTTAACTCTAATTAACTCAGGGCCAATGAAGGAACATCCACAGAGGATTGACATACACGACACAACCATCAAAGTCATCCAATGGGGAGTTCTGAAAGGCTACGGAAAGCTTGCAACTGCTCATGTCTGGTGAAAGGAGCACTGGGAGACAAGCCCTGTAATATAATAGTGGGTTTTGGGGTCAGTCTGGATGATGCCCTGAGTTCCTGGAACCCCTAGATTCTATCACCAGCTCGAGATTGGGGTGGTGGCATGTAACAGTATACTGTTGCACACACCCCAATCTTCAAGTGGTGAGAGATTCCAGGGGTGCCTTGAAATGAGGGTCAGTGGAGACTGTGGTGTCTATAGGATATATGGTTTTATTTACATATATATACAACCTGAGTGGGATGGAGGGGCTCACAGCATTAGCAGATCTTGCTTCCCCATTAGGTTTCCAGAGAAGCCCCAAGCCACAGCTTTGGGTCCAGCACAGAACAAGACAAGCCTCTCTGTATCCAGCTTCCAGAACCAGTCAAAATGCTCTTCCACACAGCCTCTCTTGGTTTACTATTGCCCATCCCAGGATGATGTGGCATCCAGCCAGGTGAGGTGGTATAAGGAATACCCATTTGTCTCTATGACAACAGAACAACTTATTTTGATATGTTAAATAGCTGTACTTCACAGGCCAGAAAAGGCCATTACCTTGACAAGGGGTCTGGTTTGGCTGAATCAGCAGCCTCAGCTACTAAATTCTAAACAGGTGCAGAAGGGACCCAGAGTATCATCCAGACTGACCCCCCACCAGTGGCGTAGTGTGGGGGGTGCAGGGGGGCTGGCCGCACCGGGCGCAACATATGGGGGTTAGGGTTAGGGTGCGCAAATCCATGGGTTAGGGGCGCAAATCCACGGGTTAGAGGGGCCAAATTACTTGCCTTGCCCCGGGTGCTGACAACCCACGCTATGCCACTGCCCCCCACCCTCACCTATAACCATACAATTGTCTCTATTGACCAGGGACAGCACCTACTTTCAGATACCTGTTTCCAGTAAATCATTGCCCCTACTTTTGACTTTCACAGGTATCTTGTGAAACATTTGTTAACATGAACTGTTTATGTTGTCCTTTCCTCCCACCCTCCTTCTTACCACCAACCCACTGCCCCCTGGGTCCCCAGACCTCCAAGATGGCACCAAGGTTTCCTGAATTGGTCTCTTGCTCTCTCCCTGGCTGAAACTGAGTCTCTAAGGCCCTTTCCCAAGGCCAAGCAGCTTGGAGAAGGAGCCACTTTGCTCACCTTTCTATTCCAATGTGGATTTTGCCATTATGGAAGGAATGGAAAAAGCCCTGGATGAGGATAGACCACTGGATGGCAAAGGCAGCTATCAGGAAGTTGAAGGCCACACCCCCAAAGCTGTACCGTTTCAGGAAGGTCATCAAGAAGCCAAAGCCAACAAAGATCATAGTGTGGACATCTTGGAAACCTGGATCAGGGTGAGAAATGGACTGGTTTAAAATGTGAGCACAAATGCCTGTTGCTGTGTCTTGTGGGAGGGAGTTCCACAGATTTACCACGTCCTGCATGAAGAAATACTTTCTTTCACCTGTTCTGAATCTTCTGACATTCAATTTCATTGGGTGTCCATGAGTTCTAGTGTTTTGACAGAGGGTGGAAAGCTTTTCTTTGCCCACTTTCTCCATGCCATGCGTAATTTTATAAACGTCCATCATGTCACCTCTCACTTCCCTTTCCTCTAAACTAAAAAATAACAAACGCTGCAACCTTTCTTCATAAGGGGATTTGCTCCATCCCCTCAATCATTTCAGTTGCCCTTTTCTGAACCTTTTTCAACTCAGTAATATCCTTTTTGAGGCGAGGCAACCAGAACTGTGCAGAGCATTCCCAGTGCAGTCACAGTACAGTGGTACCTTGGTACTCAAACGCCAAAAACCCAGAAGGAAATGTTCCAGTTTTTGAATGTTTTTCGGAAACCAAACAAACAGGCTGTTGGCTATTGTTTCCTGGGCACCTGCACCAATCAGAAGCTGCGTGTTGGTTTTCGAACATTTCAGAAGTCAAAGGGACTTCCAAAATGAATTAAGTTTGGCTCTTTTGCTATTTATTTTGCATTTTTGTTTTTGAGGCTTTTGGGGTTAATTTGTTTTTGTGACTGTGTTGAAACCAGTTCAACTACTGATTGATTGATTGATTGATTGATTGTGTGACTACAAAAATGGATAAAAGCCCCCCATCCAAACAATGACTATCATCAGTGCTGGTAAGAAAAAAATAATAATTTTTATCATCTACAATACTGTCTTATTTATTTTATAGGACAGTGCATTGATTACTGCTTTCATTTTATGGATCAATGCTCTTGTTAGTAAAATTCATGTCAAACTGCTGTTTTAGGGGTTGTTTTTAAAAGTCTGGAATTGATTATTCTGTTCTGCATTACTTTCTAGGGGAAAGTGCGCCTTGGTTTTGGAATGCCTTGGTTTTGGAATGACTTCTGGAACAGATTAAGTTTGAGAACCAATTTACCACTGTATTCCAAATGCGGTTACCCAGGAAGGCCGCCTACAAAAGACCTTTGCCTGTTCAACTAGATTCCAAGGCTGAAATGTACACTTGCCATGTATGCACAGCCAGCTTCAAAGAGTTTCTCTGATAGCGAATGGGAATACGTGTGCTGATAAGATCCAATATACACACAGGCGCCATTGCAGTCTGCAAACAGAACAATTGTCGGCTTCCTTTAGCAGTAACCTCGCAACCTTTTAAAGGCCAATAACCATGTGGATACCTTCAGTTATGTGGCAGCTGATCTACAATGGGGATGGGTCTCCAGGAGCAACTTTTCACTTCAATTGTAACCAGTAAAAGCTGCAGAAAGTTAGAAATGCAGGGATTCACAAGCAATCAGGGATGGGATTTTCTAATCCACTGCATGCTCCTTAATTGTGGTGGGAAGTGAGTTTTTCTGCACAGTTCTGATAAAAATATGAACAACTCTTGCATATTATACATATTATTAGACGTTATCTTATACACTTAGACACTCCAGGCTCTTCCACTGAGCCACAGCTCGTCCCCATTATATTATTGTATACTATCCAGGAATCTGCTTGGATGAAAAGTGGTATAGAAATATTTTAAATACACAAGTAAATATATGTCCCTGTGTGAACAGGCCTTAGGGGCTCAGGGTTAAATTCAGGAAAGGGGGATAGGGGCAGGATTTCAGTAAACTGGATATAATTTGACTCTGTTATGCTTAAAGATGAATGACTGTCAATTTCAGTTTCTCATTTCTGCAGCCTTCAGCTTGTAATATTTCCACATCAGCCAACAATTTGTTTTAAAATAAAATAAAAATCCTTCACAAAAATCTGTCAGGATTTTAATATACTCATAATATACTCTTTTTTGGGGGGGCAATCAAGTTTCCTGAATACAATGCATTTTTAAATGCTATTTTTCAATCATATATGGAGCAGCCTACCCTTTTCGATGACTGCTTAAAATATTTCTGTCTAGACAAACCTGTCCAGATCTATAGAATGTTGGCAAGTGTTTTAATTTGTTTTTAGCTTATTAATAATCCTAATTGTTATTTTAATGTTTTAAATAGTTGCTCTTAACTGTTTTTACTGACCGTTTTTTAGTTTTATTCTTTTTGTAAATCACATCGAGGGGTGTTCTGAGTTTTTATAATGCAATCAAACAGTAGAGAGATTTTACAAATAAATGAATGGATAAAAAAATGGAGAGACTTTGGCTTAAGTCTAGGATATCTGAAAGACTGTATCTTCCCATACAAACCTGCACGAGCTCTGAGAACTTCACAGGAGACCTGGCTCTAAGTCCTGCCACTCTCATTTATAATTGGTGGGGATGCAGGAGAGGGCCTTCTCAGTGGCTGCTCCCAGATTTTGGAACTCCCTCCCTAAAGAAGCCTGACTGTCACCCTCCTTGTTGTCCTTCCACTGGCAGGTGAAGACTTTCCTGTTCTTTTAGGAACTGACTGCTTTTAAAGAAAGGGCTGGTGCTGTGCTGTTTTTATTTTGGTTATTTGTATGTTTTAAACAGAAATTATATGTCTATAGTTTTAAATCTTTCAATGTTTAATTGTTTTGTAATGATTGTTTTTTCCTACAATTTCACTGGTTCTTGTTTTTACAGTCGTACCTTGGATCTCAAATGACTTGCAAGATGAACGTTTTGGGTCCCAAACACCACAAACCCAGAAGTGGTTGTTCTGGTTTGTGAACGTTCCTTGGAACCTGAATGTCCATTACGAATTCTGCAATTTCCAATTGGCTGCAGGAGCTTCCTGCAGCCAATTGGAAGCTGCGTCTTGGTTTCTGAACTGTTTTGGAAATCAAACCGACTTCTGGAACGGATTCCATTCAACTTCCAAGGTACCACTGTATCTGTAAGCTGCCTTGAGTCCCATCGGGAAAAAGGAGGAGTATACATCTATACTAATAATAATAGCAATAATAATTACTTTTCAACTACAGTGGTGCCTCGGGTTAAGTACTTAATTCGTTCCAGAGGTCCGTTCTTAACCTGAAACTGTTCTTAACCTGAAGCACCACTTTAGCTAATGGGGCCTCCCACTGTCACTGCGCCGCTGGAGCACGATTTCTGTTCTCATCCTGAAGCATAGTTCTTAACCCGAGGTACTATTTCTGGGTTAGCGGAGTCTGTTACCTGAAGCGTATGTAACCTGAAGCCTATGTAACCAGAGGTACCACTGTATTTGTGCTTTCTGTGTTTTTAGCTTTCTGTGTTTCCTCCCCTGCTTGTTTTAATTTTTGTGAGCAGCTTTGATTCCGGGAGGAAAGCGGGATAGAGACAAAAAAAAAAACAACAACCAGTGAATACTCACTTGGGTAGCGCAAATAGAACTCGTTCTGCAGGTGGCTCTTGTTGCGGAGAGCCAGTTCCTCGTGCCAGAGCTTGGCGCTTGTTTCGGCATCATACTGGACGAAGAGGGCAAAGAGGAGAATAGTCAGGAACTGAAGGAAAACACAGGCGATGGGGAGCTTGAGCCTTAGGTTGGTGGTGTGCCCTGACATTGCGGGGAAAGGGAGAAGCAAAGGGGAAAGCAGGAGAGGAGAGAGAGAGAGAAAGAGGAAAGTGAAAGCAGTCACAGGTGCCAAGCCAAGCCCCACCTTCCAGTCAATGAGTTCTCAGGGGAGCCCCACCCATCTCACTCCCAGGAAATGTTCAGTGGTTGCTCAGCCCTGGCAAAAAGCCACTTGCTTCAAGGGAGGTGGCAGGCAGCATGGAGAGGACACCCTGGAAGGGAGGAGCGAGTCCAAAAGGCCTCCAGGCAGCCGTTCCCCAGCTTGATGCCGCTACAGCCAAACAGAGGCCAAAGACGTGCACCCACCCCACCTCAAAACCCCAGAAACACTTACCTTGAGAGAGGAGGGGGTCTTTTGCATGAAGAAATAATCAAGAGGCGTACCCCACATTTATTCACTAAAACATATAATCAAACAAGGCATCTTAAAAAGAGGTTGTTTATTGCAAGAAAGAAAGCATAACACAGACCACATTCACACCGTACATGTAAAGTTCAACGATGCCACTTTATGGCTTCACTCCCAACAATGCCAACAATGGCTTCCCTCCCAAAAAATTCTGGGAACTGTAGTTTGCTAAGGGTGCTGAGAGCTGTTAGGAGACCCTACAATTCCCAGAGTGGATTAACAATCCCTTTTCATAGGAAACACTGGGAATTGTAGCTCCAGGAGGGGGACAGCACCTCCTAACAACTCTCAGCACTCTTAGCAAACTACAGCTCCCAGAATCCTTTGGGCAAAGCCATGAATGTTTGAAGTGTTTGAAGTGGCATCATACCACTTTAAATGTATTGTGTGAAAGTGGCATATGTGACTGTTTAAAAAGGTTTGTGTGGTTATATGTTTTAGGGGGAAAGTGCAGGTTAGGCCCATGTTAAATCAGCCCCTGATTATATCTAAAGTTTGTTCAGGCTGCTGAGAGTTATACCTGTTCCCAGTGTTTTTTTTTCTAGGGCTACGCAGGGGTACAGCCCCCCTAAATATTCTATGAATCTTTGTACTTTGGTCCATTTACTGTCTTTATTTTTCCTGATTTGAACTATAAAATTGTGATTTTCTTGAGTCAAAATGAAAGTACCCCTAAACATTTTTTTAGAAAAAAGCACAGCCTGTTCCCCTCACTGAGCTACAATTCTCAGAGTGGTTTAACAATCAATCCCTCTTCCCAGGGAACTCTGGGGGCAACAACAACTTACAGCTCCCAGAATCCTTTGGGGGAAGCTATGACTCTTCAAAGTGGTATCACAGTGTTTTAAATGTATGGTCTGAATGTGGCCCTTGTCCCTCTCTCTGCCCTCCCACAACTTCCTCCAGGAACCTTTATTGCCCATTCATCCAGGAGAATGGGATGAACAACATCCCTTGTTGTCTTCTCCAGCATGTGATAATAACACCAAGGCCTAGGACTCTTTGTTCTTTCTTCACAATGAGCAAACTGTTGCTTGTCTTGTAGTCCATCCCTGAAATGGACCTGATGCACAGGGAGGGGAGGGAACTACTGGGGGCAAGAAACAAGAGCTGAAGAAACCCTCCCTGTGGGACCATAACAACCTCTGTGAAAGACTGCCGTGCTCAGTGTCACATTGTTTTATTCAGGAGACAGAATAATAATAATAATAATAATAATAATAATAATAATAATAATACCCCACCCATCTGACTGCATTGCCCCAGCCACACTAGGCAGCTTCCAACATATATAAAAACATAATAAAACGTTGCACGTTAAAAAGCTTCCCTATGCAGGGCTTCCTTCAGATGTCTTCTAAAAGCCAGGTGGTTGTTTATTTCCTTGCCATCTGATGGGAGGGTGTTCCACAGGGCAGGCGCTGCTACCGAGAAGGCCCTCTGTCTGGTTCCCTGTCACTTCACTCCTCACAGTAAGGGAACCATCAGAAAGCCCTAGGAACTGGATCTCAGTGCCCTGGTTATCTCCTACATAGACTACTGCAATGCACTCTGCGTAGGGCTACCTTTGAAGGTGACTCAGAAACTACAACTAATCCAGAATGCGGCAGCTAGATTGGTGCCTTGTACCATATAACAAGAATGAGGGCACAAGGAGGAGGGGACGACAGAGGACGAGATGGTTGGGCAGTGTTCTTGAAGCTACGAACATGAGTTTGACCAAACTAGGGGAGGCAGTGGAAGACAGGAGTGCCTGGCGTGCTCTGGTCCTTGGGGTCACGAAGAGTCGGACACGACTAAACAACTAAACAACAACAACAACAACAACCATATAACACCGGTCCTAAAAGATCTACATTGGTTCTGTAGCAGGAACCCCCCCCCACCCCAATCATTCTGTTTGTATAAACTTCACACACACACACACACGCCACATTTCTGTTATAAATTCATAGAAAATCAACCATACATCGGATTTGCACTGTTCCATTTTTTATTTTACTCCATATGACAAGAACTAACAAAGGGGGGTGACTTAGTCCTGGTCAGCCATAATCCCTTCACTGTCTCAGCACATACACAGGAGCCCTGCCCATGCCAACCCTGATGATCCCAGACAGAAGACAATCAAGATCACAAAGAACTTGCATATGGGAGTGGATTCAACATGGACTGAAACAAAGGACAATGATCAGATCTTCCCTCAGGGGGCAGGAAACTGCAAACTCCCCTTTGTCTCCTGAAGTGACTCAGGGGGAGGGGGGAAGGGAGGAACCAGTCAGGTGACAAGACACTCAGGTTACCACCAACTCCTCCCTCAGCCCCTCCTTTCTGTAATGTATGCCTCCCTCAACCCCTCCTTTCTGTAATGTATGCCTCCCTCAACCCCTCCTTTCTGTAATATATGCATGATGTTTCTGGGGGTGGGCTAGACCTAGAGGAGGGGAATTTCAAAAGTTTTTATAAGACCTTGCACACTATTCTTCTGGGTCTTTCCTCTCTCCTGCACGTGAGGGGAATACCCTGTTGCAACAGTTCAATAAAGGCCAAGCCTACAGGCTGCTGTTTTGCTCCAAGTTATCCTGGTTGGTGTCTTTGTTTTGTCCAAGGGAGCCCTCGGATTTTTCCTGTAACAGTTCCCAGTACATTTCTGAGCACAATTCAAAGTGTTGGTGCTGACCTTTAAAGCCCTTAATGGCTTTGGCCCTGTATACCTGAAGGAGCATTTCCACCCCCATTGGTGTAGGAAGGGGTGTATGGTGGGTGCGGACCGCCCCGGGTGTCATCACTGATGGGGGTGACCGTGGGGCCTGGCCTGCAGTGCGCCCGAGCCACATGTCTGTCCTGGGAAGTGACACGGTGGCTCGGGCACCTGCAGGCTCCGGGCTGCCCGAAACGGCAACATGGGGCTTGCAGACTCCATGGAGTTTCCATGCAGTGTGCTCGGCCCCGGCTTGCCCTGCCCCCGGGTGCAGGGCATTTGCACCACTCCGGGAGCCCAAGCAGCTAGCTACGCCGCTGCCCATTGTTGAGCCCAGACACTGAGATTCAGCTCCAAGGGCCTTCTGGTAGTTCCCTCAGTGGAGAAGTGAGATTACAGGGAAGCAGACAGAGAGCCTTCTTGGTAGTCAGTCCTGCCCTGTGGAATGTCCTCCCATCAGATGTCAAGGAAATAAACAACTATCTGGCTTTTAGAAAACATCTGAAAGCAGCCTTAAGGAAGTTTTTAATGTTTGGTGTTTTACTGTGTTTGATGTTTTAAATTTTTGAAAGTCACCCAGAGTGGCTGGGGCAACCCAGTCAGAAGGGCAGCATATAAATTGTTGTTGTTGTTGTTGTTGTTGTTGTCATCTATTTACTTAGAGCATTTTAACCCCTCTTTTCAGTTTTAAAAAGGCTCCCAATGCAGCTTTCATGAGAAAAATAACCAGACAGTCCCTGCTGACAGAATTAGGTCTCTCTTTCTCTCCATCCCACCCACAGTTTTTTGTGACGGGAATCAGTCACAGAAATTGCGTCAAAATTATGCAGATATGTCAGGTTTACACCATCTAATCCATCACAGAACGTTGGCAGCAAAAGCTTATTTATTTGTTTAGTAAAATTTACACACCACTTGATTGTTAAAAACAACAACCTCAAAGCAGTTTACAAAGAGAATAAAACAATAAAATGATCACTAAAAAAGCCCTCTTTAAAACGGCAAAAAGATAAAATCAGGAATAACCAAATGCTTTGACAACAATAATGTTTTGATCAGGAGATCAAAACATATATCAATCTTGAGCTGTTTCCTTCAAGGAATGAAGTCAGGGCTCCTTACCTAGCAACTGGGTCCCACATACAGAGAAAGAGCAAGTCACATTTTCCACCTCCACCCCACAAAATTAGCCCTATCGGCTGCCTCTGGATGGGCTGTGGCTGAATGTTGCCATTTGTAGGCGGCCTGTATGGCTGGCATTCAAAAATGAAGAACCGCTGACTAATATTCAAAAACCTCAAAGCAATTGGGAATCATAAGCTCCCAAGGCTTAGAGCATCTATTCCAGGATGACCACTTGGATTGCCACCAGAATGACTAACATAGCTAGTCTGAAGCATTCTGTGAGAATTGGCCTTTTCAGTGGCTAGAATAATAATTTGGAATTTGGACACAGCTTTAGGATGTGGTGCATTGTGGGAAACTCTCTGGAGCTTCAGCCTTCCCCCCCCCAAAAAAAGGCACATTGGCTTGTTTACTAAGATCTTCTGCGTGAGGAGTGGGACCATGGAAGGTGCCAGAAGCCGGCATGAGGGCTGTGTTGACATTTTGTCTGAATTCCCCCGGAATAAAGGCAAGCTTGTTTGAGGAGGGTTGTTCTGTTTGCCAAGCAGAACAATGTGAATCTGTTTCTGCTTTCTTTCTTTCGTTTTAATGTATTCTTGGGGCGGGGTAAACAAAACAGAAAAATGTGCAAACTGTTGACGGGACCTCACATCCAGAGGAGAGAAAGAGAGGCAGCAGGAAAGGATTCAGAAGAAGGATGAGGGAAAATCAGACATCGTCATCCTAAGTGGGGCATCACTATCATCTTCCTTGGCCAACCTCTGCACCGCCACCATAAGGATGTCTTCGTGAGGTCCAACTGGCATTGACATGGTCACCTGTGTTCCTACTGGGAGATGGAATGCTTCTCATCCGGAGAACTTGTCTTAGTGACATTGGCAGAGATGGACTTCCATTCTTCTCTATGATCTGTGCGGTGGGGATGGGGGATGTTGACCATGAGGCTGGATTAAGAGGAACAACAGTTCAGCGCTCCATGGAGATGTGTCCCTGGATTGGTTTTGTACTCTCATGAGAAGCTACAGGTTTGGTGTCTCCTGACAGCTTCTGTTGCAATCTCGTCAAAGTGGCTGGATGATTTACCTGTCTTTCTAGAGAGGTATGGTAACGGATGGTGGGACCTTCTCTGATTCTCTCTGTTCTCTACTTGTGCTGTATGAATGGTTGTGATGATGGTGGTCATTGATCTGGACAGCTTTAAAAAAAGCGATGAGATGAATTCATGGAGGATAAGGCTATCAATGGCTATGTTTTGCCTCCACTATCGGAGACAATATGCCTCTGAATACCAGCTGGTGGAAACCACCAGTGGGGAGAGTATTGTTGCTCTCAGGTCCTGTTTGTGAGCTTTCTGTTGGGGCATCTGGTTGGCTGCTGCAAAAACAGCTGTGCTGGCTGGGGCTGATGGGAGCTGTAGTCTAAAGCAACTGGAAGAGGAAGTTGAGGAAGGTTGGTCTAGAATTTTCAAGCTCATGAATTTCCTTGGGGTTCTCTGGCTGCCCTTGTTAGAAACTGGGTGCTAGAAAAGGAACACCCAGGAACAACTCCCCTATGTGGAAAGTGTCTGGGACTTCTTAGTTTAGAAAAAAAGGTGAGTCAGAGGCAACATGATAGAAGTTTATAAAATTATGCTTGGCATGGGGAAAGTGGAGAGAGGCAAGTCCCCCTCCCCATAATGCTAGAACCCAATGGAGACTATCCAATGCAGCCGAATGTTGGAAGATTCAGGAGAGATAAAAGAAAGTACTTGCTCTTGCAGTGCATAGTTAAACTGTGGAACTCCCTCCCACATGAGGGAGCGATTTCCGCAAACTTGAATGGCTTTAAAAGAGTATTAGACAAATTCATGAAGGGGAAGGCTGTCCATGGCTGCTAGCCATGTTGGCTAAGCTCTGCCTATTCAATCAAAGGCAGTAATGCTTCTGAATACCAGTTGCTAGAAGCCATAGTGGGGTGGGGTGGGGTGGGGAGTGCTCTTGTGCTTGGCTCCTGCTTGCTGGTTTCCTGCAAGTATTTGGTTGGCCACTGTGAGAACAGGATGCTGAGCTAGATGGTCCACGGGCCAGATCCAGCAGGCAGTTAGGTTGCTCATAGTGGAAGTGTATTTGTCAGTATGTGCATGTGAGAGGGCTGGGGGGATCCTTCTCAATTGTCACTCATTTTTCAGGCAAGACCCTCCTCTGCCTTTGAAGTATGCACCGGATCCTGATCTTGGCTTCCTTATGTCTCTCCTCTCTTCCGGAAATCCCCGCTATTTACCAAAAGCCAACTGGAAATCCAGGTGTGTAAGACACATACAAACACACAGAGATGACTCTGCCTGATTTTGCACATAACCACTGGATCTCTGAGCACAGTGGTTCCCAAAGTTGGTGGGTAATGCCTCCTGGGGGGATTAACTAGGGGGTGCTGAGAAGGAAGGGGGTGGCAGAGGGGCACTGGAGGCATAAATGGCTATCAGACTTTGAGAAGCTGGTATCACGGGTCACGTTCATCGACTTTTTGGAATTTGTTAATCATGCTAAATCATTTTAAGTGGATTTTGAATAAATGCCCATCTCACAATGAGGTCAGGTTGCCTGTTTTTATCCGTGTGGATGATCAACTGATTGTTGGGGCCTCCAACAGCCCTCACAGCCCTTCATTTGCCCCACACCCAAAGCCATATATCACGGCCCAGCACACATTCAGTTTTAACCCTTGCAATGGTCACCATCCTATGACACACCTCACTTTTACCAACAGTTTACTTAGCACTAAAACACTGTCCTGGCAATATTTTTAATAAATAAATAAATAAATAAATAAATCAGGGCCAAATAATTCAGGGAGCTGAGGTTTGTGAAGGGTGCTGAGTGGCCACTATTCCTATCACAGAAATACAGCTCCCTCTTCTGAAGGAGAAAATTCCTTTTGTGGGTTCAATACAGAGGCTCACCCCAAATTCCCAGTTTATCAGACTTTATTCAGTAATGCATTTCCATTATGGCACACTGTGTTTAGGAAAAATACATCATCTAAGCTGTTTCATCCTCTAGCTGACCACCTTCTGCTAGTCCTCCACCTCCAACCTGAGTCTCTTAAAACACAACCCAAGGGTTGGTTTGTTTGTTTGCTGTGTGCACCTTTTCTGGAGTTATTTTCCACTGTACCATTCAGCCCTTAGGTTCCTGCTCACAGCTGCTTCTTTCTTGCTTTGTGGTCAGGAGCCCTGGCTTTCCTGAAAACGGGGTTTGCAGAATTTCTACCTCGCTTCACAGGGAACTCTGGGAATTGTAGCTCTGTGGAGGTAATAGGGGGTCCCCTAACAGCACTCAGGACCTTTAAGAAACAACAGCTCCCAGGATTCTTTGAGGGAAGCCATGCCTGTTTAAGTGGCGCCATAGTGCTTTAAAGGTATGGTGCGGATGTGGCCGTACTGAAGTGGCCTTCCTTCCTTCCTTCCCTCTCACCCACAGCAACACCAGCACCCCTCCAATACCTGCTGCAGCCAATGACCAAACTAGTGCACACTCAGAGAGGGGCCACCGTCACCCTGCCCTGCATCCTGAGGACCCTACCCCAAAACTACAAGGTCAGGTGGAGCAAAGTGGAGCCGGCCGAATATATGGAGGTTGTCATCCTGATCACCAACGGGGTGCACCACAAAACCTACGGCCCGCTGGGCAGCCGGGCCCGCCTGAGGCACAGCCACCGCTACGATGCCTCGCTGACCATCTCTGACGTGGCGCTGGATGATGAGGGGCGCTACCGCTGCCAGCTGATCAACGGCCTGGAGGATGAGAGCATATCTCTGGTCCTGCAGTTAGATGGTAAGGGGACTGGTGCGGCCATTTTCCTGAGGGCATGAGAAGTCTTCTTCTTCTTCTTCTTCTTCTTCTTCTTCTTCTTCTTCTTCTTGAGAGCCAGTGTGGCGTAGTGGTTAAGAGCAGTAGACTCGTAATCTGGGGAACCAGGTTCATGTCTCCGCTCCTCCACCTGCAGCTGCTGGGTGACCTTGGGCCAGTCACACTTCTCTGAAGTCTCTCAGCCCCACTCACCTCACAGAGTGTTTGTTGTGGGGGAGGAAGGGAAAGGAGAATGTTAGCTGCTCTGAGACTCCTTCGAGCAGTGATAAAGCGGGATATCAAATCCGAACTCTTCTTCTTCAATTAAATTAAATTTATATACTTCTCTTCCAAAGATCACAGGGCAATTTGCAAAATATAGATCTATGGAGGCCTTGCAAGACAGGTTGGAACCAGTGTGCAAGTATAAGCCAGTGTTGTGTAGTGGTTAGAGTGTCAGACTAGGACTTGGGAGAGATCAGCATTCAAATCCTCACTAGCTGGCAATGAAGCTCACTGCCTCTCAATGCTTTAAATGTACAATGTAAGTGGGGCCAATGTTAAGATTACCACTATGTATAGTTACTGAGCAATCCTAAGCCTGTTATGTTAACACTCACCCTCTGCCTTTTATTTTCATTTTGTACTTTCAAATAAATTTAATAATGAAATACTTATTTTAAAAAAGGTAACTCAAAGCTCATCACCCCCTACTCACCTCCTCCCCAAAATTCTCTTACTCCTTCTCTCCAGGAATTGTCTTCCCCTACCAGACCAGCCAAGGGCGCTACAAATTCAACTATTTTGAGGCCAAAAAAGCTTGTCAAGAGCAGGACTCTCGCCTGGCAAGCTACGGGCAGCTTTATAAAGGTAACCCAATTTTTGCTGGTGTTTTCTTACTCATCTGCTAGGGATGGTTTTTACTGCTTTGCTTTGTTTTGGTTGGGTTGTGGGGTTTATTTGCTGCTGTGTCATTGCTGTTCTTCAGTGAGGCTTTTTCATGTTTTGTTATTTTGGATATTAGATTTTTAAAAATGAGGGGTGGTATATAAATGTTTTAATAAACAAACAGCTATGATGCTGTGGTTGCCGAAGAGGCCCCAGTCTTGTGGAACAATCTGCCAAATGAAATTCAGCAGGCGCCTTCTGTCTTAGCTTTTAAACGCACGAATGAAAACTTTTCTATTCCATCCAGTTTATGCAGGCAATTAATAATAAAATTTTCCACAGTTGTTAAGTTCATTTCTGATTTTATTTTTTATGTGCTTTTTATTGTGTGGTTTTATGTACAATTGTTGTAAACCACTTTAATATTTTTTAAAAAATATGAATAGCAATATATAACTATTTTTACAAATAAACAAATAGCTCCCCTGAAAGTTCCAAGGGCCCTCCAAATTGGCAGGGGGTTTTGTGGGTGTATTTTTGTGACATGTCATTGATACTATAGGCGCATTCATGGTTGATTTATACTGGGCCATCCACACATCATTTTGGTTTATTAGTTCTTCCCCAATGTTTCCCCAGTTTTACATTATTTCCATCATGCAGGATAGTGCAACAAAAGCAGGGCAGGAATAAAAACCAAACACCAAAAATGTTTGTGGCATAAAAAATACAGGATTCCAGGAGGAAGCTACAAGACTGGCACTGAGGGGAAACGAGGCAGCAGTACTGAAAGTGGGATTGTGTGTGACTGCCCTGAAACCATCTAAAAATAGACAAAGCCTTTGTTTGTTTTTCAGCCAAACTGTCCCCCCCCCCCTTTTTTTTTTTTTTTGGAATGAATAAGAAACACTCATGACTCTTTCTCCTTCCGAAAGGAAAAGGGAAACCCTGAAATGCCCTCCTTTATTTCTTGACTGATTGCTTATTTTTGTTATCCTCCACCTTGCGCTTCTAGAAACAACCTGATGAAGCTTGTTCTGGCATACATAGAGATGGTGAGAACAAGCATCCCCCGACTGGTTGATGGATGTTGCTTCAAGGTGCAGGCAATGGACCAGAGGAAGCAATTGGTGCTCAGTTAACTTGTTGTATTGCATTTGTTGCTTCCTCTTCATTTAGCTTGGACAGAAGGGCTGGACTGGTGCAACGCAGGATGGGTCATGGAAGGAACAGTCCATTACCCCATCATTAACTCCCGCGAGCCCTGTGGGGGACGTCTTCTTCTCCCAGGGGTTCGAAGTTATGGCGCCAGGGACAAGCTGAAAGATCGGTTTGATGCCTTCTGTTTCAGTTCGGCTGTGAAAGGTATGTGGGTGCAGACGAAGCCAGAGGCTTGGCATGATTCATATACGAAGCAAATTTCTAGTCCCTGCTGTTAGAAATAAACTTGTTTATGTAGCTCAGATTAATGGTTATCAGCAGTTGTTTCCTGGACTCTGTGTGCATCTCTGGACAAGCAGTTTGTTCTCTCCTCAGTCCTTTCACCTTTCCCAAGCCAAGCGCCCAAGCATAATTTGTTTGGGCTTGACACAGACTTGTAACATACCCTTAAGCTCTCCCTCACCCCCATTCCTATCCCATATAAACAATCTCATAAGTTATAAACGAAAAAATTCAATTTTATGTCATGAAAAGGCCATATATTTTTATGCTTTATTTTTCTAGTCTTTTTAATTTTGAAATAATGAGTGACTTGTCTAAAGTAGCACTATGCCAAAACAATTTTGATGAAATATTTCCTCCCCCTACCAAAGCGGCTTCTATTCCACCACGTTCATTCTTTAGAAATTATCTGTTGATTCTTGTGGGTCCCTTCCAAACCTGTGATCCTGTGTATGTGGAGTCAGAATCTATGAGAGGAACCTGCTGAACCAATTTTTGTTAAAGTAGTGACCTTGGCTGGCTAGTTAAGTACCATCATTTACATGCCCAAGGAGGTTGCCATATAGACAAATGGGTGGTCCTTCCACACACACACACACCCTGGGTGGAGGCTACATCATCCTAGGAGGCTTGTCTTGCTCTTGTGCTGGATTCCAAAGCTGTGGCTGCGAGATATACCTGGAAAACTAATGGGGAAGCAAGATCTGTTGGAGCGTTATTGCTCTGCCGGCAGAAGGTGATACAAAGAGGGAACCAGTCTAGCCTCTCTTGGGAGGGAATCCCACAACCTGGGAGCAGCCACAGAAAAGGCTCTCTCTCAGGTCATCACAAATCATGTTTATGGGACAGATAGAAGGTGCTCACCCAAGGATCTTGGCACCAAGGCAGATTTGAATAGGAAGATATTAACTTTAAGGTGGCTTGGGTTTCAAGCCATTTAGGGCTTTATAAGTCATAACCAGCACTTTGTGCCCAGAAATGGACTGGTAGCCAGTGAAATTGTTTTAGCAAGGGGGTAACCTATTCCCTGTGGCTCCAGTCAGCAGTTTGGCTGCAGCATTTTGAACTAGCTGAAGCTTTTGAACACTTTTCAAGGGCAGCCCCATATTGAGCATATTACAGTAGTCCAGCCAGGTTGTAGCTAAATCTTTTGTGCATTGGCTCTAACGCCCTCAACATCATTTCCTGCTTCTGCTTCTTCCCCCTCTGCTCCTCTACCCAGGCCGGGTCTATTTCATCCGGGGCCACATGAATTTCAAGGAAGCCACTCAAGCCTGCCGCAACGACAGGGCTGCCATCGCCAAAGTCGGGCAGCTGTACGCTGCGTGGAAATTCTCCCAGCTGGACCGCTGTGACGGAGGCTGGCTTGATGACGGCAGTGTGCGCTTTCCGATCAACATTCCCCGTGCCCACTGCGGGGGACTCACAAATCCCAGCGTCCACAGCTTTGGATTTCCCAGCAAGTTACGGAAGAAATATGGAGTCTACTGCTTCTCAGTGAAGTAGAGAGGATGAGAGAGACAGAGTTTAGATGCCAGCTAGGCCCAAAGAGGACCACACAAAATGACACATATACAACCCTTTTGCAAAAGATCTCTTGGAAGGTGTTGGTATGACATCGCACAGGGGCTTTTCCTCACCATGACTTTTCCATGATCCCTATCTTAATCTAAGGATGGAGTTCATAGGTCACAGGCTTTGGAATCACACAAACTGTCTTTGTGTAGGTATTTTTGGAACCTTGTTCTGACTTTTTCTTCTTGAATTTGTACAACCTCTACATTTTCCCTAGGTTTGGAGAGAGATGTCCCACCCACTACTGACACTTGGGGTTTATGTCTCTCTCTCTGTGCCTGTTTACATGCACACTCAGAACTAGTTTGTTCTCAGTGTGCGGGGTCCCATTATCTTGCCCCAATTAATGCAATACTTGACTGCTTTTAGTAATAAAGTGAATACCTCCTAAACAGGCACTAACTTTACAACAAATGTCCTGTTAATATGGACATTTGCTTGCAAACCCAACCATTGCTTCACTACCTTATTAAGTATTCTTTTAAAAAATATCTAAACCTGGAATCTTGATTTTTATTCTTCCTGACTTCATACAACCTCCAGTTTTGAAGAAAGGTATCCTGCCCACCTCAGTTACCTACTGACACTTGGGCCCATCTAGAATTATTTGGAGGAAGTCATGACTGGTTAAAGTGATATTGTAGTTCTTTAAATTATCAGAGATCAAGGACACTTCCTAGAGGAGTCTGGGGCTGATTGGAATTGGGAGTCTAAGCAGCTGGGGCTGATGGAAATTGTTTGTGAACACAGGATTTTATTTGAGATCTGGGAACAGAAACAAGATGTGGATTGAGTGTGGAATCTGGAAAACGGTGGGGCAGCCAGGAGTTATGGGGAAGGAATCAGGAGCCAGGTGATCCATTCCAAAAAGCAGGAGGCAAATTTTGACTTCTGTAAAGAGAAGAGGTCTGCTGCATAAAATTCCATCAGGAGCACAGGAAACAATGAACCATTCTAGACATGGATGCAGGGAAAGCTAGAAGGAGCAGAGGGCAGTTTGTCTGGCAACAAGTCTTGGACTTCTGTCTGTGTGGCTGTTTTCCCGCCTTCACCACACTTACCTTTTGCCTTGCTCTTTCCAGGCAAAGGTCCATGCTTTAAAGCTCTGTGTCTGAGGGCTCTTTTTCCCTCTCTAGAGCTTTCCATGCAAAAACTTCTCTTTAGTGCTCAATTGGAGCAAAGAGTAATTTAGGGTGTCTGTGGATTGCCATTTGCTCTGATTCAGGATTTTGCAGGGAAAGCTCCGGAGAAAAAATGGTGCTCAGACACAGTGCTTTTAAGAGTGGACCGTGCCTGGAAAGAGTGGAGGAAATATGTGTGGATAAGAAGTGTGAGTCTTTGGCAAATGCTGGATGCCCACCTTTTCCAATCAACATGAAACCTCAGCCACATCTCCCCATCCAGAGACCATTTTTTTAGTGTTCAACACCAAAGATGAAAAAGTTTGACAAACATCCATTCATTATTATTTTTTTAAAGTCTTGCTTAGGCAAATTGTATAGGGTGAAACCTAAAGGAGGAAGGAATCCCCTCTCGCAACAGCCAAGTGGAGACTGAGCATGCTCAATAGGCATGGCATGTTGACTGCCTGTTGTGTGTATATAGGAGGAATGGAAAATCGGGTTGGGATGCTGGGAAATGGAATGGAGTACCCTAAAAAAAAGCTGGCTGGTTGGAACCTGGAACAGGAACACACCATGCAAGCTTCTGTTGCAGGTCCTGCTTGTTAGCTACAGTAGCCAATTGGCCTTCCATATTCAGAGGCATTATACACTTCTGAATAGCAGGTGCTAAGGCAGAAGCAACAGAGGGATGTTGTTTTTGCATTCTGCTTTTATGCTTCTCAAAGGTATCTGGCTGTTGGAGGAAGAGTATGATCTAGGTCAATCTCAAAATAACACAATGTAAGGAGGCTCTTAACTGTCATATTAGTTCTAGAAGATGGCTTAGAATAACATTTGCCAATCTGGTACCCTCCAAACTGGATTACAATGTGCTGACTGGATGGAAGTTGTAGTCCAACAACATCTGGAGGACACTAGGTTGATGAAGACTGGTCCAGAGTGTTCCATTCTGTGACTAATCACACTTAGTGGTATGTGCTTTCTTGCACATGGATGCAAAGGGACATTTTAATAAGTAAATGTAAATACATAAAATATTCAGTTTCATTGTGCATGTGCAGAGTGCTTTGTACCCTCAAACCTGGGATTTACTTCTAAATAAACATGCTGAGGAAGGAATGAAGAGCGTTGTGGCTGTGATTAACAGAATCTTTCTTCAGGGAAAGAGAGCCATTGAATCCCATTGCACATCAGAAAAGTTTATAGAAAGTTAGCTATTCCCCACCCCACCCCCCTGCCTGCCAGTGTGGTGGAAAGAACCAGCTTGCTGAATGCAATTGTAGTCTGCACCACCAGGAGATTTTCAGTTCCTTCTTCCATCTCTCATTCTCCATGACAGATGCCCAACCTTCTTCAGAAGGTTCAGAAAAGGGCAACTTCTATGAAGAAAGGTTGCAACATCTGGGACTTTTTAGTTTAGAGAAAAGGCAAGTACTGTAAAAGGTGACATGATAGAAATTTATAAAATTATGCACAGCATGAAAAAAGGGAACACAGAAAAGTTTTTCTCTCTCATAACACTAGAACATGTGGCTATCCAGTGAAACTGAAAGTTGGAAGATTCAGAACAGATAAAAGAAATTATTTATTCACACAGCACATTATTAATCTATGGAACTTGCTCTCACAGGAAGTAGTGACAGCCTTAAAAGACAAATTTATGGAGGAGAGGGGTATCCATGGCTGCTAGCCATGATAGATATGCTCTGCCTCCATGGTCAGAGGCAGTAATACTTTCAAATACCAGTTGCTGGCAACCACAAGAGGGGAGAGGGCTCTTGTACTTAGGTCCTGCTTATGGGTTTCCCATTGGGGCAACTGGTTGGACAGTTGAGAACAGGCTGCTGGACTAGATGGGCCAATGGCCTGATCCAGCAGGCTCTTCTTATGTTATTTCATCCTTCTTTCCACCCACCCCACCCTACACTGGTTCTTAGCAAGAACAACCCACGTGCTGATACTTTTGTTTGGATACAGTCATTCAGCTAGTTTGGGCCAGTCTTTGCTTTGTGATGGATGACTAGTTTCACCTTTTAATATATAGTTAGGAGGAAACAGGATTTCCCAAGGACAGGGAAACTCTGGATTTAGCAGGGAGAAACCTGGAGAAAACAGCTGCTTCTGGTGAAGATTGTACAAATGAGGGGGAACACATGGAAGGGGCACATATTCCACATTAAGTTGAGGTGTGGATGGGGCCTTGGTCTCCAGGGTTTCAGGCAAGAGTCCTTCCTAGCCCTACCTGGAGAAGCCAGGAATTGCATGACAAAATAAAAATGAAGGACATGCTCCCCAAAGCTTGGTATATAGAACCCCGTTATGAGAGAGACAGTCATGCTAGTTCAGTTTTGGCAGAGAGAGAGGGAAGAGGAAAAAATGCTCATTGCACAAAGTAAAAAGTTATATTTTATATTGTCGCTGAGAAAGAGGGTGTCTTTAAAAGGAAATATTTAGTTATTAGAATTTCTTTATATATACACTCATATAATAACAACAATAATAAAAAAGAATAAGGGAAACGGAAGGCACCATTGTTGTTCCTTGTTGGTTTTTCATGCTGATTTATGCAAAATCAGTTCTGACTTGCTCGTGAATCTGGGATGATAGACAGTCACAGGTAAATCTTCATTCCTGGGGTTGATCAATCCCTGAAAAAAAGTGGGGTGTGGAAGCACAAATCACACAGTGCTTATGAATGGTTGCAAAGGGGCTGATTGGTTCTCCCAGACTGCTGGATTCTGCTAGGCTGAAGGCTACAGTATCTCTGCTGGCCACCTGCAGTGGAGGCGCTATAGAGCAGCAGATGCCAGGCTGGCTGTTCCCTCTTCCTATAAAGCTGCCCCAGTTTCACAGAGAATAAGGTAACTGGCCCAGCTGCCAGAGACCCCTGCAAGAGAGTTCCTAGCTCAATCCCTTCCACCATCCTAAACCCCTCCCACAACACAAAACAGACCAAAGCAGATAGAGATCTAGCCATCTCCATGTAAAGACTCACTTGGGATGCAGGTGAATGACGGCTGTTCCCACTGGCCGTTCTCCTGACACCTGATGACAGGGGAGTGGCGCTGGGTGAACCCTTCTTGGCACCAGTACCGGATGACAGAGTTGATTTCATAACGCTGCTTTGGTTTGCCAAATATTTGGGCATCTGCCACCTCTGGGGGTTGGCCGCAAAACACTGGAGAGAAGGTGGACAGGGTCAACATCTACTAGTATATTCTCAATCATGTGCTGCCCCAGCAAATTAGCAAAGGTCAGAACAAATGATACAATCAAAATGAGAGAGTTTGGGGTATGAACTTCTCCAATTAGGACCTTTCAGACTAATTGCAAGCTCTGCTGGTTAGAAAGTCAGATTGATTCAAATTAGATGGCAAGATGAGACAGCCTTCAAGGAGGATTGGATAATGTTTGTAGATTACTTAAAAAACTATTGTAAACATGCTAAAACACTAGCAGGTTTGGAGTAAGTAAAGCAATAAAAGCTGAGAATAAGGTGGAGGGAAGAAGGTATAGATTAATTATAATATGCAGCAGCAATAGATAATCAGAGGGGATCGTGGAAGGGTGGAGGGGAAGTCAAATACTGTGTGACTGTAAATTGGAAAATGTCAGATTAATTGTAAATTTGGAAATTCTATAAATAAAATAAAAGAAACTCATATTCAGCTTGCCTTTCATGCCAATGCCACCAATTTTTCTGGTGCCTGGGACACAATAGCATGTGCTATCCCAATAGGTTGGCAAATATCAGATTCAATCAAAATGAGGGAGTTTCGAAGACAAACTTCCCCAGTTCATAACTTCCAGGCTAATAAAAAACTGAGCCTGGACTTGTTTAAAGTTTGGATTCAGCTTGCAATTAATGTCACAGCAACACACCCTTTTTCATTAGTGTCTGGCAGGGCTGACCTGTTCATGAGGCAAGGTGTTGGCTCTTTTCTTTTATCACTTTCAAAAGATGCTTAGGTTTCCACACTGGTGGTAATCATCCCCTACCTGTTTGTACCCAGGTATGCAGCCTCTGAACAGGGGGGTTAAATTTAAGCATTATGACTAATAGACACTGATGGCCGTAACCTCCATCAGCAAGTCCAAAATGCTTTTGTCAAAGTTATCGTCAAATATTATCACATCCAAAAGTGAGTTACTTATGCACATATATTTAGAATATGTCACGAGGAATATTTCAGCCTGGTTTTAAAAGAACTAATACTACCTATTTCTAAAGAACTAATACTACCACATATTTAGGCTAAAAAGGTAAAGGGACCCCTGACCATTAGGTCCAGTCATGGCCAACTCTGGGGTTGCGGCGCTCATCTCACTTTATTGGCTGAGGGAGCCGGCGTACAGTTTCTGGGTCATGTGGCCAGCATGACTAAGCCACTTCTGGAGAACCAGAGCAGCACACAGAAACGCCGTTTACCTTCCCGCCAGAGTGGTACCTATTTATCTACTTGCACTTTGACGTGCTTTCGAACTGCTAGGTTGGCAGGAGCAGGGCTCGCCCCGTCACAGGGACTCGAACTGCCAACCTTCTGATCAGCAAGTCCTAGGCTCTGTGGTTTAACCCACAGTGTCACCCACGTCCTTATTTAGGACACCTACCCACAAAAGCAGAAGTGCCTTTTTTTTTTCAACACAGCTCTGAGCACTGCATGCATGGGGTTTTGTTTTGTTTTGTTTTGTTTTGTTTTGTTTTTGCAAACTTACTTAATTGCAATCATGATACCTGATCAAAAATGGCAGCCGTCTCTGCAAGCTGTATAATACAGATCTTTGGTTGTGCAACACAGGTGGCACTTATTTCTGCTCCCTGCCCAGGGGTCAGATGATAACATTTTGAAAACTGCTGCCTGTTGGGGATCATTATCTGCAACAATGTATATATTGTTTCCCCCTTTTGAAGTTCAAAAACATGAACAACAAACGTCACAAGTCTCGGTGGGCCTTTGGTCTTGGACTAGAGCGACAATTCTGAGTCAAAGGCCACAGCTGGGAAGGCCCAGAGCTCAAGGCTTACCCAGCCCCATTTTGCAGGTATAGGACAGGTGGTAGTTACAAGGCACATCACTCCACTTCCCTTCGTCATGCCAAACAATCACGACACAGTTCTCTCCAGACAGGAAATAGCTGTCGGGTTGCCCAGGATGCCAGTTCTCATAAAGCTACCCAAGAGAGAAAGAAAAAAGAGAGGGAGTCACTACATAACAGCAAGCGTGAACAGTGTCCCTGTTCCAGGCCAGTGGCATCTTCCAAAAAGGTGCCAAGTTTAATCTCCGATAGCATGTCCAGGTAGGATTGGGGTCCTGGGAAGGTACTGCCAGTCAGTGCAGGCAATACTGAGCTTGATAGTCTGGTCTAAGGCAATATCCTATGCTGATCCTACAACCCACCTTTCTCAGAATAATTAGGCACTGAACTGCATGTAACAGAAGCCTTTGTTTTTATTTATTTATTTTAAAGCATGCATAATACAGTAATTTTTTTTTGCAAACATCACTTACCAGAGGACTCCCCTCTGACCACTGGAAGTCGCCTTCAATTGTCCGGTCATTCAGGCCGATCCACTGATACTCCTTGTACCTATCTAGAAGCCAACAAGATTTGAGGATGGATGAAGAAGAATGAGGCACAGAGACACGGCAATTAGGAAACTACAGTACTTAAAGTCGTTAACAACAGCCCTGCTGTGCCATCAGATGACTCTAGGTGGCAGCCTAGGATAATGTTCCAGGGTGGGCTGCAGTGTCCTTGAGGCTTCATGGGGAAGAGATACTGTACTTTCCTGAGTTTGGATTTGAAATTATAGAAACTCTCTCTTTGAAAGAAGTTGTTAGAGATGGTATGGGGAGGGCAAAAATGTCAATTCTGGATTCTCTCCATTTCTTAGGTTTGTTTGTTTTTTGTTTAATAAAATTTTGTTTAATAAAATTCAGTTTCCCCACCAATCTGCAATTTTTAAGAATTCATTCTGTATTGCACTGTGCTACACCACTGTAATCTTTTTCATTTTCTTTATATCGTTTAATTTTGTTTAAGTCTTCATGAATAATTGTTGTGCATTTTAGTGCACATTTTCCCTAATATATACTTCGCTGTACACAGTTTTGCCTAATAAAATGCATTTTTGAGGGTTATTTTCACTAGCTGATGAATTTGAATGCACACTTTCCCCTAATATACACATTTTTGTACTGCTGGATTACTGCCACATTAACTAAGCCCATGTTACTGAAACCCCTGGCGGGCATACTGTTGATGAAGTTCTGCTCTTCCGGTGTCATGATATTAGCCAGGTGCCCTCCGAGCTTCCTGCACTGGGTCTCAGCATCCTCCCAGCTTCTCCGGGTGGAGAAGTGCTTGTAACAGAACCCTTGGAAGCTGTCCCAGCCAGGCCGGCATTTTTCCAGGTCTTGGCAGAAAGAAAGGAGAGAGACAAAAATGCTTGTTAGACAGGCAATATCAACTAGCCTACTTTGCAATAAAAAGGTCGCCTGATTAAAGGCAGCTTAGCTACACTATGTGTGAAATGTTCCATTAGATCTGCACATTCTCACATTAAATATAAATATACAGGAATTTGCAGGAAATAAGCAATGGAATAAAGGTGTTATGACACTCACTTCTAAGAAAAACGCTCCCTCCTTCATAACGTAACAATGGCCCAAAATAAAACCTAAAGTCCAGATTTTTTAACGTTGGGCAGCTCAAAGTTCCAGGGGGTCCCCCTCTCTTGTTCCTCAATGATCTCAAATATCAGCTTCCCTGGAATGGGTGAGAGAGATGCTGTAGTCTTGCCAGTGAAGGCTATTGACAGGAAGAGCATGACTCTCAAATAAAAGGCACAGACCTCTTGATTCCTGGCTCAGGTACTGTTTCCTTGAAGACAGATATACTATTCTCCTTCCCTTTCTCACTTTGCTTTTAGTGCGGGTGCTGTGGCAAATTGTCGAGCTCACATTCTAGGCCAGAAAGTGGTACCATCTTCTGGAGGGTGGTGGTACTGTGTAGGGGTCATGCTAAGAGGCAAAGGGGTGGCAGGGGGATGCTGGGGGTATAAATCACTTTGAAAAGCTGGCATCTCTGGATCAAGTCCTTCTGTTTTGTTGAATTAATTAAACAAAAAAGCTTTAAATGGATTTTGAATTAATGTGCAATTAATGGCTACTGTTCTGACTTTTATTGAGTTACTATCTTCCTTAGGAGAACATGCAGACTGCTATTCTGTATAATAGAGGGGTTGAGGGTACCAGAGATGGGTTTATGGAACTGGGGGGTGGGGAGCTTTGGAACCACTGCTCTAGGCTTTTGGGATAAGTTAGGACTGTTTAAATCTTTAAGATAGAGAACTATGCTGTATGATAAATGCTGTATGATTTACTGTCTGCTTATTTTGTAACCCTGCTGGTTGAAACAGCACTCGTATACTCTGTCACTTTTATTTCATGTAATGAACAGGTCTTCCTTTATTCCTCCAGTGTGTGAACTTATTGTGAGCATAAGGCAGGAACACGTATTCATAGCGGACACATAACTCCAGTCAAAGATCTTAAACCTCTTGGGAGTGTCCATAGACAAGTGGTTGGTGGTCACCGTGTGGGTTCAAACATATACCTTGCAGCAGACTCAGTTGTTCTACTCACCAATCTCACAAGCATCTCCTCCGTAGCCTGGTAGGCAAAGGCACCCTGTGTGGTCCCCTTCTTCAGTGCAGGTCCCTCCATTCCTACAGGGGTTTGGGATGCAGTCACCTGGAAGCAAATGGCCAGGAAGAGGATGCTCCAGTCAATGAAGGCAGGAACCTCACCTGCTGGGCAGAGCCATGCCCACTTAGAGGAGGGGCCTTTGCAAACTGCTGCAGGCACAACATTGCAACCATGTGCAAACCACACACATTCACCACAGACCCATACCATACATTTAAAGCCCATCAAGCTTCCCCACATGACACTATATTCATGGGAGGAATGTTGGAAGGTAGGGAATAGGATGCCCCTATTTTCATCAGAGAAATGTTGAAGAGTATGCTATCCCAGCAATAAGGCTTGAAAATAGTATTTTCGTTTCCCCCTGCCCCCATGTTTAATGGTGGAATGATTTTCTGGAGAGGCCTAGCTGGGGAGGCACGAGTTAACCTTTCCCCCTACACTGCTGCTATTTCCAGGAAAAAACTGCACACACCCCTGCAACAATTTGGCTTTTAAACATCCAATAAAAACTTTTTTTGAAGCTTAATTGCAACAAGTGATGAACAATTGGGGGGGTTTACAGGTAGGGAGGGGAGGCTTAACCTTTACATATTCAGTTGTGACCCCCCAAATCCTCCATCCCTCACTGAATTAGGCTTGAAAATGGCTTTCTATTTGCTGCAATAGAAATGTCATTTCAAGCCATTCTGGTTGCTAATCTCCTACAGGGCCAAGTTGCTAATCTCCTACAGGGCCAAGTTCAAGTGCTAAAATACTGTAGGATAACCAGCCACATATAACCAAAATGCTTAAGTGTAATTAATACACAAAGGGGTTAATGCCAGAGAGTATTATGCCAGAGTCCTGCCATGTGTAGCTAGGTCACTCCCCTCACCATGGGAGGAAGGAAGCCAGGTATATTGTTTCCCTCAGTCTAACATGTGGACTCCAGTGTATAAAGAGGTCTGAGCTGGTTGTTCCAAGCTCAGACCACATGACTTAAGCACACACACACAGCCACCCTTGTGTTCTTATGCAAATAATTTAGGAACTTCCACCACTTTGGAACTAACATAAGTTTTACTGCCTGTGTTTTTTGACTGCTGTATGGAAAAGCACATGAATCTGGTTTTTGAAGAGTTTGTAAGTAAACCATTTTTACCTTATCAGGCATGTGGTCTTTTTCTGTGCTGGGGGAAGTGGGAAACTTTGGACGGAACTTAGAATGGTATATTTTAAAGGTCCAGCAGCCTATATTTCCATGTTTTAATTGGCTGCATTATTTTGTGGTTTTAATTCTCTACTGGAGTTCTCTCAACCAACACATGAAAGGCTCTATAGTTTACTTGACAGGATGCATTATCCTTTATTTAAATCACCTTTATATGAATAAAGTAAAGGTAAAGGTACCCCTGCCCGTACGGGCCAGTCTTGACAGACTCTAGGGTTGTGTGCTCATCTCACTCTAGAGGCCGGGAGCCAGCGCTGTCCACAGACATTTCCGGGTCACGTGGCCAGCGTGACAATGCTGCTCCGGCAAACCGGCACCAGAGCAGCACATGGAAACGCCGTTTACCTTCCCGCTATAAAGCGGTACCTATTTACCTATTTCAGCACAGAGTAGGTGGGGCAGATGACCATAAGGAGAGTTTGCTGGATCAGGCCATCTACCCATCTAGTTGAACTACATGAGCATCACAGCTCTGTGAATAAGTCATTTCTTTTGTTTGTCCTGTATCTTCCAATATTCAGCTTCACTGGATATCCTTAAATTCTAGTGTTATGGGAGAGGGAGACAAGTATGTCTCCATCCACTTTCTCCATGCCGTTTATAATTTGATAAGCTTCTATCACAACACTGTCAACATTTAGATACATTGAAGTCCCTTGGTTCCAGGAGGAAAGATTCTTCAATGTCTTCAACAGGAACCTGCATGTCCAGAGGTGGTCTATCTCAGAATGCCACTTTGCTGGGGGCAAACAACAGGGGCAGAGTGTGGCTCTACTGTTCTGATGTGGATTTCCTGGAGGTATGTGCTTGGTCACTGCAGAAAGTAGAATGCTAGGCTGGATGGTCCCACAGCCAGACTCTTCTTACACTGAAACAATTAATATTGGTAGTGTAGAACTTATTTATTATCAATCAATCAATCAATCAATCAATTAATTAATTCAATTTGTATACTGCCTTTCATCTGTAGATCTCAGGGTGGTTCACAACTTAATGCCCAGCAACTCCAAACCAGATGGTTTGCCCCTTTGTGGCCCATCACCCTTTGCCTCCTCCTTGCTGTAGCCATATGATACATTTAAAGCATCATTAAACAGTCATGGCTTTCCCCAAAGAATGCTGGGCAGTGTAGTTTCTTATGGCACCTGCCACTCTGCATGTTTCCGCAAGCAAAATTCACCAAGAAATGACCCCAGACGTGCTGCAATTTTCCTCTTCGGAGTTTGTGACTTGGTATAACTTTTAGAATGTTGGTGTCCATTTTATTTTACTCTATGCTACTCTTCTATTTATTTTATCCCACTATACACATCTGGATAATGTGTTCCATCTGCCTCTTATTCTTCTGCTTTAATACTTCTCATTAACCCTTGCAATAAAGATTTGATTAATAAAAATTGACAATTTTACTTTTTAGCATGTGTGTGTGTGTGTGTGTAGCAAGAAGCTAAGACAGGAATAAATGTGTGTGACTGTGTATGCATTCAGTTCATTCCTGCAATTTATATATATATGTTACAGTTTTAGAAACATTTTTATTAAGTTTAATACAAAAAAATAAGTAAATTATATAAATAGATAAGGTGGGAAGAAGACTGGGGGACCGTGCAAAAGATCTGGTGCTAGGGCCTCCTGATGACAATTCTGATGATGATTAAACTCTCTGCACCAGCTGTTTCAAGGAGGACTTTCTAAGTTTTCACCATGTTCAGAGAGCTGAGCATACAAGCCCTCTATAAAGCAGAGCACATGACCACATATTTTCTCTTCATCTCCTGAGCTGGAGGCTAGAGAAACACAGACTTGGGCTCTCCCAGACCATTGCTATTTTGTAAGTGGGATTCAGTCACATACCAGCAAATTCAGGTGGCACAATTAAAGTGCATTTGTTACTCTAATATATAAATATTTATACTGGACTTTTTGCAGTAAGGAAAGTGACAAAGAAGTGCAATGAAATGTGTGAGATAACAATTGCTTGGCGTGGCATCATATAACCTTCCCGCCAACAAATCAGAATGAATGTGCAGTAAATGGGTCATCTGAAAGTAACCTTGGAGATTTATTGGCTATTATCATAGAAAAGAAAGCAAAATTCTTTGTTCCACCATTCCCATTATTCAGACACAGAATTTCCCCACAATATCCTTCTGTGAGGGCTCATAGTTTGCTGTCCCTTCCCTTAGAAAGCCCAGATTATGCCCAGCACTATCTTTAAAAAATCCTTCTATGCCAACTATAGACGCACAAGCACACACCCACACACCCACAGCGCCAGTATTGGACTTAGATAGGCCAACATGCTTCCAAATTTTTGCTTAGTCACAAAGCATGCTAAGGTGGCCTTGGGCAAGTTGCCATTACTTTAACCTAAACAACCTCCTAAGGCTGTTGTGAGGATAAAATAAAGCCACAGGCATGTCACATGCACCAAGTAGGCAGGGTGCAAGACCAGTCCTTCCATGAGGGAGAGTGAGGCAAGTGCCTCAGGCAGCAAATTCTGAGGGGTGGACAGTGGCTAAAAATGTGTGCCATGTGGTCCGCCCTGCAGCCCCTAAACTAGTTTGCTGCCTTAAGGATGTGGTAGAGAACTCTGCTCCATCACCAGTGCTGAAGTAAGATTCAACTATTAGTTTAGTCAGATTTTGTGCAAAGGATGGGGAATGCACCATCTTGTCCTTTGCTTCAAGCAGCAAAATGGCTTGGGCCACTCCTGACAGGGTTATCTCTAGCTTGCTTACATAGACCACAGCGCCCAGATTCTTTGAGAGAAAGGATGTGCTTTGAAGGTATAGTGTGTATGCAGACAATACTGAGGTAGATTGACCAATGACCATAATCAATATGAGACAGCTTCCTATATTCACCATATTCACCACACACACACACACACACACACACATCTAATATTTGTAATCATCGCTCATGAGAATATGGCTCTAAGATCAGTGCTGAGCAAGGGTTTAAGTAACATTAGGGAGATTAATTCATTAGTGTGGAGGGAAACAAATAAGCAGAGGAGCAATGTGAGGGGAAAAAACACAAGACACACACAATAGGGTACATACATCCAGCCAGATGGCCTTCTTCTAGAAAGTTTTTAATTTTTCTCTCTCTTTTTTTATTAGTCTCCTTGTTATGACCAGTGCTGTCCTCATTCCCGGCTTGTTTTTCATGGAAATAGTCATTAAAACACTTCATAGAAGTAGGAGAGATTTAAAGAGCATGCACTCTCTAAGACTATTTTGTTTGTTTGTTTGACAAAACATGTGCTTCTCTGGGTCTTTATACCTTTCCCAATCCAGGTGATGTGGGGGGGAGGAGAAATGGGGGGTGGGAGAGACATATACAAAGAGAAAAGCGTGGCTTTGGGGGGAACATCATTAGGGTTTTAGTGGGAAAGGTCAGCCAAAATAGTGGCCAAGAGCACCAAGGCAGTGCAGGCAAAAGGGTTACCTGAAATGTTCCCACCTGATCCAAGGCTGGCACTTTCTGTGGGCAGGACAGGTAGAGGGTGGGCAGTGGTCAAGGAGGGCTCTGTGAACAGAGGGCTCATGAATGGTGAGCCTGATATGTCTCCAGAGATGACCTCGGCAAGTGAGGGGGCATCTTCTTTCTCCCCATCGTGCTCTTCGCCATCTCCAGTTGGCACTGGGCCAGCCATAGTGGTTTCCCTTTCTTCATCTGATTCTTCTGCTGACAGGTCTGGTGTGGTGCTCTCAGTGGCCTCCTCAGTCTCATGCTCCTCCCCAGGAAGCTGGGTGCTAACTGCATGTCCTGAGTCAACCACAGCCTCTTTGGGACTGGAAGTTGCAAACCCCGTGGTAACGGCAGGTGAAATCCAGGCAGACCCAGAATGCTCCTCGCTCTCTTCAGACAGGCTGGCAGCTGTGGTGCTTGAGGATTCTGGGACCACCCTCTTCCACACTGCTGTCCTCTCCACAGTCGCAGCTGTTCCTGGAGGCACAGCCCCTGAAAACTCTGCATCGACTGAGTCGCTAGGATGACCAGGGACGTGGGTGCTTGTGAACCCAGGAACAAGCCTGCTTTGCGGGGCTACATGCATGTGGGTCTGCTCAGCAGCTGCAGAGGAGTTTTCAGGCAGCCCCGAGTGCTCAAGCTGATGAGGAACAATGCCAGCTTTTTCAGGATCACTGTAGCTGATATTTTGAGCCACCTGCTCTAGAGGGACAACCTTCCTTTCAGCTGCAATCTCTGAGGTGGAGGGTGATGATGATGGGTCTTTATGCAGCTCTTCAGAGTCACTTGCTGCTTGGCTTCCTCCGCCAGTGGGGAGGCTGTCAGAAGAATCAGCTTCAGTGGTGCCTTCTCCTGCATGCTCTTGAGAGGGTGCTAGGGCAGAACCTGCAGGGCCATGAAAGCCATGGGGTTCATCCTCATCCTCTGATGTGCTGAGGTCTGAGGTTTGGGACCATGCCTGAGTGGTGCTTTCCACCTCATCTTCTGCTGTGGACTCAAACTCCTCTGGAGCTGCTTCTGAAGGCCCGGGCAGGTTTTGTTCTTCATCAGATTCCTCTTCTACCGGATGGCCTAGATCAAACATCTCATCTTCCTCGGTGCTCTGGGCTTCTTCTGTCTCTTCCTCTGCAAAATTGAAAGGAAGGAAATTAGATCTTCCCAAAGGTGGGAATTGTCCTTAGACACTGCACTTAGAAAGACAATTGGTTTGTAGATTTGGATCAAGATCTGAAAAACAAGAAACTGACCTTGCATCTTTTGACAGTGGCCTGGAACACAACTGCCAAGTTTTGGAAGACTTTTGATCTTAATTATCCAGACTATTGATATTCCAAGACTTGGCAAATTGCTCTTCTTGAAAAAGCTAAGTGTTCAAGTGCTCGAGATTCCTTCCTTGCCATTTGGTCTAATTTTATTTCATACACAAGCACAGTGTCAGGTCCAAACGTCTTTGCAAAGGTTGGGATTTAGTACAGTTAAAGGTCTCTTTTAAATCTTTTTTGAAATGAGACATTTTAATTGTTTTGCTTTAGACCATGGAACCGATGGTAATCGTGGACCACACAACCTTTCTCTTTTGGTATGTTTCATTATAGACTCAGTAATTCACATGCTTAGCTATATCCTTTATTTTCTTATTGGAAATTGCTGACAGCTTAACATGTTTAAGATAATTTTTCTTTCTGTCTGTTGTTATTAAAATTCAATAAAGAGAGAAAGAAAAGAAAGACAAGTAAACCCAGGAGGCACTTGCAGATCTATTCTAGGGTTAGGCAACCCTTGACTCCCCAGTTGTGGTTGGATTCTAACTTCCAGCAGCAAGCAGAGCCAGCAGATTACAAATTATGGGGGTTGTAGTCAACAATATCTGGATGATTAGTTAGTCACCCCAGGCCTAATCAACGGTGAGATTCAGCAAGTGTCTCCCATTTCATGGTTAATGATGTGTCCACATTTGCATGTGTGGGAGAGTTTACCTCCTCTGTTTGTGTGGGCTTTTTAAAAAATAAATAAATGGAGCACTCAAATAAGATTGGGGGGGCAGACAGGAGAGACACCATTACCAATTGCAAAATTTGGATTCTGAATGGAATGGATGAGCACAACATAAATGTCTTGGATTTGCCAGAAACTGCCAAATGCAAAATACTGCACCGCATTAGCTACCCAGTGCTGTCAGGTAGTTAACTGCCAATTCATGCCAAATATTGGCAAAAAAGTACCAAATACTGGGTGTCAGGTACTGGTGTACAATACACATCTACTCACTGACTATGGAGTGAACCGTAAAATTCATTTTCCTGGAATCTACATTTAAAAGGAACTTTGATAGGAAGGTGCAAAAGAGGGGTCTCTGTATCTGATACAGTACTTATTTTTATTTATTAATTATTTGTTTTAATAATTTGTATGCTGCTTAATTACAGTCGTCTCAATAGAGTAAGACTAAAAATGAGTTCAAACTATAAAGTCAGAGTTCCGCTGAAAAGCTTGATAGAATAATGAAGTCTTCAGTCAGGGCCAGAAGTTCAACAGGGCCTGTCTGACTGCAACAAGAAGGGAGTTCCACAAAACTGGGCTCACAATACTGAATGTGCATCTGAGCTGTGCATCCAAGCCATGGGGCACCACTAAGAGCAACTCTCTTGAAGGCCTCTGCCCTGATTGGCAGCAGACCATAAGGGTTTCAAGCATTTCCAGCCCGACCTGGAAATGCCATGGATTGAAAATGGGACCTTGTGCATACAGGTGCTCTAGCAGTGAGCAGCAGCTCTTCAAGGACTGAGTTTTAGGGGGTGTAAATCTCTCTCTCTCTTTTTCTCCCCCTAACTTGTGTTAGTACCCAAGTTTTTGTTTCTGTCCAGATGATGTAGGATGGATTATGCAGCTCAGAATCATTTTTTGTTTATTTTTGCATAATTTATGCAGTCTGAAGAATTCAGGGGTTTTATGAGCAAAATTGTCCCATTTATTTATAGAACTTTAATTTCATTTGCTTTGTTTCTCACCACAGACAATCCTCAGCTCTCTGGATCAATATCACACTCTTCTCAGTGGTAGCCCCAGTTGTCCAGATGTGAGCATTGTGTTTGTACAGGGTCTACATGCATGAAACCCAATGGGCATAGCCCACAATCTTACAGCCCATTCCTAGTAGGGGATTAAAAGGACTGACCTTTCAATTTAGAATGTAAGAAGAGCCTCCTAGATCAGGCCAATGGCCCATTTAGTCCAGCATCCTGTTCTCACAGTGGCCAATCAGATGCCTGTGGGAAACCCACAAGTGGGATCAGAGCACAAGAGCACTTCCTCTCCCCTCTTGTGGCTTCCAGTAACTGGTATCCAGAAGCATTACTGCCTCCAAACTGTGGAGGCAGAGCATAGCGAGCATGGCTAGTAGCCACTATCCCCAATGAATTTGTCTAATCTGATGGCCATCCAAGTTGGTGGCCATCACTGCGTCCGGCGGGAGCAAACTCCATTTGCACAATTTTATAAACTTCTATTAGTATATCACCTATAACTCACCTTTTCTCTAACTAACAAATCAAAACACTGCAACCTCTCCTCATAGGGGAGTCACTCCATTTTAGTTGCCCTTTTCTGAACCTTTCCCCAGAGAAGTTTCCTTCTTACCCAAAGGGTTATCTAGTCGAACCCTCTGCAATGCAGGAATCACAGCTGCTCAACCCTTTATGATCCTCAGACCTTTCTTCTCTTCACCTACCATGCCTGTGTCTCCCTGGGCAACCTCCATCTCTTTCTTTTCCCCCTTCCTCATCTCTCTGTCCTGGACTGAAAGCACAGCTACCTGGGCCTGCCTCAGGCCCTTGTGGGGCTGTCTCTTCAGGGGCACTGCTGGGCTTTTGCTGCTGAGCCTCAAGGTTGTCCTGCAAAAGGGGCACGGAATAAATGGCCCCTCTGGATTCCTTCGCCACCTCACGCTCCGCTTTGGGCAGCCGCAGCTCTTCCATCTTTTCTGTCACAGTCACAATCTCCTTGCTGCCCTCTGCCTCGGGGACTGGAGACTCAGAAAAAGGGCTTGTCTCTTCTGTGGGCAGAAAAAAAGGGGATGTTACTGCCTCTGGGGGTACTTCAGAAACATCGTTTCAAAGCAGCCTGGGCTGGAATGCTGAGCTCACTCACATAGGGGTAGGCAAGACAGGGCAGGGTTTCGCTGTTTGAGGCAAAGGACCAAGATGGCACTTCCCCCTGGTTCTGTGTACAGAAGACAACCAGACTGGTAGTTGAAGAATAACATTTCCCCTCACACGTGAGTGAGGGCAGCAGGCTAGTTTGCGGGAGCGTGGCTCCAGGGCAGGTCATGTGGCACACACAGGGGAATGGCCAGGGGGAGCCCACTGCTGCCCTTGCAGCAACTGCCACCTGAGGCAGTTGCCTCACCCAGCTGGCGCTAAAGTCATGTTTGTTTATTGACACATCTGGCCATGTTGAAAAGGGGGTCTGGGTTATGTCATACCATAGCATGGGTACATAGCAGGAAGTTAGCAGAACCCTTCCCTCTCCATGCGCCAATGACTGGCATAGAGAGGGAAGGTTGAGAGGTTCAGCCCCCACTTCCCTGCATGCTCCTTCTAATAGCAAAAATGAACTTAGGTGGCTTTAAAAGTGGGTGAGAGAAATTCATGGTGGGCAGGTTTATCAATGGCAATAGCTTTGGCAACTATTTCCTACCAGCAGGATCAGAGGCACCAGGCCTCACTAGTTACTGGGGGTCAAGGTAGGAGGACTAGTTCTGCATCCTCCCCAAAAAAGGATGTGTCGCATCAAAAGAAAAGAGGGCATGGATTTGCATAAAATGTGCACATGGTGATTTATTTGTATAGAGTCAAATTTAGAAATAATTGCTGTAATTTAAACAGAAATGCGACACATCTCAGCACAGTGGGGAAGACAAAAGGTGGCTTTTGGGCTGGCTCAGACCTTTGACTCTGGATGAGCTCCCATAACCATCTCTTTTTGGTGGCTTCTTATTTTTAACTCAGACTTGGGATGGACAGTCCTCTATTTGAAAATAGGACACATGAGCCACCCTGACAGCAAGAGAGGGCTACTGTGCTTATGAACTTCCCAGAGGCATCTGAATGGCAGGGTAGGTCAAGTGAAAAGGTGTACAGAGCACCTTTAACACTTGTAGAGAAGCAGGGATTTCAGCATGTGCGCTGTGGAAAATTGAATTCTGGATCAGCTAGGGCTACTGGTTGGCTACAGAAGGGCTCTTCTTGAGGAATTCAGGTGTTCTTAACATTGAACCCGTTTTAGACATGAATGGGGCAGATCACTCAGCCACAAAGCTCACTGAGTGACCTGGGATCAGTAACTACATCTCAGGGTTTTTGTGGGCATTCAATTTTAGACTCTGGAGGAATTTAACTACTACAGTAGTGATGGGGGGGGCACTTTAGATAGTGATCTGTATTACCCTCCTGCCCAGATCACTCCACCCCTGCAAATGGTAGGGGTGTGGGTTGAAAGAAAGTCAAATTTGCCGGACTGCAATTCATTTCATCCTTTTGACTGTGTTATGGGGATTGGTGATGGAAATGGGGATGTATTTGATTTGGAAGATGGAGATTGGCAGAGAAGGGAAGGGAAGTGAGTAATGACAGTGTCCAAAGGGAATTATTCTAGTTTTACTCAGCTATAAATTCCATGGGGTCCATGGGATTTACTCTGTAAGAAGTGGGTTTAGGATGACGGCATCAGTTACTCATTATGCTGTTGCAGTCTGTTTATGAGCATGGGTTTGCGGCAGGAACATTGACATTTTCAAAGAAAATTCAGGGACGTATATGTGCAAATGGTCGTGCCAGTGATGGTGCCTCCAACATCATCTCCCCATTCTCCCCTCTCTTTCCTGCACTCAAATATGACTGGGGTGGGGGGCATGCTGCTGCTTGCAGGTGGAAAACCCCCAGGGTGTATGCTCCCATATATGTCTCCATGTCTGAGGGTTTTCCACCTGCCTTCCGTTTTTTGCATTTTGAAACCAAGCCACAAGGGCATCACACACCACATTTTGAACACAGCTGCTTGCACATTTTGAACATGGAACTGCATGTGCTTTGCCCCATTGGCAAAAGACATAGGCAAGCCAGACTGCATTCTGAGGTCTCTTCCAAAGGTTGCAAGCAGGTTACGGCATCCACTGTTTGTTTATTGAGCATTCATTCTGATTTGTTTGTGCGAAGGTTAGTGGATGGCATTTCAATTTGGTATCATGTCAAGTAATTGTTCTGATTTGCCGAAATGCATCTGTTGAAAATGCATTTGTTTGAAATTGGTTCAAGTTTGAAATTGGTTTAAATTTCAGATTGGTTGAAATGCTTGTAAACTCCCATGTCAAGCATTCGTTCTGATTTGTTTGTGGGGAGGCTAGACAACATTGCCTCAAGCAATTGTTATTCCTCATGCACACACTTTCCAGTGCATTTTCCTGTCACTTTCCTTCCACCTCAAGAAATTAGGACTTTAGGGGGGCAGCGCAGGGAGGACCAGGTTTGTTGTGCAAGAGTGCCAAATCCACAATAAGGAATGTGCTGATAATGCAATATTGTCAGTATTTGACTGAATCCCACCTGCAACATGGGAGCAGTCTAAAGGGACAGTGCCTTCTGTGAGGGCCCAGACTTCTGCCTAGTGGTACTACTATAACAAAACCTTTCCAAGGACCCTGCAGGAATTAAATCACATAAAACATTAGCAAACTAGGGGCTCATCCACACGTACCTCTGCTATGTGCTTTCTAGGCACAGGTCTGGGCTTTCCAGGTCTGTGTCCAAGCAGTTTTTCTTTGTCCCAACACTTTCCCTAGGAAAACTCATGTTTTACTGCAGAATTGGAACAAACAGCAATCTGCAGCAAACCCAATTGGTGTTTGCGATGATTCAGCAGTAAAACGTGGGTTTTCTCGGGGAAAGCACCAAGACAAAAGGAAAAACCGCCCAGAAACAGACCTGGAAAGGGTGGACCCGTGCCTAGAATACATGGAGCAAAGGTGAGTGTGGATGAGCCCTAGAAGTAATTGCTCAAGTGAATAGTGAATAGAGTTGCCACCTTTCCCCTACTGGCTCTGCTCTTGTGCTTTTGACAGGAGCCTCTAACACAGAGAAAATTAGCAGGTGTATCTCTTCCTGGCAAATGATTGGAAAAGTTTCACGGACTGAATTTATCACGTGTTTTGACCTCCAGGTGAGCAAGGTGGCAATCCTACTCAGAGTTTAGCCATGCCAGAAGGATTGTTACCTCTAAAGCAATACACGTCATATTTGCTTTGGGGATCTGGAAATCCAGTCTGGTTGCGAAAGAGGAAGATGGTTTTGACTCCTGAGACGTTTCCTCCACACTTCTCCCGTGGGGTGACGATGGGGTACCGCACACTTCCGTCTGCCAGCCAGCCAGGGTTGCAGTGGTCCAGACCTTCATTCCATGCTGCATACAGCTGGCCTGTCGTGGCAATCTCCACTCCCAGAGACTTACACTCAGCTTTGGCCTCCTCCCAAGTGAATTTCTCTGGAGAGCTCACAACAAACAGCTCTCCTGCAACCAGAGACAAGTTGAGCATCAGTGTTTAAAGAGATAAGAACAAAACATGCTTTGGCTGAAATTAAAAGAAGTATATTTACTTATCTGTTAAAACAGGAGTGGCTAATCTGTGGCTCTCCAGATGTTCTATTTATTTAATCACATTTATAAACTGTGTTTAATATTTGATTAATATTTCAAAAAAATTGATTAATATTTCAAAAAGCTCCAAGCAGCCTAAGTTGTTACAAAGTATGTGTTATTCGACTTCTATCTCCCATCAGCCCCTGCAGCCAGTGTGGCCAATAGTCAGGGATATTGGGGGGCCACAGGTTCCTCACCACCATTTTAAAATGCTTAAGACAAAGAAACATCCCAGCCAGGCAAAAGTACTTGAGGAGGGTGCAGAGCAGGACCAGTGAGAGGTGTGGCCTGGGAAGGGTCCAAGGAAGAGTCCCAAGAACTGGACACAGATGCCTGGAAGGTTGTATTTGGCCTCTTGCCCTGAGGTTCCCCACTCCTATACTAGATGGTAAATTAATGTTACATAAGGGCTTTCTGAAGCTTGTTATCTGGGGAGAAGCACTTAGGTACTGCTCCTTGGTGTGAGAAGAGGGGGCTTCTTCCTTCAGTTCAGGTGGCAGGCAAGGCAGTGACATGGGGCATGGCATTCTTGGGTTGGCACCCTCTTTATGGGACTCCCTCCTCAGTGAGATTGTGCATGTTTTGGTGACAGATGCAGATGACTGGTATTGCACCTTTTAATAACGTACTTAGGTTTATTTTACAAGACATTATATAGTATGCTCTGATGTTGTTTTAAATCTTTATCATTAAATTCTTACAACATTGTAAAACTTAAAATAAAACATCCCGCCCTGGCCCATAAGATAAAATTTAGGCAATGCATCAGAAATGACATCCGAATAGAATAGTAAGTGCCTATCTCATTCAACCATTTGCAGAGAAGGCAGTGTACACTTTATGCTAACCAGAAAGTTTCATATTGTGAACTGAGTCCTCTGTTTTCATTTCCAGCCACGTACATAATAAAGCTGGACCAATCTATTGTGAAAGCATCCTTATTTTTCAAACCTTGTGCCAGTTTTATTTTATTTGCCAATTCTTCCACAGGAGCTATTTGCCATTGTACCAGTTTCCCAAAGAAGCACCCTCCAGTTTCTTCCAGTACCTCATTATTACAAGCTTGGCTGCTAGTAAAATATATCTTATTTGGATTAGGTTAATGTTACCTCTTGTAAAACAATTGAGCTGAGCCAGCTTTGGACATTTAAAAGTGTTTTGTCCAGTAATTACTTTTATTTCAACAAATGCTTCTTCTGAGAACTGAGCCATTTTCCTATATGCCCACCACACATTCCACAGCCTCTCCAGCAATTCAGTGAATATGAGGAGATAATATGGAATCTTCAACCGGTCCAGACTTGAGACTCACCTCTGATTCCCAAGCTGCAACATTAGTCCCACTTCCATTTTCTCATTTTTTATATATACTTAATAGTGCCAGCAGCAACAACAACAACAACAATAGTGCTCAACAATTGTTACATATACCCCGCCCATCTGACTGCGTTGTCCCCGCCACTCTGGGTGGCTTCCAACAGAATATAAAAAACATAACGAAGCATCAGACATTAACAACTTAATTTTATTTCACCCTAAAATGGCAATTCAGAGAGCAACATACCTACTGTTCCTCAGCATTACAATGAAATGAAAACTAGTCCTGCAATGGGGCAGGAGAAAGGCATGAGCATGTAGCTGGCCAGAAATACATATCTTATTTTTAAAATGTCTTGTGCCTTTCTCTTGCCCCATTGCAGCACTCGTGGAAACTGATAAAACAAGCATCTCATCAGAAGAACACCTCCTTGTCAAGAAACACATGTAGTGCTCCTTTGGTCTGCTCAGTCTAAACTGGAATCATGGAAGCAACAGCTTTGCAACAAGCTACCTCGTGTGGCAATGCAACTCGCCTGTGGGACTCATCACACTGGTTGAAGATCTATGGGCTAAATGTATAGGCATGAGATATCATTTTGCAATATTTTAAGTGGTATCTCATTTGTTGAGATTGAGAGAGACTAAAAAAGGAAATTCCGCTCAAGGAAGTCCAGAGCTCTTCACTGATAGTAACCTGCAATGTTGTGGTATTATGCTGTGCTGTAAGCTCTGATCAGGAGGAAGGGGTGGGGTATAAAACACTGACATGAATGCGTGTCTGGTTGATAGGCTGTATTTGATGGAATGGATCACAAGTTCAGCAGGCAATGCAATAGTTAGCTACTCTATACATCCCACAGCAAAAGGCAACATGAAGGCTCTGATTTCAAAGGGCAAGGATATTTTGTCAATCTAACTCACCATACAATTCTTCAGCATAGCAATAGACGTCATACATGTCTTCTGGGTCCACTACCCCATAGTTACGGACACCCGGAAACCCATCCATGTCTCCATAACAGGCTTCACGAGGGGTCTGTATGGGGTACCTGAAGATAAGAAGAGTGTTCAGTGTCATAGCCCCAGACTAGGATGAATCAGAGCCCTCCACCAATGGCGGATTGGGGAAAGAGACTACTCACTGCATGTTCCACATACAGCTGCTGTCACTGGAGCTAGCAAGAACTTCCCTGAACCTCAAGGGGACCCCTCTATCACCAGACTCTGGGGACTGGTTCAGAGGCTCTTCAAGAGTCAGAAGGGTCAGTAGAGATATCCCCACAGCTTGTAATTCCAGGGCTTAGAAGGAGCCAATGGCTAAAGAGGAAGGTACCACTCAGGGAGGATGGCTATGGCCCAAACCTGAGGCCTAGGGAATGTCACAGGGAACAGCCCTGGTGATGCCATTAAGCATGACACATTTAACCATTAACTGCAGTTGCTGAGAGCATACCATTCAACTTTGCATTAACAATGGCATATGCTAACTTATATTTATATACACCTCTGGGAAATTAAGGTGGTGGATGGGTGGGGTCTCCTTAGTGCTGAGCTTTACGGTATGCCTTGCTGCCCTATAAGCAAGGTAAAGCACTTTTTTTAAAAAAAAAAAGGTTTAGCTTTTTAAAAAGGCGGGGAGGATATGAGCCCCTGGGACACTTCCTAAGATTATCCCTGGTCAAAGCTTCCATTAGAACGGACATGCACAATTTCATGAAGGGAACCAGGAACCATAGGAAATCTAGCTTCTCATGGTTCTTTATTTTCCAAGAAATGCCATTAGCATCCAGGGGCACCACGATCTTAAATTTCCCATGGTTCCTCAAAGCAGCATCAAAGGTGTGCCTGACGCTCTCCCATGAGCCACCCCCACCCCATTACTACCAGGTAACAATTGGAAAAGAAAAGTGATGGGGTGGCAGGTTCTCTAGTTGGACTGCATGCCCCCTTGTGGCCCCAATGACCCCACTGGGAATGTGAGGTTTTGAACAGGTTCTTCCTAAAAAAATATTTATTTTCGAAATGAATAGTTTCCACTGACCCCATTTCAAACAGAACTGCAAGGAGTTTGAATTTCACTTATGCAATGCCTACAGAAAAAGCGGGAGGGATATTCCACAATGTCAGTGCTGGTTTCATAATGTGTGTAGCCCTTAGTCAATACTGAAAGAGTCTGGCTGCTGGATCAGGCCAAAGGCCCAAGTAGTCCAACCTCCTATTCACAAGCAGTACATCATAAGCACAATGTCCACCTTCTGGCTCTATTCCCCAGCAACTGCAGAGAGACACGCTGCGCCTCTGATCCTGGAGGCAGCATAAATCTTGGGCTTTTATAGCTCCATAAAAATGTCACCATTCCTAAAATTCAAAGCTAATAAAAACAACCAGTTCTTAAAAGATGGCTTGAGAGTCACATTTTCTCATTAGCACTGCATCAAACACCCAGTTCCAAAAGAGGCCAAGCCCTCCCTATCCTGGAAAGGTTCCCACCACCTAAAAGCTACCCCACCTGCCTAACCTCTGATGCAACCTTTGTGAGCCTGGTATCCTCCAGATGTTTCTGACTACAGCTCCAACCACTCCCAGGTAGCATGGCCATTCAGCCTGGGGCTGATGGGATTTGCATTCCAAAATAGCTAATGGGAGTTGTAGTCTGAAACTTCTGGAGGGAAACCAGGTTGGGAAAGACTGCAGATGAAGTTCCTCTGAAGACAGGCATTTCTCAGTACTCTTTCCCCATTGCACAAATAAATGGTACAGTATGTGTGTGCATTTTTGTGCATCACAAATTACAGTGCATGAGTGTGGAATCTGCCATCTGGAGTTGGGAATCCAGCATGCTGGCCTTCCTTTGATAATAAAAATAAGTGATAATGGAGGGAGGGGCTCACTAAATTAAGGATTAGGCAAATATGTGGAGGACTGGTGTCTCAATAGTGATGAGCCATGAGAGCTGCATGTAGGGCCTGATTGTTCCAGGGCAGTCTACCCCTGATTACCAGATACATCTGGAGAGCACCAGGTTGGGGGAGGCTGCTCTACAGGTTGCAGAGCAGAATATAATCTCAAATAACAGAAACATTCTATTTCCAGATTTCCAATCCATATATGTATATGTATATGTATATGCATATGCATATGTATATGCATGCATACATACAAGGTCTCTGGCATCTTTCTATCATTTGTTGCTCGAGATAACCTTTTAACAGGAGGACTACACTACATTTGAACATGTTTCATATAGACAATTTTGTATGGATACCTACTTGGACATGTGGAGTTCTTATATTAATTTATATTTTTAATTTGAAATAGATGTACTGGTGGTTACTGTATCCTTAATGTGAGTTGATGGTTTTATTATTATATTTCTTTATCATATCTTACTTTTTAATTATCATGTCTAACTTTTTAAATAATAATTTTAAATAATTTTTTTAAATTTGTGGATAAAAAGTTGATTAAGAAAAATACTAGAAGAAGACCTTGAAATGATAATTCATTTGTTCACAGCAGCTAGAGTGGTAATCTTCCAATAGCTACTTCTATTGATGTTTAGCTTTCTGAAATTTGGAAGATAGCTACCATGATTAAATTAACAAATTTGATCAGAGGAAGAGAAGGTAGGCAGAAAAATAACAAGTTTGCAGGAGAATGAACTCCATTTATTCTCTCTTGGAATTATAATGTGAAGGTCTTAATCTCAGGGTTGTGGGTTCGAGCACCACATTTGGCAAAAAAGAGATTCCTGCTTTTCAGGTGGTTGGACTAGATGACCCTCATGGTCCCTTCCAACTCTAAAATTCTATCATTTGGTTCAGTCAATGCATATCCATTATTGGGAGCATATAAGATAATTTGTAAACTATAATTTATCATTCTAAACTTAATTGTATAATGATTATTACCACAGGTGCCTTCATTCTATACCAATTCTACAAGAAAAGAAAAACTAGATATATAAAAGCCTGGCTCTTTGAACTGTAATTATTCTATATATGTACTTGAAAAATAATTTTAAATGTAAAGAGGAATGTTAAAAGAAAGAAAGAAAGAGGCCAGTTTGACTGATATTCTATCCATTCATTATGTCACTAATTCACACTTTAAAATTTAATAAAGAGAGCCATTGTGGTGGTTAAGTGTCAGACTAGGACCTGGGAGACCAGGGTTTGGATCCCCATTTGGTCATGAAGCTCACTGGGTGACCTTGGGCCAATCACTGCCTCTCAACCTAACCTAACCTGCAGGGTTCTTATAGGGATTAAATGAGGAAGAGGAGCAGGAGCACTATGTACACCACTTTGAGCTCCTTGGAGGAAAAGGTAGGGTCTAAATGCAATAAATAAATAATAAATAAATTTCTACGGGTCGCAGAACATTTTCCACCCCCTGCCACTGACTGACTGAGCTTCGAAGTCCCAGCTACCTGACGGTTTGGTCGGCGATCCAGCCTGCATCACACTGCTCGTAACCACTGAGATAGGCAGCATACAGCTGCTCCGGTGTGGCGATCTCAGCTTCTATTCTGGTACAGGCCTCCTGGGCCTTGGCAAAGGTGTACGCATAGCGGGCAGAGCCTTCCCGGTAAAGGAACACAACTCCTAGAAGATGGGAGAAGACATCATACATTTAGAGCAAAGTGAAAGTGCATTGCTTTCCTCCAATAATCCTGGGAACTGTAGTTTGCTAAGGGTGCTGGGAATTGGAGCTCTGTGGAGGGTAAGCTACAGTCCTAGGATTCGTTGGATGAAGCCAAGGCTGTCAAAGTGTTATAAATGTGCTTATATGCATGGTGTTGAATCAGCTTGTGTGCATCCAAAGGGGGCCTTTAATCAATCCAATTCTGCTGGGTGTTTTGCCAGTAATGAAGATCTAGCTTTATAAATGATTAGATAAGTTCATGAAGAGTGGTCCGCCAGTGGCTGTTAGTGATCATAAAGGTTTAGTGGAATCTCCATATTCAGGGCAGTATGCATTTGAATACATAAGAAGATCAGGCATAGGGTCCATCTGGTCTAGCATTCTGTTCTCACAGTGGCCAACCAGATGCCTGTGGGAGGCAGAGCATAACCATTGTTGCTAGCAGCCATCGATAGCCTGCTCCTCCATGAATTTGTCTAAACTTTTTAAGTCATCCGAATCAGTGGCCATCACTGCATCCTGTAGGAATGATTTCTGTAGTTTAACCATGTGCTGCATGAAGAAGTACTTTCTTTTCTATGTCCTGAATCTTTCAACATTCAGTTTCATTGGGTGTCGACGAGTTTTAGTGTTGTGGCAGAGGGAGAAAAACCTTTCTCTATCCACTTTCCCCATACTATGCATAATTTTATAAACTTCTATCATGTCGCTTCTTACTTACTACTTCTCTAAACTAAATATGGCTACCAATGGCTACTAGCCATGATGGCTATTCTCATGGGTGTAGCCAGGATTTTTGTTGGGGGGGCAGGACTTTTGTTGGGGGGGGGGACAGAGCCAACGAGATTGGTCAGATAGTTAAGTATTTCTATTGTTTTACTTGATGTGGGGGAGGCAGCTGCCCCCGTCCCCCTTTGGTTACACCCATGGGTATTCTCAGCCTCATGGTCGGAGGCAGTTGCTAGGAATCCCAAGTGGGGGAGAGTGCTGGGTGTGCAAGGGGACTGATGTTTTTCAGTTCTGAATGCAACATGGCTTTATTTTTTGTGTTAGTTCTGAAACTGAATAAAACTTAGGGTTCATCTAGACTTCTGCTTCTCCTGCCACTTTCCTCTGGAAAAATGTGGTTTTACTGCTGAAATAAGTAAACGCCAATTGGGTTTTCTGCAGACTGACATTTTCTTCAATTCAGTGCTAAAGTGCAGGTTTTTCCAATGAAAGCAACAGAACCAGTAGAAAAACAACCAGACTCATGCCTAGAAAACACAAAACAAGCCACACAAACCTGTGCTTTCTGGCACAGAACAAGCAAAAGTGTGGCTGAGTCCTTATATTCCCCCCCCCCAACCTCTGCAATTAGAATGGGTGTTTCCTGAGATCAGGCCTAATGCTATGGGACTTGAATCAGCAATAAACACAGCAAGCCCTTTCAGCAAGACACTCTGCCAGAGCGCAACGTTACCTTTGACCTTCACCTGCAGCAGGTCATGCCCATCCTCGATCCCATGCTGGACATCGCAACGGTACACCCCGGAGTCGTTGGACCGCAGTTCGCTCAGGACCAAGGTGGCATCTGTTGGTGAGTCTGGATAAAAGGGCAGGGAGACTCTGTCGCGGTAGGCTTCGCTCACCTTCACCTTCAGGCCCCGAGCGACCAGGATCTCTGCTTCTCTGCCCTCTGTGATGAAGGTCCATTTCACACGGGGTGCCCCTTGGACAGCCCGGCGGCCTGCAGTCCCGGAAGTGGGCAGTGGATGCAAGTAGGTAACGTGGCAGGGGATGGTGAGGCTGCCGGAAAGAACAGCTCGGACTGGTGGGTATTTGGCAATGGAGACCCGCAGAGCTTTGAGGTCATCTGGAAGGGAGAAGTAACATGAGAAGTTCAGATTTGGCACAGGGCAGATTTAGGAATAACAGCCCATGGCCTCAGTCCTGGGCTGCATCATTTTATACACCCCTCTAACAAACTACAGTTCCCATGATTCTTTGGGAGAATCCAGGAGTGTTTAAAGTGGTGTGATACTGCTTTAAATGTTCAGTCAGAGGGGGCCTTAGAAAGTCTTGTTGATCTACTGGAAATCTCCCAGAGATTTACCAGTAGATCCAGTTCTACCTGCTGCTGTAGACTAGCCCCAAGTTCCCAGTTACCTGTGCTTTCCCTGGAGAAGCTGAATGCATTCGTGAAAACAGCCTGGGCAAAGGTAGAGAATACCAGCAGGATATACGCCATTACGGTTTCTGTCAGGGAGAGGGGGAAATATAAAAAGTATTAGAAAAGTAGGCAGAAGAAAATCCAAGACAAATGCCAGCTCCAGCATTCTTCCGAGTACCTGAAAGAAACAAAAATTAAGAAATGTCTTTGTTGGGCTGTTTTTCCATAGAAGATTTTTCAAAAAAAAGAAAGATTTAATCCTAAAGAAGTGAACTGGAGGATAAACTTTGTTAGTTTAACACAAAGAGGCCATTTGTCCTAACGGAATACAGTATTTATTATTTTATTTATTCATTGTATTTATATCCTACTTTTTTGTCAAAGTAGCTCAAGCATACATTATCGCCCCCTCCCCTCATTTAATGCCCTGTGAGACAGATTAGGCTTTGAGGTACTCAAGGATCACCCAGTGAGCTTCATGGACAAGTCAGGATTTGAACTCTGGTCTCCCAGGTCCTAGCCCAACACTCTGTTATACCTGATCACAGTCCTGGAGTTCCCTAGGTGGAGGGATTGACTCTTAGACCTCTTTATTGTGAGGGGAATAGTGGGGCTCCTAACAAACTGCAGCTCCTGTAATAGCACATAGGAAGCTGCCTTACACTGATAAAAGGCCCATCGTTCCATCTTGCTCAGTATTGTCATGTTCTCCAGGGTTTCAGGCAGGAACCCTGTTCCAGCTCCACCTGGAGTTGCCAGGGATTGAACCTGGGACTTTCTGCATCCACGATAGGTACTCTACCAATAAGCTACAGCCATAACCAGAATTATTTGTGGGGAGCCATGACTCTTTAAAGTGGCGAGATAGAGCTTTAAATGTATGGTGCAAATGTGGCCTTAAAATACCCATTCCCCAGCGATATGAGTCTAAATAGGAAGAACTTCCTGACAGTAAGAGCTGTTCGACAGTGGAATTTGCTGCCAAGGAGTGTGGTAGAGTCTCCTTCTTTGGAGGTCTTTAAGCAGAGGCTTGACAACCATATGTCAGGAGTGCTCTGATGGTGTTTCCTGCTTGGCAGGGGGTTGGACTCGATGGCCCTTGTGGTCTCTTCCAACTCTATGATTCTATGATTCTAAATGTAGTCCAAAACTTTGGGAGGGCACCAGGTTGGCAAAAGCTGCTCTTTGGCATGACATGGTGCCCAATAAGTGAAACCAACATCCTTGGAGCTGTAGCCAAGCTTTCCCTTGGCACAGAGCAGTGGCTGCCAATAGGTAATTGAAGTTGCACTTGCAGATCAACTGCTATCAGGGAAAATGTCAGCCAGCAAAAGACATTTCGCTGGCACATTCTCCACCCCATTGTCTAGGCCATATTCTTCTGAAGGGCAGACTCTTCTTTACAAGTACTATGACCTTTCGTCAGTACTGTCTGAAGTGTTTCTGCATGACGGGCCTTGTTTCACTCGCTTCATTGAACAGTATCTCCTGTAATTTATTTCTAAGCGGCCTTGGCACAGCTCGTAGCATCACCCGCTTTGGCATTTTTGCAAAGACTGTTTCATCCCAAAGTCACAGAAGACAGACGGTCTGAGGCAGGCCAATTTGGGGTGAGGCTTCCCATTTAGGTTCTGGGTGTTTTTAGCTCAGCCCAGGGCCCAATTTCACTTAAATCAGCCAACTTGGTGTCCTCCAGATGTTGCTGGACCGCAACTCCTCAGCCAGCTTAGCCAATGGTCAGGAATGATGGGAATTCGAGTCCAACAAAATATGGCCTAGACAACTAGTCTATGTATTATTTATTTTTAATACAAGTACTTGTATAAATTGCAGCTGGAAAGTAGCATCGTAGAGGAGGCCTCCATTTCTTTGTGTGAAAGGGAACAGGAAAGGCCCCTTCTCACAAAGGCAAATTGCTGCAACAAACTCATAGATCATTAAGAACAAAGTATGTTTTTTTCCTTGATAACATTTATTTTTCATAGACAAATTGATTCCAGATCTAAATCAATTGATTAAGTGGTCAAAAGTTCATATGATTAATTCACTGAGGCTGCAACCCAACCTCATTTTCCCAAGCACATGATCCACCGAATTCAATTGAACTTACTTTGAGTAAACATAGGGCACATTCACACCATACATTTAAATCACCATGAAGCAGTCGTGGTTTCATCCAAAGGATTCTGGGAGCTGTAGCTTTTTAAGGGAGCTGAGATTTGTTAGGAGATCCCAATTTTCCTCCCAGAGCTACAATTCCCCATGTGCATTAACAATCAATCACCCTTCACAGGAAACTCTGGAAATTGTAGTTCTGTGAGAGGAATAGGGTCTCTCAGCACCCTTAACAGACTGCAGCTCCCAGAATCCTTTGAATGAAGTCATGACTGCTTTGTGGTGATTTAAATGTATGGTGTGAATTTGGCCTAAGAGTCAACTGCTACCCCAATTAGCTTCTGCACATGCAATGGCCACCATATTGTTGTACACAGCAAAATGGCCCCACATTGGGGGCTCTGAGGAGAAAGTTAAAACGCTACAACCCTGAGAACTAGACATCCTCTGCAGAGCTCAGCAAAGCGAATTTCAGCTGGAAATTCTGAGGAAGCCCCTAAATTAAGAGAGTGGCCAACTTTTATGCTCTGTGGTTCCTGAGAGCTTTTTAATCATACGTCTCTTTAGCAAAGCTTCACTGGCTCCATTTGGGCTGCCACCACTGCCATCCAGGCCCACAGTGTGAGAGAAAAACGAGGTCTCCTTCCCTCCGATTAGTCACAGGGACGAGGCCTTTTAAGATTCCATTCAGAACCCATGTCCTTCCCTCATTCCCTGTTTGAATGTCGGAGACTGGCCAAAGATTCTTTTCTTCCCTTCTGCCTTGTTAAAGAGTTATTATTTGGAAGGAGAAAAAGAAAAAAGGCTATGGCAAGGGTGGTCTTTTTGTGCCAGGGGCATTCAGAAAAGAATGCCCTCACCAGTCTCTTTTTTCCTCCAGAGAATAAATCTTAGCAGGTTCTCAGGCAGTTAATGTTGTACTCCCCGCCATGTTTGACTTTGTGGCGCTGTGTTTTCCTGTGCTATTTCTCTTTCTCTCTCTGAATCCCATGGTGGAACTGAAGTACAAATAGGGAAGGTTATCTGACAACAGCACAGGCAGAATCATCCCACAGGAACCAGAGTGTTTGAGGGAAGAGCTGTATCTAGGGCTGGCCCGAAACATTTTGCCACCTGAGGTGAATGACAATATGGCACCTTTCCTCCCATTCCATGTACGACAGCCTGCCAGACTGGCAGTTGAATCTTAATTGGGTGCTAGCTCTTGGGCAGCATCCTCCATGGCACCTGAGGGGAGCAGGCATTGGGTAGGCCATGGGGCACACACACAGCTTCCTCCACTTCCTCAGCATTTGCCGCCTGAGGCAGCAGCCTCATTCTGCCTCACTATAGCCATGTATCTTAACTTGTGCTTTCTGTGAGTGATTCCATTTAGGCAGGAGCTTATTATGGAGTCAGTGCTGCTCATGTACATAAGTTTTTTGCAACACCTGTACAACACTGGCATTATCAAAATGCAGGGTTGTTTTCTGTTCTTTCTTTCCTTGTACATTTGCTGCAAAAAAACACACAAAACCAATAGAGAAAATTAACCTGGGATTGGAGGGTTGTCATATGTGTGGCAATTTGGAAGTCTCTACTGATACACCCCTACTTCTGTTCGCTCCCCACCTGAGCTGAGCATAACATACGTCATTTTGGTTTTTTCCAGTGGCCCAAATGATAGAAGTGGCCTATTTCAGTTGCTGTTTGTGGAAGGAACCTCCCAGTTTCAACAAACTATTTTCTAAAGAGTACAAGTGAGGGATTACCTCAGAGATTGTAATCACACTGGGCTTTTACCATGAAAATAATAATAATAATAATACAAAGGATTTGTGCAAGACCTCTTTTTATCTCTTGTGCAAGCCTTCGACAGATACATGTTATGTACTCTGGTGCAAGACCTAAATTTTTATTAAAAACTAAATGGAAATATATGACTAGGCCTCAAATATCTAACAGACCACCTCCTTCTAGTGTCATGAAGAGAGGGAGAAATACTTTTCAAAATCTGCTTTCTAAATGTCATGCATTATTGTGTAAGCTTCTATCATGTCATCTCTAACTCACGTTTTCTCGAAAATAAGAAGTTTCTCTCATATATATATATATAGAGAGAGAGAGAGAGAGAATTTCTAGTGCTTTGAGGAGAAGAAGAAAAAGAGACCAGGTAATTTCAGACTCTCCAGGAGAAAACTCCAGAAATTGAAGAGAAAATCAGATGAGGACATTTTGGGAAGCAGACCTTTTAAAAACTTGGATGAAATTTGGCCTGACTGGAGCTTTCTCTCCCACATTAGATGTAATTAAGTTGCCCACAGGCTGAGTTTGCAAGATTAAAGCCAGCCCACTCAATTGCAAGCTACAGTACTTAATTTTCATTTTGATCCATTCTCTGGATTCTCAGCAGATCTAGGAACAAATTTCTCAGGTGTGGAGAGATTTAAAGCAGTTTCAGTGAAAGAGGTAAATTCTCATTTTGTGGGGTGGGATGGGATCTTCAAATAGTGGCCTAGATGAGCAGAAAGTAGCTCCATGTGAGCCTGAGGAACTTCAGCTTCCCTGCTCTGGTTTTAAAAAGCTTCATTTAAGTAGCTTTTATTCAGAACCACAAGAAAGCACTGTTACCACTCATATTAGTACCGTGTAGCTCTATGGTTATCCTAAGCCAGAAGTTGAGAATCTTTTTCAGCCTGAGAGCCACATTCCCTTCTAGACAGCCTTCTGGGGGCCACATGCCAGTAATGGGTGGAGCCAGAGGCAAACATGTTACCTATCTACAGGAGGCTAATTTCTTCACATGCTCACACTTGTTCTTCATCTAGGGAAGCAAGAGGCATTTTCAGGGTTGAAGGACACATCCCAACCAGGCCAAAACACTCAAGGAGGGTGTGAAGCAGGGGCCGTGAAGTTTGTGGGCTGGAGAGTGTTCTGAGGGCCGGAAAGAGAGGCTCAGGGGGCCACATTCTTTCCCTAGGCCTGAGGTTCCCCTTTCCTAAGATCCCATGTCCAAGATTCAAGTTTATTTATCATCTGCACTAATTTAATGGCATGTGTGTACCAAGCTCCTCCAAGGCCTTCTGGCTGGCATACAAAAGGGCAGTCCTGTTTTATGCCTACAGCATCCTTGTGAGGTAGGAGAGACTTGTGAGACAGGGACTGGTCTGAAGATATCTGCATACCAGTTCTCTCGCCAAAGTCATCATTGCCACCTCTGCTGCTGCCTGCCTTGTGCTGGAATTTTGTGCCACCATTTTACGATCCACACTCTCCCCCCCCCCCTTCGAAATGATCCCATGGAGGTGTCCCCAGCTTCCCCTTCCCCACATACCTTAAGGACCACATTTTTGCCTCCTTGGGAAAGTGTGCATGTGCGCACAGCCATGCATGTGTATGAAACAGATGTCCTATTTCCTCCCCATTCAGAATCAGCGCCCCTTGCCACATTCACACCATCCTTTTAAGGCACTATGATACCACTTTAAACAGTCAAGGCTACCCCAAATAATAACCCTTAAGTTGGTTAAGGGTCCTGAGAGCTCATAAGGAGACCCCCTATACCTTTCACAGAGCTAAAATTCCCAGAATCCTCTAGGAAGAGGGACTGACTGTTAAACCATTCTATACCTATAGTTTTAGTGGCACAGCACAGTCCAGCCAGCTCTATCAGCTGATCAGTTCTGAATTCATAGTCATGAAACAGTTATTGGTCTATGGCTTGAGCTTCCTTTTAGCTGACCAGTAGAAGACAGAATCTCTTAGCACAAAATTCTCATTTTTACCCAAGATACGTTTAAATCAAGTATCCCCATTTTCATCCTTTATCCACACACCCTTTATCTACACAACAGCCCTATAAGGAAGGCCAAGCAGAGAGAAATAGTCCCCATGTGCATTATACATTTCAAGAAGTACCATACCACTTTAAATAGCCCCCAAAGAATCCTGGGAGCTGTAGTTTGTTAAGGGTTCTGTTAGGACACCTCTCTTCCCTTCACAGAGCTACAGTTTCCAGAGTTCCCTGGGAAGAGGGATTGATTGTTAAACCGCTCCGGAAACTATCCGTGTGAGGGGGAATAGGAGCCTCCTAACAACTCTCAGCACCCTAAACAAACCACAGCTCCCAGAATACTTTGAAGCGAGCCGTGACTGTTTAAAGCAGCATCCTGGTGCTTTAAATGTATGATGCAAATGCAGGCTTAGCTTAGCTCACAAAGGTGCCCTGTGGCCATACAGAGAAAGAGAGGAAGCCGTCCGTCCGTGTTAAGGCTCACAGAAGTAGCGTTCTGCAGCTGCAGAATGAGTCAGCAGCATTGTGTCCAAGCCCTGGCAAATGTCCAAGAAGAAACATCATCCACACAAGCTATGATGATGGAAAGCCCTCACCTTCCTGAGGGAGCATTCCCTGCCCTGCCACTCATGCAGCAGGGGCCGAATCACAGGTGCACTCAGGCATCTTTCCGACTATTTCAGAGGTGACTGCAGGAGCATGCTTCGAATATTTTCACCTGCACATTTAAAGACCGCTATCTGAGCTCCCACCCCCTGTGTTCGTATATTTTATCTGCAGAAAGAGAACTCGCTAGTTGTTGATGTTGTCATGTGTACGATTCCACAAAGTACACAAAGATTCTGCAGCGTTTTATATGCTGATATGGAAATCAGAGAAATGGGACGAGGCAAAAATGACCTGAAGGAGCATAGGGCCATATGTTTAAAGCACTACAACACCACTTTAAGCTTCTCCCAAAGATGTCTGGGAGTTGTAGTTTATTGCGGGCACTGAGAGTTGTTAGGAGAGTTCCTATTCCACTCAGAGCACTACAATCCCCAGAGTTCCCTGTGAAGAAGGATTGTTAAACTACTTTGGAAATTGTAGCTCTGGGAGTGGAATAAGGGCCTCCTAACAACTCCCGGCACCTTAGCAAACTACACTTCCCAGAATTCTGTGGGGGAAAACATGACTGTTCAAAGTAGCATCATAGTTATTTAAACATGTGGTGTGGATGTGGCCAAAAATGAACACCATTCATCCTCAAAGCTTTGCACAACATCCTCAGATCTTAGCCTCCCCCCACCCCCTGCAAAAAAGCTAATAGAATTCTAGGCTGCATCAAGAGAAGTCTAGTGTTCAGATGAAGGGAAATAATAGTACCACTCTTTTCTGCCTTGGTCAGACCCTATGTGGACTCCTATTTCCAGTTCTGGGCACCACAGTTTAAGAAGAATATTGTCAAGCTGCAAGGTGTGCAGAGGAGGACAAGCAAGATGATCAAGGAAGGGTCTGGAAACCAAGCCTTATGAGGAACAGTTGAGGGACTTGGGGATATTTAAATTGGAGAAGAGAAGACTGAGGTGATAATGATAGCCATCTTCAAATATCTGAACAGCTGTCTCATGGAAGAAAGAAAAGGCTTGTTTCTGGCTGTTCCAAGGGAAGAACCCAAAGCAATGCATTCAAATAACAAGAAAGAAGATTCCAACTGAAAAATAGGAAGAACTCCCTCTGTTTGACAGTGGAACAGACTACCCTGGAAGGTTGTGGACTCTCTCCTTTGTTGGAGATTTTTAAACAGAGGTTGGATGGATTCTTTATTTGTGACTCCTGCTTTGCAGTAGGTTGGACTAGATGACTTTTGGGGTCCCAACTCTACAATTCTATGATGGATACGTATCCTCATACAGCAGTATGTATCAGCAGGTTTCTACACCACTGCTGATTCCACTTTGGAAAGCAGACCAAGTAATAAAAAACTCCAGGAAGAAGTTCAGATGGCAAGGCTTTGGTTGGCATTCTTGGCTGCACCCTGGGCTTTTCTTTACAACTGACCTGCTTAAACATTTCTATCAAGTGGTCTAACTAATCGGAATGAAAAGACTTCCCATCATCACAGCTGCAGTTCTCTCACACACACACATGACTCCAGAAGTTGGCAGGTTGGAAAATATCAACAGGGGAGGAGGGAGCTGCCTTGTGGAATCAACAGCGGATGGAGGGTGTTGCCTTGTGAACACACAAACACACCAAGGTGCCCACTTAGTTTTCAGCGCTCAAGCTTGACAACAAAGCAGCTGAACCTATAAATCTTTGACTTTGGCAAGGGGCAGAGTGAATGTTCCTGGGCAGGCTCTAAGGAACCGCGGGGTGGTTGGTATTGAGAGAGAGAGATAAGCCTCCAAATGCCCAGGAAATGTTATGGCAGCAGGAAAGAGAAATTGGCAGCAGCCTAAAAGGGCGGATGTGGGCTATCTCTTTGTGTCTGCAGGCAGAAGACGGGCATGTGGTTTTTTGGACTGCATCCTGGCAAAAGAGGAAGGTTCCAGATGCTGGACAGAAGATGCTTCTAGCTGCTCTGAAGCCACTTTTCTGTCTCTTGTCTGTCTGTCTGTCTCCCCCGCCGCCGCCCCGGCCACCTTGCTCCTGTTGTGAATCACTGTCCTGTCACACACAAACCTCCTGCCCTTCTTCCTGCTTATGAAAGCCAAACCCTGCCCCCAACCTGGTTGCCTCTAGATCAGGAGTTCTCAGAGTGGGGTCTGTGGGCCACCACTGGTGTGCAAGCTTCATTCAGGCAGCTCTCAGTCTTCCATCGATTTCTGAGAAAGTCCTTTTAAAAACAAAAAACAAACAAACATATTTTACCATTTTAATATTTTGTTGGAAGCCGCCCAGAGTGGCTGGGGAAACCCAGCCAGATGGATGGGAAATAAATTATTATAATTATATTTTTTTTCTTACGGAAAACTTATCTTTAGAACAAGGAATTAACTTCAGAGAAAGTCCTTCTTCACACATTAAACTATGTAACTCACTCCCACATGAGGTAGTGTGGCTTTAAAAGAGGATAGGACAAATTTATGACGGGAAAGGCTATGGATGGCTACTAGCCACTGTCTGTGCTCTGCCTTCACGGTTGAAGACAGTAATGCTTCTGAATGTCAGTGGCTGGAAGCCATAGGAGGGTTCTTGTGCTTGGATCCTGCTTGCATGTTTCCCATGGGGGTATCTGACAGGCCACAGTGAGAACAGGATGCTGGCCTAGATGTGCCATTGGCCTGATCCAGCAAGCTCTTCTTATGCGACTGAAGAGGGAAGGTAGACCTTCCATCAAAATTAACTATTCATAATGATTTTAATTATATTTGTATCACTTCTTTTATTTCTTGTTTTTTATTGTCTTACAATCTGAATTCTATGCAATGCAAATTGTAGCACCATCTGTAAGAAATAAATTAAACAATAGAAACACAATTAAAAATCATAAAGTATCTAGCACAGCACATTGACAATTGCTACAGCACATGGAAGAATCTGAGCTGTCTGCCAAGAAACCCTCAGCCTTTTTCAAGTGGTCCATGGGAGGAAAGGTTGGGGAGCCTCTGGTCTAGAGGTCGTCTGGACTCCATCTGCCCCTTCAGTTTGGCCAGTAGTCAGAGCTGATGGGAGATAGAGTCAAAAACATCTGGAGGGCACCAGGCTGGCGAAGGCAGTATTAAGCAAATAATACATTCCCGGGGCTGGAGAGAGCTCATTTACACAACCTTCCTGCAATAGATATAGACTGGTCTAGACTGATGACCAAGTAAATCTGGGCAATTGCCCAGGGTCTTTTGAAGCCTCAGGGGAGGCCAACCAGGACCAGAGGCCTCAACAACCTGCTGGCACAGCCACACACTTCCCTGAGAACAGCTAATTTGGCCCAGTCTACCCACATGGCAGAATAAATGGCAATGGGTTGTGAGCTTGGGTGCTACCTCTTGAATGAGCCACGCAGTGGAAAAACAGAAGAGAAGGCCTGACACTCGTTTTCTGCGTGCAAAGAGGTATTTGAGCGTGTAGCAAGACATTCAAAAGAAAAGACTTGTGTGCACAGTGCAACTTATGGAACTCATGGCCACTGGATGGCCAATCATGGCCACTATCTTGGATGCCTTTAGATAGAGATTAGACAAACAGAGGAGAAGTCTATCAGTGACTATTTTGCATGATAAGCAAACAAAACCTCTGTGTCTGAAGGCATTCAACTTCTGAATAACAGGTGCTGAGAACAGATAAAAGGTGTTTTCACTCCTTGATTGTGGTTTACTTTTGCTGGAAAAATACATTGGCCTTCCCCAACCTGGTGACCTCCAGATGTTTTGAATGACAGGGGGAAAGGGCTATTGAAACCCAAAGCTGTGTGAATGTACTTCTGCTCCATTATAAACGGAACCTCCATACAGATGCCAGGGACTGAGCCTGGGACATTCTGCATGCAAAGCAGGTATTCTACTACTCGGCTTACTCAAAATAAATCAAGGTTCTAGTACACATGTTTCTGGGTAAATTGCTGATTCAAACTGGAAGCGGCTTTCTACTGAGTCATACCGTTGTTCCACCTAGACCAGAACTGACTACTAATCAAACATTACAGCCTTGGCAAACGTTAATAGGAGACTATATATTTGAGAAGACAACTGTAGTCAGACTACAAGACCATCTAGCCCAGTATTGTCAGCACTGACTGGCAGCGGCTGTTCAGGATTTCAGGCAGGATACATTCCAAACACAACCTAGAGATACAAAGGAATGAAAGCGGCAAAGCGTATTATCTGCCACTGAGCTCTAAGGCCATCTCTAGGCCATTTATAAATGCCTTGCTCTTGTCCTGCCTTTGTGTCTCTCCCCAGGGACGCATCCTGCCTCCTCCTGCAGCTGTTTCTGCCTTTGCAGTATCACCAAATGCAAGTCCCAAAGGACTTATATGACGTGCGGACAGTTCAGAGGGGGCTTAGGACTCCTCTCCTCCAGAACCTCCTGCTGCAGCAGCTTAACCTGAAAAACAAGGCATTTCAATCCACAAGGTGCCCAGCTTTTGAGATTGCACCAAACAGTGCTCAAATTTGATTCCCTCCCTCCCTCCCTCTCTTTTTTTTCTTTTCTTTTCCTTCTCCTCCTGTGACGAGGCTACATTTTAATATTTTAATGTTCCATTATTTTAATGTTGTATTTTATTTTTGTTTTTAAGTTGTAATCATTCTTCTTGTTTTTATTATTGTTTGTAAGCCGCTCTGAGCCCGGCCTTGGCTGGGGAGGGCGGGGTATAAATAAAAAAATTATTATTATTATTATTATTATTATTATTATTATTATTATTAAATACTTTCAAAGCTTTAAGGACTGGAAACTTTGACTATTTCTTTTTCATTTGGAATTGAGCTCCAATATTTCAACTGCCTAGGGGCCTCCACACAGGGTTTAATGCGGCACTGTTCCCAACCCCCACCCAGAGGATTTGTTTGGCTTGTTCCAAAGCTTCTGAGGCTTGAAATGTCCCAGCGATGGAAGAGGAAGAGAGTCTGGCCAAAAGCTGGCTCCCTGAAGGCTGGTTGGTGTGAAAAGCAAACTCTTTGTTAAATTGCACTCCATCTCCTGAATGCCAATTTCCATGCCACCAGCTGGCATCTCAAAATGGGCCCTCTCTCCCCTGCCCCTCCTTTGCCGCTAGGAGTAACTTCCTCAAAAACTTACTGGGGCTTTTCTAGTTTAGAGAGTAGGAAAGTAGGACGTAACGTTATACTCATATAAAATCATGCATGGTGCAGAGAAAGTGGATGGAGAAACATTATTCTCCCTCTCTCATAACACTAGAACTCGCGGGCATCCAATGAAGCTGAATGCTGGAAGATTCAGGACACAGAAAAGAAAGTCCTTCATGCAGCACATAGTTAAACTATGGAACTCCCTCCCACAGGAGGCAGGGATGGCCACCATGTTGGATGACTTTAAAGGATAGAATAAATTCACAGAGAAGACTATCCATGGCTTTGAGTCATGGTGGCTCTGCTCTGCCTCCATGGTTGGAGGCAGTAAATGCTTCTGAATACCAGTTGCTGGAAACTACAGGAGGGGAGAGGGCTCTTGTGCTCAGATCCTGCTTGGAGGGTTCCCACAGGCATCTGGTTGGCCAATATGAGAACAGGATGCTGGACTAGTTGGACCCTTGGCTTGATCCAGCAGGGCTCTTCTTTGTTGTTGTTTAGTTTTTTAGTCGTGTCCGACTCTTCGTGACCCCGTGGACCAGAGCACGCCAGGCACTTCTGTCTTCCACTGCCTCCCGCAGTTTAGTCAAACTCATGCTGGTAGCTTCGAGAACACTGTCCAACCATCTCATCCTCTGTCGTCCCCTTCTCCTTGTGCCCTCCATCTTTCCCAACATCAGGGTCTTTTCCAGGGAGTCTTCTCTTCTCATGAGGTGGCCAAAGTATTGGAGTCTCAGCTTCAGGATCTGTCCTTCCAGTGAGCATTCAGGGCTGATTTCCTTTGGAATGGAGAGGTTTGATCTTCTTAGAATCATAGAATCATAGAGTTGGAAGAGACCACAAGGGCCATCGAGTCCAACCCCCTGCCAAGCAGGAAACACCATCAGAGCACTCCTGACATATGGTTGTCAAGCCTCTGCTTAAAGACCTCCAAAGAAGGAGACTCCACCACACTCCTTGGCAGCAAATTCCACTGTCGAACAGCTCTTACTGTCAGGAAGTTCTTCCTAATGTTTAGGTGGAATCTTCTTTCTTGTAGTTTGGAACCATTGCTTCTCTGGAGCAGCAGAAAACAACCTTTCTCCCTCCTCTATGTGACATCCTTTTATATATTTGAACATGGCTATCATATCACCCCTTAACCTCCTCTTCTCCAGGCTAAACATGCCCAGCTCCCTTAGCCGTTCCTCATAAGGCATCGTTTCCAGGCCTTTGACCATTTTGGTTGCCCTCCTCTGGACACGTTCCAGTTTGTCAGTGTCCTTCTTGAACTGTGGTGCCCAGAACTGGACACAGTACTCCAGGTGAGGTCTGACCAGAGCAGAATACAGTGGCACTATTACTTCCCTTGATCTAGATGCTATACTCCTATTGATGAAGCCCAGAATTGCATTGGCTTCTTTAGTTGCCGTGTCACACTGTTGGCTCATGTCAAGTTTGTGGTCAACTAAGACTCCTAGATCCTTTTCACATGTACTGCTCTCAAGCCAGGTGTCACCCATCTTGTATTTGTGCCTCTCATTTTTTTGGCCCAAGTGCAATACTTTACATTTCTCCCTGTTAAAATTCTTGTTTGTTTTGGCTCAGTTCTCTAATCTGTCAAGGTCGTTTTGAAGTGTGATCCTGTCCTCTGGGGTGTTAGCCACCCCTCCCAGTTTGGTGTCATCTGCAAATTTGATCAGGATGCCCTTGAGTCCATCATCCAAGTCGTTGAAAAAGATGTTGAATAAGACCGGGCCCAAGACAGAACCCTGTGGCACCCCACTAGTCACTCTTCTCCAGGATGAAGAGGAACCATTGATGAGCACCCTTTGGGTTTGGTCAGTCAGCCAGTTACAAATCCACTGAGTGGTAGCATAGTCAAGACCGCATTTTACCAGCTTCTTTACAAGAATATCATGGGGCACCTTGTCAAATGCCTTGCTGAAATCAAGGTAGGCTACATCCACTGCATTCCCTTCATCTACCAGGCTTGTAATTCTGTCAAAAAACGAGATCAGGTTAGTCTGACATGACTTATTTTTCAGAAATCCATGCTGACTATTGGTGATCACAGCATTCCTTTCTAGGTGCTCACAGACTGTTTGCTTAATGATCTGCTCCAGAATCTTCCCTGGTATTGATGTCAGACTGCCTGGACGGTAATTATTTGGGTCCTCTCTTTTCCCCTTTTTGAAAATAGGGACAACATTTGCCCTCCTCCAGTCTGCCGGGACTTCGCCTGTTCTCCAGGAATTCTCAAAGATGACTGCCAGTGGTTCTGAGATCACATCTGCCAGTTCTTTTAATACTCTTGGATGCAGTTCATCTGGCCCTGGAGACTTGAATACATCTAAACTAGCCAAGTATTCTTGTACTATCTCCTTAGTTATTCTGGGCTGTGTTTCCTCTGCTGAATCATTTGCTCCAAATTCTTCAGGTCGGGCATTGTTTTCTTTATCGGAAAAGACTGAGGCAAAGAAGGCATTGAGGAGTTCAGGCCTTTCTGTGTCCCCTGTTTGCATTTCACCATCTTCTCCTCTGAGTGACCCCACTGTTTCTTTGTTCTTCCTTTTGCTACGAACATACCCATAAAAGCCTTTTTTGTTGCTTTTAACCTCTCTAGCAAGCCTGAGTTCATTCTGTGCTTTAGCTTTTCTGACTTTGTGTCTACACGTGCTGGCTATTTGTTTGAATTCCTCTTTGGTGGTTTCCCCCCTTTTCCATTTTTTGTACACATCCTTTTTTAATCTTAACTCAGTTAAAAGTTCTTTAGATAGCCACCCTGGCTTCTTTAGGCACCTTCCATGTTTCCGTCTCATTGGTATTGCCTGAAGTTGTGCTTTTACTATCTCCCTCTTAACAAACTCCCAGCCATCATGAACTCCCTTTCCTTTTAGTATTACTATCCATGGGATCTCACCCAGCACTTCCCTAAGTTTTATGAAGTCGGCTTTCTTAAAGTCAAGAAATTGAGTCCTAGTATGCTTGGCTGCTCCTTTCAACTGTATAGTAAACTTCAGAAGAGCATGATCACTCGCGCCTAATGATCCTTCCACTTCTACCCCACTAACCAGGTCATCAACATTGGTTAGGACCAGATCTAAAATGGCTGTTCCTCTTGTTGCTTCTCCCACTTTCTGGACAACGAAGTTGTCTGCAAGGCCAGTGAGGAATCTGTTTGACCTTATGCTCTTGGCTGAGTTCGACATCCAGCAAATATCCGGGTAATTGAAGTCCCCCATTACTACTATCTCCCTTCCTTTTGCATGCTTGGCCATCTGTTCTCTGCCCCCATTCTTGCAGTCCATGGGAATCTCAAGAGTCTCCTCCAGCACCATAATTCAAAAGCATCAATTCTTCAGCGATCAGCCTTCTTTATGGTCCAGCTCCCATTTCCATACATCACCACTGGGAAAACCATAGCTTTAACTATACGGACCTTTGTTGGCAAGGTGGTGTCTCTGCTTTTTAAGATGGTCTAGGTTTGTCATTGCTTTTCTCCTGAGAAGCAGGCGTCTTTTAATTTCGTGGTTGCTGTCACCATCTGCAGTGATCATGGAACCCAAGAAAGTAAAATCTCTCACTGGCTCTTCTTAGAGGAAGGGAAATGCCTTATACTGTGTCTGTCCAGTGGCCCATCTAGCTCAGTATTGCCAACACTGACTGGCAGCAGCTCTGCAGTATTTCAGGCAGGAGTCCTTCCCAGTCCTATCCAGAGATATCATCAGGGACTGAACCTGCGATCTTCAGCCACTGAGTTATGGCTCTTCCCCAGAGAGCCACCCAGCCCCAGAGAGAGAGAGAGAGAGAGAGAGAGAGAGAGAGAGAAAGGGAGAGACCCATCCAGTGCCAATGAGGAGGGCTGCCAACTGATCAGGAAATAATGGATCAGATTTTCCCTTTGTCTTTACATTTGATGTGTAGGGATTGGCACAGTCACCTCCTTTTAGTGTCTGCACATGATGCTGATGTGAAAAGCACAGCAAAACCTGGCAACATGGATACACCCAACACATCAGAGAGGTAGAGGTCAGCAGCTAGCGGACCCTGGAAAACTGATGCCCCACCCTGCAGGTGACAATTCAACAGCAACAGAAGGATGTAGAAGGGGCTGATACGCTGAACCTACAGAGTGCATTTCCTTCTCAGGGTCTTCAGGATAAATCTGAGGTCAAGAGGCCAGAAATGAGGCAGGGGGCAGCCCCAGCCATCTCTGCCCCCATTCCAGCCCTTTCTTCTCCCATTGGCCCGCTCACTTTCTATGTGGGGAGGGCCAGTGAGAGAGAGGTGGGCACCAGGACAGAATTAGACATACGGAGCCAGTGTGGTGTAGTGGTTAGAGTGTGGACTAGAACCCAGGAGACCAGAGTTCCAGTCTCCACTTGGCCATGAAGCTCACTGGGTGACCTTGGGCCAGTCACCCTGACCTATCTTGCAGGGTTGTTCTGAGAATAAAATGGAGCGGGGAGAACTATGTATGCCACATTGAGCTTCTTGGAGGAAAGGTGGGGTATAAATATCATAATAAATGAATAAAACAATAAATACATTTAAAATACCGTTTGCATTTCAAGATGGAACTATCATATTCACACTTTCTGAAAAAAGATGAGAATTATTGATTGATTGATTGATTGATTGATTGATGTACCGTCCTATACCCGGATGTCTCAGGGCAGTTCACAGAATACAATCTAAATATAAAACTACAAAATACATAAATCAAAATAAAAACCACCACAACCACCCAATAACCCCCTGTGAACTGACACTCAGGCATCCTTCGAAGTTTGCACTTATCTGAATTTCATGAGAGAGTTTCCCAACCAAGCAGTGTTTACAAAAATCGAGTGCATTAATTTTAAACCACACATTCCCCTAATACTTATGTGAAAGTCACACACAAAAACACATTCAGTTCAGAGAAGTTGCCAGCAACGATGCATGCATTAGTCAAAACTCATACAAAAATATTTCTATTAGGAAAGATTCAAATGCTGAGGAATTTTCATGAGGATTTTTTTTAAAAAAAGCAACAATTGCAAGTTGCTGTGGAAATGTAAAGAACTGAATTGAAGATTGGAAAAATGAGACGCGGAGAAGCGGACAGCTCTTTCCATCCAGAGGGTACAAGAATAAATCTGTTCTAAAAACACATTGGGAAATGGAACAGAATTCCTACATTGGAGATGCACAGGAAAGAGTTAAGGGAGGCGGGATAAATGGCGATGCAAGACTCCGCCCTCTAGTCCATCAAGCCCCATCTTTGTTCTCCTAGGCTCCACCCCTCTTGCAAAGGGTGGGGAGGGGGAGACATGGACCACTGTGGCACTCCTTTTCACCCCAGCCTTCCCCCACCTGGTGCCCTCCAGATGTTTTGGACTATAACTCCCATCAGCTGCAGCCCCTGTGGAGCAGCATCTCAGCAAGGTTCTTCCTGGCACCCCAGAATCAGTATGAAGGTGACACCCTTTTCCTCCTCTGTTCTGTTCTGCTCACCACATAAATGGAGCTAGTATTCAAAGGTAGACTGCCTGGCTGCCTCTGCACATGACAGAGGTGCTAAATAAAGTTTTCAAAGGGGCGGGGAACATAATGTGGACAGCTGTTTTGTGTTCTGCTTTGTGGCCATGTTAACCGCCATCTTTGTTAGTGGTGCCTTATTTCATAGAATCATAAAACTGTAGGATTGGAACGGATCCCAAAGGTTGGTCCCTGACTGGTTTCAATACTTCCAAACAAAGGAGATGTTCAAAAAAAGATGTAAACTATCTAAAAGATGTAAACTATTGCTAGAATGGGAGACCAAAGATGAACTGATAAAGGAGGCAATGATAAAATGGGCTATTGATATTGGGCATAATGTTGAAATTTCTGAGTGGGGAAAATTATGGAATTTAACAATGAACTTCTCTGCATGTTATCAAATAAGAGAAAATATGCAAAAAAATGCAATATAGATGGTATTTGACACTGGTCAACCTGGCTAAAATGTATAAAAGAGGCTCAAAACTATGCTGGAAATGTCTGGAAGTAGAGGGTACATTTATTCATTTATGATGGAAATGTAAACGGGCAAAGGAATTTGGGGAGATAGTGTACAATGAGCTAAAAAAAAATCTTTTAATTCACATTCCCCAATAAACCGGAAGCATTCCTTCTAGGCATACTTGGGAATGAGTTACTAGAGAAAGGCCACAATCTATTTCTATATGCAACAACAGCTGCGAGGATAGTAAATGTAAGATATTGGGAACAAAGAGAGACCCCCAGGGAAAGAACAATGGCTAAATAAACTAATTGAATATGCAGAGCTCGCCAGCATGACATCTGAAATAAGAAATCAAGATGACAAACAGACGAGGAGTGAGTAGGAGTATCTAGGGGAATATTTACAAAAAATTGACCTCAAATATAAATTCCAAGTAGGGGATACTTTGTGACCAACAGCTGACAACATAAAAAATACGAGAGTGTGGAAAGTAAGGTGAAGGAATTAATGGATATGCAGCTAAACAAGATGTAAAAAGAATTGTCATGGAATGCTGGGTGGGAAGTCAAAAAGAACTACTGTATAAGAATGGGAAATGGTGTAACTGTAAAACTGAAAACTTTTCTAAAAAAGGAAGAGATCTCAAGGGTCATGTAGCGCAACCCCCTACAATACAGGAATCACAGCTAAAGAACCCCTGACAGATGGGAAGGACTGATCCTTAAAATCACCCTGGCAATTGTAGATCTGGGAGAGGAATAGGGGGTCCCCTAACAGCTCTCAGAATCCTCAACAAACTACTACTCTCAAAATTCTTTGGGGGAAGCCATGAATGTTTAAAGTAGTGTCATAGCGCTTTAAATGGGACACGGGAGGGGGAGCGGCACTGTGGTCTAAACCACTGAGCCTCTTGGGTATGGGTAGGCAAACTAAGGCCCAGGGTCCAGATCCAGCCCAATTGCCTTCTAAATCCGGCCCACGGATGGTCCAGGAATCAGCATGTTTTTACATGAGTAGAATGTGTGCTTTTATTTAAAATGCATCTCTGGGTTATTTGTGGGGCATAGAAATTTGTTCCTTCCCCCCTCCAAAATATAGTCTGGCCCCCCACAAGGTCTGAGGGACAGTGGATCGGCTCCTTGCTGAAAAAGTTTGCTGACCTGTGCTCTTGGGCTTGCTGATCAGAAGGTCGGCGGTTTGAATCCTGATCTCGTTTTTTGACAGAATTACAACCCTGGTAGATGAAGGGAACGCAGTGGATGTAGCCTACCTTGATTTCAGCAAGGCATTTGACAAGGTGCCCCATGATATTCTTGTAAAGAAGCTGGTAAAATGCGGTCTTGACTATGCTACCACTCAGTGGATTTGTAACTGGCTGACTGACCAAACCCAAAGGGTGCTCATCAATGGTTCCTCTTCATCCTGGAGAAGAGTGACTAGTGGGGTGCCACAGGGTTCTGTCTTGGGCCCGGTCTTATTCAACATCTTTTTCAACGACTTGGATGATGGACTCAAGGGCATCCTGATCAAATTTGCAGATGACACCAAACTGGGAGGGGTGGCTAACACCCCAGAGGACAGGATCACACTTCAAAACGACCTTGACAGATTAGAGAACTGAGCCAAAACAAACAAGAATTTTAACAGGGAGAAATGTAAAGTATTGCACTTGGGCCAAAAAAATGAGAGGCACAAATACAAGATGGGTGACACCTGGCTTGAGAGCAGTACATGTGAAAAGGATCTAGGAGTCTTAGTTGACCACAAACTTGACATGAGCCAACAGTGTGACACGGCAACTAAAGAAGCCAATGCAATTCTGGGCTTCATCAATAGGAGTATAGCATCTAGATCAAGGGAAGTAATAGTGCCACTGTATTCTGCTCTGGTCAGACCTCACCTGGAGTACTGTGTCCAGTTCTGGGCACCACAGTTCAAGAAGGACACTGACAAACTGGAACGTGTCCAGAGGAGGGCAACCAAAATGGTCAAAGGCCTGGAAACGATGCCTTATGAGGAACGGCTAAGGGAGCTGGGCATGTTTAGCCTGGAGAAGAGGAGGTTAAGGGGTGATATGATAGCCATGTTCAAATATATAAAAGGATGTCACATAGAGGAGGGAGAAAGGTTGTTTTCTGCTGCTCCAGAGAAGCGGACACGGAGCAATGGATCCAAACTACAAGAAAGAAGATTCCACCTAAACATTAGGAAGAACTTCCTGACAGTAAGAGCTGTTCGACAGTGGAATTTGCTGCCAAGGAGTGTGGTGGAGTCTCCTTCTTTGGAGGTCTTTAAGCAGAGGCTTGACAACCATATGTCAGGAGTGCTCTGATGGTGTTTCCTGCTTGGCAGGGGGTTGGACTCGATGGCCCTTGTGGTCTCTTCCAACTCTATGATTCTATGATTCTATGAATCCGCACGATGGGGGTGAGCTTCCTTTGCTCCGTCCCAGCTTCTGCCAACCTAGCAGTTCAAAAGCATACCGGTGCAAATAGATGAATAGGTACCACTGCAGCAGGAAGGTAAACGACGTTTCCTTGAGCTCTGGCTTCTGTCACGGTGTTTCCGTTGCACCAGAAGCAGTTTAGTCATGCTGGCCACATGACCCGGAAAGCTGACTGTGGACAAAAGCTGGCTCCCTTGGTGAGATGAGCACCGCATCCCATAGTTGCCTTTGACTGGACTTAACCATCCGAAGTCCTTTACCTTTACCTTATTTAGTGCTTTAAATGTACGGTGTGAACGTGGCATCTGTCGTTCCACAGGTGACGTGCCAATTAAACTGTGCTTAGTCATCACTAGGTGACCTGCAAGAGTTGACTTATGAGTAAACTCTAGAGCTTAAATCTAATTTTGAGAGGGAGGGGTTAGAGAAAAGTAACTCATGAAGAGACATCACCTTGCCAACAAAGGTCCGTATAGTTCAAGCTATGGTTTTCCCAGTAGTGATGTATGGAAGTGAGAGCTGGACCATAAAGAAGGCTGATCGCCAAAGAATTGATGCTTTTGAATTCTGGTGCTGGAGGAGACTCTCGAGAGTCCCATGGACTGCAAGAAGATCAAACCTCTCCATTCTCAAGGAAATCAGCCCTGAGTGCTCACTGGAAGGACAGATCCTGAAGCTGAAGCTCCAATACTTTGGCCACCTCATGAGAAGAGAAGACTCCCTGGAAAAGACCCTGATGTTGGGAAAGATGGAGGGCACAAGGAGAAGGGGAGGACAGAGGACGAGATGGTTGGACAGTGTTCTCGAAGCTACGAACATAAGTTTGACCAATCTGTGGGAGGCAGTGGAAAACAGGAGTGCCTGGCGTGCTCTGGTCCATGGGGTCATGAAGAGTCGGACACGACTAAACGACTAAACAACAACAACAACTCATGAAGTGTGCCATATACAGAAGACAGACCCAAGCAGCTGTTGCAAACACACCAGGGACTAAACCCCATTGAACACAGTGGGCTTTGCTTCCAAGAATACAGCTGATCTTGGTTCAAACCTCTACCCTGCCAGGAATCTCACAGGGTGACCCTGGGCAGTTATCCATCTCACAGTGTAGCCTGCCTCACAGGATTGTTATGAAGATAAAATGAGTGCTCAGCAGATGGACACTAAGCACTGAGCTCCTTGTACAAAATGTGGGATAAAATTAAAAATAATAATAATAAGACTCACTAGCAACATCCTAACTTAATTTTTCCAGCTTAGACTATTCTGGATTGGGGAGTCCAGGGTTTGGGAGGTGGAATTTGTATTAAAATCTATTTAGTTTGGCTAGTTTTTGAAATATTAATTTCACATGGTGGCCTTAAAATTCAGCCATAGAAGCTTAATACACAAAGGGCCAAAATTCGGCTACACTTGGCAACAGAAACTTTAAAAGCCTACCAGTTTTAGTGAGAGAAAATGAAGCACAGGATAGCAATGTAGAACCTCCATGTTAAGAGCAGTATAACTTTGAGTACCCACCAGATGCATCAGACAAGGACAGGGAAGGGCCAACACTTTCCTGCCCTGATTGGGACAGTTTCCAGAAGAAGCTTCTTGCTTGGCACTGCTGGAAACAAGATACTGGGTTGATGGGCCCTTTGCCTGATCCAGCCAGCCAATTAATACCTAGGGGAACACTCAAATCCTTCCTGTGTTTCAGGCAGGGATTCGGATTTGGAAATGGGGGAGAAAAGAGGACCAATGGAGCCCTGAGCCCTGAAAGATAAACTGACTGACTGTAAAGACTTCCACACTGCTGTTTTAAGGCAGTGCAATAATCCACCCAAATCAAGGTTATGCCCTTCTGGAAAATGAATGATCTGCAAACAAGCCAGAACTGCAGTCACAGAAGTTTGAGGGATTTTTTTTTCATTCACTGCATCAGTTTGTCTCAACGTTGGCAAACCCGGCACCCCACCAACTTCCCCCAACCTTCACTATAGAATTAAGACACACAGCTGATTTTTACCTAAATCCTCCAGTCCTATATTTTGGTTGTGACAAATGTACAATATACAACCTTTAAAATAAAGATTGTAGAGGGGTTGATTAAAGGGGGGAATTGTTTCTGAGATAAGGAACCCCTCTGTCATTTGAAAGAGCTTTTCACTGGTGGGGAAGCCCCCTGCCCCACATGCTGACACCAGCTTTGGGGAAGACCCCCTCCCAAAACCTGCTAATGTTGCATTGAGGGGGGAATCAAATAAAAATCATTTAATATTATTTTTTAAAAAAATATTACTTTCATTACTCACCAGTTTTATTGGAGAAAGAAAGAAAGAAGAAGGAATCTGTAGTTTGAACTAGAATAAAACAAACGTTGCAAAATGAAATAAATGCCCGGCTTCTTGCCTGCGCTATAGAGGCTCCCCTGGATGGAGGAGAGAGAACTTTTCCTTCCCAGCTCTCGGAGCGAGTGTTGCAGTGGGGCAGCAATGCAGGGCTGGGAACTGCAGCAGCTTATTCCAAAAGAAGAGGAAGGGTGGAAAGGAGCCCGGCGGCGGCCAGGACGAAAGAGCAGGACACACACTCTGTCGCCCTGATGCAGAAGGAAGAGAGGGGAATCCTCCGCTCGCGCTCTCTTCCCCTCCCACTTAAAGGAAAAGGAAGCACGAGGTTGAGGCAGATGCCAGCCCAATTCACCACCCGCTGTGCCCGCGAGGAGCTCCAAAGACAAGGCTGGGCGTGTGTGTGAGCCCACAACCCAATGCACCCTTAAACAGCGAGGCTTATAGCCGTTTTATTATTATTATTATTATTATTATTATTATTATTATTATTTATACCCCGCCCATCTGGGACCAATACCCTGTAAAAAGCCAATTTTAAAAATTTCGTTCCTCTGAAGGTGGGTGGCTGTCAAGATCCAAACCTGCACCTCTGATGCCCTGCTAGCTAATGGGGAGGGCGGGTAGAAAGAAGAAGGAAGAGCCTAATCTACCGTCCCCAAAAGCTGTACCACAGGTCTTTCTGGCACACGGGTCTCTTGTGGCGCAATGCTAACCCGAAGGTTGGTGGTTCGAGCCCACCTAGAGACGGCTGTGGGCAGGATTCCTGCATTGCAGGGGGTTAGACTAGATAGCCCCCGGGACCCCTTTCAGCTCTGCGATTCTATGATTTCTTTTTTATGAGCAAACACCGCCGAGACGAAAGCGGCAATCTCTTCTACACGCACGCTTACCTGGAAGTAAGCCAGGCTTGCTTCTGAGGAAGCATGCACAGGGATCGGGCTGCACGTTCAACCTTAAGCGTGGGTCTATACACTTTGGGAAGATGTCCGGTTTACAGCTGCGTGGGGATCATCTGCGGAAGCCCCCTCCCGCCCACCTCGGACCCCAGTGGGGGCGTGGCTTGGTCGGAGCTCCCCCCCCCCCGCGACATTTCTCGCATCCCGCCCGCCAAATAGTTAAGGTTGTTCTTTTATGCACTTGAGGTTTGTCTAGCGCAGGTCTGGGAAAAATTTTTTTGGGGGGAATCTGGCCCTTCAGACCTGTCTGGCCCCCAGAACGCTCCCCCACCAACGACAACACTCCTCATTGTCTCTGCTCCCTGCCCTTCTTGAGCTCTTTCCCCCAGGTTGAAATGTGTTCTTGCACTGAGATAATGCTTCTATAGCTTGCCCAGATGGAGATGTGTGCAGATGATGATGATGATGAAGATGATGGTGGTGGTGGTGATTGCAGGGTAGCCTAGAGTACAAAGGTAAGAGTCACATTTGTTGCTCCACCCACTCTGGCCCCTGCTCCACCCACCATTGTCACACGACCCCTGGAAAGATGTGGATGAGAGAGCATGGCCCTTGAGTTGAAAAAGGTTCCCTACTCCTGGTCTGTCAGCGGTACTGGGTTGCTTTGGTAGGAAGGGTGGGAAATTCATCCATCATGATGATGATAATGATAACAACATCTTTTCAATTATTGTCTCTTGATCACCACAAGCTGTCACCAAGGTTTGTACTTGGCTTACCACTCATGGTTTGTTTGGAGGAAACAAACCACAGACCTTGGTTCAGACCTAACACTAAGCTAAACCATGGTTTGCCTTTCAACCATAGTTAAGCTTAACTATGGTTTGAAATCAACGTAGGAATTATGAATACAAAGATTCATTTTGAGGCTCTGGTGTCTGTACAGACTGAGATTCATTTTTAGCATTCAGAAGCCCTAAGGAAAGATTAATGGTGGTAACTACTGTGGGTGGGTGGGTGTGGGTGGGTGTGGGTTTGTGTTGGAGGTGGGGTCCTCTCCCTATTGCCAAGAAGCTAACAGTAGTCTAAGATGCTGCTGCTTTGTCATGTAAATCATCACCTCTCTCTCTCTCTCATTCTGTGCAGATAGATTTGCTACATTTCACTGCAGTGATTGCAGTAAAGGACCAGTTTTTAAAAACCCTGCCCTAGTCCTCTTTCGCTAGTTCTTGTCCTCACCAAACTAAAATGGCTTTCTGGAGCAGTTTTAAACATATTTAAGAGGCCAGTGCAGTTCTGAGAATGCCACTGGATGAATACTTAGTACTAAAAGGAAGTAGAGGGAGCAGGGGGTGGGGTGTGAGAAAAAGGGACCTGAATTCATTTGGCTCTTGCCAAACACAGCCTATTGCAGCAGCAGCCTCCCGTGAGGGACTGGTGCTGCCTAGAATGCTAAGTGGGCTTTTCTCCCCAGCCAGCTGCCCCTCTTCCCAGAACAGCTTCTTCTCATGGTTCAAAGGCTGCAGACCAGAATCCACAAGGCCCCCCTCCCCAATCTTGCTGCCTTTTCTTACCTATCTGTAAAATGGGTGGTATCAGCACAAATCGCAGGTGTTCTGCTGCACGATTCTATGGACTGTAAGGGTTCGTGGGGCAGGGGGCAGCACCCCATTTTGCAACAGGGTCCTGCCCTCATCAGGAGGGAGAAAGTCATTTGCCAGAGATTAGTATTGTAAGCTTGAGGCTGACAAGAAGTCAGGTTCGGAAGACGGGAGATGAATTGCTCAGATGAAGTGCAATTGGCGTTGTGTGGCCCTGGGCACAAGATGATTAGGGGCACAAAGTTTAAAAAGAAAAAGAAAGTATCAACAACAAATAAAAAGCACACCCTCCCCGTCTCACACAAAATCTCCCACTGTTCACATGGGTGGACTGAAGAGCAGATTTGGGCCATGGCCACTTGCTAGGGCACCCTCTGTAGGGGATTTAGGAAGATACCCACTCCTGTCCAATCTCCTGTCCTGTTCTCTGTCATGCTGGATGCTCATGGAGCATCACGGCTGCCACTTGGGTAGGTTGCCAAGCTGTTGCCCTTCCGTTCCAGCCCATTGACAGGTGGTGCTGAGGATACTTGCCTTGCCCTGGGGGGCCTGGCAACCCACGCTATGCCACTGGATGTAGGATTAGACCAGGGCGGCTCAGCAAACTTTTTCAGCAGGGGGCTGGTCCTCTGTCCCTCAGACCTTGCGGGGGGCTGGACTATATTTTGAGAGAAAAAGTGAACAAATTCCTATGCTCCACAAATAACCCAGAGATACATTTTAAATAAAAGCACACATTCTACTCATGTAAAAACACGCTGATTCGGACAGTCCACGGGCCGGATTTAGAAGGTGATTGGATCCAGCCCCCAGCCTCAGTTTGCCTACCCATGGATTAGACTCCAAGACTGCGGCTTTATAAGGACATACGAAACAGAATCATAGAGGTGGAAGGGACCCTTAGCATCATCAAGTCCAACTCTCTGCAATGCAGGAATATGCAATTGTCCCATATGTGGATCAAACCAGCAACCTTGTTGTTATCAGCACCACACTCCAACCAACCAAGCTATCAAGGAAAAGCCCTTCTGGATCAGGCCAGTGGCTCATCTGGTCCAGCATCCTGTTCTCACCGTGCTCACTCAGATGCCTGTGGGAAGATCCCAAGCAGGACCTGAACACCAGAGCCTTCTCTCCTCCCATGACTTCCAGCAACTGGGATTCAGAAGCATTTTCTACACCATCTGATTCTCCTGCATGTGAAAGACCCACAGAGGCCCACCCTCTTCCAGCCTGCTGGTTCCCATGGAGAGCCATGTTCTCCTCTCCCAGGACTGAACTGAAAGACATGACCCCACCCTCTGACCCACAACAAAAGGTAGCCTTTAACCCAAGTTTTATTTCCTGGGGGGAGTTTTACTTTTGTATTAAAAATGTTTAAAATAATTGCACAGCCATAATTGGGGTGTGGGGTTCAGGGGAGCAGGAAACAGTATTGGAAAAAAATGCCCATTAAGAAGTTTTTTTTACCCTCCCCAAGGTTAATTTTTTTTGGGGGGGGGCTGCTCTCCCCAATCAAAATGAGCAGACTGGGAGTGCATTCCTATTCTTCAAAATGTGGCTTTACAGGGAGGTGCTGTGTAATGCCAGGTACAGATCTCCAGATGATTCATTTTACTGTAAATCTTCCCTGATCCTGTCCAAGCTTTTTCTTTTCTTTTTTGGGACAGCAGAAATGACTTAATTCTTTTTGCAACCCTCAAAAGAAAAGGGAGGAGGAGGAGGAGGAACCCGCCATGGCTCAGACGTGTTCACAAATCTTTCCAATTCCACAAAGTCCCTTTTGGCAGCTTCCTCCCTGATGCCCAGCACCAGGCTCTCTTCCCAACACGGAAAAAAATTCAAAAGCCGGCCTTCATTACTCATCCGGAGAAATCAACTGCCTCTCGGGCTGCCTCTGCAGTTCATTACAACTCTTAATGCTTCCGTTCTTAATGTTGTGTTTCCACTTTGCAGGACGGTGCTAAATGGCAGCCAGCTCTGGGGTGGAACTTCGCCTGCCTGCCACAGCCATCGGTGGCAAACTCAAGATTAGAGAAGTGCAGATTTGCTCTTGATAAAATACTGTATTGATGGGTCTTCTTCTGCCCTCCCATGACGTTCCTCAGATGTTTCAATACAGAAGGCCCTTCCAAATTCAACAGCGTTTTGAAATTTTAGCAAAATGAAGTGTCAGCGCTAGGCTGTAGTGAAGCTGGGCATTCAGTAGAGCGGATGCTGTTTTACTCCAGCAAAATCCCAGCTTGACCCAGAAGCATTTTTTAGTCCTTCCAGGATGTGTCCTGGGGAACGAGTGACGCCTCAGAGCTGAGGAACTCTTCCCATCCTAGGGAACACCTTAACCCAGTGGTGTCCAAACTTTTTTCAAAGAGGGCCAGATTTGGCGAAGTGAAGGGCCATGGGGGCGACCAGAGGGCCAACCAGAGTTGTTGACCTTTTTTTAGGGTTGAGTTGTTGAGTTTTTTTTAGAATTGGAGTTGTTGAGGTGTTTTTTAGGATTTTACCCAGGAAATAAACTGCCACAGGGGCTGGATATTAAACCGGCCAACGGGCTGCATAAGGCCCCCAAAACGGACTTTGGACATGCCTGCCTTAACTCTGGTGGAATTAGAATTAGGCTGAACTTTCCTCAACTCCACAATATCCTTTTTGAGGTGAGATGAAAGTACCTGGCCTTCTACAAAGCAATTGAAGTGCACAGGCAGATTTCTGCCTCCCAAGAGATTAAATTCTGACGGAACGGCAGCCAATCAAGTGGAAAGGAGGGGTCGTGCAATGGGGTTCATTTGGGAGGAAGAGTGGAATATTAATTTAATAAATGTATATTAAAAGTTGATGCTGACAACATTGGATGGACTCTATAGAAAACCTTGCTAACTGAAGGACCACGGTAAACACCCATCCGAAAATGCTCTAAGAGAATTTATTTCTGAACCAAAGGGTAACATGGCCTCTATCTATCTATCTATCTATCTATCTATCTATCTATCTATCTACATGTTCACACTCCTGTCTCAGCGATGTCTACATTCGCTTGGGTCATGTCTACAGAATGGAAGAGGGCAGGCTCCCCAAGGACGTGCTCTACGGGGAGCTGGCTTCAGGCACCAGGCCAGTTGGCAGGCCAACTCTGCGTTATAAAGATGTCTGCGAACATGACATGAAGGCTGGCAATATCAACCATGATGTGTGGGAACCTCTTGCAGACAAATGCAGTGCCTGGAGGCAGACAGGTTGTGCATCCATAGCCGTGACCAGAGGAGAAACAACTGCCAGGAGGAGTGCAGAGAGAAGCTGTGCATCTGCAGCAGTGAAACCAGATGCTTTCATCTTCCCCAGCTGCAACAAAACCTGTCTCTCCCAAATAGGTCTCTACAGCCACAGCAGGCGCTATAACTCTGCAACAGTTTGACTGTACCCCTGAAGGCTCACTCCTCCATTGTCTCCCGAGACGGACAGATGTCAACCAGATTATTGCATTTTCTTCAGGGAGCTGAAGGTGGCTTACATGGTTCTTCCCACCCCCACCCCACCCCCACCTTTAATCCCCACTACAACCCTGTGAGGTAGCTGAGGCTGAGAGGCAGTGACTGGCCCCAGGTCACCCCGTGAGCTTCATGTCCGTGTGGGGATTCGAACCCAGGTCTCTCCCAGGTCCTTGTCTGACACTCTAACTATACCATACTGTCTCTGTGACCATGAAGGCTTTGGAATCCAGATGCATGCAAAACACAAGAGCAGAACCGAACAAGAGCAGGGACATGGCCACATAGACGTGGCATCTTCCTCTTCCTCTTCCTCCTCCCAAATCAGTCTCTGATTCTCTCCACAGCAACCTGGAGATCTCCCAAGCCAACCCCAGCCTGACCTCACCAGGGCCTGCGTTTAGCACATGAGCTCACTTGCAGGGGGGGCTGTCCTTGCGGTGAGACGCCTGAAGCCGGAGAGGCAGAGCAGAACTGCGAACTCAGCAAGGAAGGCTCAAAACCACAATTAGTACCAAATGCTTCTTGCCTGGCCAGTTGGCATCTGGTCCCTGTTCAGAGCAGAGCAGTTGCACCAGCAGTGTAAGGCTGCTACCCAGGGACCCCAATTCTCATGCTGGTAGACCACGCGAGAGGCCCTGCAAGGGAAGCCACCAGGCTGGACACCTCCTCTGCTCTGGGTTTGGTTACCAGATCCCTGGAAGGCAGAGCCTGGGAACTAAGGGCTGGTAACTCCTAGACTGTGCTGGTGGAGACTGGTGGGATTTGTAGTCCAAGAATATATCTGGAGGGCACCAAGTTGGTGATGGCTGGTCATGGATAGGGGTGAAATGCAGGTTCAATGTGCATTTGAAGCTGAAGCAACTGAATTTGCACTTTCTTGAAACAATACGAGAACCAAAGCATGGCTACCCTTTGAAATTTGCATTCTCTGAATTTTTGCAATGCAGTTTTCCAGTAGTATGTGCATGGATGCTTTCCTTGACTTGCAGCACCCACTGTCTGAGGCAATTTCCTCACTTGGCCTAAGGGTAGGACTGGCCCTGCTCCCTCCCCCTCCCAATATTGTAATAATTATTAATGTGAAGACAGGGATGGTACAAACATGTTTCCATCCCCTGCAGGGCCAGCCCTTATATTAGGCAGAGTAAGGTAGCTGCCTCAGGCAGCAGATGCTGAGGGGTGGCAGTGAGGTGCCCGTATGTCACATACTTCACCCTACAGTGAAGGATGTTTCCTTGAGTGTTGACCTAATATTCAACAGCCAGTCCAGTCAACTCCTGAGCCTGCAGCGGAGAGGGGAACCCCACATTGTCCTTTGCCTCAGGCGGCAAAATGTCTTAGGGTGGCCCTCACCCCTGTGAAATAATAGAACGGGCCCAACTGAGGCGCTACAGCAAGAAAGACTCTGCCTCTCTCTGCTCATAAATCCACCCTCAGAGCTCATGCCCGAATCGAGAGTCGTGACTTGCAGCACATCTGGGACCTCAGTCCGAACAATGCTGCAAGTCTCCCTTCAGTGGGCAAAATTGAGGCTTCCTTACACGATGCTCTGGCTTCTCTGCGATCATGGGGTCGCCAGCGTGTGACTTGGGGGCTTTGAGAAGCCTCTTGTATTATTAAAGCAGCCTTTGCGTTCCAAAACCCTGGCCCCCAACCCCACCCCGCTCCCTGGCATCTCTCACTCCAAGGCAGCCGGCTCAGCGCAGTTGTCCCCTCTGCCCAAGTCGCAGATGGTTTAGGGCCCATCCTACTGCCTGGAGCTGAATGGGGCTTTCAAAGCCAGCTGAAAGGAGCGCCTGAGATGGCGAGATGATTGGCTTGGACAAAGGCCTGGATGGAGAGGCGGGTGGCAGGGGGCTCTCATCTTTTTACTGAGATCCTGCTAAGCGCCACGTAGCCACCACATTCTTCTCATGCTCAAGACAGAGGGCCAACTTCCACAGGGTGGCCTTTTGGCATGTCAGCTACTTGCTACTCCCTTTTGGAAAAGATGACACCACAACTCCAGTGAAAGGCAGGTCTATAAGGGACACTTAGGTGACTGGCATCTTCCTTTTTCCTCCAAGCAACGGAGCATCCTGTATCCGGCGGTTCCCCACCCCCACGCGACATGACATGCCCTGAAGGATAGGGGAATGAGTTGGGTTTGCATCTTGTTGCAAACCGACCACACATCAATGTGAACCCTTTGCAGTTCCAAAATCAATACGAGAGCTAAAATGCAGCTGCCCTCTGAATTTTGCGTTGCAGTTCTCCACCCACCAGTGAGAGCCAGTGTGGTGTAGTGGTTAAGAGCGGTAGCCTCGTAATCTGGGGAACCAGGTTCGTGTCTCCGCTCCTCCACATGCAGCTGCTGGGTGACCTTAGGCCAGTCGCACTTCGCGGAAGTCTCTCAGCCTCACTCACCTCACAGAGTGTTTGTTGTGGGGGAGGAAGGGAAAGGAGAATGTTAGCTGCTTTGAGACTCCTTCGGGTAGTGATAAAGTGGGATATCAAATCCAAACTCTTCTCTTCTTCTTCTTCACCACTGCCCAAAGTGCATTTTAGGGGGCTATGCACTGAAAAATGAATGGGGGAAGACTGACAATAACGTGCAGCCTGTTAGTCAAAATGGCTTGGGAAAATGCACACGAGGCCAAATTATGTAAATAAATGCCTAACTTAGATGAACGACACAGGAAAATTCATGCCAGTTTGGAGATGGGGCAAACTGAACGCAAGAACTTAATCTTCTAGTGTGGTAGCACTCACCCTTTGGAACTCCTTGCCTGTTGAGATCAGGCAGGGGCCTCCGCTGTACTTTGTTCTATGCCTGCTAAACACATTTTTGTTTAGACAAGCTTTACCCAGATGCCTAGAATGCTTACGTGTGTTAATATGTTTTTAGCTTATCACTGATTTAAATCATTTTTTGAATATTTTAAACAGCTGCTTTTAACATTTTTTTGATAATTTCTTTCTTTCTTTCCGTAAACCACTTTGAGGGTTTGTTTGTTTTTACAGTCAAGTGGTATATAAACTTTATGAAATAAATAAGATTAAAAACAAAAACTGGGATGTCAAAATTGACAAATTTGCCTGTTCCTAACAGCTGAATCATAGGCCTTTTCCACACTCACCTTTACTCCATGCTTTCTAGCCACAGATCTGGACTTTTCTGGTCTATTTCCTAGTGCTTTTTTTTGTCCCAGCATTTTCCCCAGGAAAACCCACATTTTACCACTGAATTAGAGCAAACAGCAGTTCATGGAAACCTGATTGCTGTTTGCTCCAATACAGTGGTAAAATGCAGGTTTTGTTGGGCAAAGCACTGGGACAAAACCAAAACCAAACCCACTCAGATACATAGCAGGAAAGCCCAGACCTGTGTTTGCACACCTGAGGCTGGTGCACCAACCCTGCCTGTTCCTGGGGTGTCAGATGTGGCCATGGTGATACAGACCTTACTTAGGGACCAACATGCTCTATGTGGGGCTACCTCTGAGGAGGTCTTGCAAACTGTTGGTTGGTTCAGAGTGCTGCAACCAGATGGTTGGCTGGCGCCAGTTATAGGGAAGTTGCAACTCCCCACCTTATGCCAGAGTCACTGGCTGCTGCTCCATTTCTGGGCAGAATGGCTGCTGAATTCCAAAGAAGCAGAAGTCTTCATGGGCAGCCCCTCATACAATACATTGCAGTAGTCAAATCAGGATGCGATCAAGCTTATTATCGATTACATTTATACACCCCACCTTTCCACAAGAACATACCCAAGGCCTAAAAAGGAGGAACGTTTTACAAGAGACCAAGCAGAGGTGGGGTCTGGGTTTATTGGCTTTCAGCAACACTTTGGGTCACCACAGGGTGTGTTCATATCCTGTTGTATGTCTCCTTCCGCAAACCCTTCACTCCCCAGGAGGCAAAGGTATTTGCTATCTATCTGAATTAGCTAACGTGATGCAAGACATGGCAGGTGCAGAATCCAAGCCAGAAGAGGAGGCAACTAGTTTGAGATGTCTGGTGGACAGCTGCCAGGCATGTTCCCGTGCCAAGGAGTGTCAGGGTGGAAAGTGGCCAGAAAACTAGAGAGGAGGACAATTGTGGGACTCTCTGGAGGGTGGGGAGAAGGGGGGTCCCGAGGAATTTTTCAGGGAGTGGAAAGGTATGTATATACATCAGAGAACAGGTTTTCACTACAGTGGTACCTCGGGTTAAGAGCTTAATTCGTTCTGGATGTCCGTTTTTAACCTGAAACTGTTCTTAACCTGAAGCCCCACTTTAGCTAATGGGGCTTCCCACTGCTGCTGCGCCACTGCTGCACGATTTCTGTTCTCATCCTGAAGCAAAGTTCTTAACCCGAGGTACTATTTCTGGGTTAGCGGAGTCTGTAACCTGAAGCGTCTGTAACCTGAAGCGTCTGTAACCCGAGGTACCACTGTATTTCTGATTTATCTGGAGAGTGGGTGGCACTGAGGCCTGGGCACCATATCTACTGAGTTGGGTAGATCTGGCCTCTGAAAATAATCAGATACCATGTCTACCCTTCTGTTGTTTCTTAATGGGTAGACCTGCTGTCCAGCAGCAGAGACGTCCTGTCTGGATAACTCCACTAGCAGCTAAAGCCCTCAAAGTTAATCTAGTCCAACCCCCCTGCAGGAATCACAGCTAAATGAATGCTGAATAAGGAGTCCAGTAGAGAAGCCCAGGAATAATGCCCAGGTCCTTCCAAGGCACCTGCCACATTGCCAGCAACCCACGGAGGTTGCAGCCGAAAGGGTCCAAGAGGGAGAAGCCCTGGTGCCGCCTGAGTCAGTTCAGCATCCTTCCCTGAGTCCATGCTTAGTCCAGGGGAGTCTTTTCCTTCACGGTGTCCCCACCGCCTGGGCTTCATCCGCAGTGGGCCTGCTGGTCGGGCGGCTCAACGTTAAGCTGTACACGTTGGTCAGGAAGGTCTCCCAGCTTTCCCGAAGAGCACGATTTACCTGCTGCGGAGGGGCAGGGAGCAAAGAAGGAGAGTTATAGGGTAGAGGTCTTCAAATCTGGACACGTTATCTAGCCCTGCATCGGGCAGCCAGATAGGAGGCGGCTTGTGGGGAGGCCCAGCTGCTTCCTTACAAAGTCTGGCCAAGAAGAAAAAGCTATGCCAGGAAATTAAAGGCCCTGTTTTACAGTCACCTTGTGGTCTATTCATTTCATAACATTTCTATACCTCTCTATTGCAAGGGGGACGACGACACAAAGTAATTTAAAGAATAAAATAATGCAATCGTCAATAAAAAACAATCTGTATAAAACCTTCAGAAAATAGTTAAAATCAAAGGAAAGCTAAAACCACATGTCAGCATTCTATGTATCTGGGCAGGCTAGACTACACAAAAACAAAACAACAACAATTTATTATTTATCCCCAGCCACGCTGCTAAAATGTTTCTATCAGGTGCCAAACAGGATACAGAGAAGGCCCCTGCCTGATGTCAATAGTCAGTGAGTTCCAATGACTGGGTGCTGCTACACTAAAGGATAAATTCCTTTTTTAAAAAATAAGATAAAATAAAATAATATTTATTACCTTTTCCAACAATTTAAACACTACAAAAAATAAATACAATACAATACAATACAATACAATACAATACAATACAATACAATACAATACAATACAATACAATACAATACAACCCCCCCCGAAAAACACACACTACATTACACTAACAAAACACTAACATTAAACTAACAAAACAAAACAAACACAGTTTCAAATAATTTCAATATCTTATCTTTCATTCACTTATTTCCGCGACCTCCTCACACCTCCCTTTTTGTATTCCACTTCTATTAATTTTAAGGATAAATTCCTTAAAAATGCTGGACGAGTATTATGCAACGCCTGCAACAGTGCCGGTTCCGCCTGTTGAAGCAGCCGAGTGGGTGCATTTGGGGCATCACAATCTGAGAGAAACTGGTCCCAAGTTCTTAAGGGCTTTATATACAAATAGCTGCACCTGGTAGCACATCGGCAACCAGTGCAGGTCTCTGATCCCACGTATTACATGCTGGCAGGGTCTCACTCTGGTCAGCAATTGTGCTGTAGCATTCTGCACCAACTGCAGCTTCTGGATCAAATGCAAGGGAAGCCCCACACAGCGCCCCACATTGCTCCAGCGCGTGTGGGTGTGTTACGTGTCTGAAAAGACAACCTCTTGCCTGCAGGAAGTAGTGTTGTTAACCACCGTGGGGTGTTTTTTCTGCATTCTGCTGGCCCTAAAAGAGCTACTGATGATAGATATGTGGACTTCATGTGTCAATCTTGTGTCTGATTGAGATTTCCCTCCCTCCCTCCCATAGAGCTGGGCAATGTTATTGTCCAAAACAGGTTTGAAGTCCAAATCATATCGGTTTCATGATCTTTTCGCGGTGCTTAGCTGGTTATATATTCTGATATTGCCCAGCCCTACACTCCCAATTCCTGGGAAGCACTTTTCAGAGCCAAGTTCTTCAGCTCAGTTAAGAGGCCTTTCTCTGGAAGAGGAGGGGCTGCAGCTCAGCATCGCCCTGGGATGCAGAAGGTCCTGAGTTCAATTCCTAATGGTGTCTCCAGGTAGTGCTAGGGATGTCCCCTGCCTGAAACCATGGAGAGCTGCTGTTGCCAGCCAGAGTGGGCAATAGCAAGCTAGATGGATGAATAGACAGGCCCCGTTCCTATATCTTGCTCTGCTGGAATTAGCTTGTTCAGGGTGGACAGTGGCTCCCGGAGGAAGACAGCAACATCTTTCTGGAAAATGGTTCTTAAATAAATAAATAAATATTCATAACCACATTCACCCTGTTCCCAGAGTGGTTTGGCAAAATCACTGCCCAGGTGAGGCTCTTGGCTTGTGCCTTGATGCACCAGAACCCTCAGAAATAAGAGATGTTAAAAGCCTGAAGCTTTCAAACACCAGACTGTGTTAGGATTCGCCCAGACTTCCATTTGTCATGCCACATTTCAGCTGGAAAACCCACTGTTTACCACTGAAACAGAACAAATGTCAATTGGTTTTTCTGTGGACTGCAATTTGCTCTGTTTCAGTGGTACGGAGTGGGTTTTCTCAGGGACAAAGAGGAGGCACAGGAGGAGAGTAACACTTCTTGAATCTGTGCTTTTCAGGCTGTTTACACACTATGCCTTTAAACCACGTTCAAAACACATTCTTTCACTCAAAGAATTATGGGCGCTGTAGTTCCTTAAGCGTTGCTGGAAACTGTAATTCTGTGACGGGCCCAGAATTCTTTGAGATAAGTTAGGGTTTTCAAAGTTCTTTAAAACTATAGTATGCATACAACCTTGACTCTCCTAGGCAGGCAGCTCAAGAAGAGTTCCCAGGTTTCTTTTTGCGCAGTGCCCTCTAGTGCGCCAGTCCGGAAGATGGAAAAAGTTCCATTAGCTACTGGGCCCTTGCATGCAAAAGCGGCACAGAGTCTGGTGGAATGTGTGACACAGTTTTCACCCCATGCCACGGAAAGCTTCCCCTGATGGATTTCTGCACATCAAGCTGCTGGCATAGGCACAAGGGCTGCTATGCTTGTTTTACTGTTAGCTGGCAGTGCTAAATGCATTGAGGCCACATTCACACCATCCATTAAAAGCACTTTAATCAGTCATTGATTCCAACCACTCCCCGCCCAAAAATATATATCCTGGGAGATGTAGTTGGCTGATGGTGCAGCGAGTTGTTAGGGGACACCCTCTTCCCCTCAAAGAGCTACAATTCCCAGAGGTCCCTGTGAATTGAGGGGAATAGGGGTCTCCTAATGACTCAGCCAACTTGAATATTAGGGGGATGGGTAATAATAATAATATTTTTTTTATCTATACCCCGCCTCCCCGATTCAAAAACCAGGCTCAGAGCAGCTAGCAACAAATTTAGAACACTTAATTATAAAACAGCATAAAATACAGTATAAAAACATGAACAACAATAAAATTCAAAATTCAAAAATCAATTTAGGGGAAATAAGCATTAAATAATCCCCAGGGCTAGCTGGTTGAATTGGTCCTACTTGGGCCAGCAGGAGGCCAGAGGAGAATTAGCTGTGGGGTCTCAGAGCAGGTGATCTTCATAAAAGGGGTAAGCCACGCCCCGCATAATTGGTCACATGACACTATTTGAATGGCAATGGCCATCAACTGGGGAGGGAGCGACCCCCCCCTCAAATATTTTATGCCCCCATGAAGATCCCTTGGCCCCTAGGAGTTAGCTCCTATGCTCTTAGCACCCTTAACAAACCATAGCTCCCATCAAAGAAAAAAGATATGTATTTTTATGTATTGTTTTGCTTTTTTTTTGTTTAATTGGGTGTTTTTCTGCTGTTATTTTTTTATTACTCATGTAACCTTTAAATTTTTAATAAAAATCTATTAAACAAACAAACAAACAAACAAACCATAGCTCCCAGGGTTTAAAGCAGCACCATGGTGCTTTAAATGTAGGGTGTGAATGTGGCCTTTGAATCCTTGCCCTCTGCCCTAACCAATGGAGCAGACTCCTCCTCAGTGCAGGCTCAAAGTTTCTGAGGGCCATGCGCAAGACACCTTCCATGGGGCTTCCACCTGACCATGCTGCCTCTTGGTGCCAGGCCGACTCCTCACATTTTCTCACCTGTTTACATTTCTTCATCCTGCCGCCTGCTTTGCCATGGGCCTCCCCGATGAGCATCTGCCCGTCGCCAGGGCCAAGGGAGTGGGCTGCTTCTCCCATCGTCGCGGCCTCCTCTCCCCTGGCCTTCCGCACCCTCAGACTCGTGGCTCTCCTCCCCCAGCTCCAGGCAGGTTTCGGCTGGGCCTCTTCCTTGTTCTTGGGGACCAGGCCGTGCCCCCCGAGGGCAGCGCCTCCAGACCGCCTGGTGGGACCTGCCTCCTCCAGGTGGTCCCATAAGCTCCCAGAGGCAGGATCCAGGAGGCTGGGGGACTTGGACCCCCGCAAGGAGCAGGCCCTCCGGAACGTCTTACTGTTGGTCATGCCTGGGTGTGACTTCTGGAGCCGGCGCTGCCAATCTGGTACAGCTGATGTTCTGTTGCAAGCTGGTCTGCTGAGCGCGTGCTTTTTCCTTCCTCTTTTGCGGGGTGATTCACCCTCGGGTGAGGGAGAGGAGGAGCTCCCTGCTGCTAACCCGAACCCATCGCTTTGGACTTTCTGTGCAAGCTGTCTTATCTGGTTCCAGACCCACCCACCCCCAGCAGCAAGAAAATGAGAACAAAACTCCCCACTCCTCAGTGATATCTCTGTGGGTGCAAAGGTCAGCATGGACCTGTGATGATACACACCACAGGGCAAAGAGCAAAGAGGTGACATGCTGGCTCATGAAATTAGGTCTGGTATGGAGAAAGTGGATCAGCAAAATTTTATCTTTCTCCCTCCCTCCTATCACTAGAACCTGTGGACATCAAGCGGAGAAGAATGTTGGAAGATTCAGGGCAGAGAAAAGAAAGGGTAGCACATAGTTAAACTATGGAACTCACTGCCACAGGAGGCAAGGATGGCCACCATGGATGGCTTTAAAAGAGATAAAGGCCATCGATGACTACTAGCCACATGGGCTATGTTCTCACTCCACGCCCAAAGGCAGGAATGCCTCTGGAAACCAGAGCAGAGTCGAGTTTTCTTGCGCTTGCTGTCTGCTTGCTGGTTTTCCACAGGTCTCTTGTTACCGCTGTGAGAACAAGATGTCAGACTAGATGGGGCCTTGGCCTAATCCAGCAGAGCTCTTGTGTTCCTAAGTTGTCCTTGTTGTTTGTACTTTTTATTTTACATTTAATATTTTTTTAAAAATAATAATAATGCAGCTCTCTGACCGAGTGCTCCTGGTAAAATATCAAATTCTTTAGTGTATATCTTAATAAAATGGCCCTCTGTTACCTACAGGATCAAAAGACACCCTGTGGAGAAGAATGGCCTCTGAAGCAAAGAAGTTAGGGCTTTGTACCCTTCAAATGGCTTCTCCTTAACCAGTAAGACCAGGAAGAATGGCTGAGGCCTGGCCCAAGGTGGGCGCAGCAGCCAGTTCTGCTTCTTTTCCTGTCCACAACGGATCAGCTGGATGGGGTACCAACACTTTGAGCCAGGAGGGAGGGACAGAGGAAGGAAAAGTTTCCGCTTGACTTGAGTCAAAGTCACAAGGAGCTAATGAGAGAGGCGATGCAGGAAGTGTGTGTGGTCCTTGTGACCAGCTCAATCCTAGAATTCTGGTGGCAAAAGAGAGGGGAAAAAATGTTAATCACAAAGCTTTCTAGCCTTCTGCCACTGCGACAGTGCCTGACTGTGCTCTACATCAGTTTCCTATTTTCCAGCTCCCTTCAAGTAACGTGTCAGATCTTCTCCTCTCTTCCAGGTATACAAACCTATTACACCCACATATTAAAATAAATGAAGGAGGCTTTTGCCCTACTTGGCCCTAGCAAGAGTTGCAGGGGTGGGGATGGGAATAATTCCAGTGTGGTGTAGTGGTTAAGAGCGGTAGTCTCGTAATCTGGGGAACCGGGTTCGCCTCTCCTCTCCTCCACATGCAGCTGCTGGGTGACCTTGGGCGAGTCACACTTCTGTGAAGTCTCTCAGCCCCACTCACCCCACAGAGTGTTTGTTGTGGTGGAGGAAGGGAAAGGAGAATGTTAGCCACTTTGAGACTCCTGAAGGGGAGTGAAAGGCGGGATATCAAATCCAAAACAAAACAAATGGTGCTTCCAGAACTAAAAAAAAACCCAGACCCCCCCCCCGCCCCAGTTTCAGCTTTTTGCTTAGCTTCCTCTAATTCTTAATTTTTTAAAAAATGTAATAGCAACATTGCAAATGAATAACAATGATTAGGGTTATTAACAGCTATTATAGAATGTTGAGATGTCAGTTTATTGCTAATTTTAATTTTTTTAGGTTTTAAATCAGTATTTTAAATGTTTTTGCTGAAAATTTACTTTTTTTTTAACAAGCCGCAGTACGTATATCACATTTTATGAAATAAATAAAACCTCGAGCATTCCACGTGCAGCACCTGCCACGTCTAGTGTCACGTGCATCCACTCTTCGCTATAAACCCCTTAGAGGACTATGCTCCGCCTCCCTCAGCTCTGGCAGCCAATCAGCGACCACAGCTCAAGCTCATCCTCTTTCGTTAATCTGCGCTTGCATTCCAGCAATAGGAGGAGAAGGAGCCTCCAGGTGGCGGCGAGAGGGCGGAGACGCAACCAATGGAAAGTCTGGGATCAACGGGGCCGGCAGTACGCTCGGAGGGACGCTTTGCGGAGGAGACTGGCGTGGCGTAGAGCCAGTAGGAGCAACGCGAGGAGGCGGACGGGACGACAGCCAATGAGGAGGCGCGCAGAGGCCGGGTAGGCGTGGCACGCGGCGCGAAGGCGCCAGGCTTGAAACTGCGCGTGAGTGACAGGAGGGAGGCGGGGGTGAAACAGTGGGCGGGGCCGTCGCGGGGAGGGTTACAGAGGCGTCTCCGGCGGCAGCCAATGGGAGGCCAGAGAGCGACCTAGGCGGCCAATCGCAAGCGAGATGGGCGGGGTTGCGGCTGGCCCGGTGAGGAAGCGGAGCCAGGCGGCGCCTGGCAAGGAGGCGAGAAGCAGCGAGCGGGGAAGGCAGCGCGGCGGCGGCGAACAGAGCGGGTGGCGGTGAGTACCGACGGTAGGCGGCGATGAAGGCAACGGCGGAGGCTGGCTGGGAGTCACGTGACAGCCGCGTATCCCTGACGTCACGGCCGACTCCCGTGATGTCACTGACGCTCTCCCTTCCACCGCATTGGGCCCTCCCCTCCCCCACCGCAGCATTCCTTCATAGGGTCTTTCTCCTTGTTTTGCTCAGTTTGCTTCCTCCTCCTCCCTTTCGTTTCTTCCCTCGGAAGGTCCTTTTTGACCCAAGTTGGGCGTTTAATTCCCCCGCTCGGGAACCTGCCTCACAGCCCCCAGGCTTAATGCCCCTCTTCCTTCCCACCCGACGTGAACCCTCCCCCACCAGCCTTCTTCCCTTCCTGTTCTTCCTTCCCAATTGAGTGATTGATTTCTCCCACAAAACCAAAACATAACTTGCTTCTGTTTCCCACTGACCTGTTATAAGGACATCAGGAGAGCTTGGCTGCGGCAGGATGAGACCAGAGGTCTATCTAGAACTGCGGCCAGCCCCATGATCTCCACCCCACGCCCCTGTGAAAAGCCCCTCTGAGCAGTGCACATGGACAACAACCTCTCCTCCATTTCTGTTCTCCAGCCACTGGTATTCAAAGGCAAAGGAAATCCTGGCTCCGACCATTGGTCCATCTGGCTCAGAAAGTGGGAAACCTTTATTCTGTCCCAGGGTTGTATTCTGTGAGGCGCAGCCTTCTGGCACCCTCATGCCAGTGGTGACTGGGGCCAGGGGAAGGTGTGGATCTCTCCTCAGGTTTTACAGACACTTACCTCTCCATCTTCACTTCAAGCAAGCAAGAGACACCATCACAGTTCAAGTGCACTTTTCAGGCAGACAAAAACACTAAAAAAGGGGGGGTAGCCTGAGAGCAGGGCGGTGGAGTAGGGTGTAGCCCTCCACTAATAAAGTTTTATGTAATTTATTTTAGATTCCTAAATGGAGACATAGGAAGGACTTTTTCAAAATTGTAGAAAACACAAACATCAACATAACCTAACATTTGTCCCAGCAAATATATGTTACAATAAAACTCTATCATCTTACCATTGATCTCAGTAGACCAGCCTTTCTCAACCTTTGGTCCCCAGAAGTTGTTGGACTACAACTCCCATCATCCCTAGCTATCAGGACTAGTGGTGAGGGTTGATGAGAGTTGTAGTCCAACATCTGGGAACCTAAGGTTGAGAAAGGCTGGTCTACTCCACACTGACTTGCAGAGGCTCTACTGTTTTTTCAGATAGAAGCTTTTCTCTAACCTAAATGCTGATTTTCTTTCTCTCAATCTTTTCTGCTCTTGATCTTTTCTTGAGGGCCCTTCGCTCAGTGGGAGAGCAAATGCTTTGCACACAGAAACTCCCAGGTTCCCTTATTGTTGAGTTGGTTTTGTTTCCAGATCAATTGAGTAACCAGCAACCAAATTTTTAAAACAGTTCTTTAGACAAATTCATGGAGGTTAGGGCAGCCACTTGCTACTAGCTACGATGGCTATGTTTTGCTTCCAGTGTTGGAGACAGTGTGCATCTGAATTCCATTTGCAGGGATTCCCAAGTGGGGTGAGGACTGTCATATGTTGGCGGACAAGGAGGGGCTTGGTCCCATTGGGCCTGCAAAGGCAGTGAGGATGTTAAGTGATTGGCCAGTCCATGAAATGTAGATAGAAGGAGCATGTGTGCACCTGTGGTTTGCAGTTTGTGCAGGCAGGCCTGTTGAAGACGAGCCTGTGTGTATGCCTGCGGGCTGAACATTTTTGTGTTTTAAATTTGTGCACTTAAAACAACAATCCTTGAAGCTATTTTTTCCATTATTATTGTTCTTTTTGGCATTTTTATCCTACTCAACAGCCAAATAAGGTTCCCAGAGTGTCTTAGAATGAGAGGACAGTCTCTGCCCTGAAGCTATCTAAGGGGGCTTCCATTGTCACTATTTTTAGGTGGGTTTCAGTTACACACTGGCACACTCAGGTTCTGCAGTTGTAGTGGATTGAGCGTTGTTTCCACAAAAGATCAGACGTCTTGCAATAAGTGATGAAGCCGGGGGGTGGAAATCATTGCAAAGTGGGTGAGTAACGCTTGCTTTGATGCAGCACTATCTAACCTCCCCACAAATTAATCAGAATGATACTCAGCGTAATCTAATCTCCCTGCAGATTGATCGGTATGAATGCTCAGTAAACAGAATGTCTGGAAGTGCCCTGCTAGTCATGACACAAAAGGAAAAGGGTTTGGGAGGGAGGAGGAAAAACCTAACACAGGTTTTTCCTGCAAACAGCAGGAAAGGAAGAGCTTGGAGAGACAGAGGCCAAAGTTTCTGGTCTTTTAATTTTTATAATTTTGTTGTGCACTACCTTGAGGGGCAAATGGACAAGGGAGATGAAACACTAATAAAAAGCAATGCCACTATCAAGTTCAACATGGCTGCCACATGCTTCTGTTCAGATTTCGGTGCTCCCTACTTTCCCTGTTTCGTAAGAACTGGGTGGTCTCAGGGTGAGGTTATTCTTACTGATTTGCCTGCATCTTTGGCCGAAATTTTGTCCAGACACCCTCCTCCCCTTTGGCCCTGGGTGGAAGGGTCCTAGCGGGGGACATCCTCCCAGCCCCCTTTCCAGCAGGAACACATTGTCCAAGTGTAGCGGAACTCACATTTCCCAGCCAACTGCTGGCACAGCCAGGCTTTTCTCAAGTCTGTGCACGAAAAGCAGCCTGACGGCAATACTTCTTTTGGAGAGATGTTCCTTCCCATCCTGGCTTGCAAGCCAAAGCTTGTGAGAAAACGGTGCCTCCAGGAAAACAAAGACATAGGAACGTGTAATCTATGATGTGGGTTCTGAATGAGAACCTCTGTTTTTTCCTTTTTTCCTTTTTTTAAAAAAAAAATCCTCTGGAGAATGCTGTGGCTCAGTGGAAGGTTAATCTGCTTTGCATGCACAAGGTCCCAGGTCCAATCCCTGGTGTCTGCAGGTAGGGCTGGGGGAGTTATGTCCTTGAAATCCTAGAGAGCCGCTGCCAGTCAGTGTAGGCAGTGTTGGTCTAACTCAGTATAAGGCCAGGGAGACCTGGAAGCACACAGGAAGTGTCTGATGAAGGAGGTGAAACCAGCGGAGGTAATGAGACAGGGTTTGGTCTGAAGCCACAGGAGGCCACCACCATGCTGGGTCTTGGAGGGGTGGCTGCTTGTCAGCATAGCATGTACTTAAACCACGCAACTCGCTTCCGCAGGAGGCAGAGATATCTGCCAAGTTGGATGCCTTTAAAGGAGGAATGGGCAAATTCATGAAGGAGAAGGCTATCAATGGCTACTAGCCACGATGGCACAGCTCTGCCTCAACAGGCAGAGGCAGCAGTGCTCCCGAATACCAGTAGCTGGAAGTCACAGGAAGGGAGAGTTGCTCTTGTGCTTGGGTCCTGCTTTTGCATTTCCCATTGGGGTATCTGGTTGGCCACAGTGAGAACATCCAGCAAGCTGTTTGTATAATATTCTGATGCAGATGTGATTATTAATAATCATTCTAGCGTAGTCATTCCTAAGCCTTTGCATGACCAGGGTCTTGTGAGAACAGGATGCTGGACTAGATGGGACATTGGCTTGCTCTGGTAGGACTCTTCTTCCCTTCTTCAGTAAGTCCCAGAAATGCAATAATCCAAGCTGGGACAGCTCAGTCGGTAGAGCATGAGACTCTTAATCTCAGGGTTGTGAGTTTGAGTCTCACATGGGGCAAAAGTTTCCTGCCTTGCAGGGGATTGGACTATATGACCCTCGCAGTCCCTTCCAACTCTTCAATTCTGTGGGATGCTGGCGCTGTGCTTCTTTAAGGCGATTCACCCCCCAGGAACCCCACGAGTTTTTCCACATTCTTCTTCCCTTCTTTGATGGCAACACTCCAACCGCCAAATGTTTTTCTCCAGGTGTAACAAAAGTGTCCCAATAACTTGCAGCAATCAACGAAGAGATCATATTTTACCTGCCAGTGCTTTCATAGTGTCTGACTGAAAGGCAACAGAAAAAGTTCTTGCCTGCTGGCCGTGACATAACTCAGTCAGTGACTTAATCTCAGCTCTTTTCCCTCTGTCCCTGCCCACAGTGGTTCATTTTCTGTGTTTTCTTGGCTGCTAATCTTGTTGTTTGCATGAGTGAACGTGGGGAGAAGTGAAGGGCCTTTGCCCAAGAGCCAACCGAGGAGAGACGTCACCCGGCTGCATCTGGCACGAGAGATGTTTTGCTCTGGAAACCTGGAAGCAGGTGGAGAGTATCCCTTGGACTAGGTTAAACTAGGATGCAGATTACTTGTTTTGGCAGGGGGCATATGCTGTAGCCTTGTGGGATGGTTGCATTTATCCAAAGTCCCTCAGTGCCCACTTGGGGCTAGTGGGCAGCCGCTGGATTTGTGCTGCAGTCGTGAGTTGCCTGGGGCAACTGGCTGGTGTTTGTTTTGAGAGAGAAAGCTCAGCTACATGAACCTTTGGTCTCATACAGCAGGGTCGTTCTTAAGTAAGGATTCTAGGCCTAGTGCTGTCTGCCAGGACACTCACGTGATGACACTTTCTCTCTTTCCTCCTCCCTCTTAAAAACCAGATTTTCTGCAAACTTTGGCTTTTCGCCTGCATTCTTGAGTTGCCTGGCTGTGCGCCTATGGGACCACTTCCCTCCCTTCCTCCTCTACGATTGTAAGTTATTGTATAGCAGTGGACCTTCTCAGTGGTGGCGCCCACCCTGTGAAATTCCCTCCCATCAGATGTCAAATAGATAAACAACTATTTGACTTTTAGAAGACCTCTGAAGACAGCCCTGTTCAGGGAAGCTTTTAATGGTTGATGTTTCATTGTGTTTTCAATATTTTGTTGGGAGCTGCCCAGAGTGGCTGGGGCAACCCAGTCAGATGGGTGGCATACAAATAATAAAATGATGATGATGTCACCACCCCTCTCTGTCTTCTGCTTGTGCCTTGGATGCCAGTGGTTCTTTAGAAATAAATATTAGTAGGGGTTTTCACATTCTACCCCCAAGACACTCAGCGACCAGTCTTAGATTGAAAAACTTTAGTTAGTGGCCCTGCTGGGCTTGTATGTGTTCTTCTGCCTCCGCACAAGCAAGAGAGCTTGGATTCCACCCCGCTCTCCCCCAGCTTAGCTCCATGCTTGATTATTACAGGAGAATGATTGTGCAAACACACACACACTCCTCCTTTGAAAAACTCGCTTTCAATTGACATTTGTGTAATTTTTCCAAAGAGGGGGAAGGAGCTGTCTCCTGGGTCCTGCTGTCTGAATCTTTGCCAGAGACCGGAGCCCTTCCTATTGGGGCCAGGCTGCTCTGAAAGGGAGCACGTGATGCTTGCTAAACTGGATTTTCTTTTCATGCGGCAAAACCATGCTTTGGGGGAAGTGTTGCGGAGGGGGCGGGCAGCTCTGCGGGGAACCAGCATTGGCAGAAGCACCATCATTGCAGGCAGAGTTCAGGGCTGCAGTTGAACCAGCCGAAAATTTGTTGGGAAAGTGTGGAGATTATTCAGTCCGAACTCTGCATTAATGTGAAGAATAAAAAAGTAAGGGTGTAGGGCTCTGATTCAGGCGGCCTGGTGGCTTCGGTTATAAGGAAGGCTGTGTTGGGGCCTTTCCAGAAGCCCACCGTTGTTCAGCACCCTGTCCCAGCAGCTGGCCAGATGCTCTAGGGAGCTTCCAAACAGAGCAGGAAGCCCTTCTCATCCTGGTTTCCCTTTTCTGCATCTTTTTCCAGGTCTAGAATATCCTCTTCGAGGGGAAGCAAGTTCACATAGTTTGAGGAGCGCTTAGTTAAATTATGGAACTTTCTCCTGCAGGAGGCAATGTTGGCCATCAACTTGGATGCGTCTAAAAGAGGATTAGACCAATTCATGGAAGAGAGGTCTATCAATGGCTACTAGCCAGGATGGCTATGCTCTTCCCTCCTTCATTCTGCCCTTCTGAATCTCAGTTGCTGGAAACCCCAGGAGGGGAGAGTGTTGCTCTGATGATCGAGTCCTGCTTTTGGGCTTCCCATTGGGGTTGGGCCACTGGGAGAACAGGATGCTGGACTCAATGGGCCACTGGCCTGATCCAGCAGGCTTTTTTTTGTGTGCTCATCATTGACTTTGCTCTGCAGTGGTAATCTGAATGTTCCAAGAGCTGAAAAAACAAAGAGAAGTGTGGAAAGGTTTAATGAGATTAAAGTGGAAAGGGACCTTTGCCTTTCTTCCTACGATAAGAGAACAGTGTGAGTTGTGTAAGATTGGAGGCAGGGGCCTCAACAAAAGGGAAAAGGGAGAGGATTCCACCTTGCTGGAAAAAAACAGTCTACTAGCATTAGGAGAGCAACTTAGTGCCCTGCAGATGTTTTAGGCTGAAACCTCAGTCAGCCCTAGCTAGTACGGCTGTATGATGCTGTGGCTGATGGGAGTTGTAGTCCTAAGCAGGACTATAACTGATGGCGAAAGTCATGGACACAAATGGTCATGCTGTCTAAGACTAATGGGAGCTCTAGTCCAAAACTACAAGGCTACTAGGAAGGCTGACCTAGAGCAGTGTGGTGCCATTGATTGATTGATTGATTACATTTATATCCCGCCTTTTTCTCCATGGAGCTCAAGGTGGCATACATGGTTCTCCCTCCAGATTTTACCTTCTCAACAACCCTGTGCGGGAGGATAAGAAGCAGTGACTGTCCCAAGGTCTCCCAATAAGCTTCATAGCCGAGTGGGAAATTGAACCCTGGTCTCTCCCGGCTCCAACACTTGATAACCACCCTGGCTCTACACTGGACTACACTACCACTGTGACATCCCTGGAGACAGATCTGGGAAGCTGATGTTCCAAAGAACTTGTACTGTGTTCTGAATGGCTCAGAAAACAACCTTTACTACAAAGTGAGGTGGCTGAGCTGGTCTTGTGAGTGAGCTTTGGCCACGGCTCAGCCAGCCTTCCTTGGATAAGCCCTGCTTACACGTCGCTGTTCCAGATGCGTCTGTAGTTAGGTGCTGCCCAACTTGTCAAAATCACAGCAGCCAGGCTTTGGGTAGGACTGTGTGTCCTGAATGCTAATTTGTCTCCACGTCTGGAAAACCTGTACTCTGTGACCTGCATGAAATATGCAAAATGTATCTGCATAATTCCTTTTTGGTTTGTATACTCTGCCATTAGGGATTTTGCATAATGTGTTCTGTGACAAGAACAAGAAGTTGGGTAAGGATGGAAATTGAAACGTACTGCCGCTGAAATGTTCCAAAGAGATGAGTGAACAAACTTTTAATACCACAGTGGATTAAAAAAAATGTTTAAATGACATAGAATAAAGGAATGAATATGAATGCTTTAATATAATAATAAATACCTTAATCTGGCCACGTGAGTGCCTAATCCACAAACTAGTGTTCTTGTGACTACTGTTTGCCTAAAACCAAACACATTTCAGCCCAGTGGGTCTTCTTCTGGTCCAATATGCTAACCGCTCATAATGAAATTCACAAGTTATAGTCCTGCTTATGTGTTAAGAAAAAATAGTATCGAAAGTGGTATTCTTACAATGGTTGTGCCCAATTGCATGTCCTTTTGTGGCATCTTCCAAAGTTCTCTTTTGCAGATATCAGCTAGTCATGGGAAGATACAATATGCTAAGGATTATCAATGTATTTGGATGCCTTTGTATGATTTTACTGTTTTAACATGTCAATAAAGGTTCGTAGTAGTAGTAGTAGTCGAAGTAGTAGTAAAGCGAAGCACTGCACCAGTCCTCAGCCATTGAAAACTCTGTTCAGCCAACCAGCTTCCTGACTTTTTAAACTTTTCCGGGGCTAGAAACCTGGTTTCTATTTTTTTTTATTGTTCTTGTTAATGAACATGTGTACCTCAGGAGATAAAATGCGGCCACCCTTTGCCACATTCTGTGCCCTATGCAAATGGTGGAAGTGTGGTGGTGTACCAAGAGCTCTGCTTAGGTATTTCCACCCTGAGTAAAGGGGATCTCTGGTGGTTCCCACAAGAGACTTGACCTGATGTGGAGAGATTAATCCCGCTTGTCATCTTGTCACAGTTGCTTTAGACTCAGGGGTCTTCTTGTCACAGGCGGTGACAGGCTTTCTCGGGTGTGTGCCAACCTAATCTGGCTCGATATATTGAGCAAAGTCAGATCTTCTATGTCCACTGTCTTCTTTGGTGCACAGAGACCATTTCAGTCTCTGAATCACTACAAGGGCAGCCCCTGTTCTTGAACGGGATCTTGGTAGATCTGCCCTGTAGGCAGGAAAATGTTTCTTAACTTCACCCCTTCCCTGCGCTATTCATTTCAAGTGCCATCACACTGTTTTAAACAGTCATGGCTCTGCAAAAAGGATGACGGGAACTGTAGCTTCTTAAGGGTGCTAAGAGTTGATAGGAGACTCCCCTATTCTTGTCTCAGAGTTCCCTGTGGGAAGGGATTGGCTGCTGCACCACTCTGGAAATTGTAGCTCTGTGAGGGGAATAAATAGGTTTTTCCTCAGAACGCTCAGCACCTGTAACAAATAGTTCCCAGGATCCTTTGTGGAGTGGAAGCCATGATGGTTTAAATTGGAGTGACGCTGCTTTAAACGCATAGCGCAGATAAGGCCTTTGCGGCAGGCTGCATTTCGGTCATGTTTTCCACACACTCCTCCCCTCCCCTGATCTCTCTCCATCCTCCAAGCAAGGCAAGCAAGAAATACAATCCCACTCAGATGACACATTCTAGTCAGGCAAAAGCACTCAAGGTGGGGGCATGGAGAGGCCTGAGGGGAGGCCTGGCTGTTTTGTGTTGCCACAGTTTGGGTGACATCCCACACTGGCTGAGGCTGACGTACCTCAAAACACCTGGGGTGGCACGTGTATCTCACTATACGTGTAATCTGACTGTATAGAAGTTGTACAAGTGACAAGAAAGTATAAAGTAAAGTAATGTAGGCAGATCTTGTGGTAAATGATTCAGAAGCATGGCGTGAGGATGTGCTTTGGCTGACCCGTAACTTATTTCATTCCTCCTCATCCCCACAGGCCACAGTTCTGCTCTTTTGATCCCAGGACATCAAGCTGGGTGTGTGAAGGGTGGCCAGGATTGGACCAAATGCTCTAGTGGAGGACAGTGGCCTTGAAGGTATGTTTCCTGTTCATCTAAATCTCTCTGATGAACTGATAATTATTATTATTATTATTTATACCCCACCCTCCCCAGCCAAGGCTGGGCTCAGGGCGGCTAACAAGCAATAATAAAAACAAGTTGAATGAACACAACTTAAAAACAAAATTAAAATACAACATTAAAATATTGAAACATTAAAACATTAAAATGTAGCCTCATCGCAGGAGGAGAAAGGAAAAGAAAAAAGAAAGAGGGGTAGGGAATCAAATTGGCTCCAAGCCAAAGGCCAGGCGGAACAACTCTGTCTTACAGGCCCTGCGGAAAGAAATCAGATCCTGCCGGGCCCTGGTCTCATGAGACAGAGCGTTCCACCAGGCCGGAGCCAGAGTTGAAAAGGCCCTGGCTCTGGCTGAAGCCAATCTAACTTCCTTAGGGCCCGGGACATGTGGGCCGACTAGCCTCAGGCTTACTCCAAATGGTCATGAATTGGGTCAGAACGGGCACCATTAAACTGTGGAACTCGCTTCTGCAGGAGGCAACAATGGCCTCTAGCTTTAGAAGAGGATTCAATGAATTCATGGAGGATGGGGTTATCGATGGCTACTAGTCGAAACAACTATGCTCTGCCTCTACAGTCTTGAGGCAGAAAAGCTTCTGAATGCCAGTTGCTGGAAAGCACAGGAGGGGAGAGGGCTCTTGTGCTCAGATCCTGCTTCGAGGGTTCCCACAGGCATCTGGTTGGCTACTATGAGAAGAGGATGCTGGGCTGGATGGGCCATTGGCCTGACTCAGCAGGCTGTTCTGATGTTCTTATGTAAATGCCAGTATTCAGTTATTCTCTATCTTTGGAGTGGGTGGAGGTGAAGAAGTAGCCCCCCCCCCCCCCGTTAAAAGTTGGGAGTGAGGAATGCGTGTGTCCTGGCTGCTGCTCAGTTATTATCAAACTCAGTTATTATCAAAATTCAGTACGTAGGCTAAATGTAGACCAGGTTACAGGTGCACGCTTAGCGGATTAATATAGAGCTCTAAGGTACATTGATAGACTTCAGCATGCTCCCTGAGCTCCCCTTTTGAAGAGCGGGGAACATACCAACATTGGTGCCAGGCCCATCCCAGGCAAGCAAGCATGCACTTTCATCTGCTGCAGTTGGCCTTGCCCCCTTGGAGGGTCCCAGGCTCAGTCCCCAGTGACATCTCCAGGTAAGACTAAAAAGGCTCCTGGAGAGCCATTGCTGCCACGCAGGGGAGGCAGAACCAGAAAGTGGCTTCCTCTGTTAAATAATTATAAACTGAGCCACGTCTACTTAGTGCTTCAAGACGTTTTTAATCTTTCAGGGTTTTAATCCAAGCTGAGAGTAGCGTGACTCAGCTACTGGAATAAATGATCCGCTAGATTGCATATCTTCTATTTTATGTAACACGTTTCATTTATTTTTTTATTTAATCAGTTAAGTCGCTTGATCTTGCCCAGGGCAACCCAAGACGACTTAACAACCGTTCCACTTTGTCTGATCACAAGAGGGACAAGGGCACCTCAGCCCTACCTCCAGCTAGTGTAAATCTTATTTGGACCTCCCCTCTGTTGGCTTTTGAGATCTTAGCGGCATTTGACTCCACACATCCTCCCAGGCTTCTAAGCCAGCCTGCTTCCTATTGTGGTATCTTGCTGCATATAGTGATATTTTTTTACCTAGGGAAGCACTAAAAAATGTTCTGTAATCCAACCCCTGTTCTGTAATCCAAAAATGGTATATCACAAGGCACTTTAATCTCAGGGTCATGGGTTTGAACCCCATGTTGGGGTTGGACTAGATCAGTGTTTCCCAACCGGTGTTCCGCGGCACACTAGTGTGCCGCGGGACGTCGGCTGGTGTGCCGTGGGAGGGAGGCGAGTCGGACGCCCCGTGTTCCACGCAGGGAGCGCAAGGCTTGCGGGCAGCAGCCTGCAGCGCGGAGCACGGGGCGCCCTCCGGAGGACGCCCCGTGCTCCGCGCTGGTGTCCGCAAGCCTTGCGCACCCGGGGGATCTCCCCCCGGGAGCGCAAGGCTTGAGGGCGGCAGCCTGCAGCGCGGAGCACGGGGCGCCCTCCGGAGGACGCCCCGTGCTCCGCGCAGGTGTCCGCAAGCCTTGCGCACCCGGGGGATCTCCCCCCGGGAGCGCAAGGCTTGCGGGCGGCAGCCTGCAGCGCGGAGCACGGGGCGCCCTCCGGAGGACGCCCCGTGCTCCGCGCAGGTGTCCGCAAGCCTTGCGCACCCGGGGGATCTCCCCCCGGGAGCGCAAGGCTTGCGGGCGGCAGCCTGCAGCGCGGAGCACGGGGCGCCCTCCGGAGGACGCCCCGTGCTCCGCGCAGGTGTCCGCAAGCCTTGCGCACCCGGGGGATCTCCCCCCGGGAGCGCAAGGCTTGCGGGCGGCAGCCTGCAGCGCGGAGCACGGGGCGCCCTCCGGAGGACGCCCCGTGCTCCGCGCAGGTGTCCGCAAGCCTTGCGCACCCGGGGGATCTCCCCCCGGGAGCGCAAGGCTTGCGGGCGGCAGCCTGCAGCGCGGAGCACGGGGCGCCCTCCGGAGGACGCCCCGTGCTCCGCGCAGGTGTCCGCAAGCCTTGCGCACCCGGGGGATCTCCCCCCGGGAGCGCAAGGCTTGCGGGCGGCAGCCTGCAGCGCGGAGCACGGGGCGCCCTCCGGAGGACGCCCCGTGCTCCGCGCAGGTGTCCGCAAGCCTTGCGCACCCGGGGGATCTCCCCCCGGGAGCGCAAGGCTTGCGGGCGGCAGCCTGCAGCGCGGAGCACGGGGCGCCCTCCGGAGGACGCCCCGTGCTCCGCGCAGGTGTCCGCAAGCCTTGCGCACCCGGGGGATCTCCCCCCGGGAGCGCAAGGCTTGCGGGCGGCAGCCTGCAGCGCGGAGCACGGGGCGCCCTCCGGAGGACGCCCCGTGCTCCACGCAGGTGTCCGCAAGCCTTGCGCACCCGGGGGATCTCCTCCCGGGAGCGCAAGGCTTGCGGGCGGCAGCCTGCAGCGCGGAGCACGGGGCGCCCTCCAGAGGACGCCCCGTGCTCCGCGCTGGTGTCGGCCAGCCTTGCGCACCCGGGGGATCTCCCCCCAGGAGCGCAAGGCTTGCGGGCGGCAGCTGGCAGCGCGGAGCACGGGGCGCCCTTCGGAGGAGCCCCGTGCTCCGCGCTCGTGTTGGCAAGCCTTGCGCACCCGGGGGGCGCATGGGGCGCCCTGAAACAGAGGGTTCCCCATGCTGCGGACTGTAGCCTGCCGCCGGACGCGCGGGGCGCCCTGAAGCAGAGCGCCCCTCGCGCCAGGCAGACATGGGCCAGCCCCACAAGCTCGGGGGACAGCGGGGAGGCGCAGCACCGCCATCCCACTGTTCCCCGACCTGGTTTTTTGGGGGGGAAATAAAGGAAAAAAATTTTTCCTTTATTTCCCCCCTCAAAAAAGTAGGTGCGTCCTATGGGACGGAGTGTCCTATGGGACGAAAAATACGGTACTTACTATTTCATAATAAAGTAATTATAAAATACTTTCTTTGTGTTTATTTGATTCCTATTAAAGAGAGTTACTTTATATATAGTCAATATAGGCACAGAGTTAATTTTTTAAACATTTTCTAATGGTGGTGTGCCTCGAGATTTTTTTCATGAAACAAGTGTGCCTTTGCCCAAAAAAGGTTGGGAAACACTGGACTAGATGACCCTTGTGGTCCCTTTCAACTCCACAATTCTGTGATATGATACTCCTACCTCTTCTTGGTAGTGCATTTATCGGCCAGGTCAGAGTGCTAGACACAGATCTGAGCCGACCCAAAAGTGCTTCTTTCTGCCCCTTCCTCTCTGCTGGGTGCTGTTTCAGCCACTATGTGCTTTTGCTAAGAAAGGCTGTTTTCAGCTGCTTCCAAAGCCAATTAGTCTTTCAGGCACCTGAGCATTGTATTCTCTCCGCCCCTCCCTCGTGCCCCGCTGCGTGTCTTGCTCCTCTGGCTCCGCCATCATCGTTCCCCTGTGAACTACAAAGCTGAACCTCAGATATCAGATGGAGGCTGCCCATGTCCAGGTTTGAATAAGATAAGAGGCCTCTTTTGATAAGCCAGCAGGGGAGCTCTTGTAATGCTTGGAAAATCTCCACCCACCCCCGGAAAAGCTGTTCTGTAGCCCTCAGAACAAAAGTCTCTCATCTTGCAAGACCTAGGAACAAAATGTGAGTGTGGCAGGAGACATGTGGGCCATTTGCCTGCCCTAGTTGCCTCTCAGCAACTGTGAGTGCAGCTGAAAACCACGGTTACTCTGCATGTTCGTGAAAACCACAAAGGGGTTGATATCGGACATTGCTCTAGTTTGTGCTTACCATGGTTTAGGAACAATACTAGTCTGAGTCTCCAAACAATCAAGTAAGTCACACCTCAAGAATAGCCTTTGTCCACCTGAGGCCTTCCAGATGTTTTGGACTCTTAACGCCCATCAGCCCCAGCCATCGCAGCTGTGGTCCCATAATCCCCAGCATCATAAGACCGCACTGACTGGGACTGAAGGGAGTTTTAGTGCAAAGTGGAGGGTACCTGGTGGGGAAATATAGAATATTGCAGACTGAATATAGAATATTGCAGGCCCTTTGAATAAGTTGCGGACTGTAAGACCCCCAATACCTGCACATATTTATTCCAACACTCTTGAAGAATTTTACATAGCCATATTATTCTTTAACAATAAAATACTTAAGCACTGTATCTAAACTGTTAAAAATTTGATTATGCTCTGCATCAAATAGGTCGAATGTTCTTTAGTCTCTTGTTCTGTTTACTAAGCCAGAAAACAATTAATTCTTGGATGAGATTGATGAACATTGAGAAAAGGTACATTTTTTCCCTGTAGGGTGCAGATACCCCCAGACATTAACCAGGAATAGAAGCTGCGTTGCTTGTTTTCCCTCTTCATGGTAAAAGTCACTGACTTGGTTGGGGTTTGCTTCCTGTTTGATCTATCAGGTTCCCCATTGTATTATTATTAGATATATTGCCCACCCTTCACCAAAATGTCCCAGGCTGGTTTACAGCAATATAAAATAAAGCATTGAAAAACAGTTTAAAACAAATCATAATCACAACTGGGGTGGGTTCTAAAAATATAGATAATGTGTCAAACATATTTATAACACCATTATAAGTCCCCCAGCTGGAATAGTTTCTCCCTTAGCACTTTTCTTTAAGCTTTAAGACCTGGTTCATATGGGTGTAATAGATATATTTTATAGAAATGAAACGGTATTTGAGTGATGTTAGGAACATAAATATTTGCAGCAGCTAACCTCGTCTTCCTGTTGATCTCACCAGCATGATTTCTCTCCCCTGCTGGTCTTTTGCCTATTGTTTCAGTGCCAAACTTCCATTTCTAATATAAGTATGTATTCCTTTTGTCTTAGATTGATCTGAGGCAAAAATATCCAGAACCCAAATTTTTATAAGGCAGCAGATTCATTCGTTCATTCATTGCATTTATATCCTACCTTTCCCTCCTTGAAGCTCAAAATGGCTTACATGGTTCTCTTCCTCCTCATTTAATCCCCACAGCAACAACCCTTTGAGGTAGGTTAGGCTGAGAGGCAGTGACTGGCCCAAGGTCACCCAGTGAGCTTCATGGCTGGGCGGTGATTTTCCCAGGTCCTAGCCCAACATTCTAAATATTCATGGATTTTATGCAGGCGTAGGCAAACTCGGCCCTCCAGTTGTTTTGAGACTACAATTCCCATAATCCCTGACCACTGGTCCTGTTAGCCTAGGGGTGATGGGAATTGTAGTCCCAAAATATCTGGAGGGCCGAGTTTGCCTATGCCTCTTTTATCCATGTGTGTTTCATTTCCCATCAAAGTATTGCTATTCTCTGAGCCCAGTTTCCCATGAAACGCTGCTTCATCTTAATGGCATTCTCAAGAACACTAGGCCATGTTCATACCACACACTGAAAACAATATCATGCCACCATCATTCCCTTCACAGAGCTACAGTTCCCATAGTTCCCTGGGAAGAGGGATAGATTGCTAAACCACTTTGGGAATTGGAGCTCTGGGGGGAGGAGTATGAGTCTCGTAGCAACTCTCAGCACCCTGAGCAAACTACAGCTCCCAGAATTTTTGTGGGGAAGCTGTGACTGTTTATAAAGTGGTGGTATAGTGCTTTAAAGGTATGGTGTGAATGTGGCCTCGGGCCACAGTTGTTGGCCAACTAGTACAGGGACAAAACTGACTAAGGTGGCTTCCCCCACCCCCTGCAACAGAAAGAAAGAAAGAAAGAGGATGGCACAGATCTGCATTACATTTACACATGCTAATTTATGTGTGCAGCCACCAATTAAGAAACAGAAATGTAAGCAGAAATACAATACACCTCATTAAAGTGGGAAGGATTGTGACCAGATGAACTGTGGGCCTGCTCATTGCAGGTGCTGCTAACAGGAGATGGGCAATTTTAACACCCACTCTTCCTTTTTTGGGAATGCGGGTAGCGCTGTGGTTAAACCACTGAGCCTAGGGCTTGCCAATCAGAAGGTTGGTGGTTCAAATCCCTGTGACAGGGTGAGCTCCCACTGCTCGGTCCCTGCTCCTGCCAACCTAGCAGTTCGAAAGCATGTCAAAGTGCAAGTAGATAAATAGGTACCTCTCCGGTGGGAAGGTAAACGGCGTTTCCGTGCACTGCTCTGGTTTCGCCAGAAGCGGCTTAGTCATGCTGGCCACATGACCCAGAAGCTGTACGCTGGCTCCCACGGCCAATAAAGCGAGATGAGCACCGTAACCCCAGAGGCGTTTGCAACTGGACTTAACTGTCAGGGGTCCTTTATCTTTACCTTTTACCTTCCTTTTTACATAAGAAGAACCTTCTAGATCATGCCAACTTGTCCAGCATTTTCTCACAGTGGCCAGCCAGATGCCTCTTTCGAAAAGCCAACAAGCGGGGCCTGAGTGCAAGAGCCCTCTCACCTCCTGTGATTTCCAACATCTGGTATGCAGAAGCATTACTGCCTTTGACCACGGAGGCAAAACACAGCCATCATGGCTGGTAGCTATTGATAGCCTTTTCCTCCATGAATTCGTCCAATCTTCTTTTAGAGCCATCCAAGTTGTTTTGGCCATCCCTGCCTCCTGTGGCAGCGAGTTCATGAATATTTAGCTTTGTTGGTTCCCCTTGAGCTTTAAGTGTTACGAGAGAGAGAGAGAGAGAGATTTCATCCCTACTTCCCAGAAGTCCTCCCACAACCTGCCTGCCATACCAGCACCTGTCAGAACAGTACCAGCATTGCAAGTGAGAGGTCTTGTGGGCTGTGTCTGTCTGTGAGGGGACGGAAAGCCTTCAACTCCATTCTGGAATGTTTACGGGGAAGCCTTTTTAATTGGGGATTTATTAACTAGCGTGGCTTCAAGCGTTTCTGAGAGAATTGGCGGCTGCTCTGGGGGACAGGTGGCAATTACGTCTTGCGCTGAAGGGAACTCTTTAATAATCGCCACGCTGCAGGAAGCTCTCGATCTGCTGAGGACGCTGGAAATAGGATCAGATAGTTGGTGTCTGCTTCCCCCAGGACCAAAGTTTTGGAATTCTTCTTGCCTATTAAGTGGCACGAATCCCAGATTTTGGGGTGGGGGAAGGAGGCTGGCCACCCTTTCTAGACAGACTAATAATCAGCTTCTGACACTGACTCTCTCTCTCTGTCTGCAGTGAAAAAGCTTAATACATAACCCAGGGTTCATACCTAGAACTGGGCTGCTGTACGTTATTTCTGCAGGGTCTCTGTACAAGATCAGAGCCTGGTATGTGCCTCATTTGTTTGGCTGTTTCTTGACTTTAACTTTAGGAGGTGCTGGTGGTGGGGGCAAACGACTCTAGTCCTCATGGTTTTGTGGAGCAAGATTTATTGGAAATGCTTTAGGCAGAGATTGGAGGGAGGTGGCCTGGGTTGGATGGAGCTGTGACTTGCTTGCTTAATTAATTTATGCAGAGTAAAGAGTGCAAGTGGGCATACATTTCTCTCTCTGTTGGGTTGGCACAATATCATGCCACCCTCTCTTCCCCTGCCTGCCAAAAATTTGACCATAAGCATCCTTTGTTTACTTGCTTATGTTACTCCCAAAAATGAGATGTCTCTATACAAAATGTGACAACCTGTTTGACAGTTGACCTATGGAACTCACTTCCACAGGAGGCAGTGTTGGTCACCAACTCGAGAGGCTTTAAAACTGGATTGGATAAATTCATGGAGGAGAGGGCTATCAATGGCTACCACCCACGATGGTTATGCTCTGTCTCTGTATTTGGAGGACGAAATGCTTCTGAATACCATTTGCTGAAACCACAGTAAGCTCTTTGGCTTGCTGGTTTTCAAAGTCATCTGGTTGGCCACTGTGAGAACAGGGTCCTGAACTGGATGGCCATGGGCCTAATCCAGCAGGCTCTTTTTATGTTCTTATTCAGGGGTCGGCAAGGTTTATCTTGCCTGGGCCAGATCGGTCCCGCAGAGATCCCTCCATGGGCTGGATCGCGTGTGTGCGTGTGAACCCGCGATTTTTGGTGTCTGTGTCTGCGCAGGCGTGATTTCCTGTGCAGTGGAAACGACTCCCTGAGCCTCACTGCGCCAGTTTAGTGCAGCATGTGAGCGGGTGGCTCGGTTCAGGGGCAGCTCGTGGGCCGGTCAAACGACCTCCGCAGGCCGCTTCCAGCCCATGGACCTTAGGTTGCTGACCCCTGTTCTTATTGCATCGGCCAAAGGTTCTTGCAACTCCCGCTGGGGACAACAGCTTTCATGCAAAACAAAGGATGTACACAAAAACACATCTGTAATGTATGTTGCCACATGTAAGCCACTTTCTTTACGCAACGTGTCATGAGACCAGAATAAAATATTTGGTTATCACCAGTGTTATTTCTACTCAGAGTAGATTCACTCAAATTATTGTATATTACCAGCTTAGAGCCGTTAATTTAAGTGGCTCTATTCTGAGTAGAAGTTAGTTGGATTCAACCTACAGTAACACCAACAATAAACATAAATAAGTTGAGCAGCAAAAGAACAACCTGAAATGTAAATCACACACAGAGAGCGAGGCAAAAAAACAACAACAACTTCAAATCAGGAGGAACAAATCAACAGAGGTTATTTTATTTTTTGTTCTTTATTAAATTTATATCTTGCTCATCCTCCCAAAGGAGCCCAGGGCAGCAAGCAACAAGTAATAAAACATCTAAATATACCTTTAAAACACTTCTGTTGAAGACGCAGACTGGATTGGTAGAGGCTCTTTGGAACAAAATGGTGTTCAACACCTTTTGGAAAGGATAAGAGGGAAGGGAGCAGGAGGTGGGGAGCTTGTAGAGGACTCTCCAGAGTTGCTGGGCTACAACTCCCATCATCCCTCACTATTGGCCATGCTGTTTGGGGCAGATGGGCGTTGGGAGTCCAAGAACATCTAGAGGGCCCCACAGGCTCTCAACCCCTAGGCTAGATGCATGTCCCAAATGGAAGGTGCTCCAGGGTCTGGATCTCCAACCTATGTGGCCAACCACAGGCACATTCTTCTTCTTCTTCTTCTTCTTCTTCTTCTTTTTTTTTGCTGCTCCTGCTGTGACCTGGATGTTCTTATTGGGCAGGCTGACTCTCTTGAGAGCAGGTATCCTTTCAAGTACCCCTGTCCCAAATGTATTCCATGAATAATTGCCTACTATCTCTAACATATATAATTTACTCTAGCCAGCAAAGAGACAACTCACAACTTTTGCTTATTTAACTTGCATGATTTCAAATTTACACGGTTGACGGCTGGCCGATTGAGATCGCACAAATTAAACACACGGCAGGCGGAGAGCTTAAAATCTCTTTTTTTGTGCAGGATTTTTCTGGCGTAGAAAGAGGCCGTGTAAGGTCTCATGAGAGCCCCAGTTAGCAAGGTGGAAAACTTAAAAGTTCTTTGCCTTGCTTACACTAAGATCTGTATGGTGTGCCAGCTCCAGTAGATAAGATTGCTTATGCAGGGGCTGCTCCAAGGGGGTGGCGTGCCTATATGTGGTTTTGCATATATGCCCCCAGAATGTAACCCCTGTGCAAGATGCAATTTGACTGTATAAGGAATTGTAGTTATTTCTCAAATCTTACAGAACCATTCTGGCAATTAATGGAGAAGCTTTCTTGTAGGAACTTCATTTTACACAACTCTGCCTCAGTGGTATTTGAAACACCATACAAATTAAAATGGTTTTATAATCTGTCTCAGGATAATTGTTGGAGTTGTGGGAAGCTGTATGAGGACTATTTACTTTTATTTAGGAGATGTGATGCGATCCAAGGCTTTTGGAGGCAAGAGAAATGGGTATGATATCCCAAATGAACCAATTAGAATATTATTGAATAATCTATAAATAGCATCGATATTGAGCTAGTTCCTAATTTATTAACAACACCAAAAGTATCAATTGCCACTTACGAGACTTAAACCCCGCAAAGTTTTCTTTGGCTCAGAATTTAATCTGCTGTATAAAGAATTCCCTTCTTCCCAAAGTTGTTGTGATAGCAGCCTTCAGCTGTGGGTGTACAAGGGGTAAGGAGCAAGTGTGCATGCAGCACACATCTGGCTTATTTTGGGGTTCCTCCATTTTAAGCAAGGGGCTTCTGCTCAGTGGTAGAGCATCTGCTTTGCATGCAGAAGGCCCCAGGTTCAACCCCTGAAGGCATCTCCATGTCCAGCTGGGCATGTCCCCTGCCTGAAACCCGGGAGAGTTGCCGCCAGTCAATGTAGAGTAGACACTACTGAGGTAAATGGACTAAGGTGGCCTGACTTGGTGTGAGGCAGTTTCTTATGCTCCTATTAACTGGGCCCTGGTGTCACGGTCCGGTTCACGGACGATCGAAGTCCCGGCAGGGGACGTCAGGACCGGGGGCAAGATGGCGGGGTAGGAGCAGGAACGGGGGTCCAGAAGCCAGGGGTCAGAGAGCCGGGAGTCAAGAAGCCAAGGGTCCGCGGGTCAGGAAGCAAGGAGTCAAGAAGTCAAGGTTCAAGGATCAGGAAGCAAGACGCCCAAGGCAGGAAGCGTGTTGCTGTGGCAAAGAGCCGAAGGGAAATCCCTTCCCAGCTCTTGCCACCAGGTGCTGTGAGTTACCAATCGGACTTAGGAAGGCCCCAGTCCTGCAAAGTCCTATTGGTCACAGGGCCTGGCTGCTGTACGCACAGCTGACACCTGGGGCATTTTTGGGGCAAAGCCTAAGAACGTAAGAAGAGCCTGCTGGATTAGGCCAATGGCCCACTGTGGCCAATCAAATGCCTCTTCTGGGAAACCCACAAGCAGGACTCGAACTCGAGAGCCCTCTCCCCTCCTGTGATTTCCAGCATTGCTGCCTTCGAGTGTGGAGGCAGAGCACAGCCATCATGGCTAGTAGCCATCAATAGAGCTCTCCTCCATGAATTTGTTCCTTGCTGCTCTAGAGTCTTTTGAATCTTCTACCTTCTTTTGACGTTTTGTTTATTTTGCTTTCCAGTCATCTCCCTGCCTCCGCTCTTAATTTCTGCAGCTGTTTTCTTTTCAGCTTTCACCTCCCCTGGCAGTGTCCTGTTTGTTTAAGCTGTTTGCCTGAGCCAGACTCATCTTGCATCGGCAGTCCCTTGCCTCAGGGTCCTCCATTGTTCAGGGCTTTGGAATGGGCGCAGGGGAAGGAGCTGTGGCCCTCACATGGCTGCTCCAACCGCCCTTCTCTCATATCCTTGACAGTATTCATTTGTTTGTTGTTGTTTTAATAACCATATTGCGTATCATGAATTGGGTTTTGAGTCGTGGCTTGCCCTTGGCCACACAAAATATTATTTATATAGGGGGTTTTTTTATAGAAAAAGTATAATGCATTGATAAGCAAAGGAAGGCATAGTCAAATGCATAATCTAGATTTGTGGTTCCTAGGGTGGGTGATACTGTCCCCGGGGGGCTGTGGGATTACTTAGGGGGTGCTGCAAGCAAGGGGGTGGTAGAGGAGTGCTGGAGGTGAGCCACGTTGAGTGTATTGATCGCTTATTTACGATTGACCAGGCTGCAGCCTGGAGCGAAACGCCTTCCTCACTTTCAAAGCTATTTGCTTCGGTCACATTCGTTTGTATTTATCATTCTGAGGTGTCACAAGTCATGGGATTGCCAATTATTGGTAATGGCTATTGATCTACTTGCAAATTAAGTACCGTACATTTGTGGTAGGTGAAGGTTTTGGGCATGTTTGGTAAGTAGTTACAGTACAAATTTCCTTCACCCTTAAGTTTTCATGAGTAAGAATGTGTAAAAGTATTTTTCATGCGCTGTTTGGTGTCACTGGATCGAGGTTATGAATTTTGTCAGATTGAACTAAATAGTTTTAATTGGAGTTTGAATAAATGTGCAATTAATTGCCACTGCTTTGAATTTTATTGTGTTATTGTCTTCCTTAGTGGGTTGTGCGAACCACTATTGTGAATAATGAGTTTTGTAGGATAGGGTTCAGGAGCACTGGGAATGAGTTTATGGAAACAAGAGGGCAGGAGCCCCAAAAAAGTTTGGGAAGCTGTGATCTAGATTAAAAAAGTACCTTTCTAATCTTCCATTTCTATATTTCTCATGTTGATAATCCACAAAGCAATTCCATCTCTCCACATGCATTCATCGCTGCCAACACTTTTCATGAGCCATTCCGAAACAGATGGCAGATTCCGGTCCTTCCATTTTCTTGCCCACACAATTTTTTGCACCCATCAAAAAGATAAAAGCATGGACTGAATGTTTTGAATGATCCCTTTTCTTTTTTTTTATGTTACTGGTAGAAGGAAAATCAAAAGTTTTCTTTTTGTATCTTGATCTTCAGTGTTTCTTTTTCCTGTCCGTCTCTCCTTCTTTTTATTGTCCCTTTCTGTCTTTTTTTCTGATTCTCTTCTTTGTTTCTCTTCTTTTCTTATTTCTTTGGAGTCCTATGTCTGCGACCTTTATCCAGGTCCAGAGATTGTATACCCGTGGGAGTGGTAGATGGTTAATGGAGGGCCCTGGGTGAGAGACAGGGAAATGTCAGTCTCCCAGGTGAGAGCTGGGAGGAGCTACTGTCCTCTGTGGGTGGTAAGGGCTAAGAATTACTTTTAAGAGAGGACTCAAAATTCTACTTCTTCGATTTGTATTTTTTGCAGTTATAATTTTACTGCATTATGGATTTTTTTAAAAAAAATTCTTTTCAAAAAGATAAGAACCAAAGACCTGTTATAAGAAAAACTGCACCCTTCCCTTTATGGGGTACCCAACAGCCCAAATCGAGTCCTTATGTAGGTTCACTATCGGTAGGAGAAAATAACAGAGGCCAACCAGAGAATATTGAGAAGCAAAGCAGCTAGTAAGCTTTATCTTTATTAAACTGTTGCAACAGGGTGCTCACCCCGCCCCCACGCAGGAGGGAGGAGGAACCCAGAACATTGGTGTGCAAGCTCTTATATAGATTTTTGAAATTGCTACCCTGTAGCTCAGGGCCACCCCCCAATACATCATATATACATCACTGAAGGGGTGGTCTACAGCAGAAAACCTGTCTGCCAGGATACCTTATAATGGTCACTGATTGCTTTTACCTGGGCATCCTGGCCGTTCTTTTGTGATGGTAAATACTCAGTTCCTGAATCCAGGCCACAGGCTCACCCTAGTCATACACAGATAGGCCCCTGAGACAGGATTTGTGAGCAAAGAGACTATGGGAAGGTTTTCCCATTTCCTTCCTCCTTGCAGAGAAACATTTGAGGTCAGTTTGGGAGAGTCAAAATGGTTTCAGGACTGTTTTCCTGTACTGTTTCAGACGTAGTTTATATATTTATGTATATGTTTGCCTGGTACATTTATGAGAATTTATTTTATATCTTAGTCCTTATATTTCTCATAACAGACCTTAACATTATTCTCCGCCACATTTCCAGTGACATTAAACAGGACCAGCAAAACAAAACTCCCCCTGGGGTGTTTGCAGGTTTTCAGTCTGGGGGTGCTTCTGGGTCCAACTCAGTGGCTAGAAGCACCTTTTACCAGCTGCGACTGGTGCAGCAGGTGCACCCATTCCTGGATCGGGAAAGTTTGGCCACAGTAGTTCATGCATTGGTTACTTCAAGATTGGATTGCTGCAACACACTCTGTGTGGGGCTTCCCTTGTGCTTGATCTGGAAACTCTATTTAGTGCAGAATGCTGCAGCATGTTTGCTGACGGGAGCAAGACCCTGTCAGCTTTTAACACTCTGCTCAGAGATCAGCTGTGGTTGCCCATTTGCTATTGGGCCAAGTTTAAGGTGTTACCTTTAGTATATAAAGCCCTGGAGAACTTGAGACCAGTTTACTTGCAAAATCACCTTACCTCATATATGCCCACTCGGCAGCTTAGATATGCGGAACTGGCACTGTTAAAGGTACTGTACAGATTTTGTAAGAAATCTGTCTTTCCATGTGGCAGCATCCACACTTTGGAACTCCCTGCCTTTTGACATCAGTACACTTTTTGCTGTACTCTTTTCAGCTCTTGATAAAAGCATTTTTGTTTAGACAAGCCTGTTCAGATATGTAGACTCTTGACTTGCGTATCTATCCTTTTTTTATTTATTTCTGATTTTAAATTCTTTTAAACTGATTTTATTGTTTTATTCTTTTGAAAACTTATTTGTGGTATTTCACAATCAACCAGCTTACAAATTGTCTGGAATAATAATATTAATGAAACATTTATTGAACCACTTGTGAGGCACAATGAAATTCCTCTGGTTGTTCTTTTGCCTCCCCTGCTCCTCCCCTGCGGAGAGAGATCAGCTGGACTTACTGAAAGCACAACCATCATCCCCCCCCCCAAATTCCCACGCCAGCCCCAAAATGACCCCCTGCGGTGTAAGAATTCATGAGAGCAAAGCAGCTTTGTGCAGATTAATGACCTTAAATAAATAAATAAATAAATGTGAGTCTTTAGCCACTCTAATAATTGATTTGAAATGATCATAGCCTGCCTTTTCTATTTAAAATATTTCAGGATGGCTGGCAATCAGTCGATTAATAGCAGTACTTGAAGTAACAAATCAGTAAGACAGTCTAAGCAGTAAAATTCCTAAAAATAAGACGGCAGCATCACTCAAATATGTAACCCTTTAAAAGCTGCTACTTATTTGCAGCTGCCCAGTTATGTCTGGGGTGTGGGGAACTTGGGATCGGGGTGGGGGGCAGGGGGCAAACACCCCTCTCTCTGGCTCTCAGGACCCTTCCTGGGTGGCACTCCTTTCAAGCTCTTCTCTGCCCATCTCCTCAAGTGTGTTTGCTTTGCCAAAAAGTGAACTTGAAGCCGTGTGCCAGGATGGAGAAGCGTATCTGTTTTGTGCAGAAGCCTCTTGGTTTTGTGTGGCTGGAACATTGCCTACTGTACAAGAGAAAATTTGCACCTGTTGCTCCTCCCATTTCCCATTTGGCCACACCCACTTTTGCACCTGGCCCTGCCCACACCTGACATGCAGCCCCCTAGGAGATTCCCTGCAAGGGGGAATGCAATCTTTGGGCTGAAAAAGGGTTCTCTGCCCATGAGCATTGAAAGCAATTCACGTTATCCCAACAGTCCTTTTGACTGCCCTGTGTGGTAGGCCAGTGTTGCTTGTGAAAGGGCTACCCACCTCCCACCAGCCCTTGGCATGGTGGCTGGCTGGGAGCTGGTGGGAGTGTCAGTGCAAAACATCTGGAGGACCTAAGGTTGGCAAAGGCTGCCTTAATGGAGTGCAGCGTTGTGCCCCAGATTTGGATGTATCTCGTTTCAGCCTCCCCTGGGCCGATCCTGCTTTAGCTGCTTTTTAACAGCCCAGGAATCTTGGCAGCTAGCAGTTCTCTGATCAGGTTTTGTCTTGTTGGCATTTTAAAACCGAATCGCAAAAAGGTCATGCGTTCACCACCCCTGTCACGGGGGGGGGGGGGGCAGAAAGAAGCTTGAAGGGCCGTCAGACAGCAGAATAAATGAATGAATGAATGAATGAATCACACATCTATTGTGCTCTCATTTTCTTTAAGTCACATTCTTAAAACTCTTCTAGGTTTTAGTTGATTTTAGTTCAGGGGTACATTGTGAAAAATGTGAGCGTGTGGAGTAGGGGAGCTGATTGGGTTGTGCCTGCTGGTTACACTTCAAGGAGTCGGAGTGTACCATTTGGAGATGCAAGCATGCATGTGGACTTCCATATGCATGTGATCCAGTATGTCTCCATCCTGCCCATTTCCTTAAAAAAGTGAGCCAGTGGTGGTGTAATGGTTAGAGTGTCCACCCAAGAACCTGGGAGATCAGGGTTCAATTCCCCACTGGGCCATCATGAATCTTGCTTGGATGTCTTTGGGCCACTCATTGCCTCTCAGCCTAACCTACTTCACAGGGTAGTGGTGGGGATTAAATGAAGAAAGGGGCGAAGAAAAAGGTGTGGGCATAAATACAATCAATCAGTCAATCAATCAATCAATCAATCAATCAATCAATCAATCAATACATGCCTGGTACCCTTGAGTGTGGGCCAGGGCAGATCCACCCTGTTTAATTCGTCCCATGCATTTGTTCCTTCCCCAACAGACAACTGATGGACAGGGATTTGTTATCAGCTGTTGGGATTAGTCCTCTTGCTGGGGTAAAAGAATATGTGGATTCTTTTGCAGAGAAAGTAATTCACAAATCATGCATTTCTAAGGGTGAGGAAGACCAGAACATTTCTAATGATGTCTAGTGAGATTCTTTTCTTTCGTGTTAAATTCAGATATGCAAAACTCTCTTGCCCCATCAAATTAAAAAAATGTGGCTCTCATGATGCATCTTGCTGCATTTCTCTTTCTATATTATTTGCTCTTTATTTATTTGAAAAGTACAACCTTAGTACTGCTTCTGTTTTATGCTTAGTAGCTTTGATAATTTTTTTTGGTCTTGTTTGTAATTTTGATTTTATATTAAACAATTTTTTTAAAAAGAAACAAAACACCTTTGGGACAAAACCTTTTTTTTAAAAAAAACCCCTCTTCTCTTTCCTCCTCTACCCCCAGCCAGCCCTTCTTCATAAAATACTGATAAAAGCAGCTCACCTGGCCAGGATGTTGTAAGAATTGCTGAGAGGTGTTTGTGGAACACCTTGAACACTTGGTTGCCAGTTTCAGAATGCCCACAAAGGGTCTGTTTTCTGAGGCTGATGCTGGAATTCATTGGTGGGAGAGGGAGAAGGTCAGCTCCCTGTTGCATCTCTGCATGAGTCACTGCTCCAGGTGAGGGTAGACAAATCTGCCAGTTTTGGTTTCTCTCGGTTTCTCATTCTTCCAAGTTTAACTGGAGTTTGCCACATTTGCGCACCAGAAATATGAAATCCCACAAGCATTTCGTGACACATCTCCTAAAATAAATTATTTATGTTCAGTTTTCCCTAAAGCACATCTTTGTATATCTTCATAGTTATATGCAGCTTTATGCACCCTTTCTATAATTTTTACGCACAGCTTTTTTTCCGTTGTAGAATGCAGTGTGTGGACTGCAAATCTTGAAGGATAGCTGCGTTTCTGATTCTTGCATTGCTTCAGGAAGTGCAAATCAGGCATGTTCATATTAAATGTGATGGGACCAAATACCTCCCCCATCCTAAGATCTAGGTATGGACTCCAACAAGGAGGCAGACCTTGTTGTCCAGACCAACCTTTCTCCTATAAACAAAACTAGTAAGGGGCATGTGGAACTGGGCTCCTCTGAGAGTGTGTGGCTCTTATTGCTGCACATTTTGAAAGTACATCTTCTCTTGGGGAGGTAGCTGGTCTCCCATTATTGTGTGTTTCTTTGTTTTGCAGCGTGAGAGAAGTTTGGGAAGCCATGACTGCAATTAGTATAGAAAGCATCAGGAAAAATTAATAAATCTGAATTTAGCTCTGAAGCAACAGAAAACTTTCAGGTCTCTAGAGGGCAGCAGAGAGCCATTCTGAACCCTTTCTTTCAGGAAAGCCAATGGAGCTGGACTGGAATCCAATATGATGGTTTGCACACTGCAATATGAATGTTGTCTCTTTTCTCTCACTTTTGTCAGGGGAAGATGATAGAGAGAGAGGGTGGCAGACAGAGAGGTCTAGTGGAGCTGAGTGGTAGGTCACAGATGAGGAGCCTTGAAATGTAAGTGGAAATCAAATGAGATGTTAGAAAGCCGCAGTAGATATATTTACTGAGTCCTCATACTTCTCAAGGGGTGGGGTAGGAAAGTCCCTCTCCACTGGGTAGTCTCCAAGTCCTCACTGGGCTTTTCTGGCCAGTAGTTATTAGCCATTAGAACATCTACATCTGAATAGCAGGGGCTGTTTCCTCCATGCCTTGTTTGTGAGCACCCAGGAAGCACCTGCCTTGCCCAGCCTTCTCCAGCTGGTGCCCTCTAGAAGTTTGGGCCCAACTCCCATCAGCTTCCAGCCTGGAATTTGTAATCTGGAGGGCACCAGGTTGGGGAAGGCTGCCCTAGCCTTTATAGAACTGTGGATCCAAAGGAAAGCATGAGGGAGTCATCTTGCCCGGTGGCTTTGTGTGATGTGAGGCAGCCCCTCCAAGCGCTCAGGCTTCCCTTACAGCGCGTCTGGGGCTGACTGGAGATGTAGTTGGACAACATCTGGAGGACATCAGGGATAGACCAAGCTGGGGGCCTGGATTCTGGGTGTCCGCAGCGAAAACATAACAATCCATTCTGTTCCAGAATCCCTATGAGGATGGGACAGAAGACAGGGACAGCTGGGCAGTGGATGGTTTCCAATTTCACCCTTTGACCTGGAGAACTCAAAGCGCCTGGCCCTGAATGAAGTTCAGTCTGGTTACACCCAAGACAGATCTGTTTCTTCTTAACCAGAGAGATCCTTGCCTCTCTCTTTAGCCCCTGCTTCCTCCTGCTGGGCCCCTGGTGGCTAGCCTGGTTAATCTCCCAACGGCATGTGCCTTGGAAATGTGAGCGAACCAGTTGCACCCCTCTGTCTCCCTTGTGAGCAGTTTATTGGAAGGTGGGGAGGGCAGTTGTCCAGAGTTCAGTGGGGGGGGCACAGGTCCCCAGGGATTCATATCCTGAGTCGCCTGCTGGGTCTCTTTGCACGCGCATGCGCACACACACACAGGGTGAGCACAGCTCCTGGGTTGGCCTGTTAAAAAAAAAAATCATCCGAGGTAAGGTGCAACCCCAAAAATATTTTTCCCGTGGGCAAAATTGGAGGATAAAACACATGTACAGTACTGAAAAGTCTTTGGCTGGAGAGGAGCTCTTGGCTCCTTGTGCTGCTCTCTGGTTTTTTAATAGCACAAGCTTAATAACACTGGTGCACGGGAGAGCGGCTTTCTGGAACGAGAAACTGCAGAAGTCTCCCAAAGGCTGGAAGAGCGGCAAGCAGGGAGGGCCGGCAGGCAGAGAGAGAGAGAGAGAGAGAGAGAGAGAGAGAGAGCGCGCACTAGCCGTGGGAGGGCTTCAGTCTTCTTGCAGATTGAGCCAGCCTGCAAAATACTTGTGTGGGTGTTATTCTGTGGAGGAAGTGGAAGGGATATTTTCTCTCCCCTTTCCCCAGTCCCTCTCCTGTAAATGCTGGAATTCGAGGTCACCCAGTGCTACGTGTTTGCAGTAAGCTCTGGACTGATGAAAGGAAGGTTTCCCCACAAAGGGTGATTGAGTTACTAGCCACGATGGCTCTGCTCTGCTTCCACAGTCGGAGGCAGCTTCTGGGTGCCAGTTCCTGGAAGGGAGAGGGTTCTTGACTTGGGTCCTGCTTATAGGATTCCAAGAAGAGGCATCTGGTTGGCTACTGTGAGAACAAGATGCTGGACTTAATGGGGGGCTCCCTTTGGCCTGATCCAGTACACTCTTTGTACATTCTTATAAGTTGAGAAACTCTTTCCACAAACTATGCTGATCGCCACTGGCTTAGATGGCTTTCAAAGGGGAGAGTAGTAGCGGCAAGAGATTTATTAGAGGCTATTATTAGAATTGTTGGCTAAATGGAGACTCCATGTCCAGGAGTGCTCTATCTCTGAATGCCAGCTGTTGTAGTAATTTGCCTTCATGTCATGCTTGCTTGCTGGTCATTGTGGAAAGCTGGAAACTGGATTGGGAAGACATTTGGCCTGATCCAGGAGAACACTCCTCATGTGCTTATTTCCTTTCTATCCTCTCTTTCCTCCTGGGAGCTCAAGATGGCATGCGCTGCCCTTCTCCACCTCACCATTTTGTCTTCTCAACTGTCCTTCAAGGTATGCTTGACTGACAGCTGGTGATGGTCCCAAAATGAGCTTCATGGCTGAGTGGGGATTTGAACCCAGGTCTCCTAGCCTGACACCCTAATCATAAGATCGCAGGCAAGAGGAAGCTGGACTTCTGGGCTTTGGACCCAATGCAGCAAGGCAATTCTTAAAAATTGAGGACGGCTTCTTTTCCTCAGAATAGAGGCCTCCTACCCTGCCTTGAAACCCGCCTTCCTTCTCTGATCCACTCGCCTACTGGCCTCTATTATTAATAATTATTACTTGTGAATTGTGGGAAGCGGACCCGGGGGCTCTGGGTCAGGGTGGCTGCGTTTCAGGGGCACAGATCTGGCTTGTAAATATTTAGTTTCCGAAGTGCCACTGTTGCCAGCCTTGACCCCTCACAGCGGCAAGAGGCGCTCTGCTTAATTTGTAACTGGGCCCCCACTGCGCAAACAGCTCAGTGGATAATTAACCGAAGCCTCATCAGAAGCGCAGCTCCAAGGGAAAGGTAAAAAAAAAGCTTAGTTGCTGCATTTTTATTTTAAATCTTCAGACACTTTGCAAGTTCCTTTTTTCAGGACCGGTAGGGAGCAGCAGAGCAAAGAGGACACTGCATCTGCCCCAGTCTCAGTCCCCACCATCTACAGCTGGGCAGCTCTTGGGTGACAGGGTTGCTGTGAGGTCTTGAGGAGCGGGCAGAGGAAGATGGAACTAGGCTCCAGTGGGCCAGTGGTCAGCAAGCCTGTGGTTCAGTGGCAGAGCTTGACCATAAGCAGCACCTAGTGTTGAGCATAAGAAGAGTCTGCAGGATCAGGTCAATGGCTCATCTAGTCTAGCAACCTGTCCTGACAGTGACCAACCCAGTGCCCCAATGGGAGGCCCTCCAGGAGGTCCTGAGCATAACAGCATCTCTGCCCCCTTGTGATTCCCAACAACTGGTATTCAAAAGCATTGCTGCTTCTTGACCATGGAGGCAGAGCATAGCTATTGGGGCTAGTAGCCATCGATAGCCCTCTCCTCCATGAATTGGTCCAATCATCTTTTGAAGCCATCCAAGTTGGTGGCCATCACTGCCTCCTACGGGAGTGGGTTCCATAGTTTAACTCTGCACTGCACGAAGTGCAGAAGAAAACACGAGAACCACCTTCTGGATCAGGACAAAGGAGGCCCATCTAGTCCATTCCTGGGCTCACAGTGGCCAACCATGGGAAACTTGCAAGCAGGACCTGAACACAAGACCCCTCTCCTCGCTGTGGTTTCCACCAACTGCTTCCACCAGAAGCACTGCTGCCTCTGACCGTCATGGCTAGCTATTGGTGCAGGTGCTGAGACAGGGAACTGTTAGCCCCATGGTGGTGTAGGAGAGGCAAGAGATACTGAAATCTTCATTTTGGAGCAGGGCCATTGCTCTGTGGGAGATAATCTGCTTTGCATGCAGAAAGTCCCAGGTCCACTTCCCAGGGGGCATCTCCACGTAGGGCTGGAAGAGGGTCTGTGCCTGAAACCCAGAAGGCAACATCCTCTGTTCCTTTTATACAAGGAGCTGCATCTACTTAGTGCTTCAACACATTTTCAGTCTTTCGCTCAGGTCCTTAATCCAAGCAGAGAGAAGCATGACTCAGCTACCAGAATAAATGATCTGCATAGTGCTAATTTGCATATTTCCTTTTTTTCTCCTTACACATTCTTCTTTATTTGATCATAAGAGGGGCAAGGGCTCCTCAACCCCACTCTCAGCCAGTATAAACCTTATTTGGACCTCCCTTCTCTGGCTTCTCAGCAGGCATTGACTGCCCACATCCTCCCAGGCTTTGCTCTGTGGCCATGAGGTTTAGAAACTTGAGTCCCATTTAAAAATGCACGGTTTGTAGGCATCGGCTTTTGAGCACCCACAACCACTTCCAGGGCCTTGTCCCCCCAGCAGCTCCTGCAGAATTGACATATCCCTACAAGGCAGGGTGGAGTGGGAACCTTAAAGTATCTTCTCACATCCAGGGTTATCACTCCCACCTCCTCATTCCCTCCTGCATAGCTTCAGCCTTCCATCTTGACTCTTTCCGATGCAGACTCCTCTGCCTTTTGAGTATCTATTCTCCAGCCTGCCTCCTTAAACTCCATCTTTGCTGTCCTCTTAATCTCCCTGTTTTATCTCTTTCTTTCTGCAATGCATCCCTGATATCTCCGCTGAGCCTGCCTTCCCAGCGGCAGCCCCTCTTATCTGTCCAGGTGATAGAAAGTAAGAGGTACTAGAAGGTACAGCATTCTCATGGCGGGAATCTCTGCAGCTGTGCAGAGAGCTCTTGACAAATTGAAGGCGAGTGTTTAGGCGCAGCTTGAGGCTTTTTCTTTTTGTCTTGGGAGGATCAACTCAGCCCTTAACTTGCTTTGGCTCTAATGCCAAGGATGCGAAGATTAAAGCTGCCAGCAGATCGATTATTTGTAATTGATTTAACCTTTCCTCTGTCTGGCATTGACTGATCTTTAGATTTAAATGAAGATCTGGACTGTGAAACTTCTGTAAAGTTAAGGTGCCTATAAAGGCAACGATGGAACAGGATGGTTCCTCTTAAGCGGTTGGTGTGTGTGACCTTTTAGCGCAAAGGCCGTTATAACCATAGGCAGCCTTCCATGGACCACATGCTGGAAGTGGGTGGGACTGATGTTTTGGACTGCAGCTCCCATCTGCCCAGTCAGCAAGACTGCATGATGCTTGGGCTGATGGAGACACTGGGGCTGATGGGAGATGTAGTCCAAAACATCTGGAGGAGGAAGGTTGGGGTAGGCTGATATTTAAGAAGCAAACAAACTGCAGAGCAAATATAACATCATGCCTTCCTCCTCAGACTACAATTTCCATAATCCTTGGCCTTTGTCCAGTTTTGCTGCCAGGACTTCTGGGATCAGTGGTGCCAGGGAGGGGATCCTAAGACTCATGTGCCTTGGCTGTCACTGGAGGGTGAAGAACTCGAGCTTGTGCTGTGTTTTCTGCTGAAATCTTTTAATGCTCAAATTGGTATGGTACACAAGCAAAAGAGGGTTCAAAGGGACAACAGGTGCCGTGCAGTGCTAAGCAAGCTAAAACATTGAAGCAGCGAACTACCCTACATTATATGGGAAGGGGGTGGGCACAACTTTAGGGCAGCAAGCAGGATGTTCTTTTGGAATGGTCAAACGAGCAGGAGCTCTTTCTGGTGGTCTACACCTGAGCTGTCTGTTTACGCCTGTGCTGGTTTCTCCAAGTCCTCGATGATGGAGGGGGCATTAGCACCAGCTCTGAATGAGACTGGGTGGTGGACTTCTCCTGAGAGGATGGGATGGGGGCAGGCCCGAGTTGTGCCAGAGGTGAGGCTGGCACAGGAGCCGGGGCTGAAGTGGGTACAGTGCACCTGGGGGACGTCAGAGGGGATGGGGCAGAGTGCTGGGGCAATATGCCACTGGGTCCCTCCTCAGGACCCGACTCCTTGACCATAACGTCTCTTGGGGTGACTCCTCTGTTGCCACGCTGCCTGTTCCATCCCGCGGGGCCCTTCCCAACTCCACCCACTGCTCATCCTGACTTGGCCAGTGTCTCCTCGGGACTCATGATGGAAGACATCTTAATCTTAATTTGCATGGTGTAATCAAATCTGGGACATCAGAACATGGTTAGAGTAGGGACCAAAGCCAAGCAAGACAGCTCTAATCTCCACCCCCACACCCCGGACAACCTTAATGCCTTGTGTGTGATTCATCTCCCATTTTTCTCCTGCCTCCAACACGGCGGAGATATCCTATCTTCCTTTTCAGAGGAGTGTGGCTGCCTTGATGGAGACGTCTTAATATCTGTGACTAGCAATCGTTGCCTCCCTGCTTAATCAATGCTCCTTACGCACCGACCTCTCTGGATCTCTGTGTTTGCCTGCAAGAACTGTTGTTGTCAGCCAGTTCCAGGGACTCATTGCAAGCCCCTCTCTCCGTCTGCCTTCCCCCTCCCGTTCAGCCCCTGGAGAGTTTCTGATGAGCTCGTTGCGTGTTTCATTCTCCATCAATTCCCACCATCGCGGCAAGGCAGCGACAATTGCTTATAATAAAACATGTCTGTGGCCTAGGAGTGAGTGATGATGCGTCTTGCGTGTGCTGCGGCACTCTGGTGTCGAGGGCTTCTGCAAACAGAGTTGGATCGTGGCGCTGATCTGGTTGTGTCGTTCTCACATGGCACAGATAAGAACATAAAACGAGCCGGCCGGGTCAGGCCAATGGCCCATTTAGTCCAGCATCCTGCTCTCACAGTGGCCAACCAGAGGCCTGTGGGAAACCAGCAAGGAGGACTAACGCACAAGAGCTCTCTCCCCTCCTGTGACTTCCAGCAACTGGTGTTCAGAAGCATTGCTGCCTCCATAGCCATTGTGGCTAGTAGCTATTGGTAGCCTTAACTACCTCTTTTAAAGCCATCCAAATTGGTGGCCATCACGGCCTACTGTAGAAGTGAGTTCCATAGTTTAACTATCTGCTGCATGCAAAAGTACTTCCTTTCATCTGTCTGCATCTTCCAACAGATAAGCAGCCTTTTTTGATTTGTCAGCAGCTCAGGGTGTGTTGTGGTTTGTGCGCTTGGTTCCTCTTTAGCGGGGGGGGGGGTGTATTTTAAGCTGGGACGTTCAGCTGGCAGTGCTGGCATTCAGCACAGTTTTACTCAGGAGAAAGAAAAGGCGTTAATCTAAAATCCAGTTTCTTTCTGCCAGCAGCCTAGAGGAATCTTAGGTGATTGATTGTACAAGTTTGGAGTGGTTAATTGACTAGATCTGCAAATATTTGTCTATGAAGAAGACAATATTTTTTAAAGATGAAAAGAGTGCTTTCTTCTGTTTTACATGGAGCCTGGATATGATGTGTCAGACATCATTATAGAAGCATTCCCTCTTCCTGTGTAGGTGAAGAAGAAAGGGATGCCTCTTCCCAAATGACAGTTGCTATCTATGGTTTTTAGGCATAACAATAATTAAATTATCAACATTTTTTAAGGGGGGAACCTGTTGTGCTCCTCTTCTTTCTTTCTTTCTTTCTTTCTTCTTCTTCTTCTTCTTCTTCTTCTTCTTCTTCTTCTTCTGTGGGTGCCAATCCAAAGGATCAATCCAAAGGATCTCAGGCTGTAATCTAGTCTTTAGAGCTGGGCTGTGGTGCAGCCACTATTGTGTTCACAGTCCAGCTGCTCCTCCCATCTGGGGCAGAAGGCTGGGTGAGCAGGGTAGGGGTGGAGGATAGGCAAATCAACCAAGTGGTGGCAGTATGCCCAGCCCAGGATCCGGCAGATCCTGGGCTGACTCAGTCCATCTGTTCTACCATAATGGCTCATTTGGACTGGGGCTGATGGGAGTCCAAAATGGCCATGCTGGCTGGAGCTGATGGGAACTGTGGTCCAAAACATTTGAAGGGGTCCTAGTTGGCAAAAGACGATGTAGAATCTTAAAAGGAAGGATGAAGCCGCAGCAGAGGAGAAGAGGGAGCAATGCTGTGGAGAAAGCCAGCTGGTTGATGATGGACTGGAGATTTGTGACAGACAGGCAGCAGTTCGTCCTTGAGACAGGATCAGGAGAGGGCCCAAGACAGTCCTTGGAGGGTCTGCCTGAAGCTGGAGGCTGGAGGAGGGTGTTAGGGAGAGGTAGCAAGAGATAAGCTTGTATAAGAGAGGAAGAGGTAGGCATGAAGGTCCAAAGCAGTGACTGGTCCAAAGCCACCCAGTGCGCTTCATGGCTGAGTGGACGTTTGAACCCTGGTCCTCCCAAGTCCAGTCCAGTGCTTGAAGCCACTGCTGTACACTGGCTCTCAATGAAGGCTGAGAGTGGGGTGTGGGTGTGCGTGCAAGATGCAGAACAGCAGCCTTCACTGACATGGTGCCCCCCAGATGCTGCAGGACCCCAACTCCCATCAGCCCTCGTTGCTTGAAGTCCTGCAACATCTTACAGGGCAATGGGAATAACTCTGCAAAACAGCAACATGGAGAGGCAGAGGGAACGGAGCCTTAACCGCATCTCGCATTGCTCAAGTGCCTTATCCTCCGTCGCTGCTAATTGTTGCCAACTCTATTACAAAGCCTGGCTGCTCAGGGGGGTGATCAGTTCGCTCCTGGCCCCTAAGCAGCTCAGTCGAAGAGGATGTGTGCTGCTCTCTTTGATGGGGTGTTGTCATCATTGGGGGCCGGTTGGACGTTTTCTGGCCCTGCCATGAGCCCACCCCTGCCTGCTGCTGCTGCAGCAGCCCAGAGGAGCAGTTGCTGAATCTTCACGGTTTAATTAGATTTCTCCGGCAATGGCATTACAGAGAAAACGGCAGTTCTTTCCTACCCGGAGGGCCAACAATCTGGCAACTAATGAAGAGGCAGAGGGCCAAGCGGGGAATTGGCTGGGAGTGCTTGCAGGAGAGGAGGGAGTCTTTCTTACGCAGGGATGCCTTTCTTTGGAGGCCTCCAGGCCCCAGCACATTTCTCCCCCTTCTCCAGGGGGCTTCATAACCAACCCTCTTGGAATAGGCACCTCTCTTGTTGCATGGATCTGACGAAACTCCTTTTCTTTCTGACTCAGCCTTCCGATTTGAGCATGCAACGGAGCCTATATGAATCTAGGCATATCCTCATAGTCCTAAGGACTAGAATCTTGATTTAAAACAGGTGGAGGGCACCAGGCTGGAGAAGCCTGGCTTAGATTGTCTGCTGCCTTCTATCATTTTGGCCATTACCGCAAACCAGTGGGCCTTCTCTCCTTCCAATCCCAGTGCCCAGTTTTCCTCCCTGAGTGCTGTCCTCGGCTGCGAGGCCTGAGGTTCACCTGTCTCTGCCTTGCCTTGCATTAATCCAGAGAGACAAAAGCGCTTAGGGAGGTGCTGGCCCGGATGGGCAGGTCTTCTCTGGGGCTTCTTTTTATTCTGCAGCTGTTCAATCCCAGACCACGGAGAGGATGGATTTATATATGAATTATGGAGCGAGCAAATTATTTAAAAATAAAGAATGAAGAGAAGCTTTTTATTGCCTTGGCTGCTGCCCGCTATGCCATTATTGGCAGCATCATAAAAAGAGTGGGGTGCGGGGAGAACAACCCGTCTTCGAATGGATTGCAAATTTCGGTGGTAATTGTAGCATCTGTGTGTGCTCGGAGAGTCAAAGCGTGGCCAGGTGGGGTGGCTTTGAGCACAGCAGTACGGGCATTATACGTGGCTGGCCGGCTGGCTTAGTTAATAGTTTTGGCTCTGAAGAGCTGGGCGTTCTGGCCTCCCCACCCCAACCTCCTACTAGCTCTGTAGTCAGACCAGATGGAGAGGGAAAGCGCCTTGTTCCTCCTGGAGTGGGCCGCATCCCACCTGATTGTAGAATTATGCGGTTGGAAGGGACCACGAGGGCCATCTAGTCCAACCCCCTGCAGTGCAGGAATCTTTTTTGCCCAGTGTGGGGCTCAAACCCGCAACCCTGAGATTCAGAAGCTTATGTTCTACTGACTGACCTGTTCCTGAACCAAGGGCCCTCCACAGTCGTGTTGGCTGGGACTGCGGACAGAGGCGAAGCAACCTGCTCCGGTACCCAGAGCGGCGCTTGTCCCAGGGGACGTGGCATGCATCCTGGGGGGTGCCGCCAATCAGGGGTCAGCATTTTGTCACCCCCCTTTGGAATGGTACCCGGAGAGGACCACCCCCCCTTGAACCTCCCTTGGCTGCAGAGAGTTTGCCATCCGAAACAGCTGGAAGGCACCAAGTTGGGGAAATCCTCAGCTGCCCTGCCCTTTCTCTCTCGTGGCTGCAGAGGTGGCAGAACTGCCACTGTGAACATAATTCCCATCCCACATTTGTAAAAACTTGATTCTTCAGTGTGGCAGTGCTTGCAGTTTGGAACTCCTTGCCCATTGGCATCGGGCAGGCCCCTTTGCTGTACAGTGGTACCTCGGGTTACATACGCATCAGGTTACAGACGCTTCAGGTTACAGACTCCGCTAACCCAGAAATAGTACCTTGGGTTAAGAACTTTGCTTCAGGATGAGAACAGAAATCATGCTCTGGCATCGCGGCAGCAGAAGGAGGCCCCATTAGCTAAGGTGGTGCTTCAGGTTAAGAACAGTTTCAGGTTAAGAACGGACCTCCGGAATGAATTAAGTACTTAACCTGAGGTACCACTATACTCTTTTTGGCGCCTGCCAAAAATATTCTTTTTTAGAACTAAAAGGTAAGGGTATAAAAGGTAAAGAACCCCTAGACACTTAAGTCCAGTCAAAGGCGACTATGGGGTGTGGCGCTCATCTCACTTCAGGCCAAGGAAGCCGGTGTTTGTCCACAGACAGCTTTCCAGGTCATGTGGCCAGCAGGACTAAACTGCTTCTGTTTAGAACTGGAAGCTTAGAAATTTGATGCAAGTTTTAATCTGGTTTTAGTCTATTGTTATTTTAACTGCTCAGACGTTTAAAATTACTGTTAATTTTTTGGGTGATAATCTTATTGTTTTATCTTTGTTGTAAACCATCTGTAACGGGTTGGCCTTGTGAGTTGCCAGCCTGCTTGCTGCACCTGCCCTGCCCATCCGCCGTGGCAGGCGTCTTGCCAGTTAGCAGATGTAATCAGAAGCGCACAAAAACAATGTCTGGTTTATTTCTTCGCTAATGAAACTAATTCTATACTGCCTTTCACTCTCCAGACAATATCAAAGTGGTATCTTGTTTTAAATTATATGCTCCCAACACACATACCTGAACACCACCACCCCAACGTGGAGGCAGTAATGCTTCTGAATAGCTGTGGCTAGAAGCCATAGGGGTAAAGAGAATGCTCTTGCGCTTGGATCCTGCTTGCTGGTTTCCCTTTGGGACATCTGACTGCCGACTGTGAGAAGAGGATGCTGAACGAGATGGGCCTTTGCCCTGATCCAGCAAGGCACTTCTTATGTTGACAAAAGCAGTCTTACATTCTGTTTTAAATCTCGCCCTCGAACCCCTGCATACCAGAGGAATGGCACTTGGGCACCTAAGCTTTTATTCACTGCCTAACCTTGAAATGCATGCGCCTAATAAGTAAATTAATTGAGGTGCGCGGTGACATGTATCCAGGTCTGTGGGTGCACCGTGATTCCCCCAGTCCTGGTAGTTTTTGGGTGTTGGTATATGAGATTAGAGTACTAAGCAGTTCTCAGCTGCAGATTTTAATTTGCTCTCTCGGCCCCGTTTCCTGCATGTCTCTAGTTAGTCATGAACGTGAGCTGGATTCTTCTGTCCTCGATTAGATGATCAAAGGGAGGCAGAAGGGAAGGGCTGGCATCCCTCTGATTGGATCTCCCCAAAGGGAACAGAGCATGCAAGGAGTGCGTGCCCTCCCCAGCCTGGCTTAATTACTTCCCCATCTAATCATAAGTGGCGCAGTAATTAAAGCGCCACCGCCAAGAGGGAATGGCCTAGGGACAGTCTAGACGGCAATTTGCAGCAGTTTAAATGTGGATGCTGCTGTCCCAGGCAAGGCACATTTTCACCCCAACACCCCCCCCCCATGAGACCGCTTGATATCTGCGTACCTGTAGGGTGAGACTAATACCTTCCTCTTCCTCTCTCTTATTCTAAAGAATTCTCTCATTTTGCTCACCTTGCTCTCAAACATCAGATGGAGCCGAGGTGATAACAGGGGCTTCTCCGAGCCAGGAAAAGTGTATGGTTGGGTTTATAATGGCCCAAGGCTACGTGCAAAGCGTTTGATGTTGGCCACGAAAGCCAACATCAACTTTTATTAAAAAATGATAATCATAAATAAAAAAGGAAGTTTCTAGCTCTCATTATTGTGAAAGTTGGCTCGAAGGTTCATGTGGGCAATCGATGCCAGAGAGGAGTCGCTGAATAAGTTTCTCTCCACAGTTCCTCTCACTGCCTAGCCAGGGAGGTGGGGGGACGATGGGGAGACAAACAATAATAAATAATTCCAACTGCCTTGAGCTTCCTGTGTGGCAAGGTGGAATAAAAAGGCATACAATAAAATATCATGTATTACATAAAAACATATCGGAACCAATTATGCCAAACATGATTTATTTATTTGCGGATTTATATGTGAAGTGCTCTTTGAAGCTTGCATAATAAAAAAGAATTAACACTTTTCAAACATTATTTAAATCAATAATGACATGAAAAACAATATACAAAAGGCAGCAAATAAAAACTGAGTGAAGTATGAGAAATTGCAATAGCAAAAGTACTATTCATATTGTCTGTCTATGTGTTCAAATTTTTTAAAAAATATTACTAGAGTTGATTTATTAATTGCTTTCTAAACCATTATCTCAAAGCGATTTACATATAAAATACTGTAATTAAAAACAGTTTAAAAGTGGACACTTGTGGCAGAGACCCATTTATCCAGCTGGGAAAGCCCATTGGAACAGAAACATCTTCAGTTTTTTCTGGAAAATGCAGACAGTGAGGACCTGATATATCTGGACAGGAATGCTATTCCACAGGGCAGGAGCAGCCTTACTAAAAGCCCTGGTCTGAGATACTGTAGTATCTCAAGTACCGTATTTTTCGCCCCATAGGACGCACCGGCCCATAGGACGCACCAAGTTTTTTGGGGGGAAATAAAGGGGGAAAAATTATTTCCCCCCCCCCAGGCGCTTGTGGGGCCGGCAGCGGGGAGAAGCGCTCTTCTCCCCGCCGCCCGCCTGCAGACCAGGTCCGGGGACAGCAGGAAGACACGCTGTGCCTCCCAGCTGTCCCCGGAGCTTGCGGGGCAGGCAGCGGGGAGAAGCGCTCTTCTCCCCACCGCCCGCCTGCAGACCAGGTCCGGGGACAGCGGGAAGACGTGCTGCGCCTCCCAGCTGTCCCCGGAGATTGCGGGGCAGGCAGCGGGGAGAAGCACTCTTCTCCCTGCCGCCCGCCTGCAGACCAGGTCCAGGGACAGCGGGAAGACGCGGTGCGCCTCGCAACTGTCCCCGGAGCTTGCGGGGCTGGCAGCGGGGAGAAGCACGCGTCTCCCCGCCGTCAGCCTCCAAACCACATCGGGAGACAGCGGGATGGTGGCATTCCGCCTCCCCGCTGTCCCCCGACCTTGTGGGGCTGGCTCTGCGGCTCTCCTGAAGCCTGGAGAGCATGAGGGGTCGGTGCGCATCGACCCCTCTCGCTCTCCAGGCTTCAGCGAAAGCCTGCATTTGCCCCATAGGACGCACACACATTTCCCCTTCATTTTTGGAGGGGGAAAAGTGCGTCCTATAGGGCGAAAAATACGGTAACCTGGTCCTGAGCTATATAGAACCTTTTATGTTAGTACCAACACCTTGAACTTGACCTGGTAGCAAATTGGTAGCCAGTGCACATCCCACAAGCGATGTTCTATGTTGGGGGTAGTTTGCCCCCACAAGCAGCCTAGTTGCCTTCTGACATATAATCCTATAGGTAGTACCAATATTATTTTCCACACACGGCAGACAAGCCAAGAAAGAGAGGCTAGTGAGTTCTTGGCAGAGGCTGGACTTGAACTGGGGTGTTTCTGATTTCAGAGCTCACTCTCTTAGGCAGTGATCATTTTAATCTTTGGATTTAATGGTCTTACAGCATTTACAGCTTTTTAGATGAGGCTGGGGAACTTTTTTGATAGTCTGGGGGCCACATTCCCCTGGAAACAACCTTTCAGGGGCCACATGGTAGTAGTAGGTGGGGCCAGGAGCAAAAATGTACAGATCCATGGATTACCTTTGTGCAGCAGGGCACTTTGCAGCCGTGCAAAGGCCAGTACATCTCGCCACTGAGGCAAGCAAGAGACTTAGTCATGGTTCAAGGACATGTCCCAGTTGGGTACCAGCACTTGAGGAGGATGCAGAGGGTGGGGGGGATGTTGTCTGGAGGGAGTCCAAGGGCCGGATAGACAGGACTAGAGGCCTGAGGTTCCCCACCTCTTCTTTCAAAACATGTCTGCGTTTGGGGGCCCCTTCTGCTCCCCCCCCCAATTCTGCCCTGATGACACCACTGCTCTCAGCTACTTGGCTGCACCAACTGTCAATTACACGGTTCTGCTACATGTGCACAATTTTTGTGCAGGTTTCAGAATGCAGATGCTGCTGGCAAGGCATGTCGATGGACTGAATTGGGTAAAAAAAAATTCCCAGCACAGAGTTCGCGACCCTGAGTCGAGAGCCTCAGCTGCAGAAGGTTTGATCGACTGCCAGGGCAGGGTGGCGTAGCAAAGCCCCCGCATCGAGGGGGATGGTTGAGCGTGCTGAATTGTACTTGGACAAAATGCCGCCTAATTTGTATGGTCCACTCCTCCAACACCACACACACACTCACACACAGAGCCCTGAGCTTTCACAGCTTCTGTATAAGCAAACGCTCTCAGTGGTGTCGTGTCCCGAGCTCCAAGGAGGCATCATGGAGGGGCTGCTCAGACCAGAACAAGGGGTGAGGTGAGTTAGAGGAGCTGCCATTGATGACCCATTGGTGACTCCTCCTCTGCATCACACCACCGTCCCCAGGAAGTCTCCCCAGGATTCAAGACACCTTGGGACTCTCCTCAGATCGCACCTCCTATCCAGGCCACACCCCTCACTGACTATGCTCCACCCCTTCCTTAAGTGTTTTTGCTTGGATGGAATGTGTCCTTGATGAACTATGGTAATGCCTCTTGCTCTCCTGCATGGAGAAACCTCTGGCTTTTCCGTGACTGTAGCATAATGGGCAATACCAAGAGCCATATCCATTGTCCTGTCTGATTTTGCTTCTGGCCCCCACCAGTGGCATGTGGCCCCTGGAAAGTTGCTTTGGGAGGTGATGTGGGCCCTCGACCTGCAGAGCAGACACATTCTATCGGCTATATTGTTTTCCATTCTTTACTTGATTACAGTCTTGTAAGGCCTGGGTTTGCTGCCCGCAACCCTCCATTGCATCCCCACCTGCCCAGCCTCAATACTGCCAAAGTGTTGGGGCTGAAAGACAGGAGTGGGGATTATTTAAGAACATGGAAGAAGAGCTTGCTGGATCAGACCCATGGCCCATCTAGTCTAGCATCCTGTTCTTACAGGGGCCAAACCAGATGCCTGTGGGGAACCCGCAAGCAAGACTTGAGAACAAGAGCATCGCTCCCCCTCTGTGGCTTCCAGCAACTGGGGTTCAGAAGCATTACTGCATTACTGCCTCTGACTGTGGAGACAGAGCATGGCTCCAGTGTGGCTGGTAGCCATTGATCACTTTACCCACCATGAATTCTTCCGATCTTCTTATAAAGCAATCCACTTTAGAAGTCAGTGTGCTTACAACGGGCTCCCCACTTAAACCTCCAGCCCCTAATGCTTGCATGGCTCAGTAGGTCATGATAGTGGGGCCAGGGCCAGGGGGTACAGCCCTGATCCAGCCTGGCCCATCTCATCTGGGCTGTAACTCATGAAGAGGCTTTCTGTGTCTGCCCTTTCCTCTCCTGCCGAGTTGCATATGCTGGTTGAACCAGCAAGTGTATTCCAGGACGGACTGGATTCTGCCAGCACTAGTGGGGGCTTAAACCAGCCTAATGAGGCAACTGAGCTTTTTTTTTTTTCCTTGTTAGTCAATCTAATCAGTTATTGCAGTTGCTCTTTCTGGGAAGTTTGGTGCACAGGAAGGAACTTGTACTCTCGATAGATCTCGCTGTGCAGTGGGAGGGAATTTAATGTGTTTGCACACACACGCGCAACCCTTTCCCAGCCTGCACATTACATCTCCAATATGTCCTCTGCGCAGCCATACGCTAATGTGGCTCCTTGGGATTTGATCCATAATTCACTCATTAGAGCACGCTGCCACAGCCGTTTGAAGGAATGACACCTTTTAGCACAGAAAGCCTTGATTTTTTATTTCCGGCTTGGCAGTTTTAATAAATTGCTTGCCGTGGAGATTTGAATATTTATTCTCTATCCCCTCCCTCCCACCGCTTATCACCCTCCCCAGCCTCGACAAGCGTTTTGTTGTTTTGTTATGTTTTTCTCATCTCGCTGTTTAATTTTGCAGGGGTGGAAAGCGGAGGGGGTGGGAGAGAAGAGGGAGAAAGCATTTTCTGGTTTATTTTTTTCTTTCTCCTCTCGGATGCTGACAGCTACGCTGGAGCGATGGGAGATGGAGGGGAGCCAACGGGGTTATTAGAGCTATTTATTTGTATTTCTGTGGCACCTGGAGGAAAGCCGAAACTCCCATTGCTCACGGAGATGTGCCAGCATGTGAGCGAGGCTCTGCCGCTTCCGTGGTCTGGGTGGGTGCCACAGAGAGTGCATCCTCTGCACAACTGTCTCTGCCCCTTCCTGGCTGGCTGCTATCAGGCGTATGGTTCTCTCCCATTGTCAAAGGCCCAAAGATGAGAGCCTTGGAAATGGCCTTGTATCACCAGTTCAGACTGCTAGACAAATTTACAGAGGAGGAACCCATCAATGGCTACTAGCCAGGATGGCTTGACTCCTCCTCCACGGTCAGAGGCAGTAATGCTTCTGAATACCAGTTGCTGGAAGCCACAGGAGGTGAGAGGCCTCTTGTGCTTGGGTCTTGCTTGCAGATTTCCCATTCAGGCATCTGGTTGGCCACTGTGAGAAGAGTCAGCAGGATTAGGAGGGCCATTGGCCTGATCCTGCTGACTCTTCTTACATTCTTTCCTGGGCCAGCACTGTTCATTCTTCTGCTTTCAGAGTGTTCTTGTAGCAGGAACACTCAACCCCTGAGCTACGATCTCTCTTGAAATGTGCAGAATGAAGGACAGAAGAAGAGTCTTGCTGGATTAGGCCATCTAGTCCAGCATGCAGTTCTCCCTGCAGCCATCCAGGTTCCTATGGGAAATTCACTAACAGGATATGAAGGTAATAGGCTTTTGTTCTTTGCATTTAAACCTCCAGAGGAGATGGAGGGCGAAAGAATTCACACCAAGCCTCCATTGTACATAACAGTCCTGGGTCAACTGACAAGTTTTCATTAGTTCCTAATTAAAATCATATCAAAATCTGTCTTCCCAAGTCCCAAACCTCAGAATCAACCTTCTCAAGACTAAATTATTATTCTTTAATATGACCATCAATGCAAACATTTCCATTTGTGCTTTGGTTGTTTGCTTACAAAGCCATTTAAAGACAGCTACCTGCAGTAAAATCAAACAATGAGAATACTGCAAAACTCAGTCTGCAAATGTATCTTGAGCTGGCTTCATTCCATACTCCCTACCCCCTGCCCCCCGTTCTGCCCACTCTAAGAAGAAGAAATACTTACAAAGTGGTCTGGGACCTGTCTCTCTATCCCTTTAACTTTTAAAATGTTTTGAGCTGCTTAGAGCAGCTCTGTGGCCAGGCTGCCACACAGTTTAAATATGTATAAAGGAATGAGGAGGCAGCCCCCTGGGTCCCTTTGTAAGTTCCTTATGGACCTAGGCCCTTACCTACTCTGTTGAGTATGTGTCTTAATCCTCAGGTCGGCATTCATATCTGTGTATGGACCTGAGGAGAGTGGAATAAGAAAGCCTGCCCCAAATGTGGCTCAAACTAGAAGCCTCCCTGACCCTAGCCCACAGCAATGGTAAAAACCCTTTGTAGTAGCCAGGTACGAAGTTAAAACAGTCCAAATTCCTGGTGAAATGAGAACGTCTTGAACATTGGCCTTTGGGAAGGGCATGGATGTTTGCCAACCAACTGGTGAAACGAATATGGAAGGAACAGGATTACCAGGTCAGGAGCATCCCAGACCTTGAGATATCAGGGTGCAAACCTGAGACCTGAGAGCTCAAATAACACTGCAATAATAGGCTCAGCAATGCAGATCTGGGCCAACATCCTGGCTGCTGTGTTTTGCCCTAGCTGGCTTCTGAACATCATTTGCCGTTGTTGACAGCATCAATCTGCTTTTTGGGGCTCAGCAGACCCCTTTGAAGCCCTAGCTGGAAATAAAGTTAATGACTGATTTCAAAATGGCTCCGGTTTAATGTAAAAAAAGATGGATGTTATTGGTAGGCTGTTCCAAAAACATAGCACAACACAAAGACTGTTAGAGTACTTTGAGCCTCTCAATGTTAACTTAAATCCCTCGTTTTGTGCTGTCAGGAAGAGTAAACAGAAGAGAAGCAGAGGTGAAATACAGGATTCATAACAGGAGAGAACAAAAATCAAGAACAAAAAACGCTTTGGTGAAATACTGTGTTCATAGTAAATATTAAAAGGGGTCTAGTGAACACCAAATAGCCTAGCCGCCCCAAAAAAGAACAACACAAATTAGAAATCAGTGTTCCAAGTTTGCATTATGAGTGTCAACTCATAAGAACTTACAAGAAGAGTCTGTCTGTTACAGCAGGCCAATGGCCCATCTAATTCAGCATCTTTTTCTCACAGTGGCCAACCAGATGGTTCAGTGAGAAGCCTACAAACAGGACCTGAGTGGCAACAGCACTGGCCCCTCCTGCAGTTTCCAGCAACTGGTATTCAGAGGCATACTGCCTCCCAACAGCAGAGGTGGAACAATAGCCATTGTAGCTAGCAGCTATTGATAGCCTTCTCCTCCGTGAATTTGTCCAGTTCTGTTCTAAAATCTTCCAATTCTGGTGACAACATAAAGCTGATTTAGAGCAGAATTAGACCCCTAGGGTAAAATTCCCCTTCACTTTGTTTCTTTTGATGTGCACATGTGTCCCTTGGTAGTACAAAAAAAATGAAATTCATGATAGAAGCAGAATGTGAAGTTAATTTTCCTTTTTCTATTTCAAGAAGTTGCTAGGCTTGAAACAGACCCTATTTTGCTCGGAGGTTTGGTAGTTCCACTTTCCCCTTGGTTTCAGTAGGTGGTAGATTGGGGAATTTGATAGTTTGCAGATGCAGGACCACGTGAGCAGCCCTTGGGCCCTGTTCTCGAACCATTTTTCTACAGCATCTCCAGTGGTGCTTTGCCCACCCCTGTTCATGTCTATTGAGACTGTATGACTTAGTAGAGCTCAATGGGGATTGGGTCAGGAGGAGACTTTGGGTCACTTCGCTCAGGATCTGAGGTTGAATCTACTCCATTGGCAGTGCTGGTACCAAGGGCTTGATAGTCTTCTTCTTGGTCACAGCTAAAATTGAGAAACCCAGAAGGTGGGAGGTGTACCAAGAATTATCCATGCAAAATTGATATTCTTGCATTACCGGGTTGGCGGAAAAATGCAACACATAATGGCAGAGTGTTGGAGGGTTTAGTGGACCATGGAAGGTGTGAAGCTGGGAGGTGTCCCTTGACCTTTTTTACTAACACTGAGGTGTCTGGTGTTACACCCCTGGACTGCACATGATTTGCTCTGGCAGGGTGGTAGGTATAAGGAATGAAATGCTACCATCGATTTCCAATAATGTTTCATATCCAGTCCAGTATGTGTTATCAGCCTGAGTTGTATGTAGTCAAGACCAGCCTGATGCCCTCCAGATGTTTTTGGACTACAGCTCCCATCCGCCTCAGCTATCACAATCTGTGTCTGGGTTGTTGTTTTTGCTTGGCAGTTGTTCTGTTTGCATTTGAGAATGTCAGTAAAGGGCCATAGCTCAGTAGCAGAGCAATCTGCTTTGCATGCTGGGTTCAATCCCTGGATAGGGCTGGGAGAGAGAGGCTCCTGCCTGAATCCCTGGAGAACCTGCTGCCAGTCACTGTAGACAATACTGATCTGTATGGACCAATGGTCTGATTCAGTATAAGGTGGCTTCTTATATTCCTATTAAAATAAGACCTTTATTCAGAACCACAAGGGCTAAGCTTTTTCTTTTTCTTTTAGGGAACGGCTGTAGCTTAGTGGTAGAGCATCCCAGGTTCAATCCCCAATGGCATCTCCTGGTAGGGCTGGGAGAGCTCCCTCCCTGAAATCCTGGAAAGCTGCTGCAAGTCAGTGTGGACAACACTGAGCTAGATGGACAAGCTTCCTATATTCCTACTAAATAAAGTTATAAAAAACTGGAATGGTCTCCCTCAGAAGGTTGTGATCTCTCCTTTCAGGAGGTTTTTAAGCAGAGGTTGGGTGGCCATCCGTCATGGATGCTTTAGATTAGATTCCTGCATTGCAGGGGGTTGGACTAGATGATCCTTGGAGGTCCCTTCTAACTCTACAATTCTATGATTTTATTATTATTTTTTTACAGTCAGTCTGATGCTTTGGTAGGTTAGATGGTGGTGGTGGAGCAGACCAGGGGGTGGGCAAAAGGTGTAATGTACCATAACCTCCATAGGATTTCAGAGAAATATTGTTGACCTATTGAGCAAAGCCAAGGGAGAAATGAACAATTTTGGTTTCTCCTTAGAACATGTAACTCCTCTGAATTGCACCCCAGTGGGAAAAACGGGCTGGCCCCCAAAACTACTTTTGTGCAGCTGGCATGCTGAAGGGTTGTGCCCGACCTGGAAATGCTGGAAGTTTTGAAGCCTAGGATTGGAAGATTGGGGAGTAGGCTGATGCCACTTTGAGAGCAGCATAGCCTGCCTGTGTGCTTCCTTTTGTGTCGATAAGCAGATTAAAGTTATCCTGCACTTCGCAGTGCTTTCTCCTCTGAACAAAAAATGAGTCTTCTGAAGGTTATCTTGAACTTTGCAAACTTAAGTGTTTGGTGGAAAGAGAGATAAATGATCTGAGCTGATAACCCTTTTCAAAGGGGTTAAGACCCTCCTGACCACCACCGATTGCGTTCCTCCCTAGGTAGCTGATCCCAGCTCACCTCCTGCAGTATCAGTCTTTGTTTATCTATTGGCCAACTTCTGCCAAAGTTCGGGAGTCTCATCAGGTCCTTCCGTGTCTGGGATTCTGCCTGCAGTCTGCAGAGAGACACACAAACAGAGGGCTGAAGTATCTTTCGGATTTTCCGTTGAGAGACCCACGTGGGCTGCTTCTTGTTCTTCAAGGCATCGTAGGGTGCGCAGAATTTGCAGTTTCTCGCTTTGAAGGAAGGGGTCTTGAGAACGTGAGTAGGCCAAACCACAGTGGGTCTCTTGGGTCCAAGGCGGCGCATTGGGAAAACGGAGAGGCAGGACACAAAGCCAACAGGCCTCCTGCGCTGTTTGTCCTCAACAGTTTGTATTCTGAGGTACACTGCCTTTGAACATGGAGGTTCTATGGGACCGATAACTGCTGCTGGACCTCTGAGGACCCCAGCTTGGTGGGAGAGCGCTTGCCTTGTGTTCAGTAGACCCCAGGTTTAACCTCCCTGTCTTTGGGACTGCCTGAAACCCTAGAGAGTGACTGCCAGTCAGTGTAGGCACCCTATGCCTCTGGGGTTAAATTCACACTGGTGTGCTCACTTCCATCTTCTTCAAAGCTACTGCGAGCCAACATCATAGGATGACTGCAAGTTTTAGGAAGCTGCCTTATACTGAGTGAGGCCATTGGCCTGTCTTACTCAGTATTGTCTACACTGACTAGCAATGGCTCTCCAGGGTTTCAGGCAGGAGTCTCTCCCAGCCCTAGCTGGAGATGCCATTGGGGATTGAACCTGGAATCTTCTGCATGCCACTGAGCTATGGTCCTTGATAGCAGAAAAAGCAATTTCTGTATCCCTTTTCACTTTCCTCACCCTCACCTGCTTTGTTGCCTAACAGTTCCTTAACGACATCTAGGTTAGTGAATATTCCAGCATCTAGTGGCAATGAATTCCATAAGCTGATTATGCATTACGTGAATAAATACTTAGGCTTTTATCTGTCCTGAATACCCTGCCAATCATGGTTCCCTTTGGCTGGGTTACCCTGAATCTTCGAGAGAATAAACGAATCATTACTCTTCCTTTGGTCTCTGCGTCACTCATAATCTTTTATGAAGCTCTGCGTTGGTTTGATAAGATGCAAAGCTGTGCTGTGAAGGGTTCCCTGTGTTCAGCCAACTTATGCTGAATGGGAGTTGGACCAAAAAAAACCCCTGAAGAGATGCAATTTGGCCACCAGCTTAGTGGACGCGCTCCCCCCCCCCCCTGCAAGAGGTCATACCTTTTTCATGAAAGTTGGCTGTGATTTAGTTACTTTTAGAAGAAATAATTTTGCCAGAGGCCCTTGAGGTGCTTTGCAATTATAATCAGATGAGAGAAGCAGTTACCCAGGGCCACCCAAATCTCAGTCCAAGCTTCTCATGTTCTTAAGAACTGCCATGCTGGACGGGTCCAGAATTCTAACTAGTCAGATGCCTCTGGGAAACCCCATAAACAGCATATGGGGGTAACAGCCCCCCACCAGTTCTGCATCCCTAACACTGAGTATTCTGAGATTTACTGCAGAATTTGCATTTACCCGTCACCCTTTCCTGTGTTTCTGAAGTCCACAGCTGCAACTGTGATTCCTGTATTTCAAGGGGTTGGGCTAGATGACTCTTTAGGTCTCTTCTAATTCTACAAATTCTATGATTCTGTGAGTGTGGGTGCTTATATGGCCAAAACAAGGCACACACACACACACAAGTAAGTATTGGGAAGCTTGGGGGAACCCCAGCATTTTCAGAAGTACAAGAGATATGTGGGCGGGGTAGGGGGAAAATTCCTAAGCAGGGAGGGAAGCCAACAGCAATCCAGTGATAACTGAGCATGCTCAGTGACCCACAGAATGCTGATTGGCTGTTGGGTAAGTGTGTGTGGAATGGAATGCTTGGACGAGAGCGCACTTGGCTGGGAGGAATCCTGCACAGGGGCACCCCACGCAGCAACCTTTTGTCGCAGCTCCCTCTAATTATTCTTGATTTAGACAGTTTTAGAGCAATTTCCCATGCATTCGCTCAGACCTTTGTATGAGTCCAGGATTTCCAACAAGGGCAAGTAGATATTTTTGAGAAGCTCATGAGCCACAGCAAGGATGCAATGACCATTCCTTCTTGTTTCTCCCCAGGTCCCTGAGGCATAGTGCCCCTGGCCACGTAGGTTCTGTTTAGCAAACATAATGGGTCAGACAGCTATCTTCTTTGCTTGATATTATAGTGCTTGGAGATTCCATATTGTGATGCCCTCCAGATGTTGTTGAACTCCAACTTCCATTATCTTTGACCATTGGCTATTCTGGCTGGGGGCTGATGGGAGATGGAGGCCTCATCTGCACTACACATTTAAAGCAGTATCATACAACTTTAAACAGCCATGGCATTGTAGGTTTGTGGTTTGCTGAGAGTTGCTAAAAGATCCCTATTCACCTCTCAGAGCTACAGTTCCCAGAGTTCCCTGTGAAGAGGGATAGATAGTTAAACTGTAGCTCTGTAACGGGAATTGGGGCCTCCTAACAACTTTCAGCACACTTAACAAACTACAGTACCCAGAATTCTTTGGGAGAAGCTGTGACTGTTGAAAGTGGCACGATACTGCTTTAAATATATAGTGCAGATGGGGGCTACATCAAGGAAGGCTGGGTACACTGCCATGAGAAAAATGAGCCATCGCTATCAGTGGTGTTATCCTCCCAAGTCCCTCTTCTGATCCATAAAAGGACCAGTGCTTCAGTTTTTTCAGCTTAGAACGTGCCGAAGTGGGACAGGAGAAAGCTTGGAGCAATATTGTCTTCTTGAAGAGAGATTTGTGGGGGTGGGGAGTTGCTGCTGCTGCAGCTGCTGGGTGACTTTACACATAACCTGGATAATTGTTTTGTTTGAAGTTTTAAGTCGTGCTCTCTCTCTTTCTGTTTCTGACTCAATCAGAAAGGTGTTAGAAGCATCTGGGAGGATCTGTGTGGGTAGGAGGGCACGCGTCTCTAAAAAATACCCTCTGCATCAAAGGAGGAAGGGATCCCACTTATCTTGTGTAAGGGATGTGCTGTTTTTGTCGCTGCTGTTTTTGCATCCTGCCTGGAACATAAGAAGTTAAGAAGAGCCTGCTGGATCAGGCCAATGGCCCATCTCATCCAGCATCTGGTCTCGCAGGGGACAACCAGATGTCCCAATGGGAAACTCACAAGCAAGACCTGAGCGCAAGAGCAAATCTCCCCTTCTGTGGTTTCCATCAGATGGTATTCAGATGCATTGCTGCCTTCGACTGTGGGAGGCTTTAAATAAGATTGGACAAATGCATGGAGCAGAAGGCTATCCAGGGCTGCAAGCCACAGTGGCTGCGTTCTGCCTCTACTGTTGGGAGTCAGTGTGCCTCTGAATACCAGTTGCTGGGAATCACAGGTGGGGAGAATACTCTTGGACTCCAGTCCTGCATGCAGGCTTCCCAGTTGAGGCATCTGCTTGGCCACTTTAGGAACAGGATGTTGGGCTAGGATGGGCCTTTGGCCTGATCCAGCAACGATCTTCTTACACTTTTCAGCTGCTTTTTCTTAGTAATTGTTATGATGACCCTGCAAAAGAGGTCAGCAACTTTATTCCCATATTGTAGATGGAGGAGTTGAGGCTGAGAAAGGAGGAGGCCTTGTCTAGGACTACCTATTGAGATTCCAGCTGGGGGGACTTTTGACAGTGTTACGCCAACTGACCCTGCACTATCCCTTGGCTCCGTTTCCACCTAGCTTTTTGCAAAAAAACAAAACAACAGAAAACCTTGGAAGTGTTGTGTTTTGAATCTTCTCTGTTTGCTCTAAAAAATTGCCCCTCATCTTTCATGCTTAAATTATTTTGCTTGTAGCTGTACTGTATCATTTTTCTTGTTAAATCATTCCTGTGCGTCCATACTCCTCTCCAGTTATGACAATATGGGCAGCCCTGTTGCCTGGGGCTGATGGGAGCTGGAGTCCAAAATGGCCATGCTGGCCCAGGGCTGATGGGAATTGTAGTCCAAAACAACTGGAGAGCACCAGGCTGGCAACGGTGTATTGCATGAGGTCATGTGGGGCAAAGCACAGTACCTTGATATATCTCCCAAACTCCTGTTTTGGCAGCTGACATAGTTTGTCATCTCCCAAGTGATGCCGTTGGTTCTTAAGCCAATATTGTGATCCTCATGTTATTGGCTGCCCACAAGCTGAGGCTGTAAGATCAAAGTGCGCCACTTTGTACAGTACATAAACCTGAAACGTGTGTGCTATTCACTTGTTGACTGTCCCTGTGCCTGCATGTTTTGCAGGACAAGGCAGTAGAGAGGGCTACCCTGCTTCAGACTGCGGGGGGACAAAATTGCATTTGTTATTTAGATTTGTAGTCCATGTATTCAGAACAGGTTCAGAAAAAGGCAACCGAAATTATCAAGCAGGTGGAGCGACTCTCCTATGTGGAAAAGTTGTAGCATTTGGGACTTCTCAGTTTAGAGAAAAGGAGAGTAAGAGGTGATGTGGTGGAAGTTTGCAAAATAATGCCTGGCACAGAGGAAGCGGATAGAGAGAAGTTCTCCCTCTGACATCACGCTGAAACTTAGGGATGTGCAATGAAACTGCATGTTGGAAGATTCAAGGCAGGTAAAAGAAAGTCCTCCACTCACTCCCACAGGAGGCAGTGATGGCCACCAACTTGGGTGGTTTTAAAATAGGATTAGACAAATTCATGTTAGAGAAGGCCATCAATGGCTACTAGGCACAGTGGCTCTGCTCTGTTTCCATGGTTAGAGGCAGTAATCCTTTTGAATCTGAAACCCTCAGTTGGGGAGAGAGCTCTTGTGCTTGGGTCCTGCTGGGCCTTATGTTAGTTCCTCAAACCTTGGCCATGTTGGCAGGTAGCCATTTCCAATTGCCTTTGTATTGAGGTGTCATCCCACTTGCCTGATTCCCAGCTGGATGATAATTATTATGCTAGAATAATAATTGCAAGGCAAAACATGTCTCAGAACATCTATTTCTATCACGTTGAATCCTCTGTGGAGTTTCTTCTTCTTCTTTTGTATTTTTACTGACGTTGTTAAACATATTTTGGTTGTGTGGCAGGTGGGCGGGCAGGAAGGATAAGGGCTATTTGTGATGGCAAAGCTTGCTTCCAGAAGATAACATCTTGGTAGCTCATTGAAGAAAACGTCACTTCTCTTTGTCAGCTTTTTGTTCTGTGAGACAAGTCATCTGTGCAGGGATGGCCCAAGAAATTATGCCGCCTGAGGCCAAGGATAAGATGGCGACTTTCCCCATTACAGGGATGGAAGATGACCAGGCTGGCAGGTGGATGTTACTTCAGCTTCCTCCAATACACCAGAGGGCAGGAGACAGTGACCACATTCACACCACATATTTGAAGAGCTGTCATACCACTTTAAAGAGTCCTGGCTTCCCCCAAAGGATTCTGGAGCTGAATCCTGTTAAGGGTGCTGAGAGTTGCTAGGAGACCCCTATTTCCCTCCTGCTGCCACAGTTCCTGGAGTCCCCTGTGAAGAGGAATGAAAATCACTTTGGGAAAACGGAGGTGATCTGGCGGAATGAATGTTGCCTGATAAACACAGGACCTCTACAGAGCGGCTTTTTTGTGCTGTTGAAAACAGGCAGTCTTTGAACAGCTTCTTCATGCTTCTCACAGAATAAGTTCAAGGAGACGCTACAGATGAAGGCCTCCTTTTCACAGCCATCCCTGACATTCTTGCCACATAATTGTGCTCATGGGAAGCTGCTGCTGCTGATAATGCCACAGGTGAAAGGAGTAATACAAAAGGGTGATGACACATGAAGAATTCTTGCATTTTAATAGCTGTTTGCAGTGACATGCTAAAAGTCTGTGGACACAGAGTTGGTCATGCAACATCATGGATGTTTTAGTAGAGTTTTCTGCATTGCAGGGTGTTGGACTAGGTTATCCTTGGAGCACCTTCCAACTCTACAATTCTATGATTTTATAATTGTAGCCGTGTGTGTGTGTGTGTGTGTGTAAATAGAGGTCTTTGTACAACGCTCAGCACCCTTAACAAACAGTTCCCAGAATTCTTGGGGGTAGCCGTGACTGCTCAAATTGCTGTCATGGTGCTTTAAATGTATGGTGTACATGTGGCCTAGCTTAGGGAGGTTCGGAACAGGCATACACAGCTCTATCCACACCCCGACTCTCAGTATCTGCCACCTGAGGCCACAGCTTCACCTTGTCTCAGGGCAGGGCTGGCCCTGTGGAGAAGCTGACCCAACTCCCGAGTTTGCTCCAAGGCGTCTTTGGCATTAAGCAACCCTTTTGTCCTCCTTCTTTGAACCCAGTTATATGGGACAAACCAAACAGGGTTGTGCTTCTCCAGGAGGTGGGGAGAGCCCTCTTTCTGTAGCTTATCACTTACGGTAGTCCTTTCTTGTAAATGAGAAAGGTTCAGAAGGGTTTAAGTGATGCCGTTTTTCTGGTTTGGGGCCAAATGGAGGAAAGGGTAAGTTTTGAAATCTGTTGCAGAATTTGGAAGGTTGTGTACTTGGCTTGTGCAAGATTTATTTGCTCTTTCAGAGACCTTCAGGAACAAAGCCTGTTAAAATTTTCCCTTTGTGGAAGGGAGAAGATCCCTCCTTTCTTCTTCCTCCTCCTGTGCATGACCCCAAGCTGGATCAGCTGACATTATTGATCCCCACCCCAAGAACATAAGATGAGCCTGATGAATCAGGTCAAAGGGGACTCATATAGTCCAGTGTCTTATTCTCACGGGGGCCAACCAGATGCCTGTGGGAAACTCACAAGCAGGATTGGAGCACAAGAGCCCTCTCCCCTCCTGTAGTTTCCAGGAGCTGGTATCCAGCATCATTGCTGCCTCCAACTGAAGTGCAACAGCATAGCCAAAATGGCTACTAGCCATCGACAACCCTCTTCATGAATTTGCCCCATCCTCTTTTAAAACAGTCCAACTTGGTGGCCATCACTGCCTCCTGTTGGAATTGAGTCCCATAGTTTAACTGTGCACTGCATGAAGAAGCACTTCCTCTCCATTTCATTTTTAGGCCCAGTGTTCCACTATAACTAAAAAATAAATAAATTACAGGTGGACAGTATGGAGGCTTATAACCTAATAATAATTATAGACATGCAAGAAAAATAGAGGGAGGGGAAAGGGGGCATTTTCAGAATTGATGGTTGCTTATGCATCAAATGGACAACGATTTGGGAAGCAAAAGCAGTGGCTTTGGGGGGGGCGGATCTGTAGTATTTTGTCCCACAAACACACGCATAAACGCTGCAAATGGTGATTATTATTTTTTGGGACCCCTGTCTCCTGCTGTTTTACTATCACCAATTATTTTTAAAAGCAGGGTTGTTTTACACCCTGGGAATAGTTACAGCTATTACTAAACCATGCGGTGAACAGGATGTTGTTGCGATGACAATGATGTACATCAGTGTCCCCCATCCTGGGACTCTCCAGATGTTGCTGGACTCTGATTACCAGTCCTAGCCAGTAAGATCTGTGGATAGGGACAGTGGGAGTTGTGATGCAGCAACATTGGGAGGGCACCAAGTTGGGGAACACCCTATCACAACTTAAGAATGTAAGAGGAGTCTGGCTGATTGAACAGGCCAGGGGCCCATCTATCCCAGCATCCTTTTCTCTCAGTGTCCAGCCAAAACAAAACAATCATCTATCTTCTGAAGGTTGGATCAGATAGTGTTGCTATTCAGAATATGGCTCAAGGAAACTGGGAGCATTGATGGCAGCATGCCTGGCCCCAAGACCTCTTGGCCGCTGAGTGGGCGCAGCTCAAGAGAAACTTCTCCCCAGCCATGATCCATGAGGATAGTCATCCCAAAATAAATGAGGGCCTGCCTTTGGCAAGTTCCCGTTTCAGTGGTGCTCACCCAGGAGATCTGTTCTCCCAAGAGGAGCCTGCTGGGTTAGGTCAGTGGTCCTTCTAGTCTAGCATCCTGTTCTCACAGTGGCCAACAAGATGTCCATGTGCCAGGCCTTAGTGCCACAGCAAGTCTCCCTCTCCTGCGGTTTCTTGTAACTGATTCTCAACAATATAACACCTCCGACTGTGGCGGTAGAGCACAACCACCAGGGTTTTTGCTATCATAGCCAAGTTGGTAGACCATGAGACACTCACTCTCAGGGTCTTGGGCAAAAGATTACTGCATGGCAAGGGGTTGGACTAGATGACCCTTCCAACTCTACAATTCTATGATTCTATGAAGTTCGCTGCCAACCAGGATGTTCGTGGGATGATGTCACAGTAAAGCGCAGCCTGTCTGATGACTGCATGCTGATGTCACTGAGGGCAAGTGAAGCAGTGCTGCTTTCTCTCTCTGCTCTTAAGTGACTGCTTTTCCGTCCTTTGACATGGCACCCAGAATATTGCCTGAGGGAGGCATTTGGGAGAAGGTGCCTCAGCCCTAACATACACATTTTTAACATTCATAGTGTAGAATTATTTTTCAAATCAAACTTCCATTGTGCTAGCCAATGGCCGTGACATCATCCATAACTAAATATACAACAAAACCACAACCGAATCTAACAGAAACCTTTCTTACAAGGACAGATAAAATAGAGGGGAGTCGCATATGGATTGTGTGAATTAGATCTTCAAGTCCTCTTTACAATTAACGGCTAACTTATCTAAATTCTTTGTCCTTATCTTCCTAGCTGCCAAGAGCATAGAGAGTGACTTTATAAGTTGTAAAATCGTTGGCATCACTCGGCAGCCACTTTCTGCTGCAGTTAAGTTGGTTTCCTGCACAAACAAAGGTCTGGATTCTTTTTCTTTGTGAAATAATCCTGCCTCCAATCCTTTCTTTATTTGCCTGCAGAATAGCATTACCCTGGGCTGCTAACTAGCTGTACCTTTCTCTTTCTCCCCATCCTGCAAACCAGAGTGTATGCTACATTTTTTGCTTCCCCTCTCCCGCCCCATCCCTCCTTGTGAGCAGGAGAGCCTTGCTTGGAGCAGATTTAGCAGAATGGCCAGTTTGCTAATGCTGGTCATTTGGAAGCGTCTGTCCGGGAACTGCAGCCCAACCTATGTAAACTGGAGCACCTGCTCAGCTTTGCCGCAGACCCTTAAAGCAACACGCTCAGGCAGGTAGCCTTTATACAGCCTTGCGGTGGTGTGGCTTTCCTCATTGTGGCAGCTGGGACCTGCAAGCGCCCTAGTTCTAATTTGCCAGAGAGTGACTGGCAGAGATCAGAACAGACCTGGATGGTTAATTTGGAGGGTGGTGGGCTGTACTGCAAACAGTCATCCAGCCAGCAGTGGGGTTATATACGGCAGGGCTGGCTCAGGGGCCTGCTTCCCTTGCCCTCTACTCCCCTGTTGTGCTTCTAATCAGCTCATTGGCATGTACAGACAAGTCCCCTCCACAGCCACCACTGTCACCAAGGGGCAGGACAACAGCCAGGAAAGAGGGTTTCTAAATGGAAGCTGTGTTCTGCTCAATTGCGCGTGCATAAGAGGAGAGGGTTTAGGGGATGGCAGATGGATGTGTTAAGAGCCGAGCAGGACGTGCCGCCATCGCTTTGACTGCGAAGAGACGGGTCCCTCGGTCTCCAAATGGCACATTAGACACACGGCTTGCGGTGTGGTGTTGGGAAGGAGGGGGCAGAGAGGCTTGAATTTGCTTTTGTTTAAACGCCTTGGCTTCCAGGTAGTTTGGAAATCCCGAAAACTGCGGTTCCAATGAATCACCGCAAACAAGCGTGCCCATGGAGCTCAGTTAGATTTGCAGGCTGGCTGCCTTCCCTCCCTGAGTTCGTCCTGTTCCGCCCACTCCGTGTGTAGTTGGGGGCTATGTGTCTGCGGGGGCTGTAAAAATTATGTGCCGGCGGAACCTTAATGTTTTAGTATGCATAAATTATGCAAATTGAGCCTCTCTGCACAACTCTGCTCCTGCTAGTCATGGGGAGTGGAGCTCAAGTCCAGCCTTCTGACTAAGTGGGATCTTAAACAGCCACCCCTCTGGCATCTGAGGTTTGCCTGGCGTTGGAAAAGCCTGGCTGCTGGATCAGACCACTAGCTCAGTGGCAGAGCATCTGCTTGCATGCTAAAGGCCACAGATTCAATCCCAGGTGTCTCCAGGCTGGGCAGGAGAGAAACCCCTTACCTGAAACCCTGGAGAGCTGTTGGCAGTCACTGTTGACAGTATTGAACTAGTTGGTTGGTTGGTTGGTTGGTTGGTTGATTGATTACATTTATATCCCACCTAGAGGATCTCCAGGTTATTGCCTGGTTTTCACATGGTTCTCCTCCTCTTTGCTATCCTTACAACAACCCTGTGAGGTAGGTGAGACTGAGAGGTTGTGACTGGCCCACTGGCTAAGTGGGGATTTGAATCACTGGCATAGTGGGGGGGGGCTGAGGGAGCTGTAGCTCTGGGCAGATTTGGGGGAGATTTGGTTGCTCCCCCACAACAGGCTCTTTTCCAACCTCAACGCTCCCTTCGGTCATATGAAATGTGCTGAAACCCCTTAAAGTGCCATGGCTCAGTGGTAGAACACGTGCTTTGCATGCAGAATGTCACAAGTTTGATCCTGGGCATCTCCAGGTAGGGCAGTGCAGAATTAAACTGCAGAATTAAACTGTGGCACTCGCTCTCACAGAAGACAGAATGTCCACCAACTAGGATGGCTTTAAAAATTGATTAGACAAATTCATCAAGATTGTCACAGCAGCGTGCCAGTCAGTCATTCACAGCTGAAAGTTGGAGTTAACTCTTGGTTGAGTGTCAGGCCTAATGAGCAGAGCAGCTCATTCTCTGTGGTCTTACTCCATAAAAACTAGTCCCCTCCTCCCCAAGGCTTTCCCCCAGCCATCAGAGACTGTGCCTGCGTGCAGCCAACCTCTCCTCCACCATTTTAATGCCCCTTCTGGTTCTGGGACACAGGGGAAGGGGGAGACACCTGTGACTCTTCACCAGCCTGACTCATCTCTGCCTCCCTCTTCTCCTTCTCTTTCTTCAGATTCTGCCTCTGATTCTCTCTGCCATTGACTCTCCCAGCTCACTAAGCCCTGTTAGTTTTTCAGCTTTGACACCTCCTCTTCCCAGTCTTTTCCCTCTTCTGCCTCTTCCCACTCATTGTTGTCCCACCACCATTCCCCGTGCTCTGAGCCTTCTTCCTTTGGTGGTTTCCTTCCACCATTCCTCTGTGCCCAACCAGTCCATGGCAGAGGAGAAACCTATTGATGGCTACTAGTCTTGGTGGGTGTGCCCTATCTCCACTGTCAAGAGGCAGCAAATGTTTCTAAATACGTACCGGTTTCTGGAAACCACGAGGAGGGAGAGTGTTTTTGCCCTCTGGTCCTGCTTGCAGGCTTCTTATAGATACATGTTTGACCACTGAGAGAACAGGATGCTGGACTAGATGAGTGTGTGGCCTAATCCAGCAGCCAGGTTCTTCTTCTGTTCCTAAATGTGACCCTGCCCCACACCCATCCCCAACCTTACACGTCATTTTCAGTGTTAGAAACTGAGATATGAAAGCTAGGAGCTTAAGCCTAGGTTATGGGTGCAACAACGGAATGTCTAGGCGTGCTTTTTTAAATAACAAGAATACAAAGCTGAAAATGAATGAACTGCAGCTAAAATATTATGTTCATTTTTCACATGCTCTAGTCCTTCCCCTGCCCACCCATATTCTTAAGAGAGTCTCTTTTCCAGTCTTCAGAGAGTAGCTGGAAATGGGGAGGCAGAAAAAGCTCCTCCTTTCGTTCCACTCTGCAGTTTTAATCTGAAATCTCAGGCGCAATACTGCACCCAGAGCTCAGAAACTGCTCACACTAATGAAATTCCCTGTCGCAAAATGCACCTAGAACAATGGGAGTTTCAGACACTGGTCATTTTCCCAGCCCTTGCCTACTTCCCATTGTTTTAGGATTATCTCTGGCAAGTTTCCGGAGGATCTGTATCTTGAGGAAATGAACAACATGCACCGGAGTTATGGATTGCTATGACATGCCATGACCCTTTGGGATAAAGTGGATCGACTGTAAGTCAAATAAATATAGACTCAATAAAACCATTGCTCTCCTATAGGCAAAAAACCCCCACGCCCCCCCCCCCAGTTCTTTTTCTCCACCTAGCCTGAGTGGCTGTTTTCCTTCCAAGGACTTTGGGGACAGGAGGGACGGCCGCCATCACCTGCATGCTAATTTTGGGTCTTGAGTGCTGGAGCTGCTATTGATTTTCGGAGGTATAAAAATAAATCTACTGTTAAACTGCTGATGTCTTTACTATATCCCCGTTTAGCTGCTATAGCACACTGCGTGGCAACAGACAAAAAGTCCCCCAGGCTGTCTTGGGGAGTGAGGGAGCCGTTAAAAAAGTTATTAGCCTTCTTAGAAAAAAGAGAAAAGGGAGGGAGGAGGATCATCATCCTAAAACTGAGTCACAAGGGAGCCCGCCTGCTGAGCTTGTGTTTTTTTTTTGGGGGGGGGGGGGTTGCAGCGAGAGCTGACTCCAGGTATCGAAAGAAGCCTTCCCCAAGGTCTTGCGCTTTGAATACTTTGGACCACCACTCCCATCAAGCCTGGGGCTGATGGGAGCGGTGGTCTGAAACAGTGGTACCTAAAGTGGGCTGTGGGATAAGAGGCAAGAGGGTGGCAGGGGGGCCCTGGAAGTGGGGGCCCCTCTGAGCGTGTTAGTCGCTTATTTATGATTGACCAGGTGAGAGCTAGAGCAAAACACCTTCCTTCCTTTGTATTTGAAATTCTACTTCTCCCATTGCTTTCAAAGCTATTCCCTTTGGTCATGTTTGTTTGTATTTACAATTCTGAGCTGTCACAATTATTGGTAATAGCTATTGATTTTCTGATCAATTAGCTGCATTACATTTGTGATAGATGGACGTTTGTGCATGTTTGTTGAGCACTTATATAGAAATACTTAATCCTATAAATTTCCTTCACCCTTACACTTTCATTAGTAAGGATGCTTTAAAGTATTTTTCAAGCAGTATCTGGTGTCACTGGCTCAAGCTCAGTTTTATTGAATTAATTAAACTGAATAGTTTTAATTGGCATTTTGAAACAATGCACAATTTTTACTGTTTTGAATCAGAATTGCAGAGTTGGAAGGGATCACAAGGGTCATCTAGTCCAACCCCCTGCAATGCAGAAATATTTTGCTCAACATACGGCTCGAACCCACAACCCTGAAATTAAGAATATCATGCTCTAAAAACTGAGCTATAAATTTTATTGCGTTATAATCTTTCTTAGTGCTTCGCTAAAGAACCCATGAATCTATGAGAGGTGACCATGGAACTGCTGCCTAAAAACCTCTAATGAAGGAGAGCCCACCACCTTCTGAGGGGGTCCATTCCAGTGTCCAAAAGCTCTTACTCTCAGAAAGTTCTTTCTAATGTTCAGTCGGCATCTCCTCTCTTGTCATTTGAATCCATTGGTTCGGGTCCTTCCCTCTGGAGCCACAGAAAACACATCCATCTCCCATGTGACAGCCCTTCAGAGGTAGTACATTGACATCATGACACAACTAGCTTTGCCCTCCATGAATATGTCTAGCCCCCTTTTAAAGGCATCCAAATAACTGTGAGAAAGCTATCTATGGCAGAAGTGGCTTTGTATGTTCAAGATGGTAAAAAAGTGTCAACTATCCATTTCCCTCGTTGAGGTTAAGGAAAAGATCACTGGATGCTTGCGCCACTTAAAGCCCATCTTGACTCCACGTTGCCGTGAAGGCCCCTCCGAGTGCCATTTTAACTCTGTATCCCATCAACCTGAGATCTCTGCATGTTTGGAAGTGATTTAGAGTGCAGTGAACAGCGCTCAAGTGTACTGGAGTGCATTACCCAGCTTCTTTCTGCCTTTAACTGCCACCTGGAGAACTATTGCATTGTTTAAGTTTCCTGGAAGGAATAAGGCAGTTTTGACTACTGCTAGTGAGGGAGGGGGAGCCTTGATGGGTGAAGGCTGGGCAGTTGCTTGTGGGGTGGGGGTGGGGGGCTGCTCAGCCAGGTCCCTCTTTGAGTCTGGGGGCTGCTGCCATTGATGCCACAAGCTCTGATGTGTGTGGGTCTGTGTCAAATTTGTGCTTCGTGGTCCTACTTGAAGGGTCAGTGTCCTGTCCTGTGCGCATCAGTGGTTGTGAGAATGCCTTAAAGCTAAGCCTGCTGATCTGTCCCCTTTTGTTCGCAGATGTTGCAGCTGCGTTTTGCCAAGGGAGGGGTGGCCTTCTTGGCCCTCAAGCGGCTCTCGCTAAGCCCTGCTGCTTTCCACAGCACCCAGCGCGTGGAATACAAGCCCATTAAGAAGGTGATGGTGGCCAACAGAGGTGAGTTGGGGCTAGGGCTTGGGCTTTGGTGGGTGGGAGCTGTTGGGGACCATGACTCCTGTGCTACGCCATTCTCATTCCCCATCAGGATCTGTGCCACCCTCCCCTTTTTGATGTCCAGAAGACACCTCTCCCCAAAAGGAGCCATAACATTCGCCAAAAAGTCTCTGTCTCGTTCCTTGGCCCCTTTGCCATTCCAGATCAGAGACATCAGCAACACAGAGGCCAGACTCCAGTAGCACCATGACCACCTCTGTGCACAGCCAAGGCTGGAGACTCCATAAGAGTGGAGCTCCAGTGCTGTTTCAGTAGCAATCATCTTCAGACTGAGCTACAGCACTAGCTCGGTTGCTAGCTGCTCCTTCTGTGGGAGGAGCCTCTTCCATTTAAAGTGGGGCGCAACCTGCTTCAGCACTCATTGACCCTGAAGAGGCTGTGGTTCTATTAGGGCAGCACAGCATCCTCAGGTTACAGAGGCAGCAGCACAATGGTTCCTCTTGTAGGTATACTTCTGGTTGGCTTGATAGGTCTGAGGCTGACCCTCCCTCCCTCCCTCCAAATCCCCAGCCACATCTCTAGGGCCATGACAGGAATGCTGGTTCTTGCATGTTCCCGGGGTTATGCACCAAACCCTGCAAACCGATGCCAGCCTTGAACACTGATTAAACCCTGACATCAGGGCAGTATATGAATTATAAAGATAATAAATAATACATAAAAGAAACCTGGAAGAGGCATTTTATTGTGTGTGAGGAAAAAAAGGGTGCATCTCCTTCAGGACATTTGAAAATTAAGGTGAAGGCATTGCTAATTACTAGGTTGTCATCAGGGCAAACTATATTTTAATTACTGGCTCTAAAAGTGTTTTGGCTTATCTTAATTATTGTTTTTAAGTTTGTTTTTATTATTTTGTGTTTTATGATGTTGTTTTAAATGTTGTAAGCTGCCTCGAATCCCTACTTCAGAGAAAGGTGGGATGTAAATGCTTTAAATAATAGCAACAACAGCAATAATAGAATTGTAGAGTTACAAGGGACACAAGGGGTCATCTAGTCCAACCCCCTGGTACTTGAAACTAGAGAATCCCTGACAGATGGTCATCTAACTCCTTTATATATATATATATTTAAATAATTTTTATTAAATGATTTTATGTTACAAAAAAACATTACAACCATACTACCACAAAATATAATTGAGAAATAAAAATTACATACATCAATATTTTGTATGTTATTTGTTATTTATCGTCTTATTTCCTCCCAAACATTCCATACAACACACACACACACAAATAATAATGATAATAATGAAAATAAATATTCCCCCCCCTTTTATCTTACAGAATCTTTTCTTCAATTTTGACTTCCTGTCAAGTCCCTTCACATATGTTTTATCTTACAATTGAATGTACACAAAACAATAAACCTTTCTATATAATTTTTTCAATACATTCAGAAAATATAATAAATCCTTAATTGTTATCCACCTCCTTTTACTTCCTTTGTCACTCAAATGCTAGCATGGAGTCAAAACTATTATTGTATTTTTGAACATATCCTCTATAACCATCCCATTTTCCCGCATCTAACCCCTTTATAAAACCCTCCTATGAATGAAAGTCCACCATTTTCTGAGAGAGTCCATTCCACTGTCAAAACAGCTCTTACCATCAGAAATTTCTTTCAAAGGTCTAGTCTGAATCTCTCTTCCCTCTGGGGTTACAGAAAAAAAGCTTAAACTGTGCTGCCCAGAAGTGGACACAGGACTCCAGGTGGGGTCTGACCAAGGCAGAGTAAAGCAGCACTGTTAATTCTCTAGATCCTGGAAACTAGACTTCCGTTGATAGAATAGAATTAGCCTTTTTTGCTGCTGCATAAATAATAATAATAATAATAATAATAATAATAATAATAATATAGGCTGATGCTTGATACCTGCAGTTCTCCTGGCTGCTAAAATTAACTTAATAATAAAATCACCTGATTGATTGATCAATTGAGGTATGTGCTGAGTTGATCAAATGGTGTAGCTGCTTCCACATTGCAGCTCCCCTCTCCCCATTTTCGTGGGCACTCAACGTTTGTGTTTTCCAGGGGAGATTGCGATCCGGGTGTTCCGAGCATGCACTGAGCTAGGCATCCGGACGGTGGCCGTGTATTCGGAGCAGGACACAGGGCAGATGCACCGACAGAAAGCGGATGAAGCTTACCTCATTGGCCGGGGGCTCCCCCCTGTCCAGGCCTACCTGCACATTCCGGACATCATTCAAGTTGCCAAGGTAAGAAGGACACTGGCTCTCACTGCCGTGAGTGGAATGAGCTGTGGGGAGGCCAGGAGGGCTGAACCTATAAAGGAAGCTGGTGGTCTCTATGTGTTCTCAGCTGCTTAAACAAGCATTTATTCCCCCCCCCCCCCAAGTTCTCAGCTGCTTCCTCTTCCCCAGCCCTTCATCTCTTTGGCACATGGACCTATACTCTGCTCTAGCTAACAAGAAAACATGACCCAGAAGTTCCCCCTCCCCAGTCCCCATGATTGACAGTGCCAAGGAAAGGGGGGGAGGTTGCGTAAATTCTTAGGAAGAGCCACCTTCCTTGGCTCGCATTCACAAGTGCTTTATTAACTCACTTTGAGGTTTCCCCAGTTGGAAGAGAAGTTCTGCTTTTAGCTGCCAAAGCGACAACCTGCCTTTGTCCTCTCGCTTTTCATGTGCACAGTTAAAGCTGGCAAAGGAAATGCTCCATTAACAAGGAGTGAATGTTGGAGGAGGCCTGGAATCCACAGGGTTTGCCATTAGCAGTGCAGCTGCAGTGCAGCCTCCTTGACGCTGAAACAGTTGCAGGACCTGTAGGCACTTTGTTTGATAGGCAGCAGGAGTTTGGGGTGGTTGTGAGTGGTGGGCCCCTCCATCTTGGTGTAGGTTAAGTCTTCCATTGTGCCCATGTGGGAGAAGCTGAGTGCTGAAAGGTTCAGGACAGATAAGCAGTTGGCTCCTTACCTCTCTCGCCCTGACCTAGCCACTGTGATCCACGTGACGGTCACCTCCAGTCTTGATTATTGTAACTCACTCTACGCGGGGCTGCCCTTGAGACTGACCCAGAAACTCCAGCAGGTGCAGAATGCTGCGGCGAGACACTCTATGGGGTCCTCACCACGGGATCACATTCACCCAGTGCTAAACCAGCTGCACTGGCTCCCAGTGGAGTACAGGATCAGGTTTAAGGTGCTGGTTTTAACCTTTAAAGCCCTATACGGCCTAGGACCCTCGTACCTACAGGACCGCCTCTTGTGGTATGTCCCACGGAAGACCTTATGGTCTTCAAATAAAAACATCTTGGAGATCCTGGGCCACAGGGAGGTTAGGCTGGCCTCGACCAGAGCCAGGGCTTTTTCGGCCATGGCCCCGATCTGGTGGAACGCTCTGTCACAAGAGACTAGGGTCCTGCAGGACTTGACATCTTTCCTTAGGGCCTGCAAGACGGAGCCGTTCCACCAGGCCTTTGGCCAAGGCACAGTCTAAACCCCCCCCTCTCTTTCTGTATTCCTCATAGAACTCTAGCTCAAAGGTTGCCATTAGTTTGATTCTGAATTGATTTTAGAATGTATTTTAATTAATTGATGTGTAATTTTATGTACACTGTGCTATTTTTACTTGTTGTTAGCCACTCTGAGCCCCGCTTTGGCCAGGAAGGGCAGGATAGAAATAAAAAATTATTATTATTATTATTATTATTATTATTGAAAGTCCTTCTTCAAACAGCGCATAGTTAAACTGTGGAACTCACGTCTGCAGTAGGCAGTGATGGTTACCAACTTGGATGACTTAAAAATAGGAATGGACAGATTCATGGAGGAGAAGGCTATGAATTGCTACTAGCCATTTGAATACTGTGTGCAGTTGTGGTCACCTTACCTCAAAAGGAATATTGTTGAGTTGGAAACAATTCAGAAAAGAGCAGCCAGAATGATCAAGGCTCGAAATGGCCTCAGCCCAGTATACCTGAAGGAGCGCCTTCACCCCCATCGTTCAGCCCGGATGCTGAGGTCCAGCTCTGAGGGCCATCTGGAGGTTCCCTCACTGAGAGAAGTGAGGTTACAGGGAACCAGCCAGAGGGCCTTCTCAGTAGTGGTGCCCACCCTGTGGAACACCTTCCTATCTGATGACAAGGAAATAAACAACTCTCTGACTTTTAGAAGACATCGGAAGGCAACCCTGTTTAGGGAAGTTTTTAATGTTTGATGTTTTATTGTGTTTTTAATATGCTGTTTTGGAGCCACCCAGAGTGGCTGGGGAAACCCAGTCAGATGGGCAGGGTATAAATAATAAATTATTATTATCAAGGGGATAGAGTTACACTGAGGAAAAGTTACAGTGCTTGGGACTTTTTAGTTTAGAGAAAAAGCGAGAAAGAGGTGACCTGATAGAAGCTTATACAATTATGCATGGCAAGGGGAAAATTGATAGAGAAAAGTTTTTCTTCTTATCTCATAATGCTAAAACTTGTGGACATCCAGTGAAGTTGAATGTCAGAAGATTCAGGAGATATAAAAGAAAGAACTACAGTGAGGGAACTCCCTCTCACAAGGGGCAGTGATGGCCACCAAACTGCCTGGCTTTAAAAGAGGATTAGACAAATTCATAGAGAACAGGTCTGTGGGTGACTACAAGCCACAATGGTTATGCTTTGCCCTTCACAGCTGCAAGCATTAATGCTTCTGAATACCAGTTGCTAGAAGCTACAAGAGGGGAGAGTCCCCTTGTGCTCAGGTCCTGCTTGCTGACTTCCCAGTGGGCATGTGGTTGACCTGCCTTTGAGGACAAGATGCTGAAATGGATGCGTTGCCTGAACCAGCAGGCTCTTTTTGTGTCCTTAATGCGAGCACTGAGAGAGAGAGAGAGAAAGAGAGACAGAGAGGTTTTCTGCTGGCAAGCATTATGAAATTGAAACGTAACTGAAAACCAGCATTGCAGTGCCCGCGAATTAATGGTCGTCAGAGTCAAATTTGCTGAGCTAAGTTGTGAAAATGAAGCACAATCAAGAGATCAAATAATTTGTAATAATAATGGCAGCTATATATAAAGCGTTCAAACACTCATCTTAATGCACTTTCTTTCTACGATCAGCTGTCACAAGGCAACTTGACATTAGAAGTTTTCAGCAGTGTTCCATAAAAATCACAATGTGAAACAGCCACCACCACAGCACCAGCTTTTGTCTGTCTATGAAGCCACCAGCAAGATAGGTCCATAGCATTCTTCCTAATTTGCAGAGGGAGGAATTGAGAGGGCGAGAGAGAGCCCTAGGCTAGTGCATTCCAGATGCTGATGGACTCCAACTTCCATCAGCACCAACCAGCACAGTTAATGGTCAGGGATGATGGGAGTCACAGTCACAGATTCCCCATCCCTGAATCAGAGAAGGGCAAGTTGAAGTTGAATGTCAGAAGACTCCAGAGAGGTAAATGAAAGTCCTTTTGCATGCAGTGCATATATAAACTATGGATTTCCCTCCCACAGGGGGCAATGATGGCCACCACCATGGATGGCTCTGAAAGAGGATTAGACAAATACATGGAGGAGAGGTCTGTCAATGGCTACTAGCTAGGATGATTTTATTTGCTGCATTTATATCCCACCTTCCTTCTCTAAGGAGCTCAAGGCGATATGTATAGTCCCCCCCCCCTTATATAATTCCCACAACAGCCCTGCTTAATTTCAAACTCTGTGTTGCTGCAGGAGAATGAAGTGGATGCTGTCCACCCTGGCTACGGCTTCCTCTCTGAGCGATCTGACTTCGCCCAGGCCTGCATTGAGGCTGGCGTGCGTTTCATTGGGCCCTCTCCCGAAGTGGTGCAGAAGATGGGCGACAAGGTAGAGGCCCGCGCCATCGCCATCTCCGCAGGTAAGGGTTACATTGACTGACAAGCGAGGGCATGCCTGACTCCCAACTTGCACAGAGTTCCTTAGCCAATAAGAAGGCAGGATTAAAGCGGACGAGAGTTATCTAACACTGGCAGTCTGTGAGCTAGGTCTGCTCCCTCCGCTCCAGTTCTTTGTGTCCTCTGCCCCTCTTCCCTGCCTCCTAATGCAGCAGGTCTTTCGTGAAACTGGAGGCTTCTGAAAAAGCGAGCGGGTATGGAGAGCCATTGCAAATTTGGGGAGTGTTACAGAGATGCCACCACGAAGCACAGAAGCTTTTAATTCTATTTTTATCCCGCCTTTCATCAAAATTTCACAAGGCAAGCAATGTGGTCCCTGCCTCTTTTTTAGAGATAGGATATTCCCCATGCTTCCCAGGCTACTGGCCCTGGTGTACAACCATTGCACTTGCACATCCCTGGCTTTTAGGCCCTGCTTTAAACCTGGAATTGCCCAAAAGATGTGACCTGCGGGGGGGGGGGGCAGAGGGGGGTGGAACAGGGGTAGTGGGTACAGTAGGGAGAGAAAAATAGAATTGTAGAGTTGGAAGGGAGCACCATGGGTCATCAAGTCTAACCCCCTTCAATGCAGGAATCTTATCTAAATAATCCCTAACAGAATGCCATCTAGCCTCTGCTTAAAAGCTTCCAGTGAAGGAGAGTCCACAACCTTCCGAGGTTGTTTGTTCCACTGCCAAACAGCTCTTACCACCAGAAAGTTCTGACCTTTCGCCAGAATCTCCCTCCTTTCAACTGGAATCCATTGGTTTGGGCCTCATTCTCTGGAGCAGCAGAAGACAAGCTTGCACCATCTTCTGTTGCCTTTCAGTCTCCTCTTCTTCCCTTCTGCTCTCCAGGGGTGCCTGTGGTTCCCGGAACAGACGCCCCCATTTCCTCGCTCAGCGAGGCTCAGGAGTTCTCCAAGACTTACGGGTTCCCCATCATTTTCAAAGCTGCCTACGGCGGAGGAGGGCGGGGCATGAGAGTTGTGCGCAGCTATGAGGTAAGGGCTGCTGCTTTGCTTCTCCTTGGCTTGCGGGGGCAGAGGTCTTGCACCCTTCCCACTGGGGTGGGGGGTGAGGCTGGGTTGGTAGGTGTCCGGCTCCGTTAAAGTTTCAGGTCAGACATATTGCTTTGCTTCCTGTTTGGTGTGTCTCCAGGAGCTTTCTCTTGAAATCCTGCAACTTTCTATACCACAAGCATTCCGGTTTACATAGCGTCCTGAGTTGGCTGTGCCATAGTGCAAAAGTGCCCCTCCGGAGGGCAGTAATTCACTGACTACTGAGACAACATCCTGGAGGGGATGGTCTGATTGGGACACGACAGGTGGGGAGAATTTGAGGAGGTGCCCAATGATGAGACTGGGGAGGGACTCAGCAGGTACGGGAGAGCCACATCAGGATCCCAGGGTCATCTGAGCTGTCAGAGGAGGCAATCGACAGGCAAGGAATCTGATTCCAGGGAGGGACCCAGTGGGTTGTTACCTTTCCAGCCATTGCCTGTCTCGCCCTCCCTGGCACCGTCTCTGAAGCCAGTCACTGCTGATGAGACTCTGCCCTTCCGGGAAGCGTCCAACACCCAGTCTGGCTCTGATCCATCGCTGTCACCTCCTCTCTTGCCTGGGACACAGAGACGCCAGCACAAACAGTCCCCAGTGTGGAGTTCCCATTTGCAGGCACAAACCCAAGCTGCATCCTGCTTCGAATCATAGAATTGTAGAGTTGGAAGGCTTCCAAATCGTCGTCTAGTCCAACCCCCTGCTGTGCCTATCCCTCTCCTTTAGAGCAGGAGCCAAGGGGGGCGTGTCAACTGTTGGATCGACATTTTAGCTCACCTAGTCGTGCCCTGCGCTGGCTGGTGCTCCTTGCTTTGCTTTCTTCTACAGTAGAAAACAAGATCCAAATTCAAGTCCTTCATGCAGCAGGAGCCAAGACAATAGTGTTGGGGAGACATTGGATGGCCCAGCGCAAATCCACCACAAGTGCGATATTAATGTGTCCATGGCATATTGCAGGATGGTCCCACAAAAAACCAAAACACCAGCCTGCAAAGGACCCTGAACATATTGCTTGCTTGCAAGAATAAAAAGTGTGTGTGTGGAGGTGAGGCTGGGGTAGGGTGTGTGCAAGAAATGGACGGGTCTTACAGAATCTCTCATCAGAGGAGAGATGCTGAGGAAGGAGGATTGCTGGAGTTTTTAGGGGCAGGGGAAGTCTGAGAAGGGGCATCAGTGACAGTCCCCACCTTTCCTTCCATCCTCCATCCCTCTGTCTTTCGTTCTGGGGTCCTAGACAGCCAATTGGAGCAAAAGCACCCCACATTCCACTCACTTTAACTGCAGATAACACCATTACCATCTTCTCCCTGCAGGAGCTGGAGGAAAACTACACCCGGGCCTTTTCGGAGGCTCTGTCTGCATTTGGGAATGGGGCTCTGTTTGTAGAGAAGTTTGTGGAGAAGCCAAGACACATTGAAGTCCAGATTTTGGGTATGTTTGTGTTCCTTATGTGAACTGCTGGCAATGAGGGCTGATTAAGGACCATTTCACGTGCCCCTTCCTTTCTTTGTTTCAACCCGGGCAGAAGTGTACTGTTGCCACAGGCAGGGAGGGAGACAATTTGTCTGGAGGGTTTGGGGCAAGTCAGTACACTGCTGCTCAGCTTGCTGAGTTTATTTCCAACTGTTCCCATTCTCAGGGTTCAAGGAGGACAAAAGCATCTTGAAGGCAATAAATAAGTGTGTGTGTGTGTGTGTGTGTGAGAGAGAGAGAGAGAGAGAGAGAGAGAGAGAGAGAGAGGGGCCTAGTTCACACATCACTTTAAACCACAGATAACTAAACTATGGTTTAAAGGTGAACACACAGAGTTCTGGTGTGTTCTGCTATGGGGCTAAAATTGTGGGCTCAGCTATGGTCAAAGTGATGTGTGAACGAGGCCAGAGAGGAAGATATGCAAAAACCAGGCCTGCCACCCAATTTAAAGAAGTCATTTAATCACATGAACTTTAATCAAGTGATTAATTGACTGGTGTTAATGAAACAATAGGTCCAAAGGGAGCTGAATGTTTTGTTATAAGATGGTGCCAGCTGGTGCCAAACTTGGAAGGGGCACTACTTCCTTTGAGAGAGAGAAAAAGAGAGAAAAGAAAGGAAAGGAAGGCTTGTATTAATGTGAAATAAAGGCTTGTATTAATGTGAAATTAATGTGAAATAAATATTGGTAATATTAAACAGTGCGCTTCTTGATTACTCAAGGGTGCCTTGTTAGTCTGTCTACAGGCTTGCTTCTTCTTCTTTTTTACTTGATTAATCCAACCAATTAATTTGCTTGCAAGCTATATTCATAAGAACATCAGAAGAGCCCTGCTGGCTCAGGCCAATGGCCCACCTAGTCGAGCAGCCTGTTCTCACAGTGGCCAACCAGATGCCCCAGTGGGAAACCAGCAAACAGGACCTGAGCACAAGAGTAACACACCCCCACACACCCACCATGATTTCCAGTAAAACCTCCCCTCTGCTCCTCCCTTGGGCAGGTGACAAATATGGGAACGTGGTGCACCTGTACGAGAGAGACTGCTCCATCCAGAGGCGGCACCAGAAGGTTGTGGAGATTGCACCTGCCGCCCACCTCGACTCCCAGCTGCGCTCCAAACTCACCAACGATGCCGTCAAGCTGGCAAAGCAGGTGAGAGCTCCAGAGGACAGCCATGTTCCTTTGTTTATTGCATTTATATTCCAACTTTTTCTCCAAGGAGCCGAAGGTGGCGTACATAGTTCTCTCTCCCCCCCCCCCCCCCATTTAATCCACACAACAACCCTGTGAAGTTGGCAAGGATGAGAGACTAGACCAATATAACCCAGCAAGCTAAATGGCTGATTGGAGATTTGAATCCTCATCTCCCAGATCCTAGTCTGACACTCTAACCACTACACCACCACTGGCTTTCTGTTGGGAACTCTGCGTCCAGGCAAGAGTGCCCTCCATTTTGACCATCTCTGGCTACAGCTCCCATCAGCCACAAGCAGCTTGGCCATTTGGGGCTACAACTCCCATCAGCCCCAGCTAGGATGGCTACGTTCTCATCAGCCTCAGCATCCTATGGATGTACTGCCTGGGACTGCTGGGAGTTGTAGTCTGAGATGGCCAGGCTGCCCGAGGCTGATAGGAGTTGCAGTCCAAAATAGCTGTGCTGCCCAAGGCAAGTGGAAGTCATAGTCCAAAACATCTGGAGGGCACCCAGTTGTCAAAAGTCTGATCCAGACAGTATATGGTGAGGAGAGAAGAGCCCCAATTTTGACCCTGTTCTAAAAAATAGGGAGAGGGCTTACTGGAAGGGACATGCTTGCCATACAGAAAGGTCTCCCAGACACCATCTCTGGCATCACTTGTCAAAAAGGGTCTCAGGGTTGAGGAAGGCCTTTGTCTGAGACCCCAGAGAGCTGCCGCCGGTCAGAGCAGGGCCGCTGAGGTAGATCCATACACTTTCGTGCGTTTGGGTGCCTGCCACTGTGTACAAGCACCAGCATCCTGGGGGAGAGGGATCCTGCTATCACTCGCTCTCGACTGGCAGCCTGGCTTTTGCGAGACAAACTAAAGTGGCTTCTTGGCCAGGTGCCACCTCTGGGCCATGCATTTGCGCTGCTGGCCAGCTCATCTGCGGAGGGATGATGGGGACTCTGCTGCCATCCGGCACCATCTGGATTAATTGCTAAGCCTGCAGCTGAGAATCTGGCAGCCGCCCCCGGAGGGATGTGGGCAGGGGAAGGGGGGGAGGAGAGAGGAGGAGGAGGGCTCTCTGGCCTCCCTGGGTTGTGGGAGGTAAAGCCACGCCGTTGCCTTGCCTTGCTGTGAAAGCATTGCAGCCATGAACTTGGAAGTGTCATTCCAGTGTTGATGCATGGATAGGTTTTGAAAGATGCATTTTACCAAACAGTTGGGAGAGGAGGAGATGTGACGTATTGGTCATGCTGCCAGCCCCTGCTGTGCTGTGCTGGGATTTGAGCCTGAGCGCCCAAAGGCTCCCAGGATCTGGGTGCACAGATGCTTGCCTGCATCTCTAGAGCCGCAGGAACCCTGTTTCTACAAGGGGCATGTGTGGTCTCTTTTGCAACCACTGAACCTCATTGATAAGAAGACTAGGAAGAGAATTCAGGAATTTTAGCCTCTGTCCTTCGCTCCCAATCACTGATGGCAGATCTGCTGGCTTTCAGCTGCACCCTATAATCCATAACAGAGAAGGTCTGCCTCTTCTCCTAGTTCACAATTGCCTGTCTGGTCCTCCAACTCTATGCTAATTCACAGAGGAGAAAGAGGGGATGGTGGAAAAAGACAACTGAAGAGAACAGACTCCCTCAAAAGGTGGTGGACTCTTTCACTGGGGGCTTTTAAGAAGGGGTGGCAAGGCCTTTTGTCACAGCTTCAGTTGCGATTCCTTCAATTTAGCGGGTTGGACTAGATGACCCCTGGGTTCATATCCAACTCTGCAATTCTGTGAGATTGGTTCCATCCTCCCAGCTTTTTCTGCTTGGATCAGTCCCTGAATATGGAACTAATCGGCTGTCTGAACATCACTGGTGCCTGCGAGAGAAGCTTTTTACATGCCCCCTCCCAGGTGGAGCAGAAGAGCAAAGTAACACACACACACAAAGTTACAAAGTAACACACACACACACCTACCTCTGTTTGGAGCTCCAATAAGCTGCCTGGGAGTCTCTCTATTCAGCAGCTCTTAAAGGGGATATAAGTGCAGCCGTAGACTCCTCTCCCCAATCTGTGCCACAGGTTTCCTTACAACTTGCCCTCCACGCCAGGGATGTGAGCACGTCTCCCTGTTTCTGTTCTGTGTCAGTGCTGTGTGTGCTCAGCCCTCGGACTGTTCTCTCCCAGCAGGACTGCTCTGGTGTCCTTAAGGAAAATCTTTCCCAGCCAAATGATATTTTGGCTTCAATGAAAAGAAGGAATGCTACCATCCAAAACCCGGAGAGTCACTGCCACCCCATGTCGGCAGTACTGAACTAAATAGACCAATGGTCTGATGTAGTATAAGGCAGCCTCTTGCGTTCATATCAAGGGAAAGTTAGAAGTGGACCGGCCAGGTACTTGTGGCAGCTTTCAGGGAGGGAGAGTGATGTTCTCTGCTGGAACAAGAGATGCTTAAAAGGACCTTGGCCATGCCGACCTCACTTTACAGCAGGGAGATGGATGTGTGTGGGTCTTCACTGTTGTGAAGCTATTGGGAGGAAAGGCTGAAGAAAGGCAAGGTTTGTTTGTGTGTTTGGCCTTGACATGTTTCTGACTGGCACAGAGGTGCAATTATTATTATTATTATTTCCCAGCATCCTTTGCAAGTGTGTCTTCTCATGCCTGTCTGTGTACAGGCATGGACCCAGTTATGCTTTGTTTTATTTACCTCTTCTGACCTACCGTGTGCAAACAGTGTGTGCCATCTTTGCCAGAGACCCGGGAAGATGGAGGAATTCTCTCCCCAGCCAGAGCTCTGCTCCTCGCACAGTGGCAAGCGACAGGAAGGCACAGAGCAATTAAGGGAATGAGCACACCGGCGTAACGAATTGTACAGGAAGCAGGACTTTTTTAAGGAGATGAGCTGGAGCTCAGTGGCAGAATATCTGCTTGGCAATGCAGAGGGCCTCAGATTCATTCCCCAGTGGCATCTCCCAAGTAGGGCTGCGAGTGACTCTTGCCTAAACAGTAGACAGTACTGAGGAAGATGAGCCAATGGTGTTACTCAGTATAAGGCTGCTTTCTATTTGCTTCTGCCCCCCTCCCCAATTTTTTTGTATGGTACCAGCATATTTTTGGGATGGGGGGAGGAGACAGCTCTGCAGAGAACCAGGTTGGCAGAAGCACCATTGTTGCAGCCAGAGTTCAGGGCTTGAGTCAACTCAGCTGAGGAACTTTTGGGAAATGGGACTTGATGATCATTTATTCCAGCCCCTAAATTAATGCCGAGTGTCAAAATGAGGCTGTGGGCTCTGAATCTCTGCATGATTGGCAGGCTCTTCCAGAAGTCTTTCAGCACCCTGTCTCAGCAGCTGGCCAGATGCTCTAGGAATCGTCCCATCAGAGCAGAAAGGCAAGGGGTCCTCCTCAGCCTTTTACCCCCAGCATTTGGTGTTCTAAGGTAGACACTCTCTGTACATATAGATTCCATTTTGCTATGTTGGCTAATAGCCACTGAAGACTTCCTCCTCCATCGTGCATTTGTCTCATCATTTTGAAAGGCTTTTAGCTCCCAAAGGAAGGAAATTCCATCCTTTTGCATTGTGCGAAGAAGGACCCATCAGCGATCTGAATTCTAGCATGCTGAGAGCAGGGAGAGGAATCTCCCTCTTTCTCTCTTCTCCCTAAAGACCAAGCACAAAGGGAATTGGGATGGGGGAGGAGGAGAAGAACATTCCTGTCCACCGATTCTCAGCGGAGTGTTTCAAGGTCAGTTCACCATTAGCAAGACCAAATGGTTGGTGCAAGATGTTGTCAGGAAGGTGAGGCATACATGGAGGGTGTTTAGTCAAGGGATCTCAGTGGCAGCTCCGTGTCCCAAGGCAGTAGCTCAACAGGGGATTGCAGGAGGGGTGTGTGTGTGTGTGTGTGTGTGTGTTGCCTTCATGTTGCACTTGCAGTTCTCTTGGGATCATCTGGCTGGCCACTAACAGAGACAGAACACTGGGGCTTGGGTCCCGTCCAGCAGGGCTTCTAAGGAAAATCTTTCCCAGCCGAACGATATTTTGGTTTCAATGTAAAGAAGGAAGTAGAACCACCACCCCCATTTAAAAAATGGCAGGTGCTGCATTCAGGAACCACTTTTGCTGGGCCTTGCTAAGGTTTGCTCCTGTCCTGGCTCTTGCTTGAAGATGCAGCTCCTGGACTCTCTTGGCTGTATTATGGTTGAAGGCTTTATTACAGAATTCACCGCAATGCCCAAATGTTGATCGGCTTACAAGGTGCACAAGTCAGCAGTTATATTGAAGCTCTAAAAGGTTCCTGGCTAGGTGTAAGCTAAGATGTTGTCCCAATACTTGGCACTCCAGCTGAGCTCCCCTTTTGAAGAGTGGGGCAGACAGAGACATTCACACAGTTGCTGTCCTGAGCCTCAGAACTGGGAAAAGCAAACTGGCATTCCTGCGAGTAGCTTGGGTCTATAGCATCAAAGAATTGGAAGGGACATTGAGGGTCATCTAGTCCAACCCCCAGCAATGCAGGATCCACAACTAAAGAATCTCTGACAGATAACCCTCCAACCTTTGTTTCAAAATCTTCAATGAAGGAGAGTCCACCACCTTCCGAGAGAGTCCGTTCCACTGTCAAACAGCTCTTAGCACCAGAAAGTTCTTCCTAATGTTTAGTCTGAATCTCCTTTTCCTGGTGTTTGAATTTGTTGATTTGGGTCCAACCCTTTGGAGCAGCAGAAAAGAAGCTTGCTCCATTTCCCATCATCTCACACTCTTCTCCACGCTAAACTCCCTCAACCTTTCTCCTTAAGGATTGGTTTCCAGACCCTTTATCATATCAGTCACCCTCCTCTGCACACCTTCCAGCTTGTCAATATCCTTCTTGTTTGCTGCCAAGGAGTGTGGTGGAGTCTCCTTCTTTGGAGGTCTTTAAGCAGAGGCTTGACAACCATATGTCAGGAGTGCTCTGGTGGTGTTTCCTGCTTGGCAGGGGGTTGGACTCGATGGCCCTTGTGGTCTCTTCCAACTCTATGATTCTATGATTCTATGATTCTATGATTCTTAAATTGTGTTGCCCAGAAGTGGACACAGGACTGCACGTGGGGTCTGACAAAGGCAGAACAGAGTGGTACTGTTACGCCCCTTGATCTGGACACTTGCCCTGCCACCCCATCCTTTAAGGCAGAGTTGCTGCAGCCAACCCAAGCCATGCCCACCACTGAGTCTTTCTGTGCCTTTGTCAGGTGCTTTTGCCTGGCTGAAATGTACCTTTGAACTGGGGCAGTGCCTGGGACTTGGCATCAATGGAGGGGTGCATGTGTGCAGAAACCTGACGTTGGCATGGCCAAAGGTTCACCCACTGCACAATGGCAAGAGTCACATCCATTGCCCCACCCACTTTTGCTCCTTGTTGAATAAGGGAACCTTCATATCTTGTCGCTTTACAAAGTGGGAATAGATTAAAAGGTAGAACAATCCCCCGGCCCAGGAAAGAATGAGGGGAGTCAAGATCAGAATTCCACAAAGGGTTGAGGAGGAGTTGGACTGATCCCTAAACCTGCTTCCAGTTGGACATCTTGTTTATTTACCTGTGGATACCCATCCCTCTGACCTGGCCCCAAAACTGTGCCTCTGTGGCGTGCTGGTCACCAGAGGGCAGTGTGGTTGCTCCTCAGACAGACAAAGCTCCTCCCTTGCCTCTCCGCCCCCCTCACAATGCTCCTATACCCTTAAATGCATTGCTAAACAGCTCCAGCAGGAAGATCCATCCACTCCCCCCCCCAAGACACATCCTTCCTCCTATTTTTGTTTAAATGGCAGCATGGGGGGGGGGAATGGACCGAGCTGCAGCCTTGGCTTGAGGGGCAAACCTGAAACCTGGAGCAACAAACCCTCTCAACCTTGGCTGTATTAATAAAAACTTCAGGGTGTTATATATGATTGCCAGGATCAGCCGACTTGGAGCTGCTTGCCCCAGTGACTTAGAGGCTGTTGGCGCTGTGGGTGATAGCACTTCGTAATCTCTCCCTCCCTCCTTCCCTCTCTCCCTCCCTCCTAATAGTTCTTTGGGGGATTGTGGGGATGGGGGGAGAGGAGAGAGAGAGATTTGAAGAGTAGAACAGCTGGATGGGAAAGACAAGAGAGCATTATTTCTTTAATTTGCTGCATTTAAATCCTCCCGATTCTGCAGCAGAGCTCAAGGCAGCATCCGTGGTTTGTGTGTGTCTGATCCCAGACTGTCTGTTCCCTGGCCAGCCTCACTTACATGTTTGTTTAAAAGCATTTCTAAACCATATAACATTTAAAAATCATCTCTGTGCATCACACAACAGAAAAGAAAGCAATAAGCAGTATCTTTAAAAACAAAACTCTACAAGAACATGAGTAGAATCTGCTTGATCAGGCCAATGGCCCATCTAGTCTGGCATTCCTGTTCTCTCAATTCCCAACCCAGATGCCTGTGGGAAACGAGCAAGCAGGATTCGAGCACGAGGGCATTCTCCCCTCTGGTATTCAGAATTTGTCATTTATCTTTATGTATTTACTTACTTCATATACTGCCCTTCACCTGGGGATTGCTTCCCCTCTCCCCCTTTTGAAGACAACATTTGCCCATCTCCAGTTGTGCAGCATCTCATCTGTTTCCCAAGGATTCTTAAAGATTTCAGGCAGCAGCTCTGAAATAACACCTGCTGGTTCTTCCAGCACTCTGGGATGTAATTCCTCTGACCTTGGAGACTTGAACTTATTTAAAGCAGTCTCTAGTTAAAAATTTCTCTGAGAGCAAAGCTGGGAAAGATCCTGACACCTCTTAACTAGAGACAATTAGGATCAGATATCGGGTTTTTCTGACCCAGCAAGCTTCAAGTTAGAGTGGGATTTTGAACCCAAGGTGAGCCAGGTCCAACCCTGGCATTCTGAACAACGGCACTCCATGCAACATTTTTATTTATTTTTAATTTGTTTCATACAATTTGTATGCTGTTTGATTGTGTTAAAAAAACCAAAAACCACATCAACCCTCAAAGTGATTTACAAAGAGAATAACATTACAAGTAAAAGGAGTAAAAAACCAACTCTTTTAAAACTTTCAAAAGATAAAACCAGCAATAAAGTAAAAGCAGATTAAAACACATGCCAGCATTCTACATATCTGTACATACTTATATATCTAGGTGGACTTGTCTAAACAGAAATGTCTTTAGCAGGCACGGAAAATAGTACAGTAAAGGCTCCTGGCTGATGTCAATAGGCAGGGAGTTCCAGACTGTAGGTGCTGCCACACTAAGAGATTGATTTCTTATAAATACAGTGTTTCCTAAGAGAACGGGCCAAGGAGGCTGCAATCTGAATGTCTCTGATGGTGGAGGCAAAGGGGTTGTGTGGAGTGGGCAGGAAATGGAGAAGCTTGTCTGGCGAGGAATGAATACAGGCAAATGCCACTTGGGCTCTCCTGTCCTCTAGAGTGTGTGTTTGGGGGGGGGGTGAGGATCAAGTAGATTTGGCATTAAAGCGAGAGCCATCATCTGTGTTCTCCACATTGTTAACATTTTAGGCTTGCTTTTGAAAAACAGCTTGAGTTGGGTTGTCAGGCATCCCCCCCACCTGCTGGCTTGCCAAGTCACATCTGGAAGGCGCGTGACCTGGAAGCTCCTTTGCAATGGCAAAGCCCTTTTCTTTCCTAATTGGGCTTTTGCCTTTGATTCCCCCCTTTCCCCCTGTAATCTGCAGCTTGTATTTGGGCCTGCTTTACCCTGCCTGTCTTCAGCTTCCCAGTTTTCTGTCACTCTCCAGGCCCTTCTCAATCCCTTGGGTACTCGCAAGCTGGCAAAATCTCTCTTTCACTCTCAGGGCTGCCAACAAACTATCCCATGGCTCCACATGGCTAAGCCCACATATCCAGGACTGACATTTGGTTTGCCACTTTTTTGGGGGGGGGGGGCGCTTCTGTGTCTTGAAGCAGAAGGTCTCCAGCTTCCATTGACTCCAGCCAAAACAACCATGCTGGCTGGGCCTAATGGGAGTTGTCGTCCAGAACGTCTGGAGAGCGTCTGACTTAGATGGCGAAGCAACTGGGCAGGGAACAAGCCTTGTATGCAGAAGGTCTGAGGTTCCGTTCTCAGCATCTCTGGTGAAAATGAAAGAGCCTGGTGAGACCAACGTTGTCATGGCTCCTGTGGTGACAAATGAAAAGGAGCGGTCCTGGCAGGATCCACCAGAGAGAGAGGAGGTGTCAAAGGAGATTGAGGAGACTGTTGGCGGGGAGGGTGGTCCAAGTAGCCCACCAGGAGACATCCCTGCCCAGTTGCTGCTATTGTAGAGAAACGCTATTGTAGAGAAAGGGGGTAAACGCTATTGTAGAGAAAGGGGATAAATGCAGTATTCACTATAGCACACAATTCAAAACTGCACTCAAAAAAACATGGTAAAGGCTTTGCTTGTTTGATTCCTTGTTTATTTGCAGATGCAGGGTGCGTTACTTCACGACTTCCCCCTTGCTCCGCTACAAGTTCCCCAGGCTTTAAAACATGTAACTCATAATGAGACAAGATAGAAATTAATGTATGTATATATTCAATTGTTAGAGACAACTCCATTCATGAAGAAGGTTTGAAACAAGTTATAAGCCTGGGGAACTTGGCTTATAAGTCTGGGGAACTCAGTGTGGTTCAGAGCTGCTGATGCTGCTGCCTCCTCTGTCGCCTCGGACTTGGAGACACCAGCATAGCCCACCAGAGAAAGTTCCCGTTGGCTTGCCCTGCCTAAAGAAACATCCCAGTTGTCACACTGAAGTTGTGCATGCCCTGCTCCTTTATCGTGGGAGACGAGGGAATGTGTCTCTTGCTGGATCAACTTCTCAGCTTGCTTCACCATGAAGAACACCCTGTTGTGCCATTGGACCCTATTTTGCTCCCTACCGTGCTGGAACATAGAAATCTGCCTTATCTGTCAGACCATTGGTCCATCTAGCTCAACATTGTCTACATGGACTGGCAGTGTCTCAGGATTTTGGATTCTTCTCGCCCTACCATGGCTTGAACCGGGGACCTTCTACATACACAGTGGATGCTCTGCCCCTGAATTGAGGTCCTTCCTCATACCATTTTGAGCATTTTGGCAGTTCTTCATCCTCCAGTGAGAGCCAGGATGCTTAAAAGCCTTGCTTCTGCACTGTTGACTGTGTGGCCTGTATCTTGAGTTGCATACATGCTGATTTTTGGAATGAAGCCTCCGGGAATTCTTGAGCCGAGAGTCCGAGGACTATGCCTGAGAGCTGGAGCCAAATGGAATCCCCATCCAAATAGCTCTTGAGTACAAGCTGGCAGCAGCCCAAAGACCCGACAGGCCTCCTGCCATGCTTATGGGCTTCCCTGCAGCACCTGGCTGGCTGCTGTTGAAGACTGCTGGGCTTCAGTCCAATTCACCAGGGCTCATTGGAGTGCAGAAAACTTCAGATTCCACCTTCAGTATCTTCTTTTAGAACTCAGGTGGGGAAGCTGAAGCCTGAGGGCTCCATCTGGCCCTCAGGCTAATTTTGTGCAGGTGAGGGGAGGTCGGAAACAGAGAGAATTGAAAAGAATGGAGCGGGGGCGTCCCCTGCAAGAAAGCAAGAGATTTGGACCTCTGTCAAGGGTGATCTTCACCCCACAAAGCAACATTCAGGGGAGATTAAAGAAAGCCCTTCTTCATTCAGTGTGAATAGTTAGACTGTGAAACTCACTCCCACTGGACGCAGTGATGACCCCACCTTGGATGGCTTTGAAAGAGGAATAGATAAATTCATGGATGAGGAGGTTATTGGTGGCCATTGGCCTTGATGGCTGTGCTTTGCCTTCGCGGTCAAAGGCAGTAACGCTTCTGAAGACCAGTTGCTGAAAACCACAGCAGCTCAAATCCTGTATGCAGGATTCCCAGCAGAGGCATCTGGTTGGCCATTGTGAGAACAGGATGCTGGACTAGATGAGCCATTGGCCAGATCCAGAAGGCTCTTCTGTTGTTCGTACCTGCCGGGTGTGGTAGAACATGAGGATGGAGAGAGGGAGAAGGGGGTGTTTCCCACAAACCTTTGACTCCTTACTCTGCCCACCATTGCATTGGCCTCACCCACCTCTACCACATTTTCCCCTGAGGGGATGCAGCCCTTAAGACAACAAAAACAACAGCTCCTTGCCCTTAAATGATCTTGGGAGTTGCGGCTGGCCACCTATGTTGATAGGAAGTTGAGCAGACAGCTTTGAGCTCCACCAGGATGCTTCATGTTTTTTAACCACCACGGTCTCTTCCTGTCTGTCTGAATGTCTTAGAAAATAATGTCTTAGAAGATGGGACAGCTAGAAGGGCAGAGTCTCAAGGCTTATTTTGGAGCTTTTCCATGAAAGGAAAACGAGGACAGCCAAGCAGACTGGAAAAGCTGTGATAATGGCGTCAAAGCCGCCGGAGCAGTGATGAAGACGCACAGAGGCAAGGACTCAGCCCGCTGAATGCCGCTGCTGCCTGCTTCTGTTGAAGTCCCTGTCTAAAGGCAGAACAGGAAGCCACACTTAAGGTACGCTGGAGCACAGCGTCTCAGAAGTGGGCGAGAAAATGTCAGACGTACCTAAAGCTGCCAGTCAGGATTCCAGGGGCAAGAGGAGTTTTGGAGGGCTATTTTGGAGTGTTTAAAAAAAAAACACACACACACACAACTGGTTTGCAAATTATCTAAAGCTCGAGGTGCGCAGTGAGCCAGCCAAGTTTGCTGATGATACTGAATTGTTCATGGTGGTTAAAACAAAAGAGGGATTGTGAAGAGCTCCTAAAGGATCTCCCCAAAGTAGATAAATGGGCGGTAAAATGCAGTTCAGTGTAAGCAAGCATAAAGTCATGCACACTGGGGCAAAAAAAGGTCTTAATTTCATATATATGTCTGTGGGGTCTGTACTGGCAGTGACTCGCCAGGCACCAGAGGAGGTATTGTGCCAGCCCTCTGCTCCCTACATGACACCTGATGATGAATGGTTCTGTGTTAGTTTCTGAAGATGCTACTCTTCTCACTTCATATTATGGAGACCTGAGGGAACCTCAGTGCCTAGAAGGGCCTTTTACCAACTATAGCATCTGCAACATCTGCAATTGTTGCTGGACCGGGAAAGCTTGGCCACAGTGGTTCATCCATTGGTTCCTTCAGAATTGGATTACTGCTGTGTGCTCTGTGTGGGGCTTCCCTTGTCCCTGATCCAGAAGCTGCAGTTAGTGCAGGTTGCTGCAGCATGATTGCTGACAGGTGACACCCAGTCAGCGAATAACATCTCTGCTCAGAGATCTGCACTGGTTGCTGATTTGCTATTGGGACAAGTTCAAGGTGCTGCTATTATTCTATAAAGCCCTTAACTTGGGACCAGTTTACCTGCACGATCGCCTTACCCCATATATGCCCACTCAGCCACTTTGATCTGCAGAACTGGCACTGTTATAGGTGCCTTGTTATACTGTACTTGTTCCACATTTTAAAGACATCAGTCTTTTAGTGGGGCAGCACCTACATTCTGGAACTCCCTGCCTCTGGACATCAGGCAGGCCGCTTCATAGAGCTCTTTTTTCAGTGCCTAAACATTTGTGTTTAGACAGATCTCCTGAGGCATGTAGAATATTGATGTGTGTTTTAATCTGTTTTTAGATTATCATTAATGTTCATTATTTTTGAAATTGTTTTAATTCATGGTTTTAAAACTGATTTTACAGGTATTTTTGTTGTTTTCGTCTTTTTGTAAAGCACTTTGGTGTTGGTGTTGTTTTTACAATCAAGCAGGTGATGTTGATGATAGTAATATCTTTTAGGGAGCCTGTTGGCAGCTGGAATCCACAGCTGATACCGAGGAGTTCCAGAGACCTTGGAAATTGCCCTTAATGGATAAATTAACACAACAAATCCATTCTTCAAACAGTGGTCCACAAAGAGACAGTTTTGTCGAATGTTGGTTTCTGTTTATTTCACTGGCCACTCAGGGCTTGTCTCTTAAACACATTTCAGTTGTCTGCAAATTGTTTTTGTCAGATGTCCTGACTTCAACAGTCTCTGGTATGACGGAAGCAAGATAGTTTCTGATCATATTTGTTAGCTTCTGATCTGGTCTTCCTAAGGTTGTCATAAGTGCCCATTGTACATTCCTTCCCCTACCCACCCTTCCTGTTTATTGCCTGGCTCACATTCTGTTTTCTGAAATAATAATAATAGTAATAATAATATCATGGGTGGCAGGGTTGTGAAATACATTTGCCTGGGATAGTGGAGGCCTGCTGCTTATCAGAACAGAAAGTAATGATATTGGATTAGACCAGATGGGTGATATTTGGCTGCCTCCATAGCTCATGCTTTCAGAAAGTCCCAGGTTCAGTCTCCTAAGCAAAGGGGTCACAGCTCTGATGGCTACCCATCAGAACAGATTGTGCTGAGTTGGGCACAACAGGCAGCAATGGTGAGGAGAGGGGTGGCGCTAGGTTGGAGTTCCTGGAAGGTACAGTGATGTACTAATGCTGTAACCTTGGTGGTGACCTGATCCTTGGTGATGTCTACCACCAAGGGAAAGTGATGTCCCAAGGATGATGGAGATCCATAGGCTGGAGCAGATGGGAGGATAAGATCAGTTCAGGACCTTGGACAGCGATCAAGGCGCTGCTTTGGGACCATGGACAGCAGCCCTGCAGTTGTGGCAAGAAGAGCATGCTGTCTCATCTGGGGCCCTATCCTGGGCCTAGAAAGCATGAGTCGGAATGGTTTACTGCTTGTCCCTTGCTTTCTAGACATTGGTCAAGTGGGTTTGCCACTTCCCTGCTGATTTCCCCTGGAAAACCCACTCTTCAGTGCTAAATCAGAGCAAACATCAACCTGGAGAAAACCCAATTGATGTTTGCTCTGATTCAGCACTAAAGATTGGGTTTTCCTGGGAAATGTGGATAAACCCTGGGTCTTGGATTGAGTCTGGGCTTTATAGTCTGGGTTTGGTATTCAAGACAATAGCCCTGCCCCCTAACTACATCTGTCCAGCTAGGAGGCTGGTGCCTTTTCTTGCAGTTGGTACCATTGTCCTCTCAGTGGGATTTCAACAACACCAACTCTGGGGAAAGAAAAGAGTCCCCAAGTTTGACTTCTTGGCAGCCTTGAAAAAGTATCAAAGGTGTCCTTCTTGTCTGAGTTTCTGGACCACTGGACCATGTCGGATTCTCAGGTGACTGGTTGCTTGATACACGAACTCCCTCCCATGGAGCTGCATCAGCAGCTCCAAGAAGAGGCAGAAGGAACATCTATAGTCAGATGTGACTGAACTCACCCAAGGAACAGATTAAGGTGCTATTTTTACACTGTTGCTGCGCCATGCATTTAAATCCCCGGGGTGGAAATTGAGTTTTGCGACTCAGCAGAGTGGGAATAGACGTGGTTTGGTGCCCTCTGGGGGCGGTAGGTTGCGACCCCCCAAGCAATTTCTTCCTCTTGGCAAACACCTGGTTTTGGCAGGGAGGAAGAATAACTCTGCTATTGCAGGTTTGCTCAAGGGAGGTTGTAGAAGGATATCTTGGAAGGGTTGCCATCAGTAGGCTGCTTCTGAAGTTGGCATCATACATTCAGTATTCCTCATTTCGATTTTCACATGGCAACTGGTACCTCCCGAGTTCTTGTACATTTTCCTCCTGTCCTTACTGCTGACTGAACAAAAACCTGTCCTTTGTGCAAAACCCAAGCGGCTGGTCCTCATTGTTGCGTGGAATTTTGCAGAATGTTTTCCAATGATCAGAAACATGTGAGGTCCTAGTCTGCGATCTGGCCACTGAACTCTGCACCAGCTTCAGTTTCTGAACCTTCTTGAAAGGCAGCCCCACATCTAATGCATAGCAGTAATCTAACCTCAAGCTTAGCAGAGTGCATAGACAAGGTCTATGCAAAGACAGATTATCCACATTCAGATAGAGAAGCAATGATGGCCACCAACCCAGATGCTTTAAAAGAGGATTGGACAAATTTATGGAAGAGAAGGCTATCAGTGGCTACTAGCCATGATGGCTGTACTCTGCCTCCAGAGTTGGAAGCAGTAATACTTCTGAATACTAGTTGCTGGAAAAACAAAGGGGAAGGAGAGTACTATGGTGCTTGGGTCCTGCTTGAAGGTTTCCTACAGGCATCTGGCTGGCCACTGTGAGGACAGGGTGCTAAACTAGCTGGGTCATTGGCCTGATCCAGCAGGCTCTGCTTATGTTCAGCAGGGCTACCAAAGAAAGCTGGCAGCAGACATTCCTTGCCAATGTAAGGAATCCAGGAGTATCACCAAACTGTAAACCTGCTCCTTTCAGGGGAGTGTGACCTCAACCAGGATTGGCTTAACACCAGTCAGGGGATCTATCCAACAGTACAAAATACACTAGTAAATACAGAGTGTTTGTATTTGCTTCCAGTTGAGCCACCTCTCATCATCTCTACCCGTGGGGCTAAGGCAGGCACCTTTGGCAGCTTTAGATGCAGTTTTAAAGGGGTGGGTGGGAAGGAAAAATCCAGTTTCAGCTCTGCCAACCTAACCCCAGACAGCCTCTTAGCGGGAAGCTGCCAATCACCTTCCCTAAGGAGGGATCATGCCAGCAGATTGGATGCATTATGCACATCTGGCAGGACTGTGTGTCTCAGCCTCTGTTTTGTATTATGCACAGGGATCTTATTTATTTTATTATTTATTCATAAAAAATATTTATATACGAACTGTATCAAAAATATAGCAGTATAAAACAGTATAAAACATAATGCCAGACAATAACATCATAAAAAGTGGTGTGTTTTTTTAAAAAAAGTTAAAATCAAAAAGAGATTAAAAACAAACATCAGTAGAGCATAGTTCAGTCAGTAGAGCATGAGACTCTTAATCTCAGGATCATGCGTTTGAGCCCCATGTTGGGTAAAAGATTCCTGCATTGCAGGAGATAGTCCCTTCCAATTTACAGTTCTATGGTTGTGAGGGATGTACTCTTAATTGCCTGCAAAGGCCTTGTGGAATAGAAAAGTTTTCAGCAGGCATTTTAAAATTGGGACAGAAGGCACCTGCCCGAATCTCTAGTGGCAAAGTGTTCCACAGGAATGGGCTGATGACACTAAAGGCTCAATTTCTCATTGTTTGTCAAGCGAGCCTCACCAACTCAGGGAACGACCCAATATGCTCCTGGAGAGGATCTCAGTGAATATAATGGTTCAGGCAGTCCCTGAGGTATCCTGGACCCAAATTGTTCAGGGCTTTGTAAATCAATACAAGAACCTTGAACCTTCTCACTCAAGGGGGCAGAGGGTTCTGGAGGCAGGAGGCAGGTGCTGGAGTACCTGTTTTCTCTCCAGAGAAACATGTTCTTTCCTCTGCCCAGCCTCTGAGCTTTCACCACCTGTTGCCCAGAAATTTCTAGCCCTATCTATGTAGCCATGAAGTCTGGAAACCTGCTTTAAAAAAATTAAAAGAAGGATAGCGGTATTTGTGCTGTACCAATTTCCGCTGTGCAAGTAGCCTCTCCTCTATTTGCGCCCAGGGCTAATTCCTTCTTGTGCCTGCGGGTTCTTTGGGAGGCATAGCTTTCACTGCCCCCACACCATCCTGCTCCCTCCCCTCACAGGTGCTGCCTGCAGCTGTTAAAATTCAGGACCCGCCAGTTGCTCCTTAGCTAAAACATCAGTAATGACTTCCACGCTTCATTATTCTCTTTATGGTTGTCTGGCTAGGCGGCCTGGCTCCCTGACTGAGATTTAAATACACAGTTAATCCATATTCTCCCTCTCTTCTGCTTTTAATTCTGATCCAGAAATCGAACTCTCTTGGAAGAGGATTACAGAAACCTTCTAGCCATCCCCATCCTTCGCCTCCTCCTCCTCCTGCTCCTGGTCTCCCCCCAGACTCCTCTAAACTCGCAGGCTCAGGACCTTTCTATCTATCTTAATTAGTAAGCTCAGGGTCAGAACTGCAGCGAAATTCGTGTGTGTTCTGGGCTTTAAGCGCTTTTCATCCAAATCCTCTCGCACCTTCTCTGCTGTCATCTCCAAAGCTGTCTCTTCAAGGTCATCCCTGCACTTATGTCTCCAGTCAAGATGGCCTGGAGTTTCTCAGCTGGCAAAAGATCTTTGCTGGCCTGAATGTAAGAGAGCCTTGCAGGATCAGACCAAAGATCCATCGGAGTCCAGCTTCACGCAGTGGCCAACCAGATACTTCTTGGAAGCCTGTCACACCCTCCTGTGCCCAAGCGCACCAGTTTAGGAGCAAGAGTGTCCTTTAATTCAGATCACCAATCCCCTTTTGCTTGGAACTCACTGGAACTGAGTTCCGACACCTCTCAGATGAGTGCCATTGCCATTATAAGAGAACAAGGGGGCATTCATGGTGAGTTCCAGCACCTCTTGGATCAGGTCCATGGCCCATCTAGTCAGAGATCCTCTTCTCACAGCGGCCAACCAGATTCCTCTTCTGGGAAACTTGCTAGCAGGATTGAAGCACAAGAGTTCTCTCCCCTGCTGTGGTTTCTAGCAACTGGCATTCAGAAACATTGCTGCCGCCAGCTGTCTAACTGCTTATATTCTGCTGCCACCCTATAGATGCTGCTTTATCTGACCAACTTTGTCACAGCCTTGATAGCTTGGCCAAAGATGAGACGTGCTTTGAACAAATCTGTATCATTATATTAACGGCTGAATACAGTATGTGTTTGCTTTCAATAACAGGGTTTGGGTACTTTTTATTTCATAGCATGTGCTTATGAGTCTAGTCCTAATGCAGACCCTAATCCTGTCCTATCCCCTATTCCTCAGCACCCACACCAGCCAGCTACTCTTCTCCTTCGCTCTCCAATATCTAACTGCCACTTTCCCTCAAACACACCTGTTCTAACTGCCACGTTCCCAGTCAATCAGCACAGGACACACATCAGCGGTGGACTCATAATCTGGTGAACCGGGTTCGCTTCCCTGCTCCTCCACATGCAGCTGCTGGGTGACCTTGGGCTACTCACACTTCTCTGAAGTCTCTCAGCCCCACTCACCTCACAGAGTGTTTGTTGTGGGGGAGGAAGGGAAAGGAGATTGTTAGATTCCTTTGAGACTCCTTAAGGGGAGTGAAAGGTGGGATATCAAGTCCAAACTCCTCCTCCTCCTCCTCCTCCTCCTCCTCCTCCTCCTTCCTAGCTAGATGACCCAAAAGTCCCAACAAGTCTGTCCCAACAAGTTTCCAAGTGGACGCTGAAGATAGGCCTGTTCTCTGCCACACGAATGGAGTAGACTTCTGATGGGGCACTCCTGCTTTGTTCTGCTTACACTGACTTCTATTGTTGTGCTAGGTTGACTGTTTTATTGCATTTTCTAAGTTTCAGGTGCTGGTATGCCTCAAAAGTGTTTAGTACTGTCAGGGCTGCCTCTAGGTCCCAGCTCACAGAGGACCAACGCCAGGCTGATATTATGTACAAAAGTCTTTATTGAAGTATAATTTCCATTTTAAAGCCAGAGCGTGCAACCCTACGTCTAGACTCTAGATAGGCGAAGTCCCCTCTGAGTCACTGCCCCTTCCGCACCAGTTTAAGATCCTAGCCCGGCTCCACCTCCTGCGCTGTTCCTTCCTCCTCTGGGTCCTTCTGCCCCCTGGGGTTTCCTCCCTCCTGGACTCTTCTGACGCTGACCCCCCTGAGTCTTGCCCTTCCTTCCGGCAGGCTTTGGGACCTGGCTCCCTATCCGGGCTACCTGCTGTGTCGCTCGCCTGTACATTTGAACTTGGCGCGCGCGCCTAGCCGGTGACTTTCCTCTTGACCGTTTCCCCGCTCTCCGATGGAGGCGTGGCCAATCCTGACTCATCTCCTCCGTCTGGTGGTGGGAAGACTGGTCCCGATGCCTGGGACTCCTCCCCCCCACTACGCTCCGGTGGGGACGCTGGTCCTGATTTCCAACTGCTGCTCAGGGAGTCCCCGCTGGCCCCTTCCTTCTGGGGTTTCCCCCTTGGCACCTCCCTTCTGGCCATCGGCGCTCCTCTCTGTGAATCTTCCGATTCGCTGGAGAGACTCGTGGACTCTCTCTGACCACTGTCACTGCCTACACCCCCCTCGTATTCCTCCTCCTCACTCTCCATTTGCTCCTTCTCCTGTGTCTCTGCTCCTGAACCCCTGACAAGTACTGTTATTGTATGCTATGTTTGCTGCCTTGCAACACTGCCCTCCTATAAAGTAGCATAAAAGTCCACTAAATAAATTGGCTTGCCCTTGCAGGGCTGCTGTAAGGATGGTGGAACTGATGTGCCAGCAAAACTATATGGGAAAGGGTTGCACAGATTCCTAATTTGGGCTTTTTCAGTTCTCCTCTCTGTTCGGGCCAGGCTGTTGCCACAGCCTCCCTGCCTTTTCGATGCCCTTCGCCTCTTGCTCATCCTTGTGTGTGGATTCTGCGTGCATTCCCTGAGCCTCTCTGCTAAATATTTGATCTGACAGCAGATCGCTCTGGTCTGTGGGTTTAATGGTGCGTAGCCTGGCGCCTCGGTATTTACTGAAGGGACCGAGGCGAGGGAGAGGGGCGCCATCCTCAGCTTGCTGCATCTTGCCAGGCATAAAGGATGAACGTGGGGCTAGTACTTGGGAATTATCCTTCCCGTCTCCCCCGCCCTCTGTTTGCGAAAACTGCTTCAGCTTCCGCTACCCCGCCATCGCCGTCCGTGCGTTCAGCTGCGCTCGCTCCAGAGGAGAGCAATCTATCCCTGGGAAGAAAACCTTGAATCTTTAATTACTTGACTACTCAGACAGGAGAAATAAATCACTAGCACTTGGCCTTGGTTCCCTGAGTTTCTGTGGCCTCCAACGTGCGGGGAGCAAAAGTTGATGAAAGTGGGACTCCCTGCCCTGGCAGCATCTGGGCTTCTTGCTTCTGGGAGAACTGGGCCCTCTTCTGCTCTTGCCGCAGCTCTCAGTGGAGGATGAAGAACTCAAGTTTGGAGGACTCGGTTTCTGCCAAACTCTTTATTGCTGACATCAGTACGGTACAGAAAGAGATTCAGAAGCAATGCAGGTGGTGTGGCTGTATAAGCCATGGGTAGGCAAACTAAGGCCTGGGGGCCAGATCCGGCCCAATCACCTTCTAAGTCCGGCCCGCAGACGGTCTGGGAATCAGCATGTTTTTACATTAGTAGAATGTGTCCTTTTATTTAAAATGCATCTCTGGGTTATTTGTGGGGCATAGGAATTTGTCCCCCCCCCCCCCGCCAAAAAAATATAGTCCAGCCCCCACAAGGTCTGAGGGACAGTGGACCGGCCCCCTGCTGAAAAAGTTTGCTGACCCCAGCTCTAAGCTATTGATCCAAGAAGTGACATGTCCCTGTGGGTCCCCTTATGTGGGAATGGGGTGTGCACAATTTCAACATGGCAAGCAGGGTGTCCTTTAGGCTGGGCAGTCAAATGGGAACTGCTTCTGGAGGACTGGGCCTGAGCTGTCTTTCAGCTCCTGCTCTGGTGTCTCTAGAACTGGGATGACGGAGGAGGCAACAGTGGTGGCTACGAACCATACTGAGCAGCAGACTGCTTCTGAGAAGGTGGGCTCGGGGCATGTTCCGTTGATGCCAGAGGGCTGCCAGGATCAGCGGTGAAGCTGGCATGGGAGCTGGAAGTGAAGGAGGCGCAGTGTACCTGAATGACACAAGAAGGGGCAGAATGGAGTGCTTGGAGGCTACACTGCTGGGACCCTCCCTTGGATGTGACTCCTGGCATGAGGCCCTGTCCCTACTCTCTGTGCCAGAGGTCATCAACAAGTACCTACTGCCGCCCACATCCTGATCTGATCAACTCTACCACAGTGCCTCTTCAGGACTCATGACTTCTCCTCTGCCAGAGGACCCTGGCTTGCAGCAGCTGCGTGTAGGAAAACCAAACAAATTTCTTGCTGGGAGTCATTAGGAATTGAATCAGCAGACCAAACCTGCCAATATCGTCATGCAGTTTTACAAATATATGGTGCAAATATTGGAAAACTAATAAACATTTATTTTTAAAAAATACAAATCTATTGTGCAGCCACACATGGAGTACTGTGTACAGTTCTGGTTGCTCAGAAAAGTAACTAGAGTTCAGAAATGAGGAAAGGGCTAGGGCAAGCCCCCTATGAGGAAAGTTTACAGCATTTGTGACTTCTTAGTTTGGGGAGGGAAGTCCAATAAGAGGGGATGTGTGCTGTACATGTACCTGTGGAGAAAGTGGGTAGGGAGCTGTTCTTCTCTCGTAATACCAAAACCCAATGAAGATCTCCAACAAAGCTGAATGAGAAAGATTCAGAACAGAGAGGACAGATTCCTTCTCACAGTGCTTAGTTAAAGTACAGAATTTGCAACCACAACCAGTAGGAGTGGCAATCAACTGGGATTGCTTTAGAAGAGGACTAGGTGGCAATATCTCCAGAGCTATCCACATCAATGCAGTTTGAGCCCTTCACCAAATCAGGCAAATTAGGCAAAGTCACACCCAATCCATGTTTCAGTCCACCATCTTGATTCAAAATGGTATTCGACACCCAAACGTAGACAAAGACCATCTCCTCTGCCTTGGGAACCTTGTGCATCCAAACCAATAGAGAATGGATGGGCAGACAGACCGTTTTCCACAATCTATAGTAGATTAGACAAATGCATGGAGGACACCAGTGTCTCCTAGTTGCATTGGCTATGTAGTGCCTCTGAATCCCAAGTTGCTGGGAATCCCAAGCGGGGAGAGTGCTGCTCTTGTGCTCAGGACATCTGCTTAGCCCTTATACATATGGGCTTCCCAGAAGGGGTATCTCATTGCAAGGGGTTGGACTATATGATCCCCAGGATACCCTTCCAGTTCTACAGTTCTATGATCTGGTTAACATCTGTGTGAATAGGATGCTGGGTGAGATGGACCTTTGGCCTGATCCAGCAGGGCTATTACAATGGTACCTTGGTTCTCAAACTTAATCCGTTCCAGAAGTCCGTTCGAAAACCAAAGCATTCCAAAACCCAGGGCGCACTTCTCCATAGAAAGTAATCCAAAAGGGATTAATCCGGTCCAGACTTTTAAAAACAACCCCTAAAACAGCAATTTAGCATGAATTTTACTATCTAACAAGACCATTGATCCATAAAATGAAAGCAATAAACAATGTACTGCAGCCACACAATCAATCAATCAATCAATCAATCAGTAGCTGAACTGGGTTCCACACAGTCACAAAAACAAAACAAAAAAGCTGCAAAAACGCAATATAAATAGCAAAAACAGACAGACCTCAGTGTAACACTCAAAACGGAAGTGTGGCACTCAGATCGGAAGCATAACACTCAAAATGGAGTACATTCCGCTTCCGAAAAAGGTTTGCAAACTGGAACACTTATTTTCGGTTTGCAGCGTTTGGGTTCCAAGTTGTTCGAGTACCAAGGCGTTTAAGAACCAAGGTACCACTGTACCTCCCTATGCTTCAGGCAGGCTGTTGGCCTGGCCTGTGAGTTTTCACAGTCCTCTTTGACCAAGAGCCGCACTGTGTAAGATTGCAAAGAGGTTCATTTCCCAAGATTACCTGCAGAGAAGGGAGTGAATTTCAGCAATGTAGCACCCCACAGATCCTTTGGGCTCCCTCCTATCAGCCCCAGCCTGCATAGTCAGGTTGGTCCTGAGCATGAAGAGATTGAGGATGGCTGGCCTAGGGCACACCTGGCACTCTTAGCGCCACCAGGATGAACCACAAGACAAGCCAGCTGTCCTTATGGGCAGTTGGTCTGTCATGTTGGATCTTCTCATCAGGGAACCCTGGAATGTCTTCTGAAGAGCCACAGGGATCACCATAAGCCAGTTTGAAAAGCCACTGTAATCCAAAGAGCCCTAAGACCTCCTAGGGCACCCTTTCCCCAACTTGGTGACCCACAGATGTTTGGGACCATAACTCCCATCAGCCCCAGTAAGCATGGCCATTTAGGTTATGACAGGCACTTCCCCTGGCCAACACGGCTGCGCTGGCTGAGGCTGGTGGGAATTGGAGTCCCAAACATAAGCCCAGCCCTGTGGAATGCTCTTCCAACAGAGGATCAGCAGACACCTTCCATATTAACCTTCAAACCTTTGCTGAAAACTTTATTATGCCACCAGGCATATGCAGACAATCAAGGTAAGCACTTTCTGTAATAGTTAGCTGGTGATCTGTTTAAAACAACAATGTCATTTTTATTGTCTTAGTATAATTGTTGTAAACAGCTTTTATTTTTATTTTAATGAAATTGCAATATACAGGTATTCTAATAAATCAGTGAACAAGTGAAGGGCACCAGCTTGGGGAAAGCTGTTTCCAGGGTTTTGCCTTGTGCTTTGGATGGCTGTCAGATGAATAAATCTTTTGAACATTCACACATGTGCCAAGTTAGGTGGTTGAAGATTTGCATAGCTATCTGATGAGTAGTTCTCATCAGAAACTGGGGAGGAAATATTTGGAATGTCTGCTCTCCGACATTGTTTTCTGATCGCTCAGCAGAAAAAAGAAAATGTGTTTTTGCCAGCAGAAAGAGAGAGAGAGAAATATAACTGGGGGAAAGTCGCACTGTTTGCCTTTGCAGTGGCGTTTGCTTGCCAAAAGTATTTCTCAGCAGTTCGTGCCGTGAATTGTTTTGACGACGTGTGGCTGTGCATTTTATGATACTTACGTCTGTTTCTGTAAGCCAGACTTCGGCTGTGATCTGTAGCTGGAACGAAAGCGAGGCAGCCACTTGACTTCAGCCGTCTCATCTTCCTTCCATTTCTGTGCCAAGAACATACAAATTGTGGCATGGGGTGGGGGAGAGAAAATGCTGATTAATAAAAGACCGCTCTGTTTGCATGCTTCATTGTGACCCATGTGACTAATACAACACTTAACACTGCTCTTCTTTCGATCCTGCAGCAGAAACCACATTAACTCCAGATGATAGGGCTCTGCTTTTGAAAGTGCCAAAAAGGTCTCCAAGTGTCTTGAAAGCTACCCCCCATATAAACCACATTCATCTTCTAGTGCCCTGTGCACTCAAAATCTATGCATTTATAATTGTATTGTAATACAAGAAGATATTTAGGACACAGGATATATCCTAGTAACCGGGGGGGTGGTATTATTATTATTATTATTATTATTATTATTATTATTATTATTACTTATTGTGTTTATATCCTACCTTTTCCCTAAGGAGCTCAAAGTAGGATACAGGGTTCTCCCCCTCATCCTTTAATTCCCCACAACAACCCTGCGAGGCAGGTTAGGCTGAGAGGCAGTAACTGCTCCAAGGTCACCCAGAGAGCTTCATGATGATTGAGTGGGGATTTGAACCCTGGCCAGCCAGGTCCTAATCCGATGCTCTAACCACTACACCACACCACTGGTGGCTCTGACGAACCAGTGCATGAAGCTGCCTTTTACTGAATCAGATCGTTGACCCACTTAGCCCAGTATTTAAATCATTTCTGAAAGTTGTTAGTTCACATTGCATTTTGACACCTCTTAAGAACTTGCAACCAAATGTGTCATGACAGTTCCTGGCATCAAGGAGCAGCCTTTCATCTGTGCTTGGATACACTTGGGTACCATGTTGGATTAAGATGGCAGACAAGATCTTTCAAAGCTGATTTCAAAACTGCACTGATCGTTTGGTTCCTTAGAACAATGCCAAGTGTGAGTCTGTAGAGTTGTCCAGTAATGCAGTCTTCAGTGAATTAGGCAGGAAATTTTGTCCATCCCAGATCCTGGAGAAACAGTGATTGAACCTGAGACCTTCTGCATACAAGACTTAGTTTCTACCCAGAATTGAGGTCCCTATTGTTACCTGTGTCAGGGTTAGTGCTGTGAGTATATCACTGTAGCCTTGTTACGTCCCACCCGCTTCTCCAGCTTTGGGAAGAACTGTTTTGGCTTTGGCTCATGGGAGTGGAAGTCCAAACCATCTGAGGGGCACCATGTTAGCAAGTACTGGTCTATTCTGTCTTAAGTGATCACTGAATTTCAGAGCCTTTGTTGGCTTGTGTGAGGCCTCTGGACTTCTGTATGCATAGCCATTCCACATTTGTAGGAAACTGATCTTTGAGTGTGGCAGCCCCTACCCTTTAGAACCCCTTGCCTTTTGATAGCAGGCAAACACCTCCACTGTATTATTTTTTGGCACCTGCAAAAAACATTTTTGTTTAGACAAACCTATCCAGGTAATGTAGAATGTTGATGCGTGTTTTAATTTGTTTCTTGTTTTTCCTTTTTTTGCAAACTGCCATGAGTGGGTTTTTTCGTTTTGTTTTTGCTTTTACAATCAAGTGGTGTATACATTTCATGAACCAAATAAAATACGTTCATCCTGGAGTCAACCTGCTGCTTTCCTCTTGCAGGTGGGATATGAGAATGCTGGCACGGTGGAGTTTCTGGTGGACAAGCAAGGCAAGCATTACTTCATTGAGGTCAACTCCCGGCTTCAAGTGGAGCACACAGTGACTGAAGAGATCACAGAGTAAGTGACGCCCCCTGATGGGCTGATGCAAACAGGCGCCCAACATTCCGTCACACTCTGGGGTGACCAAGAGACCCAGAAGGCCAGGACGAGGCTGTGCCAGTAAGGAACGCGCTGGAAGAATCAGGAAGAACTGGAATTAGGAGATGAGGTGCGGGGCTGAAAGCAGGGGGGAGAAAAAGAAGGGTCTGTGTTATCTGGAGAACCACCAAATCTCATTGGCCAGCCTAGCCATTTGAGACTACAAATCCCACCAGCCCCAGCCAGCACGGTTATTTGATTCTGGGGCTGATGGGAATTGGACTGCAAAATATCTGGAGGACACCAGGCTGGGGAATGGTGGCCCTGAGTCTCCTTCACAAAGTAGTATGAGCTGACTATGCATTATCCTCCATCCCTCCATATTGGTTTCCCCCTCTTTAGAAATTGCTGCAGGTTTGCTGCTTTGCCTGGGGGAGAGGGCCAGAGGGAGAGGGTGTTTGTTGCCGCTGCAGTTTTTCCCCAGTGTCGACTGCCAAAACAGTTACAGCCCAACCTGGATGGCCCTGCAAATATTAGCATGTTTTTACAGTCTTGTCATGCCGTGCTTGGTAATAAATGTTAGGTCTTTATTGCTGTCATTATCAATTAGGCACGTATTGGGAAATCAAGGGGGCCTGAGTAGCGGTTTGTTTCCAGCGGAGTTAATGGTGCAGCGGATTCTTGACAACGCCGGACACGTACAACAAATGTGAAATATGGCTCTGGTTATTAGTGGGATGAAGCGCCTGGGTTGATTCAGGTGGATTTGGATAGCTATGATCGTGAGCGCTGCAAAACGGTCCAAGGATTCTCGTGTTTCCAGAGACAGGGAGAGCATCCTGCTGGCGGCAGGATGCACAGATGAAGAAGATTGGAGGTCAAAGGCTCAGGCAATTTGGCTCATCCAAATGAGCCAGATATCTAAAGAGGCCCCCATACAGGGCCGGCTCTATAATGAGACAAGGTGAGGTAGGTGCTTCAGCGGCAGAATGGGAGGGGTGGCAGATTTGGCTCAGGACCCTAGTTTGCTTATCTTGCTGGAGAGGCAGTCTGGCACTCCAAAAGCAGTCGCTAAACAACCCCACGCCTGATTTCCCTGGCTCCTTTTGCCTAGTGGTAGATCTAGCTCTGCTTCCTACAACCTCTTGCTCCCGGTGCAGGGGTGTGTGGAGCTGCTGGTGTGTTCTCCTGAACTTCAAATAAACCGAGCATGTGCTGTAGGACACTCTTGGCTTTTCTTCCTTCTCCCTGCCATGTGCTTGTGCAAATGGCATTCTTGTGCAATGTTTCTGGGTGGCACAAAATAGTGCCTCGCTCTGGCTGGCTGCTGCCAGGGCTAGGGGAAGCCAGATGGGCAACGTGGAATTACAGCAGAGGCTGCTGGATATGCACATCTTGGTGGCTGAGTGCAGGCTCCACCATTGCCCTCACGCCCCACCCAGTCCTATGGCTCAAGCAGCGTCGGTGAGGGTTCATGGGACATAAAATCCTGTTATTTTGTTTGTTTTGTAGGAGGGATACATGGTGGTGGGAGGAGCCATTTTTTGGTTCGCCTCAGGCAGCAAAATGTCTTGGACAGAGGTTTCCTTGCGGGTGGGAAGGGGTTCCTTGCCGCTCCCCATGACAACTAAAAGTCAGATAAATCGTACCCCAGTGAGGTAGAGAAAGATTGAAAAGCTAGGCAAACTGAGAACTCAAGCAGGTTTCTAAAATCCATTGAGATTGCAGAATTACACTTTCCTTGGCGCAGAATTGAGACAACCTCTCACTGAATTTTAGGGGTGTAACTTGGATACCACATGGGCCCCAGTATAGGATGCAATCTGGGGTACTTGCCAGAACAAAAGCCAGCAGACGCTCTCCAGCATTAAGGCTTTTTGGATTTTCAAGGAGTCACTCCCAAAATCTGAGTGGTGGGGAGGATCCCAGGAAGTAGGACCCTTGCAGAGCATTTGCCAATATTCCAACTGAGTGGAATTCCTGAGTGGGATAATCATAATATTATTATTATAATTTATTATTTATATGCCACCCATCTGACTGGGTAGCCCCAGCCACTCTGGGAGGCTCCCAACAAAAATACTAAAAACACAATACAACATCACAGCTGGTTTAATGCATCTCCCCCCAACCCCCCTGAATCAGTGCACTCTAGTTTTACTTGGTGTCTTTGAAGTCTGCTCTTGGGACTATCGTGCCTAAAAGATATAAGACTTGATTCATCTATGCTAGTTGTTGCTGGCAGCAGGGAACCTCGGGCGGAGCCAGGAGCAGTCCTTTGACCGTGCATGCCAGTTAGATGTGTGTTATGCATACCTATTGTTCTGTATATCCAAGTACCTTGGTGTTGGGGCAAATGCATTTTATAAAATAAATAATTGCATTTTTACATCATCATCATCATCATCATCATTATTATTATTATTATTATTATTATTATTATTATTATTATTATTATAGCAGGAATAGGGATAGGGCAGCATCTTCTCTTTGCTGGAGTTCTTATCCTACGGATAGCTCAGTTGGTTAGAGTGTGGTGCTGATAATGGCAAGGTTGCAGGTTCAATCCCCGTATGGGACAGCTTCGTATTCAGGTTGGACCAGATGATCCTCAGGGTCTCCTTCCAACTCTATGATCTCTCATTCTGCATCTCAGCAATCCAGATTCTACACTGAGAAAAGGCAGCTTCTGTGGCCAGTATAAATGGTGCAAATTGAACACTTTGCATTATTCCTGGTTTTGGAAGTCAAATAGGACAGAGCTGAGGAAAGGAAGGGAGCATCACCCCCAGTCACTGGGAAACCTTATTCCCATCCAGCCCCAGAAATATCACCAGGCGTAACCTACCCACTTTCAAGGGTATCTTTTTGGCAATGAGGACTAGAAGCTTAAAAACAAAAGCTTGAGTTTCTCAAGGAGCTAAATCCTGTGCTTGATTGCACATTCTATAGCTTTAGGTGTGCACAGCTGCACAAGACCCTTCTGGAAAGCAGCCAGCCTTCAAATCCCACCTGTGAGGTTTTCCCATTGAGCAGGGACATCCAGTTGCCTTTATTGTGGGGCTAGGTGTGAATTGGGTGTGCTTGCAAGCAGAAGGGGCAGAATCTCTGACAATGGTCACTTAGGCCTTTTCTTGCTCGTTCTGTGGAGCAGGTGCTGCTTCGCATTCTGGTCCTGTGCAGAGCTTGGCATGAGAGTCTCAGGTGGGGGTGGGCAAGAAGATTTAATTATGAAATGATAAATTGCTTTCCCTTTGTGGACCGACTGTGATGTTCAAAACATATGCTGGGTTCCTTATATGCCGCCTGCCCTCATTTGCTGAGGGGATTCATTGGGAACGAGTGTCTGCAGATCTCTCCTCTGTATACCTTGGCGTGGATCAGGGAGGGATTGAGATACCATGACCCAGGGACCTTGTAGTGTGTGCGTCTGAGGGCCAGGATGATGTCCAGGCTACTTTCTCATGGGCGGGCAAGGACTCTATTCTGGGACCTCCATGGGCAAAGGAATACAGGCCCACACTGGACAAAGTACTTTGACTCGGATTTTGGTTTCTAGTAAAACCATTAATGCTCAAATCAGTATGCTACATAAGCAAGGCATGGGCCACTGGACCGGCAGGTGCATGGCTAGCAAACTAAGATCTTAATCCAGTGGTTGAAGCACACCCTGGACTCCCAAGATTGCGGGAAGGGTGTTTCCAGCTACCCCAACCCTGCCTTTGGGTACCCTGTAAGAATCTGCTGCAGGAGAGGGACTGTAAGCAACATGGGAGGGGTGTTTCTAGGACCAAGGTAAAATGGATCCAGCAGTGTTCGTCTTTTTAAAAAAATTGTTTTTATTAAAGATTTTCTTGAATTACAAAAGTACATACAGTGTCTGTTTATCGTTCATAGAATCTTTTCTACAGATCTGTTATATCCGATGTGAGACACTAATATTATAGACAGTATAAGGTTGGGGAAGAAGCAAGGGAGTGAGAAGAGGGTTAGTAAATTTGCATTCTTTTACATAGTGTATGTGCAAGGGTTTTGTGTCAGTACCATGTGAGTAGGTTCTCTTTCTGTTCATTTGTTAGTTTTCACTGGTGGTGAGAGAGGTTGGGGGGGCCCAGGGCTAACTTCAGTTGGCTGCAGTGAACTTTGTGTGTGTGGGGGGGGGTGTTGTTAGGTCAAGTTAGCCATATCAATTTGTATGCTGTATGTTTTTTTTTGTCTTGTCTTGTCTTGTTTTTTTATTTTTGTCTCATTGGGCTGTGTATGTAAAGGAGGGGAGCCACACTGGGATCAAGGTGTCCTCTTTTGTTTGTCCCTATGCTAGTTTCAGTTAGTTGGTTAGCTGTTCTAGTAGGGCTGTTTCCCATATGGTTTGCTATCAATGGTCCATGTTCACTCCTGACAGATCCCTCCAGTGTCTAGTTATGATGTTCCTGGCTGCTGAGAGTAGGCAGCTTATGAGTGTTCTTTTCCCCCCATAGACAGGCAAACAAACAATAATTGTCCCCCCCCCAACAAAAATACATACATCCCCAAAATTAATGACCAAGAAAAAAAGAAAGAATAATATTAGTACCCCATGTGGCTTCCCTCATCCAATACTCATCATCCCTTAAACTTTAAATTCTTATTTACATTGCATCTTATACATCTCACCTTTAATGTTCTGAATGTATTAGTTTTTCCTAGGTCAGCTTTACAAACTTAATCTAAACATAGCAACATGTTTTCCTTAGAGCAGCGTTTACTCATATACTTTTCAAAGCTTATGAGGGTTCTTATGTTGATGCCATAGCAGGATCCCTTGGAGCTGTCCAAGGTCCTGTATCCTCCTCTTTGCTTGTGACTCAGCACAGCCAGCTTCTCCTGTGAACATCCAGCAACCACAGAACTGTATTGGAGAGTGGCTTGTTTTAATGATATGCCCAATGCCTTTGTTCATAGGCTGAAGACCCACCTCTTTACCCAGGACTTTGACATGAGAGAAAAGGGAGAGGGAGGGAGAGGACCCACCCTATTCTAATTTGTTTCAAACTGTTTTTAATATTGTATTTTTAAATTGCTGTGGCCTGCCCTGGGACCTTACGTTGAAGGGCAAGTCATAAATCAGTGGGTTGTGGTGGTGCTGGTGGCGCTGTTTTGGGGGCACCTAAGAAACATGGACTGTGTTATTTTAAATTGGATGGTGGTGCTGCGGGAAGTGGAAACAAAACACAAACAAAAAGCCCCCATTCACACTGGCATGATTAGCGGCAAAATATATGTTGATTAATTCTTAATTATTTGCTGTGAGGTTTTGTTTGTGTTCTGTCAGTTTCCTCCTTGTTTTACCTCCTTCGGCCCAGGTGGTGGTATTGTTGTGGAATTTCTTCCCCATCTGTGAACAAAGGTTCACAGAGGAAAATAAACATATGTGTGCACAATGACAAAATGAAAATGCAACTACAGAATTAAAACAGGACACACAAGATGTAACAACAAAGGTAAAATGAAACATTTTTATTTTGCTCAGTAACAAAATTAAAATGCAACGACAGCGTGAAAACAGAATGCTCAAGCTAAGAAGAGCAGAGGAAATTTAAAAACCATGAAAAATCAAGTGGAATAAAAAATAAAAATGGGCCTAGCAGTTGTTGGATGGTGGTAGAACTTTAAAACTACAAGGATTGCAGCAAGCATTTTTGAGGGGGCTATTAACCCCTTCCTCCCATGCTGTAGTCCTGACCAAAATAGCTCCCCTGAAGCTACTGTTTGCACTGAAGAGAGTTGTGTGTGTTCCCACCTTCCCCTCTTAAGAGGAAGGATTTTCATTAGGACTACAGCAGGGCAGCCAAGTCTTAACTGCTTCCTTTCCACCTACTGCAATCCCAATAGTTAAATTTGCTCACCCAGCAGGCGCTACTTAATTTTTAAAACAACAAGAACAACAGTTGTGCATGCTAAATGCAAAATATGCATTAAATGTCACGGTTGGCTTTGTCACGAGCTGTGCAGAGCTGTTGAGTTTGCTCTTGGCTTGACAGGCTCTGATGCAGGAGGAGGAAGAGGAGGAAGCACAAAGGAGGGGGCTGAATTGGTGAGAACTGGGACTGGAGGATGAGGGGAGCTCCTCTTTCTGCACTGACTTCATTTGCTTCATTTTGCTTAGAAAGGGGGAGCAGGGACCTTACTGTGGAGCAGGAGCCTCGCTGGAGTCTGCGGAGAGCTTGGAGTAGCCAAGGGGTGTGTGTGTGTGTGGCAGGGGTAGAACTGGACATGGCAGTGACTGAACAGGAGCCTGAACAGGAGGGTGCAGTCTTGTTGCCTTGCACCAGATGCCACATTTGCAGATGGGAGCAGAGACACCCGTCCTGACAGAGCACGTGCTTGCGATTCTCCATTTATTTCACAAAATTTGCCAACTGCTGGGAGCCAGAAGCTGGGAGAGGGCTGCTGTTGCGCCCAGGACCTACTTTGGGGCTTCCCATTGGGGCTTCTGGTTGGCCACGGGGAGAACAGGGTGCTGAATTAGATGGGCCTTTGACTTGGCCAAGGCTCTCCTGGTGTTCTTACAATAGAGGATGCAGCCACTGGGACTTTTAAGTTTAGAGAAAGGCAAATAACAGGTGATATGATAAAGGTTTATAAAATTATGCATGGCATGGAGAAAATAGATAGAGAAAGGTCTTTCTCTCCCTCTCATCACACTAGAACTCCTGGACATCCACTGAGGCTGCATGTTGGAAGATTCAGGGCAGATAAAAGAAAGGACTTCACACAGCACATAGTTAAGTGGCCCTCGCAATAAGCTGACAGAGCTATTTATATGCAGCGCCACTCCTGCGTGGGGACAGCTGGCTCCGAACTTCAAAGGCCTTTACCTTTGGAACTCACTCCAGCAAGAGGCAGTGATGGCCACCAACCTAGATAACTTGGAAAAGAGGATCGGGTATATTCATGGAGGAAAAGGCTACCAATGGCTACTAGCTACTATAACTATGCTCTGTCTCCACATTCAGAGGCATTTATGCTTCTGAATACCAGTTGCTAGAAGCCATACAAGGGTGCGGGTGGCACTGTGGTCTAAACCACTGAGCCTCTTGGGCTTGCTGATCAGAAGGTTGGCAGTTTGAATCCCCGTGACGGGGTGAGCTCCCGTTGCTCAGTCCCAGCTAGCAGTTCAAAAGCACACCAAAAAGTGCAAGTAGATAAATAGTTACCACTCCGGCGGGAAGGTAAACAGCGTTTCCGTGCGCTGCTCTGGTTTCGCCAGAAGTGGCTTAGTCATGCTGGCCACATGACCCGGAAAAACTGTCTGCAGACAAACGCCGGCTCCCTCGGCCTGTAAAGCAAAATGAGCACCACAATCCCAGAGTTATCTGTGACTGGACTTAACTGTCAGTGGTCCTTTAGAAGCCCCAGGAGGGGAGAGGGCTCTTGTACTCTAAAAACAGGATGCTGGACTAGATGGGCCATTGGCCAGATCCAGGGGGCTTGTCTGATGTTCTTATAATATGGGCAGGCAGTTGGCACATCCAGACTTCACGGGGCACACGGAGTGATTAAGGCATTGGAGCTATTTTGAATGGAGTGTACGGCATGTGGGGTCCTGGTGCCCCTTGTCACAGCAGACTTTTTTAAAGGAGCTTCTCTGTTTCCTTCCTGCCACTCCCATTCCCACTCTGTACTCTCTCCCACCCCGGGAAATGGCATGCAAATGGCCTTTTGAGGGTTGAGACTCCGCGTTAGCAATTTTGGGAGTAATGAGTAATGTAATGAGAAATCGTGTCTCTTAATTTCCCGCACAGTAAGAGTCAAGAGGGAGGGTCACGGCCCCCGGTGCAAGAGAGTGCGCTGCCTCGCTGGCTGAGGCGGCTGCCGTCCTCCGCGCGAGGTTTATGAGCGGTTAACAGGAGTTCGGCAGGCGTGTTGCTAATGGCCTTTGAAGTTCGGAGCCGGCTGTCCCTGCGCAGGAGCGGCGCTGCATATAAATAGCTCTGCCAGCTCATTGCGAGGGCCACTTTAATATTTCACTGCTCGAATACGATTTGCGAGCAGAGAGAAAGAGAGCGTTGGGAGGGATCACGGAATGAGATGAGGAATGCAGAACCCAGGTGGAGAGACAAGGCTTTGTGGCGATGAGAGGCTGGGCTCTTGCATGGAAGAGAGAAATGTGGCCCACCTGGCACATCATCCTCTGGCAGGCACCTTGCGTGGCACAGCTGCGTGTGGAACCGTTCTACACACTGAGGAGCGTGTGCAATTTCTCTTGCAGGTGGGGCTGTCTGGGTGGCGTCTCCTGGGTCTGCTACTGTGCCCTGAAAGCCAGCACTGCTGGGGAGGGGGGGACCTGTGTCCCTGCAGAAGGACATAAGAACCTGCTGGATCAGGCCAGTCGACCTCCTAGTGCAGCATCCTGTTCTTGCAGCAGCCAACAAGATGTCCCAGGGGGGAGCCTGAAAACAGGATTTGAGCGCAAGAGCCCTCTCCTCTCCTGTGACTTCTTGCAACTGGTATTCAGAAGCACTGCTGCCTCCAAATGTGGAGGCAGAGCTAGCAGCCCTTGCTAGCCTTCTCCACAAGTTAATCCTCTTTTCAAACAATCTAGGTTGGTGGCCATCACTGTCTCCTGCAGGAGGGAGTTCCATAGTGTAATCGCACTGCATTAAGCACTTTCTTTTATCTGACCTGAATCAGCTTCGTTGGATGTCCACAAGTTCTAGTGTTAACATGTGGGGGAGAAAAACCTTTTCTCTGTCAGCTCTCTCCATGCCGTGGCCCAAGTTGATCATGGGAGCTGTAGTCCAAAAACATCCACAGGGCTGTCCTTGCAGTGTCATGTACTGGTTAAAGCAGAGATCAACCTGATGCTCATGGGGTGAATTGGGCCAGTCATTCCTTCTCTTTCTGCCTCAGCCATCCTACCTCAGAGGGTTGTTGTAAGGATCACAGGTGGGAGGGGACAGACTGCAGGAGCATAGGGGGGTAGCAGAGAATGAACGCATGGCCTGCTCTGCTCTACTGGAGGAAAAGATGGGTGAAAATGTCGTAAACAAATGAATAGATCCAAAATCTGCATTAAGGCCCTTCTTGGAAAGTCTGTGCAGAATGAATTATGGAAATGGAGCACATTTGCATGCATTGTGTATATATATATATTTTTTTATATAAATATTTATTAAAATTTTTAAATATCAATGCACAAATAATAAACAGTCTTACTTCTGTCACTAACATAATTTCATCACTTCTTTGGACTCCCTCACGTCTCCCGCTCCCATTTACATCGTTAAAAGTTTTTTCCAGACAAATTATCAACTTGTTTACAATCTCATGTCCACTCATTCAAATATAATCTAGCACTTCTTCCAAAAATTTTTATATTTTCTTTAGTCTCACTTATCATCAAATTTAAATCTAATTTAGTGGTGGCCAATTTTTTATAATCTAGCATCCTTCTTAACATTCAACCAAATTACAATGTTTTTGTAGATACATCTTGAATTTCTTCCAGTCTTCCTCCATCTTCTCTTCTCCCAGATCACGGATTCTGCCAGTCATCTCGGCCAGTTGCATATAGTCCATCAGCTGCATCTGCCACTCTTCCAGTGTGGGTAGATCTTGAGTTTTCCAGTTTTTTGCGATGAGTATCCTTGCTGCCGTTGTTGCATACATAAAGAATGTTCGGTCCTTCTTTAACACCTTCTGGTCGACAATACCCAGAAGGAAGGCCTCTGGTTTCTTAGTGAAGGTATATTTAAATACCTTTTTCAGCTCATTATATATCATTTCCCAGAAGACCTTCACCCTAGGGCATGTCCACCAGAGGTGAAAGAATGTTCCTTCATTTTCTTTACATTTCCAACATTTATTATCAGACGAATGGTATATTTTGGCGAGTTTAACTGGGGTCATGTACCATCTATATATCATTTTCATTACATTTTCCTTCAGAGCATTACATGCGGTGAAGTTCAGCCCAGTGGTCCACAACCTTTCCCAGTCCTCAAACATAATGTTATGCCCAATGTCCTGTGCCCACTTTATCATAGCTGATTTAACCATTTCGTCTTGTGTATTCCATTCTAACAGCAAGTTATACATTCTAGATAGTACCTTAGTCTTTGGTTCTAACAATTCTGTTTCTAACTTCGATTTCTCCACCTGGAACCCTAACTTTTTGTCATTTTTAAAAACTTCTTTAATCTGAGCATAATGTAACCAGTCTCGCACCTTATCCTTCATTTTCTCCAAACTCTGCAATTTCCAATTGTCTCCATCTTTTTCTAATATTTCCCAATATTTTGGCCATTTGGCCTCCATATTGGGTCTTTTTCGGGCCTTAGCTTCCAGAGGTGAAAGCCACCTTGGAGTTTTATTTTCCAATAAGTCTTTGTATTTTGTCCAGACGTTAAACACTGCTTTCCTGACAATATGGTTCTTAAAGGCCTTATTGATCTTAACTTTGTCATACCATAAGTATGCATGCCAACCAAAAGCATTGTTAAAACCTTCCAGGTCCAGTACGTCAGTGTCTTCGAGAAGTAGCCAGTCTTTTAGCCAGCAGAAAGCTGCGGCTTCATAGTACAACTTTAAGTCTGGCAGGGCAAAGCCCCCTCTTTCTTTCGCATCTGTTAATATCTTAAACTTAATTCTGGGCTTTTTGCCCTGCCAGACAAATTTAGATATATCTTTCTGCCACTTCCGGAAGCACTCCGTTTTGTCCACAATCTGTAGTGTTTGAAACAAAAATAACATTTTTGGAAATACATTCATCTTAATAGCAGCAATTCGGCCTAACAAAGAAAGCTTCAATTTTGTCCAGCTATCCAAGTCTCTCTTAATTTCAGACCAACATTTTTCTTTCTTTTTTTTTAAAAAATATCTTTATTAGACAGTTTTTCTTTATAAAAAAAATACACATATCAAAAAAAAAAAAATACACACACCAAAAAGCAAAAAGGAAAAAAGAAAAGAAACTTAAACAGACTTATACAAACTTGTACAAACAAACAGTACAAACAGTAGACCTCCATCCACTCGATTTAGGGTTATGTAATCTTGTATAGTTTCTGCAGTTATTCTAACAATAGCTCTAAACGTCGCAGGTATTAATTATCGTCTGCTGTTAAATTATTAATTCCCAAATTAGTCTCAATATAACTTAAAAATTTAGTCCATTCACCTTTTATTTTTGCCAAATTATGATGCCTAATTCTTTGTGTTAATCTCGCTAATTCTATGTATTGAAACAACCTCACCTGCCAGTCTCCAATCGTAGGTATATTAGGCGATTTCCATTTTTGCGCTATTAAAACCCTCGCCGCTGCTGTGGCATATTGGAAAAAAGTTTGGTCTGTACTTTTTATCTCTTCTCCGATCATACCTAAAAGGAACGCCTCAGGTATTTTGGGGAAATTGTACTTCAAGATTTTCTTCAGCTCCTCATAAATTTGTCCCCAGAATTTCTTCACCACTTCACAAGTCCACCAAATGTGGAAGAAGGTCCCTACCTTATCTTTGCATCTCCAGCAGGTATTGTCTACAGATCTGTACATCTTCCCCAGTTTTACCGGGGTCAAGTACCATCGGTACATCATTTTCTCTAAATTTTCCCGCAGGGCTGCACATGCTGTAAACCTCATACCTTTTTTCCAAAGTATTTGCCATTTATTATACTCTACATTATGCCCAAGATCTCTATCCCATTTAACCATCACACTCTTCACCTCTTCCTCTTTGGTGTCCCATTCCAGTAACTGTTTGTACATTTTAGAGAGGAGTTTATTATTGCCTTCTAAGATTTCCACCTGGAATCTCGATTTTTTTCACTCATCCCCAGTTTCTTATGTTCACCCCACAGTGCATTAATTTGGTGAAAGTGTAGCCACTCCTTAATCTTACCTTTCATCTCGCCATATGACCTCATCTTCCACCCTTCTTCTGTTTTAACTAAAAGATCCTCATACGTCCACCTTTCACCTGTCATATTTAATTTTTTTATTTTAATAATATCAACTGGAGAAAGCCACCAGGGGGTACCTTTTTCAATCAGCTTTTTATTCCTGTTCCAGACTTCAAGTAACGGGCCTCTAATTATGTGGTTGGAAAAGCCTCTGTGAACTCTACCTTTATCCTGCCACAAGTAGGCATGCCAACCAAACCTAATATTAAAGCCTTCTAGGTCTAATAAATCCGTGTTTCTTAGAATGGCCCAGTCCTTTATCCAGCATAGGCAAGCTGCCTCATAATAAAGCCTTATATTCGGAACTGCGAAACCACCTCTCTCTCTTGAGTCTGTAAGATATTTAAACTTAACTCTAGCTCTCTTCCCCTGCCAAATAAACTTGGCCAAAATTTTTTGCCAGTTCTTAAAACATGTAGTACCTTTGATTACTGGAATATTCTGAAATAGAAATAGCAGTCTTGGGAGAATACACATCTTAATCGTTGCCATCCTCCCTGTCCATGATAGTTTCAGCCTATGCCATGTATCCAGGTCTTTCTTAATTTCTTGCCATACCTTATTGTAATTATCCTCCATTAAATTTATGTTTTTCGGGGATAGCCAAATTCCCAGATATTTAACTTTATTCACAGCTTTAATGCCAATCTTTTGCTCCAATCGTTTTTTATCTTGGTCCTCCAAATTCTTTGTTAAAATTTTTGTTTTCTTCCTATTTAATTTAAATCCTGACAGTTTACCAAAATCTTCTAAAAGTTCTACTACTCTACTGGCACTATCCACAGGGTTTTCTAGGGACAAGACCAAGTCATCGGCGTAAGCCTTTAGTTTGTATTCCTTCTCCCCGATATTTATCCCTCTTACATTAGGTGTCTCCCTTATTTTGTTTGCAATTACTTCCAAGACCATGATAAATAACAGGGGTGACAGAGGGCAGCCCTGTCTTGTACCCTTCATGATCTTGAAGGACTTGGATAAATTATTATTAATAATCAATCTAGCCTGTTGTCCTGAGTATATTGCCTTGATGCCTTCCATATATGGACCTTCTATTCCTGCTCTTTCCAAACATTGTAATAAAAATTCCCAGGAGACGTTATCGAAGGCCTTCTCTGCGTCAATGAAAATCAAAGCTGCCGGGATGTCTGTCCTCATATCCAAATATTCAATAATATTTAATATATGACGGACGTTATCTTTCTGTTGCCTATTAGGGAGGAATCCCGCTTGGTCTTTATGAATATATTTCTTTAGATACTTCTTAAGTCTATTTGCCATGATATCTGTGAAGATTTTATAATCGCTATTAAGCAGTGAAATTGGCCTATAATTTTTTATATCTGTTTTTTCAGTTTCTGTTTTTGGTATTAAAGTTATATAAGCCTCTTTCCAAGAATCGGGGATCCTCCCTCCTTGGATAATATTATTAATAACGTCCGTAAGCACCGGCGCTAAGTATTCCCCTAACACTTTATAATATTTTGAGGACAGACCATCCGGCCCAGGGGCCTTTCCGGTCTTCATCCTACTAATAGCCTCCTTGATCTCGTCTACCGTGATCTTCTTGTTCAATTGTACACTATCCTCTTCTGTTAGGTATTTCCCTCCACATCGCTCTAAGTAATTTCTTATTTCTATACTATCTTCTTCTCCTTTTTCATACAGCTTTTCAAAAAATTGAATAAACCTTTTTTCTATTTCATCTGGGTCTTCTATGATGTTATCCTCCATTATTAATTTATTTATCACATTTTGTTTTTTCCTTTTTCTTAGCTGCCACGCAAGCAGCTTCCCCATTTTATTTGCCGACTCAAAATATTTCTGCTTCATAAATTTAATTCTCCATTCTATCTCTTGATTTAATAAGGCTGAATATTGTGACTGCAACACTTTAGAGGTTCGGTTAATCTCTTCGTCTGCCGGGTTTATAGTCAATTTCCTCTCACATTTTCTCAACTGGGTAAGGATCTCCTCTTTCTTTTGTTCCCTTAGTTTCCTTCTATGACTATTCTGTTGTATTAAAAAGCCCCTTAGAACCGCCTTACTGGCGTCCCATACTATATTTATAGGGGTCTCTTTATTCAGGTTCAAATCAAAATAATTTTTCAGAGTACTTTTAGCCTTTTCCGTCACTTCTTCAATTTCAAATAAATATTCGTTCATCCTCCACCTATACTGTCCCTTTACTTCATGTTTTATTTCCATAACCAAGGGGCAGTGATCAGAGTGTGTCCTGGGTTGAATTTCACATCTCATTACTCTTAGCGATAATGCTCTTGTCATCCAGATCTGATCAATTCTGCTCCAACTCTGGTGGGGCTCAGAATAGTGGGTGAACTGTTTAGCAGTCGGATTTTTTTGCCTCCAAATATCAATTAAATCTAAGTTCTCCTCAAGATCATTAAAAGATTTCGGTAATTTCCCCCGGTTTAGTTTCCCCTTCTTTTCACTTCTATCCAAATCCGGTACTGGAACACCATTCATATCTCCAAGCAGGATTAATTTATGAACTTCCAGTTCTAACAAAATGCGTTCTAATTTCTCAAAAAACTCCGCTCTATTTGTATTCGGGGCATCCACCGTCACAACATTAATTTTTTCCCCCCGGAAGTTTAATTGAATTCCCAATATTCTACCTTCTTCATCTTTACAGATTAATACCGGATCCCACCTTTCTTTAACGTAAATCACTACACCTCTTTTCTTGTTTGTCTCCGAATTAATAAACTCTACTCCCAGTTTTTTATTCACCAGAATATGCTTGTGTTTCTTGGCTATGTGGGTTTCCTGAAAGCAGATCACATCATAATTCTTATTTTTCAAGATTTTCTCAATTTTATTCCTTTTAACTTTCTCGTTCAACCCGTTCACATTCCAGGACAAAAATCTTAAAGTGTGCGCTATTGTTTCCCTTTAACTATTACGGTGTTTAAGTCTCAGCCTATAATCTAACGCCTTTGTTTCCTGAGAGCTCCTCCTCTTCTGCCGTCCCTTCTCCCACTACGGCCTCATCTTCTTCATCTCCTGATTCCTCCCCCCTTTCTTCTTTCTCCTGCTCTCTGTCCTGTCCACTCCTTCTCTCCCCCTCCCCCTCCCCCTCCTCTCTAACTCTTAGTCTATTTTCTACCTTTCCAAGTTCTCTTTCGTACCTTCTCAAAAACTTCTCCACCTCCTGAATATCAAGCAGTCTAAATTTTTTGTCTTTATAGAAAAAGGTAATCCCTTCCGGGAACTCCCATCTAAATTGTATACCATTTCTCTTCAGAACGGCTACCACTTGTCTATATCCTTCTCTTTTACGTAGCAGTCTAACTGGTATTTCTTTATAAATAATAATAGGTCTGCCGTCAATTCTTAACTTATTATGGTAGCTCGTTCTTAAGACTAAATTTTTCATTTCCACTGAATTAAAGATCACCAAACAGTCCCCCAAAAATTTATTAATTTTTAAATGCTGGGGTCTTGTCATTCTAAACACATTCTCTATGGCAAGAGCCATCTCTTCTTCTTTCAAACCCAACCATTTAGAGAGTTCCTTGGTCATTTTCCCTCTTATGTCCTCATTTCTTTCCTCTGCTACCCCCCTAAATTTTAGGTGAAGTTGTTTTTGCCGCATATCTGTCATGGCTAGATTGTCCCAGATTCTATCTTGTGATTTGTTCAGCTCTCTTAACTCTTCTTTCAACTTCATTGTCTCTTTTTTCTGTTCTCTCATCTCCTTCTGCAGTTTTTTATTAGATTCCTCTATTATTTTGGATTTTGCAGATAGATCTTGAATCTTAATTGAGAGTTCTCCAACTGCTCCTTCTATCTTTCTATCAATCATCTCCTGTACCTCTCCCAGTTTACTTTCCATATATAATTCATTTTGCTTAAATTCCTCCTTTATCTTTGCCCATAAATTATCTAAGTCTTTGATCTCCTCCTGGCGGGACAACTTCCTTTCCCCTGGGGTCCCACCCACTTTCCTCCCCTCTTTCCCGTCCTTCCCCATCATTACCAGATCTCTCCCCCAAACTGACTTACACAATCTTACACTCTCCTTTCTTCTTTCCCCCCTGAGATTTCCGGTTGTAAACAAAAATAAAGCAATTTTCCACTCAAATTTAAACACTCCCTTCAGACCAACATTTTTCATAGTTATCCTTGAATAGACTCAGATTTTTTGCTGTTATGTTTACCCCTAGGTACTTTACCTTCTTAACCATAGTTAGTTCTGTTTCTCTCTGAAACCGTTCTGACTCTGTATCTGTCAAATTTTTTCCCAGCACCTTGGTTTTCTGTTTGTTTAATTTAAATCCCGCCACCCGACCAAAATCCTGAATCAATTGTAATACTCTTTTCGTACTAGATTCTGGCTCCTGCAGGGTCAAAACTAGGTCATCTGCAAAAGCTTTAAGTTTGTATTGTTTCGCTCCGACCTGAATCCCTTCCACCAACCAGTCCCCTCTGATCATGTTCAAGAGCACCTCCAGAACCGAGATAAATAACAGGGGGGAGATCGGGCAGCCTTGTCGTGTTCCTTTTTCAATTTTGAACTCTTCTGTAACCACATTGTTAACTATCAATTTGGCCTTTTGTTCTGAATATATTGCATCAATCCCATTCTCAAACCCCCGTCCCACTCCCATTTCTTTTAAGTTTCCCTTCATAAATTTCCAAGAAATATTATCAAAGGCCTTCTCCGCATCTATAAAAATTAGCACTGCTTTTGTATTTATATCTGTTTGCAAAAGTTCCAAAATGTCAATAATGTTCCTTGTATTAGCAAACATGTGTCTACCTGGGAGAAAGCCTGCTTGGTCTTTATGAATTACCTCGTTTAAAACTCTTTTAAATCTACTTGCCAAAACATCTGCAAATATTTTATAATCCACATTTAAAAGGGAGATGGGACGGTAGTTCTTAAGTTGTGTCTTTTCAGTTTCCAGTTTAGGTATCAATGTGATAAAGGCTTCCTTCCACGATTCCGGCGCCCTCTTCCCCTCCATAATTTCGTTACAGACCTCCATCATTGGTTGGATCAAATAGTCTTTTAATATCTTATAATACTTGGAAGTCAAGCCGTCTGGCCCTGGAGATTTGCCCAATTGCATGTTCTGAATGGCTTGTTCAATTTCTTGTTGTGTTATTTTGTTGTTCAGGATTAATCTGTTTTTTTGTGACAACTTTGTTAGTCCATTTCTTTCCAAAAATTGTTTAATCTCAACCTCGTCTTGCAGCCCTTGAGTATATAATTTTTTGAAGTATCTCTGGAAGCACTTTCTAATTTCCATGGGGTTCTGAATATTTCTTCCTTCAATTTCTAGATTTGTAACTGCATTTAATTTTTGTCTCTTCAACTGCCATGCAAGCAGTTTCCCACATTTATTCGCCGATTCAAAAGTTTTTTGTTTCATTAATTTAATCTTCCACTCTATTTCCTGGTTTATCAATTTAGAATATTGTGCTTGGTATAGTTTAATTTCTCTCAGAATCGGCTGTGACTTCGGATTTGATCTTAATTTCTTCTCCAATCTTTAATTTTCTGCAAAATCTTATCTTTCCTTTCATTTTGTGTCCTTTTCTTTACGGCGTTCTGTTGTATCAAGAACCCCCTCATCACAGCTTTGCTTGCGTCCCAGATAGTTCTTTTTTCCACCGTAGTGTTCATATTTATCTCGAAGTAATCCTTCAGAGTTTTTTGGGCCTTCTTAATAATCTCCTGGTCTCTAAACAAGTTGTCATTCATCTTCCATCTAAAGGAACCGGTTGGCAATAGTGTCATGTCCATCTTCAGCGCATTATGGTCGGAGCAGGTCTTTGGGCAGATTTCCACTTTTCTAACCTTGGGTGCCAGACCTCTAGTTATCCATATTTGGTCGATTCTTGTCCAAGTCAGCTGGGCTTCAGAGAAGAATGTTCCCTCTCTTCCCAGGGGGTTCTTAGTTCTCCAAATGTCAATCCAGTCCATATTGTCTGTCATTTCAAAAAAAGTCTTTGGTAGTCTGCCGTCTTTTGTAACATTTTGGTTTTGTGACTTATCCATGTTAGTCGATACGGCCCCATTCATATCTCCCATCATGATGATGTTGTTGTAGTCCAGATAGTCCAGCATAATCTCATGCAACTTCTTATAAAATTCCGATTTCCCGTCATTTGGTGCATAAATTCCTAGTATCAGAATCTTTTCTCCTTGATGTTGTATCTCAATTGCTAATATTCTTCCATGTTCATCTTTGAATAAAAATTTAGGTGACAGGCTCTCTTTTGCATATATCACCACCCCTCGCTTCTTTACTCTGCCCGAAGATATAAATTCTTGGCCAAGTCTTTTGTTTATTAACACCTTTCTATGGAGCCTAGTCACATGTGTTTCTTGTAAGCAAATAATGTCCAATTGTTCTTTTTTTAATATATGAAAAATTTTCCTCCTTTTTTCCGGGATGTTACAACCATTAATGTTCCAACTCAAAAGTTGCAGAGACATCCTGAATAAATCTGGTTATTTTTCGGGGGGTGGTACCTTATTCAAAGGATCTTCGGGATCCAAGGGTGCAGGTACCTCTGGTGTTTCAGGCCCTGGAAGTTGATCAATTCCTTTGTGAAGGTCCTCTCCGTATGCGTTCAGAAATTTATCTCTATCTTCCAATGTTCTGATTTTGATCTTCTTCCCTCTAAAGGTGAAAGAGAATCCTTGGGGGAATTCCCACCTAAAGATAATTGAGTTGTTCCTTAGCAATCTTGTCAGCTCCAAATAGTTAGATCTAAGATCCAACAGTTGTTTAGGAATATCCTTGTAAATTTCAATTCTTTTGTCCGAAATGTCCAGTGACTTTCCGTAGTGTAGGCCCAAAATCTTGTCCCTTTCCTCCTTTGACCTCAATATTATCAAACAGTCTCTGGGCTTCTCTTTCTTTATAAGTCTTCCAAGCCTGAAAGCTGAAACAATTTTAAAATCCTTTTCCTCTATGCTCCAAAATTTGGAGAATTCTTCGGTTAAAAACTCAGCTAGGTTGCCTTCTTCCACTTCTGGTATCGCCCTTATCCTTAAATTACTCTCCCGGTTCCGCAGTTCGATCATAGATAGATAGGTCTGGTGTTCACCTACTTGTTTACAGAGTGGTCTTACCTCTTGTTCTAAATTTTCAAGTTTTTGGCTGGTATCTTCAGCCAATTTCCGATTTTCCCCTGCAGCCTCCTTCAATTCTCCAATTGCTTGTGTATTCTGTGCTACTTGTCCAGTTAATTTATTTAAACATTCTGTGTTTGGGTCAATTTTATATGTTTGCTCATCGGCCTTCTTGTCCAAAGATTCTACTTTCTTGTCCAAAGATTCCAATTTTTCAAAGATTTTCTCTAAAATAGCAGTGCTTGCCCCTGAGGCCATATCTTCCAATTGTAATTCCTCAGTTTCTCCCTCCCCTGCCCGTGGCAGAGAGGCAGCTTCTTCCTCAGAAGGCAAAGTAGGCACAGATGATCTACGTGCCTGTGAGGCTGCGGTTAAAGTTGTCAAAGTTGTTTGTCTAGCTCTTCCTCTCCTTCTTGCACCACTCATTCCAAAGTTATCTAAAAGTCAAGGTCAAGCTGAGTTGTTCCCATGAGAAAGCAGCGGCCCAGATGGTAACAGTCAAACAGAGGGCCGGGAAAAGGAAAGTAAAATAAAAGTCACTGCTGTAAGTCCCAAATCCTCTAGGGGGAGTTTAAAATATTTCTAAGGAAGAGATCAATTCCAATTGAAATAAAGTCAGATTTCAAAGTCCAAGAACCTTCAATAAAAAATTTTTCAGCAGAGTTAGGATTTAATACAGCAACAGTGTTTCTAATGGTGCATACTGGTAATCCAAATGCTTCAGAGTAACAAGTTCAAACTCTCTCAGATTGTTTCAAAGTTCAGATTCAAAGTATCCAAGCTGCAAACTGCAAACTGACAGCTCAATTTCTCAGGCAGCTCCAGCACCTGGGTTTTTTAGTTAAAATGTAGCTCCAAGAGAAGAAAGGTATCCCCATGCAGCTAAAACTCATAAAGTCCAGCACATAAAATTATTATTCCACTTAAGGTAAAGTTCAATGGGTGATCAGATCAGTTAGTTTAAAAGATCTCTCTTTGCCTCCACTCCTCCAGCTCTTTGCGTTCAAATTCAACGACAGCGGAAGACGGACTTCCTGTTTTTCGTCACTCCGCTTTCAGCCAAATTCAATACTTTAAAGTTCCAAATTGTACAGAGTCTATTATTTACTCACGGGTTGTTGTTTTCAGAGCAAAAATTTCAGGAAGAAAGGTCAGCGCTCACTGGCAACAGCTACGCGGCTTCGCTCCGTTGATTGCGGAACGACCCTCAGCGCTGCTACCCCCTCCGCGATCCGGAGCCCCTTATGGGGTTCCTTCAACGTTTTGAGGGCAGCTCCTGGCGCCCGCCGGGTCCCAGGACCGCAGGCTTCTCCCGCCTGCGGTTTTCCGATGTGGGTCTCCGCTTCGCCGTAGCGGACGACCCTTTTCAGCGGAGCTACCCTCTCCTGGTTAGAAGAGGGCAGCCATTGCCTTTTCGCGCCGCCTCCGGAAGTGCATGCATTGTGTATAGCACAAGCACTCTGTTAGCTTTCAAGGTTCAAGTTTTCAAAAATCATGGAAATGCTTTTTTAAAAAAAAGCCCCCCCCCAAGCTTGAGAGCTGGGTGGGGGGGCAAAATATAGAAAAAGGCACCAGGGAAGCAACCAAGTAACATCTAAGTACCATAGGCAGACTACACTAAAGGGATGGATGTGATAAGAACAATGGCTTAAAATATTTATCCAGCCAAGTCAGTGTGGTGTAGCAGTTAGAGTGCTAGGAGCTGGGAGACCAGAGTTTGAATCCCCACTCAACTCCCTGGGTGACCTTGGGCCAGTCTCTCTGATACTCAGTCTACCTTGCCTCACAGGGTTGTTGTGGGGATTAAATGGGAGTGGAAATGTTTGCCACCTACAGCAACTTGGAGGAAAGTTGGGATATATATGTAATAATAATTTAAAAATGGATTCTCCACCAAAGAATATGGAATCCCAAAACAGGTTTAAATTATGCAAAATGAATAGATTTGCATGATGTGCTCTCATTTTACACACTTCTATTGTTGCATAATTCTGGGAAATAGGCATAGGGAGGGCCAAGGAGCCACACAAGGCACTGATGCACCTTTGCACTCTGACTCCCCTCTGGCTGCTGAGATGTCAGCAGGCTTAAAGCATGTTTTTGCTAGCAATGAAGGGCTGGAAACTTGATATTTAAAACAGCAGTGGAAGCTTGCCTACAGTCACATGTTGTTGTCCTCTGCACTCCTGCAGAATCGCAGCAGAAATGCAGCGCTGAAGGTAGGGATGGGCTGAGCAATGAATTCCATCCCATTTCATAGTCTTGCTAGTCTTCAGCCATAAATCCGTTCTGCTCTGTTCTGTGCAGCTTTTCTGAAAGAGCACACAGAAAATCTGCATTTAAACTGTACATATTCTTTTTTTTTTTTTACATTACATAACCCTTTCTAAATGTGAAACAGCTAGCTTTTTCGTTCTTCTTGTCCAAAAACTGCACATTTTTATGCATCTTGTACAAAATGCATATTTTTGGCGTTCGCTTTCTCGCATTGCGAAATCCAGAGGAAGCACGTCATGTGACTGGGAGCTGCCTTTTGATCCTGTTGCAAGCTCAGGAGTGACTGATGGAGTTGGTCCTCTGAAAAGCGGACCAAACTGATTCCTCCCCCACCCCTTTGGTGCGCATGGGTGTGAATGCCACTTTTCTGAGGTTGCTCGTCTTTCTGCCAGGGCAAGCATCCTTTGCTGCCCCTCGCCAGGTGGGCTCAGGCTTCGTTGCCCTGGTGTTGCTGGGGTCCAGGTGTAGAGGCGAGATGTTCGTGTGAACCCGCTGCCCCCTCCTGCCTTCTGCTGGCGAGAAGAGAGACCTTGCTCATCACCTCACCCCTAGTTGCCCTCCTGCGCTTCCGCCTTCTTGCAAGTATGAACACGTCTTGTCGGATTTTCATTACCCCTCCGTTTCCCTTCTTCCTCCAGCTGTGCACTTGGAATGACTCCATCTGCTCTTTCTAATTCTCCAACAGCGGCTGGAAGGGAGAAAAGGAAGGAAAGATAGGATGAGAATAATGGAAAGGAGGGAGCTTCTAGCTAATCTCTCTCCTAAACAATGAAGGTTTGCACAATCTTCTGCACTTCCTGCCAAGGTGATGGGAAGTGCAAGATAGTGGGATACAGTGGTTGCAATAAGACTGGGAGAGACCCAGGTTCAGATTATCTTCTGTTAAGGCTTGGGGAAGGGCAAGCATGTCAGAGAATGCCAGCGTACAAATCTATACTACAACCACGTTTTGAATCTGTGTACAGTTCTGGTCGTATCCCCTCCAAAAGGATATTGCGGAGTTGGGAAAGGGCAACCAAAACAATTGAGGGATGGAGTGGCTCCCCTATGAGGAAAGGTCACAGCATTTGGGACTTTATTTAGTTTAGAGAAAAGGCGAGTAAGAGGCAACATGATAGAAGTTTTATTTAATTATGCATGGCATAGAGTGAGTGTATAGAGAGCTGTGTTCCCCTTCTCTCATAACACCAGAACTTGCGGACATCCAATGAAGTTGAACGTCAGAAGATTCGTGACAGAGAAAGGAGAGAACTTCTTTATGCAGCAAATAGACTATGGAACTCCCTGCCACAAGAGGCAGGAATGGCCACCAACTTGGATGGCTCTGAAAGAGGATTAGACAGATTCATGGAGAAGAGGGCTATCAATGGGTACTAGCCACCAGGGCTGTGTTCTGCCTCCATGGTCAGGCAGAAATGCTTCTGACTACCAGTTGCTGGAGGTGAGAGTGGTCAAGGCTTGCAGGTTTCCCAAAGAGGCATCTGGTTAGCTGCCATGAGAAGAAGATGCTGGACTTGATGAGCCATAGGCCTGATCGAGCAGAGCTCTTACGGTTTCTTCCAGGGCAGACCAGGCCAGCTGACTTTGGGAAATTGTTGTCTCAGCAAAGGCATAGTCTTCTGAAGCCTTAAAATGCCAGCAGGACTTGACCTTCCAGTAGCCATTCCTTCAGGCTTGGGCAACGTAGAAGGTGCTGATGACTTCCCCTCTTGAGTGGGGTGGCTGGCACATAATCGGAATCAGAGTCCTCCTCAGACTGGCATGGATCCTGAAGCAGGGGCCTGACACCAATCCCCCCTCGTAGGTGGGCTTGGCCAGTCCCTGTCTCTCAGTCTAACCCCTCTCTCGGGGTTCTGGTGAGTATAAACTGGGGAGCAGGGAATCACATATGGCACACTGAGATCCTTGGAGGACAGGTTGTGTATTAAAATGAGTTGGCGAGGCTCATTTGACAACGAGAAGCTGAGTCTTTAGTATCAATGGCCCAATCCAGTGGAACTCCCTGCCACTAGAGATTCTGCAGGCACCTTCTGTATCAACTTTTAAATGCCGTTGAAGAAATTGGAGTTCTTGTTGAAAGTACACTGAAAAGGATATACCAAGAGCTCTGGCCAAAAGTATCATTCAATTCTTTTGTGTTTCTTTTTCCAACATGCGTCTTAGATAAATGAATCCAAATTTTCTTGCGTTTCTCTGTGCGTTTTCTCATGTTGGAAACGCATGTTGGAAAAAGAAACACAAAAGAATTGAATGATACAGACTTCCAACAGATTTATATTCCTTAAAAAACCGAGCTGAAGAAGGCATTTACTCCGAAACAGGGCCCTGTCCTGGTCACCACTACTGAGTCGTACATCTAATTCATACTCCGGATACTTCTTTTTGGCCCTATTTGATTCTTTATTCTGACTTTATATAATATGGACTCTTTTTGACTGCCATTGAGACTTGTATAAAACAATTGTTGTGTACTGGTATTTTATGTACCTTTATACTATATCACTGCATATTTGAAACTACATTATTTCTGCACTTAAACGTTGTGTTTAAATTTACTATTAGTTTAAAACTGTTATTCTTAGCAGAATATACACGTTTTTCTTTTCAACTCTCGAGTAGGAATTATCCCTTGTATTGAAACTTTTGGCCAGAGCTCTTGGTATATCCTTTTCAGTGAACTTTTAAATGCCGGCTAAAAACTTTTCTATTTCGCCAGGCCTGTGCAAGGCAGTTCAGAATACTTCCACGGTGGTAATTAATGCTTGTTTTAACCTTTTTAATATGGTATTATGGTTTTATGGCTTTTAACGGCTATGATATATATTTTTTGTGACACAGTGGCATAAAATATTTTTATACATAAAAAGATAGTAGCAAAAATAATGATAATAATTATTAACTGGCCCGGTCAGGCAGAGACGGCAGTTCTGTTCCGCGAGGTTGGGAAATGTCTTGTTTGCCTTCTTAGCAGGAGGCTTTTCAGACCTGCTTGGATTTGACATGAGGGCTCCCAGGAAGTGATTGTTCAGGTTGGGGTTCAGCTATAGGCTCCAAGGGAAATGAAATGAAAAGAGGGAGACACACAGCTTGGGGGGGGGGAGGTTTTGATCTGGAGTTTGATGTCAGCACAACCCACAACAGCCCTAAATGCCAACAGAACAGCTGGAGATTGGGCTATTTCCGCCCTTCATCGTATTGATCCCTGTTCATGACACAGCTGGCCTTTATGCTTCCCTGTTCCTCTGTGATTAGTTTGCTTCTTACTTTGGAATTTATAGCCGATTTGTTGTGTCTTATTCTACGCCGTTGCATTGTGATTAGCTGCCTTTGAGCACAACTGGATGGAGGGTCAGGTTTTTGTAAAAAAAAAGAAATGTGACTTTCCATTAGTGACCATTTTTTTAAAGTCAGGGATGGCCAATTAGCACTTGTTTTAAAGAAAATTGGGGAGTCCCCAACTGTGTGTATATGTGGGGGGCTCATTTTGAAATCTAAGCAACCACCATGGGCACTGCAAAACACCCATTTCACAGAAGAAAGCTGGTGATGCTCAGAACCCCACCCCAGTTAAGAAGGAAACACTCACACTTCCTTCCCACAAAACAAAACACAGACAAAAAAAGCAAGCAGACCCTCTCCCCCAAAGCAGGAACACCCACCATCACCAAACAGCCCAATACTCAATGTGGTATAGTAGCTAGAGCATTGAACTAGGCCCTGGGAGACCAGGGTTCAAATCTTGACTCGGGCATGAAGTTCAATGGGTGACCTTGGGCCAGTCGCTGCCTCTCAGCCTAACCTACCTCACATGGTTGTTCAATGAGGAGGTGGTATGACCTTGAGCTCTTTGGAGAAAAAGAAACAAGCAGGTCCCACCAGACAATGCAGTCTGGTTTATCAGACCCGGGCAGTTGATATTATCCTGGAAGCATCCTCTGAGATGGACCAGATTGGAAGGAGCTCTTTGTTTTAATGGAGGTTGGAGGTCAGCTGCCCTTAAAACTCTGTGGAAAGGTTGTACTTTATTACCCGTTCAACGTGTGTTAGTTCAGGGAGAATACAGTAATGCTATAATTTTTGGAGAGGGCTCAGCTGTCATAGGCCATATCAGGCCAGAATCAGTTATTCAGAACTCAAAGTATGAGTCAGACAATTGATGCCAATCCAGATTCATATTCCCACAAAACTGGAGGCTGTGTGTTGAATATTGAGCACATTGAGATTAATGCAATGTCCTTTCGGATACATATTTGACCCTTCTTCCTGCTAATGGAACAATCTGTTTGTTTTTTTTAAAATAGACACCTGTCTCTAAGCTTTCAAGCATTCTGCCTTCCTTATTCCTTAGACTAGGGAGAACTGCACCAAGCATATTTTAGTATCTGGATTAGTTTATATAGTTCATATACAGTTTGAATAGCACATATGCAGAGTAAGGGCAGTAGCTCAGTGCTAAGGCATCTGACTTGCACACAAAACCTTCCAAGTCCAATCTCAGCCAAGTAGGACTGGCAAAGACCCCTGTCTGAAGTCATTGAGAAGCTGCTGCCAATCAGTGTAGGCGATACTGAAGTAGATGCACCACTGGTCAGGCAGTTTCCTGTGTTCCTTTGTGCTGTTAAGTGTGCGTTGAAAGTTGAATATGCTTCCTGCAGCCTTGTCCTGTTGCAGGGAGTTAGTGTCCAACCACAGTGGGCAGGGCCACTGCAATACCTGGGTGTTACGCACAAGGACTCACACTGGGGACTGTCACGCAACCAGGGACCTTGCAGTGTGTAACTGAGGATGTGGTCCAGCCAGGGTTTGAAATTAGCAGGGTGCCAGGGACATTTTCCACCTAAAAATTCTCCATTTGCGAGCACCTCAAAAAAGTCTGGGTGCCATTTTTTACACCTGGCTGGCACTCAAGGATTACTGAAACGTATGTGCTTTGAAGCCTCGAAGTATATGTTAAGGATAGACAATACATTAATGAGTTTAACAATAAAGAGCAGAGTGTTTTGATATCTGAAGTACGGTACCAATATTTTTATTGTAAACACTAAATTAAACATGTATTAACAATTTCTGCTAAAAATGTGATATTAACAATTTGTCACTTATATGAATTTCGTATTAGTTCATGCTTATCAAAATAATAAATAAAAAGTGTTACTGACACCCCCACCCCACCCCAGTAGTAACTAGACATTCTGTTTTGGCGCCCACAACCCAGGTCCTAGAAGCCATTTGGCTCCTAGCTTTTCTGTCCTAGTTTCTAACAGCCTCTCCTCTAGTAGGGAGTCTCTGGTAACTTATTCAGTTTGAGGACCAGGCACCTGGTTGGCCACTGTGAGAACAGGATGCTGGACTAGATGGGCCACTGGTCTGATCCAGCTAGCTCTTCTTGTGTTCTTATATTCTTAGGCCACCATTCTCTGGCTCAGAGGATGTCCCCCCTGCAGTATCCCAGCTTCCACAGGCTAACAGAAGCCAAAGGCTACAAAATAAGGTGAGGACCTATTCAGTACCCAACCCGTTCCTCCATATGCAGAGCCTCCCATACTTCAGGAAATTTTAGGAGCAGTGGAGGCCCTTGCACTGAGAATATTCATTGCTCAGTTTGATGCTCCTGCACTGACTCTTGATGCAAGGCAAGGATTTTGGGTACACCCAGAGCAAGTGCAGCAGGAAATCTGTTCTCCTTGGCAGCTGTTCTTGCACATATGCATAGCTATTCTCTCACCTTTTGCGATTTTCATGCTTCAGAGTATGGTCTGGGGGTGCTGCTGCTGTTCTTTGTTTGACCAGTGTCGCCTCCAATCTCTTTGATTGCACATGATGTATCCCTGTGAGAGGTGCTCTCCATGTGGCAAGCATCTCTGGTGGCCTCCTTAGCTCACGAAAGTGGGGATTTCTGACTCTAGACTGTCTGATTCAAGATGTTGTTAGATTCCCGTTTGCTGGCATCACAATCTTTCAGAAGTTGTCCCCCAATGCCAAACTCTGACAAGCAAGCCCAGCTTTTCATTAGATGGCAGAAAAACAACTTCACCCTTTTAAGTCAAGGATGGGGAATCTCAGACCTTGGAGCCAACTGTGGCACCCACGCCTCTCTGTCTGGCCCTTGGGAGTCTTCCCAGGCTGTGCCCCGTCCCCAGGCCCCCTCCTTAAGAATATAAAGAGGGCCTGATGGATCAGGACAGTGGCCAACCAGATGCCTGTGGGTAACTCACAAGCAGAATTTGAGCACAACTGCAACTCTCCCCTCCTGTGGTTTCCAGCAACTGGCACTCAGAAGCATTACTGGCCATTGTAACTAATAGCTGTTGATAGCCTTCTCTGCCATCAATTTGTCCAGCCCTCTTTTAAAACCATCCCAGTTGGTGGCCATCACTGCCTCCTGCTGGAGCAAGTTCCGTAGTTTAACTATGTGCCGCATGAATAATCCTTCCTTGTATCTGTTCTGAACCTTCCTGAACCTGAACCTTTGTTGGATGTGCAAGAGTTCTAGCATTATGAGAGAGGGAGATAAACATTTCTGTATACACCTTGGGCAAGAAATGTCTATAAAATTATGCACATCATGGAGGAGGTAGAGTTTACCTCCCTTTCCCATTTTTCTATCTCCTTGTTACTGCAGACTCAGGGGACTCCGTGGTGACCTTTGACACTCACCCTGAGTGTGTATGTGTGTGTACTTGGTTCCTTCCACCCATTTCAGCCTTGCAATAACCCTGTTGAATAGATTAGGCTGAGAAAGTGTGACTGGATCAAAATGGGCTCATCTTTAGGGCTGAGCAAGGTTCGAACCCACATCTCTATCTACTAGACTGGGATTTCTCTCTAGTGCCTCTCCTACTGCTTCTCATCCTGCCTCATCCTCCCTGCTCCTCTCCCTCCTTTCCCAAGTTGAGTCATCTTGAACTTCTCAGGTTTCAGTGCATTAGGAAGAATGGTTTAGTTGCCCTTCTCGGTACTCCTTAGTTTTGGGAGCTAATAAAAACTGCAAACAGCTTTGGGTGCGTGGGCACACCAGGGATTTATGGAGTGGTATTAAGTTATTTTTTCTCCCTGTATAATCCTCTGTATCCCCTAGCTGAGAGCTCCTGGCTTCCACGGCAGGCATGGCACATTGCACCCCTGGGCTGCTGCTGCTTCTGCTTCACAGCTCCACTGCAGGGGTTTGGTTTTTTTGTCTGGGGTGCAAAGAGTCACAGTGTGGCTGCAAATAGCTTCTTTCTCAGATTGTCCACAACAGTAGTGATGGAATGTGGGAAGGGATCCAGGAGTATTTCCGTTCCTGACTTTCGGCTACTGCTGTGGTGCTAGGAAGACCTTTCCGACAGTAAGCACTGTTGCATGGTGGAATGGACTCCCTCGGAAGCTGGTGGGCTCTCCTTCGCTGGAAGTTTTTGAAAGAGAAGTTGCATAGCCGTCTGTCAGGGATGCTGGAGCTGTGATTCCTGCATTGCAGAGGGTTGGATTGGATGGCCATTGGAGATCCCTTTCAAATCGACACGGTGTTATTTAATCTCATCTTCTGGGGAGAGATGGGGTGGTTCTTGTTTTCCTGCTATTTGATGATTTGTAAAGTGTGTGTTTGGGGGGAGGGGGGACGACTGAAACAGCCTTTGCCAACTTGGTGCCTTTCAGAGGTGTTTTGGACTACAACCCCCATCAGCCATCATCCTGTTCTCACAGTGGCTAGCCTGATGCCTCTGTGTAGGACAGAAGCCCACCAGCACTTTCCCAACTCGTGCATCCCAGCAAACAGATTTCTGAGGCATCCTGCTTCCGACCCGATATAGCCTTATCCTCCATATATTTGTGTTACCCCCTGTTTTTGAAGCTGTCCAAGTTTATGGCCATCACTGCCTCATGCAGGCGCAAGTCGCACAATTTGTGCTAGATGAAGAAGCCCTTTCTTTTGTCTGTCCTGAACCTTCCAAAGTTCAGATGGGACTAGCATTACGTCAGAGGCAGGAAAACCTATCTCTCTCTCTCTGCATACCATGCATAATTTTATACAGTTATCTTTCTCACACTCATACCCTATGTTTCACATCTTTATTCTAGACTAAAATAGCCCCACATGTTGCAACCTTTCCTGCTCCATCTCCTCGGACCATTTTGGTCAGCCTTTTTCAGAATCTCCACAATATCCATTTTGAGGTGTGGTGACCAGAACTGTGCCCAGGATTCAAAGTGCGTTCACACTTTAGAGTTGTGTACAGTGGTACCTTGGGTTAAGAACTTAATTCGTTCAGGAGGTCCGTTCTTAACCTGAAACTGTTCTTAACCTGAGGAGCCACTTTAGCTAATGGGGCCTCCTGCTGCCGCTGCGCCGCCGGAGCACGATTTCTGTTCTCATCCTGAAGCAAAGTTCTTAACCCGAGGTACTATTTCTGGGTTAGCAGAGTCTGTAACCTGAAGCATCTGTAACCTGAAGTGTCTGTAACCCGAGGTACCACTGTAATGGCATTATTATCTTGGCAGTTTTTAATTCTGATCTGCTTCCTAATGATCCCTTCATTCACTGTGTTTATAGGTATTGCACGCTGGGTCGGCATCTTCTTCCAACTAGCTTTCAAACCTGATAGCTTTCAGGCCACCAGCCAGGTGAAAACGCTTGAGGAGGGGCTTGTCCACACTAAGGGCTTGTCCACACTTCCAGGGCTTGTCCACACTTCCACTTGTCCTGTGCCTTGAAAGCACGGGTCTGAGCGGTTTTCCACTTGACCCACACTTTCTAGGCATGGGTCTGAGCAGTTTCTCCCTTGCCCTGCTCCTTTCCCAGGGAAAACCTGCTCTTTAGTGCTAAATCGGAACAAACATCAATCCAGAGAAAACCCAAATTGCCATTTGCTCCGATTGAGCACTGAAGAGCGGTTTTCCCCAGAGGGAACCAGAAGAAGTGTGGATAAGCCCTCAGTCATGGTTTACTGAACCTTGGCATGGCGTAATGTGTGAATTTTAATGGCTGATGTTTCATTGTGTTTTTAATCTTTTGTTGGGAGCCGCCCAGAGGGGCTGGGGCAACCCAGTCAGATGGGCAGCATATGTAGTTGTTATCAGGGCAATGAGAGAGGGAGAGAGGGAGCTCATAGCAGAGCAGGGCTTGGAGCCTGGGTCTCCACAGCCAGAATCCAGTGTATCCCCGAGGCACTTGATGGTGGCAGTAAATAAGAATATTTAAAACTTCCTCAAGCCCCGAACAGCCACACTGCCTGCCTGTTTCATATAATTAACAGACACTCTCTCTCTCTGCTTGAGATTAATCTGAAAAGGTCAGGGACATGTCAGCGCTCACAATAGATGTTCCGATTGGCTGCTTTGATGAGAGGAGCCCATCCTTGAGGGAGGCACCCCAGCGAGCAAATGTGCCCACCCACACTGCAGGACTGCTCTCTCCCTTTCAGTCTCCTCCATCTAGCTCTGCCAAAGAGCCTTGAACCAAGGGCAGAAGCAAGTGGCAGCGTGATGCGAGAGGGTGTGAGAGAGACTGAAAAGCTTCTGCTACATCACGCCTGTCTTGGTAGCAGTTTGCCTGTGCCTCCTGCTTTTCACAAACAGCTCCTTTTTATAGCCGCACTCTTTTCTCTCAATAGGCGCCAAAAGATCATGGTGCCTGCCAGACACATGATGCTTTTACATGTGGAGGTAGCCAACGTGGTGCCCTGCAGATGCTGATGGCGTTAGAGAACTTCACAAAGTATGGCTTCTGGAGTAAGGATCGTGACCTTTGCTCTGGTCACCGGTTAAAGTGTGTCTGTAGCAAAGGATGGGGGTTGAAGCTGGCATCTCTTTGCTCCGTGTTCTGTTCTAGATGCAAGAGCAAAGTTCTGCAAAAAATGTCCTAACATGCATAACCTCGGGCTGCCAGTAAAAGCACAATAACTGCCAGCTAGACAAACAGATTTTAAAAGGGCAAGCCTGTTTTATGAAATCCTTGCAACTTCTGTGATTTTCCATTATAGTTGACAAATGGACTCAAACGTTTGTTGTGCGTCAACTTCTGTGTAAATATTTTTCACTTTGTACAATGCTCAGAGCACCTATGGCACAGGTGAGTAAGGTGACTCTGCTCATCTGCATATCAGAAAAATAAAGCGATGCTGCTGGTGTACCAGCAATGGCAGGAATATGCCTTGTTTCTCCAAAGCTTGGTCCCCCCCCCCCCCGTGTTCTCGTCTCATGCCTTTGTAGCTTAGCAAGCAGCTAGCGTGGGCTGGCCAAACAAAGCATGGTTAAGGAAGGCTGCTCATATCATCAAGCCATAATTAAAACAAACCAAGGCCTGTAAGCCAATAACGAAACCTTGGCTTCAGATTGTGGCTTCAGATTGGAGCAAGCAAACCCCCTATTTAAGCCATTGGGCACAATTTGGAGCATCAGACGAACCATTGCTTTCATATACCACGCTTTAGTGTTATGTCCGTGTCAGGCTATCGAGAGGGATTCTCATCCTGAACAGGGAAGTTCTGCTGTTGCCACTACCCAGCCCTTTTGTGGTAAGGGAAGTGATGGGGGAAATGTATCAGAAATTGTGGGATAATAACTGTTCAGTGTCACATTGTATAACCTCCCTGCAAACGGAATCAGAATGCAAATGTTGTCTGGATTCCTCACTGTGAATGCTCAATAAAGAGGCCGTCTGGGAGCAATCAAAGGCATGCTTGGAGTAATGGCTGGGAATTTGCGTCCCTTCTCGTTTAAGAGCAGCCCTGCTGGGTCAGAGCAATGTGGGTGCATCCAGTCCAGTATCTCATTTTCCACCACAGTGAGCACCCAGAAACCTCCAGGAGACCCAGAAGCAGTATGTAATGAAGACGGCAGCCCATCCCTCTTCTGCTCCCCCATCTGGCACTCAGAACTCGGCTGCCTCACCAAGGCCATGTTTAGTAGCTGCAGCTGAAATGAGAGCTTCCTCAGTGGAGCCCAACAAATCTGTGCCATGAACTCTTAAGGGGAGCTTCATGTGTAATTTTTTTGCTAAAAAAAGGGGACTCCTGTACCAAATTAGCCATAGGCTGCATTGTGTAAATTAAGCCAATAGAGCCGATTTGCATATGTTTGCTTCTGTTAGTTATGGAGTCCAAATGGCTGTGCTGGCTGCGGCTGATGGGAGTAGCAGTCCACAAATCCGGAGCTCATTAGGTTCGCCAAGGTTGATTTCTTGGATTCTTCAAAGCTGGAGCCTTGCTGGGCCTCATCCTGCTGCGGCTCTGGAGCTGGTATTCCGCACACCCTGGGGTGGTGGTGGGGGAGCATCGCACAACAGCATCATTTCTTTCTGTGTGGAATGTGATGTGCAGCCATTATGGCTTCTTAATGGACATTGTTGTCGGGAGGCCAGCAACAATTATCGATCCTCAGTGACTGAGAAGATGCATAATTAAAGCCAGGTTTAATTGGGAAGTCTTTCTGATGTTGCTTGAGGGATGGACTTATAGTTGGATTGAACCAGCAGTGGTCTTACATTACTTGAGTATCTTTGCTCTGCAGAAACCTGATCTTAAGTACACCCTCAGACAAATGGTAAAAACTTCTCTGCCTGGGAACAAACCATCTCAGGAAGCTCTTTCTTCCATACAAACAAGCCCAGCAGCTTGGCTCCACTTCTGGGGCTCACCTCTGGGCTCCCCACCCACCTCCACTGTCATAAATGTAGATTATTGAGGCAAGGACTTTTCAGCTGTGATCCCCAATATCCGGAACAACTTCACCTTTACGGCTGCATATATTCTCTTTCAATCAGAATTGTTGCTGCTTTCTTTCATTGTTCACTGATTTCTGTTTTGGACTGTAAGCTACCTTGAGTAGAACGGTGGGTTACAAATTTTGAAGAGCAGCAGCAGCAGCAACAACAACAAACCCTGGTTAAGACAGGAGAGTTTGGAGACTTTGTGAGAAAGGTGCACTGTGGATATTTGTGTTCGATTTTTATTTTGTTTAATAGTGAGATTTATTACCTGCCCTTCACCCAGGGGGAGTTACGCAATATAAAAATACAAGTAAACCTACAATGGAATTGAAATTAAACATAAGCAGCAGCAAAGCAATATGATACAGCCAAGAGAGCGAATCGATTAAAACCCTCACCTTACCTCACCCTTTCATAAGCCTGAGCAAAAATGTGCATCTTGACCAGCCTAAGAAATTTTTGCAGCATTGGTGCAACCTTGGACGGGAGCACATTCCGCAGCTTAGGGCCTCCGTGTTGGGTTCCGATCCAGTGCTGAAACCCCCAGGGAAGGCAGCAGAACTGGTTGTAAGGCTGGCCATTAGACCTTAAGAAGAGCCTGGAGTCAGTCTTTCAGGTATTCGGGGTCTTTAAACACCAACATGAGCACCTTGAATTGGGCCTGGAAACAAACTGGCAACCAGTGCAGCTCTTTTAAAACAAGGATTATATGAGATCTAAACGGAACCCCAGCTAGCAATTTAGCTGTTACATTTTTGATCAGTTGAAGTTTCCAAGTTGTCTTCAAGGGCAGCCCCACAAGGAGTGGATTGCAGTAATATTTTTACCAGCTTGGGCTAATTCTTCAACTGCAGCCCTAAGCTAGATCTCACTTCAGGGAAACATGCGTCCGTTAACAGCCATGCTGGACTGCTGTGATGCACTGTATATGGGGCTGCCCTAAAAGGCTGCCCTGAAGCTTCAGCTGCTACAAAGTGGAGCTGCAGGAATTTGCTTAGGAGCTCCTCTGCCCCCCACTGGCTCAGAAGGGTCGACTGCTAGCAATCCCAGCTGTTTGGCCCATTTTCTGACGATGCAGCCACTGCTTTAATAGCAGCAATGAAATGGCAAGCAGATTTTTATAAAAGATCATCAGATAAATGCTTTGGTGGTGGGACCGAAGGAGGGAAGGAATTGTGAGCCTGTCCTTAAAATCAGGCCCACAATTCCTTCTCTCCTTCGGTGTGCATATAAAGGTATGCACATAAAATCCCAGAACCCTGTATCCCAACTCCTCTTTGCAAACTCCAGGGCACCATTTGGAGGTTGCCCATGAATGCACACTGGCTGGCTGCCCTCCCTCTTGGCTGCCGGCGACAGGCAGTTCCATTTGCCAAAGACAGATTGAGGCCACTTGGTGAGCGGGGGAATGCACTCTTTCAGGACGCAAGGAAGATGGTTACGGGTTCAGAAGAGGGCCCAGGGAGTTGGGACATCTGGATGATATTTCTGGATGCCTGCCCCCTGTCAGGAAAGGAGACTGGGGATGGGAAAAACAGTCGATTTTGCAGTGCACACAAAACTTGAATCTTTCTCTGTCCCTGTATGCCCTTAAGAACATAAGAATATGGCAAGAGTCTGCTGGATCAGGCCAATGGCCCAAGACCTGCCTACAAGAGCCCTCTCCCCTCCTGTTGTTTCTAGCAACTGGCATTCAGAAGCATTACTGGCTTGGACCATGGATGTGGAGCATAGCCCTCAGGGCTATTATGTCACGTGACAAAGACACATGAGGGCAGAAGCAGCAAAGCAGGCTGGGAAGTGCTGGGCCTGCACAATCATTTGGGCCTACTAAAGTTATTCAGGCCTAACTGCTAACTGTTGAGTCACTCTGACATGTGACTTAGCAGCCATTTTCTCTGTGTGTTCTCCGTAAGATTTCAGTCAGAGTCAGTCTGTCTCAGTTGTGAGCAGAGTCAGTATGTAATCTCAGTCAAACTGTTTGGAACCATGTTTATGAAGAAGTTTATTTTAACTCAGTAAAGCTCTTATTCTTTAAAACTCTGCATTATTAATTTACACTGCGCGTCATATTAGTCATCAATAGCCATCTCCTTCACAGAGTATTGGAGGTGGGAGACCCCCAACAAGGGGCAGAACTAACATCCACTCAGCACAACATATTTGGTTAGAATGGGTACCAAGGGATTTTTGTTTTGTTTTGTTTTGTTTTGTTTTGTTTTAAAGGTGAACTCATTCATAAAGGACTTTTTAAAAAATCCCCAGACTAAAGAAACTAAAACTTAACTAAATTTATATATATTTTTATTAAGAACTAAACTTTGAAAATGTAAACTTAAGAAATGAGACACAGAATAGCAAATGTTTGCTCAGGTGATATAACCAGACATATACAAAGCTACAGTCAATTTTCACGATCTTTTATCTTTCAACGGATAATGGGTTAACTCAAATTGACCAAAACAGATTAAGGTTTCTTCATCTTTGAGTGTGCTGGAGAATTAGTCGGCGCTCAGCGGGTGTTATGGACTTAAATTCCTCAATAGCATCATTGTGATTAACCAATGAAGCCAATTCTTGTTCAATGTACAGAATCACAAACGCAGGGGAAAGGGGGAGGGGATGACGAGACAAGCAAATAAGGAAAAGAGGAGAGGTAAAAGAGGCCAAAAGCTAACAAAACAACCACAACAAGACTGATCAAGAAGCCAAAACAGAATATTTTCCCTGCAGAGAAAAGGACTAGTGCCAAGCTGACCAGAGACAGGGCAGATCTGGAGGTTGAGGGTGGAATGGCTCCTCCTTCCTCCTTGATTGTGCACCACAAAAGCAGCCTCTCAGCCCCACAGATATCTCTTCACAAAAGGTGATGAAAGGAGCTCTGGCAAAGACAGAGCCATGAGACAGAGGCAGATGCAAAAAGGACTGTCCTGAAAGAGAGTGTGGTGTAGTGGTTAGACCTGGGAGACCAGGATTCTAGTCTCACTTGGCCATGGGGCTCGCTGAGGGACCTCTGACCAGTCACTTCCTCTCAGCCTAGCCGACTTCACAGGGGTTGTTGCAAGGATAAAATGGAGGGTACTATGTATACCGCCTTGAGCTCTTTGGAGGATATAAGTGACATACATGTGGAGGGAAAATTTAAACATGTTACAGAGTTCCCAAAAATAGACCAGAGGCAATCGTACTTCATCCAGCAGAGCTTTTATTTGTGCTGAAGGCAAATGAGCATAATGGTCACCAAATCCATTACAATCAGAATTGGCACAGTCCATAAGAAATCCAGTTGCAGCAGACTTATTTGCCTTCAGCACAAGTAAAAGCTCTGCTGGATGAAATATTGCCTCTGGAACTCTGCTGAACTCTGCAATGTGTTTAAGTTTTTCCTCCACACTTATGACAATAAGGTGGGGTATAAATGCAGTAAGTAAATAAATATCTGCACAAGACACAAAATGCCTAAGGAATTACGCCAAGCTTCACACACATTCTCTGACTCTCTCCTTCCCTTCCTTTTCAGTGTGGACCTCGTCCATGCCCAAATCCACATCTCTGAGGGGAAGAGCCTTCCTGACCTGGGCCTCAAACAGGACAACGTGCGGATCAATGGATGCGCCATCCAGTGCCGAGTGACGACCGAGGACCCTTCCCGTGGGTTCCAGCCTGACACTGGCCGAATTGAGGTAGGATGAGCTCCTGCTGCTGGCTTCCATACCCCCCCCCATCCTTCTGCTTCCAATATTTTTGGCCCCTGGCCCAACCACTTCCTATGATCTATGGGATGGTTCTCTCCTACCACCCACTGGGTTGTAACTGGGTGGGTTCCTGGTTTGTGTAGGCTTGTATGCTGTCTGGGGAGGCTGGGATATCAGTAAGTCTGTTTGAAGAAGTAGCTCTGTGACGTCCTGTTTACGCTGGAAATCTTAAATGGAAATGCAAGCAGGAATCTGCTTGAGTGTAAATCATCAAAACAAGGAGGGTTAGAAAATCAAGACAAACATCCGTAAAGATCCACATTGACAGCAAAGAAGAAACAGAACAGAACTGTGTTCTGTTGAGATGGCAATCTCCACCTCAGTAAGCGTGGACGGAAGACGAATTACTTGGTCTACGAGAGGCTGCATGGTCTATTCCAAATCAGTAGGAATCTACGTGAAATGTCTTGCCTGCTACCAGCTTCAATCTGGTGGACACATTTTTTCCATGGTCATTGTCAGCACTGATCTGTAGCTGTAGAACAGCCTTCACCAACCTTTGCCGTAGCCATGCTTGTTGGGCTGATGGCAGTTTTAGTCTGAAACACCTGCAGGGTGCGAGGTCCGTGAATCCTGGTCTAGATATTATATGTTCATATTGTGTATATGTGTGTTATACCTAACAAGAGACGCGGGTGGCACTGTGATCTAAACCACTGAGCCTCTTGGGCTTGCTGATCAGAAGGTCGGTGGTTCAAATTTGCGCGATGGGGTGAGCTCCTGTTGCTCTTTCCCAGCTTCTGCCAACCTTGCAGTTTGAAAGCATACCAGCACAAGTAGATAAATAAGTACTGCTGCGACAGGAAGGTAAACAGCATTTTCTGTGTGCTATGGTTTCCATCACGATGTTCCATTGTGCCAGAAGCAATTTAGTCATGCTGGCCACATGACCCGGAAAGCTGACTGTGGACAAACTCCAGCTCCCCAGAGACTTCTCCCAGATCAGCAAGCTATTCTGCCATTTTCCTTTCCACTTTCTTGCTTTCACTTGTTTGCCTGCCATTGAAATGCATCATTCCACGATTGCTGTGTATCTGTGTGCGTCATGAACAGCAGTATTGGAGGGAAATAACATTCAGTACCTCAATAGATTATAGCATCCAATCTCCTCTCTTTCCTGCATATGTGGAGTTGGACTGAAACAGGATTTTCCAGAGACTGAATGTGGGCATCCCACTTTTTCTCTTATGGTCTCCCTGTAAGACCAAGTAAATGATGATGTCAAAACATTGCAGATTTCCCCACCTCCCACTACATTTCATTGGCTACCATTTGCGTGTGTGCGTTGAACTCATGACACAATGAATCACTGGCTCCATCTGTTTTTGTTTTGTTTTGTTTTGTTTTGTTTTGTTTTGTTTTGTTTTGTTTTGTTTTGTGTTTGTCTACTTGACCATAGTGGGACGCGGGTGGCGCTGTGGTCTAAACCACAGAGCCTAGGGCTTGCCAATCAGAAGGTCGGCGGTTCGAATCCCCGCGATGGGGTGAGCTCCCGTTGCTCGGTCCCTACATCTGCCAACCTAGGAGTTCGAAAGCACGTCAAAGTGCAAGTAGATAAATAGGTACCGCTCCAGCGGGAAGGTAAACAGCGTTTCCGTGCGCTGCTCTGGTTCGCCAGAAGCGGCTTAGTCATGCTGGCCACATGACCCGGAAGCTGTACGCCGGCTCCCTCAGCCAGTAAAGTGAGATGAGCACCGCTACCCCAGAGTCGGCCACGACTAGACCTAATGGTCAGGGGTCCCTTTACGTTTTACTTGACCATAAGTGGGTAAAGAGATAAACTGGTATCTATTGATAGATCTCCAGGTGATTTGCAGAAGGGTTTTTGTTTTCCTGCTTCCTGGTTATTTAAAAATGTGACACCAAAATGACTTTTCATCCAACCTAAACTTGATAGCTAATCCAGAGTGGACGTTTGTGTGAGAGGATGGTGAACTCAGTTTCAGTTTTGCTGCTGAAGAACAATTTCCCGGTCTCGGAATGGGCTCTTCTTTAATTCTATCCGCACTTTTTTCACTCCTGGCTCTGGTTGGTATATATTGGGGTTCCAGTTAAAAGCAAAGTACTGATAAGCCTGCCCAGCCCTGCACTAGATGCTATCATGGAAAAAAAATCCAGAGAAGTAGCCATTTTAGTTTGTTGGTGGTAAAAACAACAAAGAGCCTACAGCACCTTAGACTAACAGACGTTATACTGTATTTATGCCATTATACAATCAACTCAGGATTGCATTTCATGCATCTGATGAAGCGGATTCAATCATTGGAGAAGGGGTGAAGTGTTGTGAGATTGGAGACTGGCAAATGTCCCAGTGGGTAACGAGAATCAGATGCACATATGAGAGACTCCTGGCTTAACAGCTGGTACATGTGAAATAGCTATAGTGGTTTTAATAGACCACTGTCTAAGCCGGAGTCAGCAGTGTCATGCAGAAAGGCTAGTTTTATTCTAGGGTTGCGTCAACACAAATTTAGTGTCCAGATTGCAGGAAGTAACAGTATCACCCTATTCCACCTCACCTGAAACACTGTGTCCACTTAATAAAGGATATTGGCAAACCAAGGAAAATGGTTTTTGGTAGCTGTGAAAAAGGCAAATTCCATGCTAGGGATCCCCTCTTCCTCTACCTTTAAGGTGTGGATGATAGTAGCTGCTAGTTATGATGGCTTTATTGGCATTCAAGGCCTGGGTAAATCTCATTGGCTGCTGTGAGAAGCAGGATGCTGGACTAAACTTTATTCTGATCCAGCTGAGCTGTTCATACGTTCCCTCTAGCCACACCCATTTCCAGCTTCCACACCTGGAAATAGTCTTGTGAGCAAAACTACTTGTCATTTCTCGTTGTAACAAGGGAGGTTGTCTGGAAGCATTCTAAGAAAGTGGAAGCACATATTTGCATTAATGGGCTTTGATATGCCTCTCCCTGGGAACATTGTAAAAAGCTATTACAAAAATGAGAACCAAGTGTCCAAATTTAGCAGTCAAAACCCCAAGGCCTTGGGGATGCCAAATGACAGAAATTGTCCCAGCTGTTCTTTCTGCTGAAATCTTGCCCAACTTATTAGCAAAGGCAGCCGCAGAAGAGTGGAATTAGATCCAAACTTCATTAAATTCATTGCTTACCAAAAAGAAAAAAGATCCCAGACTGTACCAAGGTGTGTGTTTTTTTGCTTTCAGAATTAATATCCTGTGTCCTTGATATTGAAAATAAATGACACCCCCTCCAGAACTTTCCAGAATTGGCTGAGAGCACTTTTAATATATCATAAATGCACTTTATACAACACTCGCATGACACTTCAGATGCACAGAGTGAAGCCATTCAAACATTTTAAAATGGAGACATGGTAGAGAAAGAAGGCAAGGCACCTTGGAATGAAGCAGCGATTCTGAGAAAGCTGCCTATGGAGCAAAATCATAATGATTTGGTCTTTAAAGGGTGGAGGGGAAGGAGCAGAGCATGGGTTCCGGAGGCTGCTGTATATAGAACAGGCTTCACTAATGTGTTGGCCCCCAGATGTTTTGTACTACAATAAAAACTATTGAAAGGTTAAAAATAGGCGTCAGTTAACCATTGCGGAAGGATGTATTCTTAATTGCCTACATAGGCCTGGTGGAATGGAAGAGCTTTCAGCAGACGTTTAAAAGTTGCAACTGAACGCACCTGCTGAATCTCTATTGGCGGAGAGTTCCACAGGACCAGACAAATGATAATGAAGGCTCTTGTTTCTTGTTACTGTCCAATGAGCCTCGTCAACTCGAGGAATGACTCACTATGAAGAAAGGTTACAGCCTTTGGGACTTTTTAGTTCAGAGAAAAGACAAGTAAGATGTGACATGATAAAAGTTCACAAAATTATGCCCGGCATGGACAGAGAAAAGTTTTTCCTGCCTCTTTTATCATAATGCTAGAACTTGTGGACATGATGCGAGACAGATAAAAGAAAGGACTTGTTCACGCAGAGCATAGCCAAACTATAGAACCCCCACAAGAGGCAGAGATGGCCACCAACTTGGATGGCTTTAAAAGAGGATTGGACAAAATTCTGGAGAAGAGGGCTCTCGATGGCTACCATCCATGATGGTTCTGTTCTACCTCCACAGCTTGAAACTGCACGCTCGAATCCTGCTTGTGAGTTTCCTACTGAGACATCTGGGTGGCCACTTTAAGAGCAGGATTGTGGCGTAAATGGGCCATTGGCCTGATCCAGCAGCCTCTTCTTGCATTCCTATGTAAAGTAGCTCTACCCCTGACCTATGGCATCTCTCAACATAGTTCTCTATGTGCAGGGATATTTTTTTCTTTTTTACAGATTTCTTTTTTCCCTTTTTCATGATTTCTCCTTTCCCAGCCCCCACAAACACTCAGACTTTCCTTGTTGTTTGGAGGAATGCAGCCCAGACACCGTGCATAACAGTGAATATAATTTATTTATTATCTCATCTGCTGTCTGCAGGATTTCAGCCTTATTTGCGGTGGTTTGAGGAGTTAATTGATCCTCAGTGGGATGTTCTAATGTGAAGTGTGCATGTGTGTGTGTGCACATTTGCAGATCATCTGCCTCCATTTCCATCCCAACTGTTTAACTTTCTTGGTTTCAAAGCCTCGGGGACTCCTGCGGTTCATAGGAGTGGGTTTCCCCCCTAATCCCTGTTCTACTTGGCTGTCAGTCTTTTAATTTCAGTTGTCTGGAATGGCTGCTGGTCCTCAGAATTTCATGTCTCCTTTCCTTAATGGTGCAAACTGTTCTTGCCAATCAAATTAAACTAGCAAAGCTCCATGGCAAAGGTGTTACCCAGGCGACCACTCTCAGGGCATCCCCTTAACTCCTCGGCTCCGTTGGCAGAGCACAGGCTCATGCAGCAGGCGGACGAAGCAAACTTTGGTATGCACTAGCCGTCCTCATTAATAGGAAACAAAGTGGCCCTTATTGTCTTGAAGGAGCAAGAGCTCTGGATGTTTTCTGATGCCTTATTTTGCACCTAATCGATTTGCCAATTGCCAGCACAGGTATCCTCCATTTAGCTAGCAATTAGCCCCGGCAAGAAAAGCACTTTCCCCTCTGAGCTGTGACCGCATTTGGAATAGTGTGTACAGTTCTGGTCGCCTCATCTCAAGAAGGATGTTGTAGAGTTGGAAGAGATTCAGGAAAAGAGGCAGCCAAAACGACCAAGGGGATGAAGCGAATCCCCGAGGAGAAATGGTTGCAGCACTGGTGACTTTTTAGTTTAGAGAGAAGGCGAGTGTTCATGTGACAAGAATTCTGCATGGCGTGGAGAAAATTGACAGAGAAAAGTTTGTCTCCCTCTCTTGTAACTCTGGGACTAACATCTTATGGAGCTGCATGTTGGAAGATCCTGGACAGATAACAGAAAGTCGTATTTCATGCAGTGCATCGTTAAACTATGGAACTCCCTCCCACCAACTTGGATAGCTTTGAAAGAGGATTAGATAATTCACCGAGAATACGACGATCAATGGCAACTAGCCAAAATGACTCTGCTCTGCCTCCACAGTCAGAGGCAGAAATTCTTTGGAATATCAGTTACTGGAAGCTGCAGGAGGGGAGCTTGGGTCCTGCTTGCGAGTTTCCCACAATGAGCAACTGGTTGGCCACTGTGGGAACAGGATGCCAGATTGGATGGGCCGTTGGCCTGATCCAGCACACTATTCTTAAGTTCTTATGCTCTTAGTGAGCACCATCTGTACCTAAACTAGTCAATATTTGCTTTGCACTAGGCACCCAAGAGCTGGGCATAGGAATAAAGAAAGCTGCCTTATACCGAGTCAGACCGCCAGTCTATTTAGCTCAGTGACTAGCCACAGCTCACGAGCAACATGGCAACTCATCCACATTGGACCAAATTGGGGAAAGAACTAAAGTTTAGCGTTCTTCAAGATGCATGGAAATGGGCCTGACATAAGATACCCTTGGAATCCATAGGCATGCCAAATGAAGGAAAAATGTACCAAGTTACATTTCGCTAATATTTCATAGAATCATAGAGTTGGAAGAGATCACAAGGGCCATCGAGTCCAACCCCCTGCCAAGCAGGAAACACCATCAGAGCACTCCTGACATATGGTTGTCAAGCCTCTGCTTAAAGACCTCCAAAGAAGGAGACTCCACCACACTCCTTGGCAGCAAATTCCACTGTCGAACAGCTCTTAGTGTCAGGAAGTTCTTCCTAATGTTTAGGTGGAATCTTTTTTTCTTGTAGTTTGGAACCATTGCTCCGTGTCCGCTTCTCTGGAGCAGCAGAAAACAACCTTTCTCCCTCCTCTATGTGACATCCTTTTATATATTTGAACATGGCTATCATATCACCCCTTAACCTCCTCTTCTCCAGGCTAAACATGCCCAGCTCCCTTAGCTGTTCCTCATAAGGCATCGTTTCCAGGCCTTTGACCATTTTGGTTGCCCTCCTCTGGACACGTTCCAGTTTGTCAGTGTCCTTCTTGAACTGTGGTGCCCAGAACTGGACACAGTACTCTAGGTGAGGTCTGACCAGAGCAGAATACAGTGGCACTATTACTTCCCTTGATCTAGATGCTATACTCCTATTGATGCAGCCCAGAATTGCATTGGCTTTTTTAGCTGCCGCGTCACACTGTTGGCTCATGTCAAGTTTGCGGTCAACCAAGACTCCTAGATCCTTTTCACATGTACTGCTCTCAAGCCAGGTGTCACCCATCTTGTATTTGTGCCTCTCATTTTTTTTTTTTTTGCCCAAGTGCAATACTTTACATTTCTCCCTGTTAAAATTCATCTTGTTTGTTTTGGCCCAGTTCTCTAATCTGTCAAGGTCGTTTTGAAGTGTGATCCTGTCCTCTGGGGTGTTAGCCACCCCTCCCAGTTTGGTGTCATCTGCAAATTTGATCAGGATGCCCTTGAGTCCATCATCCAAGTCGTTGAAAAAGATGTTGAATAAGACCGGGCCCAAGACAGAACCCTGTGGCACCCCACTAGTCACTCTTCTCCAGGATGAAGAGGAACCATTGATGAGCACCCTTTGGGTTCGGTCAGACAGCCAGTTACAAATCCACTGAGTGGTATCATAGTCAAGCTTTCTTTATTTAACACAATATAAATTAGTGGGGAACCTATAAATCAGCTGATGCAAAATGTTGGGGATGTGATAGAGCCCCGGCAGATTGTACACACAGCTCCTGCACAGTAAGAAGATTCAGAGTTATGGGTGGCGGGGAGTCAAAGAATGAATGACGGAGTTGGCAAGGTGGGATTTGCCAAGAGAACCAGTTAGTTCGCCTGGGAGAAGAAACGGTGGAAGAAGATTGGAAGAAATTCAAGATTTATCTACAAAAATATTGTAAATTGTATGAATGTTAAGAAGGATGCTAGAGTATAAATAACTTGGCACCATTAAGTTAGAGGAAGTGAAATATGAAGATAAGCTAAATTTAAGAAAAGATAAACTTTTGGAAATTCTAGGTTATATTTAAATTTTTAAGATTTGAATAAAGGATATCTAAAATTAGAGATATAACATTGGAAAATTAGAGAATAAGAATAGAAATAAGGGGATAAATTTGCTGGATAGAATTTTATAGTCAGGAATGCAGGAGTGGGAGATGTGAAGGAGTCCAAAGAAGTTAAGAAAACTATGTTAAGAGATGTGTTATATTGTATTGTTTATTGGTATTGTAATTAAAAATAAAAACTGTTAATAATTTTTTTTTAAAAAAAGAGAACCAGTTAGTTCGACTTCTGAATGACCTGAAGGGTAGAAGAGAAAACAGTAGTGTAGAATGTGAGACAGATTGGTGATCTGTTGCTAAAACTTGCAACAAGTGGATGAAGAGGGAAGCATGGCTGTGTGCCACAGAATGCAGGGATGGCCTATCTTGTGATAGAGCCTCGTTCTTAATGAGATGGCAGGTTCGTATCTGTCTGCACCACTTCAGAGTGGAGGTGGAGGCTGATGGGACTCTTCTGTGCAAACACACACAAAAGTCCCTGCTCTGTCCACAAATCCTGCTTGCTGGTTTCCCAAAGGCATCTGGTCAGTCACTGTGAGAACAGGATGCTGGACTAGATGAGCCATGGGCCTGATCCTGCAGGGCTCTTCTTAGATTCATATGTCCATCTAGCTCAGTATTGTCAACACTGACTGCCAGAGGCTCTCCGGGCTTCAGACAGAGGTTGTCTCCAAGCCCTTCATGGAAATGCCACCAGGGATTGAACCTGAAACCTTCTGCCCACTTAGCAGATGCTCTGGCCACTGGGCTCTGCCCCTGACACCATCATCATATATCTTTAGGTGCCTTGTAAAATCCTTCCTCTATAAACCAGGCCTTTAACTATCTGTGGCCTTCTAGAAATGGGTGGGATGTTTTAAATATACCCTGCCTCCCACTTGGTTTTAATGTATCTATGTGGGGTTTTTGTTTGTTTATTTTGCCTTTAATTTGCCTTGGGCAAGATAAAGTGACTAACAAATTTAATTAATAATAATAATGTCTCCCAGACATTGCAACTACACCAGATTTTCAGCTACTATCATGACCTCCCTGCCTGCTGTTCATTATGATCTCTCCAGCATTTGATTTCTAAGAGTCTCCGTAACTTGGCTTCCAAACAGTGGCTCCCAACGCCGCTGGCTTCCTTCTCCGAGGCTCGGCAGCCACCGAGCGTATGTCTCGCCATGTGCCTGGTGCTGCCGTGAGGAGCTTTCCAGACAAAAGGCAGGCGTTTTTCAATTACCTCTCTCTGCTTGGGAAGGCGCTGGAGCAGCAGCCCTGATTATTCCCTCCCTGATCTGTTTTCGACGCTCAAAATGCAAAGAGGGCAAAGGAAGCCGTCCCCAACTTGGCATCTGTTTGGAGAAAAGCTTTCTGCTTTGCAGAAAAGGGTGGGTTGGGTGGTTATTAGAAAGCCAAAAATATGCCGTCTGCATGGGCTCACTGGTCCTGGTGGGGTTGTGCTGGATCAGGCGAAAACCCACCCAGGCCTCCTGGGCTTTTTGCACAAATGAGATAAGGCTCCCTCCTCCCCGCCAAGCCCTGTGGCTTATGAAGAAGCCAAGAGGGAGCAGGCCAGATTGGGTGGGAGGTGAGGGGACAGTTGGTGGGTTACACAGGAATGTAAGAACTGTCTTATCCGCCGGCACCAGGTATAAGGGGTGCTAGGGGCTCAATATTTTGAATTGGGGGCCAAGCCCCCCCCCCAGTATTGAGGGGGCAGACATACCCTATCACCCTCAGGTGGCTTCTGGGCACCCCACCTGCTGAGCGAGGGTTAAGATTGCCCTCCATTCATCCTGCCCCCCGGCGCATGCTGTGAGAAGGAGGTCTCCTTCTCCCCACCACACATCCCACTGGGGCGAATGAATCACGTGACGTGACGTGTCATGTCATGTGATGGCCCTGCCCTCTAGTGTGGGAGGCAAGTTGGCACCTTTGGCCTTATTCCAAGTTAGGTTCATCTAGCTCTGTACTTTTACCGGGGTGAGGGCTGCATGCCTTTGTAGGCAACCTTCCAGAGGCCACATGCCACCCGTGGGCAGAGACAGAGGAAAATGTGGACAGAGAGCTGTAGTTTGTTACAGGTGCTGAGAGTTCTTTCTCCACCTTCCCTTCACGGAGCTACAATTCCCGGAGCGGTTTAACAAGCCCTCTTCACAGGGGACTCTGGGAATAGCAACCCTGTGAGGGGAATATCGAGTCTCCTAACAACTCTCAGCACCTCTAACAACCTACAGCTCCCAGAATCCCTTGGGGGAAGCTGTTTAAAGCGGTATCACAGGCTCTAAACTTATGGTCTGAATGTGGCCCAAAGGACTGGCGATCCCATGGGCTCTGGGTGGGCGGCAACTCCTCTGAAAGCTGGCGCCACCCTGGTCTCTCTTTAGATAGAAATTTAGTAAGGAAATAATAGGTAAATAAATAAATACTTTTGAAAAAGAGGCAGCAAATGTAAGGTGATTGGCTTTGGGCTGTTGTTTGTTTATTTGTTTGTTATTTTGCATGATGAGGTGCTGCAGCTGCCTCTCCCGCCTGCCTGTCTTGGTTAGGCTGTGGCGCCTGCGCATCCTGAAACGGCAGCACTTGACCAAATTATATAAAGAAAGGTTCCCCCTTTGCCTCTTCCATGTTCCCCTCAGACAAGCTGAGGAAAGGCGGCCGTGACAGGTCTGTCAACAGTGACAAAAATGGTTCTGAAGAGTTTCCCCTTCCCTTTCAAATGGGGGTGATAAGGGATGTATTTCACAATGTGTCAAAGATGGAAGGGTCAGAGAGGCATGTTGGAAGAGAGAAGGAGAAGAAGAAGAAGAAGAAGAGGAGGAGGAGGAGGAGGAGGGGGAGGAGTTTGGATTTGATATCCCGCCTTATCACTACCCGAAGGAGTCTCAAAGCGGCTAACATTCTCCTTTCCTTTCCTCCCCCACAACAAACACTCTGTGAGGTGAGTGGGGCTGAGAGACTTCAGAGAAGTGTGACTAGCCCAAGGTCACCCAGCAGCTGCATGTGGAGGAGCAGAGACACGAACCCGGTTCCCCAGATTACGAGTCTATCACTCTTAACCACTACACCACACTGGCTCTCAGAAAAGCTGAATCCTTAAACCTTGTATAAAGTATGCAAACTGTTCCCAAGTTCATTTAATTTTCATAGCCCAGAGCCAGTGTGGTGTAGTGTTTTAACAGTGTCGGACCAGGACCTGGGAGAGACCAAGGTTCAAATCCAGGGCCAGGGCCAGGGCCATGGTGCTCACTGGGCCAGTCACTGGCTCTCAGCCTAACCTACCTCACAGGGTTGTTGTGGGGTTAATTAAGGAGGGGGAGAGCCATTTACGTCACTTTGAGCTCCTTGGAGGAAAAGGTGGGATAGCTTGTGCACTTGTTAGGGATATATTGGACATCTCGCCTAGGATTAGAGTAAAAGGTGTGTTAGAAAGCTTCCAGTATTCATGATGTGTTTTTTATTTTCTTCTAGGTCGCTAACAAAAGCTGTTGTACTTCCTCACACAGAGCATAGTTAGACTAGGGGACTCACTTCCATAGGAAGCAGTGATGGCTGCTAACCTGGATGACTTTAAAAGAGAGTTAGACGAATTCATGGATTAGAGAGCTGTTGATGGCTACTAGCCACGATGCCTCTGTTCTGCAGGCAGGACTGCTTTTGAATACCAGTTGCTGGAAATCACAGGAGAGAGAGAGAGAGAGAGAGAGAGAGAGAGAGAGCGCTCTTGTGCTCAGACATTATGGTTGGCCACTGTGAGAACAGGATGCTGGACTGATCCAACCAGGCTCTTCTTATCGGAAACCAGGAGTGGGTTTTTGTGTGACAAAACTTCAAGCTCAGTTCTAGTCTTGAAAACAAACCCCTTTGCTAAGCCTACATTCAGAGGCTTCCTTAATTCAACGAGGATCCTCACTTTCCCTTCACCAAACCATGTGGCTCCAGGTGGTGAATCTTGGGGTTCCAGTAAAAAACAAAAACGTTTCAAATTGGATCCCACAAGCCTGCGGTCTGCCCGCACCAGACACCCTGTTGTGGACCACCACTTTCATCAGTCCCACTCAACATATGACACTGGGGCTGATGGGAGATGTAGTCCCAAAGATTTGGCAGGTAGCAGGCTGGTGATGGCCGAGCTAGAAGGATGCTTGAAAATGTCACCAATTCATTTCCATTTGCACACCATGTAAACATTCCACAGACAGCTCTGTGTAAGTCACCTTGGAAGGGACAGGAGGTGGGTTTGATTCACAAAATATGCTGGATGATAACTCTTTCCTGAAGTGGCTGATTAGGAATTTGAAGAGTGTATGTTTTGTGTCTCTCTGTTTCTAGGCCTTGTGCTTACACTGGTCTGAAACAACCTTTATTTTCCTCAAAAGTGGTGGCAGAACTTTTTTTAAATGAGCTGTTGGTGGGGGGATGGCTTCATCTTAGCTCACTGTGCTTTAGATCAGCCACTGAACTGTTCACCCTAGGCCTTGCCTTAATTAATACGAACATTCACAGTTCTCCCTTCCTTCCTCTTCTCTCTCTCTCTCTTAAAAAACTTTTCTCCTCCCTGTCAATTTCTTTGCTCAGCTAAGCATAAATCTCCCCCTCTGATCTCTCCTTCTAATTGATAGCAGTTTTGCAATTAAGGATGGGAATTTAAGGCTGTTTCTCTGCTCTTGTCTTTTTGAAATCCAATTGTCTTGAGGGGGCCTGTAGTCAATTCCATTTTGTTCTAGTCGATTTCACTTCTCATCTTTCAAGCCCCCAAGAACTATGGGAGGATCAAGGGTCCGAGAAAGGAACCGTGGGGGAAGATACTTGCCGACTTTACTGTTGTTTTGTTGTTGTTTACTTTCTTTAGAAGAGCAAGTATTTGTCTGTAGGAAATGTGTGTGTGTACTCGTTTTAAGTCGTCTTTATAGTTGATGGCCTATGATAATAGAATTGTAGAATTCAAAGGTACCCTGAGTCCAACCTAGTCCAACTTCCTGCAATGCAGGAATCACAGCAAAAGAATCTCTAACAGTTGGCCACCCAACCTCTATGTGAAAACCTCCAAGGAAACAGAGCCCACCACCTTCCAAGGGCGTTTGTTCCACTTTAGAACAGCTCTTAACATCAGAAACTTCTTCCTAATGTTTTGCCAGAATCTCCTTTCTTGTCATTTGAATCTGTGGCCAACCAGACACTCCTGAGAAAACAGGAAAGCAGTGGCCCTCACTCATTGTCTGGATTTGCTACCACAAGGTGTAGTGATGGACACTAACTTGGGTGGCTTTAAAAGAGAGTCAGACAAAATCAACAAAGGAGCTTAAGGCTCTCAATGGATACTGGCTGTGAGGTTCTGCTCTGCCTCCACGTAATGTTTCTGAATGCTGGTTGCTGGACACCGGAGGGGAAAGTGTTTTTGTGCTCAGATCCTGCTTGCAGGTTTCCCATTGAGGCATCTGGTTGACCACCGTGAGAACAGGAAGATGGGCTGCGTGGGCCATAAGCCTGAGCCACCAAGCTCTTCTTATGTTCTTGACATCCGTCTCCTTCCACCAACTCTCCCCATTTCCTTGCTGCATTTTTCTCCTGTTTGAACCGCTAGCCAGTGTGCTGTGCATTTGGCACCTTTGGGTGGTGAGAATAAATGAGTCTGAAATGTTACCCACCTCCCTTTGCCTCTGGCTGTGTGACTTCACCCTTCCTAGCTACATAAAAGGTCATGTTTTGCTGAGGAGGGGGCTTTGCAGCTCAGGGGTTTCTGGAGAGAGGGGAGGGAGTGGGCAAAGAGGCTGATCTGTCCTTCAAAGTCAGCTGCTGGGATCCTAATACCAGGGACCCGAGCTTGCCTGTGGGCAGACAGATAGCAGCTCATAAGTTAGCAGTGGCTTTGTTCGGCGAGAGCAGCCGCTGACGATGTTTGACAAGAAAGCAAGTGTGCTGCGTCTACAGCAATGAATAATCACCATCCTCTGTTAATTTTTCAGACTGGGGGTGCATATTCATGATGGCTTAATGCAGGTTAGTTCCTCGTTAACGTTTTTTTAGTCACCTGCATGGCACAGCAAGTTCACTCTTCCTGACTGTGCTAAGTGCATGGATTTTTCACCCGCACCTCTTTCATAGAATTGTAGAGTTGGAAGGGACCCTGAGGATCATCTAGTCCAACCCACTGCTGGGCAGGAATCACAGCTTTCCAGTTGATGAAATGAGCATGCTAACCTATGTTCACGGCCACGACTGTGCAACCGGGCAATAGGGTGGGTGTTTCCTGGTTATGTATAAAAGGGAATCCTTGTTGGTGTTTATTACATTTATATCCCACCTTTTCTCTCCAAGGAGCTCAAGGTGGCCTGCATGGTTCTCCCCTACCTCACTTAATCCCCACAGCAACCCTGTGAGGTGGGTTAGGCTGAGAGGCAGTGACTGGCCTCCAAGGCCACCCAGTGGGCTTCATGACCGAGTGAGGATCAGAACCCTGGTCTCCCTGGTCCTAATCTGACACTAACCACTACACCACCACTAGCTGTGAGTTGTGGAAACCAAAGACTGGTGATGCTCATCTGTTCACCTGCCAGGCTCTTGAGCGGGGGTGGGGGGGCAGGTAGGATGGGAATCTCCAGGCAGTGGGCCAGTCATGGCCGGCAAGGCAATTTCACCCCAGAACAAACCCGCCTGCCCATCAGCCAAGTTTGATCCCGTGTTAACTGCACACCCTGTTCCCAGCAGCAAGCAGCCATGACAACAGGATTTAATACTTGCTCATCAACTGACGCTCGGGGATTAAACCCCTTAGCAAATGAGCAGTTCGAAGCAGCATGCTTTGAAATCCCAACAATGGGACTTCAAAGCACCATAACCCCTGGTGTCATTTGTGATGTCAGCTGATTGACAAGAGGTGGCCCTCCCCACTTGTCAAATTTGGCCTTCTAGGAGGCCCATGGAGCCAAAAAGTTTCCCCGCCCCTGCTCTTGAATATTTATACCAGGCCTAGCCAATTCGTAGGGCTCATTCTGCCTGCCAGTTGCAGCAGCCCAATACTGCATCCTCCTGTCCCCTCTGATGCCCAAAGTGGGCTCTTATGTTCTGAGCTGACGTGAATGTAGATTTACACCAATGACCCTTCTGACCTGGTTGAACTCCAGCTGCCGTCAGCCCCAGTCATCATGGCCAGTCATCAGGGCAGATAGGACTTGTAGTCCAGGTGGGCTGGAGGGCCACAGGCTAGGCACAGCTGTCTTTCAAAAAAAAAAGTAACAATAAATTTAGGCAGACTTGTGTCAGACTATAAACATCTTAGTTCAAAGCCAAGTCTGCCTTTTCCAACTTGGTGCCCACCATATATTTTTGACTGCAGCTCCCATCATCCCCAGATAGCAGGCTGGCTTGGATGCTTTGCACTATTAACTTCACTCCCACACAAGACTCCCAATCCACTGCAAATCTTCACAATCTTGTTTTTCTACTTAAAAAAAATGTTATTGCAGAGTTGGAAAAGGTTCCGATAAGGGCAACCAAAATAATCAAGGGGATGGAGTGACTTCCCTATGAAGGTTGCAACTTTTGGGACTTTTTAGTTTAGAGAAAAGGTGAGTAAGAGCTGACAGGAGAGAAGTTTATAAAATTACACATGGCATGGAGAAGATGGATGGAGAAAAGTTTTTCTACCTGTCTCATATGCAGTGAAGATGAATGTTGGAAGAGTCAGGACAGAGAAAAGAAAGAATGTCTTCACATGGTTCAACTGTGCAACTCTCTGCTGCAAGAGGAAGTGATGACCAACAACTTGGATGGATCTACAAGATGATTGGACAAATTCGTGGAGGAGAAGTCTATGGATGGCTACTAGCCGTGATAAAAGCTTTGCTCTACCGCCATAGTTAGAGGCACTAATGCTTTTGCATGCCAGTTGCTGGAAACCACAGGAGGGGAGAGGGCTCTTGTACCTGGGTCCTGCTTGCTGCTGGTTTCTCACAGGCACCTGGTTGGCCACTATAAGAACAGGATGCTGCACTTGATGGGCCATTGGCCTGATCCAGAAGGGCTCTTCTGATGTTCTTATGAGGCCAGTGGAGGTGGTTGGAGAGTTGACACCATAGCTGTGGTTTGGGTGTCCCTATCGGCCGCTGTGTTCTGACTTGCAATAGTATCTGTTCCACACAGGCATCATTCTGCCCAGACTGGCATCTCTGCCAGTTCAGGACCATAGCATTTCAATGCCCTGGGGAGTGGTGGGAAAAAAGGAAGAGTGCAGAAATCAGTTAAGCACTTAATTTCCCAGTTATTTCCTCCCTCCTTCCCTGCCACCGCTTTCTCCGCCTCCAGTTCACAGGCAGGCATCAGCTTCCACTGCAGAGTGTGAAAATAATTTAGCACAAGTAGGCAGGCAGTATCTTTCTCTCTAAATTAAACAGCTCCCTTTTGGGTCCTCTCTCAAGGAGGGAGACTTCTCGGGGATGGCAGGGAGGAAGAATGTGGGCTTTGGTTGCTGCCATTTTGTTGAGGGAAGGAGGGGCAGGCTGCAAATAGCTCCATTTCAGGCTTTAAAAGGAAAACCTCAAAATGATGCAGCAAGGTAACCCAGGGCGTCCAAAGCCCCAGCACAACCTCTAAGCTGCATCCACTCTCCTCCTGTGTCAAGAGAAATCTGAAATCTGAAACCTTAAAATAAAGAAATCATACAAGAAAAGAAGCATTACACTAAGAAACAAAAGGATGCATTGGAACAGCAGGCTTAAAATAAAATAAATAGGAAGTGAATAGGAAGATGTGTTTGGGACTGATTTGACGACAGAAACTGAGCCTCAGAGCTGAAGATGATTGAAGACAGGAGAAAGAGCCGGGGTCTGGCAAGGATGAGACCTCTTCTGACAAATTGCTGGATTGGGAGGGGTGTCTTTTTGTTTTGCCGCCCTTCTCCACTCATTTTGCAAAACGGATTTGTGCAAACATTTTTGATTTATGCTTTTCTTTTTCTATCTCCCCCCCCCCCCGAAGGTTGACAGGAAGAGCATCTCTGGGGGTGAGGGGAAGGGAAAATGAAAGGCGGAGCCTTGAAAGTCCGCACCTTAGCTCCGCTAACAAGGGCTTCCCTTGTACAGTTGTTTGCTTGCTTGTCATCTGCAAGATGAGCTGCTTGCTTAGGTGGGCTGTGAATGGGCTTTAGTTGCATTTGTGGATGAGAAACATGGTATGTGGTGCCTCCATGCCAATGAACAGTCTACCCATGGCTATGGGGGCCCTGGGGGCAGCATTCGGGAAATGCTATCCATGACCCTTCTTCTGAGCTTCTGGGAAGCATCTTGGATGGGCCAGTAGGGGGAAACGTTAATGGGCCTGTTGATGGATCCAGTCTTGGCCTGATCCAAGACTGAGAGCCAGGGTGGTGTAGACCAGGTTTCAACTCCTCACTCAGCTATCATGAGGCTCTCTGGGTGACCATGGGCCAGTCACTCTCAGCCTAACCTACCTCACATGGTTGTCGTGGGTATTAAAGAGGATGGGGAGATCTACGTGCACTATCTTGGGCACACTGGAGAAAGAAAGTTGATACAAACGCAGTAAATCAATGAATCCACTGGGGACTCTTCTTCTGACCTTAACTTCCCCCGCCCCTTCCAAAATCATCTTCTTGAATTTCAGCGGGTGCATTATCAAGCGAGGTTTTTTCCCGCCTGCTATCTTAGCTTCATGCTAATAGCTCTTGAAACAGCAACAGCAAATCAAAGCCCTGCTCAGTTACATCCAGAGGAGGTGGGGAAGAATAAAACAAATCCGTTCCCTGCCCCTCCAAGAAAAACACACACACATGCACTTGTTTATTCATGGCTCTCTCTCTCCACCCCCCCTCCTCCCGGAAGCCTCCCCTCTCTGACAGCACACCTTTAAGTGCTTTGACAAGGTGGATTTGTTCCCTTTTCTTCCTGCAGGTGGGGAAAACACAGCTAATTAGGGAGGTGTTGCAGAAGCCCTGCATTGATGGGGAAGGGGGAAGGAAAGGTGCTTCTGGGGGGGCATGAACTGCCGGTGAGATTGTTGATGGAGGATCTGACAACCTTGCTTAACAAGTTTCTCCTCTCCCCTCCCCCCCCCCCGGAGATTTGTAGGTGGTGGTGGGGGGATCTCACAGAGATTGTTGGCAAAAGGGGAAAATAGGTTTTGTGCACATTGTTTGCTTGCAAAACAGAGAGGAACAAAGACTGGGGTTCAAAGCCTCCTCTGTGTGTGTGCGCGTCCCCCACTCACCCCCACCCTTTTAAAGGGGCCTGGGATTGTAAGCAGCTGGGAAGAGGCAGCGCAGTTCCTGAGGCTGCTGCTGCTGTGGCTCGTCTGTCCTTCAGTATATTTTTCAAAGCCGTATTGACGGCTCACTCTTGAGCTGCCCTTCCTTTTCAGGGCAGGACTTGAGGATGAGGGGCAACCTGTCGCTTCTCTCCCTCCTTATCCCTCCTTATCCCTCCCCCATCTCATTCCTTTCTCTATCTCTGCAAAAATGGGGTTGCCATGGAGATATGACCACCTACCAGTGGCGGACAGGAGCCTCCACTTCCTTCCCTCACCCACCACTGTTCCTTCGGCACTGTTCACGAGCCTTAAGAGAAGAGTTCTGGGAGGAGATCTGGCTCCTGCACGAGCCACATGGCACAAGGGGGCTCAATTCTGCCAGGGGTGCTGAGCTGCTCTTTGCAAGGAAATAATCTTTTGCTGCTCGGTGCAGTCCTTTCTCCATATCCTTTGCTCCCAGGTCACACATCCTGTGACATTGGCCTCTCTCCTTCCCCATAGACCAGCTGTGGGGGACCTTTGGCCCTCCACATGTCGCTGAACTACTACTCCCACCATCCCTGGCTATTGGTCACACTTGCCAAGGCTAATGGGAGTTGTAGTCCAGCAGCATCTGGAGGTCCAAATGTTCCTCACACGTGCTCAAAACCAAGGAACACGAATGTCCCCCCAGATGTTGCTGGAATACAACTCCCATCATCCATAGTCATTGTTCACACTTGCTGTGGCCCATGGGAATTGTAGTTCAGAGCTAAAGGTTCCCTGCACCTGCTGTAGCTCCGCCACTGTGATCAGGGGAAAGACACACTTGTGGGTCTGCTATCTTACTGCAGAATTAAAGGTGCCAAAGGCACTTGCCTTGGGAGGCATCCTCTCTCCATAAACACACACAACCATGTAAATTAACATTTGAATTGTCTTTCTGGTTTAGAATAATCACTGTTTCCATAGTGACAGATGAAAGGCCAGATGGCAGCTTGCAGAGAGGCTTAGTGTGGGCAACTGCCCAGGCAGAATTGCAGAGCTGCAGCATTTGTCTGCAGTGTGTTTCAGCCACTGATTACTATTGATGGGGGGGGGGGGAGAAGAAGGAACCTGAGATGTGATAGGGCATCAACACTCTTGTTTTTGCACCACCGCTTCTGAAATGATTTCCTGCAGAGCTGCCAGCAGTAAGAGCAGTCCATCTGAGCAGTGGAATGCTTGGAAGTGCAGGGCTGTGCTTAGACCATCTCCCATTTTGGCAGTCACGAAGCTGCCCCCCCCCCCAATGTGGCTGGCTTTTCAAAGTGCCAGTGCGTCATTGCAGAGAAGCAACCCTTGATTTGTTCTGCCCGCTGGAGTAGAGAGTCCAGGACTCAGTCGCCTCCTCTCCTTGGAGGCCCATTCCGACGTCTTGTGCAACACGAATCTCTGGAACCCTGTTCCTTTTGAAGCTGCTGGCTTTTGATTATACAGCACCCCCCCTCCCCCACCGCCATAATTCATTGTCCCACAGCAGCTGTAGGAGCAGGATGCTTGCCCGGAGTTGCAAGACGGTGCCTTGGAGACCTGAGGCTTTGTTAATCATCATCAGATTAGGAGGTAGCCGTGGGTTGGCTGGCGTGCCTCCTTGTTATCTGTGCCCTGCAAGCTCCCCTCTCTTGCACATCCTGTCCCTGGGAGATGGTTCCAGGAGCCGTTACCAGAGCTGCCTTTTTCTTTTTAAAAGGTTGGTGCATTGTTCAGCCAAGGTGCTCACGGTGTTTTAGCGATAACTCAGTGCGGCAGCAGCAGCAGCTGGGGGACGGAAGGGGAAGGACCCCATGCCAGGCCATTGTTTGAGCCAAAAGACACACCTTGATTTAGATTTGCAATGATCTGTAGGGCAGGCCTTGATTTTGCTGGTTTACATGAAGCTTCCAGGAGGAGATGGCAGTGGCTCTGAGCATAAGCAGAGTTAACCATGCCTCACCTCTGAGTCACTGCTGCCTAGTGGGATGCTGTGGCTTGTTCCTCAATCATTACGGAGCACCAAATTCTCACAGCTCGTGCTTCAAGGAGATCACACGCAGTTAACACTCGGCTGTCGCATCTGCCTTGTGTCTGCCTTGGTGCAAGCGTGCTGGTGTGGGTGGCCGAGCTGAATTGTGACTGTGGCATGGGGGGGAGAGCAGAAGTTTTAAAATAAATAAACATTTTACTGCTAATTTCCCCTCACAGAGCTCCTGACACCTCTCAGCACCCTTAACAAACTACAACTAGGCTGCATTCACACATACATTTAATTAAAACATAATTAAAAGGCCATAGAACGTTCAGTCAGCCAGTGGCGTAGTATGGAGGAGCTGGGGGGGCGTGGCCCCAGGTGCAATTTTCTGAGGGAGCAAAGGTGCCCCATGACAGGCTCTCTCATTGAGGCTTTGAGTGCCTAGCTTCAGCACGTGAGGGGGCTGTAGAGGCGGCTTCTTCACACGGCAGCTCAGTGCCACCAGCCAGACACAGCTCCACTCCCAGGTCAGGCCTGACGCAGCGGCAGAAGTGGCTTAAAGGAGAAGAGGCTGCGGCAGCATTGCTGCCCCTCTCCTCCACTGAGCTCTCTGGTATGTGAGTGCACTTCCTGTGCCGCTTTGCGAGGCTGTGATCTGAGAGTCTGGCCGCAGCCTCACAAAGCCATGCAGGACTGCCAGGGTGGCATGAGTGTGCCCTTGAAACAGCGACAAGGGCAGCTGCAATGGGCTCCCAGAGTGAGCAGTGCACCCATCCCAGATGGTGATAGCATGTGCTCTGCTGCTGCAATCAGTCAAATTCTGTGTTGCCAAAGGTTTGGAGGACCCTGAAAAGCTTCAGTGCTGTTGGGTGGGATGTTATCTTATAGACAACACATGCAGACAGACACACAGGACTCCCTCTCCACAGCGCAAAGTGAAATTTATCTTTCCAGATGGTACTTTACCAGCCTAACAGTGTCTCTCTCAGGTAGATAGTACTGCTGTTTTCTCCTTCTATCATTTTTATTGTATTGATTTCTTTGATTTAATTCCATAAAATCTGTGCTAATGATCAATTCAGCCACTGCTTTCCCACATGTTTGCTGCCTGCTCCTTGGTCTGCTCTCGCCCTTTCCGTGGGAGGAAGAGAAACGCCCTTGTCTCTTCAGGCCAGTGCAGTCCCCGATCTTTCTCCCAGCCAGTGCCAGAGCCAGCACCAATTACTGCCAGTCAGCAAAGCAATGAAATTTCATTCTGCTGGCAGGGGGTGCTGTGCTGGGGACAAGAGACACAGAGAAATGCGAAAATTGCAAGTTTGTTGAAGTTGTGAAACAAGGTATCAATAACAGAGGTTGCAGGCAGTCACTGAGCGGCTTGGCTTGATGCTTCCCGGTTTAACATGGGGCGGGTTTTAATGAGAACTGAATGAGCGGGGTCTTGCTTTCCACAAAGATATAAAAAGAGCTTGCCGTATCAAGCCAGTGGCCCATCTTTCTTTTCCAAAGTCTGCAGCGTTGGGGACTTTTCGGTTTAGAGAAAAGGCAAGTAAAAGGTGACATGAGAGAAGCTTATAAAATCATGCCTGGCATGGATAAAGTGAATAGAGACAAGTTTTTCTTCGTCTCCCGTAACTCTAGAACTTATGGGCATCCAATGCAGATTCAGGATAGATAAAAGAAAGGACTTCGTCACACGGCAGGTAGTTAAACTGTGCAACTCCCTCCCACTCAAGGCAGTGATGATGGCCACCAACTTGGATGGCTTTTAAACAGGATTGGGCAAATTCATGGAGGATGAGGCTATCCACAGATCTTCACCTCAGTGGCCTCCACGTTCAGAGGCAGTATGCTTTTCAGTACCAGTTGCTGGAAACCACAGGAGTGGAGAGGGCTCTTGTGCTTGGATCCTGCTTATGGGCTCCCGCTTGGGACATCTGAGTGACCAGTATGAGAATAGGATGTTGAATTAGGTGGGTCATTGGCCCGATGAACAGGTTCTTCTGATGTTCTTCTGTTTTGTGCTCATGATGGTACCAGGGCGGTTATACGCAATCCAACTTTGCGAATCCTGTTTGCGTCCTCAAAGGTTTTAGAGGAGAGACATACTGCTTTGTTTCCCATCAGTGCATACCCTGTGACGTCCTGCTTGAAACCTGTGGCTTTTTATACCATAGGTGTTCCTGGAATGGCAGTGCTGTCCCTTTTTCGTTGCACTATAATGCCAGAGTGCCTCTCCAGACGACAATCATGCTGTAGCATTGGGGAAGCATCTCAGAACAACTAATAATGGCAGTGATGTGTGGATGGTCCCATATGAATCCAGCACTAAATCACTATTGTTGCATCAACTGCATGTTACAAAATATACCCACAAAAATAAGCCACCAGCCTGGTGGGGCCCAAATAACATTTGCAGGTTTTGGAAACAGCACCGGAACTTGCTAAACCTGTTTGCCTGATGAGTGTGCTCTTTCTTTTCTTTTTTAGAATATTTTTATTTTGTTTTCAGAATGCAAAAACGAACAAGAAGAAGCCCAGTAAAATGATTTCCATCATGTAATTACTAAAAGGAGGTGACATGTTTTATATATTTTTCTTCTTTACATGTAACGAGGGGAAAGTTGTCAGCATGTGAGTTCCATCAGCAATTTGGAGAAATCCTCCTTCATAATGTTACAGTTGGCTGTTAATCTTTTGTCCATAATCCGAGGAAAGTCTCTGATAAATGTCACTGCATATGCCCTTGATTTGTAAATGAGATAAAATCATAGCACGCTATAGAGGAATCAAACATTTTACCTTTGATTTAAGTTGGTACGTCAGTTTTTACCGCAGCTCACTGTACCAAGAGTTCAGTGTCAAAAGTTCAGCAGTTTGTAGTTATTACCCTGCAAGCCTCCATCACTTAGATGTAACTTTTTCATTCTTGTCCCTCCCATGCTGTTAAAAGAGCTGATCCTGATGTTTGTGTGTTTGTATAGTTTGATGCGTAATGTTTGCTGGAGCCTGCCAGGCATGTTTACCAGAGGTTAGAAGTAGGATGAGTTGCCTGCACTGTAAGAACCATCCTCTCTTTCAAGCAGCCTTTGGTGTTTTGAAAATACTATTTATTTATTACTGTTATATTCCACCATTTTCTCCAAGGAGCTCAAGTGTACATGGTTCTCCCCCTCCCCACAACAACCTTGTGAGATAGGTTAGCCTGGGAGGCAGTGACTGGCCCAAAGTCACCCAGTAAGTTTCATAGGCAAGTAAGGATTTGAACCCTGGTCTCTCAAGGTCCTGGTAGTTTTGCTTTCTAACCACTACAGCACAATGGCTCACATTATGGAGATATACTATTGTGTGTCTCTGCCTGTGGTGCCCTGGATTTGCCTGTCCCATTATGTACGAATTGACTCACTTGCTTGAGTTTTTAAGGGGGTTTAAGAACATAAGAGGAGCCTTGTGGAATCTGGCTATAGATCCCTGTAGCCATAAGAACACAAGCAGAACCATACTGGGTAAGACCAAAGGCCCACCTAGTCCAGCGTCCTCCTTCTCACAGAAGCCAACCAGTTGCCTCTTCTGGGAAGCCCACAAGCAGACGTCTCCTGCTGATGCCCAGTAGCTGGTATTCAGAGGCATAAGTTGGTACCTCTTATCCTGGAGGGAGAAAACAGCCATAATTGATAACCTTATCCTCCATGAAAACCCCCCCTTTTTGAAACGCCATCCCTACATCCCACGGCAGTGAATTCTGTAGTTTCATTCTGTACTGTTTAAAGAAAAGCTTGCTTCTGTCTGCCCTGAATCTCCCATCCTTCACTGGATGACCCTTGGTTCCAGTAGAGTGTACGTGTGAGAGACAAAGACACGCTCAGAGAGAATCCATCTGTACTGTACATTTAAAGCACTATCATGCCATTCCAAACAGTCATGGCTTCCCTCAAGAATCCTGGGAGCTAGAGTTCGTTAAGCATGCTGAGAGTTGTTAGGAGACACACACACACATATTCCCCTCCCAGAACTAAAGTTTAGGGTTATATCCAAGTATGTTCTACTTGAGCAGATCCACTTAAATTAATGAAGCTAAGCTAGTAACTCAAAATCAAGTCACTTACCATTTGTTAAAAATTTTTGCAGGGCAGGTAAGTAATATTAAGAACAAATTCCAATCATTCAGTTCTAAATACCTTATATCGAGCATCAGGAAAAATCCTAACCAGCTAGGGCTCATTCTGTTATTTTTCCTTTAATAAGACCAGCATGACTTATAGTTATCCAGATCTTTTAGCTAATTTATGCTGACTCGATTAATCTTCTGGTTTACAAAATCTAATGAATGCATACATATTGGATAATTATATTTGCCCAAATAATGTCTAATTTGTTTTTTTTTCAATCATGCTTTAAAATTAAACTAGATTTTTTTTCATTTTCTGATCAGTCTGAGTTCATTAGAAGTTCATTCCAAATTCCATAATCAGTAGAAAATGGGTAGAAGTCTGAAGATTTCTGTCCAAATTAAATAGCAGTGGCTGACTAGATCCAAATGGAATATTACTGTTGCAATCAAGAAAACAAGCATTCAAAAAGTTAATGAAAGTCTCCCAATAATCCCAGATGAGTATGCTTTTTCATCTTGAAGGATGCCAGTTTCAAATAATTTATGGTTAGATGTTAAAGGTGCAAGGCATCGATCCCGATAAAAAAGGAAGTAAAACATTAAAGGTCAAAGGCAGGGGGAGATGAGCTGCCATCATCCCCACCCCACCCCAATAAAAAAATCAAGGGAACAGCAATTCTTTCATGCCACTGAATTTTCCCAGCATCCTACTGGCATCCAGCTGACAACACTAAGGGTACCCTTTGTGGGTTCCCTTTGTTGTTTTCTCCGTTGTCTGCCTGCAGTGTGCGCAGTCTCCAGCTTCCCCCACTTAGATGTACTGGCAAGGTGAATGCTGCCCTGGTCCACCCATGTCATCGCCAAACTAAAGAGGCCTGGATCCATCAAATGCAGGATTTATTCCAGGTGATAAAGACTTGCTCCAGAGGAGGTCTGTTTAAGCAACCTCCTTTCCACAACACCTCAGAAATTTGAATGCACAGCAACCTGGTGTCCTCTGGATGTTTCTGAACTACATCTCCCATCATCTCCTGGGACTGTTTTGTACTGCAGCTCTCATCGGCCCCATTTTGGCTGTGGCTGATGGAAGTTGTAGTCCAAAATATCTGGAGAGCACCAATTTTCAAAAAGGCTACTTATAATGGCTCCCTCTGGGAAATCGCCCTGCCTCCTCTCTAAAATCATTTACATTTTTAAGCGCTCTCCTCTCTCCATCCTGCTCACCGCTCTATTTTCAAGTCCCAAAGCTGACTGGTGCTCACTGATAGCTGGAGCAGGGCTTGTTTTTCATTTTAAAAAATATAAATGTGAAATGGGGGGGAGGGGAGAGGCAAATGCTCTTCAAAAACCGTTAGCCCATTAAATTGAGGATGCATAATTAATCAAATAGCTAATTAGGAGCTTGAAAAGTAGATTAGCTACACTTGTTGGTAATAATAGTAATACCAGAAGCAACCTTAATTTAATTGAGTCAGCACACCCTACAGAGCTGCAGGAGGAGAGGCATCTCGGAAGGGTCGGAGAGGTATGGAATTTTTATCTGGCCTGTTGAGTCTTAAGCGGAGTTTTGCCAGGAAGAAGGCAGAACCATACTTTTTTTTTATGTCTGTGGGGTCGCTGCACAAAGGAATTGTGGGGTGGCACTGTCCTGAGCTGGAGCTTTAGACCTGGGGATGGGGTCTTAAGAACATAGGAAGAGTGCCACAGCTAGTTCCACAGCTGAGCCAATGGAGCAAGACAGGGCAGGGGTTTCAGCACCATGGAGAGCTCAGGATGCGAACAGCCCTATTGAGCCTCTGCTTTCAGCCCACTTCTCCCTGCGCTTTGAATTTTTATTTTAGATTATAAACCTGCAGGCAAATTCCTGATGTCTTCCTCCTACCTACAGGGCTTCCTGATGCCTTCCCCATACCTACCTACCTGCGTGGTTATTCAGGGCACATTAAGCAATCTGGAAGTGTTAACAATAAGTACCACCATATATAGACAAGGAAGTGAGAAAATCTTTGGAGATTTTGCAATGCCCTTTTGGATTCCTGAGCACGGTAGATTATTCCTTTGTACGTCACTCTTAGCATCTCCCCACCCCACCCCCCTCACTGACATTTTCGTTGTACATCATGTAAGAGAAGGTGCAGAAATACAGATTGGGGCTTGGGAGGGCAGGTGGGGCAGACAGGTGAGACTGGCGCTTGGTGACATTTCAGGGGTGCCCAGTGCATCACGCAGAACAAAAGGCACATCTGTCTTGAAGCTGGGATGTCCTTATGTGCTTTCTGTTGAGCCCAGCACTAGGGGGAATGGGGCAGGGAAGGGCACAGCCCTCATTGCTTAATGCAAGTTGAATGTTCTTGGCTGCAGAGACTGTTGCTCCCACACCGAGAAAATCTCATGAAAGCAAACTGTTGCAAGAAGCAAAATGCTCTCTCCCTCCCTCTCTCTCTCTCTCTCTCTCTCTCTCTCTCCCCCCCCCTCTCTCTCAATGTCTAGTTTTAAAAATGTGTCTTTGTGCTTAAAGTGGTGAAGCGAGTTAGGATATGGAGGAGCAGAGAATGCCTGGATGCACCTTAGACGTAAGACACATCAGAGATGTCATAAGAACAGCCTGCTTTATCAGGCCAAAGGCCCACCTAGTACAACAGTAGCCAAACCCTGTGGGAAACCCATAAACAGGACCTGAGCACAAGAGCCCTCTCCCCTCCTGTGGTTTCTAGCAACTGGTATTTGAAAGCATTGCTGTCTCCAACTGCAGAGGCGGAGGGTAGCCATCATGGCTCGTAGTCATCAGTCATCCTCTCTCCATGGATTTGTCTAATCCTCTTTTAAAGCCATCCAAATTGGTGGCCATCATTGCCTTGAGTGGGAGGGGGTTCCATGGTTTTCCTATGCACTTCATGAAGAAGTGCATTGAGGATTAACAATAAGTACCACCATGCCAGTCCCAGATCTGAGCATTAGATCCCCCAGTACCCTGTTCTCCTTACACACACAAACACAAACACACCTCCTGACCTTCCTTGCAGTTTTACATTCATATCCCACTTCCTGGCCAACCCCTCCACCCCAAGAGAACTCCCCGGATGGCTTCCAGTCATAAAACATAATTCTGCATTCAGTGTATTGCAGTTGTGGTCTTAGCACAGTCAGGTTATAGGAGCATATGAAACTGCCCCATAGTGAGAACATTGGTCCCTTTTTGGGCAGTCTTTTCTGCAAGTGACTGACAGCAGCTCTCCAGGGTTTCCAGCCAAATTCTCTCCCAGACTTACCTGGAGATGCTGCCAGGGATTGAACCTGTGACCTTCTGCATACAAGGCAGATGCTCTGCCTCTGAGCTGCTTCTTCCAACAGCAACATTGGAACGGAACCCTCAGCAATTAGTTAAAACAGTAAAGCAACAAGCTGAGCCTGAAACCATATCAGAGATAGACTGCTTCTGAACATGGAGGATCCATTATTCCTCAGTAATTGTTGCAATACTTAATTCAGTAGCAAGGAAAGTGAATAGAGAAAAGTTTTTCTTTCTCTCTCTCTCTCAGAACAGTAGAATTTTTGGAATCTGAATGTTGGGAACTTCAGCACAGATAAAAGAAAGTATTACTTTTGTTAAGCTGTGGAACTTGCTCCCACAGGAGGCCGTCACGGCCACCAGTTTGAATGGCTTTAAAAGGGGATTGGACAAATTCATGGAGGAGAAGGCTGTGAATGGCTACTGGCCCCAATAGCTATGCTTTGCCTTCCCTTTCGGAGGCAGTAAATGCTTCTGAATACCAGTTGCTGGAAGCCACAGGAGGGGAGAGGGCTCTTGCGCTTTGATCCTGCTTGTGGGTTTTCCACAGGCGACTGAGAACAGGATGCTAGACTAGATGGGTCATTGGCCTGATCCAGCAGGCTCGACTTCTGTTCCTATGTAGTATTTGACAGGATAGCAGTACAAAATGCACATAGTCAGAAGAGAGGAAGAAAATGTGGAGGGGCTCTTCTTGGGTTCTTTTGAAAAATCCTGAGAATTTCAGGCACCTGACTTTTCCATCTGATCCTTTTTGGTGGACTTCAGTCCAAACCTCACGGAGAATTGTAGTGTACAGCTGGGCCTTTGGACATGGTTCCTATTTCTCTCTCTCTCTCTCTCTCTCACACACACACACACACACACACACACACACCAAATTATAGGGGTAGGGTGGGTGAGAAGCTTTATGGAGAGAGGGAAGGAGGGAGGGAACTCACTTTGGATGAGAATAGCAAAGCAGGAAGCGGAAAAAAGCCTCCAGCTCTTGGCTGACCCAGCGACGTCGATCAGCCAGCATTTCTGCTAATTGCATTATTTACCAGCTGGAGGGAATTTCTGTCAGTAAATTCCGAGCCGGAGCAATATCCCCTGGCGGGATGCGCTGCCTCAGCACAATGGAGGTTAATTAGGGCCGATCTGCAAACTCTCCAGCCAGATCCTGGCCTTAACTTGTTCATGGCAGGTAGGAGGAGGGAGCCAAGGGTAAGGCTGGGTCTGTATGCATTGGACATCCAATGAAGTTGAGTGTTGGAAGATCGAGAACAGACCAAAAAAAAGAGCAAGCCCTCCTTCAAGCAACATGTAGTTAAACTGTGGAACTCCCTCCGACAGGAGGCAGTGATTGCCACCAGCTTGAATGTCTCTAAGAGGACTGCACAAATTCATGGCGAAAGCTATCAATGGTTCGTCCAGCATCCTGTGGGAAAGCCACAAACAGGACCCAAGCAGAAGAGCATCCTCCCTTCTGTGGCTTCCACAGCAGCTGATATTCAGAAGCATTCTTGGCTGCAACCATGGAGGCAAAGTACTGTATAGACATCATGGCTAGTGGCCATTGATAGCTGCTGCCTCTGTGCATTTCTCCTGCCCTCTCTTCAAGTCATCTTCCAACACTCAGCTTGATTGGATGTCCTCGACTTCTAGTGTTCTGAGAGAGGGAGAAGTTTTTCTCTCCATGCCAGGCATAATTTCATGAATTTCTTTCATGTCACTTCTTACTCAGCTTTTCCCTAAACTAAAAAGTCCCAAATGCTGCAAGCTTTCCTCATAGGAGAATCCCTTTTCTTTTTTTAACATTTTCTAGCTCTACCACAGAGAGGCAAACAGAACCTGTTGACCTGTTTATGTGTGCACAAGAAAGGAGCACTGAGGAGACACAGCTGGAGCCAAATTTAGCCTGCAAATGCAAGATTGTTTTGTTTTTTGCCTGTTTGATATGTGCCTCTTTGTGTGCCCAGTGCAGCGCTGTGTTAAGTATAATTCGGCCTGAATCTTCCTGCCTGTGTTCTTCTTTCTGAAAAGCCAGCACAAACTCTACTTTTGCAAGTGAAAAGATCAGATGAAACTCTAAACTAGTATAGAGGAAGGCAAGCAGAACCCTTGTTTGTTTGTTTTTGCTTTGTTTTGCTTGCTTGTTTGTTTATGTATTTAGAGCATTCAGTACCCCACTCTTTAGCCAGAAAGGCTCCCAGAGTGGTTTCCATACAGTCAATTAAAACCAGACAGTTCCTGCCCACAGGCTTCCAGTCAAAATGCCATGACATACAAGGGAAAAGGGACAGGGAGGAAAAGAAGGGGGATCAAACAGGCACCGATTCTTAAAAAGCTGATTTTATAATGACCAGCTGACCCAGTTAAAAAGCTGATTTTATAATGACCAGCTGACCCAGTTCAGGGCAGGAGGTGCCTGATAGAGTAAGCTTTCAGCTCCCACTGATGCAGCCTTATCACAGCAGGGCTGATGGACTGAGCCCTGCTTCCTGTCTCTCCCACTGAGGCAACCTGATGTCAAATCCCACAAAGCTTCTCGATTTGGCCCTCGGCATTCTCCACTAGCCACGCCCCTCTGTCAAGGCCACACCCACCCTAGCCTCTCACTCTGTGGGCCTGCTGCATTTTTTAAAGTGCTGCAGCTCTTCTCTTTTCTATGTTCAAAGCCTTGTGGCACTTCCAGGATCCTCAGGAGCACTTTGAACTGCTCGCGGCGTTTCTGGGAGCCCTCGGTAGTTCTGGGCTGCTTGATTTCCTTTCTCCTTCCCACTCCGCTCTGCAACGCCTTCCATTATTTCTAGCCTGTTTGTGTCTTTTAGCAACTGGGGAGTTTTCAGCCAGGGGAGCGGGGGTAGGGCGCCTCATTACGAGACTCATCTGCCTTTAATTAATTCTGGGCTCACGGCTTGCCATGCAAGCTCCCCTGAGACATGCTTACTTTAAAAAGAAATATTCGTGTTCTTCATCCCCGCCCCCTCCCTTCACGCCAGTGCTGCGGAGCTTTTCCTGTGCCCCCAGAATGGTGATTCCGGCTGGCACGCTGTAGCTGTGGGTGTTCAGAGAGGGAACTCTAGGTGATATTGTTATCTTAATTATAATAACCATAAAATGGATTATTCCAACTAAATATTAGGAAGAACTTTCTGGTGGTAAGAGCTGTTCGTCTGTGGAAAACACAACCTTGGAAAGTGGTGGACTCTGCTTTGTTGGAGGTTTTTCAACAGAAGTTGGATGGTCACCTGTCAGGGATTCTTTAGCTATGATTCCAGCATTGCAGAGGGTTGGACTAGATGACCCTCAATGGTCCCTTCCAACTCAATGGGAGCCTGTGGCCCTCCAAATGTAGCTGAACTACGCTCCCCACCATCCCTCATCACCAGCCATGCCTGCTGGGGCTGATGGGAGTTGTACTTATCTGGAGGGCTGCAAGCTCCTCACCACTGGCTTATATTGAGCTTCCTCTTAAAGATCCTTTACGGCGCTGTTGGATCCCGGGGGAAGGGATTTTTGAAAACACTTGCTACCAGCCAAGGAAGTGTTTTTTTAAATAAAACCCTTGATCTGCATCTGTTCTCCTTAAGCAAACAGCTCTGGGCATTGTCTCTTTGGGGTAAAGCGCAGCGCATGAAATTGTCTGCGCAATGGAAGGGATAAAACTGCTTACGTCTTTAAATGTACCAAACCCTCAAGAGAGAGAAAGAATAAAATGCGGATTGAGCGAGGATAGAGAAGCAGCCGGGAGATGACTAGAAATGGAAGAGGTTTGTGCAAATGTCAGTCCATTGAGGGTTCACCTGGCAACCTGCTTTCCTCAGTGGCCAGCACCTTTTAGACCAGGCCCGGCTATTTAAGGAAGACAAATCATTTTGCCTTAGAGAGTGGTTAGCCCTGCCACATGATTTGGAAAGGAATCAGGATCCTCTGGAGAACTGTCTGAGCAAATGTCCCTTTTCAACTGGCCCGGGGGGGGGGGGCGTTATAAATAACATGTCTTGGAGTTAGTGCTGTAATTACCCAGCAGGCTCTGCTTCTCCCCTCTTGCCAATGATTTCTTCCACACATCTAACTTAATTAGCTGCTTCCCTTTTCTTGGCTGATGGCTCATAAATAATGAGCCTCTGTCATCTCCCCCTCTCCATTTGGGGCTGTGGAGGGGGGGACATGGCAGGAGCTGCAAAGAAGATTCCTTGGCTCAAAAAGAGATCCAACTTTCCCCATGTTCCTGGCCTAGGTGACCTTTGGCTCTTGAAGGAAACAGGAACCTCTGCATTCTAAGCTAGACTTTTGCCAACCTGGTGCCCGCCAGAGGTTTTTGACTCCAACTCCCATCAATTTCCCAGCTGACACAGCCATCTTGGACTGATAGCTGGGGCTGATAGGAGTTGTGGCCCCAAATGGCTGTACTACCTGGGGCTGGTGGGAGTTTGAATCCAAAACAATGTGGTTGCCTGGGGCTGATGGGATTTGGAGCCCAAGACAGCCATATTGCTTAAGGTTGGTGACACTTGCCGTCCAAAATGGCCATGCTGACAGGGGCTGATGGGAGTTCTGGTCCAAAACATCTAGAGGGCATCAAATTGGCAAAGGATGCCCTTATTGATCATTGGAACTTCTTTTTTGCTTTTCTGATTCCTCATTTTTGTTCCCTTTCTGGGGTTGGTTAGCCAAACTGTGCTCTTCAAGCTAGAAAAAGGGGGCAACCTTTTCTTTATCACGTTGTCATCATTGTCACTGCCAGAAGCATTGCTCTGTCTGTTCAGATCAGTCTCACGGTCATGCTGACGACATGGCTTCCATGCTGAGCTTTGCTCACCTTTCCTCCTGGCGCTTGTGCCCCTGTTCAGCCGCCTCCTGCAACAGAGAAAGTATCCTCCCTGTGGTGATCAAGGTGGAGTTTCCACAAGCTCATGGGGAGAAGGCTGGCGGTTTTCTTTGCCTACTTGCACCCCAGCCAAGCACAAATGGAGCCTGCTTTTGGAGTCTTGCGGCCGTTCGCCTTGGTTGAGAAGGACGCTGAGCCAGTGAGCCAGGCAGAGGGCGAGGAAGGACAACGCCAGAGCGTTGATGAATGGGTTCGTGAGCAGGGAGGGAGGGAGACCATCCAGCCTCACCAAGGTCATCTTCACTCCAGGGTTGGGCAAAGCATCTGAAAAGCCGCAGTGCTCAATTCTCTTAAACTATCAGGTGACTAATTCTCTTCAATCTCTGAAGTCAACAGCCTTGCGGCCAGCTGGTGGTTGCACCCCCAGGCCTAGAAGCTGCAATTCCAGAAATGTTGAGACCAGCTTGGGGGGGTTCAGTTGGTGGTGTCTTAAGTTCATGTTCCCATGTCTTGCAACACAAACATATCGTATGCATGATGCAAAACAAGCACCGTTTTTTCTTCCTGTTCTCCGGCTAGCAGTAAGTCATGGGAGATGTTGTTACTAAGGCACCCGATTAATGCATTAGAGACTCGGGTGCACTAGGAAACTGCATTTTGAAGTTCCTTTGGCACCCGTTACACTGCTGTTGCTGTGTTCATGGCACAAGAAGAGAGGGAGACTTCCAGCAAAATGGTACATGAAAAGAGGGCAACTGGACAAGATTCAGGAGATCACAGGAGTTTGGGGGAGGCATTCCAACTTCGTTGTACTCCCAGTCATGTCACAGAGAGCATAAAGGGATCCAAATCCCCAAATTTAACTGGGGAACAGGGTGTTGTTTTCTGGTATTTTACAGAGTCTCTTGGTTTTCCATACTGGATTCCAAATTGATATGGGGTGGTTTGACTATTGCCATTTGTGAGGGATTCTGAACATGCTCAGAGGGTTTCTGTTGGACTTGATTCCTTCACTCTTTATAGAGTCACTTACTAGTTTGCAAAGCTCTTTTCAAATTCTACCTGTCCTGGTAGTTTTCTCGGATATTCAGGCATCATAAGAAGAGCCTGGCTGCTGCATCAGGCCAAGGGCTCATCCAGTCCTGTGCTCTTCTCACAGTGGGCAGCCAAGTGTCCTAAGGGAAGCCCACAAGCAGAATCTGAGCTCAAAAGCAGCAACTCTCCGCACCATCCGATATTCAGAGCAATACTGTATCTGATAGTGAAAGCAGAGTATCATTCCTTCTTTTAGAGTTTGAGACTCACACATTTGAGGTCGAGTGCTGTTATTTGAAGCAGGATCTGGGGCTGGCACTCCCTGGGGAAGCGAGGCTCAGATTAGTCGCCAGATGGAATAAACGGCAAGGAGTCCTCCTCTGACGCTAAGCGTGTGGAATGAGATGTCTGGGACTGTGTTTAAAAAAAAGATTATAAATTTTTTTGCTCTAGATCATGAAAATTAGTCGTGTGTGTGTGTGTGATTTGCTTCCACAATTTCGAGGTTTTTTTTCTGGCATGGAAGAGGGATGGGAGTGGGCAGGATTGAAGAGAGGGAAGCAAAACAATTTTCGTTTTGTGCCTCTGGGACTCATCTCTCCTAGTCTGAAATGGGTACTGTGACTGATCTCCCAGGTGCCAGCAGCTGTGGATAAAGGACCGTAGAGACTAGTGTGCGAATCCTGATGTTGCCATGGCAAGGTCCCAGAGCAAGCCACGGTATATACTTGTCCTGCACTATTAAGTATTTTAACAGTCATTCTTTCTCCTGAGAACTGTAGTGGCTGTGTAGATAGACAGTGTGGGGTAGTGGTTAAAGCTACCTCCCCCAACCTGATCCCCTCCAGATCTTTTGAACAACGGCTGTCATCAGTCCGAGTCAGTGCTGAGCAGGGCTGATGGTGTTTGTAGTCCAAAGCATTTGGAGGGCACCAGGTTGGCAAAGGCTGTGATGGAGCGACGTAGGATCTAGCCATGATTCTCACGTGGTGATGTTGGGTCAGTCATCATCTTTCAGCCTAATCCGCTCCACAGGGTTGTTGTTGCTGGTCATGGGAGCCATACATAGTGCTCTGAGGTCATATAATCATAGAACTGTAGAGCTGGAAGGGACGCCAAGGGTTATCTAGTCCAACCCCCTGCAATGCAGGAATCTCAACTAGATTATACAGTACATGACAGATGGCCACCCAATGTCTGCTTCAAAACCTCCAAGGAAGGAGAGTCTGTCACCTCCCAAGGGAAACCATTCCACTATTGAACAGCTCATACTGTCACAAAGTTCTTCTTGTAACTTGAATCCATTGGTTGGGGTCCTAGCCTCCAGAGCATGAGAAAACACGTTTGCTCTATCCCAGGGGTCAGCAAACTTTTTCAGCAGGGTGCTAGTCCACTCCTCCTCAGACCTTGTGGGGGGCCAGACTATATTTTGGAAAAATAATAATGAACCAATTCCTATGCCCCACAAAGTAACCCAGAGATGCATTTTAAATAAAAGCACACATTCTACTCATGTAAAAACACGCTGATTCCCAGATTGTCCGTGGGCTGGATTAAGAAGGCAATTGGGCTGAATCTGGCCTCTGGGCCTTAGTTTGCCTACCCATGCTCTATCCTCCATGCGGCAGCCCTTTAGATGTTTGAAGATGGCTATCATATCTCCTATCAGTCTCCTCTTTACCTCTGAGAAGATGTGAGATGCAAATTAAACATTTCCCTCCTGTGATGATGTCGCCTCTGAGCATCCACGCCAAAGTAAATTCTCAGAATTATTTGAGCAGAGAAAGCTATGCTCGTTAAACTGGTGCCAAAACTGGTGCAGATGTGCCCCATTGGCCAGCATGTTGAGGGATTTTGACTAGCATGGTGTTTAAGAAAAAGCACCAACAAGGTGGTACTGATGACATCTTCGGTCCTGCAAAGAACCAAAATAGAATGGAAGATTTCTGCAAGCTGCAGTCCACTGCACCTAGTGATAAATCAGATCCTATTACATGATCTGTATTTGTGGCTGAATTCTGGTGCTGTTTTGTTTTGTTTTGATTGACACATTGTATTTTTAGTGTTATTTGTATTGATGTATGTTGTCGTTCACTGCTTTGGGAGCCTTGGGTTAAAAAGCAGTACATAAATAAACCATACCCAAACCATAGCCATTGCCTCTGGGCTCAATAGAATGGGAAAGTGGGTGGCCTACCTCGCAGGGTTGCGAAGGAGCGCCCTGTACTGACTACCTTCTTCTGAACACGCCTATTTCGCAGCTAATGCAGATGGACAAATCTTTGTCTTGCCTCATCCTGTTCTTGCCAGGGGTCTTTCTGAGCACTTAACTGGGCTTCCATGTAGGCTGTGACATCCCTGAGAAGCTGGGGGGAGGGCAATGCAAGCTCCCTTCCTAGCTGCAAAACCTTTTACCGTTGTGTTGGTGATGCAAGCCTGCTAATGTCATTTATTTATTTAAAATTGTCAGCAAAGGAACCACTTAGCTGCATATGCCCTTGGCAGAACTTCAGAAAGTATCCGCCAGCGAACCAGAGCAGAATGGCACACACTGTTGCGAGCGATTAGGTATTTATAATTCACAGGGAAGGAGGCACAAAGCATCTAGCCGGCTATGGAACTAAGAGAGCCACAAGAAATCCAAAAAGCCCTTTTTATTTGCACTTTGAGCTCATCCTATTCCTTAAACTGGGGGCAAGTGGCACACAGTAAAAAAATGCCAGCTTAAAAACAAATCATGCATCCGAGTTTTTGAGAATGGAAAAAGTCTTTGCTAACGTTGTTGGATCTGTTGGCATCTCTCTAGCAATTATTGATAAGTCCAACAGGCTGCAGTTCTCAGAGCTGAAATGTTGAGCCACCCGTTGCTCCACATTTTCTGGTCAAAATTGCTGATTTGTGGTTTCTAAAACGTGTGAGTTAGGTCAGTTGTAGTTTAACCAGCATGCTGGATATGACATCCCAGTTTGTTGCACTCAGTGTTTTTAGGTTATATCACAGAATCATGGAGTTGGAACCCTTCAAGGGTCATCTAGTCCAAGCCCCTGCAATGCAAGAATCTCAACTGAAACATCCATGAGAGATGGCCACCCAACATCTGCTTAAAAACCTCCAAGGAAGGAGAGTCCACCACCTCCCAAGGGAGACCATTCCACTGCCAAATAGCTCTCACTGTCAGAAAGTTCTACCTGACGTCTAGCTGGAATCTCCTTTCTTGTAACCTGAAGCCATTGTTTCGTGTCCTCCCCTTTGCAGCAGCAGAAAACAAGCCTGCTCCATCTTCCATATGACAGCCTTTCAGATATTTGAAGATAAATGTCATATCTCCTTTCAGCCTCCTCTTTTCTAAGCTAAACATACTGTACCCATCTCCTTCAAGCGTTCTTCATAAGGCTTGGTTTCCAGGCCCTTGATCATCTTGGTTGCCTTCCTCTACACATTGCTGAAATGTTTTGCCACATTAATGAAAAATTACTTTGTTTTGTTAATCACAGTAACATAAGAAATTTCACAGGTTAACAAAGGGTTTCAGGGTCAGCATGCACAAAGTGCTGTTTATATACTGGAACCCTCAGCCCAGGGATTTGACTGCTGGTCAGCATGGACTGGTGGAAGATGCAGTCCAAAACATCTGGGGGGAACCTAGATGGCGAAGGCTGCTGTACATCAATTTCCAAACAGGGGCTTGAGGCAGCCAAAGGACACTCTTTTACAGGAAGGAGTGATCCACTCTGGCTTTTCTGTGGTCCCTTTTAGAAATCATGCCATTGATGTTGCGGCATCAGAATTCAGACTCAGGACACAAGACCTATCCAGGGAGTGAGAAAGAGAAATGGCCCCTGAAGACTCAGTTACACTGAGCTTAAAAGGTGTGCATGCTTTCAAGTCTCGTTTGACCTTTTTAGACAAATTGCATTTTAAGATGAGTATTTGCGCTGGCTAGACTCCAGCAGTTACGGACTGCTGCTTCAGAGGGGAGGTGAAAGAAACTTCCTTATGGCCCACCTGCATGCATTTGTGAGTGTGGAGAAGCTCAGGATGTGAACCAGTGTGAATCTCCCCAACTTTCTGGCCTCCAGGTGTTGTGTGCTACAATTCTCACTAAGCCCCAGCTAGCATGGCCATGGCAACTGAGGCTAATGGTGAGGTTGTGGTCCAAAACATTTGGAAGGCACCAGGATGGGAAGTTTGCTCCTCTGCTGCTGCCTCCCTCTTCTTCTTCTCCATCTCCTTATTTCACAGCATCTCACATCCATCTTTGGATATATGCCTCTTCACGTCCTCTCCCTCGTTCTTTGTTGTTTGCTACTTTCATCTACATAAGCCCTGCTGTTGGTTTTAGATCATCCACCCATTGCATAGGTGGCCATCCCCTTGGTCTTTTGAAATCGTAGGGTCTCTGTACTAACGCTGCTTTACTCCATCGCCCTCGGTTGCCTCTTGCCACATGTCTTGCACGTGTCCATTTTAACTTTGCAGCCTTTCCCGCCGCATCTGCAATTTTCATTCTTTGTTGTATCCAATTATTAGCTTCGCTATGTTTCAGTGATCTTCCTAGCATTGCACGTTCTGTGGCATACTGTGCTGTTCTTAAGCTGTTTGTGTTTCTCTGTGTCATGGACCAGTTCTCCACTCCATAAGACATCACAGGTAATCTGCACATATTGAACACTTTAAAAGGTTGCTCTTAGCCTTTTAAAGATCCATCTGCGTTAGGAGCCAGGAGCAAGTTTTGTCAGCCCTGCCACACAAGGGATTCCTGCACCTGTGTATGTGTCAGATGTGATTCGTGGAGCAGCAGGAAGGAACACAGAGACACCCGTCAATCGCTATCAGTTATGATGGCTAAATGGACCCTGCATGTCCGGGGGCAGTTTGCCGCTGATCGCCAATGGGAGGGTCGTGTTATGAGTCCCAAGATCTCGTGCAGGGTTGGTCAGTCCAGGATGCAAGGCATTGGAGGAATAGAATAGAATAGAATTTTATTACTACGGTCACAGACCAGTTCCTTCTCACTTACAATATCAGGAAAATCATAAAACACAACAGGAATACACTGAATTACAATTGGATATAACAGAGACAATGCAGATATAGCGGCAGATATAGCGGCAGTTAAAAAAATACATTAAATCTTGATCACTAAAATATAACCTAAAATTATCATTTAAAACCTTAATCATTTTGGTAGTACAGCTTGTTCCCTAAGTTTTATGGCAGTCACACAGAATTTGGCCACCCTTAGCGTGATCTCTAGATCCTTTTGCTCTACCAGGAGTTTTAGACATTGAAGTTCGGACCCATCGGGAGATTTTTGTATAACAGGAGTGGGGCATTGGAGGAGTTGGCTGTTGATGACCCAGAGGGACAGGCCTAGTCAGGATCTCAAGAGATCAGGGAGACTCCAGGGAAGGAAGTTGCGGGTGAGGAGTCAGATCCCGGGGAGGGTCAGAGTGGGGTTCTGCTTCAGCCTCCCATCCCATCTCCTGACACATTGCCCCAGCATCTCCTTCACTCCCCAGCCTCGCCTTCTGTCACAGCTTCGGCTTCTGAGGCTGTTTGCAGCCCATCCTCTCAGGAGAACCTTACTGTGCAGCCTGGGGCAGAGCTGTTGCTGATGGCCTCCTCCATCACCTGGGTCAGAGAAGCCAGCACAGGTGCAAACAGACAGCACAAGCTCAGCCCACCAGAAGGAGTTCTTGTTTGCTTGCCCAATACAAAGGACGGTCCCGCTTGCAACTCTGAAGCTTTGCCCGCCCCATATGACTCAAGGGGGCATATCGCTTGATGGATCAACATCCTAGCATGCTTAGCCATGCAGGGCACCTGTTGTGTCTTTTGTTTTTTAATTGCATTAGCATAAAATCAAAAACACAAAAGCATCGTCAAACTTACAGTGCATAGGAGCAGTACAGAGCTTGTAGAAAAATAAAATGTAGAAAAACACACCAGTAAGGCTAGATTTTGTGATCTGGTGGGGGAAGAGAGTTTTGTATATCTGTATTTGACACATATGAAATGAAATCCCACCAAACGGCATTAGAAATGTTCCAGGTTTCCTTTACCCTTAGACACACGTAATTTGTGAGTTATTTTTCTCTGCAGTAATCAGAGTCTGCATATTGTTGTACCACAACAAGAAGCTTAGCCATGCATAGACCTTGATGTGACTTTGGACCCTAATCTGCCTGTGTACCATACTGATTTGAGCATTAAAGGTTTTAGCAGAAACTGGGATCTGAGTTCAAATTCTTCCACCTCCCCTGAGAGGCAGGGCTGGTGGAGGCAACAGTGGGGAGGCACCTGGTGGCTCCTAGTTGGGAAACAGAATCTGGGACAACCGAGCCTTTGGCCTTCATCCTGCAGGGACCTGCTTGCATTCTTTTCAGCAATCTCTAGACCTGTCAGGAACTCGGCTGCCTGGCCTTAAGGAACAGGTTGCTGGAAGCTGCCTCTCTCATTGAGCCAGCAAGCCATCAAGTCGGCCGGGGCTCTCCGCACGTCCTTGGTGTATAGCACAGAGATATATGATGGGCTCTGACATTTATCCCCGCCTGGCAGGCAAGCATCATTTGTTCACCGCTCTGGAGTTATTGGCTGCCGTGTAACTGCTCCCAGGCGACTCACCCTCTCGGTAGACAGTCAAAGGAGTTCCCCTCCTCACCTAGTCTGGGCAGAGTTCAGTGGCAGGCCTGGATCCAGGTGTCCAGCTTAACCTGGGGCAGAAGCAGGCTTTGATGTGTTTCTTTACGAAACATAAAGATCCAGGGTTCTTTAATAACTTTAGAAGAGCCCTGCTGGATCAGGTCAAAGGCCTACCTAGTCCAACATCCTCTTTTCACAGTGGCCAAACAGAAGCCTGTGGGAAACCCACAAACAGGCCCCAAGCACAAGCCCTTTCCCCTCCTGTGGCTTCCAGCAGTTGGTATTCAGAAGCATAACATTACTGTCTCTGACTGTGGAGGCAGAGCGTAGCCATCATAGCTAGTAGACTTCAGTTGCCTTCTCCATCTATTTGCCCAATCCTCTTTTATTTTTTATTTTATTTTATTTTTTATTTTTATTTTTTATTCAAGTTCGGGATTTTTACATACATATATTATCTCCTTCCAATTTTTAAATTTCCCATACAATTTTTTCCTTTCCCTCCCTCCCCCCCCCCCCAGCACCCATTGGAAGGGTTCAAACAATTATCCTCAGCCATGGGCATAGCGTCTTTAGTTTCCACCAAATGTCTTTTGTTCCAGTAGTTTCTATCCAGCCTTCCAAGTCAGTGGCCATCACTGCCTCCTGTGGGTGAGAGTTCCATCGTTTATGTGCTTCATGAAAAAGGACTTTATTTTATCTGCCCTGAATCATTTTAGCAAATAATTTGACTGTTGCTGTTGCTGTTTTTACAAGGTGCTTTTAAATGGCACCAAGAACCCAGCAATGTGATATGCACTCCCAAACATGCTAAAGGGGGGGGGGACTAATATGAAAAACACTCCCCAAGTGATACTGTCAGAGCTGCCCGAGGTCCCAGCTCACAAAGGACCAACGCCAGTTCTTGTTATATACAAAAGTCTTTATTGAAGTTCAGTTTTGATTTCAAAGCCGCGGCGCGCAGCTCTACGTCTTAGACTCTAGACCGCTGAAGCTCCGTCTGAATCTCCTCCCCCCAGACACCAGTTTAAGACTCTAGCCTTGCTCCACCTCTTCCTTTGCTCTTTCCTCCTCTGGATCCGCCTGTCCGCTGGGGTCTTGCCCTTTCTAGACTCTTCTGACGCTGAGTCCCCTGAGTCTTCCCCCTGCCTCCGGCGGGCTTTAGGACCTGGTTCCCAATCCGGGTTTTCTGCTGTTCCGCGCGCCTGTACATTTGAACTTGGCGCGCGCGCCCAGCCGGCAACCTTTCTCCTGACCGTTACACTGCTCCTGTCACTGCTTCCCCCTTCGGGGGGGCTAGCTGGACCTGATCTCCCCTCCGTTCCCTCACTCTGCGATAGAGGCGTGGCCAGCCCTGACTCATCTTCTCTCCCTCCTGGAGGAGACGCTGGCCCTGATACATGGGACTCTTCCCCCCCACTCCGCTCTGGTGGGGGAACTGGTTCTGATCTCCCGCTGCTGCTTTGGGAGTCCCCGCTGGCCCCTTGCTTCTGGTGTGTCCCCCCTGGGACCCCCCTTGCCCTGGCCATCGGCGCCCCCCTCTGGGAATCTTCTGAATTGCTGGAGAAGCTCATGGAATCTCTCGGGCCACTGTCATACTCCCCTACGCTGCCCTCAGATTCTTCCCCTTCGCTCTCCGTTTCCTCTCTCCCCTGTGTCTCTGCTCCTGAGCCCCTGACAGATACGCTCCAGATTTTTATTGGACTCCAACTCCCATCTGCCTTAGCCAGCAAGGGTGATGGTCAGGCATGAGGGGAACTGGAGTCCAAGGAGTTCTAGCGGGCACCATGTCGGCAGACCTTGATGTAAATTAGAGAGAAATATTTTCCTTTATTGCGCTATGATTAAAATTGTAAGAAAGTTGAAACCATTCTGTACCTCTTTTCAGATAGGTTCAGGTCTTCTATGCCCTTCATCTGCAGCACAAAGGTACATGCTTTTCCTCACTTAGATTCCATCATTTCCCCATCATTTCCCCCCTCTATTGTTCAGAGGAGCCTCCCAATTCAGAAACGGTCTATTCTTTGAGCGCCAGTTGCTGGGGAGTGAGCAGATGGCCTTGGGATCCTGCTTGTTGTCTTCTGTGCCTCCATTTCCTTGGTCATGGTTGGAAAGAAGGTGGACCTTAGACCACCAGGGGTCTTCTTTTGTCCGTAGGGTGTGCCCTGGGGTTCTGGCACTTAGCCCTTTCCTCCAGGCAACAGGGCCTTCCTCCCTTGAGCCTGAGTGGCCCTTTAAGACCTGGGAAAGGAGCCACCTTCTAATGGAGGCAGTCCCTAAAAGCTTCTCTGGCTGCCTCAGTGCAGATGCGCTTGAGTGCTGGAGAGTCCTTGCATCTCCGGGGTGATGATTAATTTAAACAGACAAGGAGGGTTCCTTGCGCTTTTGCCTGCTTCTCCTGTTCCAGAGTGCACCGTGTAGCCTTCTGCCTGAGTGGCTTTTCTTAGCTGAGATTATGTCAGGCAGAGAAAGAGGAAGATTCAGCCAGCAGAAGGAGACAAATCTCAGAGACATGTAAGGAGAGGGCACTGCCTTAGAAGATTTCTTCTGTTGCATGTGACACAATTCTGGCACTGGGGAGAAAGCGGGATGCAAAGACGAGGCAGGATTCAAAGAGACACAACAGCAGACAACCCTTGGAAGGGGGCTGGGGAAAATGGAGCTTAGTTGGGATAAACAGGAAGAGGCCCAAAGCAGCCCTCACCAAACTGGTTCTTTCCACATGCTTTGGAGTGTAACTCCCATTAGTCCCAGCATCATGTGGCTGATGGGAGTTGTAGTTCACAGCATCTGAAGGGTACCAGGTTGGGGAATGCTGCTGTAGCAACATGACATGTTCGCACTAGAACTGGGATGAGCCAAAGAGATAATTTAGCCCAGTGTTCTCCAACCTGCAGCCCTCTGACTGTTTTGGGACTACAACTCCCATAAGCCCCAGCCAGCACAGCCATAACTGGCATGGGCTGATGGGAACTGGAGACCTCATCTGGAAAACACCCAATATGTGATCACACAGTTTAGTTCCACCAGGGACTGTTGTGGAATTTCAGAAATTGAGAAATTGCCCAGAGGATGATGTTTTCCTCCCTCCTTCATAAAACTCAGGGTGTGGGGGGGCAGATGGAAGCATGTGTTGGGTGTCATCTAGTAAGACTAATGTGGGAGCAGATTCAATATACTTAACACATTATTATGGAATTTGCTTTCTGCCCACCAGGAAAAAAAAGATTTTGCTAGGGGTTGAGAGGCATATTCATGGAAGAGAAGGCATCTATCAACACCTTTTTGGCAATGGCAGCTGAAGGAGAACCTCCAAGCACAGCAGTATATAAAAGAGCTTTATGTTCTCCCCAGAATAACATGGGCAAAAATAAACCTCAGAAACAGCCTTATCCTGTGTCACACCATTCATTCCAGTCGCCTCACCTCAAAAAGGGTATTGTAGAGTTGGAAAAGATTCAGAAAAGGACAACCAAAATGAACAAGGGGGCGGAGAGACTCTTCTATGAAGAAAGGTGGCAGCATTTGGGACTCGTTGGTTTATAGAGAAAAAGCGAGTAAGAGGAAACATGAAAAGAGTTTATAAAATTGTGCAAAAAATGGAGAAAGTGGATAGAGAAAAGTTTTTTCTCCCTCTCCCATGACACTGGAACTTGTGGACATAACATCTATTGCAGCTGAATGTTGGAAGATTCAGAACAGGTAAAAGGAAGGACTTCTTCGGGTTGCACATAGTTAAACTATGGAACTCTCTCCCACAGGAGGCAATGATGGCCACCAATTTGGATGGTTTGGAAAAAGGATTGAACAAATTCATGGAGGAGAATATCAATGGCTACTAGTCACGTTGGCTGTGATCTGCCTCCTTAGTCTGAGGCAGTAATGCCTCAGAAAACCTGTTGTTGGAAACAGCAGGCAGGAAGAGGGCTGTTGCGCTTAGATCCTGCTTGTGGGTTTCCCACCGGCACCTGGTTGGCCACTGTGGGAATGGGTTGCTGGACTAGATGGGCCATTGGCCTGATCCAGGAGGCTCTTCTGATGTCCTTACATCCATCTAGCTTGTCATTCACTTGAGAGCCTTCAACTGGAGATTCTATCAGTCTCACAAAACATGCTGAACAAGCTCTAATACTTAAAGTCAGTTAATAACCTCTGCTTTCCTTCTCTCACCCTCCCCACTTCATTCTTTTGTCCATCTGGGTAAAGAACCATATATTGCCCCTGCTTTGCCCATGTACTATGTGAATGTGATTGTTCTGGCTGCAGGCCAGAATCTCTTGACTCTGCATATGCCTATCAAGTATTCAGGTAGCTCCTGCACTGTGATGAGAACGTGCCAAAGGGTCTGTCGCCAGGACCTTTCTACGGTCACAACAGCCCTCCAGTGAGCCTTTCCCATGTCTGGCCAGCTGTCTCTCCCACGCCACGGCCTCCTCTGCCAGCTTGCCATTCCCCCAAAATGCACACATGGACAACAGTGCCTCTAGTCTTTTCTAATTTGATAGCCCAAGTTTTTTTTATGTCAACCAGAAAGTGCTAAGGAAAATTGACTTGGCTCTTTATTTCTACCCCGAAGATGAGGAAGAAGAAAAAACCCAGTGCTGGGTCTTGAGTGGCAGCCAAGCACCATTCATTGACCCAGCCATGCCACTGCCTGCGGATCACAGGAAACCAAATAAAATCAGTGGGCAGGAGATATTTGCGCTTTTAATTATCGGAAGAGGTGACATCTGCCCCCATGGAAAGCAGTTTGGAAGCTCCTCCACCCCCAAACCAAAAGCTTCAATGCACAGCTGCTTCTTAAGGAGGATTCTCTGACACCCGGGATTGATGTGTTCTGCCATCTCCATTTGGCCCATCTCCATTTCAAAATGCAAATGAAATCCCACGTATAATAAAATGTGCATATGCTTAGACTTTGCGACATTGCCCCCCTCCTTTTTTTTAGGCAGAAGGCGCTCCAAGGTGAAGGTGGAGAAAATGAAGAAATGCTATTGGGTAAGAAGAAGAAGAAGAAGAAGAAGAAGAAGAAGAAGAAGAAGAAGAAGAAGAAGAAGAAGAGGAGGAGGAGGAGGAGGAGGAGGAGTTTGGATTTGATATCCCGCCTTTCACTCCCCTTCAGGAGTCTCAAAGCGGCTAACATTCTCCTTTCCCTTCCTCCCCCACAACAAACACTCTGTGAGGTGAGTGGGGCTGAGAGACTTCACAGAAGTGTGACTGGCCCAAGGTCACCCAGCAGCTGCATGTGGAGGAGCGGAGACTCGAACCCGGTTCCCCAGATTACAAGACTACCGCTCTTAACCACTACACCACACTGGCTCAGAGAGAAGGCGGAACTTTTCAACACCTGCTTTGCCCCTGTCTTCACCCGAAAGGAAAGCGGTGCCTAACTTGGTGATAATAGTATGAACGATGCAAGGAGGGAGCTGCAGCCCAAAATAGAAAAAGAGGTTGTCATGGACCACCTAGCTACTTTAAATGAATTCGGCCTGATGGGCTGCACCCAAGGATATTAAAGAAGCATGTGGATGTAATCTCAGAGTCTCTGTCTGTACTATTTGATAATTCTTGGAGAACAAGTGAGCTTTCTGCGGACTGGAGGCGGACAACTGTTGTCCCCATCTTCAAAAAGGGGTGAAAAGAAGATTCAGGTAACTACTGACCAGTCAGCTTGCCATTGATACCAGGAAAGGTCCTAAAACATTTAATTAAACAATCAGTCTGTGAACACTTAGAAAAGGATGTTGTGATTACTAAAACCCAATATGGGTTTCTCAAAAACAAATCACGCCAGAGAAATCTCATTTCTTTGATGGAGTTACGAGTTTGGTAGATTGGGGGAATGCTGTGGACGTAGTGTATCTTGATTTCAGTAAGGCTTTTGACAAAGTCCTCCATGATGTTCTTGTGGAGAAGTTGATAAAATGTGGGCTGGATGAGGTAACGGTTAAGTGGATTTGTAGCTGGTTGACTGAATGAACCCAAAGAGTGCTCATTAATGGTTCTTCATTATCCTGGGAAAAAGTGGTTTAGTGTGGTGCTGCAGGGTTCTGTCCTGGGCCCACTGGTGTTCAACATCTTTATAAACGAATTGGATGAAGGAATTAAGGTGATATTTATGAAATTCGCAGATGACATCAAACTGGGAGGGGCAGCTAATGCTGCAGAAGATATAATCAAGATTCAGAATGCCCTTAAGAGATTGGAGACCTGAGCCCAAACTAAAAAAATGAATTTCAATAGGGACAAATGTAAGGTTCTGCATTTAGGCAGGGGGTTGGACTAGATGACCCTTGGGTTCCCTTCCAACTCTACAATCAATGATTCTATTATTCTAGATGGGGCAAAGTGGCCTTGGGCAAACCCTTCCACAATGAGAAGCTCTCTGTCTTCACGAGACAGAAGACCCTCTTAATCCTAATCTGCCATGGAGCCCCATTAGAGAGAATTTGTAAGCAAAACTCGGGTCCTGCTCCAGTTTGCACGACTGATTTATTGGCTTCATTAGTCGGAGGGGAAGGATCGAGGTTGCCGGGGTGTGATTTATTCTGGCTGCCAGCGAGGCCATTTACCAGTCTCCTGATTTCCTCTGATAACAAATTCCCCCTTCTGTTTAAATAAGAAAAGGGGGGAGAGACAGAGAGATCCAGAAAGATGTTTTGGTTCCTGCACAGCCTCTGGAGAGACATAACTCTCACATTTTTCATGACACGCCTCTTGGGTTGAATCTCAATCAGAGCAGCGCGGGGCTCAGAGCTCAGCTTCCTGAACCTGTCAAGGACCTGGTGAGAATGAAGCAGCAGAGTTCAGAGATTGTCTTGATTGCTTTTTTCTTCATAAGGCCAATTAAGTATCACAGAATATAGCATTCACCCTTTTTGCTGTTGCATCTTTTGATTGGTGTTAATGGTATGTCAGGCGCTGTACGGGTGACCCAGTGCAGAGTAGAACAGAGATTTTCAAACTATTCTAATTCAACCTTTCGCTAGCCGGTGTCCTCTAGATGTTTGGTCTCCTATCAACCCCCAGCCAGCATGGCTGTTTTGGACTCCAACTCCCATCAGCCCCAGCCAGCACAGCCATTGTTTACTCCAACTCAGCTGGGGTTGATGGGAATTGGAGTCCCACCACCATTGGAGGTTGCTGGGTTGTAGCAGTACTGTACTCAGAGATGGGAACAATTGACATAGGCCCTAACCACTGCCAAACATATCTGCGTAGAAAGTATTCCTTGAAGGCAGATAGCTTTAAAAACCCTGCTGATGTCCTTGATGGATAGGAGAGCCCTGGGTTCCAATCTCTGCTTGGCAATATAGGAAGCTGAGTGACCAGCTAGCCACTGTCTCTCAGCCTAACACACCTCACAGGATTGCTGCAACAATAAAATTGGAAAATGCCTACATGTACCTGTAGCTCCTTGATGGGTTACAAAAACTATCAACAAGTCTATAAGCTTAGGGTCCATTTTGCTTTGTCTTACAACACACACACGTGACTCACTTTCTGCCATGAGGGATTTGTGGGCAACATAGTCCTACTGAGAACCAAGTAAGAATGTCAGAGAATTCCAGTGAAAAAGAGAGCGATTAAAATTGCCAATGTTTGCTTATTAGTCCTGTCTCCAGAACGGACATTAATTCAGCAAATAGAAATGATAATAACTATATTATTCACGCTGCAAAGAGTATATGATGATGCATAATTGATTGTTTGTTTGTTTTAATTTGCATCATGGTTCCTTTGCATTGAAGTGAATGCTGTGGAATAATGTAATTAATTGCATAATTTATTTACTTAATGTTTTGCCATGACGAACAGTGAAACGTATAAAATAGTTTTTGTTGGAACCTTTTCATTCTCTTCAAATGATAGCAAAATGGAAACATTGCTCCATTAGGCGAATACGGGGCACCAAAGCCATCCAGGGGGAGACAGTGTTCAGAGATGGACTTGTCACTGGCTTCCCCACTGAAGTAGAACTTGCTTTCTCTAGGAATTCTCCAGAGTTCAGGCCTGAGCATTTCCTGGAACACCTGGTTTAGGTTCAGCTTCTCGTAAATCATGTTGCCTACCACCCTGAGGACTAGAAGCTTACTTGATTTCTTTTTTAAAAAATAAAGAAAGTGTGGACTTTCAGAACTGTATTCATGTATTTTGAGTAAAGACAGCTTCTGTTCTGTATGATTGCAGGCATGCAGAGTAAGCCAGTGTCCAGTCTTGTGCCCGAGTAGCCGTCTCCGTAAGAAGCAGTTCCCAGGGCCTGAATTTGAAAGTCCAGTGATGTTACACAAGCTGGCACGTTGTACGTTGCACTGCATGCCTCCGAAGGGCCTTGTCACATCAGCTTAAGCTTCTTGCTGACCAAAGTGCAGGAGGAGTGCTGCGAACAATGGAGATTGCATCCTCCTGAAGCACGTCTCTCTCTCCCTCCCTCCACCCCCCTCTGTGTGTGTGTGTGTGTGTGTGTGTGTGTGTGTGTGTGTGAACAGCTATAAAACACTGGACTTGTCTTCTCTGCCTCTCTCTCCCCTCTTCTGCTCCTGCTACTGCTGCCATCTTTCCATGCCAGGACCTTTTCCAGAAGGAAACTGGCAGCTTATTCTTCTGGGAATGGGAGGGTATTAGAAGAAGCAAAAACAAAAGCAATAAGTAGTATTAATGTAAGATTAATACTTTTGAAATGCTGTCCCCAGGGAGGCTCGCCTGACACCATCATTATATATCTTTAGGCACCAGGCAAAAACTCCTCTGTAACCAGATCTTTGGCCTCTAACTATCTGTGGCCTTTCAGAAGGGAGTGGGATATTTTTAATGTATTCCTGCCCCCTGGTTTTAATATATATATATATATATTGTGAGAGGGGGGCAGAGAGGGGGATGTATAAGCTAAACAAGCTATAGTTTAGGGCCCCACTCTCTTGGGGGCCCCCAAAAAAATTAAATGGAAAAAAACTGGATGTACATTTCCAAAATATAAGATAAAAAACAAATGAAATAAAACCTACATACAGCAACAGTGTTTTGTGTTGTGTAGGCTCCTATGATGTAAGTAATGGGCCCTGCCTTCTCCCTAAAATTGTGTTTCGGTCCAACAATTACTTTGATAAAATACATATTTTGTAAAGTGAAAATGGCTTTAGATACTTACTAGGTCCATAAATTATCATATAGCATATATTCAACACAAAAAAGCGACCATTTGTTGTTGACAAAGGACAGCTGAACGTATAAAGGGCCCCATTACCCTCAGTAGCTTAGGGCCTCATCAAACCTAAATCCAGCCCGGGGGGGGGGGGGTTGTCTTGTGCAAGTTAAAGCAACTAACAAATTAAATTAAGGAGAAGAAGATGGCTTTAAAAGAGGATTAGACAAATTCATGGAGAGAGGACTCATAATGGCTACTAGTCATGATGGCTCGGCTCTGCCTCAACAGCTGGAAGCAGCAATACTTCTGAAATCTACTTGCTGGAAGCCACAGGAGTCGCTCTTGTGCTTGAATCCTGCTTGTGGGTTTCCCATTGGGGCATCTGGTTGGTCATTGTGAGAACAGGATGCTGGGCTAGGCCTCATCCAGCAAGGCTATTCTTACATTCTTCAGTTTTCTGTTTTCTTTGTACTTTTGATTCCAGAGTAGTACTTTTTACATTAATAATAAGGCCTGTAGCTCAGGGGCAGAGCACCCACTTTGCAGAAGAACATAAGGAGGGCCTGCAGGGTGAGGCCCAAAGGGCATCTAGTCCAGCCTTCAGTTCTCATAGTAGCTGGCCAGATACCTATGGGAAACCCCGCAAGCAGGATCTGAGCTCAAGAGGCCTGTTCCCTCCTGGCAACTGATATTCAGGAGCATTGCTGCTTCCAGCTGTCAAGGCAGAGCGCAGCCAGCATGACTAGTAGGCATTGATAGTTCTCTCATCCATGAATTTGTCTAGTCCTCTTCTACAGGCACCTGTGTCGGTGGCCATCGCTGCCTCCCCCAGGGGCCAGTTCCTTAGGGAAGGGAAGTGGGTGGGTATTAGTAGAATAAAAAATAAAACTGATTCGCAGTTGACTAGATGAGGCTACTGCCAAGCTGGGGATCTGATCCAGCTCCTCAAGCAATCTTTCCATCCCCAGTTTTGGAGATGGTAGCCAAAAAGCAGGTGGCAGGGGGTTAAAGTGGACCCTTTGGCTGGGGGTGCAGATTGTCCTCTCCCTGTTTATGAGATTGGTCACTTATTGAGTGGGGAGAATATGATCACCCCACTTTCCTCAGTAGATTTGCCTGGAGAAAGCCTGGGTGGATTGGAGAGCGAGTGTGTTTAAAGGTGTTAAGTTGCTTAAAAGGAGGAGATGTAGCTCAGTGGTTAGAGCACCTGCTTTGCACACAGAAACTTCCAGGCTCAATTCTTGGCAGCATCTTCAGGTAGGGAAGAAAGAGATTCCCTCTCTGGAGTCCTAGAGAGTTGCTGCCAGTCAGTGTAGGAAATACTGAGCTGGATGGACCAGTGGTCTGACTCTATGAAATGCAGCTTACTAACCCTAACACTTTGTGAGGCTGAAGGGGAATGTGTTGCTTTCCTCCTTGTTATTGTGTTAAAACACCTGAATGCTCCAGACCAGCAAACTGCTAAAACTTCTGCTTTTATAGAGGTCGGCACACTTGCTGATGATCAGTTAAGCAAGGACATTTGATTAGCATCCCCTGTCTGCTACTTAACCTCTTAATTCCTATGGAAGCAGTAAGGGTGTACTTAGTTTTTCCACACATGATTTCTCCATCTTGGCTTTGTTTCTATTAATTAAATCATGAGACAGATGTCATGTGTTGTTCTTCATCTGAGGTTGCATTTCCCTAATTTCAAGGCCTGCTAAGGATCAAATGATTGCTATTATGTCCTGATATGTAAAACCACATAATCCAAAGGGGGTGCACTTTCTTTTTCCCAAGACTGTATGTTGTAGGTACTTCTCGTCTCTGTGTTATTCCATTTGTATATTTACAAAATCACACCATGCAGTATAAAAAGTATCTTCCCCGCCCCCTCTCTCATTGCTACCTTCCAGTTTTTGCAACGGCTTTTCCATTATGGGCTGTTTGCCAGTGTATGTTTTACCAGTGATCAATATTCATTAATTGCAAGGTTTTCCAAGTTCTAGCGATTACTATTCTAGCTGCTGTTAATAAATGTGTTATTAATGCCTTACTTCTCAATTGGTTCATATTTGAAGTATATTTCCCAATAACCCCAGCATTTTAGCTTTATTTATAAAGCTAAAATGCTGGGATTATTGGGATTGTCTGAGCTGTAATCTTAAGATATCTCTTTTGAAACTTTAAAGGGAAGAACTTTGGGGGCCTGTAACGCTCACCTCATATTTCAGAGGAGCATTTCTAGCTGCTACAATTCATATCTTTGAGCCAGGAAATTCAGCATCAAAATCATGACTAAATCCAAGAATAACCGCAGATGTGGAAGCCTGCAGTAAACTAGTATGCATTCAATCAATCATCAATCAAACGCTATGTGTTACTTCCCAGGGAGACTCTTGACCTTGTGGACCTCTCCTCTTCTAGGTTTTCCGGAGTGGCGAGGGCATGGGGATCCGACTGGACAGTGCCTCCGCCTTTCAGGGGGCCATCATCTCACCACACTACGACTCCCTCCTGGTGAAAGTCATTGCTCATGGCAAAGACCACACCACGGCAGCTTCCAAGATGAGCCGCGCCCTGGCTGAGTTCCGGATCCGCGGGGTCAAGGTAGGAAAGGGCCTCCAGGCTCATGCGCTTTCGGATTTTGTTGTTTGCCAAGGCTGAGACTTGTGCTAGGGGCAGCTGACCTGTTGGTGTTTCTCCTTATAACATGTGCTTTTGTTTATCCATTTGGGGCAGGGGATGTGTGTAAAGATTAATTTTGGCAGCCACTGTATAAATACTTCCTCTTCCATGCAGTTTGAGTGTCTGCACACTACAGATATAGATCAGTTTAAGGCTGCATTACCATGCGCTGATGGCTGAGAATAAGTCTCACTGAAGTCTCTGTGGCTAACTTCTGAATAGACATGCATCAATCGGATTCCTATGCCATTTAGTTTCCCTCGGAAAATACTGGGGGCTAGTTTTATGAAAGACACTAAATATTCTCTGCATACTATAACTCCCAAGATTCTATGTGGTAAGGTACTACAATTTCACTAGTCTAAAAGCAATGGTAAGTGTGCATTGCATTGGGCTCTTCGGCTTGTTTTTTACATTCTTCTTTTTATAAATATTTTTAATGCTGTTATAAACACACATTTTCTGATCTTTAACCAAATCATCAGTTCTTTGGGAGAGATTCCCTCCCTGAAATCCTAGATTGCTGCTGCAAGTCAGTGTGGACATTACTAAGCTGGGCGAACCAATGGACTGACTTGATGGATGGAGGGATTATTTTGATTTCTATAACAATATATTTAAAAATATCTCTAAATGGTGTACAAAAAACTGAAGCAACAACAGGCAACTTAAACAAAATATTATAAAAACGTGTTACATTAATACAAAGTTATTAATATATATATAAATCAATATTGAAGACAGAAGTGCCTGGCGTGCTCTGGTCCATGGGGTCACGAAGAGTCGGACACGACTAAACGACTAAACAACAACAACAAAATCAATATCAATTCGTTTTCCTTCTGACACACTTCTCAGCTTCCGGGTTCTTACCCAGGGCCTAACACGCTCTCAGCTCACCCACAAAATTTCACGACGATAAGAGTTCCTGGAAACAGCCGACATCAACCTAATCTCTCACTCTGGACATGGTTTTTATGGCAGGTCCAAGGTGGGTGGTACTTCCTCAGGCTGCCCACAGCTGTGCCCCATTCAGCTGCACTCTTCACACCCAGTTCCAGGTACAGCAGGTTTCTTGAGTTTCCCTGGGGGTCCAGAGGTTGGGAAATGCCCCCCCCCCCTCACTCACAGCTCTCTGCCCTCTCCTCCCCCTCCAGCTGCTAGTTGTCTATTCCGTTACGTTTACACCACCTTGGCTGTTCAAAACATTTTAAAATTCTAGCAAGGATTAAGTTAATGGTCCCCAGAGCCCTAAGACTCTATTCCTAAAATTGCATGTTAGCACTATATCTATCAGTGCTCACTGAAGTAGAAGCTGCCAGATAGTGTTCAATCCCACTTTCCTAGGCGTGTGAGAGTGGCAAAGTGACATCCTTGCTCTTCCACTTCAGCTTGAAAACCTTGCTCCTTTATCCGTGGCATCAATTGCCATGCTGGCCTTGACATTACATTGTGTATTGTTGGCCTCTGGAGTCCATTGAAAGTACAAGCAGCAGCTGCTCTGTAGGCACCCATGTTTTCAAAGAGCATCCAGTCCCCATCCTGCTGATCTGGCAGCTTCCCGTGTTCCTTATGTATTAATGTAACATTTTTATATGTAACTCTGTATATTTGTAAAAGTAGTTGTTAACTTGCCTGTTGTTGCTTTAGTTTCACGTACACCACTTCAAGATATTTTTCATATATTAAGTGGCACAGAAGTGGCCTAAATGAAGAAATAAATTGACGACTCAAGGCGCAGGAAGAGAGACAAGAAAGAGTAGCGCAGTTGAGGCAGGATTTTGAATTTTGGCATCTCAGATCGAAGGCTTGTTTTGCTGAGCCTTGGTTGTTACAGAGGATGCTGCATCCACCTGCTGCCCTTCTGATGATTTAGACGACGACTCCTGCAGCCATGCTGGCTGAGGCTGGACATCCAGAGGATGCCAGGTTGGCAAAGGCGTCATCAGCTTGTTCAGAGTCTGCCAACCCGCAGTATCGCTGCCCTTGTTAAGACCTCCCCTTCCCCTGACCTCCTTCACTCCACAGGGGGACAAAGCAACCAGACAATCCCCTCCTCTGGGCTAGTATCGGATGACATCAGCAGGGCTGGTTCCCTTGCAGTGATGCCATACGGTGCCTCAGTACCAGGGGAGGACCAGCCGCCTGCCATATGCTTGTCTGCGCTGGGAGGTGTTGTTGCTGACTGGCAGGGCGCCATGGCATGAGGACATCTGCTTGTCTGGGCCTTCTGTCCCAGGAAACCTGCCATGAGGCTTTTCATGCACTTTACAGTGGAGGGGGAAGCCATAGGGTCCACATCCTACTTTGTTGCATGCTTGTGCGGTGGCACGCCTGGATTTTCAACCCTGGGCAAGCCACAAACACACCTGTTTTATGGGTGAGCTATCATGTATTATCTTACTTGTCGACTGCGCTGGCTGCAGAATTTGAGAGGGCTTCAGGCAGGTCACTCGTATCCCTTAAGAGGCAGGGTGTGGGAAATGGAGAACCCTCACAGTGTTTTGTGCAATGTGGGGAAGAGCAGTATTGTCAAGGAAATGGGCCTTCTTCCAGCGTGGCCCTCCCAGCAAATGTCCAGCTGCATGTGGCCTCCTGCCTCGGGGGTCAGTGTCTTTATTTACTTACATTTATATCCCACCTTTCCTCTAAGGAGCTCATGTGCGTCTCTTCATTTTATCCTCATAACAACCCTAGGAGGTATGTTGCTTACACTAAGAGGGAGTGACTGGCCCAAGGTCACAGCCAGTGAGCTTCATGGCTGAGTCAGGATTCAAACCCTGGTCTCCGAGTTCATAGTCCAATGCTCTAACCACTACACTACCACTGGCTAAGCTTGCTTGCTTGCTTGCTCCACCCTCTCTCCTGTTAGCATCGTGAACAGAATCCAGGGAGGCAGTGGTGGTGGAGGCCTCAGGCCTGGGGCCTACCTTGGCTTTGTAACAGTCATCAGCAGGGTCTGAGAAACTGACGCAGGCAGCTGCTCATCAACTAGAGTCAGGAAACCTATGCCACATTTGCACCATACATTTAAAGTGCCGTGATACCACTTGTAACAGTCATGGCTTCCCCCAAAGAATTCTGGGAGCTGCAGTTTGCTAAGGGTGCTCAGAGCTGTTGGGAGACTCCCCTGTTCCTGTCCCAGAGCCATAATTCCCAGACTGGTTTAATCCCATTTTCACTCTGGGAAAATGACCAGTCTGTGGGTCCTTCGCTTTGCTTGTGGGTTCTCATCTCACACATCAACAAGGGCCTCTGTCTCACCCCCCTGGTGCACATAGGGATGTCACTTCTCAGTTTGCTGAGGCCCTTGCAGCTACTTGGCTGCTTGTAGGGAAAGGAGACGATGGAGGCTCCCTGGCACAATAGAGCCAGGCTCCTCAGCTGCTGCCAGGCGGCATTAAGGGGAGGAGGTAGTTAGCGCTGCTGAGCCAGAGCTCTCCTTGCATCAGCCAAGGTACCTCAAGGCAGGAAAAGGCATTTGAGGTTCAGCTCATTGGAGGGAGGAGGGAGCTGCCATCCACGCTTGGCATAGAATCATAGAATTGTAGAGTTGGAAGGGACCTCAAGGGTCATCTAGTCCAACCCCCTGCAAGGCAGGAATCACAGCTAAATAAACCCTGCTGGGTGGCCATCCAGCCTATGTTTGTACTACAGGTCCCATCAGCCCCAGCCAGCATTGTCGTATGATGGCTGTGGCTGATGGGACTTGTAGTCCAAAACATCTGGTGAAGGTTGTGTCGTTGCTTCCATTGTTTAGGTGTTTTTATTTCCTTCCTGCTGATACTAAATTTCCACATGGCAGTTGGATCAGAGACATTGGTGGCAGGCGGGGCGCCTGTCAGCATCTATTGGCCATGGCACCTAAATGGAGCCTCCCTATTCAGAGGTAGTGTATCTCTAAATAACAGGGGAACACATCTTGCCTGGCAGCAGCAGGGACTTGTTGCCTTCCCGCCCTGTGTTTTGGTTTTCTAGCTGGAAAGCATCTTAGCTGGCCACTGTGGGCAACTAACTGCTGGGATTGATGGACCCTTGGGCTAATCCAGTAGGGCTCGTCTTCATAAGCGGTGTTTCTGCTATAGTGATTTATTTTATTTTATTTTATTTTATTTTTTAATTATTTTTATTGAATTATGCAAATACAAACAAAACAAAGCATACAAACATATCAGCTAAAGACATAAAAGAAAGAAGAAAAGTAGAGGGAAAAGGGGGAAAGAAACAAAAACAGAGCAAAAACAGAGCAAACGCAAAAAGTAAGAACATAAATATAGTACAAAAAAACTGCAATAGACATCCCAGAATGTCATTTCTCTGCTGAGGTACTGACCCTTCTGGGGTGAAACTCTTTTAATTATTCTTTGTTTTTTTACTTCCGTCAACCTCACAGCAGTTCATTTGCTATAGCTAGAACAGTTTCTCTGTATTTCAATATAATCCTCATCTTGGTGTAAGGAAACATTTTCCCACTTACAGATTTATTCTAAGCACAACCAAATCTTGATTGTTGAACCTTGACTCTTTAGATAGGTGTCTGCTATAGTGATTTAGACCAGGGGTCGGCAAGGTTTACCTCTCCAGGGCCTGTTCACTCCCGTGGAGATCTCTCAGTGGGCCGGATCGCGTCTACGCAGATGTGATTTCTGGTGCTGCGGAAGCGAGTCTCCATGCTGCGCTGGTTTAGCGCAACGCGCAGAGACTCACCGAGCAGGTGACTCGGTTCGGGGGCAGCTCGGGGGGCCGTTTAAACAACCCCTGTGGGTCACTTGTGGCCCATGGGCCACAGGTTGCCGACCCCTGATTCAGACAATGCCATAGGCAAGGGAGCTGAAAGATGCTGTGCCATGCAGTTTAAAAAATCCCTGCACATGAGAATCCTAGCATGTCAGAGAGAGGGAGAAACCCCAGCCTAGCCATCTTCTTGACGTGCTTGTTTTCTGTGTGCAAGGAGTTGCATTGCTCACACCCCTTACAGCTTTGTCCAGTTTTGCTGGGCTCTCCAGAACTCATTCTGATGCTGATTGTAGGAGACACTGTTTCACGGCCACCCCCTTACAGTTCACCTGCTGCGGGAGGTGGAGGCAGGAGGGGTGACGTGTCCAGCTGGCGGCCCCCAAGCGATGCTTCTTGATGCTTCATGGCATTTCTGTTGCGTTGAACCGTGCTGATCTGACACAGCTTGCTAATTCCTCCCCGAGCGTCGGGTCACATCGGCTTCCCGAATTCAGCCGCCTTGTGGGCGGGCTGCTGAATATTCAGCGTGTGCATCTCAATGGCCTCCCTTTCCCCTTCCGTGAAAATGATTGCTTCGGAAAAGGGAATTGCCGTCCCTGCCACCTCTCCATGCCCTTCATCAATGCCTCCCAGTTAAATAAACACTCTTGGCACGGATGGCGTGTTGAATAAATAGCAAAGGCTGTTTGCCGATCCTGCCGGCTGGTGCTGATTTGCGGCACCTGGAACAAACGTCGGACCTGCGTGGCCCACATCATAAATGGCCGGCCGGCCGACATTGTTGCGGTTGGAATCAGTGCCGATGAGGCATTTTAAAGTGGAAGGCGGCCTGTCTTCTGCCTGCAGGAAGTATGTCAGCCCACAAATCTGGCATCCAGAAATAAAATACCTGTGTTTGGGGGGGAGGGAGTCTGTAAAGATTCCACCTCCCTCTCTAGGCTTCCTCCCCATTTGGGCACCAATCCTGGGTACCTGCATCTTGTGTTGGGGACTCAGGACAGATTAGAGCAGCTGTCCCCAATATCTTGCCCTCCAAATGTTTGGGACTGCAAACTCCCATCAGCCCCAAACAACATGGCGTAGTCTAAGAACAGGACAGCCTGCAGGATCAGGCCAAAGGGGTGGGCGGGCATCTAGTTCAGCATCCTGTTCTCATAGTGGCCAACCAGATGCCTGTTAGAAAGCCAGCCAGCCAGCATGGCCACTTTGGAATCCCATTGATTCCCATTGACTCCAGCCACCACCACTGTTTTGGACCACAACTCCCATCAGCCACAGCCAACAGTGCGGTTCAGAACATCTGGAGGGCACCAGGTTGGGGAAAGCTAGATTAGAGGATGCTTTACTACCTCTCCTCACCTGCCGCTTGAGCTAATGGAGTTGGTCTTGGACCTGGTGTTGAACACTTCCCAGGCTGTTTGTTGGCTTATTCCTTCCACTCCCCTCTGTTCCTGACCCTTGGCCTTTTCGGAGAAGGGGGCCTTCTCACTGTTGGTGCCCAGGTTGTGGAATTCCCCAGAGAGGCTTGCCTGACACCCACCCTGTGAGCTTTTAGTCCTTTTAGATCCTTTGTTCTGATGTTGTTCTCTGCAGGTTGATTTTTCCTATCTCTGTACTTTTTTCTTTTAGATTTCACATTTTTATCTTTTTTTCCCTTACCATGCAAACCACCCAGAGATCGTGCATTAATACTGTGGGTCTGGGGCCACCAACCCTTTTGGATCCATGAGCACATATACACACAAACACACACATATACACTGCAACCTAATTCTGTTGTCTGCAACAGAATTCTTATTTCAAACCTGATTTTAGCAGCAGCAGGGAGACCTATGGGGGCCAGAGACATCCTCTATGGGCACCACACTGGCAACTCATGATGTTAGTAAACTGCATCTTGTGGGAAATCGTGCTCAAGATGACCCAGGATGGATCTGTTGCTTGGCAGCGGAGCCTTTGAGCCGGTCTGCTTTCCTTACAGTCAGAGCAAAGGGTGCTTGTGGGTGAAGTAGGAACTCTAAATCCAGCTCCAGCTTTGCTTTTATTCTGGTCTTTTTTGGCATGATACAAAGCAATCTAACAATGTACATTTCTCAAAATGTACTTTTCTCAAAATGTACTTTTCTTTAAGTGTACATTGCACTGAATTTCCTAGAACTTGCAAAGGTGAAATCAAACAAACAATGCATACCTTTATATATTTACTCATTTACTGCATTTGTATCCTACCTTTTTTCCTCCCAAGGAGCTCATGGTGGCATACATGGTTCTCCCACTCCATATTTAGTCCTCACAACAACCCTATGAGATAGGTTAGTCTGAGAGGCTCAGTGAGCTTCATGGCCAAGTGACGATTTGAACCCAGGTTTCCCAGGTCCTAGTTCAACACTCTAACCACTACCCCTTCACACCATACTGACTCTCAGAAGCCTTAATTTTGTGGCCTTTGAGCTGCTGTTTGCTTCACATCTGAGGTGAAACAAATGGATGTTGCAAGACCTTAGATTTCAGCCTCTCTTAAGGCCCAGTTCCCTGGGCAAATTACCCTGGCCCCCATTGAAACAAATGCAAGTTGCAGGTGGAAAACAGAGGAGGAAATGCCTCTGTTAGAATTTGCCATTTCATCTCTACTTTTCCACTTTTAAGCTTTGCAAATTAATGCTGCAATTTTTGGGTGAACATCAGTCAGACGGTTCTATTGGAAAATATTTTGATCGGGGAAGAAACTGCCTCCCAATTCATCAGGCAGCCAATTGATTTTTTTTTCTTTTGGTAAAAATAAAATAACATGTTTAAAAAAGCAGATGGCAAACAACATCTTAGAAGAGGATTTCCTCTTCTCTGTGCATGTGTGTGTCTTCAAAGATGGTGCCAACTGCAACACCCACATACAGTAAAGCAAACAAAAATAAAGTGGTTTTCCCCTGGAACTGTTTTCTTCAGCTGCAAATTTAAGAGCATATCAATTAAACTTGTAGGATTAAGTGGCCAAGATTTATTTAATTGGGTGACAGTCCTAATCAAAATATAAGGGGGTGGATGCATCTCAAATCCCTTTGCTCTTTATATGCTTTAGGATATATGTGTGCTTATATTAAAAGAAATCATCCTATCCTACCTTAAAGGGGGGAAGGGAAGAGGCAGCTTTAAGATAAGAACATAACGTAAGCCTGCTGCATCAGGCCAGTAGCCCACCTAGTCCAGCATTCTGTTCTCACAGTGGCCAACCAGATGCCCCAATAGGAAGCCCAAAAGCAGGACCCAAGCACATGGCCTCCAGCAACTGGTATTCAGAAGCATTGCTGCCTCTGACCATGGAAGCAGAGCACAGCCATTTTGACTAGTAGCCCTTGATAGCCTTCTCCATGAATTTATCTAATCCTCTTTTAAAGCCATCTAAGCTGGAAGCCATCACTGCCTCCTGTGCGGCCTGGTTCCATACATTAACTGTGCACTGTTATGTATCTTCCAACATTCAGCTTCATTGGATATCCACACACCTAGTCTTCAAATATTGCAGCCTTTCTTCATAGGGAAGACACTTTGATAGAGTTTGTCTGACTGGTCGGCTGGAAGCACTCCTTGATCACCCAAGGAGACCAGACACGTTGTTCTGTGCTTGTTCAATTTCATTTAACTCAGCTTCCTTGCCTTGCCTTTGCATTATGGGTAAAGCTGTAGGGACTTTTTAGGTAAGGGCTTTAAGAGCACGCCCTAATTCTCTTTTGGGTTGTCTGGAATTGGTGAGAGCGAGCTGGCAAGAGCACCCTGGAGCACCCGTGCCTCACACGCACTTTGCCAGGCTAATGATTCATGATACATTGACCAGTCAATGGCTTTGCTCTGTAACTGGGCAAAAAATGAACTCCAGGCTAATATTAAAGAGCAACCGGGAGAAGGGGAGGAGATCAATTTTTATCAAGAGATGATACATTAGGGCTTTAGTTCCTTCCATCCGCCTACAGATTCAATTCTGACACCACCTGCAAGCAGTTGCAGAGCACCATCAATAACACATGGCTGGGGCAACAATGACGGAGCTCTCCAAACAGATGGGAAGATAATGAATCTTTGTGATAGAGAGATGATAGATAGATAGATAGATAGATAGATAGATAGATAGATAGATAGATAGAGTCTCTTGTGAGGGGCAGCTATTGATAGCCCCCCTGCAAGCCTTGATCCCAGTTGGGAAGCTAAGCTGAAGGGATAGGCTCTCCAAATGAGGAGCCTGGGGCTTTTGCACACAGCTATTTACCATCATCATCAATCAGAACTTAAGAAGAGCCTGCTGGCTATCAAGCCAATGGCCCTTCTAGTCCTGCATGCTGTTCTCACAGTAGCCAACCAGATGACTGTAGGAAACCCAAAAGTAGGACCCAACCACAAGACCCCTCTCCTTTCCTGTGGCTTCCAGAAAGTGGTATTCAGAAGTATTGCTTCCTCCAACTGTGTAGGCCAGGGGTCAACAAACATTTTCAGCAGGGGGCCGGTCCACTGTCCCTCAGACCTTGGGGGGGCAGACTATATTTGGGGGGGGGTGAGCAAATTCCTATGCCCCACAAATAACCCAGAGAACCATTTTAAATAAAAGGACACATTCTACTCATGTAAAAATACACTGATTCCCAGACCGTCCGCTGCCCGGATTTAGAAGGTGATTGGGCCAGATCCGGCCCCCGGGCCTTAGTTTGCCTACCCATGGTGTAGGCATAGCATAGCCATCATGATAGCCTCCTCCTCCATGCATTGGTCCAATCCTCTCTTAAAGCCATCCAGACTGCCTCCTGCAGGAATGAGTTCCATTGTTTCTCTTTGCGCTGCATGAAGAAGGACTTCCTGCTCCTCTGGTGCTGAGTTTGTTAGTTGCTTGCACAGAGCAATCTTCCACTTAGGCGTGCTGTTCTCCCCTGTTTCCTCCCACAACTACCATGCAGCCACTGGCTGGCCATTGGGGAATGACTTGATCCTCTTCCCTCTCACACGTAAAGAGCTTCCCTCTCCTTCATCTGAGCCACTGTAGTGCCAAAGATTTCCCTGGTTCTGGCAGGCACCCAAGCCGGCATCCGCAGACGCTAATCCTGGCTGCGCTCCGGTGCCTTCCAGGCAGAAAGGGAAACTGTCTTTTGAAATTTATACGCTCTCACTGCTGCCTTACCCAGTTGCTATAAAAAGTGTTAAAGCAGCAGAATTTTTTTTGGGGGGGAGGGATGGTTTGCAGATAGAGAGAAGAACAGAGCTGGAAGGGTCACAAAGAAGACACTGGTAGCATGCCCTGGCATGGATGTGTGTTTATTTACCTGCCAAAGTGTGTTGCATTCAATTCCAGCCAAGAGAAATAGGAGGCCCATCTCCATAAGAATGCAAGAAGAGCCTGCTGGATCAGACCAGAAGGGGCCCATCTAGTCCAGCATCTTGTTCTTACAGTGGCCATCATCACTGCCTCCTGTGGGAAGGAGTTCCATAGATTAACTGTGTGCTGAGTGAAGAGGGCCTTTGTTTTGTCTGCCCACTCAACTTTGTTGGATGCCCATGAGTTCTAGTGCTATATGAGAGAGAGAAAAACTTTGCCCTTGTCTCCACTTTCTCTAGCCCTACAATATCCTTTTTTAGGTCAAGGGACCAGAACTGTGCACATTATTCCAAATGCAGTCACACACCCCTTTCCTGTTAGGGATACGGAATCACAGCAAGACATTTCCCCATTGTTGGGGGGGGGGGACTGCCAAGAGAAACAGCTCTATCAGGTGTCATCTGCAGGCAGCCATTACTTCAGACTGCCTCAGTGGAAGAGGAAATAGGAAATAGAGCTCATTTCATCAGCTTTGCCCAAGGCCCAGTTCCATTGGGCACCTCCTGCCTTTGAACTGTGCCAACTGGTCAGTATAGGAACAACGGTCTAGAAATTGGTCCCTAAGTTTTGTTTTTTGTTTTCCCCTTCTCTCCTTGTCTCCATCTTTCCAGTCTTAAATCCATTTCACAATATGTCCTCATCGGTTTGCAATTTATTTATTCATTTTAAAGTTGTCACAAAGATCTTGTCAGTATCTTAGTGTGCATACATTTTTGTATGCGGTTCTGCCCAATATACATACCTTTGTAAGCCAACTCCCCTGATTTAAGGCATTTTTTGTATGCTGTAATAGATGCAATTTTTGTGCACGCTGCCTCCCAATATATGCATGCATTTTTGTATGCGTATTTCTGGCATGTGAACCACACCACATAATTCAGAAGAATTTCCAACATTGGGAGGACGGATGTGTTTCAGTTCACATACTCCCTTGGGAAGTGTGAATGAGGTAGAGTAGCATTAAGAATGTAAGCCGAACAGCGTTTCTCCCCCATCGGGACGCCTTTTCCAGCACCGGATCTCAGAGATGGAATCTGTGGTGCAGAAATGAAACTGCCTTTCCTTTGCCATCAGTAACTACAATATCCGTGTGTGTGTGTGCCCTCACACACAGCTGTGATTCATTACAGTGCAGCCAGAGAGATGGGAGCACAACAGAGGAGCTTCGGAAGCTGCTTTATACAGAGTCAGAACATTGGTCCATCTAGCTCAGTATTGTCTTGTACTGACTGGCAACAACAGCTCTCCAGGGTTTCAGGCAGGGGACACCACAAGCCCTATCTGGAGGTGCCATTGGGGATTGAACCTGGGGCCATCTGCGTGCAATGCAGGTGTTCTGCAAATGACCAAGAGCCCTCCACCTAGAACAGCATCACACATTATTTGCCCCGGGTGCTGGATCGCTGCCTCCTTCACTGGCCACAGCTTCGCAAGAGTCATATGAGACAATTCTTACCCTCCCCAACACACACAATGCTCCTGCGCCCCCCAATACAAGTACATTGCAGCGGCCTGGTTTCAAGGCAATTATGGGGCCAATGGCTTGTCATTAGGGAGGGAGGGCAGTGGCATTACCAGAAAACAGTTTCAAAAGCAGGAGTAAAATGGGGCAAAGTATATTTGTGGGTGGGCCAGTTGTGTCCCACATGCAAAGGTCCCTGAAAGAAAAGAGAGCCGATTTGGTGTAGCAGTTAGACTGTCAGGCTAGGACCGGGGAGAAACTAGGGTTCAATCCCCACTCGGCCATGAAGCTCACTGGGTGACCTTGATGGCTACTCACTGCTTCTCAGTCTAACCTATGTCACAGGGTTGTTGTGAGAATAAAATGAGGAGGGGGAGAACCATGTGCACCACCTTGAGCTCCTTGGATGTAAAGGTGGTATATAAATGAAAATAGGTGTTAAGGACAGGAGTCCAGCAATGGGGGGGCAAGTGGGAGTGAGCTCTTTGTTTGGGGGGGTCTGCCCCCTGCCTCCTCCTTTCTGGTGCTGCTCATGAAGGAGGATGGGGAAAGGTGTGCGATAGGAAGGATGGAAGAGAGGAAAGAATTATTTTGGCCCCCCTCCTTCTTATCTTTGCTCTTCTTACCTGTTACAAATAAAATCAGCAAATGTAAGGAAGTTAGGGGCAAGACCTTTCTTCCAGCCCTTTGGGTTAGACTCCTTTTGAACTAGCTCAGACACAATCTGTCTGGGCTTTTGTCTTATTTTCCCAGCCAAGGCAGACTCTGCTCTCTCCACTCTTCCGCCCCCCGCCCCCCCCCCCCACAAAAAAACCCATCAGGTGTCTTTGCCAATGGCTGGCAGATCTGGCTCCCCCAATCAGAGCAACTGCCTGAAGGCTGTTGCTGGAGCTTTTTAGCTTCTGACGCGATTAGGGGGACGTTTATCGCATGGATGTCTGGGCTCCCACCCCCCTTTGCCGTCTTTCTTTTTTAAAAGCAGAGAGCCTTTAAAGAGAGATTGTCTAGTCTAAGGAGAAGAGGAGAAGCAACCCCCTCTTCCAGGCTTCCCCCTGCCCTCCATGAATCCCGCAGACACTCCCTGACCTGTCCCAGGATTTATACCGCCTTCAAAAATTGATCCGTATTTTTTCACTTGAGGGTTGCCCCCCCACCCCCACAGGTGGAGGCATTTTGCATCAGAGAATGCTACAGTGACCTGATGGGGCTGTGTGTGTTTGGGAAAGGACTGGGGTGAATTTCTCTGGGGTTCCTTGACACTTGAGGCAGGACTGTAGCCCAGCGACAAAGCTGCAGTTTTGCACACAGACAGTGCCAAGTTCAGTCTTCAGTGGCATATCAAGGTGTGTCTGAGAGAGTCACACGCACACTCGGCTGAAACCCTGGCGAGCCATTGCTGCAAATCAGTTTAGACAGACAGTACTGAGCTAGATGGACCAAAGGTCTAATGCATAAGGGAGCTTGCTATTATTCCTAGTACAGTCGTCTCTTGGTTGACGAACGCTTTGTGAGTCGAACGTTTTGGCTCCCAAACGCCACAAATCTGGAAGTGAGTGTTCCGGTTTGCAAACACTCTTTGGAACCCAAACGTCTGGCGTGGCTTCCACGTTTTCCAATTGGTTGCAGGAACCTCCTGCAGCCAATCAGAAGTTGCTCTTTGGTTTCCAAACACTTTGGAAGTCGAACAGACCTCTGGAACAGATTCCGTTCGGCTTCCAAGGCACAACTGTATTATTTCTAGTATTCTTGTACTGGACAAGTAAGGGTTAATAGCCAAATTATACCTTATCATACTTAAAAGGGTGGCAGGGCCACATTCACACCATACATTTAAAGCACTAAGGTCCCACTTTAAACAGTCGTGGTCCCCCCCCCCCAAAACACACACACACACACACACACACACACACACACACACACATGACAAATGTAGTTTGTTAAAGTGTGTTGAGAGTTGTTAGGCAGACCCCTCTTCCCCTCCTAGAGGTCCCAGAATCGGCCGATGACATCTTCAGATTTATTTCATTTCATTTCTGTAGTGGAAACCAATAAAAAATATATACGCGTGCAGTGTGCAAAATCTCATTTAAAAGCAAAAACAACATAACAAACAGAAACCAAGCAAAATACTTTATGCAAAAAAAACCCCATATCTCCCGTTTGAAAAGTGCTCCTTAGGTGGCTGGGAAGAGGCCTTCTGAGGCCGCTGCCTGTCAGAGCGCAGGAGCCTCAGACTAGATGGATCAGAGGCCTGATTGTCTGTGGCTTTTTTACTTTAGTGAAAAAGGCAGCGAAAGGGGGTGGCATGGCAGAGGTTTATTAAATTATGCATGCATGAGAGAAAGCGGTCAGAGAGGAGTTTTTCCGCCTCTCTCAAAACTCTGGCTCAGCCAGCAAAATTGATTGGCAGGTGATTCAGGGCAGATGAAAGGAAGTCCTTCCTCACATAATGACAGATTCACTGCCACAGGATTACAGGCGCTGGCTTAGAAGGCTTTAAAAAACCAATGAGACAAATTAATAATGGGATGGTGGATGGAAATCTACCTTACAGCCACGATGGCTCAATGAAACCTCCATTTTCGGGGGGGACACATGCCAGAAAGCAACAGCTGCTGTTGCCTCCAAGCCTGGTGGTCCCCGCTGTGGATGCTGGACAAGGTGAGACCTTTGACACGTCCTTATGACGTGGCCTAAGGCCGCTTCAGCTGTCTGCACATCATCCGTCCTTTGAGTTTTTATGTCCACATCGTTTACTGGCAATCAGTATTTCCGCCGCAGTCCACAGGCTCCATAACGCTCATTTGCTTCATGCAAACGTCTAAGCGAAGAAAGCAAAGCCTAATGATTAGACTGAACATCACTAATCCGGCAAATGAAACGGATGGGGTTTTATTTATTATTGGAAACAGTGCTGTGGACATACTTGGCTAGATCAGAACTCCTTTCTTGCATTCCTTTTTGTATTTGCTGAAAACAAAGTAAATTAATAAGTCAGTGTTCCTTAGTGTTTTATAGCCTGCCTCCTTCGCAGCTCAAGGTGACTTGTGAAGCTGAGGGGTGCAATATTTAAAGGATATGTACAGAAATAAAACCATTAATAGGCACCCACCTCCCTCCTTCTACAACTGAGGAAGAATAGACGGGGGGGGGGCAAATATTTTGAATTCTGTGTACAGATCTGGTCACCTCACCTCAAAAAGGATGGTGCAAAGTTGGAAAAAGTTCAGAAAGGGGCAAAATGGATCAGTGTTTGAAACTCCCATTGTTCGAGGCACATTTTGTGACAGGGAATTTCATTAGCATTAGCAGTTTCTGAGCCCTGGATGCAGGACTGCGCCTAAGATTTCAGATTAAAACTGCAGAATGGAAGGAAAGGAGGACCTTTTTCTGCCTCCCTACTTTCAGCTACTCTCTGAAAACTGGAGAAGAGACCCTCTCAAGAATATTAGGGGGGTGGGCAGGGGAAGGACTAGACCGTGTGAAAAATAAACATAATATTTTAGCTGCAATTCATTCATTTTCAGCTTTGTATTATTGTTATAAAAAAGTGCGCCTAGACATTCCATTGTTGCGCCCATAACCTAGCTTTAATGTGCCATTTAGCACCTAGCTTTCATATCTCAGTTTCTAGCTGGCTTTGTTGTTGTTGTTGTTTAGTCATTTAGTCGTGTCCGACTCTTCGTGACCCCATGGACCAGAGCACGCCAGGCACTTCTGTCTTCCACTGCTGGACAAATTCATGGAGGAGAAGGCTATCGACAGCTACTATCCATGATACCTATGTTCCACATCCATGGCTGAAGCCAGTAATGCTTCTGAATGTCAGTTGCTGGAAACCACAGGAGGGAAAAATGCCTCAGTCCAGCAGCAATATGAGGTTGACTAGAAGATTGGCCTACCTTACAGGATCAGTGAAAGGGGACCTTTCCCAACCTGGTGCCCTTCAGATGTTTGGGACTCCAACTCCCATCGGCACCACCCAGCATAGCCATGCTGGCTGTGGCTGATGGGAGTTGTGGTCCAAAGCAAATTCCCCAAGTTTGGGGAATGCTACCATAAAGATGACAAAAATACCTTTGCCGCTCTTGGAGTCCTCTGCTTCTAGATCTGTATTGAAAGGCCTTTTCAAACTAGGCTAAATTAGTCTCTTATATACAGTGGATGCTCGGGTGGCAAATGTGATCCGTGTGGGATGCATGTTCGCAACCCGCAGCTTTCACAACCCACAGCGGCGCATCTGCGCACGTGCAGGTTGCGATTTGGCACTTGTGCGCAAAGCGCGGTTTAGCGATTCGGCGAATGCGCGACCGCCGAAACCTGGAAGTAACCCGGTCCGTGACCCAAAAAAAACACAACCTGAAGCGTCTGTAACCTGAGGTATGACTATTTCTGTTTCAAGCTTTCCTATGTGAATGAGCCCAGGACTTGGAAGTAAGATTGAGTTCAGGAGACATTTGGGTGTTCTTCGGGCCGGGGAGGAGCAGACAGTGACGCTCAAGAGAGATCTGTTCTCCCTGCCTTAATTCAGTGTTGCTGTGCGTTTCTCCTGGCCGTCTTGAGGTGCGTGGGAGGAGAGACTGTAGTCTCCCCAGAAGACGGGAGAGCAGCACACCGCTGTCACAATGGGACAATGATGACGGATGATTGGGAACATGGAATGGGATTGCCCAGATATGAAAACATATTGGCACAGCAGGAAGCCATAATTTAGTGCTAATTGGCCAGACGGTCCTAGCCAACTGCGCCTCAATGATGATCGATGGCGCCTCGTTAGCATAAAGGGGGGCATGCAAATGGCGCAACCACAGGATGCACCTGACAGAGATCAGGGAGTAAACAACGGGTTGCCACCTTTTGCCCCTGGCCTTGCTCCTGCGTCTTTAACAACAGCCGGAGCCCAAATAAATTTTGCAGTTGAAACTTTCTCCTACTTCTTATCTCTGTGCCACATTTTCTGAGTGTCCAGCTGCTCATAAAAGCACAGGAGTAGGGGTGGGAGCAGGAGAGCAACACATGGCAACTTTCCGGCATTCTCAAATGTTTCTCTGCAGGGGACATTCCCAACTCTGCCATATAAGTTGTGAGCGTGTTGCGGAGGATGTGGGGGCTTCATGCGAGCTTGCTCGATCAGATCATTTGACTTGGTTTGGCCAAGCCACTCAGGCATCTCTGTTGCCCTGGGCAACAACAAACATCTCCAGTAACTCACCTCTGGTGTTTTACTGAAGAAGACGAAGGACAGTGAGCAGGGAAAGCTGCTAACTCAGGTGGCCTTAAAAGAAAACAGTTGGGTGATTCTGCAGAGAGGAAGCTCTGTCAATAAATAGAACCTCCATGTTCAGAAGCAGCCTACCTCTGAACACTGGGGCCCTGGAGAGAGACAGGCACCAGCTTTTTTTTCACACCTGGCTAGTAAGCCTTCTAGAGGCACCTGGCTGGCTACTGAGAAGACAAACTGAAGCTCTGATCCAGTAATAAAGGGCTTGCGTACTTATGACTATATTCTAAGCCTCACTTTTCCCTCCTGTTTTGGGGCCCTGTGCTTCCTCTGCCTGCCTGCCTGCCCTGCACAGTGCTAACTATTTTGCACATAAGTGATGTTCCTGTCACTGTTCTTCTGGTGACATATGGGGAAATCTGACATCGCTGGTGTATATATTTATTTATGAAAATATTTATAGGCCTCTATTCACATACAAAGATCAGAGCAGTTTACGTCAAGTGTACATAAAAACATACAGTAAAAACCATAGAAAAAAGTTAAAATCAGAAACCAGCCAACCATTGTGGAAAGATGCATTCTTGATTGTTTGCATAAGCCTAACAGAATAGAAAAGTTTTCAGCGGGAGTTCATTCATTTGCTTCATAAAATTATACACCACTTGATTGTAAAAAAAAACACCCCAAACTCTAAGCTGTTTACAAAAAGATTTTTAAAAAGTTGGCCACCATTATTAATGTGTTTGTCTCAGCCAAGAAATATCCCAGGTATTCCAGTGCCCTTCCAGGATGCTTCCTCACAAGAGGTCAAAGTAGCTTATTACGTTCCTCTCTACAAAGATTACATTAAAAAAGGATGTCCAAAGTTTTGACTCCTTCATCTCTGCAGGGACACAGATGATCCTCATATGTGGCACCTTGATAATGTCCTTCCAGTATTGTGGAAGGGAGACTGTTAAATCTGGCCCTAGAAAAGAGATAGCAGAACTTGAGTATATTATCTAGAATATCTAGGAAACTAAAAAGTTAAATCAAAATATATCAGAGAGCAAGTTCTGCAACCTTTTGATAAAGAATATTGGCAATCAATAGCCTTGATCCATTGTTCTGAAACAAATTATGCAAAAGAATTCTTTTGTGTGCAGAGGAAAGTCCATAGAGAAGCCTAATGCACACGGTATAATAGAATCATAAAACTGTAGAGTTGGATAATCTCATCCAACTCCCTGAAATGCAGGAATCATGCCTAAAGAATTTCTGATAGATAGCCATCCAACCTCTGCTTAAAAACCTCCAGTGGAGGAGAGTCCACCACTTTCCAACAGCTCTCACTGCCAGACGTTCCTCCTAACATTTAGTCAGAACATTATTTCCCATCACTTGAATCCATTTGGGTCCTACTCTCCAGAGCAGCAGGAAGCGAGCTTGCTCCATTTGACGCCCTTCGGGTGTTCAAGAATGGCTATCATATCACCTCTCACTTTCCTCTTCTTCAGGCTAAACATCCCCAACTCCCTAAGCCGTTCCTCATAAGGGTTTGTCTCCAGATGCGTTATAATAAGACCTTTAAACCTGGGGCTGATTAAAACATCTTTTTGTAAGAAATAAAGATAATCTGGGAATGGCAAAGGTTGATCTAGGTGAGGGAAAGAGCGCTGTCGCCTTCCCCTCCGCCCCCAAAAGAAATGGCGCCACTGTAATAGTTCATATATTTTATTAGCTGCAGTCTTTCTCTCTTTCCCTTTCTCTCTCTATAGGCTGTCCTCCGTAATTACCTGTCCTGCCTCTGAAGGAGCCACTCCACACAGCCTCCTCTTTATATAATACAATAATTCCAAGCCATTCTTGTCCTCACTCTCTGAGCTTAATTTCCAATCATCTTTGCCCCTTGTCTCTGCGCAGTGCTTGCCTTGAGAAGGGATGGGAGGAATTGATGGATGATGGCGGGGTGGGAGGGAGAGGAAGAAGGCGCTTAAAGGCTGCTTAGCGCTAACAAAGCATCTTCCACCCGCAGCCAGTCATTTCAGTGATGTTTTTGTGCTGGTTTTGTCAAAGGGCCTCAGCTCAGAGGTAGAGCATCTGCTGGGCAGGCAGAAGTTCTCCGGTGGCATCTCAGGTATGGCTGAGAGGGACCACACCTGTCTGAAACCCTGAAGAGCTCCTGCCAGCCAGTGTAGACATTACTGTGCTGGATGCACCAAAGGTCTGACTCGATGTGAGGCAGCTCCCTATTTCAAGCCTCTATCCAGAACCATGAGGACTAGAATCCTCCTTTGTTTTCAGGGAAATAAATGTGGAAGGTCCCAGGTTCGATCTCCAACTTCTCCAGGTATGAAATCCTGGAAAGCCACAGCTAGTCACCCTGTTTCCTATACAGTCATACCTTGATTGTCGAATGGAATCCATTCCAGAAGTCTGTTTGACTTCCGAAAACGTTTGACAACCAAGGTGGGGCTTCCGATTGGCTGCAGGAGCTTCCTGCACTCAATCGGAAGCCATGTTGGGTGTTCGGCTTCCAAAGAATGTTCACAAACCAGAACACTCACTTCTGGGTTTGCGGCATTCGGGAGCCAAAACGTTCGACTCACAAGGCGTTTGGGAGTCAAAGTACAACTGTATTCCTATTTAAGTAAGTCCTGACGCTCAGTGATAGAGCACTGCTTTACATGCTGTGGGGCCCAGGTTCATGTTTCCAGGTAGGGAGAGTCCACTTCTGTAACCTTGGATGGCTGTTGGCTGTCAGCAGAGACAATGCTGAGCTAGACGGAGCAAGGCTCTGACCCAGTGTAATGCAAGTTACTCTGCTCCTGCTGCTTTTAATGTTTCCTAATGTTTTTATATTTCTGCAGACCTCCCTAATAGTTTATATAAATGGTTTTATGAATAAAAAGACAGACAGCCTATGGCCCTTGAATGCCAACCCTAAGCAGCCCTCTCCATCACCCCCCCTCCCCCCAAAAACAAGCCAAGGCACCGATTCTTAAACAGTCGATCAGCTTGTGTAGTTCAGGGCTGCCTAGAATTCAGTCAATCGCAGCACACAAAACAATACAAATCGTTAGGTTTGTCACCACTTTTATCTGTTCTTCTTCCTAGGCCTTTAACAGATATTCAGCATGGGAGAAGAGTCAGTGTAGTGTAGAGGTTAGAGTGTCGGACTAGGACCAGGGAGAATCCAGGGTTTGAATCCCCACTTGGCCATCCTGAAGCTCACAGGGTGACCTTGACGCAGTCACCATCCCTCTCAGCCTAGCCTACCTAAGAAGATGCTTGTTGTGGAGATTAATTGAGGAGCAGGGAGAACCATGTAGCTCCTTGAGCTCCTTGGAGAGAGAAAAACATTGAGATATAAATGCAATAAATAAAAAAACAAGGATTTCCTGTAAGTAAGATGGAGGGGATTCTCAAATCATTTCAGGAAGGGGATGGTGTGGGTTGCTGTGCTCTGGATCTGTGGCTGAACAGCGACTTGGACTCTCCCCTGCCACTTTTCTGGTCCATCACCAGAGCACATTGTCCACCCTTCTAGTTGCAGTCCAGATCAGTCGCACCTCCCTGCCAAAAATGTGATTTAAAAGCTCCTTATTCAGTCATTAATTAGGCCAGACAAACAGAGGGGGAGATGCATATTAATGTTTCATCTGGCCAAATTTCCCCCACTTTTGAAATCCCAAATGAAGAGTAGAGCAGCTGCCTTGGCTGACATCCATCTTCAGTAGGAAGTTAATGCCCTTGTGTGATAATTGTGTGAGGTGAGGGGGGAGAGTCCACTCTCTCCACCTGAGGTTGGTTCTCTCTTTAAACTTTTGACCAGCTTCTGTATCTAGCAGAATTGAGCAGTAAAAGATTTCCCGGGGCTGCCTCCCTTTCAGTTGGCAGGAATTTTGATTCTTGCCTAAGTTACTAGGTGCGTGGGTCTACCTCTGCTGTGGGATGCTGGGACAAGAGTCTTTTTGTAAGGACCCCTTTTTACAAGGATCCTCCACCCCCACCCCCTGAACAAAAGGCTAAGAGGCTGGAGCTCCTTGCAAACCTTAGGTTGTCCATCTGTCTGGGGCAGTTCTTGTATATTCCAAATCATAAGCAATATCAGGAAATCCAATATCGGGGGGGGGGGGGAATACAACCACAGCATTATTTATTTCATTGTCTCTGTTTTTCTCTTCTCTTCTCCTCCCCCCACCAAACCCCCTCCTCCAAATTACAGAGCAAATGCTGAACTCGTATATTAAGAATGTCAGAAGAGCCTGCTGGATCAGGCCAGTGGCTCACCTAGTTCAGCACCCTGTTCTCACAGGAGCCAGCCAACCAGGGGCTCCAATGGGAAACCCGCAAGCAGGAGCCAAACGCAGGAGCCCTTCCTCCGCCCCTGTATTTTCCAGCAACTGGTATTTAGACACAGCATAGCCATTGGGGCTAGTAGCCAGTGATAGCCATTGGTCTTGTTTTTGCTAAGTCTATATACATAATAAATGAAAACACTTTTCTAGAAATTCATCCACAAAGTATAAGTTATATAAGCCTTTAATTTGGGTTGCAGTCTTGTCTATTCATAGAAGTCCCCATGTTTTATCAAACCTACCCCAAACTGGAGAAAGGTGCTTGGCTTTACGTCTAGCCACTCCTTGCAATATAGCTGCTCCTAACAATAATATTGGATCCCTTCTCATTCTTGTTGTGGCTTCCATATCTGAACATCCTGGTAAGGCCCCAGCAGGTTCAAAATGGAAATATATAGCCCAAGATCTATATGATATGTTCAGACCATAGACAGGTCGGCTGAAATCTCCTGGTAGATTTCCATGTGGTTTGCAATCGACTGGCAGAGATTTGGACTCTCAGAAAGAACAACCACAAAATTGCTTCCTGCACCTAAAATAGGGTGTCGAAATGGGATTTAACAAGAGTGGGCTTTTGTGTGAAAGAACTGTGGGCTGAGCTCTGTTCAGTAGTAGTTCTCACAGCAAATCCCTAATGCTCCAAATGTGCTCAGTCTTTTAATTCTAACTGCATGGTTTTTTTGCACCTGGCAAAAATCAGACAACATCTGATTCGCAGATCTTGGGGTTCTCTTAAAATACAAAATTAGATCTGTCGAGCGTGAAGTCCGCCCACACTTGCATTAGATTATCTGTGCCCAGCCTTTTCTGATTGGGGGGCATCGCCACCAAGAATAGTCTCTAGGGAAGGGGAAGGAATTCAGTTCGCATTGAAAGATGAACTTAACCTAATTCACCTTCCGAAATACTTTGTGAAACAAAACACAGCCATCCTTCAAAATGCATACTTCTCTGGATTTTGCAGTGTGCTTCTCCAGCCAAGCATTTTGCACAAAAATGCACATACCAGTGCAAAGTGTGCATAAAAGTGCATATATTGGTGAAAATAATGTACAGTAACACGTTACATTAGGGACATTTTCTTTCCAGGAATGTGTATATTGGGCAAAATTACATCTAAAAATGTGGACATTTGGAGAAATTCACACTATAATGCTGATGAATTTTCAGGAGGCCTCTGGTCAGCAGTTTGTGTGTTTTTAGTGGTGTTGCTTTTTTGAAATGCAAACTGATGTGGTGAACTTCAAACTGGAAAAATGGCAGACTGAGAGAAATTGAAATTGACAGCTTTCCCCCTTCCTAGCTGGTCTCACAAGCTCCAGATTTCCTCCAGCGATGCTCTGAACATCCTTTATTTATATTGCATCTCATGGGCTGAGGCTTCTGCTGGGGCCAAGAAGAGCCCAAGGAAGAAGATCAGAGACAGTCAGAAGCAGCATGTCAAATGATGCAAGAGTTGATTTAGAGCAATCTCCTTCACTTACTTCCCCACTTCAGACAATCTCTCTGTTTTGGTCAATTGACTCCTCCCAACAAAGCGGGGGCAATGTCTATTTCTGTGGGTGAGGGGTACATGCGGGAGTAGCTGTCTTTCAGTTAATTAGCTCATGCCAAAGGCACTTTATCACCCCACAGTGGAGTTTGTCTTGTGTATTTTCCCATTACATTTATGGAGCTCAGTTTGGTATGATTTTTTGATGCATGGAGGGAAGAGGTTGACAACAATGCAGCAGTCCCTATGTATCCATGTTGATGTGGCCCTCTCCATGACTGAATCCCAGGGCAATTCCCACGCGCACACAGAGAGAGAGAGAGAGAGTACTCAAAGCCTTTTGTTTCTTAAGAAAATAAGAAGTGCCTGCTGGGTTAGGCTAATGGCCACCTAGTCCAGCCTCCTGTTCTTACAGCGGCCAACCAGATCCCATTAGGGGAGATCTTCAACCAGGACCAGAGCCCAAGAGCCCTCTCCCCTCCTATGGTTCCCAGCAACTGGTATTCAGAAGCATTACTGCCTCCTCCAACTGTGGAGGCAAAGCACAGCCACTGATAGTTTCCTCCATGAATTTGTCTAATCCTCTTTTTAAAGTCATCTAGGTTGGCGGCCATTGCTGCCTCTTGTGGGAGTGAGTTCCGTAGGTTAACTCTGCACTGCTGGAATGAGTGCTTTCTTTGATCTGTCCTAACATTCAGCTTCGTTGTGTTGTGAGAGAGGGAGAATAACTTTTCTCTATCCACTTTTTCCATGCAATGGATAGTTTTATAAACTTCTACCATGTCTCCTCTTACTCACCTTTTCTCCGTACTTAAAAGTCCCAAATGCTGCAACCTTTCCTCATAGGAGTAGTCGCTCCAGCCTCTTGACCGTTTTGGTTTCCCTTTTCTGAACCTTTTTCAACTCTACAGTATCCTCTTTGCAGGGAGGCAACCAGAACTGTCTGCAGTATCCCAATTGCAGTTGAACCATGAATTTGTATGACAGCATTTGTACGACCTGTTTTTCCCGTCACAGCCCGTTCTCCAAACCTTCAACCCTAAGATTTGATATCTTCTTCCCAAGTTAATCCGAGCTCCATGGCAGACACTGCTGTCAATGCCACTGTGTTTAATTGCTCCCTGTGGCTATGAAGTGTGACTTCATAAGAGATCTTGCAGCTTGGGAAATGCCTGGCTCTGTCTTGCTTTGATCTCCTCTTGGAGGTTTCATGTGTCCCCCTTCACTGTCACCTCCTCCAACCCTGCGTTTTCCCTTCCGCTGTTACAACCCAGTTTGGAGATGAAACTGGATAGAGTGAACTTTGAATAACAGCCTCTCTCTCTGTGTGTGTGTGTGTGTGTGTGTGTGTGTGTGTGAGAGAGAGAGAGAGAGAGAGAGAGAGAGAGAGAGAGAGAGAGAGAGAGTTGATCAAACCTGAGACACACAGCATGGAGTGCTTCCTTTGCAAAAGGGAATGCAAGGATACTGGGATTACCAACCAGAGCACAACCCGGGGTCTTCTTTTGCAAGGGAATATGTAGACAAATAACTAGACTAAAAATGAAAGCACAGAGCTTTACTGTATTACCTAATCAAGTATAATACAGCCCTGGAAAGGGGGAAATAGACTTGCCACTCTTTGAAACAGTGTCACAGGCAAGAGCATCTCCCTTCTTTCTCAGGCCACATTTGCACCTGTCTCCGGTTCTACCAATTTGCTGTTGGCATTTTTAGCCAAGTGAACAGGTCACTGGGGTGGGCCCTCTTGCACTGAAGAATGGGGGTCTAACCTGAACTGGAATGAAAAAGCCTTTAGTGCAGTGGTTCCCAAAGTGGATAGTACTTCGAAGGTATAAACGACTATCAGGCTTTGAAAAGTTGAATTAATTCAACAAAACAGTTTTAAACAGATTTTGAAAAGGTGTGCAATTAATTGTTACTGTTTTGAATTTCATTGTGTTAACATCTTGCTTAGTGGATTGTGCCGACCGCTATTCTGAACAATTCTTTTTACAGGGCCAGCGGGAGGGGGGCACTGAGGATGAGTTTATGCAACCAAGGGAGCAGTAATCCCAGAATGTATGGGAACCACTGATTTAGTGCAAGGGTGGGGTGTGCGGAAGTCCCAGAGGGAGGTCAGTTTTGCAACAGGTAAAATGTACACCATCCTCTTGTGTGAACTTCATTCATCTTGCCATGGGGGTGGGGGCTGTGTGTGCTTCCTTCCTGCCCCATCCCAGAAAGGGTGTCTTTTATCTCACAGCTGTCGATGGAGGCAAATCTTCCCTTCCCTTGCAATCTGATGAAAGTTCAGGTCTCCAACGAACACAACCCCCTTTGAAGGTGTGGGGAGGGGAGCAGACCCGAGGAACAGTGCCTTTAAAATATATATATCTCTTTCTGCAGATAAAAGGCCTTTCTCGTTGAGCACCAAAGCCACAGAGATTACCATGAGCTCCTCAGGGGTCTCAGGAGCTATCTTAGCTGGAAGCTGATGGACCCATAATAATGACCCAGAGCACAGCAGGCTGCCGATCTCTCTGGTACATGCATTGTGCCCATATCCCCCCACAACTAGCCATGAATTTATTTATTTTTAATCAAAACATTATTTTTGCAATGATTTCAAGGCAGTTTACAAAAGGTGTTTTCTTTTAAAAAAACAACAACAAACCAATCCAAGGCCAAGTTCATAGAATCGTAGTGTTGGAAGGGATCCCATGGGTCATCTAGTCCAACCCCCTTAATAGTTTAACCCATATTAATCTGATGTGTCCCATCCCAGTTATTTCCATTTGATGCTCATAAAAGTTCCTTTGAAAGTGTGGAGGTCCTTAACCCACCAACTACCCCTCTACATTTTCTTCCTCTCTTTGGACAACAGGCATTTTGTGTTGATATCCTGTCTAATGCTACATAAGAACATCAATCCAACATCCTGTTCTCACAGTGGCCAAATACCCCTAAGAACCTAGGAACCTGCATAGATTTTGCCTCTGGATCTGAAGATTCCATAGGAACACAGGAAGAACCTGCTGGATCAAGCCAAAGGCCCATCTAGCAACCTTCTCTCACAGGGGCCAAGTAGATCCCTGTGGGAAACCTGCAAGCAGGATCTGAGCACAAGAGCATCTCTCTCCTCCTTTGGCTTCCAGCAACCGGCATTCAGAAGCATTGCTGCCTCTGGCCATGGAAGCAGAGCAGAGCCACCCAGGGCTAGTAGCCATCATTAGGATTACAGTTAATTTATTAATCGCCTTCCAAACCACTGCCTCAGTAGCACCTAGCAGCCAACAGATCGCATAGTCATTGGGTATGTTTCCTGTCGTGTCGGGATATGCTTCTTCCCCCACCCCCAATCCGCCACTTTCCAAATTTGTACCAGGGTGAGCGGGGAGGGGTGACTACATGTCAAAGTCTGGCCAAGCACATCTGCCTCCCCTCGGGTTCCTCTCCGCCAGCCGGGCTGCCTCCCTGCAGCCTGTTGAGGCAAAGCGGATACGACAGCGATCGGTAACCATCGGGTCGGTGTGGCTGACAGCATCCGTGGTAGCAGTTGACTGTCGGGAAGAGTTAGGGTCAAAGTGGGGGGGTGGAATGGGGGGAAGGGAAAGCGGAAAGGGCTTGTTCGGCTCCAGATGCATCAGAGCATTGCATCAAATTGCAGAGGAGGAGGGAGGAGAGGGCTGTTTCCCCCCCCCCCAGCCCTAGCTTTCCTCCTCCTCCCCACTTCACGGTGGTGGGGCTGCAGTGGAAGCAAAGGTCCTGCAGTCACCATGGGACAAAGTGGAAGGACACCACCACCTCCCAGACCACATGTCTGAGAGCTGTCAGGAGACATGTCCGTCAGAGAGTACACAGCTGGGAGGGCAGAGAGAGATACCTTCCCCTTAAATTAGCGGGAGGGCTGCATGTTTTCTTTGGGAAGCATCTGCTTCAAGCAGTTGGCCCAATTTTAGGCAGCTGCATCCAGGGGGTGAGAGAAGGAAGCTGGGTGGGGCGCTGAGAAGAGCTGTTTTGTCGTTGCCACAACCTGACCCCTGCATGGCAGGGAAGGGCACTGCAGGTCTCCATGTGTGGTCAGTGTTCGTCTCTAGGGGCAGCAGAAGCCCTTGGGGACAAGCTTCTGCTCAGCAGTCGAGCATCTGCTTTGCGTGCAGAAGGTCACGGAGTTCAGCCCCATGTATGTTTCCTACCTGAAACCCTAGAGATCTGCTGCCAGTCTGTGCAGACAACCCTGGGCTAGAGGCAAGGCAGCTTCCTCTAACTGGGGATATGGAACTGAATTCTTCCCTCCTCTGTAAGGCAGGGGTTGCCAACATGCCAGGAGCTGTTTGTTTATTATTATTTATTGCATTTATATCCCACCTTCCTCTGCCCCAAGGAATTCAAGGTGGCATACAAGGTTCTCCCCAGCTCTCCATTTAAGCCCCACAATGACCATGTAGGTTAGGCTGAGAGGCCGTGACTGGCCTGAAGCACCAAGTGAGCTTTGTGGCCGAGTGAAGACTTGGTCAGGTCTCCTTGATCTTCATCTGACATGCGAACCACCATGCCACTGTTGGGCTTCCAGCTCCCACTAGCCCTAGCCAGGAATGATGATGATCATGATGAATGGGCGTCCAGCAATATCTAAAGGGTGCCGTGTTGGCTACCCTGGTCTAGGCTGGATGATGAGGAGTGGTGGGAGGCTCCGGCCAGAGAACCCCCTTGGGAAGCCTCAGAAGAGGAAGGCTCAGAGCCAGGGGAGGGGTGGTAGGACACAGAATACAGGTCAGAGGATGGAGGGGAGGCAGAATGGTTCAAGCAACAGGCTTGAGTGAAAGAGAAGAAGAAGAAGAGGCAGAAAGCGCTGCAGTTACAGGACAGGCAGCTGAGGATGAGGTGGGAGCTGAGACTGCAACAGATTCACAGGAGCCTGCCGATCCTACTGTATTCAGCTACCCTCCCTCCTTGTCTCCAAGGGCTCGGAGAGTTTTGCATGTAGCAGAGCAACAAGCTCAGAGATCACAGGGGACCCTTCCCCAACAGAATTTAGGACTGCAGGGAAAACAGCTGGATGAGGAAGAGATGTAGGGGGAGTTGGGAGGCCCAGATTGTCAATTCTGGCAGCTGCTTTACTGGGTCCGGTCTTGCCATTGGCTTCTCTGTGTGTATTCTGCTTCCTTGGATAAAGAATGAACTTCACTTCTCATCTCTGAGTCTCCGTGCTGACCTGCAGCTGAAGCAGCCCTGACAACCTGCCTGGTTGGGGCTACTTTGCACACCCATGTGGTGACAAACCTCACTCAACAGCAGAGTTGTTAAGTGTGCTGGAGAGGGGTTGAACCCCTGGTCTGTTGCAATGGGAGCCATATAACCCTGCCCTGATTTTTTAAAAAAATGATTTTATTTCATTTTGGCTTGGCTTGGGAGGCTCTTAATATATGCATATAAATTTGCATGTGCAAACAGGGCCTCGGCCCCCCAGACTTACCAATTAATAGCCTTACCAACCATCTCCACATTTGGAGGGAGAAATGCTTCAGAATGCCAGTTGCTAGAAACTGCAGGAGGAGAGAGAGCTCTGGTGCTCGGGTCCTGCTTGCAGGTTTCCCACAAGCGCATGGTAGGCCAGGATGGTGTAGTTGTTTGAGAGATGGACTAGGACCTGAGAGACCAGGGTTTGAATCTCCACTCAGCCATGAAGCTCACTTAGTGACCTCAGGCCAGTCACTGTTTCTCAGCCTAACCTGCCTCACAGGGTTGTTGTGGGGCGAACTGTGTCACCTTGAGTGGAATATAAATGCGATGATGTGCTTCTGTGTATTTTACAAATTAGGGCTGGGCCTTTCTGCCCATCCCTTGCTCCTCAGGGCGAAGGGAGCAGGAGGGAAACTGGTCCTAATCGCCTCCCGTTATGATTGTATCACCTGCCTCCCTGCCTGCCTGCCTGCCTGGTAGGCAGAGAGCTCGTTGTGTTTTAGAGGCGGGGTGAGGCTAATTGGGATTTTATTGGGCACGAGGACAAGATCTATTGCTTGTATTAATTATTCAAGGGCAGCCTTGCCTTTTACCCGCACATGATGCTTAAAATAGATTGCCAAGCTGTGGAGGAGCAAGCCAGAGGGATGCAAGTTCGGGGGAGGGGGGTGGATCCTGGGAATTGCAGGCCAGCCAATAGGATCCAGCCTTTTGCCATTGCACACCCCACGCCCCTCTTCCCAGCCAAGGCAGCAGCCTAAGTGGGGGGTGCTGTTTGTACATGTACGAGAATTTACAGTTCGGAGCACCATGTGGCAGGAGGATCCTGACAGTGAGGGCTGAGGTGGTACACGTTTGCCCAGTTTGTGCCACTTCCGCGCATAGGTCTGCTCAACATTAATCTATCATCATCATCATCATCATCATCCCACCTTTTTCCTTCCAAGCTGCTGATTCTGTGGAGGTGTACATGGCTCTCCATCTCATTTAATCCCCACAACAACCCTGTGGGGTTGGTTAGGCTGAGAGAGGTGAGCTTCATAGCCGAGTGAGGGGATTTGAACCCTGGTCACCCAGGTCCTCTTCCAACTCTCTTAACCACTACACCACGATCTGGTTGGATCAATTTTAAAAGCTTTGGCATTTTCATACCTAAGAGACATGGCGTTCCCCAGATACGCTCATGCTCTCCATTTGGGCCAATGGCTGTGGGAGAGATGCACGATCCTGCCTTTGGGCCCGGGAGTAGGGTATCCACCACCACCACCCCCAGCTCTGTTTTCCTTGGTGCTCAGCACCTCTCTGAATTTGCATGTTCAGCTCTGTGAGAGAGCCTGGAAGGCTAGTAACTAGCTGAACGGAGAAATGAGGGTTGTGCCTTGTCATGTGGGATTAGAATCAATCTTCTACACACATTAAGGACTTCTCAGGCTGCTCTGCCTGCAGCAGCCTTCTGGGGCAGCCCCACTCTCTTTCCCCAGGTGCCTGCGGGGATCCCCAGACCGTGCGTTTGATGGAGAGCTGGGTGAAGCCAGCTTTGTGCAGCCGGGAGCTGGTGCTTTGCAGTGGGAATAGGCAGGCCAGGAACGCTTGCGCTGGACTCTTGGCCAACAGCAGTCAAAAAGACTTTCTCCTGTGTCTTTAGCATCCATACCTTCAGGCAGAAATTCCAAAGGTGCAGCCTGCTCCAACTTTGTATCTCCAGCTGGGCTGGGCAGGGGCAGTTGTACCTGTAGGGAAGCAAGAAGGACATAGAAATAACCTCTTCCCCTCCCTCCCCTTACATTGTTGAGGCCTAGCCCCTTCACCCTTTACCTCCCGCTCTAATGAAGCTTAACTAGCCTTTGACCAACCAGATGTTCTAGACTACAACATCCATCAGCACCTGCCAGCACAGCCATACTTGTTGGAGCTGCACTCCAGAACCACTGCACTGCCTGGACCTGATGGGAGTTGTAGTCCAGAACATCTAGAGGGCGCTAGGTTGATGGAGATTAGTGTAAAGCAAAAGCATTCATGACCCTTCCTTGCCATCCTTCAGGTTGCCCTTCAAATGGGAGCAAAGACCAGCCCCATCCTCCTTTCTTCCTTTTTCTTTTGAAACATTTCAGCACAATATACCCTGGTGGCACAGTATGAATACTACATCATAACAACATTAAAGAATAGAATTCACATTGCATTGTGACAAAGTAAATTCTGTGGATCATTGAACAGTAAGCTTGAAGTGTTTACATATAAATGGGGCCAGTTGCTGCCTTTTCTCCTGCCTTGTCTTTAGCCAGGGTTGTCAGCTGTGGGATACGCCTTCAGATTCATGGAGGAGAGGGCTATTGATGGCTACTAGCCCTGAGGCTCTTCTTCCTCCATAGATGCAGGCAGCAATGCTTCTGGTTACCAGTGGCTGCAAACCACAGGAGGGGAGAGAGCTCTTGTGCTCCAGTCCTGCTTGCCCGTTTCCCATCGGCATCTGGTTGGCAACTGATGCTGGACTGGATGGGTCATTGCCCTAACCCAACAGGCTCATCATATGTACTTACGTATTAACATATCATTGGGGCTGGTTCCTACCTTTTCTGCAGCCCATCTCCACCTGTGCTGTCAGAGGTGGGATAGGCCTTCCCTCCAGTGAACTAGCTTGCAGCCACAGGGTGCAGCCTGTTGACACTTTTCACACACACCCTCCTCACTTTCCCCAGTCCAGTGATTACTGAACCTAAAAACTATCTCAAAACCAATCTCCTTTCTGGCTGTTTTTCCAGATGATGCTATCGGGAAATTACATCTTTCCTCCCTCTCCTCTCTTCCCATCACCCCAAATGAGAAACTAGCAGTGCCAGCTCTGTGTGCCTAAGCCAGTTTTGCTCTGAAACCCCCTTGCAGGGCCATATCACAGCCACACTGAGCGCAACCACCCCCAGCTCTTGAGTTTTCCCTCCTCCTTCAAAGACTGAACTGGCCCTGCAGGGAAACAGAGCCAGTGAGTCGGCATGTCAAGGGAGCCAGAAGCTGCTGCTGCGGTCTTTCAGCAATGCTAGGAAACCGCTGGAGCAGGGAAAAGGGTAGCCGAGGTCTCAGCCGCCAGGAGTCATGTGGCTGCTGCAAAATTCCGGTCTCTCTTTCAGAGTTGTTGTTGGGGTTGTCTTTTGGCAACCTGACATGGTCAAACAAGCAAGCAAGTACAGGCATGGACAGCAAAGCTCCCAGGGGTGGGAAATTGGGCTTTTGCCTAAGTTACTCTGTACCGCACCGTGCACATCAGAGCCACAAAATGGCCTGGGCCAGGCTGCCTGCTCAGGATTCCCACCCCACCCCCCATCCACACACACTCAGGGTGTCACCCCTCCACCACCCAAATTTTGGCGGGTGGGTCTGTGTGACACCTATTCTGTGGGATGCTGGGGTCCATGTGGGGGAGGAGTATTTTTGTCAGAACCAATTTTTATGAGGATCCCCTCCCCCCAAAAAAGATTTCTGGTTGTTGAGAATCCAGCATTACAAGGGGGTTGGACTAGATGACCCTCAGGGTCCCCTCCAACTCTACGATGCTATGTTAGGCTGGGCCTCCTTACAAAGCTTAGGCTGTCCATCTGCCAGGGTGGGCAGGGCCCTTGCAGCAGGCAGTTCTTGCAGCTGGCTTTCTCCCACATTCTGCAACCATCTGAGCATCTCTGGGTAGGGCTGAGAATGCCCACCCTCCTCCTGCCTGACACCCTGGAGAGCTGCTGCCAGATAGTGTCGACAGCACTACGCTAGATGGACCCAGTGGTTTGGCCCTCCATTGCTTCAGGAGCAGTGCGAAGGATATGGGGTACAAGGAGAAGCCCAAGGGCCCCATTCCTTTCCTCATTGCCTGATATGTTAGAACTCCCTAACACTCCATAAACAGGTGCACTTAAATCAATAACTCTGCATCTTAAGGAAAATGTGAATTGTGTAGGGTTATGTAACTTTTAGGACTCTCCCGTCAGTACTTTACGGAGCTCGCCATTTCAAACATCGATTCTAATTCCATACTTTTTTTGCACACAAATTATTGTTTGCCACACTTGCTTTCTTTTTTAAAGTGTGTTTCAAAGCCCCTTGAGGAAATCTGGAACCATCCTTCCCCCACGAAATCATGCAACCATCAGAAACTGGGCAAAATAGCAGTAATAATAATAATAAGCAGATCTATGCAAATGTTTCCCATTTATACACATTGCAGAATTCCAGCTTTCCTTGGTACAGAGTTTTGGTTTAACTTGGTGTGGCATTTTGATTTCCCCTTCTAAACCTGCACCCACCCTGGGGGTTTTTTTAGAACAGATTGTACACAGATCTGTCCATAATATTCACTTTCCTATTTAATCTCCTGCCTTCCATACACTGACTAATTTGGGGTTTGTTTTAACAGAATTCTTTCCTCTTTCTGCCTTCCTTTTTCTTCTCTCTCTTCTTCTTCTTTTCCTTTCTTTTGGCAACTTACTATTTTTTAAAAAGGACACCACCCCCATCCAGAGCAATTGATTTACGTGTCCCCGACCTCACGAAATGGACACGCCACCATTTTCAGCTCCGATTAATTAATCTCCTGCCAATCTGGACAAAACAACATTCCCTCCCTTTGAGGTCAGGTCCCTCAATTCGGAGCAGCAGCTCTCCTTTGATCAACCACGCCCTCCCCCACCCCACCGCCCAGGAGAAAGTCCAGCAGGGAGTCAGGCTGTTGTTGTTGCTGGAACTCCTGAGCCGGGCTCAAGCCTTTAGCCTCTATTGTTTTGGTCCCCAAGCCAGGCCAAGGCCTCTTACACAGCCAGAAACACCCCCACCTTAGTCGCAGCACGAGGGGCTCTCCTTTAAGCACACACCCCCCGCCATCAGCAGCTGTGATCCAGGTGTCGACTGCTGCCCGATGCCCACTGCCAGACGCACAAGGGTGGGGTTGTGGCGCACGCAGGATCTCTCCTCCAGCCCAGGGGGCATGCGCGCTATACCACGCTTTCCTCCAGCTCGTCCGCATTGAGGAAGGGTCCGAGGCGCTTGGCGTCGCCCTCGGAGGTCGCACACTGAGCCAGCATCCCGTGCACCGACTGGCTGCGCTTGGTCCACATGAAGCTGAGGCGCTTGGCGTAGCTGTAGCAGGAGCTGGAGGAGACGTCTCCCATGTCCAGGGAGTTGCTGCGCTTGGTCTTGGCGGGGGTGCTGGGGGGCCCCCACGCTGCTCCCCCCACCCTGTCTCCCGTCCTGCGCTCAGGCTGAGCAGCCTTGGCCCGCACCCGCCGGTGCTTGGGGCCCCGCTCCTTGGGGGGCGTTCGCAGGGGGAGCAGGCCGTTGGGGTGCCCACCGTTGGTCTGCGAGTAGACATTGGTGACCTTGGGCAGGCTGCCATGGGCACTGCCGCACACCTTGTACTTCACCATCATGACCACGGTGAAGACCAGCAAGGTGACAACAATGATGCCCCCTACGATCACCGTCAGGGTCCCGCCCAGGAAGTGAGCGTGCAGCGAGTGGCAGTCCGGGTAGGCCTCCTGTGTGGCAAACTGGGCACATCCCAAAAGGTGCGTGGCTGCCAGGGAGGTGGCTGCGTCATCAAAGATGGCCAAGACGCACAGGTCATAATCCACGCTGGGCACCAGGTGCTTGAGGTGGAAATGCCGGCTGGTGGCAGGGATGATCCTGCGGAGAGGGGGAGAGGAGGCATCAGTAGGCATCTCAGAAGGGCATGAGAAGTACCTTTGCTGGATCAGAAAGGTACAGCATCCTGTTCTCCCATTGGCCAACCAGATGCCCCAATGAGAAGCCCGCAAGCAGGACCTGAGCACAGAAGCAAATCTCCCATCCTGTGGTCTCCAGCAGCTGGTATTCAAAAGCATTGCTGGCTCCAATTGTGGAGGCAGAGCATAGCCATTGTGGCTAGGAGCCCTCAATAGCCTTTTCCTCCATGAATTAGCCCAACACTCTGTTAAAGCTACCCAATCTCTTGAGCTACCAGGCCTTTATTGCCACCTTGTCATTCCCTTCTGCAGTTTTTTTGCAAGTGAAACTCAATATTCTTCCCTCCAGTCTGTATGGAATATGCCAAACTGCCTCACCAAAGCCACCTGGCTAAATTTAGCTCTTGCAGGTCTGCAGCTAACTAAGGAACAGGAAAAAGAGATTGGGAATAAATGGACAGCTCGCACCCGAGGAATGTAGAAAAACAGGGTCCTCCCCCACCAAGGGTCTCAATATTGGGACTTCGGCTTTTTCACTTGTACCTGAAAGCATTAGCAGTAAGAAGTGAGCCAAGTTTGCTGATGACACCAAAGTGCTCAGAGGAGTTAAGACACAGAAGGATTGGGAGAGCTCCAAAGAACATCTCTCCACACTGGGAATATGGGCATTAAGACGATAGATGCAATTCATCGTAAGTACAAAAGCAAGGAAAACCTTAATGTTTGCATTTATCTGCCCGCAAGGGCACAGGAGCAGGTGGATTGGCAGGCTGTAGGAGGTTCCTAGGTCTTCCCAGACCCTGGGATGCAGCCTGGCAGTTCCTGCAGACAGGAACTCCAGTCTGGTGTAGCCAGGGCCCCCTCTCACAAGACATTTTGTTGTTGCCTGAGGCTGAGGGACAAGAAGGCTTCTCCTTTCCCCATTCCACTTACAGGAGCCAGCAGGATGTAATTTCAACACTAGTGACCCGATAGACTCCTCCCCTGTCCTGGTGGCAACAGGCTAGCTAAGGGTGGCCAGTAGAGGGGGTGTCAGGCGCACATATCTCTCCTCCCGCAGATGGAAATGGTTGGAACTTGGGGACAGCAAGAAGATGGCCCCACAGGAACTGCTGCCCAAGGCAACCACCTCACTGCCTTGTCCTTAGAGCCAGATGAACGGAAGCAGCATTGAAGGCTCAGTTGATCCTCTGGCCTGGCCTCAACAGGCAAGTCAAAAGGCAGCCTTCCCAAACCGGCAACCTCCATATCTTTTGCACAGCTGTATCACACTGGCGCTGGTGTGAGTTGTTGCCCTAAACATCCAAAGGGCACCAGGTTGGGCAAAGTTGTCCTACTTCCCCAGTTTTCCCTGGCATGAATTCCATCCTGAATGGAAAGTCAGGGTGCCCTTTCCACTTCAGAGGCAAGGCGAGTGACTGCAGGGCTATTGATGGCCACCAGCCATGGTGGTGGCCTCCGCAATAATGCTTCTGAGGACCAGTTGCAGGAAACTGCAGGGAGGGAGAGGGCTCGAGCTCATGTCCTTCCCATGGGCACCTGGCTGGTCACAGTGAGATGGTGGACTAGATAGGCCACTGGCATGATCCAGCAGCCGCTCTCTTCTTCTTACGCTCTTATGTCATGTTCATTTTTAAGTTGAATGGAACCTGGGAAAAATGTCCTCGTCTGTCTCCTCCTTGCACACAAATGTACATCAGTGTGCTGTGGCAGATCTAGGCTTGAGCCCTGGGGGGGAGGATCCAGCTGTCAGGGTTCAGAGTGCCACAAGGGTGCACCCAGGCCCCAGCTGCTGCCAAAACCAGATCCGGGAGCAGTGGGGGGGGGATGTGCAGGAGAGGGTGCTCAGGGGACTTTGGGAGGGGAGGAGGAGAGCCAAGCTGTTGCTCCACAGGGAGCACAACCTGAGAAGAAAGCACTGAATGTTGGTGCCTGTTGCAAATCTGTGTGTGGTCATTTTGCTTCTCAGGAATGCATATTTGTGCATGTCGTAGAATTGTAGGCTAGGATAGGATCCCCAGGGTTCATCTAGTCCAACCCCCTATGGGTAAAAAACCTGGGGCGATTAAGGCTACCCTGCCTCAGACTTCAAAACCAGCATTTCTCAAAACCATTTTGCCCTCCACCTCTAAACTCAATTCACCTTCCCACTTCCCACCTCCAGCCCCCCCGGCTTCCATCACCAACCTCCCCCACCCCCACCCTGCTTACAGGCAGAGACCCTGGGATGCATCAGGAGGCAGTTATTTTCTCAAGGTGGCCTACATGGTTTAATCCCCACAACAACCCTGTGAAGTAGGTTAGGCTGAGAGACAGTGATTGAGCTCATGGACCCACCCAGGTACTCTAACCACTATGCCACACTGGCTCTTACATTGCAGCAGTGGCACTCTCTTACATCGTGAGGGCAGAGAGCATTCTGGGAGGTGATTCATGGGGGTGCTGCGCCCCAGGAAGTCGCATAGACTGTAGACTGGGCCACTGCTATCCATGCCTTAGCAACCTCAAGATCAGACTACTGTAATGCAGTCAATATAGGGCAGCCGTTGGAAACAGGGCGATGGGACTGCTGCTGTCTTTCCTTGCTTGTAGGATTCCTTTCCTAAGGCTGACCTGTGTGGCAAGCGGAGTACAATACTGGGTTGTATTGAGCCACCTCCGTCTGATGCAGTAGCCAGGCTCTGTTCGTTTTCCCCATCATTCAGTGTTTGCCTGCATACAGGCTCCTAATCTTGTCAGTGTTGTAATTGATTTGTTTCAGTGACAAGAGTCTTGAGGCTGTGGCCTTTGTCACTGGTCATGCTTCACAGACACACACACACACTTGCTAAAGTACAAATTCAAATCCAGATTAGATCACCAAATCAACCATTGTGAGGAACCAGGGAGGATGCAAGCCCTGAAACAAACATCCCAATAAAATGCACATTCCAGGCTGCAGTTAGAGGGGATGTTGCAGGTTTGGTCTTCTGAAGTTGTGGGGGTGACCTCCTTGCATGTAAAAAACAAACATGTCAGGAAGCACAGTTCTCTCCCTTGCCATCTTGTTGCAGAGCAAACTAGTTTCAATAATAACTTATGATTTCAGGTTACCTGGAAGACCCTTTAGGGTCTCTTAGAAATCTAGGGAAATTCTCCTTCTGACACTGCACCCTACAGAATATCATAGGGTGGTGACCCAAAAAGGGGCATTTTCCATCATTGCCCCTATACTATGAATGGCCTTCCCTCTGCCACATGTGAAGCAACAGCCACCAGCTGCTTCAGAGGTCTTGTAAACAACCCTTTTTGTCCATGCTTTCCCTCACGCATCAGATTAGACCCTGATTTATGTATTTGAATCCCCTGCATTCCTGTTCTATTTCTTGTTCTTTGCTTTCATGCTGCTGTTTTATTGGTTTTAGGTTGCATTTTTGTTTTAACGATGCTGTTTGTTCTTGTACACCACTTAGAGGGTTTTTTAAAAAAATAATTAAGTGGTTTATAAATGCTTTTAAATAAATAAAATAGCTAGCATTACCTAGAAAATTGCTGGTTTAAATCAGTTCATTTCAATCAAGTCTCCCAGTATGGAATTCATATATTTCCCGACAAGTGTGTGTACTAATTGGTTTCTGCAATAATTAAATGCATTGTTTTGCAACTAAATAAGACCTTGGAACACAATGCAGAAGTTTTGTCCAAACAGCCTTCTGTGCTGCAGACTTAGGCCAGCTAAGCAGACAAGTTTGTGTTGGGCTGTCTGCGTACCCAAGCAATGAACACCATTTATTTAAAAGTTAAGAGTGCAGCCCTGCTTGGAAGTAGCCCCTATGAATAAAGTGGGGCCTATTTCTGAGTAAACATGCGTAAAAGTTGGACTGTGAGCTCCCAGGAACAAAAGACAGTGGACTTCAAATGGCCTCATGCTTTTGGATGAAAATGGGGTGCAGCCTCCAATCGGGGGGGGGGAGGAATCCCTGTCTCCCACCTCCTGTTCAACTGAGCCAGGTGGCATAGAGAGCTGCCTTATATACAGAGTCAGACCACTGGTCCACATATCTTCAGTATTCTATGCACTGACTGGCAGTGGCTGTCCAGGATTTCCAGGCATGGGGTCTTTTCCAGCCCTTCCAGGAGATGCCCTTGAGAATTGAACCTGGAGCATGTACAGCAGATGCTCTTTGTCATGCGTCTTGGGCATTGAGCTGTTCACAACCCATGTATATTTCATGCTGCCTGTAACTGCCCAGGCTGACAACATCTCCCCAGGGTCCCGTTACCATTGCTTCCTGCCCTAACACTCTCCTGACTTCCCTGACCACATGAAGTGACTTTAAAAAGAGGGATTGTCAGAGGAAGGCCAGGGGGAGGAGGTATGGTGGTGTTGCTGGAACTGGTTGAAAATGAAGATCGCAGAGCAGAACAACAACAGTTTTGCTTCCCGTTTTTAAAGCAGGACTTAATTCCAGCAGGTTCACTCCCGAGAAACCTGTTATCAGCCTCTGGAAATGTGAAATGGCCTCTTGCAGCCTTCCGTGACCCTGGCCTATTGAAATGTGTGTGCCAAGGTGTTGCTATTAGTAAATAAAACCCTTAAGAACTTGGGACCTATTTGCCTTAACCTGGTATGCACCTACTCGACTACTTCAGTCAGCAGAACTGGCAGTGTTATAGGTGCCACATAATACTGTTTCACATTTGTAAGAGCTCAATCTTTTAGTGTGGCAGAATCTACACTTTGGAACTCCCTGTGTATTGATTGTGTAGACAATCCTGAGCTCCATGGAGCAACAGTCTGGCTCTGTATGAGGCAGCTTCCTGTGCTGTGGGCAACAACCTTGGTTAGCTACTAATCTTAAAGAGGCCTAGGGATGTCGGCTCCGGCTATGGAAAATCACTCCAGAGTGGCTCAGGTGACAGCATGAGAGCTGCTCCCTGGAATGAGCAGCATCCAGAGGCTTGGATGAAGTTCTGTCCCTGCTACTCTGAGCCAGTCTCTGCTGCTCTCCACCTGGGAAAGGAGCAAAAGAGGAAGGACCACAGAAGAGAACCTGGCTGCTGGATCAGACCAGAGGCCAGCATCCTGTTCCCACAGTGACCATTCTGATGCCTCTCCTGGGAAGCTCACACAAGGAGGATCTGAGCCCAGCAGTGAGCAGCTGGAGTTCACAATAATCCAGGAGGCTGGCTTCATGAGGGTCTTGGGAGAACAAAATTATAATTTGAAGTGCCAGAAACCTCTTGCTCGCAGATGGAAACAGTAAAATCTTGGTCCCTGGGCCCACCTGGCAGCCAGTGAAGGAGAAAGCAGCTGAGAGGCATAACAAGAGTTCCTTGGGATCACAGTCCCAGGTGGCACGGTCGCAGACACCTTACCTGTAAATGAGAGTGTCATCCACGGTGCAGTTGTACTGGATCTGGTACATCCAGGCGGCGTAGGCCGACTTGTCAGCCACCCACCGCACCAGCGCTGAGCTGGCCGTCACATCGGACACCTCCACCCTTTTCTCGAAGCCCCCCTCACTGGCATTGGCCGACGTCTTGGCCGAAGTGGCAATGTCGGAGGAGCCCGGGTCCTGCTGTAGCACGGTGATGCTGCCGTTCCCCCGGTGAGGCAAGGGGATGATTTTGAGGTCCACGGTAGCCGTGGACTCCCCTGCAGCGTTGATGGCAATGCAGGTGTAGGCCCCATCGTCCCGGATGGTGGTCACCAAGATGTCCAACGTGCCATTGCGGAAGGACATGGTCCGGGAGGAGTTGGACATGATTTTGTCATCAGGGGAGACCCAGTGGATGACTGGCTCGGGGTCCCCAATGGCCCGGCACCTCAGGGTGGCCCGTTGGCCCTCTAAGATCCAGAGCTTGTGGGTGTGGCGGGTGATGAGGGGCGGCTCACAGGTGAACTCCTCCTCGGGGACTGACCAAAAGTAGCGGCCCGCCACCTGCGCAGGGGAGGCACAGGTCTCCATGTCGTCCTCCCGCACCAGGCGGCGCAGCCACAGCAACTCGCAGTTGCAGTGCAAGGGGTTCCCACCAAAGCTGAGCACAATGGTGGAGGTGTATGGGGTTGGGCTGATGACCCCGACCTGAGAGCGGGCAAAGAGTGGATCGGGGGGCAGTGTGTAAAGGCGGTTGGAGGTCATATCCAAGCGGGAGAGCTTGTAGAGCTCGGCAAAGGCCCCTTCCATGATGAAGTCGATCAGGTTGTGATCCAGGTTGAGGGTGTGGAGGCAGAGCATCCCCTGGATCCCTTCCCAGGGGACCCGGTGCAGGTTGTTGTAGGACAAATCCAGATCCTCCAGGGTCATCAGGAAGTCGTCAAAGGCGGCCACCGAGATGTCCACCAGTTGGTTGTTGTTCAGGATGAGGTGCTGGAGGTTGAGCATCCCACGCAGGGCCTCCTCCTGGATCTGGGTCAGCCGGTTGCCGTCCAGGTGGAGCGAGCGGAGGCTCTCCAGGTCACCGAAGGCAAAGGGGCGGATGGTGTCGATGGTGTTGCGCGACAGGGTCAGGTCCACCAGGCCCGTCATGTTCAAGAAGTCGGGCGGCTCCACCACCTGGATGAAGTTGTCGGCCAGCCGCAGCTCCACCGTCCGGCGGTCAATGTTGGGCGGGATGAAGAGCAGGCCCTTGTTGGCACAGAGGGTGCTGAGCGACTCAGAGAGATTCTGGCACACGCAGTGGAAGGGACAGCCCTCGACCTGGGCCAACGCACGTCCCACCATCAGCAGCTGGACCAGCAGCAGCAGCAGGCTTTCCATGGTAGATGGCTTGGCAAGCCCTGGAGAAGGAGGAAATGAAATAAAAGCAGTTACCGGACAAAACATCTCAAAGGGTTCTTCCACACTTCCACTCATCCCATGCTTAGAAAGCCTGGATCCAAGCGGTTTTCCACTTTGTCTTCACTTTCTGGGCATAGGTCTGGGTGGTTTACCCCTTGCCGTGCTTTTTTCCCGGGGAAAACCAACTCTTTAGCGCTAAATTGGAGCAAACATCAATCTGGAGAAATCCCGAATTGCCATTTGCTCCGATTGAGCGCTAAAGAGTGGCTTTCCCCAGAGAAAAGCGGTAGGACAAGAGGAAGTGCGGATAAGCCCTATATATCCGAAGCTGGGTCTCCTCAGTCTTTTCGCAGAAAGCAAGGTTAACTTGCAGTCTATAGTGTTAATAGGTCCTTTCAGACTCATCAGAATGAGATACTGGAAGAACTTAGAAGGGGCTTCTCTGACAAACCGGTACAAAACAGCACTTGTGGAAGAATCCCAGGATAAAACAAGCTCAAAGCCTGAAGCACAAAGACTCATCGCTGTTGAATGGCACAGCTTTATTATGTACATGGCTAAAACTGAAAATAGAGGACTCGCCTCATAACTTGAACTGTTTATCACCTGCCATACAAATAGTAGTTTGGGATCAGAACTTTGTTTGACTATTCCTCATGTATTGCCTAAACATTAGCTTCTGGGTTAGCGCAGGATATTTCGTTATTCATATTTATGTTATATGTTGGAAGGATTTAATAAAAAATACATTTTAAACATAAGAATAAAGAAAGAAGGTTGGCTTGATGATGGCATGAGGTGGGAATTTGGGGACTCAGAGAGGACTTCATGTCAGGTGGTAAATTGCTCCCTTTCTTCATTCCTTCATTCTAGTCTATTAATCTAATTCTATCTCTTCTTCTTTTTTATACATGTTTGTACATGATTGTTTACATTTGTTATTAATTGCAGAGCGTACTTGCCAGTGCATCAGATTAATTTGGGGCAGGGCCGTAGCTCATTTGCAGAGCAGGTTCAGTCCCCGGCATCTCAGTGTAGGATTGGGAGGAAACCCTGGCTGAAATCTCAGAGCTACTGCCAGTTAGTGTAGGTGATATTGTGCTAGATGGACCAGCAGTCTGACTCGGTATCTGAAGAAGTGTGCATGCACACGAAAGCTCATACCAAGAACTGACTTAGTTGGTCTTTAAGGTGCTACTGGAAGGAATTTGTTTTGTTTTGACTCGGTAGAAGACAGCCTTCCATTTAAACCAGCCTTTATTTAGAACCATGTGGACCAGAAGCTTTTTAAGATGACAGAGATGATGTGGTGGGTAGAGCATCTGCTATCAACACAGAATATCCTTGTTCAGTGCCTGGCATCTCCAGTTTGGGTTGGGATAGCCCTGTGTCTGAAACCCTGGAGAGCCACTGCTAGCCAGTACAGACAATACCATGCTAGCTGGTCCAGCAGGTGGAGGAGGAGAGGGCAGAGGGTGACGAAAGAGCGGAGAGTGCAGGGAGCCTTTTCCCCATCTTCTGGACCTGCTGGGAAATTCAACAAACCTGCTGTACCTAGAACTGGGTGTGTGGAGAGTGCAGCTGAATGGGACACAGCTGAGGAAGTACCATCCACTTTTGGCCTGCCCATAAAAATCAAGTGCAGACTTAGAAATTAGGGTGATGTCTCCAGTTTCCTGGAACTCTTCTCATTGTGTGACTTTCGTGGGTGAGCTGAGAGTTTGTTTGGATCCTGGGGGAGAACCCAGAGGCTGAGAGGGAGGGTGTGTTAGAAGGAAAAGGAATTGATAATAGATTTTTATATCTTAGTAACTTTGTTTTAAAGTAGCATTTTTATATGTGTTTGTTTTTGCAACTTTTTTTTTTAAGTTGCTGTTGTTACTTTAGTTGTTTGCACACCGGTTAGATATTTTTTTAATGCAGGTGATACCTGAACACAGGAAACCCCCCTTTGCATGTCTTTGGGTCACGCATGACCACACACATGTGCACCGTTTTTGGCAGTGAAATGGGGCAGGGTGGGGGCTGAATGAAGCGAGGGCAGGGTGGGGGAATCCTCACTCTTGTACATCCCAGTGACACATGCTGCAACCTGGAAAATAACCCTTGAGTAAGCAGCAAATCCCCTGTAGATTAAGCAGTATAGAAATTAAATAATCAAAATAATCAGTGGTTATATCAGTATAAATCAGTATAATCATTATAAAGCAGCTTCCTACAATTCAGTATATTCCTAATTTTAAACATTTTAAAAACATTATTTTCATTCCCATTTAATACCCCCAACATTCATTTGACACAGCCCTTGTTATTTCAAATCCTCCCAGTCATTAATATATATTTGATATAGAGAGAAGTGAATCTTTTGCACATCCAACCACCATCCATATTTCCATATGCCCAGTGAAGAGATAATCAAATAAGAAGGAAAGCCTGAGTGAGGAGAAAAGGAGAGATAGATGGAAAGCAGGGTTTGGGGGTGGGGAGAGTACTAGAGGATCTTCATCAAAGCACAAATTATATTGCACAAAAATGTCTGTCACAGATTGATGGATATGCAGCGGTCAGATTACTCACTTCAGCTCTCAAGTTATATTACCCCCGTTTAAAAACAGTTTCAGGCCTAATTCAAGCTGCTCGCATTAGTGTTGAAAGCCCTGAACAACTCAAGTCCAAAATTCCTGAAAGATAGCCTCCTTCCCTATAGACACCCTCCGTGCTGAGATTAGCAGAGTGGGCCACTCTTCGTTGTTCCACCGCTCTCAGGGATTTGGGGTGCTGGCGTTCCAGGAAAGGGCCTTCTCTGTGGCAGCCCCTAAGTTGTAGAACTGCCTCTCCACAGAGATGCCCCTGGGCCCCTTCACTACGCAGCTGTGGACTTCTGTGACGCACACTTTCAGGAACAGCCATCCGCCAGTTCCTGTGAGTGTAGTACATTTTAACTCTTCGCACATCTGGATTTTAAATTATTATAACCTGCTCTGGGATCTGCTGGGAAAAGGCATTTCATAAATTTAATAATAATAAAAAGCCACCTCATTTGCACAGCTGCATCCTACGCCCTGTTTCTTGGTCGTACTAGGGAAAGATTGGATATGGGAACAGCAGACAGAATGTGGGGTGCCATCAGGGCAGGATCCAGGGTCACTGTTGCAAAGCCCCACTCAACAGAAGGGGCACAAGGCCTCGTGGAAAGGGGAGGCTTGGCACATTTTGAAGTTAATAGTCAATGCATCTGGCAGTTAACCAGAAGGCTGGTGGTTTGAGCCCACCCAAGGATTCCTGCATTGCAGGGGGTTGAGCTAGATGACCCGTGGTGTCCCTTCCAACTCGTATGATTCTGTAAAGTAATATATTTTACCATCTAAAGCAGGGGTAGCCTGTGTGGTTTCATAGAGGAGAAGGCTATCTATCAATGGCTGCTAGCCATGATGGCTCTGCTTCCATGGTCAGAGGCAGCAATGCTTCTCGATACCAGTTGCTGGAGTCGACAGAAGGGGAGAGTGCTCTCATGCTCAGATCCCACTTGCACTGTCAGAACAAGATGCTAGCCAAGATGGGCCACTGACCTGATCCCAGCAAGGCTGGATTTTATGTTTTAATGTTCTTAGGCCAAACATCCGGAAACCCCCCAGGTTAGGGAAAGCTGTTCTAGATGTTAAATCTTAAAAGCTGGGGGAGTTACTTTCTCTGTTTCATGTCAATGCATGCACATCATTTTAGTTTTATCCTATTTATTTATTTATTTATTTATTTATTTATTGCAGTTAAACCCCACCTTTTACTCTAGGGAGCTGGAAGTGGTGGTTCCTCATTTTGTCCTCACAACAACCCTGTGAGGTAGGTTAGCCTGAGAGGCGGGCAATGGCCCAAGGTCTCCCAATGAGCTTTGTGGCCGAGAAGGGGATTTGAACCCTGGTCTCCTGGGTCCTAGTCTGACACTCTGACCACTACACCACACCAAGGCAGCATACAATCCACAACTACAGCTGCTGAAGTTTATCTTGAACTGCAGAGATATTTTTGTGGGGGAAGGGAGAGAAACATTCATTCCCTCTAATATACCTTTGTTGTTTGGATTAAGCGCCTTCCTGGCTTTCAGCTGGTGGAAGATGAGCTACACGAGAGTCAATGAGCAGAGCACACAGTGGTTGGTGGGATTAAGACGTCATTGGTCTGAAATGTGGGGGAGGGAGGGGACTCTTATTTCCATGGTTGAAATGGGAGGGGGGATCTGCTGTGTTCCCACATATGTGCTTGAAAGCCAGCTGCACTAGCTGCTTTCCCAGATCGCAGGTGGCCGAGGGGTCAGGCACGCCAGAGGTGACAACTCCAGAGACCTTTTGCAAATTGCCGGCCAGGTGGAGGGATTAAAGGTTCTGTATTGTCTCAGCGCTCAAAAGATGGCAGGGCAGATAAAGCTAAAAGAGACTGAGCAAAAGTATGTGCTCTCTGAGACTTGAACCCTCAACCCTGCTGGGACTCCCCTCCCCCCCTCATCTCTTTGCTAACATCTGCAAGGCAGGCAAAAGAGGGAAAGCTAGAGTGTTCATCAGGGTCAAGGCAGAGCAATAGAGGGAACCTCTGAGCATAGACAGAGTGATGCTCTGTCCTCTGCTTCAGGTCATCACCCTCCTTAGAAAGCAAGATGGCAGTCGAGTGTGATCAGGTGTGGAGAAACAGGACTAGGTGCCAGGTCATTCATGAGCCAGGCCTCGTAGGTACTGTACTGGGCTTGCGGTTTTCCCACACGCATCATCTATCTGGCTGGCCACTGTGAGAAGAGAAGGCTGGACTAGATGGGCCATTGGCCTGATTCAACAGGTTCTTATGAGGAACACCAGTCTGGGCAGGTCATCTCTGTTCCCGAACCCATCTTGGCCAGTGTAGGACACTTGTGCCAGTGTGGCACACACCTCCCAGGTGACACAGAGCTCTTCTTCACATCGCTGGAAGACAGCCCTTCATCATTCAAAAGTTTTCACACTTCCTACGCTTCGAGAAGCCAGACTTATAAGAGATGCTGCACCTATTTTTATTCCTGCCTGCTAGGCACCCCACACAGCAACAGGCTCTCGTCTCTGCCTGCAGCAATGCTCTGTGAGATGCCCGGCAGATGTGCAGATTTGGCATCTCCTCCCACCCCTTTTGTGTGTTTCCTCAGTCCTAAGGATAGTTGGAGCCAAGGAGATGCCAGAGGGGTTTGCTGTGGACCTATAAATGTCTATACTTGTGCGCATTTTTGCATAAGAGAAGGGCAGCTTAGATGACGAAGTGTCTCATGCATGCAGCAGCTCATTGATATGTTCCATCTAGCGGTATGCGTGCCTCAACCATCCCAACAAATTACTACCTGTGGAACTCACTGCTCCAAGATGCAGTGTCTTTTAAAGGGGAAGAGATTAAATCCCAAGGAGCTGAAGAGGGCTATCAACAGCTATTTTGTTGCAGAAGTTAGATAGAACCTCCATGTCCAGAGACTGTCTACCTCAGAAGAAGAGTTGCTTTGGGAAAGAGCGAACAGCAGGGGAGGGGCTGTTGACTTCATGCCTAGCATATGTGTGCTTGTTTCCTAAACCATATGATGGGCTGTTTGTGGTCAGGATGCTAGACTAGAACAGGGGTCAGCAAACTTTTCCAGCAGGGGGCCAGTCCACTGTCCCTCAGACCTGTGGGGGGCCAGACTATATATTTGGGGGAGGGTGAACAAATTCCTATGCCCCATAAAGAACCCAGAGATGCATTTTAAATAAAAGGACGCATTCTACTCGTGTAAAAACATCCTGATTCCTGGACCGTCTGCAGGCCGGATTTAGAAAGTGATTGGGCTGGATCAGAGGTAGAGCATCTGCCTTACATGCAGAAAACCTCCTGTGGTTCAATCCCCAGGTAGGGCTGGCAGAGATCCCTGCCTGAAACCCTGAAGAGCTGCTGCCAGTCAGTGCAGACAGTACTGAGCTAGATGAACCAATGGCCTGATTCAGTATAAAGCATCTTCCCCTGTTGCTATTTAAATTGGTCCTTTATTCAGAACCATGAGGACTAGAATTTTTCTTTTGTAGCTCAGTGGTAGAGCATCCGCCTTGATGCGGTAGGTCCCATGTTCAGTCCACAGTGGCATCTCCAGGTAGAGCTGGCAGAGACTCCCTGGAGAGCCACTGCTGCCAGTCATTGCAGGCAATACTAGTTTAGATGGACCAGTGGTCTGATTCAGTATAAGGCAGCTTCCTATGTTCCCCTTGCTCTCTTGCAGAGGTGGGAGGGGGGACTTTTATTCAGCTAACATATGATGGGAAGGAGTCCTGTCCCTGCCTGAAGCCTGGGAACCAAACCAGAGCAGACAGTTCAACACCAGGCTCAGCAAGAGCCCCCCTCCAAATGCATCTGTGTTCTGCCTCCAGTTCTGTAAGGGAACAGGGGCGGACTTGGGTAATATGGCGCCCTGAGCAAGGACAAAATTTGGCACCCCTCACCCTTCAATATTTCTTAGTTTCATAATAACTCATTTTGGTACAGATTCCTTTTTAATGGATCTTCTCAGTAGGAACCCGTATAAACATAGGTATTATTATTATTGTTGTTATTGTTATTGTTATGTGCCCCCTTGGCTTGGCGCCCTGTGCAGGGAGCTGCCCAAGCTGCCCTAAATCCTGCGCTGCTGGGAAAGGAGGGAAGGGCAGGGTCAAGGTGAAAAAGGAAGACTGGAGTGCCACCTAATTTATAACTCCGTTAGAAGAAGAAGAAAATCCCTCTGATTTCCCCAGGCTAGTGAGAATTAAAGGGCATTGTGGAAATGGAGACTGCTGGAAGGTGTTCATGTCTCTGGGCGGGGAGGGGTGGTTGGTTGGGGGGAGAAGTCAGCCGCCAAGGTCTTTCTAGCCTCCAGCTCAGAGCAAGGAGCTGGTGTGGTCGCTGTCACTGGCCCCCAGGACTCCTGGGTTCTGCTCCTAGCTCCGGGTTAAGAAACGAAAGCAAAAGGTTAGAGAGAGCCGGGATGGTTGCCTCTGGGGACTGGGCTGTTTGGCAAGAGACTTTTAGGAGATGGTCAGCTGAAGCAATGGAGGCTGAGCAACCTGCACCCCTGCTTCCTCAGCTCAGGGAAGGCAACGTGGTCTAGTGGTTGGAGGGAGTCAGGATGGTGGGGATGGTGTTTGGGGATCATTGGTAGCTGACAAGTGATGCAAGTTTAGGGAAAGGACCATACCTGAGTTCAATACCTGCTGGTGTCTCCAGGGAGAGAAACTCCCTCTCTGAAACCTTAAGAGCTGCTGCCAGCCAGTGTAGACAATGCTGACCTGACCCTCAGCAGAAGGCAGCTCCCTATGTTCCCATGCTCAGTTTGGCAACCAGAACACCTGAGCTCTTTGTTGCCAGCGCTGGGGTGCCCCCACCCCACCTTGAAATCCAAATCCCAGACATAAATATAGACCTTAGTCTGCGTTTGGAGCTGCGCTTGGTTCTGCCTGTCTGTTGATGCAGCAAATGACAAATCTACCTCCATCTCTCCCTCCCTCTCCCCCCCCTTTCTCTCTCTCTCCTCTCCGCCCCCCCTTCCCCCAGGGCACTCCCTTCTCTGCTCCAGGCTGGAGAGCCTGGCCCTGCCGGGCACAACAGGGCCTCCTAGTGGCAGAGTCAGGAGCAGCCGCTGCCTCTGCGCTGGTGCAGGTGAAAGGTTGCAGATGGCTAGAGAAGGGGGGGTTGTTACTAGTGCCACAGGAAGAGGGGGGCAAGTGGCCAGGGCAGGATGCAATTGAGGTGGAATAATTTGAAGCTGGCTGATCCCTTTCACCACCTCCTTCCTGCCACTGAGCATCTGCTTTCCACCACTGGAAGGGTACCCCGCTCTGATTTTAATCAAGATGGAAATACAAAGGTCAGAGAAGAATAAAAGAGGAGTGGGGAGAGGGACCCCCACCATTTCCATCACAATGCAACTTTATGGGTAAGGAAAAGGGTGAGGGGTGAAAGGAGATTCAGTGGGAGAAAAAAAGCTTTCGGAGATCAGATTCCTTTTTCTTTTCTGGAAGCCGTTCCAGGGTTTGTAACAGGCAGAGACAGCTAAAAGGGGGCTCTCCTCCCCCCCACCCTCCGAAGACCAGCGCACCCCATTTGTGGTTTTCTCCCCCTCCCCAAAATGAAATAAACACTCTGCAGTCCCTCTCTGCAGGACATTAGTCACTCCACAACCCCCCCTCCAGGAGCCATCACTGCCTAACCCAACTTCCCACAAAGCTCAGCTAAACACACACACCCCAACACACAGACACACATCACATTTCTGTCCGTCCCCCCCCCCAATCCATTCGCCCCAGATGCCTTTTTACCTTCTGCTCAGTGTCTCAGGGGCCCAGAGAGCAGCCGCGGCCATCCTGCTCCATCTCCCCGCCTCTCTGAGCCCCCTGCCTCTCGCTCAGGCTCTCCTGGCCGGATCGCGGCCCCCAGGTGCCCCTTGAACCCTCTGCTCCTCTGGGTGCCATGGAGGGGGGCCCAACCGCAGCGGAGCCCCCTCGCCTGCACGGCGGCTGGTGCTGCTGCTGCTGCTGCGTGGCAAGCAAAAGTTCAGCGTGGCTGGAGGTGGCATCGGAGACGCAAGCAGCAGAACATCCTTCCCCCCCACCGTCGGTTCCCCCCCCCCCAGCCAAAGGAATCAGACTCAGGAAATGCTGCAGCACTCAGGCAGACATGGGAGAGGGCATCCGTGCCACCCTCATCAAGATACCGCTGTGAGTGGAGCTCTCTGTGACTCGGGGTGCTCTCTGCTCCCAGGGTCTCTGCTCTTTGACCCTTTTTGCTCACCAGGACTCAGGCTGGGCCACCTTGCCTCTGACCCTTCCTGGGCTCGGAGGCTCCAGGTCCTCCCAAGGCGGCAGATGCCCAAACCAAATGCCTGGGCTCAGTCTGCTTTGCCCTCCAGCTCCTGTGTCCCAGTCACTGTTCCTGGACCCTGAATGCACCCCACTCTCCTTCAAGGCCCCCTTCACCCCTCAGGACTCCTGGGTTCCATGCCTCTCAGCTCTCTGTTTCCAGATAAGTCTAGATCCCTTCGATTTCTTCATTCCAAGGTTCTAGATCTCCCAGGACAGGCCCGTTCCAGGTTCTACATGGTCCATTTCTGATCTTGATATCTCCCTTGCTTTTCTGGATCTTAGTTCTAGATCCACAGTTCTTGAAGAATCCAGAGGGTGGGTGGGTGGGTGGGTGGGTTGGTTGGTTGGTTGGTTGGTTGGTTGTTTAAAAAACACCTTACCCCGGAAATTCCAGAATTGAGCTCGTTGGTCCAGCCAAGAGGCTGGGATTCCACCACCCACCCTTTAGCTTCTTGCCCTTCTAGCTGCCCAGTCTTTGACAGTTCCAGATTATATCCCAGTTCTGTGCCCTCTGGAGTTCCGGGTTCTAATCTTCCACCCTACTGGATTCCTGGTGGGCAGGCCATTCGGTGCTAGATCTTTTGCCTTGGCTTTCAGACCCCGAGAACCTTTGGGGTTGGGACATCTCCAGGGCATTAGATCCTGGATTTCCGTTTGTCCTTCCCTCCTTCTTGAAGCCCGCCGTTTTCTGCCTTTGCAGAACGTGGGATCTAATTCCTGGCGCCTTCAGAGACTCCCAGGGCCCTTCCAGGAACAACGACCTTTTGCACACCCCTTCAGGGCGTCCCCAGATCCTGTTTCTTCTGCAGATCCACCGCCCTTCTTTTCCTCCGGTCCTCCTGGGTCCTCCTCCAAGAGGCTCTTTGTCTCTCTGCCTGCCTTCCTGGCGGTCCCGCAAGGGGCTGGGAGGGGACCAGCCAGCAGTTTGCAAGCAGGGTTCTTTCAGTTTGGCCTCTCCATCAAATCTCTTCCCCCAGACGCCACCCCACCCCTCCGGACTGAAGCAGGCTTAGCTCTCCGGAGCGGACGGCTCCGCTGGGCTTGGCCCCTCCCCTTCCAGCGCCTGAAGCTCCTCCTACCCAAGCTCTGGTTGGGGGGAGGGAGTTGCCTGTGCCTGGTCTTTGAAGCAGCTGGGATGGAGTCTCCCCGCTTCCTTCTCAGGATGCAGAGGCAGAAAGAGTGATGGAGCACCTTACCCAAGAGCCAGATTTTGGGAAAACCTTTGCCTCTCAGTAACCAGGGCAGGGAGGCAGGCAGCCCCACTGTGTCAGGAAAGGAAATCCGTACTGTTTTCACGTCCGATTCTACCCTTTGTGCTTTAAAAAGAGTGCTCACCCCCCGACACACACACATTTTTAAGTCTGGATTTCAGATTACCAGGCAACTCCCCCCCCCCCCGCTGCAACCTACCAGAAGCAGGAGAAGTGGGGGAGGGATCAAAGAGCAGCTGGTACCAAGTTGGTCCTCATCCCGGTTGTCCTGGGAGACCCGTTGCTAGGAAGCAGGATTGCCGGGGGGGGGGCCTTGGTGGGGTATAGCGATGGGGTCCATGTGGAGCAGGGTGGAAAGGGGTCCTCATTTTTAGATCTAGGCCAAGGAAGGGGGCTTTTGACTGCGGAAAGGGGAGGCCCACACATTTTAATCTTTGCACCTATTGTTTTCTTTCTTCCTTTAAAGCACACACACAAACAGAGAGAGGCAAACATTACCTTGCTGCTCCAAAACGTGGCTAAAAACAAAACAAAATAGCAATCTTGCAAAGTTTCTTTCTAAAGTAAGCCCCCCACCCCTGGAAAATTTCATCCTGTGCATGGTGACTCAGAAGTAAATCCTTCTGTGGAGGAGTTACTCTCAATAAAGAATGGACAGAACTTGGAGCGCATGTCCACTTGGATAGCCACTGAGGCTATATCAGACACACTTTACTTGGAGTAATTTCCTCTGAACTTAATGGAATTTACTTCCAAGCAAGCATGTGCAGGATTGTGCTCTTAGCCATACATGCCATTGGCGAGGTCCTTTTGAACCCCTCTGACAATACGGGTAACTCTTTTTTGTGTGTTTTCAGCCAGTAAGAAGAAATAACATTTTGGTGCTATTAAATCTGTGGGTGCCTCCAGATCATTCTCACCGACAATCTCTTTTGGATAACATAAGGCCATATTTGCACCCCAAGGAATTGTGCATCTGCTTTGTATCACTGCTGATATTAGGAAAGTCTTTCCAGCTCTTCTGTATACAACAGCTTTCCTGGTCGCCACAATGTGACTGGAAACTCCATGCAGATGAATAAGTTGGTTGGCAAGAGATTGTTCCATCCCTCCTGCCAGTCCCCCTGGCTGAAGGCCAGAGGATGAGGTTGTCAGTGGCTACCAGCCACAATGGCTATTTTCTGCCTCCACTCAACACTTACTGGGATCCACAAGTGAGGAGAGTGCTGTTGAGCTCAGGTCCTCCTTGAGGGCTTCCCAGAAGAGGCTAGTAGCAATTGATAGTCTCCAGCTCCTCCGTGAATTTGCCCAATCCTCTTTCAAAACCATCCAAGTTGGTGGCCATTGCTGCCTCTGGTGGGAGGGAGTTCCATAGTTTAACTATGCGCTGCATATAGTTATGCTATTATAGAACTCACTCCTGCAGGCCACCAACTTGGATGGCTTTAAAAGGAAGATTGGACAAATTCCTGGAGGAGAAGACTATCAGTGGCTACTAGCCATAATGGTTGTGCTCTGCTTCATCAGTTGGAGGCAGAAATGCTTCTGAATATCAGTTGCTAGAGGAGGGGAGAGTGTTCTTGTGCTCAAATCCTGCTGTTGGGCTTCCCCATTGGGGCATCTCTTTGGCCACTCTGAGAATAGGAAGCTGAACGAGATGGGCCATTGGCCTAATCCAGCAGGCTCTTCATATGTTCTTATGATACTTCCGTGCACTTTCCCCTCCTCTTGAGTAGTCAAGCTTCACCTTTCTGCCTGACTCACCATTCCCTCTGCTCTGGGGTAGGAGTTTTTTTGTGGGGAGGGGATCTGAGAGCCAGCCAGGAGCCCATGATGCTGGAGTTGGTCCTCAAGCAGAGAGATCTGGATCATCTGTTGGCCCCTTGGGGATCACTGACCCTGTGGGGATCTGCTGGAGGGTCCTGCTCCTCCCTCTGAGGAGAGACCTCAGGTTGAGCCCTGACAACTCCTGGATTCTTAGGGGAAAGGAGGGCGGAATCTGAGGGAGTGTTGACTAGTGGCTAAGGTAGATAAATCCAAAAATTCCAGGGTTTTTAAAATCTTTGCTTCAGCCTTTCCCAATTGGGTGCCTTGGTCCTCAATTCCCAGCACCCCCTGCCAGCACAACCCTCATTTTAATTGAGCTGTGAGTTAAGGGCATTTGTCTGTATTTCAGTCTCTCTTTATCCTGCACTGCTGTGCCCAGGAAGAAAAACATTGACATTGGGCTTTAATCACCATTACTCACTTGTCCTCTCCTTCAATATTTATTTTACTGCAATTACATCCCATCTTTTCCTCCAAGGAACTCCATGGTATACATGGTTCTCCCCTTTGTCATTTAATGCCCACAACAATCCAGTGAGGTAGGTCAGGCTGAGAGGCAGCAACTGAGCTCAAGGTCACCCAGTGAGCTTCATGGCTGAGTGGTGGATTTGAACCCTGGTCTCCAATGACCTTGTTGACGTTCTCACCATTGCATCACCATTGGCAGGGCATGTTCAGTTGCAACTCCATCCAATGAGCATCAAATAATTTTGACAGGCTAATTTTTATTTTTATTTCCCCCAAAATTTTCTTTCAGCCATGTTACAGCTCATAAATCCTCATTTGTTTGTGCAGATCTGCTTCCTCTTTTATGAATCTATCGATCTGGTCTTCTTTTTCTTCTGTTCCGTTGTTTGTATTGCTGAAAAAACGTTTCGTGCGAATCAATAGCGTTCAGGTTTTGAAGAAAGAAGGCTGTCTAATTGCAAGTGGCAGCTTCTCCCTCCCTTTTTGAATTATAAACACCCTCACACTTCTTTTCAAGACCTCAAAAGGCATCTGTACTTGGATTGTGGGAGAGGAGGGGAGGGAAATTTAAATAAAATGGATTATTAACTGAGTAACTGGCCAAAACCCAGATTCATCAGCTAAAAATCATTTTGTTGATTGACCACCTTGGAGAAAAGTCTGCTGATGAGGGAGAGAACAGAGTCCTTTGTTAATCCCCAGAGAGAGATGTAGGATGCAAAGAATTGAGCAGAGATGCTTGAGAACTGAAGCTCTCCAGGAATCTCTAGCAATGCGGACAGTTTCTGATCAGATAATAAGGAATAAGTGCTGCCCCCCTCTGGAAAAGGCTGTCCATGCTGCAAAAAGTGTGTGTGTGTGTGTGTGTGTGTGTGTGTCTGTCTGTCTGTCTGTCTGTGTAACCCGTCCTTTCATTTCTACAGACTTTCCTGCTTTTTCTCCCAATGATCTCAGATGTCAGTGGGAATTCCACCACATTTCTAGGATATCCCTGTTTTTAGAAACTGCAGGCATCCATCAGATGCAATCAGATAAGCATCAGATCCAACGTACCCGCATCTGAACTCAAGCATGCAAGATTCCTCTGGTGTGCGTGCATGTGTGCTTAAATCTATGGTTTGCCCTTTGAATTAAAATCAATTGTTATGTAGTCAGAAGCATCCAATTCCCACTCACACACTTGGTGCCAATTAACCAAGGAGCAGAAATATAGCTGCACTAGTTGCCATTCCAATATTTTATTCCTCCTCATCTGCAAAGCATAAAGCTTTTAAGTTATTTTGCTTATTCCATTTATAATTTGAATTGTAAGGCTCGCAGTTCACAGAGCTGTTTCAGAGATAACTTTTCTCTGTGATGCATTTGGAATGACACCCCACCACCAGAACACATCTCCTCATAGCACTGATGTCTTCCTGGCCACATTTGTAGGAATTTAATTCTGATTAGTCCAAAAACGAATAAGTAACGCTCTCAAGGGATTATGCAGTGCTAAACCTTTTATAGGCTTTTCCCATCAATTCATCATGTCCAAAGTGAAATGCAATGGAAGCCATTTTTCAAAACCATCTAAAACGCAACAATGAAATATTTTAATGAATGCCGTATGCTTTATTACAGTAAATGCAGTATGACTTCATTTATTTATATGTATGCTGTCATCTGCCTCCTTGGGACACAGACCAGAAGACAAGTCTCCCCTGCCTGTTGTTTGTCTTCCAAATCTAGTTTATTGTGCTGATATAGGGAGGCTCCATTTAACTTCAGTGTCTAATAGTCATTCATAGAGCTACCTTCAGTGCAACTAGAGCCGCAGAAGAGGGCAGTGGGGCCATTTGCATTTAAGAATCTGTGGGTCAGGAGGTTGGTTGTAGGGAGTTGTAGCTCCTGGATGTGAGATATTCAAGAAATTTGGGGGAGGTCCACACACACACTTGAAACAGGTAGGAATGAATTCTTAGCTTGAAGAATTTTAGCATAAATTTTTTTCACTCCGTTCCATCTGCTACCCTCCGCCAAGGCACAATTGTTTGAGGCTTTGCTTGATCTTTTCCAGACACACTTTTCTCGTCTGTACTGTAAATGGCATCATTTTATAAGATTTCTCCTTGCCTATTCAGTGTATGGACAGTTATGAAGTGCCAACTCCAGCTTCTAAGAGATTTATAAGCTAGGAATGGTTAAGTTCTGTCTCTTCTAAGCTAGTGACAAGGAATAATGCGCATCTCCATAGCTCCTTTCGGCACAGTCTGTGTGAGTTAGCGTCTGAGAAGGAGGTAGTAGGCAGTTTGATCTTGGGGTGCTTCTGAAGCAGCTATTGCCAACTTGGTGCCCTCCAGCACAACTTGGTGCCCTCCACAACCCCAGCTCACGTTCGATACCAGTAGGACCAATTGCTGTTTAGGGCCTGTCTCCAAGGGCTGCCGCATATAGCAAGGCAGATCTGGGGGAGGGGGGAGCAGCCTCAACTCCTCTACAGTTGTTCTTTTGGAGGACAGAGCTATCTCCCCCTCCTAAGCCAGCCTGCTGCCCTCCTGAGAATTGGAGGGACAAACAGTCCCACCATCGCCTATGTTAAAATAAGATTTAACTGTTTCCGTACATCAAAATTTGAGGGGGGGGGGGAGCAGGAGGCAGTCCATGCCACACCCCAGCAGAAAATAGGATGTCCCTACATAACCTTTGTGTCTCTTCTGCAGTGTTGACTTGTTTCACTGTTTTATTTTATTTATAAATTTTCTAATCTGCTTTTCAACTTTTAAAAAACATACCAGTGATCTCAGCCAGGCATAAAAGCACCCTTGGCTTTTGCCTGAGGTTGCCCTGTCACCCTTTGCCTGCGTTGACATTGAGTCATATTAGGATTTCCTGGGCTTTCACTATCGGTTTTGGGTTTTTTTGTCCCAGGTTAAAAGGAATTTTGTTTAATGTTCCAGGTTAATAGGAACATTCTTAGGGATCAGGTTTGGAGGTGCCAGTAGATGCAGCGCTTACTTTAGATGCCCAAGTGGCATCTGAGCACAAAGGTTTTCTCCCTTTTTCTTAACACCAGAACTCTTAGAAGCTGATTGTTGGAAGATGCAGGACAGATCAAAGAAAGGACGTCTTCATGAAGCACATAGCTGAGCTATGGAACTCCTTCCCACAGGAAGCAGTAATGGCCACCAATCTATATAGCTGTAAAAAGGGATTGAACAAATTAATAGAGGAGAAAGCTGTCAGGGGCTACTAGAAACAATGGCTGTGTTCTACATCTGTGCTCAGAGACTCTAAATGCTTCTGAATCCGTGCAACGGGGTGAGCTCCCATTGCTCTGTCCTAGCTCCTGCCAACCTAGCAGTTCGAAAGCACACCAGTGCAAGTAGATAAATAGGCACCACTGCAGCGGGAAGGTAAATGGCATTTCCGTGCGCTCTGGCACTTGTCACAGTATCCCGTTGCGCCAGAAGCAGTTCAGTCATGTTGGTCACATGACCTGGAAAGCTATCTGTGGACAAACGCTGGCTCCCTCGGCCTGAAAAGCGAGATAAGCACCACAACCCCATAGTTGCCTTTTTTTTTACCACATGGAAGGCTTCTGAGAAGCTTCAACTGTGGGCAAAAGACCACTGCAAGGTTGCCCAAGCCCCAGAGGACACTCCTCACCAGTTGAAACAGCTGTACTGACACACCATTGGTTAGCAAGCTGATTTTAAACTGATGGCTTTCAGGCCATTGTTTGCATGGGACCCGAATCCCTGAAGGACTGGTGAGCTTTCTGGGGCATTGCAGGCTGCATCAGGTGCCTTCAAAGGGGAGGCAGAAGAGATGGAGGGTTCAGTGTTGTTGTGCCTTCTGCAGAGACACCTTCGCTGCTAAACTTGAAGTGCCAGGGTATTCAACTTCCTTTTTTAAAAAAATCTGCCAAAGATTCTTTTATCTGCCAATAACTTTTGCCTGCATTGTTTTATTGTTCCATCTGGTGTTACATTTCTGACATCACTGGCGTTGCTGCTGTTATTTCTGACCTGCTGTTACACAAATGAAACGTGCCATGAGTCTGACTTGCAGTGAATCTGACCAGACAGAGATGCCTCCTACTTCTCTGCTGCCGTGGCATCGCCAAATTGCCATCCAGCAGAGCTTTCCTGGGTCATAATTGGGGTATTACAACAAGTTCCTAGAACGGTTACATTAAACCCCTCCTTGGGAGACCCACGTAATAAATTTGCAAGGCTATTTAGTTAGTTAGTTACACTTATTTGTTGGTTTCATATTGTAATTTTGTGTTGTGTAAATCACTTTATTCACACCTTTGCACACTTGAAGGTCAGCTAAGAAATATTTTAAATAATAATGGGAGAAGGAGGCCAAAGCTGGTCTCTCAGCTGATCCAATGGTGTGACCCTGCTTCCCTTCCTCCCTCTGCTACAGCCCAATGGAATGACCAGCGGTTGTCAGGTGACAGCTGAAGGGGGAGGAGCCTGATGGAAGTGTTTTGGTTTTTTTCCAGCTGAGCCGATGGACTGGCCCTGCTTCCTTTCTCTTCCTCCCTCAGCTGTAGCCTGACACGATGGCTGCTGCCAGGTGACAGCTGGTGGAGGAACGGCAGTTGTTGCACAGATCTGGAAAGCTTAATGCTGATTGATAGTAGTCTCTAACCTGCCCGCCCCCCCAAAAAAACCCTGATGCGTGCCTCTTAGACCTCCCTCTCATCTCCCTTTTCCTTTCAGACCAACATCCCTTTCCTACAGAATGTTCTTGGCAATGACCAGTTTCTCCGTGGCACCGTGGACACCCAGTTCATCGATGAGAACCCCGACCTTTTCAATTTGCGACCTGGTCAGAATCGAGCCCAGAAACTGCTCCACTACCTGGGTATGTGGGGGGTGGAAGGAGGCAAGTGGAGGACCTCATCATGTGGGAGCTCAATTCCAATTTTAGCCAGGAGGAGAGCGAAATCAGGTTGGAATAGTCTGAATCACCTCATGGTTAATTCTTGGAAAGGGAGATGGACATTCGCACTAACAGGAAACCATAACCTCTGACCTGGAAGCACTTCTGTGGCATATGGGAGGAGGCTGTGATGAGGGGAGGACTCTCTGGGGATGCTTAGAGGCACACTGTCCTCCCTTGCTTTACATATTCCAAGGGTTTCAGGATAGTTTCTGGAGCTGAACCAGCCTTTACTTGTCCTGTGGCTTAAAGACCGAGCATATAGAAGAACAAGCTACACTGACGCAGAGCCAGCATGGCTTCTGCAGGATGCTGCTGTGGGCATTTTCTGCCAGTCCCTGTCTTTATCTCAAAGTCTAACACAGCTTTTTCTTCCCAGGCCATGTCATGGTGAACGGACCCATCACACCCATCCCAGTGAACGCCAGGCCTTCGCCTATTGACCCAGTTATCCCTTCTGTTCCTCTGGGTGAGTTTGGGGATCTGACGGGAAGAGGCAGGCAGGCAGTGTGCCACCGCTAAAATAAGAGGCTAGACCTTTGGAACACTTTCTTCTCATCAATTTCCAGATGTACAAGGAAATTTTTTCACCCTCTGACCTCTTCCCCTATTGGGGAGCATGCAGCATCTGAGAATCATGTTACCATAGTTTTTCCCTGTGTGTATTTCAGATGCCAGACCCAGTCTTGCTTTCCATACAGGTGAAATAGCCCCATAGGCAACAATCTTCACCGGCTTCATTCTTCCCATGTGGAAAATCAAATTGCACAGTAATTTCTGTATCATAGTCCTGGGACCCTCTTTCTCCTCTGTCCCACCCCACTCCCACCCCCACAATTTTCCAGCTATACGCCCTTCCTATTTAAAAGAGGGCATCTCAGAGAACCCTGCAGGCAGAGACAAATTGAAATTTGACGTTTGGTTGGTACCAATCTAGGTGAGCACAGTGTAGGAGGAACGAGAGGCAGCTAGCCTAGATTGGAAAGCTTGCAATTTAATCCTCACACATAGCTCTACAAACCTTCGGATGTGTCCAAATGCAGCCGCTTTGTCTGAAAGCATAAAAAGAGACTGTGGGATCAGGGCATCCTGTTCTCACAGTGACCAACCAAGATCCCAAAAGCAGATCTCGAGAATAAGAGCCCTCTCCCCTCCTGTGGTTTCCAGCAATGGATATATTTCCTCTAAAGGAAAAACAAGCCAATCAGAATGGGAAGCCCCTGGTGGCTGCTTTAAAGTTAACCCATCTAAACATCCAATGGGGGAACTCCTGCCCACGCATTGTCACTTCCAGTCCATAATTGAGTTAGGCCAGGCCTGGTTCCAAAAAGGTACACTGGGAAGGAAGGGCCCAAGACCTCCCTCCCTTGGGAATTGGCCAGCCAGCCATTATTCAGATCCCTTATGAGGCACAGAGGTGGAAGAAAAGAGAAATGTGGTAGTTCATTCAGTTAGTAAAGCCAGAGATGAACTAGACAGAAGTCAGAGGCCATAAGAACATGAGAAGAGCCTGTTGGATCAGGCCAATGCCTCATCCAGTCCAGCATCCTGTTCTCACATGGGCGCATTATGGGAAGCCTGCAAGCAGGGCCTCAGCACTCTCACCTCTGGTGGCTTCCAGCAGATGGTAGGCATTGATAGCCCCCTCCTCCATGAATTAGTCCAACCCTCTTTTAAAGCCATCCAACTTGGTGGCCATCACTGCCTCCTGTGGGAGAGAGTTCCATAGTTAACAATGTGCTGCTTGAAGAAGTCATTTTTTAAAAAATCTGCCCCGAATCTTCCAGCACTGTCCATGAGTTTGAGAGAGAGAGAGAAATTTCTGTATCCCCTTTCTTCATGCCATGCCTAATTAGTAAAACTCCTATCTCATTATCTCTTACTTGCCTTTAAGATAAAAAGTCCCAAACACTACAGTGGTACCTCGGGTTACAGACGCTTCAGGTTAATGGCGTTTCATGTTACAGACTCCACTAACCCAGAAATAGTACCTTGGGTTAAGAACTTTGCTTCAGGATGAGAACAGAAATTGTGCGGTGGCAGCAGCGGGAGGCCCCATTAGCTAAAGTGGTACCTCAGGTTAAGAACAGTTTCAGGTTAAGAACGAACCTCCAGAACGAATTAAGTTCTTAACCCCAGGTATCACCGTACAACCTTTCCTCACAGACAAGTTGCTCCATCCCCCTGATCATTTTGGTTGCCCTTTTTTGAAGCTTTTCTAACATTTTCTGTCTTCAAATATCTCATGATTTTTTAAAAAAAAAGAAGTTTAAAAGCCACTGCTGTGGGGCAGGATACTGGCTTTGGGCCAGGGTGCTGTGGGAAAGCCTGTTTCACCCCTCTGACATTACCTCCCCAGGGCTGCTCTTAGTGATCCTGGAGAGATGGGGAGACAAAAATACTTGCATTGTCTCTCTTTCATTCTTTGAGGCTGTTAGCCACTTGGAGAGTATTGAGGGTGATCTGGATCAGGAAATGGCCCAATTTGGCCATGATGGGGTGGAATGGTTCTAACCCAGAATAAAAAGGCATGATGGCTATGCTCTGCCTCCATAGTTGGAGGGTGTAAATGACTCTGAATACCAGTTGCTGGAAACTGCAGAAGAGTTGGGTGTTCAAGTCCTTCTTGCCAGTTTCCCACAGGCTTCTGGTTGGCCATTGTGAGAACAGGATGCTGGACTAGGTGGGCCTTTGCCTGATCCAGGGAATCCTCCACAGTGGAATTCGTTCCTTCCTGGAGCAAAAAGTGCTGGGTTCCCAGGACCAAATGCCCCAGCCTGCATCTCACAGCAAGAACTGGGGTTGCTGCGAGTGGGGGACGGCGGAATTCTCTGTCCACTTTGTTCACTTCACTCTGCTCTCTTTGGCAGAGCTGGGAGACAAATTGCTGCTCTGACTGATGGCATCCCTGATGGTAGGATTCCTGGGAGGGAGTTGGCACCCATGACTGGGCTTTTTTGAGGTGGGTGGAAGTGGGGGATGCACCATCCTCCTGACAAATCTGGGCCAGATGCCTCTGGATCTCAGCCCTTTCCACCGCATAGCCAAGGGCTTTAGCGCAACTTTTGCCAAGGCATCAGAACAGATCCAAAGGGTAAGGCGTTGGGTGGCTGTTGGGGGCCATCTGGAAAATGTGTCATGAACGGAGGCAGGGGGAGAAGCAGAGGCGGCATGTGCCACATGACATGATGCATAATTGAAGGCTCTTCTGTCTCTTGGAGTTGCACCAGCGCCCATGAGCTGGATGCATTTCAGAGAAGGCTGCACACAGGCTTTCCCTTTCCAAGGCCTTGCGATTTGGAGTCTTGGTGGCCTGCAATACAGGCAACTCCCCATTTATGCGCGTTCAAGGCACACACGAGCACAACTGCGTGCATCACCATGAACTCGGAAGTGGTACGAAATGGAGCAAAAATGGCCCTAGAAAAGCACAAAAATGGCATCGTAAACAGTGCCTAGCAATCCCGCGGGCCTTTGCAAGTGCAATCCTAGGAGCCCTTGCACCAACCTGGCATAGGAAAATAAGAAATGCCTTTTACTGAATCAGACCATTGGTCCATCTAGCTTAGTATTGTGTACACAACTTTAAATACCAGGATTGGGAACATGCTGAAGCCGTAATAAGTGGTCACAGTTCCTTCATGGAGGTTTCGTAATCCATGGTTTGAACTTGTCCCTCACCACAGAGGGACAAATCTGTCAATTTTGGTTCCTCCCACTTTCAAATTTTCCTGTTCAGTTTTCCACACCTTTGCATGCAGCATCCATGTAGCGTAGTGGTTAGATCGGGGGTCAGCAAACTTACTGCGCCTCGGGCCGGTACGATGGGGAGCACGTGCCCATACACGTGCACACACACTATTTCCGGTGCACTTCCGGGTTGGAGGAGCACCGGAAATAGCTTGTGTTTATGTGCACAGGCCTCCTTCTGGTGCTCTTCCGACCCGGAAGTGGGCAGCCTTGCAGCGCAGTGCTGGTAAGAGCGGGCGGTGGCAGCGGAGGTCGCCACGTGCTGGATAAACGAGTCTCGCGGGCCTTAGTTTGGGGACCCCTGGGTTAGATTGTCAGACAAGAACCTGGAAGAGACCAGGGTTCAAATTCCCCCTTGGCTGTGAAGCTCACTGGATAAGCTTGGGCCAGTCACCTGCCTGCCTGACAGGGTTGTTGTGAGGATTAAATAAGGACAGGGAAAATCACCACCTTGAGCTCCTAGGAGAAAAAAGTAGGCTACAAATTATTATCATTATCGTTATTATTAACGTAAGAGCCTGTCCATGACTCCTAGAAAAAGTTTTCTCTATCCACTTTCTCCATGCCAGGCATCATTTTATAAGCTTCAATCATGTTGCCTCTTACTCGCCTGTTCTTTCAACTAAAAATTATCATCATCACCACATGAAAATGTGTCAGCATTTTTCTGTGCATTCCCCCTAACACCCATATCTTTCAAGCAATTTCCCCTAATATAATGCATTTTTATGATACTTTCACTAATACTTGCATTTTATGTGCACGCTTTCCCTTGCTATGAATCCAGCATTGGGAACATTAAAAGAGGAACGAAAGGAGGACTCCTCTTACCTCTCCTTTAAAGCCCCATGCAGGGACGGAACACCAGAACGCAGCAACAAGAGCTCTCTTTGGAATTCCTTCTGGCCAAATCAGGTTGGGATGATGGGCTGAGGGGTCCAAGGAGGGACTGTGCCAGTGAGCGACCAAGCCGCCGACCGCTGGATCCCACCCCTCGTTGGAACTCCATGCCCTTCCACCCCTCAAGCTCCACGTGGTCCAGTTAGTGTTTGAGACAAAAAAAGCCCCATGCGCAGTGGTCCACAAGTGGTGACAATCAGCTGGTTGTTGGGTCTTGGGAAGCCCTTCTCAAGACCCAGCAAGCAGCAGGCCATTGGTGCTTTGCAGGCTGTCCTTCTCCCCACCTGGATCACGTGAATGGCAAGTGGACAGCCCTGCCCACTTGTCAAACTTGGCCTGTGGTGAGGGAGATAACAGTCGGGCCCACTGCCCAGATCCAGTTCACCACCCCTCAACTAAGTCATACTCAGAGCAGACGCACTGAAATCAAGTCCATTGATTTCAACAGGTCCCCGCAGAGTATGACTGACATTGGATATCGCTCAGTGTCCTTTTTCTACTTTACAACAAAATGGTGCTTATCATTCCCAGACAAAGGTGTTTTAAGTGTTGGGACAGCAAAAGCAAATCCCGATCCATTCCTGTAATCGCCACGGTGCTATGATTTGAGTGAGTTTTGGAATGCAAAACTGCACATGCTCAGAGTTGACAAACTTTGGGTGTCAATGTGTGTGTGTTCGTTTGTGTGTTTTGCCCAATTATTAGAGATGTAACAGCACTTGTAAGCATGGTGGTGGTAGAAGAGAGAAGGCAAATATTAATTGTGTGCTTCACAGCTGAAGTAATAGATGTGGCTGTCTTTAAAAAAAAGTGGTTTTGGGAGGGATATGTAAGATTATGGAGCTGAGGGTCTAAAATTACCAAGCAGCTTCTGTGAACTGGAATAGTACCTGGTGATGTGCTGTTCCATCCCACGCCCAGAGAAAAGCCTGCATTCTAAATGAATTATGCAGATGAAGCTAATTTGCATCGATGTGCATAATTCTGTTTAACCATGGAGTGAGGAGCGCCTGGCACCCTCTGCTTGAGTGGTTGGACTCTGTTTATTATCCGCATGTAGAAAATGCTAATACTTCACATTATATAGCAATTTCAGAGTATTCAGGGCATTTTGCATACCTTAACACAGTCGTCCTGAAAGCTACTAGGTCAGTGTATTGTAGATGAGGGTTCTAAGCCAGGGAGGGCCTAATGACATCTAGGGTGCTTCTGTTTAGGTGTTTATTGTGGCATGGGTGAGACCAAGGACCCTTTTTGCACCTTGGCCATTGTTGACATCCAAAGGCCAGACTGTTTTTACATTCCAAGGAAAATCTGATATTTATTTATTTTTATTTAAAAAACACATACACACACACTATTGCCTATGACCCATTTACAATCCTAGAATCATAGAACTGCAAAGTTGGAAGGGACCCTGAGGATCATCTAGCCCAACCCCCTGCAATACTACTGGATTGCAGCATTAAGCCCCCAGACTGGAAACACCCCCGGCGAGTTCATGGCAGAGGTGAGACAACCTGACCAGGGCAGAGCAGCACGAAATAAGGAAACTGGGGGATTTCTCCTTCACCCACTTTGCAATGCCAAAGTTGTATTCCCAAATACAGTTGTACCTTGGAAGTCGAACGGAATGCGTTCCAGAAGTCCATTCAACTTCCAAAACATTTGGAAACCAAGGTGCGGCTTCCAGGAAGGTTCTGCAGCCAGTTGGAAGCTGCGTTGGACATTCGGGTTCCAAAGAACATTCGCAAACCGGAACAATCACTTCCAGGTTTGCGGCATTCGGGAGCCAAAACGTTCGACTCGCAAGGCATTCGGGAGCTAAGGTATGACTGTAGTCACACCCGTAACTATTCCACTTGTGTTTTAAGGGGTGTGTTATCTTGTCTCCAAGTGGTAAGAGACTCCAGGGGTGCCAGCACTGGCCCACAGTTCAGTTTCTTTGGAATGAGGCTTTCACCTGGCCTACTGTATAGAATCACCTCTGCGGCCCCAGCTGCTTTTGCCTCTGGCTCTACCCACCACCTGCATGTGGCACCCAGAAGGCTGTGCAAAAGATCAAGCCGCCCTCAGGCTGAAAGAGGTTTCCCTCCTGTAGACTGTGGCTTCACTCAGTTCATTACATTTAACTGAGCGGCTCTCAAGCGCTGGCATTGACCGAGTGGTTATTTCATTCATGGTCAGCAGAGGGAGCTATCGCCATCAATGCAGGGACCTTGCAGGGCAAAGATGGGGAGTGGGGGTGGTTTGGGCTATTTCCCAGGTGTTGTGTGTCTTTGCCTGCTCATTCCTCTAATTTATTCCATGCTGGAGATCAATAGGAGACGAAAATAACAATGAAAACAAAAATCAGAAATTAAAGTGCCAGTCATAGAATCATAGCATTGTAGAGCTGGAAGGGACCTGAAGTTCACCTCCATATCACAACATCATTTTACAGATCTGTGGCCCACCTGTGTTTAGAATATTGTACTCTGTCCAATTCTGGTCACCTCACCTCAAAAAAGTTATTGTAGAGTTGGGAAAGGATCAGAAAAGAGCAAGCAGAATGATCAAGGGAGTGGAACAACTCCCCATCACAGAATCCTAGAGTTGGAAGGGACCACAAGGATTATCTATTATGGAAGGCTGCAGCATTTGGTACTTCTTATTCTAGGAAGGAGGCAAGGAAGAGCTGACATGATCAAGGCATACAAAGTTATACACAGCCTGGAGAAAGTGGACAGGAAAATGTTTGTTTTTTTTTCTCATAGCAGTGGAACTTGTGGGCATCCATGTTAGGAGAATCAGGACAGATAAAGGAAAGGGCTTCTTCAGTCTGCACAGAGTTTCACTATGGAACTCCCTGCCACAGAAGGCAGCGATGGCCACCAACCTGGATGGCTTTAAAAAGAGGATTGCACAAATTCACGGAGGAGGAGAAGGCCATCAAAGGCACAGACACAGTGCTATGCTCTGCCTCCACAGCTGGAGGACGCAATGCGTCCAAATTCCATTTGCTGGAAACCACAGGAGAAAGCTCTTGTCCTGTTCGTGCGTCAGCCACTGTGAGAACAGGATGCTGGACTAGATGGGTCATGGGCCTCATCCAGCGGAGCTTTTCTAATGTTCTTAGATCTATGCCCAGGGCTAGAGGAGAGGCGGCTTTTTCTCCTTCACCTGACTTAATCCACGCAATGCAGGCTGGGTTCCCCTTTTGCTGAAATGCAACGCAAACAACCCCCTGCGAAAATCTGCGGGTGGGAGAGGAAGAGAGAATCTGCTTGTTTCTCGTTAACGCCTGCTAAATATTTGATGGGTCTAACGAGCCGGCGTGGAAATCTTCATAAGTGCGCAGGGTGGCGGGGAGGGAGCGGGGGCAGGCAGATATAATAGCCGCCTGATTTACAAGCCTCCCTGCTTTTTTATGATTGATACGTGAGGTTCAGTTTAATTATATTGGATTCCAGCCTTGTATCATTATTACAGCAGTTTATTTTCTTTGTCAGCGGCTAATCCCCAACCTAAGCCAAGCATTAAGAGAATGAAATAAGGCTGTTTAAATCTTATTAAATTTCCCCCGAGCCAATAGTTAAATCCGTAGCGTGTGTATGTGTGTGTCTTAGAGGAGATGCTGCAGACCCCGGAAGAGGTAGCCCTCGCCCCTTCTGTAAGCGGGACGCGCATAAAGCCCACAGGCCCGTTAGCTAATGGGGCATTGCATAGGCAAGCCTTCCCCAATCAGGTGCCCTTCAGATGTTTCAGATCAAATGTCCCATCAGTCCCAGCCAGCATTGGTAGGTCCAACACCAGCGAGAGGCAGTGTGGTGTAGTGGTTAGTGTGTCAGACTAGAACCTGGGAGGCCAGGGTTCAAGCCCCACACAAACATGAAGCTCCATGGGTGATCTTTGGCCGGTCATTGCCTCTCAGCCTAACCTACCTTGCCAGGTTTTTGCAAGGCTGAAACAGGAGGAGAACCATGTACACCACCTTGAGCTCCACGGAGCAGGAGCAGGTGGTATATCAGTGTAATAAATAAGTAACTCTGAAAGGCACCCAGTTGGGGAAGGCTAGGTTAGACCTATTAGCGCACAGCTCACCTACATTTTTGGACCCGTGCACCACTTGAAAAACCACAGGCTTTTTTCAGGCAGTACGTAGTTAAACTGTGGAACTCTTTCCCACAGGAGGCAGTGGGGGCCACCAGCCTGGATGGCTTTAAAAGAGGATGGGACAAATTCACAGAGGAGGGTAAGGTGGGTCAGTAATGCCCACAATGACAGTCAGAGACAGAAATGCTTCTGAATACCAGTTGCTGGAAGCCGTGGGTGGGGAGGGAGTTGCTCTTGCACTCGGGTCCTGGTTGTCGGCTTCCAGTTTGGGCATCTGGTTGGCCCCTGGACTAGATATGCCATTGGTCTAATCCAGCAGTCTCATCTTACGTTCTTTCGTGGAAAGCGTTAGAGGCCCTCACAGCCACACTGCAACCACATTTGCCCCCTTGAGTTTCTGTGAGGGAAAAGTGGTAAGTAAGTAAGTAAGTGGGGCGGGAGTGTTTTAGCTTCTTCTGCCCCCCCCCCCAATTAGTGAGGCAGTTTCCTGGAACTGGGGAGGTTTTGCAATCTCCAGGAAAATCTCTGCCTGTCTATCTGTCTGTCTCTCAGTCACACACACACACACAGAGAGAGAGAGAGAGAGAGAGAGAGAGAGAGGGAGGGAGTCTACACCAGACATAGGCAACCTTCGGCCCTCAAGATGTTTTGGACTACAATTCCCATCATCCCTGACCACTGGTCCTGTTAGCTAGGGATCATGGGAGTTATAGGCCAAAAAATCTGGAGGGCCGAAGGTTGCGTATGCCTGGTGTAGAAGAAGAAGAAGAAGAGTTTGGATTTGATATCCCGCCTTTCACTCCCCTTCAGGAGTCTCAAAGCGGCTAACAATCTCCTTTCCCTTCCTCCCCCTCAACAACCACTCTGTGGGGTGAGTGGGGCTGAGAGACTTCAGAGAAGTGTGACTGGCCCAAGGTCGCCCAGCAGCTGCATGTGGAGGAGCGGAGACGCGAACCCGGTTCCCCAGATTACGAGACTACCGCTCTTAACCACTACACCACACTGGCTCTCAGTGTGTAGTGGTGTAGACAATGAAAAGGCCTTTCCCCTCAGGAAGGGGAAGAGCAGTTTCAGGGATCACAACTGGAGAAGGAAGAGTTAATTTCCTCCCCTCCCCCTCGCCATTTGACTTCAAATTGGGTGTGGCTGTTTTCAATTAATGCCTTTCCAATTGCGACCTCCACAAAAACCATGCCCACCCCCACCCCCATGCAGCAATTAGCCTTGAAAGACAACTTCTTTTGGCTACAATATATGGCTCCCCCCCCCCAATAATACCTAACTGCAGTGAGTGGTGGGACTTCCAAAGGAAGGCGAGAGGCGCCAAATTTTAGCATTGCGCAAGGAGCTGCTGAAATTTGAAAGCCCAGAGTCCACCACTGGGCTGATGGGAGTCCAAGATGGCCATGCTGCTGGGACTGATGGGAATTTGAATCCAAACTAAGTGAAGGGCACCGGGTTGGGGAAAGCTCTTCCCAACAGTGGCCAGTTGAGCTATTTCCACAAAGTCCTCTGATTCAGTTTTTCCCCAGTGTTCACCCCTCCACTCCCTGTCTTTCCATAACAGGTCAGCCACCCACCGGTTTCCGAGACGTCCTTCTCCGCGAGGGCCCTTCCGGGTTTGCGAAGGCCATTCGCCAGCACCGGGGCTTGCTCCTGATGGACACCACCTTCAGGGATGCTCACCAGTCACTTCTGGCCACCCGAGTCCGCACCCACGACCTGAAGAAGATCTCACCCTTTGTGGCGCACAACTTCAACAACCTCTTTAGCATGGAGAACTGGGGAGGTGAGAGGTGTCCTGGGCCAGCTAGAGGGGGCTGCCAATGGCTGCTGCGGCTGTGCTTCCCCCCAGAGTCAGACGCAGGATGGCTCTGAATGCTAGTTGCTGGGAATCGCAGATAGGGAGAACCATGCTCTCGCACTCGGGTCCTGCTTGCGGGCTTCCCATTGGGGCATCTGGTTGGCCGCTGTGGGATCAGGATGCCAGACAAGATGGGCCTTTGGCCTGATCCAGCAGCCAGGCTTTTCCTATATTCTGTAGGCGAATGCCACTCTCAGCAGCAGGCAATTCCAGATCTTCGGTTATTTAGTATTAAGGGAGCCACACTCGGCACATGCTCTCCCATCTCTTCTCTTTAAAAAAAATTCTTTTTATTGATTTAAACATGAACTTGCACTGCAATAACACACAAGACCAAAAAAACAACAACCACAAAGCGAAAGAAGAGAACTGAATGAGAACTAAAGTGAAACATAAACACTCAAATTTGGCTTGTTTCATTCACATTACCTGGGAAAAAATGTTATTATGCCTAGTGTTGGAGGTAGTAACATTTGGAAAACAATTTATTTTACTTATAAATATCAGGACATCGTCCTCAAGGTCGCATGATATTCTTACATAAAGCTAAGAAATCCAAATTATGGCATATTTCACAGGAGGCCTTTGAACACTTCATCATTAGTACATGAATTTTTACTGCACAGCTGAAAATAAATCTTGATTTGTGTGTCCTCTGATATGCCTTAATTTTTGAGTTCAGTACATTCTCGGGTCCGTTCTCTTCCTAATTATTACCATTTTGTAGAAGCTGAGCCCTTGAGGCTTTCAAAATGAGCCTGGGGAGGAAGAGGGTTCACATCTTGAGCCCCCAATTAAAAGCTCCTCCAGACATGACTACCAGCCACAATGGTTGTGTTCCACCTCCACAGCCAGAGGCATCAATGCTTTCAAATACAATTTACTGGAAACTCCAGGAAGGGAGAATTGCTCATGTGCTGGGATTCTGTTTTCTGGCTTCCCAGAAGAGGCAACTGGTTGGCCACTGTGAGAATAGGATGTTGGACTACATGGGCCATTGGCCTGATCCAGCTGGCCCTTCTTACGTTCTTGCAACATTGCACTGATGCTCTACTCCCTCCTCCTCTCATCTACCATCCTCAGGTGCCACCTTTGATGTGGCCATGCGCTTCCTGTACGAATGCCCCTGGCGCCGCCTCCAGGAGTTGCGTGAGCTCATCCCCAACATCCCCTTCCAGATGCTGCTGAGAGGGGCCAACGCTGTGGGCTACACCAACTATCCAGACAACTCTGTCTTCAAGTAAGTTCCTTGGGTGATGATCTGCAGTCCGGCTTCCCAATTATGCATGATAAGCACATTTTCTAAAATTATGTGAGCAGTTTGGGGGGGAAATAGGACTGACTCAGACCATTGGTTCATCTAGTTCAGTATTGCTTACACCGACTGGCAGCATCTCTTGGGGATCACGGGCACGGAGTCTCTCCCAGCCCTTCTCGCAGGTGACATCTGGGGTTGAACCCGGGACCTTCTGCATGTGAGGCAAACGCTCTACCACTTGAGCTACGGCCCAATTTGTATTTGTATGCCACTTACATTTCAGCAAATCTCTACTCAGTTTACAATGCGTGTTAAACTAAGTAGCTTAAATACTGATTCTGCCTGGATAGCTCAGTTGGTAGGGCATGAAGCTCTTAATCCCAGGGTCATGAGTTTGAGCCCCACTTTGGGCAAAAGATTCCTGCATTCCAGGGAGTTGGACTAGATGATCCTCTTTGTCCCTCTGCAATTTTGCGAATCTATAAGGGAAATGCAAAACATTGCATTCTATAAAATAGGATGTGGGGGTCTGTAGGGTGAGGGTTGGAATTCCCTCATGCCCCCTTCGTGCCCCCCTTGTGCCCCAAGCCCTCTTCCCTCAGCGATCCTGCATGTTCCCTTCCTCAGGTTCTGCCAAGTGGCCAAGGAGAACGGGATGGACATTTTCCGGGTCTTTGACTCCCTCAATTACCTGCCCAACATGCTGCTGGGGATGGAGGCGGCTGGGCAGGCAGGAGGCGTGGTGGAGGCCGCCATCTCCTACACGGGGGATGTGGCTGACCCTAGCCGGACCAAGTACAACCTGGACTACTACGTCAACCTGGCCGAGGAGCTGGTCAAAGCTGGCACCCACATCTTGGCCATCAAGGTAAAAGGAGGTCCGCCACTGGTCTGAACCCCACACAGCAGAGGGGCTCATTCCCTTCCCTGTTTTGGTTCCCACTGCATCCGCCTTTTTCCTTGTGGCTCCTCCCATATTGTGCTTCGGCTCCTCCCCTCTCACTGACTCCTCCCTTAATGAAGCCCCGCCCTGGCCTTACCCTCCCCCACCTTGCCCTCACACCAATCCCTCTGCAATTCCCACCTCGGCCTCCCTGAAGCCTCTCTCTCTTTTTCAGGACATGGCCGGTGTCCTGAAGCCACAGGCCTCCTCCATGCTGGTGTCGGCGCTGCGCGAACACTTCCCCAACATCCCACTGCACATCCACACACATGACACTTCGGGCGCCGGAGTGGCCTCCATGCTGGCTTGCGCCGCCGCAGGGGCCGACATCGTGGACGTTGCCGTGGACGCCATGTCTGGGATGACCTCCCAGCCGAGCATGGGCGCCATGGTGGCCTGCACCCGCGGGACTGAGCATGACACAGGTGCGGAAATCGGGCACTGGGAGGAGGGAGTGGCTTCCTGGGATTAGAGAGGTGGGACTTTCTCTTGAAAGAAGGGAAGCAGGAGGCCTTGAGGTTTGTCCCCGGCGCCAGTGCTGTCCCTGGCCACAGAGGCACCATACATGATGGTGCAAGCCACCATGGCTTCTTCCCCCAAAGCATTCTGGGAGCTGTTAAAGGGTGTTGAGGGTTGTTAGGAAGCCCCTTATAAACCTCACAGAGCTACAGTTTATAGAGTGGATTAACAGTCTAGAGGGAACTCTGGGAGTTGTAGCTCTTTGAGGGGAATAGGGGCCTCGTAACAACTCTCAGCACCCTTAACAAACTACAGCTCACGGGATTCTATCATAGCATTCTGTTTGGCTTTTAAATGCATTTATTTCACTAAAAACAAAAACAAAGAGAAAGAGCATAGTAAAATATTGTTACAGCAGGTTGAAAGCAGCATAAGGTTGGGTGTTATCACTGAACTTGTTCTGAAACATTCCTGAAAAATATATTTTTTTCCACAAACCTGTTAGGTTAGTTTAGATGTATTCTTTTACAATAAATTAGCTTAATCATAGTTGCTATAAGCCAAATTTTCTCAGTCCATTCAGATGTATTAGAAAATATGCTTCCCCCTATTTTTAGCTATTATAACTTTAGCAGCAGTTATAAGGTTGAACACCGTTTCTTGATCATTTTCTATAATAACCTATTTTAGATGACCAAGCAGAAATATTATTGCTTCCAAAGGGAATATAATATCCTAACCTATCAGAGATATTAGCCTGAATGGTTTTCCAGAATATTTCTATTTGAGAACAATCCCAAAAGATATGTATGTAATCTGCTTTATTTAATTTGCATAGCCTTTTAAATGTGTGGTGTGAATGTGACCCGTGCTTTGGAAGCTAGCTAAAGGCATGTATTTTTACCATAGCTTTTGAAAATTCTGATGGTTTACCTTCTTGTTGAGTAACTCTATGCTGCTTCTAGTGTTAGTGAGATGGTTTTGATGTTATTTAAATTATTAAGAATTTTGACACATCTTCCTAAAACTCCTGATTGTTTTGTAACCAGCTGTGGGACCTTTTGTTGAAGGGTTGGTAATAAGACATATTTAACAAATTGCTACTGCAAGATGTGGCAAAGGTTTCAAAAAGAGCTAGCCCAAAACATTTGATTGCCTGAGGCAAAAAACAAAATGGCGCCCTCTCTCCCTTACACATAAGAGCCAACCAGTTGGCAGTTGTATCTTTCTTCAAGACTGGTGATGGCGCCACACCCTCCACTGCCCCTGAGAGCAGCTTAGGGGGTGCAATGCAGGCACAATTCTTCCCCCCAGCACCTCGGCATTGATTCCCAAACCCTAGCATCTGCCCCCTGAGGTATTTACCTCATCCTGTCTAATGGAAGGGCTGGCCTCCATGGCTTGTAAAAGAGGATTGGACAAATGCATGGAGGAGAAGGCTTTCAGCATCTGCTAACCCCAATAGCTACTGTTCCCCACCTGGACTAAAGCAACGAGGTTTCCCATTCCTACCCCACTACATAGAGCTCTCTTTCCCCCACTCAGGCATCCAGATAGAGAAAGTGTTTGACTACAGTGAATACTGGGAGATGGCGCGGGGCCTCTACGCCTCCTTTGACTGCACGGCCACCATGAAGTCCGGCAACGCGGATGTGTACGAGAACGAGATCCCCGGAGGCCAGTACACCAACCTCCACTTCCAGGCCCACAGCATGGGGCTGGGGAACAAGTTCAAGCAGGTGAAAAAGGCCTACGTCGAGGCCAACAAGCTCCTGGGGGACCTCATCAAGGTAAGTGACGCTTCATCCAGGGCCCAACGCCCAGCGGCTTCCCTCCCATCCACAGCAAGGAGAGGAGGAAGGGCGGGCCTTTGGGGCAGCCAGGGCACCAAAGAATCTCAGGGTTGTGAGTTCGAGCCCCACCTTGGGCCAAAGATTCCTGCATTGCGGGGGGTTGGACTAGATGACCCTCGTGGTCCCTTCCAACTCTGCAGTTCTATGATAAAGATGCCATGGGGGCTTTGTGCTTTGGGGTTGGAGCAACTCCTCCATGAAGGGAGATTGCAGCATTTGGGACTTTTTAATTTGGAGGAAAGGTGAGCGGAGACAAAAGTTTGCAAAATTCTGCATGGCGTGGATAAAGTGGATGGAGAAAGGCTTTTTCCTTCTCCCGTGACACTAGAATTTGGCATGGATGGGTGGATTTTATTTATTTATTTATTTATTTATTTATTTATTTATTTATTTATTTATTTGCTTTGTAAAATTTCTACATCTCTTGACCATAGGGAGAACCAGTGGCTCATCAGCCCTCTCCCAAGAGGGAGCCGTCTTCTCACCTTTTCCCTCTTCTTCCCCCCACCCCTTCCTGCTCCCTGCAGGTGACGCCCTCCTCCAAGATTGTGGGCGACCTGGCGCAGTTCATGGTCCAGAACAACCTGACGCGGGAGGAAGTGGAGGCTCAGGCAGACGAGCTCTCCTTCCCGCTCTCGGTGGTGGAGTTCCTGCAGGGCTACATTGGTATCCCCTATGGGGGGTTCCCAGAGCCCTTCCGCTCCAAGGTAAGCACCTTTGGTGTCAGGCGTGGAGAGTTCTCCCCTCCCTTCTGCAACTTCCCAGATAAGAATTAATGAGCAGTTGGTAGATTCATAGTTCTTTTATTACAGCGTCATGTTGTGAACACAAATACACAGCTCTCCTTAAGGAAGCAGTTGCCTAGTCTAATCATTCTTCCGGCTACTGCAGTATTTTGGGCACCAACAGGAAGTTCCTCCCTCCCTCTGACTCCTTTCTTCTCTTATACGCTCGGATCTCCAAGTCCGAGGGGAGGTCCCCCACACTCTCAAGAGACGTCTCCACTAGCTGCCCCCTCCCTTCTGGTTCTGTTGTCATTATCTCGTAACTGGGTAACTCCCCCCTAAGCTGTTCAGCTCCTGCCTCTCTCTCTGCTTCTGCACACACTGTGAACAAGGGAGGCAACTCTTCCCCCTCCAGCTCTCCATCGGAGAGAAGCTGGTCAGCCACAGAATGCATCTCCCAGTCCTCGTCTTCAGACCATTCCCTGACATTAGGGTTCCATGGATGATAATCATATCAGACATGGGGCTGCCACCCCTACTCATGTTGTTCGCCAACACAGCCTCTTCTTACTCCCACCACCCCTCTGGTCAGTGACCAAAATAAATCAATTCATAACTCCCACCACTCCCTTTACCCTTCACACAAACCCCCAGCCCCTCATACCCCTACCATTCTCACAGCTTCTTTAACCGACATTTTCTTCTCGGTTCCCTGCAACGCTGCTTTACTCAAACTTCTGTTGTTGCTTTAGACCACCAATTCCCCCTCTTCCCTTTCCCCCATCCAGATTTCATGCAAATCCAGGTTTATGACGCAGCATTGCAAATCCTACACTGTGGTGGAGGTGCATTTTTATGTATTTAGGGAGATAGCCAGGTCAGTCATACTCTGAGGAGACGCTTTGAAATCAGCAAAGTCCACCAAATTCAGAAGGTCTACTCTTGAGTGGGATTAACTGGGTCACACCTCAGGAAAATCCTTCTTAAGCAAGAAGACATTAGAAGATCTTTCTTCATTTCGGCTGGTAACAGCTTCCAGAGGGCTGGAGGCACAACACTAAAAGGCCCATTTCTTACATAAGCAAAGCGCACCTCTGGAACATGCGGTTCTCTCAGCAGTGCCCTGTCTGAGTTTCCAGGTAGGGATCTCTGGGGAGAGGTGATCTCTTGTCCTCAGTTGTTTCCCAGCCCCTGGTCAAGAGTCACCCCATCAGGGACACGAGCTGTTGTCTCCTTTGCACTCCTCCAGGTATTAAAAGACCTGCCCCGCGTTGAAGGCCGCCCGGGGGCCTCCCTTCCGCCCATGGACTTTGTGAAGTTGGAGAAGGAGCTGTGCGAACAGCACGAAGAAGAGATCACCCCAGAGGACGTTCTCTCAGCTGCTATGTACCCCAAGGTCTTCAACGAGTTCAAGGATTTCACAGCCAACTTTGGCCCCGTCGAATGCCTCAACACCCGCCTCTTCCTGGAGGGGCCGAAGATCGCAGAAGAGTTTGAGGTGACCCGAAGGGTGGGGGGCAGAGATTCACACAAGCCCCTTTGCCAAGAGGCAGAGGGAGTGGGGCACCTCCAAACTGGGTGTAGCTGCTCTTCCCCAGCGATCTGGGGGTGGGCCATTATCAGAAGCTGGCAATGTCTCAATGAGGGACAGTTATTTGGCCCTCCCCACACTAAGGTACCTTTGGGGCAGCAGTACCTAACCCAGCCTGGAAATGTCATTGCAGAGCAAATGTTTGGTCACTGAGCTAAAGTCGTGTCCTCAAAAACAAAACAAGGTTCTAGTCTGCATGTTTCTGCATAAAGGGCTGGTCTTAAATAGGAATCACCTGGATAGTTCAAGTGGTAAGAGCATGGTGCTGATAACGCCAAGGTTGCCAGTTTGATCCCCATATAGGACAGCTTCATATTCCTTCATTGCAGGGAGTTGGGCTATATGATTCTATGAATCTGTCTCATCAGTCAGACTGTAAGTTCATTTAGCTCAGTATTCTCTTCACAGAAAGGCACAGGAAACAGCTGCCTAGTGAATCTATCTGGCTCAGTGCTGTCTACACTGACTGGCAGCAGCTCTCGGTGGGTTCACGTAGGTGTCCCCCAGCCTTACCTGAAGATACCAGGGATTGAACTTGGGACCTTTCTGCATGCAAAGGAGATGCTCTTCCCCTGAGCTTTAGCCTACCAGGCCCTCCAGGACAAGGGAACTCAGAGCTTACTGTCTTCCCAACACGTAGGTGGAGCTGGAACGTGGCAAGACCCTCCACATCAAAGCCTTGGCGCTGGGAGACTTAAACCGGGCCGGCCAGAGGGAGGTCTTCTTTGAAATGAATGGGCAACTGCGCTCCATCCTGGTCAAGGACACAAAAGCCATGAAGGTAAGATTACCCTGCGGATTTTGTGTGCTGCAGCAGAAGCTAACTTTAGTTAAATGTATATTATTATTATTATTATTATTATTATTATTATTATTATTATTATTATTATTACCCCGTCCATCTGACTGGGTTGCCCCAGCCATTCTGGGTGGCTTCCAACAAATTATAAAACCATAGTCAAACATCAAATGTTATAAACTTCCCTACACAGGGCTACCTTCAGATGTCTTCTAAAAGTCAGGTAGTTGTTTATTTCCTTGACAACTGATGGGAGGGCGTTCCACAGGCGGGTGCCACTACCAAGAAGGCCCTTGAACCCTTGATTGGAGCACACATTTAGTTGAAAGCTATAAAATAAAACAAGAAAGCTTATGGTTATCGAGAGCCAGTGGTAGTCTAGTAGTTAGAGTTTCAGACTAGAACATGGGAGTGACTGGGGTTCAAATGCCCCCACTCGGCCACGAGACTCACTGGATGACCTTGAAGGCCAGTCACTGATGCATCTCATCACAATCCACCTCACAGGGTTGTTGTGGGGATTAAAAAAATGAGGGAGAACCAGGCACACTACCTTGAGCTCCTTGGGGAAAAGGTGGAGTATGAAGGCATCAAATTAATAGGAAAGAGTTTGACAGTGGAACAGACTCCCACAAGAGGTGGTACACTCTCCTTGATAGGAAAGAGTTCTATAGTCCTAGCTAACTGTCTAGTTGGAGAACCAAAGAAGCCATGCTTGCCCCCTCGTTCTCAGAAGATAAATCCAAAATGGCCTCACATCTCAAGGTCAAATGAGACTGGCAGGAGGAAGTTGTTAATAGGATGCAACCTAAAAAGTATCAGTCCAACTTCAAAGGGTAGAATGAGGTCAGCACAGAGTTCAAAGGTATGGGGATAATCTGGAGGTCTCTATCTGTTTAAACGCCATGCTAACCCCTTTTCTGAGTGGCACCCAGACTTCCAACAGGTAATAAATAAGCAGGCTAGCCATGAGCAAATAAGGACCAGGGATAGATAAGTGGGTGGACAAGCTGGAGCCAAGAACCAGATCACAGCTTGCAAGATTAGACTTGCAGTTCGGGAAGATGAATCGAGTGCCCTTTCGGGTGCGTTTGTTTTGCTCGGTTTGGATGCTTCTCTAATCATTAAAATTCATCCGTGCCCTCCTGAAAAAAATAATAATCTTGCAACCAGCAATGGAAATATTAAAAATAACAAGATTCATCAGCACTGAAATGCCAGTAACAATCAGCCTCAGAGGTGGGTAAGTAGGGGGTTGAAAATACAATTCTTACTCACCAGCGGTGATTTAACAAATGACAATACAATGCTGGTATTGCATCCCTTTGGGGCCTGGTCCCTTCTCATCTGATCCAGCACCTTACCCTGCATCCTGTTCCCAACAGAGGGCTCAGCCAGACCCATCCAGGAGATCCCTAAGAGGGGGCATGAAGGAAACAGCTTCCAGCATGACAGGAGAGGTGCACATGGAGGTTCTCTTGGCTAACCGCTGAAAGCCGACAATAGACTCCCACTCCTCCTCCTCCTCCGTGAATCTCTATCTCCAGTTACATTTTTAAACAATCTATGAGCCAGTCTACATGTTCAGAGGACTGATAGGATGTCAGCTGTCTAGGGAGTGTACTGTTTCAAATTAGGGGGGCGGCATAGTCCAATGGGCTCCTGTGTTAAAAAACAACAGTTGAAATACCAAATTCTACACACAAAGAAATCAAGAGAGAAGTCTAGGCTATACCTTTAGTCTAAATCTTTGGCCTTAGTAAGAGCTGAGCTGTTCAGCAGTGGAACAGACTCCCACAAAGAAGTGGTGGACTCTCCCTTCCTTGGAAGTTTTTAAGCAGAGGTTGCTTGACCATCAGTCATGTATGCACTGAGGATTCGTGAATATTATTCAACACTATCTTAATTGCTAGTTGCAGATTTTGCTGAGTGATTTCATTGTACTGAACCTTACTAGAATCTTGTCTATATGCCAATAAAGATTTGAGAAGTGAACACACAAAAGTATGATCTAGTTGAGATGCCTGCATTGCAGGGGGTTGGACTAGATGACCCTCAGGCTCCCTTCCAACTCCGATTTATACTCTGGGACTACAGCTCCCATCAGCCAGCCCCTACTTGGTGCCCCAGCATCTGGGGCTGATGGGCATTGTAGTCTAGACTGGGAAAAGCAATCCTGGCATATCATTCCTCTCCTCTCTCACTTCTACTCCAGGAAATGCATTTCCACCCCAAAGCCCTGAAGGATGTCAAAGGCCAGATTGGGGCCCCCATGCCTGGAAAGGTGATTGACATCAAAGTGCGGGAAGGGGACCCCATCGAGAAGGGGAAGCCCCTCTGCGTCCTGAGTGCCATGAAGATGGAGACGGTGGTCAATTCGCCCTTGACGGGGACCATCAAGAAGATCTACGTCAAGCCGGAGATGAGCTTGGAAGGGGACGACCTGATCTTGGAGATCGAGTAGCCAGCCCTCCCCTGCTCCAAAAGCAGAACAACTTGTCCCACTCGCACACACACGACCACCCACTGAAAACTGCTGTTTCCCCTCCCTCCCTCCCTCCGTTGTAACCCAGGCCCTTGCATCGAAGCCCCTCCTTCTGTAGAAACTCTTCACCTTCTCCCCACCATCCTTCTCCCCATCTCCCACCATATTCTGAATGCTTCAGATGGGGGGGGGAGCGCACAGAAATAAAAGCATGGCAGCAGGGAGAGAGGGATCACGTGGGTCAGGGAGACACAGCAAGCGCCCGCTGGTTCCAAGTTAGGAGGCAGACAAGGAAAAGCCCCCCTTTTTTGAGGAGGGGGGATTTCAGCCACTGCCTCCTTTCAAGAAATTGATGGCAGTTTCAGCCCCCTCCACCAAAAGTGGAGCCTTGGAGAAAACAGACCTGAGTGGGGAAGGAGACCCCATCCCCATAGATGCACATGTGCCCTCTGCCCAGACCCCATGGACCAATTTAGCGGGGGGTGGCAGGGAGTTGTGCTAGGGATCGTTTCCTTACCACCTCCCTCTGCTGCTGCTGCCCACTGCTGACTTCACTACATGCTTCTCCCCAACCTCGGGGGAAAAAATCTTCTGTAGGACAGATTTCCTTCCTCAGAGCTCCACCCCCACCCCACCCACCGCACCTCTTAGAATGAACATTTCAGGTCCAGCATTGCCTTATGGTTGGGGAGGAGGGGAGCAGGGTTAGGACCCTCCCTTCCTCTTCTATCACTCCCTTCCTTAATCACTCATTACAATTGCCAAAACAGAGACTTCTTCTCAAGCCAAATTGCAGAGCAATGGGGGTGGGAGAAACCTTTTTTGGGGGGATGGAGAGGTTCAACTCCCTCCCCCTACATGTGATGTACAAAGCAATCCCAATCACCAGAATGACCTAGGCCAGCTGCCACCAACATGGTAGCCCTCTGGCTGTTTTGGACTACAAATCCCATCAGCCTCAGCCAGCACGTGCTGATGGGAGTTGTAGTCCAAAATGGCCGTGTTGGCCTCAGACGGTGTGTTGTTTACAGGGTTGTTCACCGAGGGCTGGGAGAGGAACAAGGGTGAGGTCCCCTCTTCTTCCTCCTCCTCCTGCCCGTGGGTGAGGGAACAAAACGGAATAATGGAGCGCAAATTTTGACTCCACACTGAGGAACTGAACTGAGCCGGCCGGCATGTCGGCATCTGAAGAATCATGGGATTATTTGATGAGACCAGCAGGGGAAACGTGGGATCCACAGAAATTTCACTTGAAAGAAACAAAATCTATATATAAATATCTATATAAATATCTCTATATAAAAGCTCATCAAGACAATCCTGTGTGTGGCGTGTGGATCAAGGGAGGGTCTGTGTGGGCGTGATGGCATCTCTCTTCCTCAGACCGAAGAAACTGAACAACGCTGGAAGAAGATTCAGGACAGATAGAGGACCTCTTCACGCCGTGCAGAGCTAAACTGTGGAACTCCCCTCCACAGGAGACAGTGACAGCTACTAGGCATAATGGCCCTGCTCTGCCTCCGCAGTCAGAGGCAATAATGCTTCTGAATACCAATTGCTGGAAACCACAGGAAGGGAGAGGGATCTTGGGATCAGGTCCTGCTTCCAGGTTTCCCACATGCATCTTGTTGGCCCCTATGAGAGCAGCAGGCCGTACCAGATGCCTGTTGCCTGACTCTGAACTCTGGTTGCTGCTTAAATGCCCAAATGCTTCTCAACACTTTGCACGCAACCTTTTGCCAGGTCACAGGGGGTGATCCAGGGGTGGCTAATGGCTTTGGGGAGCTCTAGGGGCCGCGTTCACACTTTTCAAAAATTTTTGGGGCTGCACAGCAGCAGCTGGTCTGTGCGACCTCCCCCCCACATTCTTCCTATGAATGTTGGGCACACAACTCCCCTCCCTCCAGCTGGTCACCCCATCCTCAAATGATCAGTCTGATGATAGTTGAGGAGGGGGGCAATCTGCACCCTCTTGGTGTACTGGGCTGGGGGAGAGACCAAGGGCTCTGCCTATTTTAATCACCAAAATGGAGGGAGGGGTCCTCGGGAGGCCAGAAAAGTTTTGATTCGCTGGGGAAGGGCTGATGCAGTCCACCATATCTCATCCCACGTCCCTCTTCCCTTTTAAAGAATATCTTTGCTTGGTACACTGCAAGACAGAGTGCCTGTGTGTCTCTGCCCACCCACCACCTTAATTTGCCCAGAAGCACAAGCTGGAGCTGGGTGTGGGTGAGAAAGAATGAGACAGGGTTGGACAAGATGAGTCCGTTTTTTAAATAGCTGCACAATTTACAGTTCTCAACAACAGGTTTCCCAAGATTTGGGGGGGGGGGCAATGCACACACTACATCCTGATCCCAGGAAATCCTGTTGGTGCCCCAGAGCTCACAAGAAGCCCTGGCAGCAAGAGTGATAGAAGGGACCCTTAGGATCATCTAGTCCAACCCCCTGCAATGCAGGAATAGGCAACTGTCCCAAGTGGGGATTGAACCTGCAGCCTTGACCTTATCAGCACCACATTCTAACCAACTGAGCTATCCAATCCTCTGAAAGTCAGCCCGCACTTGCATAAGTCAATGTGCACATTTGCATCATAGGATCCTGTGCTCCATAAGTCTGCTTCTACTACCACCCTGACTTGAAGCAAACAAAAAGCGCCCCCTTCCTCAGGGGCAGAGGAAGTGGGGGTGGTCCACCCTGGGTGTCATCACTGAGGGGGTGACATTCAGCATGCTGCCCGCCCATGACTCCCAAGCCTACCCCGAGCCGTCGGGGGAAAGAGCGGAGCTGCGCGGCCTTGCCGGCGGCCTTCCCCCTCCACCCTTCGTTTTGACAGCTATGGGGAGGCTTGGGAGTCCCGGGCAGGGGGGGCACCATTGCCCCCTTGCTCCTGGGCTGCTTCCTGGGGGGGGGGAGCCTCCCCCGAGCTGCCAAAGGAAGAGGGAGGAAGGCTGCAGGCAAGTCAGCATGGCTCCCTCCCCCCTGCCGCCGCCCAGGAAGCAGCCCACCATGGGTGGCTTACCCCCTGGGACGCTCCCCATGGCCCCACCCCTGGGTGCACAGCATGTGTGCCGCTCCAGGTGCGCCTCTGCCCTTCCTGCCTTTCAGGTGATCATCCAAGCTGGGTCTGACGTCCAGTTTCTCCCCCAGGCCACAACTTCCCTGTCCCATTGGCTTGCGGGCTGGAAGAGGAGGGCTTAGAAGAACCCAGTGCAGGGAGGAATAGGCAATGGATTTGCCAACTTTTTAATCTGACATTGCTCCTGTGTTATTCACTACCACCTCCTGTTACGGAAATTGAACAGGGAGCTTCTTCAAACATCGGAAGGCAAAGCAATGGGGAAGTCTCCTGCTAAATTTCAGCACAGCCAGCAGCTGCTGAAAGGCACAGAAGCCCTCCCTGCACATGGAAGTTGGCAACCTTTCTAGGGAGACTCTCCCACAGACGCACTAAACTCCTCTGCCCAGGTTGTTCTCCTGCCTCTGCTTAGAACTACTTCCCCCCACGCAGCCTCTGCTTCACCAAAATGAGGAAATGCCAACTTCAAAGCATCTTCTTATTAACACGTCAATTATTCTTAAGCTATTATTGTCTTTTCAAACTGAGAAGTGAATTTTCGGAGAATTAAGTGAGCACTCAGCGGGGGCTGCTGAGACACAGCTCAGCTGGCTCTTCACAGCTGTAATTAGCTACCTACCTACACACACACACACACACACACGTGTGTGTGTGTGTGTGTGTGTGTGTGTGTGTGTGGCAGGGAAGAGTGAGGTGGCGTGCAGGTCATAAGAAAGAAAAAGCAGCATTGTGCTCTGCTTTCAAAGGTGAATGTTTGAGGACATTCCGTAGTAGTAAAGTGGGTGTTTCGTGTAAGGAAATTAGAGGTGCACAAAGAAAGGAGGAACCATATAGGGGGAAAATGGGTTTTAAAAAATATAAATATTTTTGCACAGTCAATGGTCAAGAAGGTGGTTTATGCATGTGCTATGGAGGCTTGTGAGGGGCAGATGGGACTCATCAACCTGGGAAGGTAGCCATCCTAGGAGAAGGAAAACTCTGACCCTAAATCTCCGCAGCCTTGCGGGATATCTTTGGGAGAAGAAAAAGCTAAGGAGTAAACCCTGCACAGCTCCGGTGTGCAGTCCCAAGCGCCGCCTCCTGGCAACTCCTGCTGGTGCCAAATGTTTTGTTCTGCTTTCCTTGGGACCACATCAGTGAAGCTGAGAGGGGGGTCTTGTCTGGGCAGCTCAGGACCTTTCAGGCATGCTACTTGGGTGCTGCTAATGCAGCGGTTTGACCTCCCCACTGGAGGAGGGGAGTGGCATCCCTGTTCCCAAAGGGCAAAAAATGGAAACATCTGGACTGGTGCAAACTATTCCAGCTCTATAGAGAAAAGAGAAACTTGTTGCATCTTTCTCTTTCCACCTCCGCCACCTTGTTAGCAGTAACTAAATATTAAAAAGTCACGCTGAAACAATAATCTCCCGAGTCTGGCTTGCATTTGTAATTGCAAATGCCTGCCCATGGCCCATTTTGCCAAAAAATTGCAAATTTAATTACAAGCTTCAAGTCTCTAAGCTTGAGTTTAGCTTCTTTGAATTTGTAGAAAGTCTCTGAAACTCACTGCTCCCTGCACTCCAGTCTCCAAGCAGCGGCAGACTCCAGGGATGCCTATGCTTACCCGGGATTCAGTTTCCTTGGAATGACAGTCAGTGGAGACTGCGACATCCTTAAGATATATGGCTTGGTTTACACATATATTTACAACCTGAGCATAGAGTGGAGGGGCTCACAGTATTAGCACTATAACAGAACTTGCTTAGGTTAGGTTTCCAGGAAAGCCACAGCTTGGGGTCCAGTACAGAGCAAGACACACCTCTGTGTCCCCAGCTTCCAGCATCAGGCAAACATAAACATACAACTATCCCATATACAACCCCGCCTTGGCCTATTCTCCATCCTACAATAACTTGGCATCCAGGCAGGTGAGGTAGCAAAATGCCGCCCATTTGTTCCTATGACAACAGAGCAACCGCTTTGGATATGGTAAATAGCAGTACTTAACTGACCAGCCAAGGTCATTATGTTAACAAAGGAACTTTCTGGATGCTTCTGCAGCCTCTTCTGTAAGGCAGCCTGGAAGGGACCTAGTGTATCATCTAGACTGACCCTGCGGGGGGGGATAACCCCCCCCCAATATCTGTTTTTATCTATGCAATGCCCTTCCTCCAATGTTTTGTGCTACAACTCCAGGTTGATGGAAGTCATAATCCAGAATATCTGGTGGGCACCAGGTTGGGGGAGCCTACAGCATTCAAAGTGCTTTACACCCACTTTAATCATTACAACAGCCTGCAAATTCATGCAGAGTTGAGTTTCGAACCAGTCACATCCCGGGTTGCAGCAAACCCTTCCTTTCAGCTGCTGCTGCTGCTGGCCTTGACAACAACCTCTGGGCGCAAATGAGCCTTTCAATTTGCATTGTGCTGCTCCTTTTCCTGCCCATAAAGCATCTTCAAATTGAATTCACAGGCGGAGGGATTCAAAGAGCCAATCGATAGCATTAACAATTCATGATTCATGCTGGGTTAATTATGAGGCAACAAGGCCAGAGCTCAGTCAAGGTCACGCCGTTGCCTGTCTCTGCTCTACACAGCCTCTCCCAGCCCCTGAAAAGCTTCCAACACCCGATTGCCCCTTGGGAGGGAGAAATCCTTTGGAGGGACACCCCATGAGCACTGAAGGACCAGCCTAATCAGGCAGCAAAATTAAGTGTCGATAATTTCCCATGAACTCCATGTCCAAAATCATCCTTTATGGGAGGAGGAGGGGAACTCCCTGCACTCAGAAAGCTCGCCTGTCAGGGAGCATCTGCTGAATGTGCAAAGGGCATAGCCACACATTCACCACTTGGAATCAGAAGCAACCACCTGGACCACCTAATTCTGCTGCATCTATCTATGTATCCATCTTTCATCCAAAGATTCCAGGGTGATTCACAGCATGAAAATATAGGTTAAAAGCACAAAATAATTAAGCAAAGCAAAGCAAAACAATAACCCGCCCCTCCCCAAAATACATTTAAAAGGCTGCAGAATATTAATCGGCCCAAATTCTGGTTGAACATTTTTGCCTGGCACCAGAGATGTATAATGAAGGTGCCAGGCGAAACTCCCTGGGGAGAGCATTTCACAAATGGGGAGCCACCACAGAAAAGGGCCTGTTCTCATGTCACCCTCATGGTGACTGTTTCACGCAGCTTCATAACTGCACAAGAGCAATTTTGATTTTTTTTCTATTAAAAAAAGTGTGGGGGGGGAGAGACACTCCTGGTGCATGTATGTAAGTCCTTTTAAAGTTCAAGGGTATTTTACCCACTTGAAAACATTTTCTAAACCTCACTCTTCTCCCCCTCCACTCATTGAACAAGGCTTTTTCTTGACATCCTTTCATAATCTTCCTCCCCTTTGGAGTGAAATTGACTAGATCAGAATACAGAGGATTTCATAGCTGTAGAAAAAGAGGGGAAGAGTGTGCATGCAATCTGCATCTTGAGGCAAACAGCAGATCTGCACCTTACATTTAAAGCACATTTAAAGCATGCAGCTTCCCTAAAAGAATTCTGGGGACTGTAGTCCCCCTCCCCAATTCCCAGCATCCTTAGCAAACGACAGCTCCCAAGATTCTTTGGAGGAAGCCATGTTCTTTAAATGTGTGTTGAATGTGCTTTAAATGTATGGTGTGATTGCAAGCCTAAATGCAGGCCTGCAACACCCAGTCGCCTTTTTGTTAATTCTCCCCTCTTCTCACCCTGTTCCCACCACTTCTTTGAGTAATATCTAGCCTGAGAAAAACCTCTGGAGAACTCGAAATGCCTCTCGTTTATGACATATTTTGGTTGGTCCAAATAAATCTATTGCCCACCTGTGAGTTTAGGTAAATAAACCATCTTCCTTGGCTGCGGCAAAATTCGTCACCAACACTGACACTCTCACGTTCATTAGTTGTGTATAAGAGGTGTTTCTCATTTCTTAAAGGGCTTTGAGCACAGGCCCACAACATGAATTTGCATAATATTTGCATATGCCAATATATTTGTATTGATACCTCTGGTCAAATCAAGATGTTGATTGGCTGGGATTGCACCAGTGCTGTGCTGTGCTCTGCACTGCGCTCAACCAAATTAATAATAATAATAATATTTTTAAAAATATTTTTATTTTGAAAATTACAGTACGATAAAGAACAGCAATGACAAAGCAGTTACAGATCTCTCGGGTGTCATTATTGCAGTATATTTTTTATTTTTTGATATAAACTATTTCCATTGGTTTATTGAATATTTACAGATAAATTATAAACAGATAAAAATGTAGACAGGATTATTGTAATAACCTGCAGTTTCATAAGAGTATATATTTAAAGGAGATTAATAAATGAGCAAATTAAGTGAATTTGGATATGCAGAAGATATTAAAACAAATTTAAGGAACCACAGAAAGAGGGGGAAGGAAGTCAAGTTTTGAAATGCCAAAATGATTGTAAAATTAGTGAAATGTATAAACTTGAAAAGTATAAATAAAATTTTTAAAAAGAAAAAAAAAATCTATAGGCATTAAAATCAGAGAGAAAAAATCAGCAAAATAACTATCAGATATATCCCCTCCAAAATCCTGGGTGGGTAGTTGGAGGTTGTGAACTTGAGGCACCTAACCATAAGCCTGCATTTTTATCAAAGCTTCTATATATTTCAATCAAGGCTTGTATTTAAAAATGAGCTTAAAAAGGATTTTCAAATGTTTCATGCCAGGCAGAGAAAACCTTGGCCATTCTCCTAAGACAAGAGGGCCCCATTGATTTATAGTAGAAAAACAATTCTCAAAGTCATAAAAAGGGAGAATTACATATGCTGCCCCAAGGCTGAGAAAACACCATTAGGAATGGGGAAGATAATACCAATGTGCCTCCCAGTAAAATGAGCCAGATCTTCTTTCTAAGGTTCAAAGGCCAAGAGCAATGGAGAAGCATCTAGCTGGCTGTGAAAGGAGGGGTGCAAACTGAAGAGGCTTCTTTTAAAAGCTGTTTTACTGAGTTCCTTCCTTTTTACTTTGAAAAGCTTTATTCTTTTAAGAGGCTACCTATGATAAATGTATGAAATATATTAGCTTAAATATATTGGCTTAAATGTAATTATGCAAAGGATTTAAGGAATGCTAGATTCTTATTTCATATGGTTGTAAGAGTTGTATTTATCCTGAAATTAAGTCAGCCACCAGCCCCCCCCCCCCCTGCCAGACAGAAGACGCCATCTAAGCAGTCTTGATATATAGTTGTCAGGCATTTTGTTTAGAAACATTAAATGAAGGAAATCTTTCAATGTTGATGTGAAACTCAAGATCCTTGACATCTGTTGAACATAAAAATGTAAGATTAAACATTTGTTTTAGAAGGCAATAGGGCAAGGAGGGCAAGAGGTGAGCTGGTAATTAAGATTCCATGTAAGATATATTATTACTTATATGTCATATATATAGCTCTTTGTCTCCCTTATAAGGGCAAGGAAGTGGGTGTATCTTTTGTGGGTGTATCTTTTGTGATTGGTTCTAGCAAACAGCCAATAGGAATTTCAACCAGGCTGATTGGACAGAGGCAGCCACAGGAGGAGCAAAGGGGGCTGGATTAAGGGAATATAAGTGCTGGCCAGAATGGCAGGAGGCCAGGCCAGAGCTTGGTAACCATGTACCACTGTGCCTCTTATTTATTTGTCTGACAAATAAATTACTATTTTAATTTCTCTATTGCTGCGTTGAATATTTCATTCCAGCTAAGCGTTAACCACAAGCAGGGTGCTACATTTTATGGTGCCCTGTGACTCGGATAAGTGGTCTGCTGGAACGCAGCCCCTTCGCCCTACTGGGCAGGGTACAAGAGAGAGGACAACTGCTTACCCAAAGCGCGCACTGGTAAATTTTTCCAGGGGGAACGCAGAAGACTCGTCTGTCTGATACCCTGCTCACTGGCGGCGACGGACCGGGGGAAACAGGGAACCAACCAAGGGTAAGTGCACAAAGGGATTTTTGGCCCTCCAATTAATTAGGAGGAAGAGAAGTCTTGATCAAACTTCTGCGTCTCAGTAAGGGGAAACTGAGTACGCTAGGTGGTTGGGTACATCAGATGGTGATCTGGTGTAGGGAAAGGGAAGGATTGGGAGGTAGAGTGTGGTGAAGTATCCAGCGCATTGTATGTGTGAGAAAGTACAGAGCAATCTGTAGCTGACCTGAGTGTGGAGTGGGCAGTACTTCGGTTCCTAGTGAGGCGACTCCATCTAGGCAAGGAAACCCACAAAGCGCGTCTGTGAGTGACTGAGTGGATACTTTACAGGGCCATACAATGGGAGTTGGGGGTTCAAAGGGGGAAAATACACCTCTTGAGTGTATGTTAAATAATTTTAAGAAAGCCTTCTCAGGGGCATATGGAGTCAAAATGACGCCAGAGCGCTTGAGAACGTTATGTGAACTAGAATGGCCAAAACAAATTACTGGATGGCCATCTCAGGGAACTTTTGATATAAATTTAGTAAGCAAACTTTGGACTGATATCGCCAAAGAAACTGGAGGGTGCCCAGAACAATTTCCATATATAGATTCCTGGCTGAGCACATTAAATAAAAATCCTCCATGGATAAGGGAATGCAAAGTCAAACGATGCAAATTATTGGCTGTAAAAGCCGAAGCTAGGAAAGGAATCTTGCCAAATAAACTCAAACCCATTTTTGAGGGGCCAGAGGAAGAGGTGCTTCCACCTCCACCCTATGCTCCACATCGAAGGGAGCTTAATCCAAACACTCCACCAGTTGTAACCCCAAGGCAAGAAACTGGAATGAATAATGGGAGTGGAGTCACAGAGTTTGATTCCTTGATAGATTATGATAAATATCTTCAGGAGGCATTGGAGTCCTATAATAAAGCCCAAGCAGAAGTGGTTATTCCACCTGTGACTCCTAATAGACCTCCATCTACAGTCTCCTTTAGTGGAACAACTGATTGCCCACCCCAAACCCCTGTACATCCAAGTCCCAGAGAAATATTACAGAAGTTACAGGGAGACCTTGCTCGGTCAGCAAGCAATACAGCCAGGCGTATAAAGCTGCTAAAAGAACGCCTTGCGACAGATACCATCCCCTATGATTTGAGGCCCCTAGAGCAAAGTGAAGAGAAAGATCACGTAGTAGCCCCTCTTAGAAGAGTATTTGATGCACTTGAGGAGCCTGCGCTGGTTAATGGGCAACCCGGACCACGGCCACCTCGAACTTCGACCCTGCAATATATTCCATTCACAACTACAGATCTGATGAATTGGAAAACACACACCCCATCTTTTGCAGAAAAACCTCAGGCTATGATGGACTTGGTGACTTCAATAGTAAATACTCATAGCCCTACTTGGACAGATTGTCGCCAGCTCCTAAATACTCTGTTCACCACTGAGGAAAGGAGAGACATAATTGAAAAGGCACAGATATATTTGCGTGAGCAGGCCAGAGTGGGAAATATTTATAATATTGACCGTCATCTCCAAGATAACTTTCCCTTGGAAGATCCTAATTGGGATCCAAACAATGCAATTCACCTGGCCAGACTCACCACCTACCGCCAGACACTTGTGCAAGGTATCCGTAGGGCATGCCAGAAGCCCACTAATATGTCTAAAGTCTCAGAAGTAGAACAAAAACCAAATGAGAGTCCGGGAGACTTTTTAGAGAGGCTGCAAGAAGCCTATCGTATATGGACTCCTTTTGACCCTGAAGCCCCTGAAAACAGCAGAATGATTACTGCTACATTTGTGGCCCAGTGCGCTTCTGACATTCGTAAGAAAATTCAGAAATCAGAAGGATGGGAAGGGATGCTGATGAGCCAAATTATGGCCATTGCACGCCGAGTTTATCGGAATAGGGATGAGGCTGAGAAGCAAGAGAAGAAGAAGTGGCAGAAGGAAAAGATGGTAATGCTAGCCACAGCAGTGAAGCAAGACCACCGCCCCTTAAATGGAGGGCGAGGGCGAGGAAGGAATCCACCACTGGGAAGGAATCAATGTGCAAATTGCAAGAAGGAGGGTCATTGGAAGCGGGAGTGTCCTGAACCCCTGAGGTTGGAAGAAGTACGCCCAGGCCCAGGCCCAGGCCCAGGCCCAGGCTCCGGCCCAAGAAACCAGGGACGGGGACGGGGAATGATCCGAGATGGAAGATATCAGAGACCAGGACAGGGACGGAGTAGAGACAATTTCATTGGACTGGCAGAAGAGGATTTTACTCAAGACTAGGAACGACCGGACTCCATAAAGTTAGGCTTCCAGGAGCCCACGGTCACGATTCAATTAGGGAGCCATTTAATAGACTTTATGATTGATACTGGGGCTGAATACTCAGTACTCCCAGAACTATTGCAGAAAAAGGCATCCAAAAGTGTAATCATTAAAAGTGCCACTGGACAGTCAGCTAAGAGGTCTTTCCTCCAACCTTTGGAATGCCAGATTGGGGGACATCGTTTAACCCATCAGTTTTTGTATATACCTGAGTGTCCAATACCTCTCTTAGGCAGAGATATGCTGTCCAAATTGCAGGCCCAAATCACCTTCACTCCTCGAGGCCCAGAAATGAAACTGCCATCAAAAGCAGCAGGAATAATCACCCTCTCAGTACCTAAGGAACAATCATGGCGCCTAATGTCAGCCTTGCAAGTCCAACCCACATTGGATACAGAATTAAACAAGCTCCTCCGAACTCTACAGGTGCCACCAGGAGTATGGGCCGAAAATAGCCCACCAGGAATGGCTAAGAATATAGCTCCAATTGTAGTAACCCTAAAACCTATGGCTACCCCTGTATCTGTAAAGCAATATCCCTTACCCCGGCGAGCAGCAGAGGGCATCCAGAAACATTTGGACCGCCTATTAAAATATGGTCTGCTTAAGCCTTGCCAATCAGAATGGAACACACCCCTTTTGCCTGTTCGAAAACCTGGGACAGATGAATACAGGCCAGTGCAGGACTTGAGGCTCGTAAACCAGGCTATCGAGACCTTGCACCCAAATGTACCAAACCCATATACCTTGCTGAGTTTGATCCCACCAGAAGCAACATTTTTTACTGTATTGGACTTGAAAGATGCATTCTTCTGTTGCCGGCTGGCACCACAGAGCCAACCTATATTTGCCTTCCAGTGGGAAGACCCTTTGACAGGAACAAAAGGCCAGCTAACCTGGACAAGATTGCCCCAAGGATTCAAAAATTCCCCAACTTTATTTGGCACTGCCTTGGCGAGGGATCTAACAAGTTACCCCTCAATACCGGGAGAAAAGGTGGTTCTGCAATATGTGGATGATCTTATACTAGCTGCAAAGGATTTTGATACCTGTAAAGAAGGGACAGAGGAACTGCTCCACTTGCTCTGGGAAGCTGGCTACCGAGTTTCCCAGAAAAAGGCACAGTTATGTTTAGAAAAGGTCAAATATTTGGGCTTTGACATCTCACACCAACAACGAGCATTGAGACCAGAGAGGAAAGAAGCTATTTGCCTTATCAAGGAACCTACCACAAGAAAACAACTTAGGGGATTCCTGGGAACAGCAGGGTTTTGTAGACTATGGATACCTGATTTCAGTAGTCTGGCCAAGCCCTTACATGAAAGCACTCGAGGTGCAGAAAAGGACCCATTCGTATGGGGACCTGAGCAGAAACAAGCCTTTTTAGTTATCAAACAACGACTTATGGAGGCACCAGCCCTTGGATTGCCTAATTCGGAAAAACCCTTTCAGCTGTATGTACATGAACAGAATGGGATTGCAGCGGCAGTCCTGACCCAGAGATTAGGAAGTTGGAACCGTCCAGTAGCTTATTTGTCTAAACATTTGGACTCAGTAGCAAAAGGATGGCCTCCATGCCTAAGGGCAGTAGCAGCCACTGCGAGCCTTGTCAAAGAAGCTGATAAATTTACCTTTGGCCAGACGATGTATGTGAATGTACCTCATGCTGTTCTGACACTCATGGAATATAAGGGTAGTTATTGGCTAACGAACCCAAGGATGGCTAGATACCAAGGCCTATTGTGTGAAAATCCCAGGATTCATCTACGAGTAGTGAATATGCTCAATCCAGCGACTTTGCTGCCCCTACCAGAGGTAGATGATGAGGAATCACATGATTGTCTCCAAGTAATGGATGAAGTTTATTCCAGTAGACCTGATCTGAAAGATGAGCCATTGAAAAATCCAGATGTTGTATATTATACGGATGGTAGCAGTTACCTGCATGAAGGTGCCAGACGAGCAGGATATGCTGTGGTCACCAATGAGGAAGTTGTGGAAGCTGAGGCTTTGCCTGCTGGCACCTCAGCACAAAAGGCTGAACTTATAGGTTTAACTAGAGCTCTGCAATTGGCAGCCGGATGTAAGGCAAACATCTATACTGATTCAAAATATGCCTTCTTAACCCTGCATGCACATGGAGCTCTATGGAAAGAAAGAGGTCTAATCGGAGCCCACGGGAAGGCTTTGAAATATGGACCTGAAGTAGAAATCCTGTTAGAAGCAGTATGGGCTCCAGAACAGATTGCTGTAATGCACTGCAAAGGTCATGGACGAGGAAGGGATCCAATAACCAGAGGAAATCATGCTGCTGACAAAGCAGCCCGAGAGGCAGCCCAAAAGCCTGTGGGAGGATTTATAGCAGCCCTCATACCAGAGGTAGTTCCAGAAGATGTTAAACCTCACTATACCCCAGAAGAGAGGAAGTGGGCTGAACAGGAAGGAGCAGTTGTGAAGGACGGTTGGATGATCCTGCCGGACAATAGGATTTATGTACCTCATCATCTAGCAGGCACAATTGTAAGAAATTATCATGAATCTACTCACCTTGGCGGTACTGCAACTAGAGAGAGTCTCAGTCGGAAGTTGTATATTATTAATCTATCACAATTAGCAACTTGCATTTCACAGAAATGTGTTCTTTGTGCTAAAAACAATCCCAGGCAGGGACCGGTACAACCTCCTGGAATTCAGCATGTGGGATACGTCCCCATGGAAAGCCTAATTGTGGACTTCACAGAGCTGGTCCCTTCTAAGGGATTCAAGTATCTCCTTGTGTTTGTAGATACTCTTACCGGATGGGTTGAAGCTTTTCCCACCCGAACTGAAAAGGCACGAGAGGTAACTAAAAGACTCCTCACTGAATTGATCCCAAGGTTTGGATTACCTAGATGCATTGGAAGTGATAATGGGCCAGCGTTCATTGATCAAGTAGTACAAGATGTATGTCGAGTCCTACAAGTAAAATGGAGACTGCATACAGCATATAGGCCTCAGAGTTCAGGGAAAACTGAAAGAATGAATTGGACTCTGAAAACCCAATTGGCAAAATTAACCCAGGAAACGGGATTGGGATGGGTAGATGTGTTACCCATAACACTGTTTCGTGTTCGGTGTGCACCCACAAAAAGACTTAAGTTGTCACCTTTTGAGCTCCTGTATGGGAGACCGCCCTCCTTTGTTCAGGATATTCCAGCTGACCTTAAACAAATAGGAGATCATGTGACACAGGGACAAGTGCAATCTCTCTCCCGTGTTTTTGTTTCTCTTAACAGGTGGGCCCTCGAGCGCACGCCGTGCAGCATTGCCGAGCCGATTCATCAGTTCCAGGCTGGCGATAGCGTATGGGTGAAAGAGTGGAAACGTGATCCACTTGCACCTAAGTGGCGTGGACCTTACACCGTCTTGCTTTCTACTCCAACAGCGGTGAAGGTAGCTGAGGTGACCCCCTGGATTCATCACTCTCGTTTGAAGAAGTCCGAAGGCAGTTGGACGTGCAAAGGTGACCCCTCTAATCCTTTAAAACTAACTCTCTCCAAAAAAACCCCTGTATCTAGCCCTACCGGGAACGGGCTAGGTCACGGGCAACATTTGACGACCGGCCTGCTGCAGCCACAACCTGGAAGCTGGCTGACCTGCGCACGCCTGAAGCTTGAGGAGCGTCTGAACCAGCGACTGTGAACGGAAAGATTCTCTAATACAATTGATTGACTGCCCCCCCCTTGTGGAACAATTATCAGAGATATTACTCATTGGGGATCCTCGGGATATATGTTTTGGTCTTGGTGGTTCCCCATTTCTGTCACTGGGGGAATTATATTGGGGCTAATAATTATTTGCTATCACAATAAGGTAATCTTTTGTGGAAGGAATGCATATACTAGACATCAACATGATTTTATTATTAATCCTGATCCCTTGGGAAGGGGAAGGGTCCTTGAATCTGACCAAATTGGCTAAATATGGATTCAGCCATGACCACAATATGTGGGTAGGTTTAGCTGAAATGGTAGCTAATGTTGCAAATAGGACCAATTGCCTTGTTTGCTCTCTTGGGCCAGATGATTCAGAGGGAGGTATGCCCTTATTACCGATACCATTAGATGCCATTGGCATGGTAAGCGAAATGCCACACCAAACTGAAATACAGAATTTCCCCGGATGGAACTCAACTAAACCATTACGAGTTATACCTGTACAAGGGGAATTCTGTGTACATAAATCATCAGATGCGGCTGATTCTCCCATGATAGGCTCTTCTCATTGTCACTATACTTGGGATTATAAGAAGAATAGTCATACCTGGGCACACGGTACTACCTATCGAACTCGGAATACCTTGCCCTGTGCACCTCCTTTTATTCACGCATGGAAGGTGGTGTGGAACATAACTGTGACAGAAAAAGGCAATCTAACATACTGCACTGTGAACTCTCTACCCCTTTTGGTATTTCGCCTTCTGTATTCCCCGTACCAAAAACCTCAGACCCGATGGTTGTGGTGGATATGTGGAGAATGGGCATACAAGAAACTCCCTTCCAAATGGAGTGGGACTTGTTTCTTGGGTTGGGTATTACCACCAATGTGGATTATGCCCACTAGTTCGGCCAGGCGAACACGAAGGAATGCTGATATTTCTCATATAGCAGGAGGAAGTACCCAAAGTTGGAGCGGTACTGATGATTGGCCGCCAGAGCGCATTATAGCCTATTATGATCCTGCCTCCTGGAATCCTGGTGAGCTCATACAAGGGGCACGGGATCCTATTTATAATCTAAACAGAATAATTCGATTGCAAGCAGTAGTGGAACTTGTAACCAATGCAACGGCCCAGAGTTTGAGACTTATTGCACAACAGTTGGATGAAAGTAGAGCCGCCATTTTGCAGCTGAAAATGGGAATGGATTATGTACTTGCCAGGCAGGGAGGCCTATGTGGAGTCTTGAACTTGACAGGGAATGCCTGTTGCTTTAACATTTCTGATAATGGTGAGGCAATCCGTGTGTTGGCCACAAAGATGGAGAATATAGCACATGTCCCAGTACAAACATGGGAAGGATGGGATATGGGATGGCTCACCAATTGGTTACCTAATGTCACAGGACTCAAAGGGATACTATTGTCTTGCTTGTTTTTCTTGACAGTAGTAGTATTGGTTTTATGTATGATGCCATGTATCATTTCATGTTTTAGAAGTACAATTAGCAAGATGGTTTCAAATTAAACTCTACCTCATATCATGGCCCTATACAGAGCTTTACCTCAGGAATATGATGAAGGTCAAGCTATCAAGGACACTTGGGATGAAGGTCCTTGAGCTTGAAAGGGGGGAATGAGGCACCTAACCATAAGCCTGCATTTTTATCAAAGCTTCTATATATTTCAATCAAGGCTTGTATTTAAAAATGAGCTTAAAAAGGATTTTCAAATGTTTCATGCCAGGCAGAGAAAACCTTGGCCATTCTCCTAAGACAAGAGGGCCCCATTGATTTATAGTAGAAAAACAATTCTCAAAGTCATAAAAAGGGAGAATTACATATGCTGCCCCAAGGCTGAGAAAACACCATTAGGAATGGGGAAGATAATACCAATGTGCCTCCCAGTAAAATGAGCCAGATCTTCTTTCTAAGGTTCAAAGGCCAAGAGCAATGGAGAAGCATCTAGCTGGCTGTGAAAGGAGGGGTGCAAACTGAAGAGGCTTCTTTTAAAAGCTGTTTTACTGAGTTCCTTCCTTTTTACTTTGAAAAGCTTTATTCTTTTAAGAAGCTACCTATGATAAATGTATGAAATATATTAGCTTAAATATATTGGCTTAAATGTAATTATGCAAAGGATTTAAGGAATGCTAGATTCTTATTTCATATGGTTGTAAGAGTTGTATTTATCCTGAAATTAAGTCAGCCACCAGCCCCCCCCCCTGCCAGACAGAAGACGCCATCTAAGCAGTCTTGATATATAGTTGTCAGGCATTTTGTTTAGAAACATTAAATGAAGGAAATCTTTCAATGTTGATGTGAAACTCAAGATCCTTGACATCTGTTGAACATAAAAATGTAAGATTAAACATTTGTTTTAGAAGGCAATAGGGCAAGGAGGGCAAGAGGTGAGCTGGTAATTAAGATTCCATGTAAGATATATTATTACTTATATGTCATATATATAGCTCTTTGTCTCCCTTATAAGGGCAAGGAAGTGGGTGTATCTTTTGTGGGTGTATCTTTTGTGATTGGTTCTAGCAAACAGCCAATAGGAATTTCAACCAGGCTGATTGGACAGAGGCAGCCACAGGAGGAGCAAAGGGGGCTGGATTAAGGGAATATAAGTGCTGGCCAGAATGGCAGGAGGCCAGGCCAGAGCTTGGTAACCATGTACCACTGTGCCTCTTATTTATTTGTCTGACAAATAAATTACTATTTTAATTTCTCTATTGCTGCGTTGAATATTTCATTCCAGCTAAGCGTTAACCACAAGCAGGGTGCTACAAACTCTCAAGAGAAGGATTTATGAGCATTAGGAATGGAAACCATTCCATGTCAAATTGATTAGATATAGCTTCGCTCCTCACTTTCTGCATATCATGTGTCAATCTTTCCATGACAGCGAGATGCTAAAAACTCTTATAATAATTTCGTGGTCAAAAAAATCAGAGGACATTTTCCAGCCTCTGACTTTTGTTGATCTGACTGCAACCAAAAGGACATGGCTAAGATCTTTATGGAAAGTTAATTTAACAGTAATGATAACAACGACAAACAACAGCAACATAAAGGGAGGACAAGGGGCAGAAGATTTAGAGCTCTGCACAAAAGACCCAGGACTCAGCCCCACCACCCCTGCCCAGGCTACCTGCAAACACTCCTGGTAGTTATCAAGGTACCAAATGCTGGATTAGTCCTAGCAGCATGGCAGCCATCAAGGGAAACTTGCTCTTCCGTATGACCATCCCTGCCATGCAACAGATTGGGCGATCAGAAACCACCATGCTTCAGGTTCGAGGGGGCAGATGAAGTGCTGAAGGCCTGTCAGAACAGTACCATTTTCAGAAGGGTTCCCACTATGCAGCAAAAATGGCAGCATCTTGTAACAGCTTAAAGACACACTATCAGATGGACAGAATGTCATCCTGAGTTGGGTGCAGCAAGAGTTCTTTAGATTGTTGGTCCTAGTATAGGTGGGAGTTTCAGAAGACCAGCACAACTCCTCTGCAATGATCAGCCTAAACATGCACTTTCCAGAAGGGCAGTTAGTTCTAGGAGTCTGCTGAAGCAAAAATCAACAGTAGGCCTTGTGACACCCCTTAGAGACCGACCAGTTATGCCACGGAAGAAGACCCACCACTATTTTCCAGGGACAGTCCCTGTTTCTGATTTGATCTTGGAAGGTTCCACTATCCCTTAAAGGTAAAGGGACCCCTGACCATTAGGTCCGGTCGTGGCTGACTCTGGGGGTGCGGCACTCATCTCGCTTTATTGGCCGAGGGAGCAGGCGTACAGCTTCTGGGTCATGTGGCCAGCATGACTAAGCCGCTTCTGGAGAACCAGAGCAGCACACAGAAACGCAGTTTACCTTCCCGCCAGAGCTGTACCTATTTATCTACTTGCACTTTGACGTGCTTTCGAACTGCTAGGTGGGCAGGAGCAGGGACCAAGCAATGGGAGCTCACCCCATTGCGGAGATTCAAACCGCCGACCTTCTGATCGGCAAGTCCTAGGCTCTGTGGTTTAACCCACAACGCCATCCGCGCCCCACTATCCCTTAGGATGTCCCTATTTTCATTGTAGAATTGTTCGAAGGTATAGAGTTATGCAACCCCCGAGCCAAGGATATAAGCAATTATATAACCTTTAGAAGACATCTGAAGGCAATCCTGCATATGGAAGTATTTTAATGTTTAATGATTTATTATGTTTTTATGTAAGTTGGAAGCCACCCAGAGTGGCTGGGGCAACCCAGTCAGATAGGTGGGGCAGAAATAATAATATGATGATGATGATGATGATGATGATGATGATGATGATGATAGAATAGGACATCCCTATTTTCATCAGGAAAATGTTGCAGGGTATATGCAGCAGAAGTTTTCATGGACTAGTGCCCACTTCACCAGATGCATGCATCAGACTAAAATGGACAGGTGAATACATGAAAGCTCATCCCATAATAGAAGCTGCCAGTCCTTAAGCCTTAAAGTTCAATGTGTATAGTAGGGTTTTCTCCTGTCTTGTATCCTGTCTCCAGTGGTACCTTGGTTGTCGAACGGCTTAGCTCCTGAACAAATTGGCTCCTGAACGTTGTAAACCCGGAAGTAAGTGTTCTAGTTTATGAACATTTTTGGAAGCCAAACTTCCAACATGGCACCTGTGGCTTCCGCTTGAGTGCAGGAAGTTCCTGCAGCCAATCAGAAGTCACACTTTGTTTTTCAAACGGTTTTGGGAGTTGAATGGACTCCCGGAACGGATTAAGTTTGATAACCAGGGTACCACTGTACAGGACTGTCCTGTATGTATTTCATGTCTCCTCAATCTCTCTCTCTCTCTCTCTCTCTCTCTCTCTCTCTCTCTCTCCCAAGTTAGAGATTGTCTCCAAATGCAAGGCTGTGTGAAACCACATGCATTTAAGCTCTGGGTAGCCAAGCACAGACAGATTTACAAATTCGTGTGTGACAAATTCCAGAGGGGCTATCCTGTTAGGCTGCTATATTGGATTGTTTTAAAGTCACTTCAGCACTAAATGAAAAAGAAAAAGTCCCCCACCCTGTCCTGTATTTTGCCAGAACAAAGGTGGGAACCCTAGTACAGTAGTGGGTGGCAAAATTTAAGACAGCTTTACTAGGTCAGAAAAACAGCAGCAGCTGGGAATTCACAAAAGTGGAGTCCACTGGCCTACAAATAACACAGGCTTATGCAGAGGCATTTCCTCGCCTTAGCTTTACACGTGTGTAGAATGAAGTCGTGTTCTCCTAGGAAAAGCAGGCCTGTATTATCAGAGCTGGATGCCTGATTCAGCGGGAACAAAGTGCCTACTTTCTATCAAACGGTCTCAAGGTTGTTTTTCCTGCACAAACCGTTCTTGACACATTCTTAATGCAGCCTGAGTAAGCAGATTCTCCTAACGGTACCCGTTTCACACACTGTTTTCGCATTTCTTCACATGTATAAATCAATGTGTTTATCCACCACAGGCATCACAAGCCTTCAGTTGTCCCAGTGAGTGTAGATAAGATTGTTAGCATCTTTCCCAGTTCTACCTGATGAGCTCTGTGTATCTCGCTACCTTGCATATTCCACCCGCAGAAGCCTTGTCCTAAACAACTCGCTCTGTGGGTGTGGGTGTGGGTGTGGGTGGGTGTGTGGATGTGCAGGCGCACACGCTATATCACACCACTGACACAGGCTAAGGGCTCCTCCAGCAACCAATTTCTAGGGCACATTCATTCTGATTTGCTTGCATAAAGCTCAGCTGGCAGAGCATGAACCTCTTCATCTCAGGGTTGTGGGTTCGAGCAAAAGGATTCCTGAATTGCGGGGGTTGGACTAGATGACCCTTGTGGTCCCTTCCAGCTCTACAATTCTGTGGTTCTACATGGAGGTTAGACTGTATCCAATGTTGGTAAGCACTCGTTCTTATTTGTATGCAGTTGTTATTTTATTATATTTATATATTTTAAAATTGATATACCACTTGATTGTAAAACAAAGTAACGACCTCAAAGCCATTTTCAAAAAGAAGTGAAACGACGACAGTAAATATGATTTACCCGCAGTGTATTTATTTATACATCTTCCCATTAATCATTCATCTGTTCCACACTTTCCAATGTGTTTCCAAACTGCAGAGAGTCCTGGCTGTTCAGGTTTTTTTAATGTGGATTTGTTGCACTACTGCAACAGACACTTTAAAGGACTTTAATTGTGCAAACCAAAAGTTCTCTGCACGTTCTTGAATCCGTCCCACAAAACAGTGGTAGTCTGAAGGCAACCCCCTCCCCTCTGATTTGATTGGAGTAGGGAGCACTTTCATATACTGTAGTCAAGGAAGCATGTAGTAGCTGCAGTTCTTCACAGAGAACATTGTACATATTATCACTCAAACTGTGGATCACACCTCCAAAGCCTGGCTGACAATCACACATCCACCTTTAGAGGTTATTTTCAAACTATGCTGATGTTTTACGTGCACATCCTTCCCTTCCTCATTAGCTGAGTGTTGCAGCTCAATTGCAAATCTGGCTACAGTCTAGAATCATCAGGTGACATCCAGATTTTGTCAGACTCCAACTTCCATCACCCACAACGATGGTCAGAGGGAATGGGAGACATAGTCTCACTGCATCTGGAGAACACCACATGGGCTACCCCGATCTAAATTGACTTTAGAACCAGCAGGCAGGCAAGCTTATTCAAAGCCTCTGCCTCATCCCCTGTTATATCAATCATCCAAAAAAGATGTTATTTTATTTTATTTGGTGGCCCCAATATAACAGTGAAGCAAAGAGTTGCAGGTGCTTGCCACACCTTGGAAATTTGGAATAACATTGCAGCCTAGTGGTCAGAAAGAGCAAGTGAAGGTGGATTTCACATAAATGACTTCTTAATTCTCCCACTTCACATAATCAATGCTGGGCATTTTTAACATATCACAGAATCATAGAGTTGTTGAGTTGCCTCTGTCCTTCACATTTGAACCCATTGGTTCAGGACCTACTTTCTATCAAACTGTCTCAACCTGATTAGTGTGAGATATGAGTGCGATGGGTTGGCCTCATCAGTGGGAAAGATCATCATGTCTCACTGGTCAGCTACTGCCGCCCTTAAGCCAGGCAGCCCCCAGGCGATGAAGGGCTGACCCTCCACTGTCCACCTGCTTCAGAGGGTGCTTGGAGCTCAGAGTCTCACTCAACAAGCGGACTGAACTTCTGCACCAGGCAAAAAAGCAAAGAAACAACTCCTCTTGTGCTTAGCAAGCTTGAACATCAGGACTATGTACCCTGGCTTGTCTACTGACCAGTTGCAGGTCAACGACTGGCAGAAGACAGGCATCATTGACCGTGAACAGAAAACACTCAACGTTGACCTTGTCGCTCTGTAGGAGACCAGACTTGCCGCAAATGGCTGCCTCCAAAAGAACAAATAGATCAGTTCTTATATGTGTAATGTCCAAATAGAAGCTTTTTGTGTTCCACGTATGTCTTAGTGAATACAAGTCTCAAGCGTAACTACTTTAAGAAGCAGTACTCGCAAAAGATGAACTTTTCTTTGTAATGTTCCACAGCTGCCTTTGCAAAGTATGCAGCTGCTGTATGTAGGTATCAGACGAAGGATACAAAAGATCTTAACATAATCAAAATCCTACCATTTTCCAATTTCTAGGGTTTTGGGGGTCCCCACCCCCAAATTTATACAAACCAAGGAACTTGACCAGGCTGTCAGGAGGGTCCTGGACTGTGAACATCTATTCCTGCTGGGAGATTTCAGTGCCACAGCAATAAAACCATTAAAACAAGGTTACCAGGCGTCTCCATTTCCTGGGGGCAGTCCCCAGATTTACAAATCAGTCCCCATACAAACTCCATTGAAATTGAAAAGTGTCCCCGGATTCATTGAAAAAAATCAGGTAACCTTACATTAGGTAAAGGTAAAGGGACCCTGACCATTAGGCCCAGTCGTGGCCGACTCTGGGGTTGCGGCGCTCATCTCGCTCTATAGGCTGAGGGAGCCGGCGTTTGTCCGCAGACAGCTTCCGGGTCATGTGGCCAGCATGACTAAGCCACTTCTGGCGAACCAGAGCAGCGCACGGAAACACCGTTTACCTTCCCACTGGAGCGGTACCTATTTATCTACTTGCACTTTGATGTGCTTTCGAACTGCTAGGTTGGCAGGAGCAGAGACCGAACAACGGGAGCTCACCCTGTTACGGGGATTCGAACTGCCGACCTTCTGATCGACAAGCCCTAGGCTCTGTGGTTTAACCCACAGCGCCACCCGCATCTAACCTTACATTAAAAACCTGTTAAAAGAGTTCCTTGGGAAGACAGACTGGTTTTTAAACCACTCTGGAAACTGTAGCTCTGGAAAGGCATTAGGCTCTCTTCATAACTCTCAGCACTCTTAACAAACTACAGCTCCCAGAATTATTTTGGGGGAAGAAACCAGTACGGTTTATGGTGATATCACAGTGCTTTAAATGTATGGTGTGAATGTGGCTTATAATGACTCAGTCTGATACAACCCAGTGTTTAAAATAGCGCCTGGGAATCTGGTCAGGACTTTCCCTTGCATTGTGGACAAAAATCCCTCTCCGAACTGCTGTTTCCCCAGGGAAGGGAGCTGCTGGCAGCCCCCCCCCCCCCCTCAACCTCGGGGTCCCCTGCCTAATTCCTCTCCTCCCTTCCCTGCCAGGCTGCGGTTAAAATGACAAAACATAAATTTGTGCCTTTAAATGCGTAATCCAGTTTGGCACGGAGGCACCCAAATGTTGCAAGACCTTTAGGCAGGCAGCGGAGAAATTCCCACCCCGTGGAAAGGCAGAGCTTCTTGCAAAGCTGCCTGCCTGAGATAAGCCGTTCCTCAAACAGGCAATAGAGGGGGTGTTATCCTATCATCTTATCTAGGTCAGGAAAAGCCTCGCTTTCCGTGGGTCACTGAGCCTTTTGAAAGCCAGGTGGTGGTAACATTTCACGGAGAAAGCTAATTTAGCGCTCTCTCTCTCTCTCTCTCTCTCTCTCTCTCTCTATCCCTGTTTAGGAAGCTGATTGGATAATCTCACTTTCTTTGGAAAGGTTTTTTTAAACTCAGCTGGGTGACTCATATCATGTGATCCCTGCAAGTTTTAAACTTGCAAAGTGGTGCGACAACTGTAAGGGAAATTAAGGAGAGAACATTGACAGCTGACATGCCTTCCATGGATCTTTCGCCTAAACCAGAAGATTATATCTTGCAGGGTCCTGTTTTCAATCCAGTGAGTGATCATTTTTATTTTCTGCCTGCCCGGATGAGTTGTAGATACTGTTGGTGGGAAATACCCTAATTTCATAATCAAGAATAATTCTAAGGAAGGGGAGGGAGAGAGAGAAGGAAGGAGAAATAGTCTGCCATGCTACCTTTCTAGGTTTTAGTGGACAGCCTGGAAATGTGATTTTTTTAAAATAAAAAAAAGTTAACTAAACACCTGTTTGCTTCTGAGTAAGCTGTGGGCGGCCCATGCAGCCAGCTGAGGTTAAGGCTGCCAAATGTCTGGTTTAAAAAAAGAACCAGGATCTGCAGAAATTTACAAGCAGGACAAACTGCACTTGGCCACAGGTCAGAAAACTGTGTTGTTCATTATGTTACGTAAAGCTGATTTTAAATAAAGAACAGCTGAAGGGCCCAGCTCAAAAGGAGTGGCTTTTAAAATGGTAGGCTTGCCATTCCATTTTGTTTTTCAATTAGCCTTCCTCATGTGCTTCCAGCTGATGCTGAAACTCTTTCCCCCCCCTGCCCCCATCCATGCTGAAGCAATAAATTAATTGCATGACTGATTTGTCAGCCCAGAGAGCATCACCCCAGGCTCTGTGTTCTCCTGGCACTTAGAGAGGTCCAACTGCAGACATCCCGCACCAAGCCTGGCCTTCGTTTGCAGCCTCCCAGCTCTGCAAAGTGATATTGCTTGTGCCCTCCAGATGTTTTGGACTACAAGTCCCATCAGCCCCTGCATCATATGGCTCTGCCGGCTGGGTCTGATGGGAGTTGTAGTCTAAAACATCTGGTAAAAAGGTAAAGGACCCTTGACAATTAAGTTCAGTTGCAAACAACTCTGGGGCTGAAGTGCTCATCTCACTTTACTGGCTGAGGGAGCCGACGTTTGTCCACAGACAGTTTTTCCGGGTCATGTGGCCAGCATGACTAAGCCACTTCTGGCGAAACCAGAACAGCGCACGGAAACGCCATTTACCTTCCCGCCAGAGTGGTACCTATTTATCTACTTGCACTTTGACATGCTTTTGAACTGCTAGGTTGGTAGAAGGCAACAAAGCCGTCAAAGGCATCCCTTGGTCTCCTAATTGTTCTCCCTTTGCATTTGACTTGGGGTGGGGGAGGATTCCAGCGTCAAGAAACTCACCCATCTATTTCCTGACCTGGCAGAGGAGGGCAGCATTGGAACTCAGGATCTTGGTAGCCTTCAGGAGTGAATGGAGGACAAGCATTAGCTGGGATATGGTGTCTCGCTGCCATCTGACCAGCAGGCTCTGGATTCCAAAATCCGCAACCCCATCGCGGTTGGTTCACTCTTGGGGCATTTCTGGAGCATGTGCAGAGTGCCGGCTGAACCAAGCACCTCTGTAGCACTGGGCAGGAAGGGCATCTCGTTTGCTCAGCCAAGCCTTTAATACTTGACTCTGTGTGCGTCTGTGTCCATTTTTCAGATCGTTCCTTACATCACCTCCATCTTTGGCAGCTTGGCCCCCGGGAAAATGGTTTCCATCCAGGGAGCAACCCCATTGGAAGCAGAAAGGTAAAAATAAAATAAAAATCACATTGTTTAAAGAGAGGAGGACTGAGAGCTTTTGTCTTTCCAGTGTGTTAATCTTTCCGGAGGAAGGAGAAAGGAAAAGGGGAGAGGAAGGAGACTTTCCTGCTGAATCACGCCAAGGATAATGCCAAGGTTGCAGCTTCAATCCCCGTATTGGACAACTGCATATTCCTGCATTGCACAGGGTTGGACTAGATGATCCTTAGGGCCCCTTTCAGCTATACAGTTTGATAATTCTATTATTCTGCTTCTGGCATAAGTCATTTCCAAGAAACCACGTTGGGCACAAAAATGAGGGCAGCCCCCAGTCATTTGTCCCCACCAGAACTGGTATTTGAAAGCAGACTTCCTCTGAACATGGAAGTTCTCTGCCTCAGAGCCATGGATAAACTTCTATCGTCCTCGTTTTAAGTTAACGTCTGATCATTTTTAGTGCTCTGTTTAATTTGTGTTTTAATCTCGTGTGTGCTTATTTTGCACAGTATTTTCTGTTGTAAGTTGACTTATTTTGGCATAAAGTGATGGGGGGAAATGAATGAATGAATAGCAGTGAGCACCTCTTGCAGCAGTGAATTCTGTGAATTAGCTCTGTGAAGAAGTCCGTACATTTTTCTGTCTAGTACCTGCTGCTACCCACAGTTTTGGCCATAAAGGTCTTAATCAGCACAGGTCATTCTGGCTCCCTTAACCACCTTCTGTCCAAACCTCAGACTCCTCCAAATAAATCAGTTGGTAAACTCAAAACAGTATTTTGCCAGCTCCATATGAAATTTAAGAATAGTTGCAGGGTGCTAAACAACAGGTGCTAAAAACATATTTAACACAATTCCAGTACAGATGCAAACTGACTAAGAAAGATCTTGGAAGAGGAGAGTCTTCAGTAGGTTCTGCAAAGACAATTGATTATGTAATACAAGTCGATTTATTTGTAATAACCTTGACTTTGCTTTATGTTCTGTGATCTATATTTCACTGAATGAAACAGGTTTTTTTGTTTGATGTCCTCCATTTAAAAAATAATAATGAAAGGAATTCACTTCTTTAAATTATTCTTCCTGCTCCCCCCCCCCCCCCTCTTGATTCAGGTTTCAGGTTGACTTCCAGGCCGGCTCCAGCTTGGCACCGCGGGCTGATATTGGCCTCCACTTCAACCCCCGGTTCCGCTCGCGTCCCTACACAATCTGCAACTCTCTAAGCAACGGCCTCTGGATGGAGGAGGTGAAATTCCCCCACCTGCCCTTGAAAAGTGGCGACTCTTTCCTACTGCTGTTTCTCTTTGAACAAGATCACGTGAAGGTGAGGAGGTTCACAGAAGAGATGCCTGGCTGCTGGTCCAGGCAAAAGGCCCATCTAGTTCACAATCTTGTTTTCACAAGCTAGAGTTTGTGTTTCTCCTCCTCAGGTGAGCGTAAATGGACAGCACTATCTCCAATACATGTTCAGCTTGCCACTGGACCGAATGAACACGCTGAGAATATCTGGCGATGTCATCCTGAGAGCGATAGCCTTTTTCCCTAAAAATGTACGGCAATGTATTGAGCACTTTTTGAATCTCTGTTTAAAATATACATATTGGGGGGGGGGCGGTATGAGGGAAACATCAACCGCTGAGGTTAATAATGAAAGTATTTCTTCAATCCAGACTCATATAAATTAATATGAGTGCATATATCCAAACAGGTATCCAAATAGGACTGCCTAGAAAGGGCAGTGAGATGATAGAATCTTAAGAGTTGGAAGGGACCCAGTGGTCATCTAGTCCAACCCCCAGCAAGGCAGGACCACTGAGGCATGGGGTGTTTATACTTCCACATATTTCATATTCTGTTAAGAGTCAGGGCAGTTCAGCCAATATGTATGCAAGTATTAATGCCTAAGAAGTTAATAAAATTAGGATCCAGAGTGGGGTTTTCTCCTCCCTCCCTGATATCAGAACTCCGTTTTTTTGCGAACTAAGGCGATTAGCAGTAGGTTCTATAAGTATTTATTGATGCAAATGATATAGAATTATTATTTATTTTTTTTAAAAAACCGAACTTTCCTGAGGAGAAAATTTAGAAGGAAAGCGAGTGTGACAAAGGAAGCAAACTACATCATGGGAGAGGCCTACTTCCCAAAGTGTTCATCCCACCTTTGACCTGTAGGTGGAGCTGTCACCCAACCAGAAAGCCCTGTGGTGCCAATGGTGGCTCGCTCACTGCCACAAGTTGTGGGGATGTGGCTTCTAGCTGGGATATCTGTAAAAAGAATGGGAAAACTCAAGGACGAGGCGGCCTGCCACGTGGCTAGTAAATGGAACCACAGGCAGTGTATTTCTGATTTGTGCTGGCTGGGGAGAGTTAAACACTGGGGGAAGGGGCTTTGGGTTCCTGCAGGCATTTGGTTGGCCACTGTCAAAATAGGATGTTGGAGATCAACAACAGTCTCCCCCAACTGGGCACCCTCCTGATGTTTGGGACTAGAAAATGGCTAGGGCTTAGGGGAGTTGTAGTCCCAAATATGTGGAGAACCTTAGTTGGAGGAGGCTGCTGTGTGCTGTCTTTGGGGCAATAAATAAACCAGACCCACATCCCATTGAGGCTTCCCAGCCCCATTCCTGCAAAAAAATAATAATAATCCAGGTTTATGCAAAGCTTCAAACACTTGCATTTTGAATTATGCAAGGGGAGTGGTTTGCATAAGATGCTAAGGGAAGCCATGGGGCTGGGAGAGTGCCCTGGGTATTCCCCACATTGGAAGCTCCTGGTGTCAGATTTACAACCTGTTGTTGATCCGTGCTGTGTCTTGTTCTGTCCTCTCTCTCTTCTTGTGTGCAGCCTTTTGATATCTACAGAACAGAATACCCTGTTGCCCCAGTAAGTATATATTTATTTATTGAATTTACATTCCTCTTTGCTCCCCACAAAGCCCACGGTGACAAGCAGAGGTAGTATTTTAAACAGTAATCTCCCTCTTGGATTACTGCAATGTGCTCTATGTGGGGCTACCTTTGAAGGTGACTCAGAAGCTACAACTAATCCAGAATGTGGCAGCTAGACTGGTGACTGGGAGCAGCCACCAAGACCATATAATACCAGTCCTGAAAGATCTACATTGGCTCCCAGTACATTTCTGAACACAATTCAAAGTGTTAGTGCTGACCTTTAAAGCCCTAAACAGCCTCAGCCCAGTATACCTGAAGGAGGTCCAGCTCCAAGGGCCTTCTGGCGGTTCCCTCACTGCGAGAAGTGAGGTTACAGGAAACCAGGCAGAAGGCCTTCTTGGTAGTGGCTCCCGCCCTGTGGAATGCCCTCTCAGCAGATGTCAAGGAAATAAACAACTATCTCACTTTTAGAAACAGGTAGGTAGCCATGTTGGTCTGACGTAGATGAAACAAAATTTAAAAAATTTCTTCCAGTAGCACCTTAGAGACCAAGTTAGTTATTGGTATGAGCTTTCGTGTGCATGGGTAGCATGCCGTCTAATCAAGCAGTGCGTAAGTTTGTGTGTGAAAGCTCATACCAATAACTAACAGTTGGTCTCTAAGGTGCTACTGTGAGGAATTTTTTAATTTTGTTTTGACTTTTAGAAGACATCTGAAGGCAGCCCTGTATAGGGAAGCTTTTAATGTTTGATGTTTTATTGTGTTTTTATATTTTGCTGGAAGAGAGTAGCTGGGGCAACCCAGTCAGATGGGCAGCATGCAGTCTAATCAAGCAGTGCATAAGTCTGTGTGTGAAATAAATAGTAAATAAACATTGGGGAAGCACCACAGAACAGCTCATAAAGGGGGAATATGTGGGTGGTCCTGCGCAAACCCACTAATAATGCACTATTATGACATCTGTGACATGTTGCAGAAGATATCCCCACCCCACTAAAAATAACATCTTCAATAGTCCCAGTCTCCCTCTCCCGCCTCCTGCCCAATTCCAGTCCCATTTTCAAGCCAGTGCATAGGAGTCTTATCCTGATTTATCTCCCCCCCCCCCACTTTCTTTATTTCTTTCCACAGCATCTGTTCAAGAGCAGAGCCGTTTTGGTGAGTCTAAATACACCCGTTGCCTTTATTTTCTCCAGTGGCTTGGTGGGGTAGCTTCTCCAGCAGCTAATTTGCTCCTTGCTCTTTCTCTCCCTTTTCAGGAAGTCCCCCTTTCCCATCTGCTCCCTGAGAGCCTCAGGCCGAGAGACACAATGACAGTGAGAGGCTTGGTGTGTCAGGACCCCAAAGAGTAAGTAGAACACACACACACACACCCCTATCCACCCCCCTTTGCACTTGCTGCCCACTCTTTTGTGGTAGATCTTACAGTCGGGGCTTGGCAAACAGGGAGAAAAATAAATGCAAAACTCTATTCTGTATGATGTAGAAATATAAGGAGCTGCTTTATAAGTCAGACCGCTGGTCCAGCTAGCTCTGTATTACTGTGTGTGATACAATTTACTACCCACTCTCCACCCTAAGGTGGAATTGTTTCCCTTCTTTCCTTTCCTTTTTCCTTATTTCCTTGTTCCCCCACTTCTCTTTTCTTCTCTTTCCTTCCCCCCACCTCTCCTTCTCTTTCTTTTCTTTTCTTTTCTTTTCTGTGGTGTCCTTTATCTCATATACCCGTCTTGGTTATTACTGTTATTACTATTGGTTTTGTTTTAATGCACCTCTCTCCATTGGTTTGCTCTGTGTGTGTGTGTGTGTGTGTGTGTGTGTGTGTGTGTGTGTGTGTGTGTTGCATTTTGCATTTACAGTTGTACCTTGGTTTTCAAACGCCTTGGAAGTCGAATGTTTTGGTTCCTGAATGATCGAAAATTGGAAGTGATTGTTCCAGTTTTCAAAGGTTCTTTGGAACCCAAACGTCCTACATGACTTTTGCAGCTTCCGATTGGCTGCAGGAGCTTCCTATAGCCAATCAGAAGCTGCGCCTTGGTTTCCGAACATTTTGGAAGTTGAACGGACTTCCTGAATGGATTCCATTTGACTTCCGAGGTACCACTGTATTGCTCGTGTGGTTTCTCATGGACGGCATAAGGGTGTTTGAGTGTGTGGTCACATCTAAGGAAAAGTGCTGTCTTCCTCCCATTTGCTTTCAACCTTTTGTTGTTGGGGCAACTCCTCCTCCCCCCTCGCAAAAAAGCAATGACGAGACAGCACTAAGATGTCTGAACTACATGACAATGACAAAGAAGGCTATCTGAGCTTTATTTAATTAAGAAAACAGATAAAAAAATGGAACAAATGCTTGAGTCCTAGAACTTTGGTTCCACCTTGGAGACCATCCCAAGGAATCCAGAACAATTCAAGAATCCCGAGATAAATTTGGATGCGGAGGACGACAGCTTTGGAAGGCCCCCTTCCCTTGCAGCCTGTTTCCCAAATTACCTTTATTAACAGATCCAGCCTTGGTGACTCTTCCAGGTTCTGCATCAGCTTGAAGAAAGACCCTTCCCACATCTCCTTCAGCTTCCGCGTTTGCTTCATGGACCAGACAGTGTCATGGCGCTCATTTTCGGACAGAGGCCAGGAGTCTGGGGGGACAGTGGCCGAGGGCTTCCCCTTCCACCCCCAGCGATACTTTGAGGTAAGAAAAGACGTTGGCCGTCTTAAGTTCCAGTTTCCCAGGAAACATCAGACAGGCCTGGTTCACGTGATATACTGAGAAATATGCTCAGGGAGGCAGTGGTGGTGTCAGGGTTAGAGTTGTGGTTAGACTAGGAAATGGGAGACCAGAGTACTATTCCCCACTCAGCCACAAAGCTCACTGGGTGTGACTTTGAGGGCCAGTCACTCCCTCTCAGCCTGGCCTGCCTCACAGGGTTGTGGTGTGTTGAGCATAACATGGGAGCGGGAAGGAGAACCATGTAGGAAAACCTTGGATAATTGTCTTTTTTTATCCTTGAAATACACATATATTCTAGTACACCCTAGAATAGCAAGTTCATTCACCACTAGCCCTCCCTTTTGCCCCTCCTCACTCCCTCCGCAAGGGTTGCCAAGTCAGGTGCACGCAGGGAAGGAGCCGAGAAGTTTATGAGCTACATTGCTAAAGAGTTTTATTTCTAGTTACGCAGACAGAAAATAAACATGCATGCTCTCTCTGTGAAAACAGAGAGCAACTGAAACAAAGGAACAGGAAACCAGTAACATCACATCCGTCTCCTGTCTTCCGTGAGACTTCCAATAGTCTGGAATGCCTCTGGAATGCAAAACAGAGTCTTGTGAGCACTGCACAGTGGCATAAACAGAAACCAACATCCCAGACCCTGAGATTTCAGGGCCCAGACCTGAGATCTAGGGACAGCCCCTGGTGAAGTCATGGGGGGGGGGGCTCTGCTAATTCGTTCTCTGTGCTCCTTCCCACCCCTGAGCCCTGGAGATGGAAGTTAACTGGGAGAGGGGAGGAGGGCAGACCTTCCCCCTCCCCGAGTGTCTATGCTATAGTTTTCTCTGCATGCATAAACCCTTATTTATTAACATGATTGTCCCTTAGGCCTGTCTGAATAGGAATCACAGAATTGTATACAGTTGGAAAGGGACCCCTTGGGTCATCTAGTCCAACCCCCTGCAATGCAGGACAAACTGTCCCTGGGTGGGCTCAAACCACCAACCTTCTGCTTAACTGCCAGGTGCACCGACCCATTGCACCACAGGAGAGAAAGGTCTTAGCCTGTCTATGGGAGGATATGGGAGGATAACAAAGAAAGAGCCATTCCAGCCTCTCTTGAGAGGGAATTTGGGAGCAGCCACAGAAAAGGCTCATTCTCAGGTCCCCACTAACCATGACTCTGATGTTGGTGGGACTGAGAGGATGTGCTCAACCAAGGATGTTAGCACTTGTTTGGGGAGGTACAGCCTTTCAGGCTGCCTGGACTCCAAACAAAAACATGTGGACACATGAGAGCACCCACCCTATAATAATGCTTGGGAGAAAAGTTGGACTTTGTGGCACCAGCCCCCTGGAATGCCCTTCCTTAGATGTGACACAACACTAAGAGCCCATGCTCAAGTTGCAGTATGCTTTGCCCCGGGGACAGAACGTAAGAAGAGATTCTTGCATTAGGCCAATGGGGTTGGATAAGGTTCTTCTGTAGAGAAAATGTCCTTTCACTCGCTCATAGGGTATTGCGAGTCGTATAGGGATGTGCCTTTCCTTTTTGATTTTGGTGGCTCTTGTTTATGATGGTCAAGCCAGACCTTTTGAGGTCAGTTTTCCTTTTTAGGCGCTCAACCACTGCCACGATGTCCTTTCGTCTATCAGGTTAAAATGAGCAGATAACAGCAAAGGTTGCTAGATCCATAGTAGGGGCAATCAGAATAAGGGCCACTAATTGACTGCTGATTCAGGACTTTAAATTGTGCTCTTATATCAAATATCCTTTTCTGTGTATAGTGTAATGTTTTACTGTTGCTATGGCCATTGGCTAATGCAAATAAAGTTTTATCTATCTATTCGGCCAATGGCCAATCTCGTCCAGCACCCTCTTCCGACAGGCGGCCCCAGCCAACCATTTGTGGTCCTTGGACACGCCTTCCTCGCTAATGCCTTTTTCTCCCCCAGCTGCTCTTCCTCTGCCAAGAAGACCACCTGCAGCTGGCCCTGAATGGGACCCCCCTTGGTCCTCGGTGCATCCCTCACCCCGCCACTGACGCCATCACGGAGCTGGCTGTGGAGGGAGACGTTGTACTTTACAGCACCCAGGTTCGGTCTTCTCTTCCGAATTGCAGCGCAGCTGCTTTGAAGATCCAAAGATAAGAACTGACAAAGACAAGCAAACCCATGGACCGTTCCTGGCATGGATTGCTTCAGAAGAAGCGCATGTCTGAATGCTCCGCACGCATAAAAGCTCCCCCACCCAGCCTATAGCATTGCAGAGATGCTGAGTCTCCATTCCATCTCCCTTCTGCTAGCTTTCCATGGGCGGGAAGTTTTTGGTGTCGGGGGAGCCATTTCTTTTCACGGTCTTCTCACACAGACCCACCCACTCACTCGCCATCTGCCTTATGAAGTAGCAGGAAGACCATATTTTCTCTTTCTGCGCTGAATGTTGGTTTCCTTGGAGGAACTGCAGGACTTGAAGCTGTTGCTCCTCCCCTTCAGGAGAAAATATATGCTGTGACCATACATCACCCTCCTGTTTTAAATCTCTATAAGCATTAATAAAAGCACATAGTGTATACCATGATTATTATTTTTTATGCCATCCTGGCCTTCAAAGAAACTTAGTAGCAACAGGAATTAAAGAATTACAGAGCTGGAAGGGATCCCAAGGGTCATCTAGTCTGACCCCTGCAGTGCAGGAATCTCAAAACACAGTCCCCCCATCCAATTTGAAACCATATGAGACCCTGCACCAACCTATTAGTATGTATTTCATTAAATCTATACACAGGCTGATAGTTGTTGCTTTTCAAACAAACGCTCAAAACAGTCTACAAATATATAAAACCATAAAATTATCATTAAGAAAAACCAACAACAATAGTTTAAGACTTTCTAAAACCAGCAATAGACTAAAAACAGATCAAAACTCACACCAACTTTCTAAACATCTGGATAGGGTTGTGCTCGTAACACTAGAAGTCATGGACATCGGATGTGGCTGAAGGTTGGAAGATTCAGGACAGATAAATGAAAATTCTTCTTCAATCAGCACATTGTTAAACTGTGGAACTCCCTCCCACAGGAGACAGCCACCAACTTGGATGGCTTTAAAAGAGGACTGGGCAAATTCACGGAGGAGAGGACAATCAAGTTTAGTGTTGATTTTAATTATTTTTGCATGTTTTAAGTACTGTACTGTAGTTGTTTTCACGGATAATTTCTGTTGCTGCATTATTTTTGTAAACCACATTGAAATTTGGGGGAGGGTGTCACAGTCAAATGGTATATACATTTTATTACCAGTAAATAAATAAAGTTATTGGGCCATTTCCTCTGATATGAAGGAAGTCTGGGTGGCCTAGTTGAGAGAGAATGAGAATTGGGGGGTTACTTGTCAGATCCAGTTAGCAGCAGGGCTAACAGTTAGCATCAGGCGCTGCTGTTTCTCCTGATTTTAAGACGTTTATCTGTAAAAAAGAACAGCCACCATGTGAGAACAAACACGGAAATTTGATAACAGGTTAATAACAGTTTCTAATCTGATCTGGCCAGTTGCAAAAGGTCAGGCTGGAAACAAGAGCTCCCTTGACTCTGGGCGATTGTGGCATTGGGAGGTGGAGATGGGTGTCACCTGATTTTTATTTGATGCACAGCTTCTGCGACAGGCGAACAATGCATCCATTACAAGTCCTCTTCCTGAATTATGCACTCTGGTAGTCGGGGAGCAACGACAACACTTGGAGGTTGCTTCCGCACGACTTAAGAAACTGAATTGTCCGGAAGCTGTGTTTACCTGAGCTCAAATTCTCTCCGTGACAACGGGTGCTTTCACAGGTCTGATATTGCCTTTTGGAAAGAGAGGACTATAGTGTTTGGCCATACTTGTAATGATTTACAGACACGCTTGGTGGAGGTTCAACTAGAACTGTCCCAGAATCCAATGCTCCTGCGTGTGGTGTCCAGAGAAGATACTGGTGGCTTTTTCTAGGGTCCTAAAACTCAGAATTGCAGAGTTGGAAGGGAGAAATTGCTCAACCCTCACCAGTGTATTCAGTGCTATTCTTCTAGAAAAAAGAGGTGCTGGAACTCACCATGAACACCTCCCTTGTTCTCTCAGAATAGCAATGACGCCCACCTGAGAGGTGCTGGGACTGAGTTCCAGTGAGTTCCTGCTGGGGGGAAAGGCCCTGGGTGGATTCTTCCTTTGACACAGAGACTCAGCATCACCAGCAAGGAGCAAGAAGAATCACTGCTAGCTCAGACATCATCAGAGTGTATGCAAAGTCATTGTTGTTGTTTAGTCCTTTAGTAATGTCCAACTCTTCGTGACCCCATGGACCAGAGCACTTCTGTCTTCCACTGCCTCCCACATTTTGGTCAAACTCATGCTGGTAGCTTCAAGAACACTGTCCATCTGTCGTCCCCTTCTCCTTGTGCCCTCCATCTTCCCCAACATCAGGGTCTTTTCCAGGGAGTCTTCTCTTCTCATGAGGTGGCCAAAGTATTGGAGCTTCAGCTTCAGGATCTGTCCTTCCAGTGAGCACTCAGGGCTGATTTCCTTAAGAATGGAGAGGTTTGATCTTCTTGCAGTCCATGGGACTCTCAAGAGTCTCCTCCAGAACCATAATTCAAAAGCATCAATTCTTCGGCGATCAGCCTTCTTTATGGTCCAGCTTTCACTTCCATACATCACTACTGGGAAAACCATGGCTTTAACTATATGCAAAGTTAGGAATTAATAAATAATAATAATAATAATTTGCCCTATTGTACATCACTTCACACTTACATTGAACCACATCTGGCATTTAATACCCAGTTAAGAGAGAACCTTTTGGAGTTTAGAGAGTGCTCTTGTGCAAAGGTCTGCTTGCAGAATTCCTACAGGCATCTGGTCAGCTACTGTGAGACCAGGACACCGGACTAGATGGGCCAAGGGCCTGATCCAGGATGCTCATCTTATGTTCTTATGAATTCCTTTCATTTTTACTGTCCACAAATAATTCTCAGTACCCAGTGCCAGTGTGAGAGCCAGTGTGGTGTAGTGGTTAAGAGCGGTAGTCTCGTAATCTGGAGAACCGGGTTCGAGTCTCTGCTCCTCCGCATGCAGCTGCTGGGTGACCTTGGGCCAGTCACACTTCTCTGAAGTCTCTCAGCCCCACTCACCTCACAGAGTGTTTGTTGTGGGGGAGGAAGGGAAAGGAAAATGTTAGCCGTTTTGAGACTCCTTAAAGGGAGTGAAAGGCGGGGTATCAAATCCAAACTCTTCTTCTTCTTCTTCTACCCTTAACATACTACAGTTCCCAGGATTGGGGGGGGGGGGCGGAGGGGAACCATGACAGTTTAAAGCGGTTTTGTGCTGCTTTAAATGCACAGAGCTGATGGGGTCTCATCACCTAAGCATATCAAGTCAAAATTATTTATGGGGAAACTCTAAAACGGGGACATGTTTACTTCTGATACCCAAGACGTATGTTGTGCACTTTACCTCATGACAGCAGCCAGCACAGCACAAGTCAAGCCATCAACGGGAGTTCTGTACGCAGTCCATTTACACACCTGGATCACTCGGGATTGATGTGCTTCCAGTCACAGCCAAGAATGTCTCTCCCTGCGTGCAAAGGACACGCTTCATTTACTCTATTCAAAGAAACGCTGTTGTTCCGGCGTGTTTATAAAAGTTGGCGGGTTGAATTTTGACAGCATAAAAGCCTGCTGTAAGGACGGCTCCGGGTTTAAATTTCAATTCTGTAATGTGTTGCAGAGTTACTGGGGACAGACGTTACTTTCGCCCTGTCACCACAGCCTTGGGAAGGGTCAAATTGCTTGCCCATGGAGCACTTTGAAGAACACAAGAAGAGCCAGCAGGATCAGACCCACGGCCTATCCAGCAGGATCAGACCCGCTGGCCTATCCAGCATCCTGTTCTCACAGTGGCCAACCAGATGCCTGTGGGAAACCTGTGAGCAGGACACAAGAGCCCTCGCCCTTCTGTGATTTCCAGCAGCTGGTATTCAGAAGCGTGGCTCCCTCCAAATTTGGAGGCAGAGCATAGCACTGTGTCTGTGCCTTTGACAGCCCTCTCCTCTATGAATTTGTCCAATCCTCTTTTAAAGCCATCCAAGTTGGTGGCCATCGCTGCCTCCTGTGGGAGGGAGTTTTATTGTTTAACTAAGTGCTACCTGAAAAAGTCCAACATTCAGCTTCACTGATTGCCTCCGACTTTCAGAGTTATGAGAGGTGGGAGATTTTAGTCAGACTATCAGCTTTCATTGTGCAATGCATAATTTTATAAACTTCAATCATGTCACCTCTTACTCGTCTTTTCTATAAATTAAAAAATACCAATTGCTGCCACCTTTCCTCATGGGAAGTCTCTCCATTCCCCTTTTCCAATTTTCTGTAAATACATATTGTCTTAATATTGACTGATGTTTCACTGGTGTACGACACCCAGATATTTTATATGGCAGTACTGACATAGTTTTATAAATAAATAAAGTAAGCAAATACTGTCATCCGCCCTTGGTGGCCAGCCATGCTGGTGTGGGAGGAAATTACTTTGTTTGGTTAAAAAAGAAAAGGAAAAGGAAAAAAGACCTTTTCTATAAGCATGGACTATATTTTCTCTTCTTCTAAAAAATACTAGTAACCATAAGAGCTATGTTTTGCTAATACTTATGTTAGGTTCCCAGCTGTTGTTGGACTACAGCTCCCATCATCCCTGACCGTTGGTCCTGCTAGCTAGGGATGATGGGAGTTGTAGTCCAACAGCAGCCAGGGGCCCAAGTTTGAGAAAATACAGTTGCTGTGCTGTTCCCCAACAGCCAAGAAAGTATCACAATGGTTTGCAAAAAGAGAAAGCCCCATCTGTTCTTGCTAAGAGGAGACGGGGCCAGTCCTCCCAAGAAGCAGATTGAAGCAGTTGACATGGGGGGCAGATTCCCACAGAGTGGGGCCCCCACAGGTGCCATGCCTGCCCCAACAACCCTGCTAAGTCAGGCTTTGGCAGTGGGGTCATAGGGGATTGCCATCTTCCCATTTCACCACCTAAGGTCAAATGGGAAGGTACCACCCTGTGTGCCCTCCCATTGCCACCCCTCCCTCATTTACCAGGATTTTGGGGAGCTTGAGCACAAGATCTCATTGGGTTCCCATGAGATTTTGTGGGGCTCTCATGAGATCTTGCCAGAACTTGGAATTTGCCATGGTTGCTTCTCCTCACTTCTCTAGCAGTGGTGGAATAGGGACATCTCTTGGATTCTCACCACCTGAGGCAATTGCCTCAGTCTGCCTTATGGACCGGCCAGCTGAGGCTGCCCCTGAGACGAGAGCATGCAAATTTGCAAGCATTTTTTTTTTTTTATTGAAGGAAATCTAAGACACCTGGCCAACCTCAAATCTAAGACACTCAGGCCACCTTCTGTGATAAGAGTATTTCAGTCACATGAATGGACTTTCCCTGCCAACGTCTTTGCATTCTGAGGAGGTTGTGCCAGAAAAGACAAAGACACACACACACTGCCCATAGTTCCCTTCTCAAGATGGGCTGAGCTTCTGGCATCTGAGCAACCCATTAAAAAAAACAAAAAACTAAATACGTGGCAACCATTGCACCATCTTACCCTTTCAGCCTGAAACAGAAAACAAAATGGCGCCCTGGCAATGGAGGTGGGCGTGGCCTTTGTCTCCATTTCCCATTGAAGCGCTCTTTCTCCAGGGCGGGGCTTTGCTCCTTATATCTGTGCCTGGCATAACAACCAGACACAGTCTAGATCCCAGCTGTTCCAAAGACCATGTCTGTCTCCTGGGTGTGTTTCCTTTTGCCACTGGCTTTTGTGCTGGCCTGGGGAGAACCACCCCAAGGGGAAGAGCAACAGTTTAGACGTCCACCCCCCCCTCCAAGCCGCGAACAAATTGCAGCAGCCCTGCAGGCAAGCCATGGCGTTTGGGCAAGGCAACGCAAGGCGATGGAAGACCAGGCTGTCAAAGCTCACGAAATGTTTGTGGAGCACTTGAACAAGAAGCACAACAGCAAGTACCAGAAAGCGCCAGGAGAGGTGACCCACATTATGGTGGAGGTAAGACTGGAAGTGATGCCAGACAGCATTTGCGGTGTATTGGTTAGAGCAGGGTTTCCCAAACTTGGGTCTCCAGCTGTTTTGGGACTACAACTCCCATCATCCCTTGCTAGCAGAACCAGTGGTCAGGGATGATTGGAACAGCTGGAGACCCAAGATTGGGAACCCCTGGGCTAGAGTGTTGGACTGGGACCTGGGAGACCAGGGTTCAAACCACCACTCGACCATGAAACTCACTGAGTGTGACCTTGGGTAGACGCTACCCCTCAAACTTACCTGCCTCAGAGGGTCACTGTGGGTATAAAACAGGGAGGAGAATGTACGTTACCTAGAACATCTTTGAGAAAAAGATGGGATAAATAATAATGCTGGCTAACCCTGGGTCACCAGGGCAAGGTGAGCAGAGCTGTAATCATACTTATTCCTGCACCCCAAAATCCAAATCTGAATCCCATCACTCCCATGGTGTCGTCCCCTGCCCCCTATGGAGTATATTCATAAATATCCCATCATTCAGAGACTCCCTAGAGTCTTTTCTGTCTATCTCCTCAGCTAGCCAATCACAGCTGTGAGCAGCCAGGCCATATTCACACCATACATTGAAAGCGCTATGATGCCACTTCAAACTGTCATGGCTACCCCCAAAGAATTCTGGGAGGTGTAGTGTGTTCTGAGTGCTGAGAGTCCATGGTGTAGCATGGGTTGCCAGCACCCAGGGCAAGGCAAGTGTAGCACACACCCCCCCCGCAGTGGACTGGGCAGGTGTAATGGGGGGACATGCAGATGAAGGAGCACGTGGGGGGTGAACAGAGCTTGCCTCCCACAGGCTTCTTGCCCACTGCCTCCATCCACCTGCCCACTAGAGCAACCCGCCTGCCGCCACACCACACCACACCACACCACAGCGGCCAAGAAGGTATAATTCCCAGATTGGCTTGACAACCAATCCCTCTTTGCAGGGAACTCTGGGAATTGTAGCTGTGTGAGGGGAATAGGGGAATGCCTAACAACTCTCAGCACCCTTAACAAATTACAGCTCCTCTAATTTTTTGGGGAAAGCCACAACTGTGGTATCACAGTGCTTTAAATGTATGCGGTGAATGTGGGCTTAGCAATGCAAGAGCTGTCATTATTTAGCAGCTAACTGAACTCAGCTTCGTTTCCTAGAGCTCCAATCTGCTCCATCCCAGATGGGATGGGATTTGCTGGCCATAGTGATGTTTGGGACTGGGGCCATTATTATTATTATTATTATTATTATTATTATTATTATTATTATTATACCGCCCCATACCCGGGCTTGAACCTGTGGCTCTGAGACTAAGAGCCGCATGCTCTACTGACTGAACTATCCAGCTCTATTACGGTAAATGGTTCAAACTGTAGGCATTTTTACTCAACTACCCAACTGTGCCAACTTCTGTAGCTTCTTCCCACCTTTACACCCAGGAAAATTTGCACGAAAAACCCTTATTAAGACGATGAGGATGGGAGGCATAGGAGCAAGGCCACTTAAGAATTTGCTTGATTTCTCCCTCCAGAACACGATGGGACGCATTTACCACCTGAATTCAGTGCTGGTGAAGGCCGAATGCAGCAAGGACCAGGCGGAGGGGGATGCTGAGATCTGTGAAATCCCACTAGATGCCAAGGTGAGGAAGAGGCCTCTTATTACAAGGTTTTAAAATGGGTCTGATGAAGATAAGGGACTGGGTCGCGGGGCTGTAGCTGCCTTTTACAGGGCCTTCCCGGTGGCTGCTCCCAGACTTTAGAACTCCCTCCCTAGAGAAGCCAGAATGTCTCCCTCCTTGTTGTCCTTCCGCAGGCAGGCAAAGACTGTTTTGTTCCGACAAGCCTCTGTGTGTTTGTTTGTTTGTTTGTTTGTTTGTTTGCTTGCTTCCTTGTTTGCTTGCTTGTTTAAAAAGGAAAAGGCCTTTAATAGTGCTGTGCTGTTTTTCGTGTCTGTATTTTAACAAATTTGTTTTTAATATTGTTTTAATTCTGTTAAGAGTTTAATTACCGGTACTTTGTAACAGCTACCTTCAACAACAACAGCAGATGCCGGTATATGGCATAGTTGAACTGGGAAGACCTTGGGAGTCACTCACTGGCAGCCCTGTGAGGTTGGATTGTTCCTGCTGCCTTTAGGCCTGATCCACACACTGCTGGTCTGAGGCCAACACTTCTGATTCATTACTGGTGGGAAGCCCCTTCACACTCCGAAATGTGGTGTGTGTTTCTAAGCACACATTCATGTCTCAGCTACAGTGGGATGGGGGACACACACACACACACACACACACACACACACACACACACACACTTTTTTGACCCAAGGGCCACACTTCCTAGTGGGCAACCTTCCAGGGGCCGCATTCCAGTGTCGGATAGGGCAGGGAGCAAATGTAGGCAGAAGGTGCAATTTCAACCATGCAAATGTCATGGCGTGTCAACACAAGTCTTACTCAGAATAGGCCCACTGAGGTTAAGGGACATGACTATGGCAAACTTGGGTTCATTCATATGAATGGGTCCTACTCTGAGTAGGACTTAGCTGAGCTCTGTTCAACGGCACAGTAAATGGTGGGTTCCTCTTCTCCGCTGGAGGTACTAGTAAACTCTGTAGTTCAGGGATGGCAAACTGGTGGCCCTCCAGAAGTTGGAGTCCACCAATATATGGAGGGTGGACTAGAAGATCTCTCAGGTTCCTCGCAATGCTCTGATCCTACCATAGCGGTGCTCCACAGAGTTAGCGAAGGCCCATTCACACCATACATGCAAAGCACTATGGTACCACTTTAAAAAGTCATGGCTCCACCCAAAGCATTCTGGGAGTTGTAGGCTGTTAAAGGTTCTGAAAGTTGTTAGGAGGCTCCCCTATTCCACCTCACAGAGCTACAATTCCCAGAGCTACCAGGGAAGAGGTACTGGATCATGAAACCACTCTGGGAATTGCAGCTGTGGTGGTGAGTAGGGGAGTCTCCTAATAAACTCTCAGCAGCACCCTTAAACTACAGTTCCCAGGATTCTTTTTTGGGAGGGAGGAACCATGACTGTTTAAAGTGGTATTGTAGCGCTTTTAAACACACAGTGTCAACGGCTCCTGTGCTGTATGAAACTGTATCGGCTGCCTATTCTGACTGGCTGCCTGTTCTCCAGAGGTTCTAGCAGCAGTGGTAAGACTTTGGGCTCTCAAATTTCATTGGCGCCTTGTGCGACGCTAAAATTCTGCGGCCCCCAAACTCTTGTGCTACATTCTACAGCATGGTTGTGTTGCCACCTGCAGCGTGGAAGAACCAGTCACTCTACCTTAAAACCACCTCTGCTGGCAAGGCTCTTAACCCGATCTGGAGATGCGCCATGGAGCATGCCAAGAAGTTTGCAACCATGCAAAAACATTTGCAATTAAATTTCCCCCCTTCCTTTCGTGCTTGCAGAAATGGGAGTGCAAGGGTGAAGTCGTCCAGCTTTACGGCATCGACACACCTTACATCCACGATGAGGACTGCACAGAGTACCAAGGCCCCGCAGTCATCCTGAAGTCCTCTAGTGCCACCCCAAGTGAGGAAGAAGAAGGCACTCCATATGTTTGATGAGCAACCTTCGAAGAAGGAATCAGATCTCTCTCTCTCTTTCTTTTTGTCCAGGGCTCTGTAACTAAGCAGATCTAGACCAGCCTTTACCAAACCTGTGGCCCTCCTAGATGCTTTGGACTACAACTCCCATCAGCCAGCCCCTGCCAGCACAGCTGATGGGAATTGTAGTCCAAAATTTCTGGAGGGCCCTAGGTTGGAGAAGGCTGCTTACTAACCCTCACATGTCCACATTACAGATTTAAACCAGTCTTGTTTCCCCACCAAGGATTTGTGGTGTTCCGGGAATTCACAAAATTCCCTGGGGATCTACCAGAAAATCCCTGGCAGATACTGCTTTCAGCAGAAGGCAGAAGCATCCACAAGTTATACCTTTTCACCTGTAAACACCAGTCTCAAAAAAAAAACCAACAAAAAAAAAACTTACTTTATCTCTTTGGTTTTGAACTTGCTTAATGTAGAAAATAAAGCTTAGCTCAACATGCAACCAAAATTTGGGCTGATTATTATTTATTTGCTTCATAAAATATATATAGCTTGATTGTTGTTTTAACTCTCCAAAAAAGGAATAATAATAATTTTTTTAAATCGGTAAAAAAATAATTTTGAAAAATTAAAATCAGTAATGAATGAAGAACATTCACTAACCTTCCACATATCTGGATAGGCTTGCCAAAACAAAACGAAATCTTACTCAAGCCCCTTTGTTCTCTTTGCACAGCCCTGCTTTGCTGGCTTTCTCTCCCAAGCTTGTCCTTAGCCTGCAGAGATCCACCTTGATCTACCCACCTGGAGGCTAGCCATCTTTTTAAAAAGCCTTTGTCTACCTGCTTCATATGGACATCACTGGCTCCTCCTATCAGCTACACAAATTAACCCTTATCAGCCGCAAACGGGCAGACAAAATCAATACACACCAGACAAACTAGATATGCATTCCCATAGCTGACTTGCAGTACGTTCCATGTGTGTGTGTGGTTGTGCTTAAAGCTAAAACAGCGTATATTCAACCCCCGAACCACATCTGAACAACCATCCCTACCTTTCCAAAGCTGGTGCACCAGGTGTGTCTTGCTTGCTGGACTCTGGAAGACTCTTGTGTGGGCTCAGGGTAGCTCTCACAAGATCTCACAGTAGCTTCCCAGAGCTCGGTAAGCCAGTCTGAGAGCTTTTAAGCTCTCCACCGTGCATGTGTTTTAATTTGTGCAATTTCAGCCTGCCAGCCACCAAGGGTGTAAAGCTGCAATTAAATGTATGCAAGTTGCGAGTTGACTGTATAATGCTCAACCGTCCGTAAAAACAAGGCCCAGTCCCTTCGCAGGAAACATGCCTCTTCTTAGGAGGTGCCCAGGCCAGATGCCTGGAGTGTGACTCGGATGTGAGTTATTGGGACCCAGAGCTGCAATGCTGAATGGAGCTCAGCACTGGCAGTAGGTGAGGGTTCCCTGACCTGTTCTCAGTCCACACAGGTATGAAAATTTGGCTCTTACAGAGACACAGCCTACCTTTCATCCTTTCAGTGGTATAGCACCTGCTTTTACATGCAAAGGTCCAAGTTCAATCCTGGGCATGTCCAGGAAGGACTGGGGGAAAACTCACTGTCTGAAACCCTGAGAGCTGCTGCCAGTCAGTGTAGACAATACTGAGCTAATGAACCCATGGTCTCACGAAGCACAAGAAGATTCCTACCTTCCTACATTGTCCTGTAGCAGAGACTGACCATTTTCAAGAGGGGCTGAGAATGGGTAGGGGGGAAGTTAGAGGGTGCTGTTAATATGGAAAAGAGACAGATTCCATGGCCCTTCAGGTGCTTGTCCATCTGAAGGTCTTTTAAAAATATATTTTATTGGTTTTTTGTGAGAAAACAATAGAAACAGGCAAGTTGTCCCTCACCGCACTGCAGATGAACAAGCCGTTGGAAAGCTTTTGAGGTTATCCCAAGTAGGAGAAATTACTGAGTCCAAATGACTACAGAAGTCACTTCAGATAGTGTTCTGAAAGAAAGAAGATTCCACCTAAACATTAGGAAGAACTTCCTGACAGTAAGAGCTGTTCAACAGTGGAATTTGCTGCCAAGGAGTGTGGTGGAGTCTCCTTCTTTGGAGGTCATTAAGCAGAGGCTTGACAACCATATGTCAGGAGTGCTCTGATGGTGTTTCCTGCTTGGCAGGAGGTTGGACTTGATGGCCCTTGTGGTCTCTTCCAACTCTATGATTCTATAATTCTATGATTCTATGATTCTGCAGCTTCAGGAAGGCAGACGAAAGGTGAGGATCTTGGGAACATTCCTGAACATACTCCACAAGTCGACTCCAGGTAGCAAGCAAGTCAAAAGACTTTGCCTTTCCTTTGGCCAATTCTATCTCAAATGTCAATTTTTCCACCTTGGAAATGCAAACATCTGCAGAGCCATTGCTCAAAAAGTTAAGCTGCTGGCCACCTTCCAGGTTCTTGCGATTCTGCAATTTCTAGTCGAGCAGCCAAGTAACATGAAGGAGTCCATTAGAAGTTAACAGGTGGTTCTTCAGAAAGGTTTGCTGTCCAGGCACAATAAGGGAGAGAGACCCCCCTCTTCTATAAAGCTCATGGGAAAGAGAAGGCAAAAGTGGGGTGTCCCGGAGCTGCTCCCTAGAGAGCAGCAGTGATGATAATGGTGGCGATACCCCTTCATGAAGGCCCACGTGGTCCATCCCCAATGATAGGCGCTGTCTCGTCGTCGGTCCACGTGAGGCCGCTGCTCTGAGGGGGCTGGAATGGGAATTTGCCGACACTCTCCAAGTACAGCAGCAACGCTGTCAAACACCAGAAGAAGAAGTTCACCCAGGCAGCCGCCTTGAAGTTGGGAAAGGAGAAGAAGGGGCAAAGTCAGAATGAAAACCAGTTTTTGTGCAATCGGGTGCCCTCTAGATGTTTTGGATTTTGACAGCTGTATTGAGCCGTGGGCTGTATAGACAGGAGTTGCATTCCAAAACATTGGGAGGGCACTAGGTTGGGAAAGGCAGCTGTAAATTTTTAATTTCTTCTAGTTCACCACTGTAGGAAAAAACTATCAGTAAAAACGGTTAAAAACATTAATAAGCTAAAAACAGATTAAGACACGCACGAACATTCTAGATCTCTGGGTAGGCTTGTCTAAACAAAAATGTTTTTAGCAGGTGCAGAAAAGGATACAGTGAAGGTGCCTGCCTGCTGTCAAGTGGCAAGGAGTTCCAAAGTGTAGGTGCCACCACACTAAAAGATAAGATGCAGGATGGGTATTGTGTGGCATCTACAACAGTGCATGAAGTAAACACATGTGCAAGAATTTGGATTATGCTGCCAGAACATGGACAAATATTAAGTGCAGTTAAGACTAGATTTCTGTATGTGGTGAACATTTTTTACCTGTAAGACCCCTTTGCCGAGGAGAAGCTGAGGAACAGCGACAAACAGCTTTGATTCAACAGTCTGCCATTTAAGGACCACTCACCTCTGCAGTGTAGAGGTTGTCATAGAACCTTGCGGCACGATAGGGCTGGACCCAAGGGCGGTGCTGAGCTTCTTGACAACTGCAAGGCGGGAAATGAGGAGAGACAAGCCAGAGCAGTTAATTCACTGTAGCCGAAAGGTGTCACTCAAGTGAAAACAGATGCCCAGGAAACTGTTGAGGACCCAGTCAGATTAATGGTCCATCTACCTCAGTGCGGTCTACACTGACTGGCAGCAGCCCTCCAGGGTTCCAGGCAGGGGGCATTGCCAGTCTTACCTGGAGATGTTGCCAGGGATTCAACATGGGTTCCCCACAAAATAGAACAAGGTTCTATTTTTGTGTATGCCATATATGAAAAATAATTTTTATATCTGAAGTATTCTATAATAACATGTATACAATGCATTACTTACCTATGCATATTTATCCATATAATCTAGAATAACAATGGGAACATTTATCTAAAAGCATAGAAATATGATGCAAACTCCCTGTATCTACTGCTATACTATATTCATATAATACTAATATACAGCAAACAATCTCATACACACACACATTATTTATATAATACTAAGGGACGCAGGTGGCACTGTGGGTTAAACCACTTGCTGATCAGAAGGTCAGCGGTTCGAATCCCCGCGACGGGGTGAGCTCCCATTGCTTGGTCCCTGCTTCTGCCAACCTAGCAGTTCGAAAGCATGTCAAAGTGCAAGTAGATAAATATGTACCACTCCGGCGGGAAGGTAAACAGCGTTTCCGTGCGCTGCTCTGGTTCGCCAGAGGCGGCTTAGTCATGCTGGCCACATGACCCAGAAGCTGTACGCGGGTTCCCTCGGCCAACCCCAGAGTCGGTCACGACTGGACCTAATGGTCAGGGGTCCCTTTACCTTTAAGGCAGTAAATAATATCTCATATGTGTGCGTGTTACACATTTAAATAGGAACCTGCTTTCTGAACTTGGTCCCTCTAGCTCAGTATTGTCTACACAGATTGGCAGAGGCTCTCCAGAGTTTCAGACTGGAATCTTTCCTACTCCTACCGGATGATCCCAGAGATTGAATGTGGCACCTTATGCATTCAAAGCAGATGCTCTACCACTGAGCTACAGCCTGTCATGCAAATTACACCCCCACCCAGCATCCTGTATTCCCTGAGGACAGGATTTTAGAGGTATAGCAGACAAGCCACATCCAGACCTACGTTTATCTTGGAGGGTGCCTCCTTAAACCACTTGCTAGCACGCAGACACGTGGTACTCTGATATAATTTACCCCAAAGCTTCTAAGCTAGACTATCAGCTGATGAAAATTAGAGCTTGTATAACTTAAGCTATCAAGGCAAAAAGGCCTTGTGAAATCTCAGCTGCGTTCCAATTAAATATATGTTTCACTAAAGAACTAACCAAGAGAGAATTAACCAAAGACTTCCAGTTGTTGAGCCCAAAGCCAAGAGGGGGAAAAAGAGGGGGGGGGGGAGACTTCTGAGAGAAACAAATATACAGAGCCATCAATACACGAACCACATTAATACGATACATTTAATGTGCTATGGTGCCACTTAAAACAGTCATGGCTTCCCACCAAAGGATCCTGGGCCACTCACTGCTCTCAGCCTGATCTACCTCACAGGCTGGCAGGATTAAACAAGGAGCGGGAAGAACCAGGCCCACCATTTTGAGCTTCTCTGAGGAAAAGGTGAGCTATAAAGGCAATCAACCAATCCAAGCAAGGACTGAGCATCTTTTCTGGCACTTACCTTGGTGCAGCCGCAGAAGTATGAATGGACCCACAGAGAGCATCCATGCCGACCCGAAGGATGCAGGCCGAGATGAGCAAGAAGAAGAGGACCACAGCTGAGATAACCAAGAACGCCTTGACCCACACGTCCCCCCTGTGGGAGAGAGACAGAGGACAGGGGCTGTCAAGAATAAGCCAAACCCAACCCAACTGGAAACCTCCCCGTTTCGCTCCCCGCCTTCGCGACTCACGACCGTCTCTCGCTGTCACCGAAGCAGGAAATGTAGACGCTGCGGAGAAGAGCCACAAAGGAGGAAATAGCGGCCAGGAGGGAGACGGCCGAGACGAAGTAGCAAAGCGAGACATGGCTGGAAGTGCTTAAGCTCAGAGTCCCGTTGTAGCGCACAGACCCATACAGGATGCACTGGCCACCGAACTCCCCCTGGAAGAGAGGGATAAAGTGAGAAAGGATGGGGATTCCTCCTAAAAGTCAACACCAAGGGAGCCACCACTGAGAAGGCCCTGTCACGGATCCATGTCAACCAAGCGGCCACCACAGGCGACACCGACAATACCCCTTCTCCTGCCCACTGTACGGTCTGAGATGGCTGACAACGGGGATGGAACTCTTTTAGCTATTTGGGTCCTCAGCCTATTGCACAAAGGCAAAATTTACATCCACAGCCCTGCCCACTTTGACTTTCAGCCCTGCCCACCACTGGCACCTGCCGCACCACCTGAAGGGGCATTTGCCCCTTGGGCTGAAAGGGCTCCCCAATCTTGCCCTAGACAGTACAGGCATCACCGCCGCCCCTTATGTGGGGTGGGTGGGTTACGTCCTGCCCCCCCCCACATAAGTGAAAAGTGGGGAGCACCCTCTAAACACCCTTAAATGCCTTCTCTACTGCACACCCTGCAATCCAGACCAAAAATACTGTATCCAAAAATATCCACAGCTAGAATGGAAGCTCTGGAGCCAGCGGGAAGCTCTAGGAATCGTGGAAAAGTGGCGGCTGTAGCTGTGCAACCCCATGCGTAGACTGTTGGGGGGGGGCGCTGAGCAGCCTAAAAAGCCCCACTGCACCTCCTGTCCCTCTGGACTCACAAAATCCTCTTCTGATGCCACGGAGACTGTCCAACTCTCTCCCACCATTTCCAGGTTTGAATCTATTTACTTATTTATTTCCCGGTGCCGCACGTAAAGGCTGTCACGTGCGAGTCGATACCTGTAGCATATGCAGGCAGAAGAGAAATAAACCCACAGTGACCACTTCTTCTGTCGCTTCCTTAATGTGGATGGCAAGTTCCTTGGACTTGTTCTCTCAGAAATTGCAGAAAGCCACGTACTTCCAAGAAAAACGATTAAAGGCAACTCCCCATTTATGTGGGGGTTACGTTCCGAGGTACCACAGGTTTAAGTGAAATTGCACTGGGAACACCATTGAAAAAGCCTGTAAACACCCTCTGGAAACCTTTGAAAACCCCTTTTTTAAAAAAACCCAAATCCAGCAAACTCCACCACAATCGCTCCCCGCAAACCTCCTTCCTCCACACTCCAACTCTCCACAGGCCTCAAATGTTGGTGCAAAGGTTCATGGGGTTGGTAGGTGCTGTTTTTGCACAATTTTGACATTGTCACGCTATTTTCACCCCTTTTCGTGCCACTTCCAGATTCACAGCAATGCACACAGTCTGGTTGGTGGATGCCTTGAACACACACAAATGGGGGGTGGGGTTGCCTGTACTATGCTAGAAAAGGCAGGCAAGAGTGTTGCTTGCTTCCTAGCTCAGCCTGTGAGAAAGGCCATTTGGCCCATGGAAATGGGCTCAACAGGGGGCGTCAAATTTTGACACTTCTTAATTTTTCAGCAACTTGTTTTTATGTATAACGGACTCAAATGTGACATACTCTCTCAGGCAGAAAAGCACTTGCTGTATTTCATTTTAAAAAAACAAAACCCTGTTATGTCTCAATCTCTTTTCGGTGCTTTATTTTGTGTTTGGGTTATTGACAGCCTTATTTTTATTACAGCTAGTGGCCTCAAAGGCTGAAAGTGCTTCAGGGCCCTATGGAACTCCTTGCTACAAGAACCAGAGAGTACTCTGCTTCACGTTTTGAAAATATAATGTTTAGCGTGCATGTGGTTTTTTAAAAAAAGTTACAGTGGTACCTTGGGTTAAGTACTTAATTCGTTCCAGAGGTCTGTTCTTAACCTGAAACTGTTCTTAACCTGAAGCACCACTTTAGCTAATGGGGCCTCCCGCTGCTGCTGCGCCGCCGAGGCACGATTTCTGTTCTCATCCTGAAGCAAAGTTCTTAACCCGAGGTACTATTTCTGGGTTAGCGGAGTGTGTAACCTGAAGAGTATGTAACCTGAAGCGTATGTAACCCGAGGTACCACTGTAATTTCATTACCCCCAGCAAGTAATAATGGTGTTGCTTGCGTAATCTGTGTTGAAGCTGTTGATGATGAAAGGAAGCAAGTGTGGTTTAACGGTTACAAGAAGCAGCAGAAACCCAGGCTGAGAAGCTCCCCAGAACAATTCAGAACACTCTTTCTCTCTCTCATTCTCTCTCTCTCCACCTAACCTACCTCACAGGTTTGTGGCGAGGATTAAAGGAGGGGGAACCCCTTGAGGCCTTTGAAATAACACGACATATTAATGCAATAAACAACTTTTGTGGTTGTTCTAATAAAGGACACGTTTTAAAAAATTACTTCACAACTGTTGACTAATATTAGTGTGGCAGCACTAACACTGTGGAACTCCCTGCCTATTGATATCAGGCAGGAACCTTCACTGTATTTTTTCTGGTGCCTGCTGAAGGCATTCTTATTTAGACAAGCCCATCCAGGTGTTTAGAAAATTTTTATTTATTTTATTTATAATTTATTTAATTAAGAACTCAGGGTGGTTCACAACATAAAAATACAGAACAAAGCACATAATAAAAACAGTAAGAAAAACAAAACAATAACCCCCCACTGCCACAGACATATTTAAGGCACCAGATGAACTTCCCTGGGGAGAGAATTCCACAAGTTTTAATTTGTTTTAGTTTATTCTATTGTGGTCTTAGCTTTCTGTCAGGTTTTAAATTGTGGTTGTAAAATTTTTTAATGGTCACTTTATTGTTTTATCTTTTTGCAAATCACTTTGAGGTTTTCCCCCTACATCAGGTGGTATGTAAATTTTATGAAAAAAATAAAATAGTCAGGGATCACATGAACAAACCTTTTTTCTTTTTCTTTTTGGACCAAATGTTCAAGCCTGTTTATTCAAAAAGAAATAAAAGCCTCCTCTCCCCACAATAAACAAAGCATCATTTAATCAATGCAGGCTTTATGGCAGTATAATTGAACACGAGAAGGAAAAAAGTGTGTTGCAGGGTTTTTATGTTAGAGGTTATTCTTGATGATAATTTTGGTATTTTAAAAACTGCTCTGAGCAAAAAAATAAACAACAACAACTGCATCTGCTCCAACCCTCTCCCTGATTGCCTGAGCTCTTTCTTCTGTTCCCAGGCAATTTACTCTTAGACTTCTAAACCCCAGGCTGAGAATGTTGCCTCTTCTTTCCTCCAAACCATTGTGCCCAGGGAAAGAGCCAGTGCAACTATAAAGGTAAAGGGACCCCTGACCATTAGGTCCAGTCGTGGCCGACTCTGGGGTTGCGGCACTCATCTCGCTTCATTGGCCGAGGGAGCCGGCGTACAGCTTCCGGGTCATGTGTCCAACATAACTAAGCCGCTTCTGGTGAACCAGAGCAGCGCACGGAAATGCTGTTTACCTTCCTGCCAGAGTGGTACCTATTTATCTACTTGCACTTTGCCATGCTTTCGAACTGCTAGGTTGGCAGGAGCTGGGACCGAGCAACGGGAACTCACCCCGTGGCGGGGATTCGAACCGCCGACCTTCTGATTGGCAAGTCCTAGGTTCTGTGGTTTAACCCACAGTGCCACCCGTATCCCCAGTGCAACTATAGGCCATCCCAAAACAAGGGAATGTTCTTCCGCACAGGCCAGTAAGGTGAGTGCCAAGCACATGTGACACAGGCCAGGAAGGCTGTCGGGCGAAAGTGCTCCCGGCAGCAAAAGGATTTGTGCAGGAAGTCAGCCAAACTCTCACTCAGCTGACGAGCATTAATGTGCACGGCTGATGCTCATATGACACAACACCACACTGCCTGCTTTTTAAAAATATGCAAGTTTGGTGCATTATAAATCTTTTGCAACAATCCGAGGTTGGGTCAGTAGCTGTGAGCTCAGATTTCCCCATTTCCCAACGGAAAACCTTTGGAACCATTTTTTTCAGAAGCCTTCGCGGCCTTTCCAGCAAAACAGCAGACTTCCAAAGGTCCTCGCGAGGAATGAAGCCACTTAGGCAAAACCGGTTTCAAGTTGGCATAACTGTTTTGTGTGTAGCTGCCTCCTGTTACAGCAGGGCTGGGTGGTGGAATGAATAGGCAGGCTCATGAGGACTAGAGACTTGACAAGAGTGCACAAATTGTTGTTGTTTTAAAAAAAAACTTTCCAGCTCTGCTGAAACTCTCCACCACCCAAGGTTGCTCAGGGAAGTCTGAATGCAAACTCAGAAAGACAGTAATAGATGGGTTGGGGATTGCTTTTTATTTTTTTTTAAATTATGTGCATGTGACTCCCTCTGACTTGGAAGCCCTAGTCCTCTCATCCCATGCATACAAAGGTTGGGTGTTCTGCGGTTATAAAAGCACACTGTTTTTCTAAAGAGGTTCTGGCACTCAAAAGCCAACACGGAAGAGGAGATGAATTCTAAGCCACCATGTGGAACCTAAATTGCTCTCTGCATTCACTCAGGGGTGCCCTTTCCTATTGCTACGCTACAAGCAAAAATGCTGGACACTCTGCACATTGGCAGACCCAACGACGCAGCTCTGATCGTGCACAGCCACTCCCTCCTCTGCACTCAAGCGAAAGCCCGGCGCCCTCTTCACGTGCTCAGAAGCACTCTCGCGCCACTAAGCGGTGGCTCTTTAACGGGACGAGCGCAAAAGCGCAGAACTTTTTTGCCCGGGATGGGATGGGAAAGGGAGACTTTGCGGGTCCGGGATCGCCCTCTCTCTCTGGGGACCTTACCTGGGTAACGGTGAGGGCGGAGGAGCAAATGACTCCGCACAGGAAGGCGGCGGAGTTCAGGGCCAGCTCGACCAGGAGTAGCCCGGACAGCTGCGCCATCTTCCAGCCGACGGTGCTGGGAAGGGGCTGCCCGGCTGCCGGTCTCCGCCCCGTCGGAGGGGAGGAGAGAGAGAGGAGAGGCGTCGTCAGCGCTCGAGGGTTGACAGCCGCGACCTCAAAGCGTTTGGCGCTGCATACAGGCAAGCAGTCCAACAGCACCGGTGGGATTTCTGCCTGATAGCAGCACTAAAGTTAACTGGCAAAGACGCACCAAGTTTACTTCTTTATTTATTGCATTTGTTATGTTATAACCAGGGCCGGACTTAGGTTTGAGGGGGGTGTGCTGAAGGGAGAGGAGAGAGACACACAAAGGATGACATTTTTATTTTATTTTACAAAAAGCACCTCCTGTGAAATATTCTCATGCACTCACTATAAGCCTGCTCCTCCCTGAGGGGCCCCTCCCAAAACTTTTAGTGGCTTCCTAAAAAAAAAAATTTAAGATTTTTTTTTTCCTAACTAGTGAATCTGACACTTTGCTTTGTCTCGCTCAGTCCAGGGCTACATACTGACTGTACATTTAAGGCACACCCCTACACAAAGAATCTTGGGAATTGTAGTTTGACCCCTCACATAACTAGAATTTCCAGTATCCTTAACAAACGAGCTACCAGGACTCTTTTGGGGGAAGAACACAATTTAAACAATAAAATCACAGCATTGTAAAGTTGGAAGGGACCCCAAGTGTAATCTGGTCTACCCGCTCCCCATAATGCAGGAATCCTGCCCACAGGCATCCCTGGGTGGACTCGGCCCAACAACCTTTTGGCTAACGGCAAGACCCACTGTGACGTCAGTTTATTAAAAGATCAGGGAAATAAAGGGCTCCTTTATTCATTTTCTCTTTTGGTAGGGGAAGGGGGGGAACAGAGCCCCCATTCAGAGGAGGCTGAGTATGTCCTCAGTGCCTTCACAAGCAGACAACACCTAGAGCAATCTTGGCCAGTGTGTGGTAGCTGAGGCTGTTGGGAGTTGTAGTTCAAAACAACTGGAGACCAGCACATTAGTAAAGGCTGGCCGGGAGCCTCGCCCCAAACCCAAATCCTTCCCCCTTCACAGTTCCAGAGTTGACATCTTTGTAAAACCAGCGCTGCTCTCCTGCCCCCAACCTCCCACACAAACTGTGCCCCTCAGAAGAAGCAGAGCTGATAAAAGAGAAGTCCCAAATCGCCAGGAATAAAACACAAGAGGTCACCGCTCTACCTGAGAAAGGCTGTGGCCCTAAAAAATGGCATTGCCTAAAGATTAAGAGATGGCGACTATAGGGGGAGGGAAGCCACATGGGTGTATGATTTGTTTTCTTTGTTTGGTTATTCTTTTGTATTTTTATTTCTAATTGAATAGTGTGTATCTTTGGGGAAAAAAATTATATATATAATATATATATATAATTATATATATATATAATGACATTGCCATGAAGGGCACATGGCCCAGAAGGGCTGGGTGCTGCTACTGCTGCTGCCGCCACCACCCTGGCAGGTCCCTTTCAGAGAGGCAGGTAGAGAGAGTATTCCGAGTGGGCCCACTTCTTCGCTGCCTTGGTCCTCCCGATCATGGGCAGCTTCTGGGTGTAGCGGGAGACATGGCCAGGGCCGTGGTGGTGCAGGAAAGAGGTCTGGAAGAGGCGCCCCTGGCACCGCCTCTCCGCCTGGCGACCCGCGATCAAGAAGCTGAAGCGAGGTGGCCCCTGCGGGGAGAAGCGGCACTTCTGAAAGACGTCCCGGACGCCCAGGCGATACCCCTGCTGGCGAGAGGCACTGCGCGACCGCGCCAGGCTGGCAGGGCGCTGCAGGGGGGCCCGGCTGGCCGAGAACTCCCCACGGGGGCTCTCCTCTTCCCGCGGGCTGACGGTGGCGTTGGCCGTCAGCTGGGGCATCTTGCGGGCTGTCTCCCCGCCCCCAAAGGCTGGCGGCTCCTTTTTGGCGTCCACCACCTTGGGAGCGCTGGCTGGCAGCGGCTCGGCCGGGCACAGCCCCGAACCCGTGCCGAAACGGGTGGCCAGGCTGTCCCCAAAAAAGTAGTACAGCTCCTGGTAGATCTCGTTCAACGAGGTGGTGGGGGGGTCCGTGGAGATGCCCACACCGGCCTGGGGCCCACCGCTGCCCAGCTGGAGCAGGTGGCTGGCGATGCCAAAGCCAAACTCCACCTGAGGGTCCTGGAGAGGGCTAAGCCAAGGGCATCCCTCCCGCGAGCGCCCCTCTGCGCCGGAGCCTTCCGCCTGGACGGGCGCCGATACAGCCTGCGCCTTCATCTTCAGGAGCCGCTCCACTGCCACCTGGAGGAAGGGAGGAGGAACAGCACATCAAATGAGCATTGGCAGTGGGCAGAAGTGGGCTGGCACATAATGCGCTCGCAGGCTAGGCCTCATGGGGGGCGGGTTACACAGCGTTTCTCAAATCTGGGTCCCCAGCTGTTGTTGGACTACAACTCCCATCCCCCTGACCACAGGAAGGTTGGACTATATTTTGCAGGCCGAGATTTCTCAGAAATCACCCCTCCCCTCATTCGTCCCTTTTGAATTTGCTTATAGATTTGGATTGAAATATGAACAACTAAGGGACAGATCTCACATCTTTTGAGAGCAGCCTGGGCCTCAGCTGCCAAGTTTTCAAAGCCTTTTGATCTCAGTATGTGGGCTATTGGTTATTCCAACTCTTAACAAATCACCCTTCTTGGAAAAAATCTCACATAAGCTAAAAGTGTCCAAAGGGCTTGCGATTCCTTCTTTGCCATTTGGTTTATTTCGTATACAAACACAGCAGCTCAGGAGTGTCAGGTCGCACAGGTCTGTGCAAACGTCTAGATTTAGCACAGTTTAAGGTTACTTTTTCCATCTTTTTTCAAAGTATAGAAAATTGTAATTGTTCTGATTTAGATCAGTGGTTCCCAAATGGGTGGCGCCATCCCCTGTGGGGGGGGGGCAGTGGAATTGCCTAGTGGGGTGCTAAGAGGAATGGGGTGTCGGGGGGGACTGGAGGTGTCAATGACTATCAGACTTTGAAAAGCTGCTGTCACAGGATCAAGTTAATCGATTTTATTTTGCGTAATTCATTAAGATAACACGTTTTAATTGGATTTTGAATAAACACGAATTGTTTTTACTGTTTTGGGATTTTATTGTGCTTCCTTAGTGGCTCATGCAAACTGTTATTGCAAACAGTGCTTCTATGGAGTGGAGGGCGCTGGGGATGAGTTTATGGAACCAAAGGGACGGTGGCCCCAAATACCTCTGGATTAGACCATGGAACCCTTTGTAATAATAGATCACACACCCTTTTCCTCTTCCTTTTATTGATGCAGTAAAATTGTGTGGCTGCGTCCTGTACAGTGGTACCTCGGGTTACATATGCTTCAGGTTATAGACTCCGCTAACGCAGAAATAGTGCTTCAGGTTAAGAACTTTGCTTCAGAATGAGAACAGAAATTGTGCTCCGGCGGCGCGGAAGCAGCAGGAAGCCCCATTAGCTAATGTGGTGCTTCAGGTTAAGAACAGTTTCAGGTTAAGTATGGACCTCCAGAACGAATTAAGTACTTAACCCGAGGTACCACTGTATTTCCTTACTGGCAATAGCGACAACCTATTCTTATCACCCCTTTCTTTTTTTCTGTAACCCTGCTTGTTGTCAATGAAATTCAATTTTAAAAATGTAAAAAGTATCTCATACGGTATCAGCAGGGACTTACCAGGATGGCTCCATAGACTTTGTGCCCATCAGCCTTCACCTGAGCATTGGACACAGAGTAGTCATCCAGCACGGCCTGCAGGTTTGACCAGTAGGTGGAGAGGTGGGGATAGAGAACCCTCTCCACTGCCTGGGTGAGAAGAGGCGGAGAAACAGAGAGACAGCACAGGTCAGCTGTGCTGGTCACTTGGCTGGGGAGACACAGCCAAGAGGAAGACCACTGTAGCCCCTGCATTGGCCAAGCTAGATCACTGCAGTGCGACTTACATGGAGCTGCCCTTGGGCCTGGTTCAGAAGAAGCTCTGGCTGGTGCTGAATGGGGTGGCCAGACAGCTGATGGAGGCACCTGCCCAACAACACAGGTCACCAGTGTGGAAACACATGCACAAACTGCCCATCTGCTACCCCATCAAGTACTACCCTGCAGGTTCAATGTCCTTGCATTAATTTACAAATCCCTGAATGACTTACATCCAGGATACCTAAGGGACTGTCAAAACCCTTATGTCAAAACCCTTATATTCCAGCTTGATCACGGACATCATCTGCAGGAGCATTGTCGGTCATTTCCTGAGTGGGGAAAGCTCATTTGACAATGACAATAAACCTTTAATCGAAACAAAATACCATATTTTTTGCTCTATAAGACTCACTTTTTCCCTCCTAAAAAGTAAAGGGAAATGTGTCTGTGTCTTATGGAGCGAATGCAGGCTGTGCAGCTATCCCAGAAGCCAGAACAGCAAGAGGGATTGCTGCTTTCACTGCGCAGCGATCCCTCTTGCTGTTCTGGCTTCTGAGATTCAGAATATTGGGTCTTGTGGTCTGGTGCGTCTTATAGAGCGAAAAATATGGTAATAAAAAAATCCTTCCAGTAGCACCTTAGAGACTATCTAAGTTTGTTATAGGTATGAGCTTTCGTGTGCATGCACACTTGGTATCTGAAGAAGTGTGCATGCACAGGAAAGCTCATACCTATAACAAACTTAGTTGGACTATAAGGTGCTACTGGAAGGATTTAATTTTGTTTCAACTACGGCAGACCAACACGGCTACCTACCTGTATAAATAAACCTTTAGTGTCACTGGCGCAGTCTGGTGGAACTCTCTGCCACTAGGGATCCAGCAGGCTTTTCTGTGCCAACTGCTGAAAACTTTCCTATTCTGTCAGGCTTATGCAGGCAGTTAAGAATACATTATTTCATCTACGGTTAGTGGTTTTCTGATTTTAACTTTTCCATATGGTTTCTGTTGTATGGTTTTATGTGCAACTGATGCAAATGGCTCTGATATGGCTCTGATAGGGGTATATAAAAAAATGTAATAAATAAAATACAAGAATGGCAGTTACCTTCCATCCCAAGGCATGTAGCCCCACAACAGCCCCATAATGGGAACAGAGCGGGCGGACAGGATCGGCCAGCACTTTCTGCAGCGACAGCAGGATCTGGTGATATAGGCCGCTCACCAAGTCACCATGAGTCCTGAAAAAGATTTGCAGTGTATGCAGCATATATCAATTTATAGCAGAAGCAAAAGAAAAGGTGGGGGGGGGGGACGACAACAGGCAGGTCCCTGCCCCAAGAAGCCTGCAAACTAGCCCACCCAAGAGAGTCTTCTGAAATGGCTTGCTTAGTGAAGCACTTTTCCTTACTGTGTCTCCTCTCTCTTGGGTGGGCTGGTTTGCAGTGGAATGTAGTGTCAGCCTCAGCTATATAAACCTGATTTGTCAGACAAGCAACATTTTAAAACACCTTTATTTGCAAGGCACTCGTTTGGGCACCATTGTTTTCTGCTTGTCAAGAGTACAGATTCAACAGGGTTTGTTTGTTTTGTTGCTATTTTATTAATGTTGCTAATATTGTTTTATAGATATGAATGCTGTCGTACTTTGTGAATCCTATAATACAATTTTTGGTGTAACTGTGATGTTTAGCCTATCTTTTAGTTGTTTTGTTAATAGTGTTACATAGATGGAAATTGTTTTATTTGTGATTTGTGATTGTTTACTGATGATTTGTTGTGTTCTATAAAATTTATGCTGCATTCGTGATGTTCCATTATGTTATTTTTATCTTTCATTTGTAAGCTGCTTTGGGATTTATTTGAATAAAAAGCAGCATAGAAATAGAATCAACCAAGAGGATGCTAAAAGAGTTAAGGAGATTTTCCTCTCCGCGGGCTTGCTCAACCGATGGGACAGTGCACGTCTAGATAAAAGAAAATATTTCTTCATGGAACTCGCTCCCCCAGAATGTCAGGGTGTGTGTATTAACCACTGGCTTTGGTGTGGCAGGAATATAGCCTACTGCCAAGGGTCATGTCTGTTCCTCTGTCCATGATTGCCTCTAACTCTATCCATGAGGCCAGGCATAGGCAAACTCGGCCCTCCAGATGTTTTGGGACTACAACTCCCATAGTCCCTAGCTAGCAGAGCCAGTGGTCAGAGATGATGGGAATTGTAGTCCCAAAACATCTGGAGGACTGAGTTTGCCTATGCCTGCATGTGGCTCCCTTAAACTTGTCGATGACCGAATGTGGCCCCTGGACTTTTGCGCTAGAAAAAAATAATCAAATTGTAGCATTGGAAGGGTCATCTGGTCAAACCCACAACTGGAAAATCCCTGACAGGCCACCTGTTAAAAAAAAAAAAGCAGACTCCACAAGACATTTCAATAGGTGACATCCCAAAGAGGAGGCTCTCCCTGCCCCAAAGGAGGAAATGGCGTACCAGAAGATGTGTCCCAGCAGCATGGCTGCGTAGTCACGCAGGGTCCAGTGATCATTGAGGGGGTTAATAGAAGCCGCCAGGGGTTCCAGGACGCAGTACATGACGCTGGCAATGAGGCTCTTGACGTAGGAGCCCAGGCACAGGTAGGGGTTCTGGATGAGGCTCTTGGCCACGTGCAGAAGGCGGTTCAGCTGCTCCAGGTCGTGGCTCACGGACTTGACCTGCGAGGGGATCCAGGAGAGGAAAGGCAGTCTCAGAAGCCAGCCTCGAACCAAGCAGAGGACCTGACCGTACATCACCCTCTGGGCAGCCCTCGGGCCTTAGCTGACTGGCACACAGCCTCTCCATCAAGGGTGGGCACCCCTCGCAGCCTGGAGATGCCTTCTTTCCTATCTAACCTTACAGCGGTTGTAAACACAACCTCCTTCTCTCACTCCCACGCACAACGTAGGCCCCAAATGTCTGAGGGGCGGCCTTCTTTCCCACAGTCCCTCCTAGATGTTAAGATTAGCAGAGGGGCCCTCTTGGTTGTTCCACCCCGCTAAGAAACTCAGAGGGTCAGTACACCTTCTCTGTGGCAGCCGCAAAGTTGTGGAACTCCCAACAGAGGTGAGCCCGGTGCCTTCACTACACAGATTTCGGCAAATGTTGAATATGCAACCTTTGGCACCTACAGCATGTGCTTTTAGGACCCAAGTTGTATTCTTGTAAACATAATATGTTTCAACTGTTTTTTGATTATGAATTTTACTTTTACCATCCTTTCTTCAAAAAAAGAGAAAAGTTTTCCTCAGAATTTTCAATCAGATATTTAATCTGGTTAAATCAAGCATCAAGGTATATTGATACATCAGCAGAAAATAAACTAGGTTTTAAATTGTTGTGACCCACTCTGGGAACTGCTAATAATAATCCATTCTCACACATAATAAGCTTCGGGTATTTGAAGATGACCATCATCCTGTCTCCTCTTCTCCAGGCTAAACATCCCTAGTTCCCTCAACTGTTCTTTACAAGATGCTGTTTCCAGGCCCTTTATTGTTCTGGTTGCCCTCCTCTGAGCACATTCCAGCATCTTGTGAGTGAGCTGAGGTTCACGCCAGCTTTCACAGAAAGTGCCACTCCAAAGAACACCTACAGGTCTCATACCCAACCGAGTGGGAAAGCCTTGTGCTGGTTGTTGCAGAAGCCCTTCCAAAGGGGTGGGGAGAAACTGGGCACTTGCCACTCAACTCGGCCTAGGACCCTCGTATCTACGGGACCGCCTCTCCTGGTATGCCCCACGGAAGACCTTAAGGTTCATAAATAGTAACACCCTAGAGCTCCCGGGCCCTAAGGAAGTCAGATTAGCCTCAAACAGAGCCAGGGCCTTTTCAACACTGGCTCCGGCCTGGTGGAACGCTCTGTCTCATGAGACCAGGGCCCTGCAGGATCTGATTTCTTTCCGCAGGGCCTGTAAGACACAGCTGTTCTGCCTGGCCTTTGGCTTGGAATCAAATTGAACCCTTCCCCCTCTTCCTTTCTCCTTCCGTGATGGAACTCCTATTTGGGGACTTCCCTGGCTTTTTTCTGGCCTACGTAGGACCAGTCTGGATAGTTGGCCTTGGTGAAGACTTGACATTTTCATCCCCCCAAAAGTTTTTGATTTGAGTTTCTACTGAAATGAGGCTGCATTTTAATGTTGTATTTTAATCTTGTTTTTAAGTTGTATTTCAATCAATTGTTAGCCACCCTCAGCCCGGTCTTGGCTGGGGAGGGCAGGGTATAAATAAAATTTAATCATCATCATCATCATCAACTCACCCCGCTCACAACATAGACAAAGTAAGGCAGGAGAGCTGCGATCTTCGAGTTGGTTTGCAGGTCCTGAAGAGCCACCTGAGCAGGAGGGAAGTGGAAAGGTGAGGGGGCTGGAAAGGTGGGGGGGGCAGAGGGTGGTGTCCTTGGATGGGTGAGACTTAATTCTGCCTGGTTAAAGCACCATACTCCATAAGAACATAAGAAGAACCTGCTGAATGGCTCAAGCAGGCCAGCATCCTGTTCTCACAACCAGATGCCTGTGGTGAAAACCGCAAGCAGAATTCAAGCCCCAGAGCCCTCTCCCTTCTTGTGGTTCCCAGCAAATGCTATTCAGAAGTATTGTTGCCTCCCGACAGCAAAGGCAGAGCATGGACATAATGGCTAATAGCCATTGATTGCCTTCTCCTTCATGAATTCATCCAATCCTCTTCTAAAGCAAATTAAGTTGGTGGCTCCAATCACGGCCTCCTGCAGGAGGGAGTTCCACAGTTTATGCTCTGTGTGGGGAAAAGTACTTTCTTTAACCTGTCCTTAACTTTCCAACGTTCAGCTTCATTGGATGACCACAAGTCACGAGAGTGCTTGGTCTGACTCATAGCTGAATACTGATTCCCAGTTCATGCCCACTCCTTTTCCCTTCCAGAGGAAGTAACCATCAATGGAGTCAGGGCCTGTTGCATCCTGGGAATAAATGGAAAGGGCCTCGCTCCAATTAGGATGGTGTGAAATAAGCAAGGATATAAGAAAGAACAATCATACACAAATAGCCCCTGCCAGCTGGGGCTAATGGGAACCATTGTACTAAACTACTACTGAGCTAGGTTCAAGGCTCTTGTATTATTTATAAAGCCCTGAACCACTTAGGTCTTTTCTATTCCATGGTTGGCAAACGCTGGTCAGAATGCACTTCCAAAACTCCAGGCCGCAAACCCAAATGCTCCCCAAACCACTCTCACCACCACTTTGCACTTGACCTGTCTGAGGTTTCGCCCAGACCAGAAAATGTCTGCTTCTTCCTTTTTATCCACCCAGCACAATTCTGCTCTCTGATTCCACCTGTGGCCCCAGCCGGTGCTTTGACTGCTCCCTCACCCCTCTGCTCATTGCCCACCTTCATCAGCTGGGGGTCGTCCCCCAACACAGCCCGGGTCACGTGCTGGTAATACTTCAGCAGGTCGTCTGTCAGGGCTGAGACGGCGCTGGGCACTGGAAGGATGAGAGGGAGAGATTTGTGGGGGTTGTAGCAAGTGGGGGAAAAGGAAGCAACCAACCAACAAACAGGGTTCCTTTCAGAAACTGCAACGTGCTCCAGGTGGGGCTTCCCTTGCGCTTGATCCGGAAGCTGCAAAACGCTGCAGCACAATTGCTGACAGGAGTGAGGCCTGAGGTTTATCACCCCAGTCCGGCACAGTTCAGCAATCCATCGCTTCCTTGTCGCCTAGGCCCATGAAGCAGAAGGTCGGGGCGCTTCAACTGGCCACACAGAGCCAGGGCATTTTTCAACCTGAGGGCCACATTCCCTTCGGTGTGACCTTTCAAGGGCCATGCGCCACTATTGAGCAGGTCCTAACATACCTCACAAACTTGTTTTTGCAAGGCAGAGGGGGGAGAAGAAAGACATTGATTTCCTTGGAGGAATGGTGGGGTATAAATGTAATAAACAACAAATTACAAAAAACAATAACATTAAAGCCTGGAATTCATGGGGGGGGGAGGAGAAGCAGGATCATTATTATTATTATTATTATTATTATTATTATTATTATTATTTCAAATAAATACAACTAAGCAAACTGTTCTTACCAGAGCCTTGTGGTTCCAAGTTTCCTTTCCCATCTAAGTAAGAAACGTGAACTAGAAAGAGAGGAAAGAGAAGAGGGTCCATGGTTTAGCTGCTCAACCCAGCCTTGGACTACTGCAATGTGCTGTGTGCATGGGGCTGCCCCCTTGAAGGAAACTCAGAAACTTCTATTCGTCCAAAATGCAGCAGCCAGATTACTGCCTGGGGTTCCATTTAGATCTCAAATAATCCATTGCTTGAAAACAACTTGCACCAGTTGCCGGCCCTTTTCCAGGCCTGATTCAAGGTGATCGGTTTAGTACTTTAAACCCGAAGCAACTCAGGCCCCAAATACCAAAAAAGACAGCCTCCTTCCCTGCAGATCCTCTCAGGTGCCAAGGTTGGTGGAGGGGCAGAGCAATTTTGGCACCGAAGGCGAACCACAAAATGGCGGTCTCACCCCCAGGACATATCTACATCAGGAACAAGAGGGGAAGACAGAACTACATTGGGATCTGCTGCCCCTGTGGACCCTGGTGCCTGGGGCAGGCGCCTCACCCCTTTGCCCTGCACTTCCCACCCCATGAGGCCTACCTCTCACAGCTGCTTCAGCACAGCCCTTGGGGATGTTGGTGGCCAAAGCCAGCTCCACCAGGTTGACCTCACGATCCTCCTGGAAGTACAGTTCGCCATCCTTGATGGCACGGAATGGGAGGGCGTCCTGAGAGCCATAGCCACACACCGCCTGCAACAGATAGGACACCCTCAGTTTCTCAAGGCCGCCAACCTTGCAAAGCAGCCCCAAGAGCACCAGACTCTCTCTCTCTCACACCCACCCACCCACCCACCCACCATTTCCTAACTGGCCTGCCAACCAATTAAAGAGGACCCCTTGAGGTGGCTACTAATCTGCCTGGTTTTAGTTGATAACATGAAAGACTTGTTAGGTCAGGCCAATGGCCCATCTAGTCCAGCATCCTGTTCTTACAGTGGCCAACTGCTTTTGGGAAACCCGCAAACAGGCCCCGAGTGCAAGAGCCAGATCTCCCATCCTGTGGTTCCCAGCAAATGGTATTCATAATAAGAATAAGTTTTATTTATACCCTGCCCTCCCCAGCTAAGACAGAGCTAAGGGCGGCTAACACCAGGTATAAAAACAATTGATACAACATTAAAATGCAGCCTCATTTCAGTAGAAACTCAAATCAAAAACTTTTGGGGGGATGAAAATGTCAAGTCTTCACCAAGGCCAACTATCCAGACTGGTCCTACGTAGGCCAGAAAAAAGCCAGGGAAGTCCCCAAATAGGAGTTCCATCACGGAAGGAGAAAGGAAGAGGGGGAAGGGTTCAATTTGATTCCAAGCCAAAGGCCAGGCAGAACAGCTGTGTCTTACAGGCCCTGCGGAAAGAAATCAGATCCTGCAGGGCCCTGGTCTCATGAGACAGAGCGTTCCACCAGGCCGGAGCCAGTGTTGAAAAGGCCCTGGCTCTGGTTGAGGCTAATCTGACTTCCTTAGGGCCCGGGACCTCTAGGGTCTTGCTATTTATGGACCTTAAGGTCCTCCCCGGGGCATACCAGGAGAGGCGGTCCCGTAGGTTCGAAGGTCCTAGGCCGTGAAGGGCTTCAGAAGCATTACTGACTGCAAAGGGAGAGCACAACCACTGTGGCTAGCCGTCATTGATAGCCTCCATTAATCAGTCCATGAATTTGGACATCCAATGAATCTGATGGCTGAAAGATCAAAGAAAATACTTCTTCGCATAGAACATAGTTCAGCTACGGAACTTGCTTTCACAAGAAGCAGTGGCGACCAACAGCTCAGGTGGCTTTATCCATGGAGAAAATGCTAATCAATCCATGGCTGCTACCCATGATGGTTATCCTCTGCCTCCGTTGTCAGGGGCAGTAAATGCTTCTGAATACCAGCTGCTGGAAACTGCAGGACGGAAGAGGGCTCTTGTGCTTGGGTCCTACTTGAAGGTTTCCCAATAAGGCACCTGGTTGGCCACTGTGAGAACAGCATGCTGGACTAGTTGGGCCACTGGCCTGATCCAACAGGAGCTTGTGTTCTCACGCTCCTTTGCATCTTACGTCCCTCCAGCCTGGGCAAAAGCAGCATCCTAAATCATTTTAACTATCAAGGAGCTTCCTGGCTTTTAGCTGCCGCCAAGAGGGAAGGTGTCCAGAGAGGGGTCCATTTGGGGCCAGCCAATTTGCCCAGTTCTCAAGAAGGCCAGACCTCCCAGGTTCACCTCAACATTACTCCAGCGCAGGGCACGATTGAAGTCCTCTACCGTCAGCTTTCTCCGTTTGGTGTGTTTCATGAACTGGGAACTGTTCTGAAAGCGAGAAGAAAGAACATACAAAAAGTCACATCAGATGAAGTCAGGTCCTGGGGATGTCTATCACGGTACTGTCTGCTCCAGGTGTGCCCCCCTCCCCCACTGTGGACCTTCAGGCATCCTTAGACCACAACAGGTTGGGGCTGATGGGAATAGTGGTCCAAAATGACCATGCTGCCCACAACTGATGGGAGTTCAGGTCCAAAATATTTAAAGGGAACCAGGTGGAATAAGCAAGTGAATGCACTTTCAGCATACATTGTTAGTTCCCTTGGCTTTTATTACATACATATCTGCATTTTTAAAATTTATAATTTTTATGTCATTGCAGGTTTGATTTCATGTTTTAACCTAAGGAATGGGGGAAATTGGTAAAGGTAAAGGACCCCTGGCAGTTAAGTCCAGTCAAAAGCATCTATGGGGATGCGGTGCTCATCTCACTTTCAGGCCAAGGGAGCCGGCGTTTGTCCACAGACAGCTTTCCAGGTCATGAGGCCAGCAGGACTAAACCACTTCTGGTGTGATGAAACACCGTGACAAGTGCCAGAGCACACGGAAATGCCATTTACCTTCCCGCCACAGCAGTACCTATTTATCTACTTGCACTGGTATGCTTTTGAACTGCTAGGTTGGCAGGAGCTGGGACAGAGCTCACTCTGTCACAGGGATTTGAACCTCCAACCTTCCGATCGGGAAGCCCAACTGGCTGATCAGTCACCAAAATAGTGTCCTATTGGCAAACTGGGGCTGGGAAGGAGACAGGTTGTCAACAGTAGGAGGGATGGAGGGTGCAAAGCTGGCCCCTCTGTTTCCCAGAATCCTCAGGACTGGACCCACTAAGGCCTCCCTCACCTGAGTGGCTTCTCGCAGGCGGTAACAGACATCTTCAGCCAGGAGGGAGGCCACCTCGTCCGTCAGCTCCACCCCGGTGCTCTCAGCCATCAGCCGCACCGACTCCCGTGGGATCTCCACAAAGCGGCGCTCCTCCCTATCCGACATGGCTGTGGCAGCTGGACAGGTAAGCAGGCTTCACTGAGGCCTACATTAAAGAGAGGTTGAGCATGACGCAAGAGAGAGACAGTGGGGGTGTAGTGGTTAGTGCCAGACTAGGACCTAGGAGTCCAGGGTTCAATCCCCACTTGGCCTGGAAGTTCACTCAGATAACCTTGAGCCAGTAATTGTGTCTCAGCCTAACCTACCTCATGGGGTTGTTGTGGGGATTAAATGGGGAGGGGGGATTTTATTTACTTATTCGATTTTGCACAATTTATACACTGCTTGACTGTAATGGAAACCTCAAAGAAGTTTACAGAAAAGAGTAAAACAAGACATTCAAGATAAATTTACAATAGTTTAAAAAACATACAAAAAGTTAAAACAAATTGAAATTCACATTAGCATTTCTAAGCATCTGGGAAGGGTTAGAATGCTTTCAGCAGGCACTAAAAAGAATACAGTGAAGGTCCCTGTTTGGTATCAGTAGAAAGGCAGTTCTAAAAGGTAAGTGCTGCGACACTAAAAGATCAAGATCTTAGAAAGGCCGGACAGGTATTATGTGGCACATTTTTTGCCAAGCAAAGCAGTCAAGTGGGTATATATGGGGCATATGAATGTGACCTTTGTCAATGACAATGAATCTATCTTTTTTAGTTCTTTTTACTTCATAAAGTGTATCTGCTGCTTGATTGTAGAAGAACCTTCAGAGTGGTTTACTAAAAATAATCTATTATGCACGTATATGGTCCCAGCTTCAACTCCCAAAGTTGGGCTGGGTTGAGATTTCTTGAATGAAACCCCTGACAGCTGCTGCCAGTCAGTGTAACAGACAATTCTGAACTTGACTTGGTATAAGGCAGCTTCTGACCTTCCTAACACCTTGCGCAGTTTTAATCTGGCCAGTGTCTGCAGTAGAACTGCATCTGGGAACTACCTGGGCTCCACCATAGAAGCAAAAGGAGTGGGGGGGGGGGAACCTCAAGAATAATAATAAAAATTTGGGGTCTTAAGTTACAGGCTACGTATGGTATGAAGGCACACCAGGCCGCCATCATTCTTCCACCAAAGCTGGGCATGGTCTATTTACTGCCTGATTGTGAAATGGAGACCCCATCATGTGATCCACATCTACAATGCCGTGAGCGGCAGGAAATGAGGAAGGTGAGGTATAACGTATTGTAACCCAATCTGGGACCTTAAGTACAAAAGAGCAGCCTGCTGGATCAGGCCAGTGGCTCATCTACTCCAGCATCCTGTTCTCTCCGGGGCCAACCAGATGCCTGCTGTAGGAAACAGGCTAGCCAGCTCTTTCCCTTACTGTGGCTTCCAGCAACTGGTATTCACAAGGATCTATGGCATAGCCATTGTGGCTAGTAGTCACTGATAGCTTTATATTCTATGACCTTAATGTGTAATAAATGAACTATTCGATTAATACTACTACTATTAATACTATCACCACCATCACCAAAAGAAAAAAACACAGCAGTAATAAATGTAAGGAAATAAAACAAACCTCTCCATTATCTCCCGCCTCCCAGTCGCCATTGCCAAGCTCCCTCTTCCCGCCCCCCGGCCCGCCCCCAGCCCCATAGGGGTAAACGTTCATTCAAAATTGGGAAGAGATATTGGAGGGAAAGGAGAGCTGGATCCTTGAGAGGATGCGCAAATAGTTTCTTCACAAATCTGTACAGCATGAGACGCTTGATCTCAGGGTCGTGAGTTCGAGCCCCACGTGCAGCAAAGGATTCCCGAATTGCAGGGGGTTGGACTAGATGACCCTCGGGGTCCCTTCCAACTCTATACTTCTATGATTCCATAATTGCATGCGAGGAGGTGGGGGGAACGGGTGCAACCTTAGAGCCGCCGCCCGGATAATAGAAAGCGGCAAGTGAAGTGAAAAGGAGTTACCTGCTTCCCAGCTCCAAGACCTCTGCCTTCTCCAACCACGCCTTTCTTTGTGGCTCAGCCAATCAGCAACAGTAGCTCAGCGAGAAGACGGCCGCGCAGCTCACCAGAGCTACTATTGGCCCCGCTGTCGCAGTGCCTCGTCGCCACATGACAAAGTAAGGGCAGAAGCCGCCAGTGTTGCCAGAATCCTATCATGTGACAGAGCGTGGTCAGCAGCCCAAGGCTGCCGCTTAAAGGGGCAGCAACTCTGAAGCAGCCGCGTTTAAGTCAGCTGCGGCAAAAGCAACGGAGTTTTGTTGCGGCGACCCGTATAGTAAATTCTGGCATGAGCTTAGCTACATAGATGCATGAAGTTGGTAAGTATATGGAGCATACGAGGTGCAAAGGGATGGGAGGGAGTTATAATTAATGGGTTGAGTTCAACTCACAGAGTAGACCCATTGAAATGAATGGATCTTAGTTATGTCGATCATTTCAGTGAGCCTACTGTGAGTAGCACTATCATTGGATCCAACCCAGTGGGGCCAAGCAAGCGTGAAATTGTAATAGGACAATTCAAATACAGCTGCACTAATGTATCTACACAGCATGCATTTAAAGCACATTCAGTGCATGTTTAAAGCACGTGACCCAAGGAATCCTGGGAGCTTTAGTTTCCCCACCAGAGAGCCAGGATTCCAAGCACCTGTAACAGACTACAGTTCCCAGGATTCTTTGGGGGAAGCCACATACTTTAAATGTGAACTAGATGTGCTTTTAATGCATGGTTTGGGTGTGCCCACAGAGATCAACCTGGGATGACTTTTACACCAGTTGCTGCTGTTGTGATTGGGCATGGTTTTGTATCTGCATATATTTACATTTCAATGGAATTGCCAGACTGTCCTGCTTGCATTTCATAGCTCTTTACAACACATATACATATACAGACTACCTGTTATTGGAGGATAGTACTTCACGCACCTGATGAAGAGGACTCTAGCTCACAAAAGCTTGTGTAACAACAAACATTGCTGGAATCTTTGAGGTACAAGACTTTGGTCACATGCATACCATACATTTAAAGGGCTATGAGACTGCTTGAAACAGTCATGGCTTCCCCCAAAGAATCCTGGGAGCTGTAGTCTATTAACGGTGCTGTGATGGGTGAAAGCCATTGGAATTAGCGCAGAGCTTGCTGGCACTGAAGTCCTTTTGGAAATCGCCTCCAATCCTGCTTGTACAGGCAATGAAACTTGCAAGGAAATGGCATCCTCTTCAAGTAGGAATTTACAAAGAGGCTTCTGGTGCATGAGCTAGCTCCACCCCATAGACATTAGGCCAACAGGCTGACCATCAGCACCCCCAAGCTAACAGCAGTGTGAAGGGCCTTAGGCACACCTGAATCTATGTACCGTATTTTTTGCTCTATAAGACGCACCAGACCACAAGACGCACCTAGTTTTTGGAGGAGGAAAACAAGAAAAAAATATTCTGAATCTCAGAAGCCAGAATAGCAAGAGGGATCGCTGCGCAGTGAAAGCAGCAATCCCTCTTGCTGTTCTGGCTTCTGGGATAGCTGCGCAGCCTGCATTCGCTCCATAAGAAGCACACTTATTTCCCCTTACTTTTTAGGAGGGAAAAAGTGAGTCTTATAGAGCAAAAAATACGGTATGTAGGGCACCTTTAGTAGGGCCGCAAGTCCTGGTCAACCAGCATCTATGTCCCTAGGGTGGGTGAGACAATGTTACTGTAGCACCTCTGTGAGTTCGTCTCAATGCTGGTGGGTCTTTAGCAAGAGATGGACCCTTGTACAGTTGTGGTGAGTGTGATAAGCTTATTGGGGTTTGGCAAAACATTTTTGAGGTTGTCTCCTAATATTATTGGTCAAATTATTGAACCCAAACCACGTAATTGGGTGCCAATCTAGTCCCTTCCCTTATACATAAGGACACAGCTGCCATGCTGTTTAGAGCTGCCCATTTAGAGATCACCTCCTGTTGGAAAGACCCCAAAGAATCATCTGCGACAGGATTACAAGTTTGGGATCTAGCACTTTCTGAACATTTAGCACAGCATAGAAGCATCATTCAAAGCCAAACCAAACACAATCATTTTGATAAGATCTGGTTCCTGTATAAAAGCTATGCAAATATAAGTGATGTTGATGTCAGACCTCCAGCCACTTATGGAGAGGCTATGTTCAAGAACTGAAGCCCTGGAAATGCATTCAGTGATACAGTTATTTGAGTGCCCCTGCTCAATTTTCTAGTGGGGCCCACCACAGGGAGTGACAGAACACTGTGACAAGTCTACCCACCTCTCTATGACCCACTGGGAGGGATAAAATACTTAGTCCTGATTTACAGCAATCTTGAAGTCTCATGGTTCCTTCTGAACTGGAAGATGGTGGAAGAGGGAAGCTGCTGTCTAGGCAAGGCTGTGTTTTAGAACAATCCTTTCACACCCAAATACACATTCTTCCCCTTAACACTTCCCAACCAGTCTATGTCAACAGGTCTGTCTTTTTATTTCCTTTTGTAAAAAATTGACATAAATAGAGTCACAAGCAGTGGTTGAAGCACACCCAACACTCAGTGTCCATTAGCCCTGCTTGTGGTGGGGAGACAGAATTGCTCCTTAGGGAGGAGGAAGACAGCCCCTCTCCGTTGCCTTGTAGTCACTGGGGTTGTTCAGCTCTTGATGGTGCTGTTGATATAGGATTCCAAAATGAATATTGTTTCATCCACTTGGTTCTCACTTGCATCAATCCTTTGTTAAAAGGGGAGAAATATGAATATATATATTATTCCGGCTACATTATATGTCAGTTTTGATTACTCAGTTAAGAATATGTTAATAAACAAAACATTGATTAAAACCAGTTAACAACTAAACTTTTTTTTAAAAAAATACAAGTACTGTGAAAACTGCAGATGGCAAGTGACATTTTAGAAGTGGTCTATTCTCATCTGTGTGAGAAAGAGAGAGAAAGGTGGGGAGTGCTTCCTTTTACCCTGATGGCTGCTGTGACATTTGAGTATCACGTTTACTAAGAAAAGTAATCAGGTGACAATCTTGATCTTATATGTCAGATACACACAGGGAGGGGTGGGTGAGAGAAAACATTTAAGCTTCCCCAAGAAGCAATTTGATAGGGCTTTGTGAATAAATCCACATTATTAGCCCTGTGGTGTGGTTTAAAAAGAAAAAAGTAGACACGCTCACTCTCTCAAAATTTATGGAAGTCATTCCACCTGATGTCCTGGAGGCAATTCTGGCCACAGAAGTGACCCCTTAAATACAACAGGGGTCATGCCCTCTGATTTGGGACTGGCCTACGAAGGCAGCACAAAATGAACCTGTCTGGGTGGGTTGACTGAGGGCGTGTTTACCCTCCAAATTTTCTCTTTCCTGTAGTGGCCAGTCAGCAGCTTCTGAGAAGTCCATAAGGAATGCATAAAGGCAACAGCCCTTCCCACCTTTCCATGTGTCCTTCAGCAACAGGTATTGAGGGGCACACTCTGAGGAGGAAGGATCTGCTGAGCAGCCCCCTGTCCAGAATGCTGTAGTCAGATCCTGCACTGAGCAAATGGCTTGGACTTGATGACGTCCAAGGTCCCTTCTCTGATCCCCACCATTCTGCTCCTCCTCACTTACTTGTTGACGTTGTGCTTGAGGCTCTCCAGCTGCTGCCGTTCAGGGGCTGTGATCATTTCCTCGATCTCCTGCAGCTGTGCCTCCTCTGCCCCCGAGGCCTGTATTGAGGCGAGGATGGCTTCTACCCGCTGGGATTTTTCCAGCAGACGCCTGGCACAGGACAGAAGCCACGGATCAGACAGAACCACACCACTTCAGTTTAAGGCTGGCCAAAGATGGGGCAAGGCCCGAGCAGAGAATCAAGACTCCTTCACAAGGGAGAATTCATGTAGTCCTCCTGGGGTGAGCCCCATTGAGACCAACTCACATAGAAGAAATGGGGGTCAGCTCTGCGAGTTTCCCACTTTTAACAGACCTTTGAAAATCAGAGATTTGCAACCTGTCACACAGCACCACAAAGCTGTGACGGCAGTGACGAACAGAGGAAGAACGACCCTGCGGAGGTGGATGTTGAGGGCTCCAACTTCTTGCCCTAACCACCCTCCTCCCCCCAGGACAGCTCACTCACCGGTTCTCCTTAGTCTCATGCAGGCGTCTTTCTATGAGGTTGGCCACGCTCTGGAAGAGAGGAGGAAGAGAAAAGGGCTATTGCAATCCAATTTCTCCTGGCAGATTTTTTTTTTTTTAAAAAAAGGAAAGCGAGGGCAGTGAAGCCACAGGACACGTACCTTGTAACAGCGGTGTAGCACCATCCGTGCAGATGAGAGCCTGTTCACTGTATATAGGTAGAAAGTGCGGGAAGGGGCATGATCGGGGGTCTTGGGGATCTCCTGTTTTTGAATGAGAGAACACCCACTATGTTTGCTTAATAATGAAGAGAGAACTGCAATGCTGACTTATTTACATACCTCTACAATGGTACCTCCGGTTGCGGACAGGATCCGTTCAGGAGGTCCGGCCGGATCCTGAGGTTTTCGCAACCGGAGAGACCACTTCTGTGCATGCACGCGCAGCAAAAACCCAGAAATATACTTCCAGGTTTGCCACTTACGTATCCCAAAATTTGCATAACAGGAGGTACGACTGTAATTCATAAATAAAACATCAAAGTGGTTCACAAGAACAGTACATAAAACCATATAAACTTAAAATAAAAAAGTTGTCAAGGAAATGAACAACTATCTGACTTTTAGAAGACATCTGAAGGTAGCCCTGTTTAGGGAAGTTGTTAATGTTTGATGTTTTATTCTGTTTTTAATCTGTTGGGAGCCGCCCAGAGTGGCTGGGGAAACCCAGCCGGATGGGCGGGTATAAATAATAAAATTATTATTATTATTACTATTATTATTATTATTTTGCAGGTGGGGGGAGTGAAGCTGAGAAAGAGCATGTTCAGTGGCAGTGATGGGATTTGAGACCAATGATTCCTGATTTGCAATGCTGTCCCTTAGCCACTGGGTGGCCACTGTGAGAACAGGATGCAGGACTAGGTGGGCCACTGGTCGGATCCAGCAGGCTCTTCTTGTGTTTCTTATTTATTTAATGCATTTATATCCTGCCTTTCTCCCAAGCTGGGATTCAAGGTGGCATCCTTATAACACCTTTATAATATACAAAGCAATAAAAACAAACGAGTTGAAAGCAAGTTAAAACACATGAAAAACACATTTAAGCCTAGCATTAAAATGCAGTTTGCCCAAAGACAGCCCCGTGGTCAGCATCACCTGCACCTTGGTTTCCAAAGGCCAATCTAAACAAGGTCTTAACCTTCCAGCAGAAGACTGACAAGGAGGGAGCCAGTCTAGCCTCCCTTGGGAGGGAATCCTGCCATCTGGGAGCGGCCACAGCAAAGGCTTTCTCTCATGTCATCACCAACTTTGCCTCTGATGTTGATGCTCAAGCACACCACTTTCAACTTTTCTATACAGGAATCCATGGCAGCCTTTCAGTGGAATAGGGGCCATAGACAAGGGGCCAAGGTGTGGGTGTACTAACTACACCTCTTTCCAGGCTCCGTTGCCCTTCATAATGCTTGCGTCTCGAGTTTTTGTCCCCATAAAATTCCATGGGAACCTGAGAACTGGTTTTGCTCCACCCTGCAGAACCCCACCCCTTAATCAGCACAGCCCTGTGACACGTCTGGTTTCTTGATGATGCTAGAGTGTGACGGAACCTCAGGAACTGGTTTTCACGCTGATGAAAACAGCACACTGGGAGTTGAGAATGGTATGCACAGGAGTTGCAATCTTGCAAAGAATTCTGCTTCCACCTTATTTCCTCAGGGCCTGCTTAGTTCACTGTGCTCATCTTGACTTGCATCCAAGCAGCTCAGGTCTTCCATGGAACTTTAGTTTTGCATAATTTATTTTTCAGACCTAGATTATTCAGGACAGCCCCCCCCCCCCGCCCCCGCAAAGGAGCATACCTGCAGGGCTACAAAGTTAGTCGACAGCATTTTGTACATCATTTCCTTTGCTTCCTTGGCAGGGATCATTGCAAAGTCTTCTATTTGTTTCTGTTCCAGATGCTTTTTCCTCAGGAGCAGGCGGAAGATGCGAGCGCAACGAGACCCGAATCTAGATCAGGGAAATAAAATGGCATAGCAGGCTAGTTTTTCGCACTCTCTGAATGCATCATGCACCAGGCTTCGCAGTTTGGCTTCCAACTGATGGATGCTGGGAGTCCAAAACATCTGGAGGGCACGAAGTTGTCAAAGGCTGTCAAAGAGCTCTAACTGTGCTTAGTTTATTCCATCATTGGGACTCAATGGCTATAAGCACTTCAAGGTATTACAGTGGTACCTCGGGTTACATACACTTCAGGTTACAGACTCCGCTAACCCAGAAATATTACCTCGGGTTAAGAACTTTGCTTAAGGATGAGAACAGAAATCGTGCTCTGGTGGTGCAGCAGCAGGAGGCTCCATTAGCTAAAGTGGTGCTTCAGGTTAAGAACAGTTTCAGGTTAAGAACAGACCTCCAGAACAAATTAAGTGCTTAACCTGAGGTACTACTGTACTGAGATACAAAGAGCTCAGAATGATTTTCTTTACTAGAAAAGAAATAAGCAGTTTATTCAAAACTATGTTTTCTCTACTAGGAAAGCATTAAGATAAAAGATCAACAAATTCAGTACAGTCCACAGTTAGCATTGCTGTCAGTCTTTGACAGCCTGATCTGTGCTCTGCTTATCAACATTTTTATGGTTGCTGCTTGACATTGGAAAACTGTCCTTGAATTATCATTAATCAGATGGTCTACAAATGTATGGCAAACAGGCTTGGCTGAGAAGCTAATATAAAACACTGAAAGAAAATAAAAAACAGACAAGACAATTTTGATACCACCATCAACACATAGGAAACCTAGGGAGACATTCTCTTAAGTTAAGAAACGAGTCTTTTTATTGTAAGTCAATGTAAAAACATGTACTAAGTTTATATGGTTTGTTTGCATGTAAAGGAAAAAAACAACAACAACTCAGGACCAGTTTACCTGTGAGATCGCTGTACCCCATGTATGCCCACATGACCGCTTTCGTCTGTGAAACTAGCACCATTATAAAGATAAAGGGACCCCTGACCATTAGGTTCAGTCGTGACCAACTCTGGGGTTGTGGAACTCATCTTGCTTTATTGGCTGAGGGAGCCGGCGTTTGTCCGCAGACAGCTTCCGGGTCATGTGGCCAGCATGACTAAGCCACTTCTGGTGAACCAGAGCAGCACACGGAAACACCGTTTATCTTCCCGCCAGAGCGGTACCTATTTATCTACTTGACTCTGACGTGCTTTCGAACTGCTAGGTTGGCAGGAGCAGGGACTGAGCAACAGGAGCTCACCGTCGCGGGGATTTGAACCGCCAACCTTCTGATCGGCAAGTCCTAGGCTCTGTGGTTTAACCCACAGCGCCACCCGTGCACCTATTATAGTTGCCACATAATACCATTCCTCATCTGTAAGAAATCAATCTTTTAGTGTGGCAGCACCCACTTTGGAACTCTCTGCCTGTTGACATCAGGCAGGAAATTTCACTGTACTCTGTTTGGTGTCTGCCAAACTCATTTTTGTTTAGGCAAGCCAACCCAGAGATGCAGAATGTCATGTGCATTTTAGTCTGTTTTCATCTTACTGTTTTTTAATTATTTTTTTGATTATTTTAAATCGTCATTTTTAAACTGTTTTTACTGATAAGCTTATTCTTTTCGTAAACCGCCTCAACCTTGCTTTAAAACCATCAATCTGTATATAATTCTTATGAAACAAATGAACGTGAAGTTTTGGTTACACCCTGCTGGCAGGAGGAAATAGCACTTTGCTTTCACCACAGTGACTAAAGATGTCTGCAGCAGGCACAAGGAGCTGGCCTCATTTTACATTTCTGGCTTGAGGCAGGCCTGCATGCAAGATAACACTGCAAATACATTAAGCCAATGAGCTCCAACATGCCTGCTACCTTGACTCAAAGCAAGTTTTCAACTCCAGTTCTCCAAACAGGCAGGCTCCCCATTACCTTTCCTGAACTATTGATTCCAGCGTTGCGGTAGCCAGAGACGCCAGGGCCTTATGAAGGTCTGTTTGAGGGAAGGTCTGTTAGGGAAAAATGTCAGGGAGAGTTCCATTTTGGTACGCACCAAGTGGTTTGCCCCTCACCTCCTTCTAACCAACTGACGGGAGTTTCAGTTTGGGTGGTTAACTTGGGAGGCACCTTCTAGGCTCTCCAATGATGCGAAGACACATCAGGGCCACCTGCTAACCTGCAAGAGTCAGGACAGATAAAGGAAAAGTCCATCTTCATGCAACAAATGGTTAAACCCATGGCTCCCCAAGGAGGCAATGATGGCCATTGACTTAGATGGGCAAATTCATAGAGGACAATAAGGCCATCAATGGCTACAAGCCAAAATGGCCAGAGACAGTGATGCTCCATCCAGTGGCCAACCAGATGCCTGTGGGAAACCTGCAAGCAGGACCTGAGCCCAAGAGCACTCTCTCCACTTGCCATTTCCAGCAACTCTTATTCAGAAGCATTGCTGCCTCTGACCACGCAGGCCCAGCTTGTTTTGCCCCTGGACATTTTCTCTCAGTTTTTCTCTTTGGATAAACTGATCCCTGATCAACTAAGTGAGAAAATGTGGGGCAGGGAAAAGAGAAGAGCAGAGAACCAACCTTTCCCTTGGTTCTTTCCTCGCTTGAGAGGACATTGGCTGCTCCAAGGTCTAGGCTGCAACAGGTTCCTTAAGATTCACCAGTCCCTCTTTAAGAGATGTGAGAGAAGCATCTCTTTAAGGCATTTGGTGGCTGAGGTGAAGAACAGGTGGGCTGTGCAGGATTGGTTGCTCTTTGCTCTATTGCCGCAGCTGGGATCAGCACTGTGAAGGAGCTCTTGCGGGCTGCTTTGGCTCCTGCCCCCCCCCCCTGTTCTCTCTTCCTCTGGGCCCCACAATCCATTTGCTAGGTAAGTGAGCTGCTGTCTCTGGCTTCTGCTGCATCTCCCCCAGGTTGGCTGAGCTGAGCCCGTGTAGCAGCTGGCACCCCACAATGGGTGGGCTGGAATGTGCTCTTCATGTACAGAAGTACACATGTCCAGCATAGAAGTGCAGGCCCACCCTCCTAAACAACTAGCACAGCTTGCCCTCGAACACGAAAACGGTCCTCATGATACAGCCAAGTCAAAAAGGATACTGATGACGTACATTCCTCCGCCACTCTCCCCCGACTTGCCAACAAACTCCAGCTATGGGGAGATTAAAGGATTGAACCAGACAAGGTTTTATTATCAGAAAAAGGAAGCAAAAAAGAAAAGAAAAAGAGCATGCCATTTCAAAGGCATTGTTCAAAATGAGAATAATAATCCAGAAGAGGACTTTCTTACCGGATCATCTGCTAATAGAGTGAGGTACTGATCGAGAATCTGTTTGGAGATGTTGTAACCAGCCGGAAGCGACCGAAATATCTTTAAAAAACAAACAAATCAGAAGTCCAGTGTTGTAGATATACTGTGACTTCTTACAGACTTTAAACTATTACTGAACATAACCAGAGAGCAGGTGACCTACAAGAGGTTCTTTACAGAACAATGTATTTTAATGAATAGTGCGGTTTCCATTTATAACCTTCATAACCAACAAAAGTGTATTACACAAACCTGAAATGACTCATGTTAGCTATAGAGGGGGCATTTGTCTTCCCCTTGAAGGATTCTCATCTTGCCTGGCCTAGACACATTTCAGACTGTCCCCTTCCCTAACCAATTCATTTGTTCTTGTTGCGGATGGCTCCTGACCTGATGCAAGTTCTGATGTAAACTCTGACCCATCTCTCCATAATTATTTCTTAATATTGATATAGAACCTCTGTATTGCACTCTGTCACAGTTATAGTTATGGTTTTAAAGTCTCTTTTTATTTGATCTATACATTTTATTTACTTTTTACAGCTTTATTTTCTAAACCTACACACACACAGACACACACATATACACACAGTATTTAAAAAACAGTGTGCATAAATATACAACCATTAATCTATAATACCATTATTCTAGAACAAGTAGTATAATAAATCCTATGAAAACCATTGTAAAGCGTGGAGTATATTTAGCCTGGAAAAAATTAAAGGGAGATGGGACGGGACGACAACATGAAACAACCCTTGAAATATCTGAAGGGCTGTCATGTTGTTGGAGGAGCAGGCTAGCTGTTTGATACTCCAAAAGGAAAAACGAGAAATCAAGAGCTGGGAACTGAAGGGAAGCAGATTTTGACAAAACCTCCTAATAGTAAGAGCTATTAAGCAAGAGAAGAGCCTTTCTTGGGAGGCACAGGCTCTGTGCTGCTGAGTTGTTGTTTTTAAGCAGAAGCTGGGCAGCCATCTGCCAGGTGTGCAGTTGCTGGAAGATCCCATCACTGAGCAGAGGGTTAGGCTAGATTACCTCCCCAAGGTCATCTTCCAGCTCTAAGATTACATAAAATGAAGAAAGAAATACCCAACAACTCACAAAAGCTCTCTCCTGCTCTCTCTTAATGTTTTGTGGGGCATAATCTGTTGCTCTTTTGGCAGGAAAATGAATGCATTATATCCTTTTGAGATGTTAAGATTCAGTACGATTTGTATTGTATTTGCGCTGATATGTTTGTATTTGCATTTGTAATTTTTATGAGCTGTCATGGGGGCCTTTTTTTGGCTGAAAGATGGCATATAAATAAATAACAATATCACATACCGAGGCAAGCCATGCAAAAATGAGCTATCCCCTCTCTAGTAGCTACTCTGACCTGGGGAAAGGACAGCAATGAAATCCTGACTGAACCCCCCAGTCATGGCAGGCTTGAGCCACTCTATTAGAGGGGTTTATTACGGGGGGTCAGTGACCTCTTTAGGCCAAGGGCTGCCTTGCCTCTTATGCCATCCTTCCAGGAACTGCACACCAATGGTGGGAGGGACCCAAATGAAAGTGGGTGTGGCAAAAAGGGGTCAAGGTCAGAGCTGGGAGAAGGCAGGGCCACCCCACAAGTACACAGAGCACACATGCCCACACACTCCACACATACACTGAACACAGGCCTTACACACATGCTTGCATACACACCTGCCAACAAGTCCCAAGTAGCTGCTCACCTCATTGGAAGACAGGGGCATGGTGTATGGCGCATTGGAAGAGGTCGTGACTTCGCTCATTCGCAGCATCGTCCGCACAATTTCACTACTGGTCTGTCGGAAAGGGAAGGAGACAGAGGCAAAACTCTTAGGGAAGTTCTTGTTTTGTGCATGGACTGTAAAACGTAGGTGGGAGCTTGCATGATTAAAAAGCCCTGCCATACCAAAATCAAGTAATAAATCCCTGTACGTAGAAAACCAGTATGCCAAGGAAAAGGGAAAAGCTAAAACTCTTCTTTGATAAACTAAAAACTGGCCAGGGGAGGAAATGCCAAAGCAGAGGAAACAGCCTTCAGTAAGAATGTAAGGACTTACAGTATGACAAGCCTGCTGGATGAGCCCAATGGCCCTTCCAGTCCAGCATGCTGTTCTCATGGTGGCCACCCAGATGCCTACATGAGAAATCCACAAGCAGGACCCGAGCACAAGAGCTCTCTCCTCTACTGTGGTTTCCAGCAATGGGTATTCAGAAGTATTACTGCCTCTGAGTATTGAGGCAGAGAATAACCATCATGGCTAGTTGCCATTGATAGCCCTTTCCTCCATGAATTTTTCTAATCCTCTTTTAAAGCAATCCAATGGCCATGACTGCCTCCTGTGCGGGCAAGTTCTAAAGTAGGGGTCCTCAAACTTTTTCAGCAGTGGGTCGGTCCACTGTCCCTCAGACCTTGTGGGGGGCCGGACTATATTTTTTGCGGGGAAATGAACAAGGAACAATGAGTGGTGCATGAAAGGGCTCTGGAGAGGGGCTGCTTTAAATGGCGGACGCTCAAGAGGGGGACTCAGCCAACCGTGGCTCCTGTGTCTTGCAACTGGCAGGGGCTGGCGGCACAATGAGCAGTGCGCAAAAGGGCTCTGGAGAGGGGCTGGCACCAACAAAGCGCAGCCCCCTTCCTCCTCTAGGCAGGGCGAGGAGAAGCAGTGTGAGGGAGAGGGAAAGAACGTGCACAATGGCGATCCACGCGGTGATTCCCAGACCATCCGCAGGCTGGATTTAGAAGGCAATTGGGCCTGATCTGGCCTGCGGGCCTTAGTTTGCTGACCCATGTTATACAATTTAACTATGTGCCACATTAAGAAGTGTTTTCTTTTTTCTGCCCTGAAACTTCCAACATTCAGCTTCACTGGATGCCCACAAGTTCTGGTTTTATGTAAGCGGGAGTATAACTTTTCTCTGTCCACTTTCTCCATGCCATGCATAATTTTATAAACTTCTATTGTGTCTCCTTTTACTCGCCTATTCTCTAAATAAGAAAGTCTCCAATGCTACAACCTTTCTTCATAGAAGGGTCACTCTATCCTCTTCATTGTTTTGGCTGCCCGTTTCTGAAACTTTTCCATCTCTAGAATATCCTTTCTGAGGTGGGGCAACCAGAACTGTACACAGTATCCCAAATGTGGCCACACCACATATTAGTCTAATGACATAGACCCCCCCCCCACAAGAAGGAAAGCAACACACCTGGTCCATTCTGTTGGCCACAGCACTGACAATGGCTTGATCTCGGAAGTGCTGGTGGAAACGGTCAATGTTGACTTGCCAGTAGATTCCATCATCTGATGGAGACTGAGAAGTGTTGATTGGGAGAAAGAGGGAAGCGGAGTGTTATCCTATGTATCAATTGCAAAACTGGGGGGGGGGGGCGCCTACTTGTACCCCCAGCACACTCCAACCAAAATTCTGTCACCACAAACACTAAATCCTGCAACCTGCATATATTATGCTAATAGAGCAAGTGTGTAGAAACTTCATTTGCATGATTTATTTTGCTTTAAAAACAAGTAAATCCATAATTCCTTTCGCTTCTATTAAATAAGTCATTGGGAGGGAAAAATCATGTTGGCTGCTTCCTCTGTGGCTTCAGGAGACGAAGCCCACATGCCATTGAGCTGGTCTGCACAGCTATAATGACCAGCAAGACAAGACTTGGGGTGGGGGCGGGGAGAGATAAATAAATAAATAAATGAATAAATGAAATAACCAAGACAACTGCAGAACACTTTTGGTGCTAGAGGTAATAAAACCAAGGGTTGCGACCAATGATAGTCCTACTTGGAGTAGATACATTAATGAACATGAGTAACTTAGGTCCATTATTCTCAATAGGTCTATTCTGAGTTGAACTTACACTGATCACAACCTCAAATGATGTTACAGTTCCTCTTAATTTACATGGGGCACACCCTGCCACGAAATCAAGCCTTATCATGCCCTAAACGTGGGTAGGATCTATCCTCCAACTCCTGCCAAGGCACCACAGGTCCACTCCCCTGTTCTGCCTCACAATATATCAAGACTGCTTACCTCCTTCAAACCCATCATTTAGATATTACAGTCAGTAGAGCATGAGGCTCTTAATCTCAGGGTCGTGGGCTTGAGCCCCATGTTTGGCCAAAGATTCCTACATTGCAAGGCGTTGGATTAGGTGACCCTCGTGGTCCTTTCCAACTCTACAATTCTATGATGCTATGATTAAAACCAATGGGAGATTTGCTCTTCCTTTCAAGCTAAACTTCCAGTACCCGTTCATGAATGGATGCACTACCCAGCTCAGCGGCCCCTTTACCTCATTGCTGTCTGCCTCCTGCTTTTGTCGTTTCGCTTTGCGTTCTTCATTGTCTTGGCCGTTGTCAGAGTGCCTCCTCTTCCCCTTCCCTGATGGCCAAAAGAAAGGTCTGCACTTTGAGTAGCAATAAGGATGCAGTCTGCCAAAGCCCACCTTTTTATAGCTGCTCAGCCCTCATCTTCCATCAATGATCATGCTTTGTAAGCATGATACGCCATCTATTTCTCTTAGGGCAAATCCACAGATGTTTTCATATGATTTAACAATCAAACCACTATCATTGGGAACCCAAGAATTGTGGTTTGAAGGGGTGTGAGGAGAGAAAAGCAAGGACAAACACTTTTCAGCATCACAAGCTACAACTCCCAAGGGTTTCTTTTTGGGTGGCGGCGGCAAGGGGATGAGTTAAGATGGCATAAAACCAACTGCAGACAGGACCACCATTTCCTTTCTCTCCTGAAACCACCTGAAATGAGCTTTGCTGAGCCCAGACATCTTTGCTGTTTAGGAAAATAGCTTTGAGACATTGCTTACCAGTCACCAGCCAATGCTGCACATCTTCTATGACAATGCAGTTTTACAAGGATTAACGAAATGATCATGGGGCCTCTGAGTTGTTTTCTCACCTATGAGATTCAGTTTTGGAACCACATACATATCCTTCTCGTTAAGCTGCAATGTGGGCACAGGAGGAGGCGGGCCATCAGAAGGCTCTGGACCTTCAGGGACTGATGGGCATCTCTGAACAAAGTGGGTGTCTGCCAGGCGTACAAACGTGCTCGAGACTTCGCTGTACTCCATTGTTTTACCATCTGAAGAAAAGGAAACAAACCCTCAACTCAGACCTGAGTTCCAGGCTCCACCCAAAAGTGCTTTTCCAGGGCTGAGCCCCACCTTAAATTCAGCTCACCTTCCATTGTTTCTGTCAGCCGGTCAGCCACTTTCTTCACTGTGGCGCTCATGGACATCTTGCCATTGAGCAGCAGCTCCTCCACGATCAGCTCACCCGTGTCACTATAAAGGGTCTTGGCAGTGTAGATATAGCGGGGGTAGCGGAGGATCCGCAGCACTCGGCTGCACTGGGCTTCATACTCCACCAGGCCTCGCTTCTGCAGCTCATACGTCACCAAGTTGTGCTGGATCAGGACACAGAGTGCCTTCCGAACCTGTGCAGGTGGGAGAAAAGCACGGTGTATATATAGAGATCTGCAGACTCTACCCAACCCCAGTCCAGAGCACAGCATTCAATTTTGAGCAAAACAGTGTGAGAAGGATTCAAAGAGTCAGAATGAACCTTATGGATCATCCAGAGCAATCCTTTGCCAGGAACAGCAGTATTTATAATGAACCCCTTTGCCCACTTACAACACCCCTGCGAGGTGGAAGAAGTTAACAGGCTTTAAGTTATACAGGGACCTTCATGACCAAGCAGGGCTTTGAACCTGGGTCTCCCTGAATTAAGGCCAAAACTCTATGGTTCTCCAGTGCAAAGCCATTATTCATGTAACAGCCTTTCTTCTGCATCAGTGCCATCTACCACTACGCATACCTGGTCAAGTGACATCCCAGTGTCATGAGCTATCATCCGTAATGGCTGGCTACCCATGCGAATGAGGTGCGTCCCAATCTTTTCTACGATCTCTCCAAAATGTTCAGAGAGCAAGAGGGAAGAGAGCTTGATTTCTGCCTGGGTCATCTTGCAGCAATATTATAACTGTCTGGCCCTCTGTAAGACAAGAGTGTATCCACACAAGTCAGCACAAGCACAAATGATTGCTCAGTGGGTTTGGAGACTGGAAAGAGCTCTTAAAATCCCAATTTTAACTGCCACCATATGTCAGTCAGTGTACTTGAAGAGAGTGTGCCTTAAACTTTTCGACATTTTACTGTGGTCATATGGCTAGAGACGTGAAGGCAAGGATAAGATGAACAAAAGAATCCCCCCAGTCTCTGCATGGGGTATTCACATTTTTGCAGCTAATCCACCGTGAGAGCCAATATACACTTTCAGCAGATTCAAGTACTAATGCTTTTACTGAACTGTGTTGGAGGTAGGAAGTGGAGACTGCATGCCTGAACACCTCTTGTAGAAAATAAATCCCCTGCTCCGTTTAATCTTTTACTGTGCGAGTCTGTAAACCTCATTAACACTGACAACACATCCATGCAATGGTGTGTGGTTTTTTTTAATGCACCCCACACAAAACACCACACGTGGTGTTTTTACAGAATAGCAATGGGCGTCCGTGCTGAGAAGCTTACGATTGTGAATTTGACACAAGAGGAAAGGGAACGAGATCAAGGCGAGGGTTAAAGAAGGGGGAAATGCACATCCGGTTAAGTTTCACATTCTTGAAGTTACCTGGTCTACCGTATAATAATAACAACAAGGTTTGTTCTTCCATATGCTTGGCCATTGCCTGATGAACCCAGGAGACCCCAGCTGACCCCCTATATCGACCCCGCCGCCTTGGACCAGAAAGACGACCAAGTCCAGCCGCTCCCTCCCTTGATGAAACCAGGAGTCCGAGTCCTGGCTCCCAGCTCTCCTTCTCCCTACGTGGTCCCCACCGACTCAACACCCCCGTGGCTGCGGATCCAAGGTCCTCCCTCCCCTCTACTTACCCGAATGGACTCTCTTCACACCCGAGCCCGTAACCTTCGGGTCAGAGGGCGGCCCGTTTTCCCTACTCGACTAGGCCTCTACCTTCCTTTCCGTTGCGGCAACCATGGCAACCACGCTCCGCCGGACCCTTCGCTATGCCCGGGGAACCACATCCGGTACCCAGCAGTCCTGACGCCCCGCCCCCTTAAAAAAAAAAGCTTCTCCTAGGTTTCCGCTGCTAAAGCTTGGGAGGAGAAGGAGAAAGAGGGAAGTGAAGTGTGGAAGTGTGGCGGCTAGAGCGTCCCCTCGGCGTTCCACAGCGTTCCGCTCTAGGCCTCGAGTCCTCCGTGTGGTCTGTGGCGGCGGAGCGTTGCTGGTTCAGGAGGACTGACGGCAGCGGCGACGACGACGGCGGCGGCGGAGGGGGAGGGGAAGCAAAATGGCGGAGGCGTCGGCGGCTGCGGCGGCCGCCGTCTCCCAGCACCGCTTTTTCTGCCACAGCTGCAAGGGGGAAGTCAGCCCCAAACTGCCGGTAAGGGAGAGGCCGGGGCGGGTCTGTCTGAATATGCCCCCCCTTCCCTGTCTTCGAAATAACCACAAGCGGGCGGGGTGGGGGGAGGGGAGAGGGAGAGAGTTAGGTTAATTCGGGAGGGGGCCCAGGACTCCAGGGTCCGTTCTTGGGACGGGGTGGGGAGGTGACGTTGCTGAGGCCAGGATTCCTGGGTTCATCCTTTGGAAAGGGGGGGGGGGAGGGAAGATTGAGGCCAGGACTCCTGAGTCCATCTTTTGAAGGGGGAGGGGGAAGGGATTTGAGGCCAGGACTTGTTGCTTCATCTTTCTGACTGGAGGGGTGTCTGGGCTCTTTGGGTCCTTTTCTCAGACTGATTGTGGGGCCTAAGGAGTTAACAACATGATCCTGTACCTTGTCATCTCAGGCCTAACCCTCATTGAATTCAACGCGACTAGACTCTGGGGGTCATGTTTATTCGATTTGCAGCATCTACGTAGTATGGTGGTTTTGTTTTTGTTTTTCTGAACTGAGTCTCAGTGTTCTCCTGCCATAATATGAAAGGGCAGGGATCTGATTGGAAGGGTGGGGGCGGGGAAAGGAGAGAGAAGGCCCCGTCCTACTTCCATTCACCACCAGTAATAGGAATGGTAAGGGGTTTTATGTTTTGAACCCCATGTGCAACATGAATCCAATGAAGTGGGTGGTGGGGTTCAGGCAGACCACAAGGTCCTATTATCCTTTGCTCTCAAATGTATTGTATGTGGGTGGTAGTGGTGGTAATAGATTTGTTATTGCTGCTACTACTATGAAAGAGAGTTGGCTCCTTTTCCTTCCCACCTTGACCAACACCAAGGTCTGGAGGAGGCAAAAGTGTATCTGGGGAACTTGTGCCCTGTGCTGAGGGTAGAGAGCAGAGGGAAATCAGGGCACAGATGATGCTCAACTGTTAAGCCAAAATCACATATAGGCAAAATACATTGGGTTCAATGGTGGGTTCCTGGATGCCCACCGCCTTTTCACCTCCTTTTTATTTATTTATTTTAAAACTGCTGAGTGTGTAAAGCTGAAGTGGCAGGTTACCTGCATTATAATGCCCATATACAGAGTTCTGAGGCTGAAAGTATGGGTGGAGGCTGCAAGGAGTTGTAGGGTTTGCTCATACCTGCACATCCCTTTCCCCCTTTCAGTGATCAGTTACACGACAGTGCCAACCAGGGAATGGGGTCATTTTTCCTCCTGCCTCCAATTTTATTTTCCTTTCTAAAAGAGTCATTGGGAAGTGCAACAGGAATGGTGGGTGAAACAAGGTGGGAAAAATCTGGAGTTCTCCTGTGTCTATGAAGTGGGAGGCTGATGGAGAATGGTACGGGGCCATGGGCCCACCCACTGGAGCCAAGAGACAGAAGGGACCAATGTCACGGTTTTGACTCCAATTTAGGAAAGAACAGATAGTCATGGAAGCAAATGCAATTGCATTCCATCATCTTCTCAGTCCTCTTCAAAAGACAGGTACTATCTTGTTGGGAGCGGAATGAGGGAAAGGGACAGAAAAGTGGAACTATTCCTCTAGGGAAGAATGAGAAGAGAAAGCAAAACAGAATATTTTTTATCTTGCCCCATCACAAGGGCAAGAGGTAGGCAGGGTTGGAAAGTCCCAGGCACCTGGTTACACAGAGACCTAAAAAGTAGTGCCAGCACTTGGGCATTTTAAATTGGTTCCCCCTCTTCTGGGAAGGCAAATGCCTTTTAAAAAAAAAAGTAAATGCAAAAAAAAGGTCTACATCAAATTTAAAACCATTCTCTAATGAAGTCTTAGCTGTTCAGTTACAATATGCTCACTCACAATATGTTTGGTGAGTGAATTTCTTAGTGTGGTTCTTGTATCTAGCCAACCTCTCAATCAGAATTGATGTTGTTTACTGATTTGATTTCCTGTGGTGATTGATAATTGCATGTAGGCAACCAGGCAATTCTCTATTCTTCCTTCTGGCCTGAAGAGGCTACTGATGCTCAAAGGTTAGATGGAAGGTGAAGAGTGCCTAGTGTGCAGCTGTGTTTAATCCAGAACTGGAGCCTGATCATTGTCTGCCTTCAAGCAAAAGTAACACCCCTTTATGCTACTTTCAGAATGTAGCTGGGTCTTAACCAATATGTGGCTGCCTCCTTATGCAAGGTGAAGGACAGCTGCTGTTAGCAGTGGAGTCATTCCATTAACGCAGGATATCCATAGCTGTGTTGCAGGTTATCTATAGCTGTGTCCTGGCTTCTGGGAGCGTGGTGGAGAGACAGCATGTGGGGTGTTCCTGTGAGCTTCTGTCTGCAGAATTGAGAGGCCAGCGCTTTGCTTTCCCAGTTGGCATGGTATGGAGGAGGAGGTGTCTAAACTACTGTCTTGCAGGAAGATATTTAAAAGGTTGGCTTCAGTTCGGTAGAGCACAAACTTGTTTGGTTGTTTATTTGAAAAATTTCTATGCCACATATGAAAAGAAATTTAATTGCGTTTTCCAAAAGTGAAATAATATTTAAACAATTTAAAATGGAGAAATTGGTATCACAGAGAATGGGGTAGAAGGGTACAGTGCTCCTGGGCAAGGAAAGCCCCCCAAACAATTAAGTGTCTTCTGAAGGGTATTCCAGAGGGTAGTCGGCACCATGGAGAAAACCTGCTTCTCTACTGCCTCCAGATAACACTTTGCAGGTCATGGCATTCTCATAAGGCCTTCTCTGCTTATCTACCAGGCCTGTATAGAGGAAGGAAGGCATTTTAGCACCAGAGACTCTGTGAAATGTACTGCATCACTGATGCATGCTGTGGGACCATGTTACAGAGACCCGTCTGTTTTGGATGCTTCCTTGGCTGCTGGACTCAATAAGCCTTGGGTTTCTGCCAGCTGCCTTTGACTGTAAAAACACGATCATGTCTGGTACCCTAAAGTATGCTGTCAGTGGACTGTGTTTGCCTTCATGGATCATGAGTTGTGCATACATGTTCTAAAAATAATGGCTGTCAATAGGTTCTCCCCCAAGCCTCTGCAATGCAAATGGGCAGAATGCAAGATTTTTATGTGGGTGTTTGATGCAGATGAATATGACCCTCCTTTCTGGAAGGATTTTAAACTGGGGGAGTTGCACTTCTTGGCAACCATTCTTAATAATCTCCTCCCTTGCACTGACAGGCCTGTCTGGCGGAATCCCTACAACTTCCACTGCAGGGGATGTAAATGTGTGGTGCCTTGTCGTTCAACCCCCAATTGTGCCATCTGCAAAATGGAAACGGTGCCCAGAGTTGGAAAAATCCCAAAAACTTTGTTGCCCACATATTTGCTTCTGGAAGCTGCTACCCACCCACCACATCCCAAGCATGATTGGATCCTGAAAGTTTGTTGACAGCACCTACCACCATTGGCTGATAAACTCTTGGAACGTAGAATCTCTCCTTCCACCCCTCGCAATGACTGCCTGTCTCGTTAGTAGGGAACTTTGTAAATTTGCACATAGCTCCATTTCTAATATGTTAAAGAAGATGCTAGCCAGGCTTGACAAAACCCAGGCCACCTGTCCTTCCAGAAAATTTCCACACTCTACCTCTCAGAAAGTGGGTACACCTTTGGAGGGTCAGGCAACCAGTAACATGATTTGGGCTCCAAAACGGTGGTTGTTTGTGGCCTGGATCTGGAATGCTTTTTCAGGCCTGTGTTATGGGTAGGAAGATGCCAGTTCAGCAATCCCGGCAGCAACACCTGCCCTTCTGCCTTTGCTCTCACTGGTCTTTTGAAACCTGAAAAATGGTGCCCATGTCTCTGGGGAATTCTCATAAAGACAGTCCCTCTCTATTTCCAGGAGGAATTGTTTGTTTTCTGAAATTATGTTAGTCTGCTGGGATCATGCATCTGCTTTTTTCCGGCCCTCTGCACTATCAAGGACGAAGAGGCTCAAGGACTTCTTTTCAAAACCAAGTGTACGTGGCACCTCGGTCCACTTGCTCTTGTTGCAGATATCGGCGCCAACGGGTTCTTAATCTGTAAGCAAGGAATCGGCTCTGAGAGAGGCTTTCTGACTGTGTTTCTGATGGTGCTTTCAGAGATGGCAGAGCTTTTGCTTTCTAGACCCTTGCGTCTTGACTGCCTTGCCTGCCTAGGAGCGCTCTCGCTCTCCCTCCCACCTCCCCGATTTATGCTTGTCTCCCTTTTCTGCTGCTGACTTCGGCAGTTTTGCTGGGCTGTGTTTCAGCTGCCCTTTTGTTTCAGTGAAAAATGCTGTCCCAAACCCCCTCATGCCTTGTGCTTTCCATAGCTGCAATTCAGGATTTCCTGGTGTCATTAATGCCTTTTTTTAATAGTGCAAGAATCTAAGCTGGGCTAATCTCTGCAACACAAGCTTTAAATTGTGCTACTGGAAGGCATAACCTGAACATCTCAAAAGTTACTACTTGCATATAAATATATGCAAACTTGTATACAGGTCACATAATGTGAGTGAGCTTGGTGGAACTTCCTTTTTTCGTAAGAGGATGTGTCTGCCTATGCTTAAGGGCTGAGCTAAAACTAGCCATGCAGTTTACTTTAGTTATTACCAACAAAGGTCTGCACTTCTTATAGTTCTTTGGAGCTTCCCATAATACTGCAACACCCCCTGTGAGTCGTGTTTTGCATCCAAGGCTTGGATGAGAAATTACCAAGAAAGCTTCAGATTACTTTATTTTTTACAGTGCCCACTTGGGCTTCTTCCTCCCAAGCTCAAGCCCTTCTTTCGCTCTTTAAATGGAAAATTGTGAACAGTAAACCTGAAGCTGGAGTTGAAACCTGAAAACAGAGCGTTTAGAAGTGGCTCTCAGACTGGCATGAAGAAGGAAGAACTACCTTGCATTCAGAGCTCTCCTCTTGACAGTAGTCTTCAGAGCCTCAAAGGCAATTTGCTCAGTATATTTGGACAAATTCCCTCTTGACCTCAGTTCCCGTCTCTGTGAAATGGGGACATGAAAGACCTACTTCCCAAGGTGTGCTGAATGTGGGGGGTTGAACACTAGAATAACTTTCTGGACTAAATGAGAGCGAGACCCGTGGCCACCTATTGGATAAACAACAGAGGCGATATTTGAAGTAGGCCATCTTTGCAGACAATCTCACACAGGCTGAGACAGAGTAGACCCAGGGCACCATGCACTAACAAGGTCTCCTGCACAGAGCCCTTGGAAATCAATCAGAGATGCATGCAGGAGAACATCTAGCAGTAATTGATTATGCTTGTCATGGGGCAGGGGAGAGTGGTATGTAGAGGGAGTTGGGTTTTTGGTGGGGGAGGGAACTCTGCCCAGCACCAAATAATTGGGCATCAGTTCATTCCTCATTCCCTTCCCTTGAAAGAGTAATCTGCACAAGCAGTAATTTCTTTTTTTAAGAGAGAAAGCACAGCTGCTGCAGCTGCTTCAGTCCTTCCCGGGCCCTCCCTCTTCACAAAACTGCTGTGAGGTTCTGCTTTTCACTAAGTCATGTTGTTAGATCCACTTGTTCTGTTGCTTTCCTTGTTGGGGGATGGCTGAATGTGGGCTGGTGTGATTATGGGGCTCATGCACCAGGAGGCTGAATAGCTGCATTCTCTAGCTGCTGTTTTGAATCAGGCTGTCTGCTGCAGGTGTGTGCTGCATGCAAAGAAAGGGTGGGGTTTTTTTGGGAGGGGGGCATTTTTAGATGTCTCATTCAAAACAGCACACGGGGTGCGGGGAGAACTCTGATACTGGCAACTAAGTCAATTGGCTGGAGGGAAAGTAAAATGATGGTAAGCGGGAGCATCTTCCCAGTGAGGAAAAGATAAACAGATTGGTGCTAGCTAGCTTACTTAGGAAAAGGTTTGTATTTCCTGTTTCTCTCTCTCTCTCTCTCTCTCTCTCTCTCTCTCTCAGAGGATTGTAAGCCCCTTGGGGCAGGGGCCTGTTTTGGTGCAAAAAGCAGGGGTAGTTAACAGGATACCCCCCAGATGTTGTGGACTGCATAAAAAGAGCCCTGCTGGATCAGGCCAAAGGGGGCCTATCTAGTCCAGCATTCTGTTCTCACCACAGCCAACCATGTCCAGACCCAAACACTTCTCCCTACTGTGATTTCCAGAATCTGGTATTCAGAAGCATTACTGCCTCTGACTGTGGAGTCAGAGTATAATCATTGTGGCTAGTAGCCATTGGAGGTTTTTAGGCAGAGATTGGGTGGCCATCTGTCAGGAGTTCTTTAGCTGCATTACATCAGTTAGACTAGATGACCCTTGGCGTCTCTTCCAACTCTACAGTTCCATGTTTCCAGGTACAAAAAAGCTCTCTGCCTTCAAGAGCATACTGTCACATTTCTTTGTTGTTGTTTCACAGTGTCGATTTGCAACCGTAGAGGTAGGAAGAAATGGAAACAGGTAGGAAGAAATGGAAACGGTGAAGGTGCTAAAGAGGTGGCAACAAATGGGATAATGTTTAACTTGTGAGAATCTAACATTGTTGCTTTCACTTTTGCCTGCAAGAGGAAGCTAGGAACTAGAAATATAAATTTCCATTGAAAGCAAATCCCAGAGGGATTAATCTTTTGCGCAAATGCAAAAGCAGTGCTGTGGTATAATTTAATAGCTCACAACCACAAGTACATAAGAAAGTGGTCAAGTAATTGAGATACATCTGAATTCTCAGGGTAAAGAATCTGGTTTTGGAAGACAGAGCCCAAATGCCTAAGCACCTTGACTTTCTCTGCATCCTCACTAGCAAACTAGTGACTTTCACACTGTTTGGGGTATGGAGAGTGTTCTTTATGAGAAGATGCATAATGGCAGGTGAGCTTCCCTAGATGTTGGCTTTCCCAGTGGGGCCATTCTCCCACTGCATATCACAGCTGTCTGTTGTTAACGGGTAACTTGCAGCATATTGCCAACTTCAGTGACCTCTAGATATTTTCAGCTATCACTCCAGTCATCCCTGAACATTGGCCCTGCTGGCTTGGATTGATGGGACTCACAGCCCCAAACATCTGGAGGGCATCAAGTTGGAGGGGTTCTTCAGCAGAGCATTTGCTTTGAGAAGGTTACGCAGCTTTAGAAATAATTGCTTTAGAGCCCTGGAATATTATGGGATGGGCCGCAGGTGGTGATGGTGTTCTCTTCCGCCGATTGTGGAGAGTCACCAGATACCTTTAAAACAGGCGTCAGATGTCTCTTAGAAGCTGACTGGGTTTTGGTAACAGAATAGGTGATCCCCCTCCCCCAATAGATTATTCATGTCATTGCTGATGGCGGTCCTGGCATTGTACAATGTGAACAGTTCTGTGTCAAGGGGTGTGAATACAACTCATTGAGCAGCATCACCACTGTGTTGTTGAGCCTGCAATGCAATATCCACTTGTGGTGGTGCCAATACAGCTGAAAGGCATGGTGGGTGAAATAAAGTGATATGGGGGCTTCATTGTGTGACTGGACTTTGCTGATCATGTTATGACATTATGGGTTCTGATGCTTCAGTAATAGGCGATGGCAAGTTTAAACAGCTAGCTGCAGCTGTAGGGTCACAAAGATGTGCTTCAGTATAGCATTTAATTCACCAGTTATAGGACTGATTGAAGTTTGCAGTGCACTTGGGGTTTGGTCTCATGCAATTATGGAGGCAGAGTGGGTGTTGCGCCTGGTTAAGTAATTATAAGATAGTATTCTTTGCAAAGAAGCACAAATAGCTCCATAAATACAGTTAGTAGGCACCTTTGCTTAACCTCTGGCGAGGGATGGGCAACCTCTTGCCCTCCTAGTACTGCTTGACTCCAATTCCCAGCATCCCCTGATTATTGCCCATTCTGGCTGGAGCAGCTGGGAGTTGTAGTCCAAAGCATTTGGAAGGCACCAGGTTGGTGCAGGTTTCTCTAGGGCAGTGGTTCTCAACCTTGGGTCCCCAGATGTTTTTGGCCTACAACTCCCATGATCCCTAGCTCACAGGATCAGTAAATATCCTCATTTGCATGAGAAAATTTTCCACATTTCCCCCCATTCAATTCCCCCCCAACCCTATATCACCGATCTATTCCGTATCCCATACACACATTTTATCATTCTTTATTTTCCAATTTACACATCTTGTAAAAGTGCCTCCATTGGATTTTTCTCTCTCTTCCCCTCCATCCCAATCTTTAACATTTCTCATTTCCCCCAAATTTCATCTTCACAACAACCCCATTAGGCAAGTTAAGGCAAGGAGAAGCAACTGGCAAGGTTACAAGAAAGGGATTTTGTAGGTACTGTAAAGCTGGAAAAAGAGCAAGCCGAAGGAGCAAGGGCTAGAGCAACTCTTATGGCGAAAACTTACGATGTTTGTGACATTTCATTTAGAAAAGGCAAGTAATGGGTTGGAGGTGGACATGACTGGTGTGGAGAAAGTGGATAGGCTTTTCTTGCAATATGTCAACCCAGTAATGAGTAGGGTTATCCAGTGAACCTAAACAGTGGGAGATCCTAGACTAACAAGAGGAAATGTCCTTCACACTGTTCAACATTTCAACTGTGGGAACCACTTCTGAAAGATGTTGTGAATACCACCAACTTGGGAGGCTTTAAATGGAGATTACACAAATCCATGAACACTCTGGCTATCAGTGGCTACTAGTCATATGGCTGTTAATCTGGTGATCCAGTTGCCATTAGTGCACGCCATGCCAAATTCTGGCCGATCCACCAACATTCATTGGATTGCAAAAAACAACAAACAAACACCAGACTTCTGATTGCAACCGAAATGATTCACTTGCTGTATATAGATAATTTTATAGTATTATTAAATGATATAAAATGGAGTTTCCATATAGAAACGTGAATTTAGAGGTGTTAATACAAAATAAAATATTTGAAAAGAGCAACTTGTACATGTTTAAATCTAAAGTAACTTGGAGCAATTGGATATAACTTGCATATGAACTCATAAGTGGCATTGACAAAGCAAGCAGTCATCGTGAATAACAGAACTTCCAACTCCCTCCAGCCCATCTACAGTGGTACCTCGGGTTAAGTACTTAATTTGTTCTGGAGGTCTGTTCTTAACCTGAAACTGTTCTAAACCTGAAGCACCACTTTAGCTAATGGAGCCTCCTGCTGCTGCCGCGCCGCTGCAGCACGATTTCTGTTCTCATCCTGAAGCAAACTTCTTAACCTGAAGCACTATTTCTGGGTTAGTGGAGTCTGTAACCTGAAGCGTATGTAACCTGAGGTACCACTGTAGTTGTGAAACAAAACTAAGTTCCCTAGCATACTGGTAAACTAAAAATTTCTTGGTTGTCAGTCTTAAGGATGTAGGCTAGGCCTTGTAGCAGTCCTCAGATTGAGGAAAGCATGTGAACTGAGGCAGATTTGTATTTTATTTCTTTATTGCTCAAGGTGGTATCCATTGTCCCCCCCCCATCTTATTTAATCCCTACAACAACCCTGTGAATAGGTTAGACTGGGAACTACTGACTGACCCCTGGTGAGCTTCATGGCTGACTGGGGAATTGAATCCTCGTCTACCACGAACGACCTTGTCTGACACTAACTCCTACACCAAGAAGAACAAAAAAAACAAAACTTTTATATCAGTCAGCAATAGGACGAGGAAGATGGACCTTTGCACTGAGTTTTCCATTAATTTTACTGTTCATGTAGGCAAACCCACATAAAACATAGACTATGAAATACCACAATCTGGGAGGTGGGGTGGGAATGAGCAACTGGGACCCTGCTGTATCAGCTGTTCCTCACACAGAGAACTTTGACATGCTTCCAGAGCTTTTGGTTTGCTAGAACCTGTTATGCTTTCGCTTTTGTTTGGACGTTGGGCTTGCTTTTCCTGTTAATCTTATCGTAAAGCCAAGGTCTCCACCTAAAGCTGAAGATATCTGCACAAGGGTCCAAGCAACCTCTGCAGGAAAGACCCAGAGATAGCCTAGTATCGTCCACTTTGACCCATCATGGCTGCTCTGCGATGTGCATGAAACATACACACACACACACCCTGACTACTGGGTGTGATGGATACATGTGTAGGCCCAGCAGGGACCAAGTTAACAATGGCCATCCATACCTCCTCCTCTTCCTTATTATTATTATTATTATTATTATTATTATTATTATTACATATTAAATTTGTATACAGCCCATCATCTGAAGATCACAGGGTGGTTCAGAACATAAAATTACAAAATGAGAACACAAAATTAATTAAAATTTTATATATGGATGTTTTATGATGGCCTATCTTTGTAATGCCTAATAAAGGTTTGGCAAAGAAGTAGAGAACAGAAAATACATAATAAAACAAAAACAAACCAATCCCCCCCACAAAAAAACCAACCACTTATAAATGGACATAGAATGTTAATCAGCTAAAGTCTTGGTTGAAGAGGAACATTTTCGCCTGGCCCTTAAAGGTGTTTAATGCAGGCGCCAGCCAAACCTCCCTGGGGAGAGCATTCCACAAGACTTGTGTTGTCATCCTCTGGACCTCTCCTGGAGGGGAACATGAAAAAGGGCCTCAGATGATAATCACAGAATTTGGGTCAGTTCAAATGGAGAACCAGTGTTCCTCTAAAATTGCACACGGACCAGGAGGTGGGGAATCCAGATGGAAGTCATATCAAGGACCAGGCCCTCCCCCTTTTCCTTGGTCCTTTCAGGTATCCCACCCCCTTGCAGCTTCCTAGAAAATCTGGTCAGCTCTGAGGCTTGGAAAAAAATGTTTGCTGTTGTGGATCAGTGTAGATTGGGTCACAGGATATCCTGAAGTGGTTTCCACTTTTGCAGGGACTGCCCTCTACAGTGTAGTTGGAGAATGTCTGATCTCCAGCTGTCACTGATGTTGCAATACCCGTTAGGCAAGGCTGTAATCGTGGGGTTGACACAGCCTGGCTCCCTGCGTCTAGATTTCAAATCTTCCTGATGATTCATAATTTGGCTGTGTTGTAAATAATAGCTCTGAGCCTTTCCCCTTGCTTGAGTACCAGCCAACAGTGTGGAATGTGGCTCTTTGTCCTGCTGGCTCATTATGATTGATTATTGCCTTACATCTTCACATCTCACTTCCTCCTGCTGTGCAAACCACAGTGGTGTAGGTGTGGTTCCCACGCTGTCACCCATCCAGGTACTGTCCGCACCCAGACCAGCTTAGCTTCAGGAAAGTGGTGGACTCAACCTGGACCAGAGCCTGCTAATGACAGGAAATACCCAAAGTTGAATATGCATGTATGGTTGATGTCTTTACCCATGGTTGCCTCTGAGTGCTCTACCTCCAGTGGTTAGGTGGGTGGACACCAGAGGCAGGGCCTTTTTCATTGGTGGCACTTTGTTTAACTCAATAGCCCACTTTGATGGCTTTTAGGCAGCAGGTAGAAACTTTACCAGGGCATTTGGTGGACGTGATTGGACGTTCTGCTGTTGCCTCAGTTGGTCCTTTGTTTGAGTTCTGATTGATTTTTCTTCTTTTTTAAATGCAATTTTTTTATTTAGCAAAATATTGCTTGACTGTAAGAATAAAACCTCTCAGCTGTTTACATGGGGCACATGTCACCTGATGAGTTCTGTTAGCAGAAGCCATGCAAGGACTTCTGCTGTGTAACGGGACTTTTCCTCATCTCCCTGCAATGGGCCTGCCCCCCCCCAAGTATTTATTTATATATTGCGCTTATATCCCACCTTTTCCTCCAAGGAGCTCAAGGTGTGGCGTACATTATTCCCCCCTCCTCATTTAATCCCCACAACAACCCTGTGAGGTAGGTTAGGCTGAGAGGCAGTGATTGACCCTAGGTCACCTAGTGAGCTTCATTTCCAAGTGGGGATTTAAACCCTGACCTTATAGTCTGACACCCTAACCGCTACACCATATTGTCTTGGCTCGGGTTCGGTGGGAGAATCCAGAGCACAGGGTGGGGGCCGTTTTAGCTGGCAAACTGAAATGCTTGCACTGATGAAATGATCAGAAGAGCGCAACATTAAAGTCTTACTCATCAGGTATATATTGCCTTGAAAACCACCTTCACAATTACTACTGAAACTTAAAAATGGAGGCACTAGCAGGCGCAAAACAATCCATTCAGACACCCTGGTAGATTTCTATCCCAGAATTTCATCAGAACTCTTGACATTCTTTTCAGTGGTGCATCTACACTCAAGAGAGCCAGAACTTTAAAAAGCTTTTTACGCAAACTGAGATTTTCAATATTATACAGCAGGGTTTGGGTGCTGGGCACCCTCCAGATGTTGCTTAGTTCCAGTTCCCATCAGTCTGGTCCATCATCCTTGCTGACTTGAGCTGATGGGAGCTGGAGTTCACTAGTCAAGGATGGTGGGAGCTGAAATCCAGTAACATCTGGGGAACCACGGGCTTCCCATCCCTGCAGTACAACAAGAGTCTCGGGTGGTGCAGTTTGCTCCATTCATTTACTATATATAAAGGTAAGGTAAAGGACCCCGGGACAGTTAAGTCCAGTCAAAGGTGACTATGGGGTTGTGGCGCTCATCTCGCTTTCAGGCCGAGGGAGCCGGCGTTTGTCCACAGATAGCTTTCTGGGTCATATGGTCAGCATGACTAAACCGCTTCTGGCGCAACGGAACACTGTGACGGAAACCAGAGCTCAAGGAAACACCGTTTTCCTTCTTGCTGCAGCAGTACCTATTTATCTCCTTCACTGGCGTACTTTTGAACTGCTAGGCAGGAGCTGGGACAGAGCAACAGGCGCTCTCACCCTGTTGCGGGGATTCGAACCACCGACCTTCCGATTGGCAACCCCAAGAGGCTCGGTGGTTTAGACCACAGCACCACCTGACTGCCCCACTATATTTATATAAGAATGCCCAGTAGAATTGTTAAAATGATCCAATGCATTTAAAATATGGTGCCATGAAATGACATCCTAAAATAACAGCTTGTAGCCTAGAACTCATTGGGTGGTGAGCCAGGCACTCCTGGTGGTTTGGGTGTGTTCACATTAGGCGTGTTATCACATTACATTAAATGAGCGTACACAGTCTGTGTGCACAGATAGTTGATCTGTGCAAATAAACAAGTGCACACTCCAGGATTATTATGAGTAAGAGTATTGTTTGTTTTTGAATGTGAAATTTGTAATGTATTTCCTACGTTGATTCATTTGTTGCTGGGATTTGTAAATCACTAAGATTTCTGTTGATATATGAAGCGGTACATAAATTTGCTAAATAAACGTGTAGAGGTGGTTTGTAGCTGTGTTCAGCATAACACATGAACTACTGAACTGTTTTCGTCGAGAAAGGGCAGCGACTGAGTTGGTTTGAAAACAGTGCAGGGGCAGCAGTAGGTGGCAGGAGGAGGTCCAGTAGAATCATAGCATTGCGGAATTGGAAGGGACCTATCTCATCCAACCTTTTGCAATGCAGGACTCACAGTAGCTCGGCAATAACGCTTGGCATGGGTATTGTACATTTTTGCAGTTGTGTCTTGGAGGCCGTCGCTCACCTGAGGCTGCTAAGCAGAGTTTGCAGCTCTTGTGTTTCAAGGCCCCTTCCACACACAGCCGCTCAAAGTTGTATGGTAGCCCTTTGCTCATACTGCTACCCCACGTGGACACAATCTCTCTGTAAAAGTTTGCAACTGGGGTTAGGGTGGCTCTCTTCTTGCTGATCTTCCTGGCGTGTTGCAGCCACACTATGATGAAGTGGTTGCTCACCTGGCTCTGCAAGAGAGGGGCTTTAGCTGTTGTAGCCCAACAGCATCTCCTGGACTATAGGAAAAGGGTTTCAGGATTACAAAGATGGCAGGAGGAGGTGTGAAGAGGAGCCCTGGGCTTTGTACGTATCCTCTCCCTCTGCAACAAAGCCTAGAATAGTTTTACAGCCAAAAAATTCATGGCTCTCATACAGCTCATTTCGATGCCTTAGCTGAGCTGCCCTCCTACTGGTGCATCTCTAAACAATTGTGTTTCTGTGACTGCTTGGAGCTGCGTTTGCCCACAAGTCCATCCTTTTTGCAGCCTCGGGCATGGCGCGTTGAGTCTTCTTTGCTGAATGATGAGGCCGGGCAGTGAGAACATCTCTTGATGGCAGTTCTGAGGAACCCTTGTGAGTTGGAAGCCAGAACTGATGAATTGGGCCATGTGATTTGTGATGGAACTGGCACTCGAGAAACAAACACAGCCCTAAGCCGGTTTTCATTTTATCGGGGATCTTCTCTGGGACTGATTCCCCTATGCAACAAAACCAAGTGTGTGATGCAGAGCGGTATAGCTGTCATTCTCTTACAAACTTCACAGCCCTATATAACCTCTGTTTTGAAACAGCTGCACAGCTTGCTAGTTCGTTTCTGGGCCCAGTTCACATTGCTGTTTAAAGCCTTAAATTAGACTCATGCCCCAAATACCTGAAAGATTGCCCTCTACCCTACAGACCCTATTGGGTGCAAAAATCAACAGAAGGGGCCTCTTGGTTGTTCCACCTCCCACAGAAGCTCAGGGGGGCAGGCACAGGAGATTGTCTTCTTTGTGGTGACCCCTAGGTTGTGGAATTCCCTCTCCATGGAGATGTGTCTGGCACCTGCATTGCATAGCTTCTGGCGAATGCTGAAGATGCAACTCTTTAGCCTAGCTTTTGACACTTGAGGTGTATATTTTTAGGACCCACCTTATTTCGGTCATGTTAAGTTGTTTTGGAATGATTTTAATATTGTGTTTTAATTGTTGTAACCTGCCCTGGGGCATAGGGGTGAAGGGTGGATAATGAATTGTATTATTAATAATAATATCTACCATTTCAGGACTGTGTTCTCTGTGCTTGATCATTATGATTGCCAATCCTAGTAGTGCCAGCCAATCCTAGTGAATTCTGCAACCTGTATAAATGATTGGCATAATTAGTTTTGCCTGCATCAGTCTTGTCATCTTTTAAAAAAGTGATTTGCATAATTTATTCCTAGTTTGAGCAATCAAGGGGGGGAGAGAGACAGAGCTCTATGCAAGGCACGGAAAGTCTCTCCATCTTTCTGGCTTCTGGACTCCCAGCTGTCACAGCCCACGTCCTTCCTTTATTTATTTACAACATTTTTATGCCACCCTTCATTGTGTCAGATTTCAGGGTAGCGTAAAGCATGAAACAAAGGCAAAACACACAACTTGACGACATGCAATAAAAAAAAGGGCAACACTGGATAGGAATGAGCATAAGAAGATCCTTCCAAACATTCTGTGCGCAGGACACACCAACAGGATTTAGCCTTTGTTCAGAACATGCCTGACCTTCCCCTGACCAGGTAGCGAAATCACTCCAGATTGTTATCCAGCATTTCACATTTTCACTTGCCCCGGCAAATATGGCAAGTGGACTGTAGAGCTGGGCAGTACCACATTTTTCGCCCTATAAGACGCACTTTTTCCCCTCCAAAAATGAAGAGGAAATGTGTGTGCGTCCTATGGGGCGAATGCAGGCTTCAGGAGAGCCGCAACGCCAGCCCCACAAGGTCGGGGGACAGCGGGGAGGCGGAACGCCGCCATCCCCCTGTCTCCCGATGTGGTTTGGAGGCTGACGGCGGGGAGACGCGTGCTTCTCCCCGCTGCCTGCCCCGCAAGCTCCGGGGACAGCTGGGAGGCGCAGCGTGTCTTCCCGCTGTCCGTGGACCTGGTCTGCAGGCGGGCGGTGGGGAGAAGAGCGCTTCTCCCCACTGCCGGCCCCGCAAGCGCCTGGGGGGAAATAATTTTTTTTCCTTTATTTCCCCCCAAAAAAACTTGGTGCGTCCTATGGGCCGGTGCATCCTATGGGGCGAAAAATATGGTAACTGTTTCAGCAGTTGTACGGGGTCTACCTCCCCACAAGCCACTGCCTCCGTACCCATCTCCCTGCCGGGCCACTTTGTTGCTGAGGTGCCTGGAGGTGTTTCAGCTGCAAAACAGCAAACTTCCCTGCAGGGCATGCTGACGGGATACCACTTTGGGTGCTCAAAATCATGATGCTCCAAGCAACCAAACAAACACCACCCTGCCAGTCTTTCCTACAGGGGAAGAGCCACCATGATGCAGTGGTTGGAGTACCCACTCGGCCATGAAACTCAGTGGATGACCTTGGAGCAGTCACTTCCCCCCCCCCCCTAGCTTACATCACCAGGTTGTGGTGGGGATGAAATGAGGAGGAGAACCACATGCGCCACCTTGAGCTCCTGCTGGCATCCATCAGCAGCAGTTGCAGGCCCTTATCAGAAAGCCTTTGTGTGAAGAGATAAGGTGGAGAGTGATGGGGCAGACAGATGAGCTGCTTAAATTTGATAGGATTTCTGTTTTCATTTCTGTGGATGAATGAGAGGACTGGCAACTCAAGGTGACCCCCTTCAGGGGACTGGGTTTGATTTAGGGCCTCTAGAACGATGAGCGCCTACACCAGAGGTCAGCAGAGTGGTGCTCATAAGGTGGAAGGGTAAACACCCTTTGGTGTTTACCTTTTACTCCCTTGAAAAATATGGAGATCTGAAGAAGGAAGTGGCATGAGTGAGATTCTTTCCCACTTCCTCTTCCAACTCTGTGTGTTTTCGAAGGCTCTGATTATTTATACTTTACTATCAGTTATTTATTATTTTACTATTCATCAAATTTCTATACTGCCCTTCATCTGAAGATCACAGGGCAGTTCACCATATAAAAACACAAATATGCACACCACAATAACAAACAAAAGCAATACTCCCCACCGTTTAAAAGACCATAGGTTATTTAATTAGCCAAAAACATGGGAGAAGAGGAAAGTTTTTGCCTGGCACCAAAAGATATATAATGAAGAAGCCAGGCGAGCCTCCCTGGGGAGAGCATTCCACAAACGGGGAGCCACCACAGAAAAGGCCCTCGTGTTACCACCCACCAGACTTCTCATGGAGGAGGCACATGAAGAAGGGCCTCACATGATGATTCCAGGGTCTGGGTCAGGTCATGTAGGGAGAGGCGGTCCTTGAGGTATTACAGTCCTCAGCTGTTTTAAGACTTTATAGGTCGAAACCAGCACTTTGAATTGGGCCTGGAAACTAATTGGCAGCTAGTGCAGTAGGGCCAGGATTGGCATATACTCAAACTGTCTTGCCTCAGTGAGCAACCTAGCCACTGAATTGTGCACCAGCTGAAGTTTCCAAACCATCTTCAGAGGCAGCCCAATGTATGACGAGATGCAGTAATCTAACTGAGTGGCTACCAGAGCAAAGACAACAGAAGTTAGGCCATCCTTGTCCAGATAGGGGTACAGCTGGGTCAGCAGCCGGAGCTGATTGAAGGCTCTCTGTGCCACCGAGACCACCTGAGCCTCAAGTGACGGGGATCCAGAAGTTCCCCCAAGCTGTGTACCTGCTCCTTCAGAGGGTGTGCAACTAAATCAAGATCTCTTGGGAAAGCAACTTCTATGTGTACATGCACTTTTTCTCAGGGGGATGTGGGTGTGTTTCATTTGCAATGGGTGACAAGAACGGGCAGTGCACTCTCAAATATCCAAATGTTCCCATGAACCTAAAAAAGTCTGTGGGCTTGTTTTTGTGTTGTTGACTGTGTAGGCTCCACCATTCTCAGCCTAAAACCACCTTCCCTTTTCTCTTCCTCTGCAGGAGTACACTTGTCCCAGATGTGAGTCTGGCTTTATTGAAGAAGTGACAGATGATTCCAGGTATCTTTCACCCTCAGAGACTCCCCTAATGTTGCTAGATTTCTCATATCTACCCTCTCCCCGCCAAGTGTTTCTTCTTCTGATGGATATGCTACCTCTTTTGGTGTTTATTTTATTTATTCGTTTATTTCATAAAAATAATATACCGCTTGGCTGTTTTTTGTTTCTTTTAAAACCTTCAAAGCAGGTTGGCTGAATTCTGCACCATTTTATGCAATAGGTCTCTGGTTCCCAAAATGGGTGGGAACTGCCTCCTGCGAGGCAGTGGGATTACCTAGGGGGCTGCTAAGAGTTAAAGAGACAGCAAGAGGGCACTAGAGGTGTAAATGACTATCAGACTTTGAAGGTAGCATTGCTGGATCAAATTCGTCAATTTTGTTAAATTAATTGAACTAAACAGTTTTAATTGGATTTTGAATAAATATGCAGTTGTTACTGGTTTAAATGGTATTGTGTTGTTACCTTTCTTAGTGGGTCATGCAAACTTCTATTTTTAATAATAAAATTTATAAGGTAAGGGGCACTGGGGATTTGTTTATGGAACCAAGGGGGCAGTGGCCAAAAAAGTTTGAGGACCACTTTGATAGAGACATCGCACCTGTAACTTCCCAGGTGACATCCGATGGCTCTGTTTGGTCAGGAGTATTCAGCCCTGGCTGAAATGCAGGCTAACAGGAGAGAGCAGCTGGGCTGTATAAGTGGAGAACTTTGTGGTTTGCAGATAGGCTAAAGACCTCCATTGCTTTGACTCACACAGAAGGAAATGTTAGACGTGGGGGTGAAGTCTCCAGATTTTGTGGGGGGGGGGACACCTCTCAGTTGTGTCAGTCAGAATAAAGGTAAAGGGTCCAGTCGTGCCCGACTCTGGGGTTGCAGCGCTCATCTCACTTTATTGGCCGAGGCAGCCAGCGTACAGTCATGTGGCCAGCATGATTAAGCCGCTTCTGGCCAACCAGAGCAGCATACGGAAACGCCGTTTACCTTCCTGCCAAAGCGGTACCTATTTATCTACTTGCACTTTGACATGCTTTTGAACTGCTAGGTTGGCAGGAGCTGGGACTGAGCAACGGGAGCTTACCCCGTTGCGGGGATTCGAACCGCCAACCTTCTGATCGGCAAGTCCTAGGCTCTGTGGTTTAACCCACAGCGACACCCGCGTCCCATGTCAGTCAGAATACTCTGGGCTAAATAATCTGTTCTGCCTTCTTAAGTTTGCATGCAGAAGGTCCCAGAATCAATACCCACTGGTGGCACTGCTAGAGACCCCTGGAGAGCTGCTGCCAGTCACTGTAGACACTACTGGGCTAGATGGGCCAAGGGTCTGACTCTGTATAATGCAGCTTCTAGTGTTCATTGGTAATAGCAGTGAGAAAGAGCTCATTTCCCCCCAAGGTCTGACCTTCAGCTTTTTCTGCATTTCGACTCTTCCCAGAGAGAAGGTGGTGGTAGACAGAAATGAAAAATTATGCCAAGTCAGAGACCTGGCTATATTTTATCCTGAGCAATCGGTGACACGCATGCTAGATTTAAAAAACAAACCTCGTGCGACGGTTTAAGATCCAGCTGCCAAATTTGGAAACGGTCCTCAGGAACGTCTGACTCAGTGTCACCTTCAAAGCTGGAAAAATGGCCTGCTCCTCACTCCCCCCCCCAGCACCTCTAGTCACTTCGAGAGGTGGAAGCGCTGATTCAGCCCTGCATAGGTTTGGTGCTGGGTGGGAGGGGTGATTTGTGGGGCGCTCTTTGTCGCTCTAGCCCTGCTCCTAAGGATATAACAACAAAATGGGTCTATAATTTGAGACAGATTCCAAGTCCGTACCTTGTTTTGTCTAGCCCTGCTCCTAAGGATATAAGAGTCCTGTTGGATCAGAGCGAGGCCCATTTAGTCCAGCATTCTCTTTCCAAGAGAGCTCTGTCAGGTGCCTTTGGGAATCTGGCAAATAAGACAGGAAGACAACACTCCTTCCATGTTCACCCCCAGTACCAGGTACTCAGCAGCCAGACTGCCTCTGAACCCGGAGGCTCCATTTAGCTCTCACGTTTATTTATATCCTCCTCTGACATGTCTGATTTTCTAAGGTCTGCCCTGCCATGCTTGAGGGATGTGTGAATGTGTGTCATTGCAGACGATAAAAGCCCACCTTTCATTGTCAGAACTTTGTGCCAAGGTGCCAGGGTGTTGCAGCATTCAGTATTTGGGCCTCAGTGGACGCCAGTTCAAACGGTTATCCGTTCACTTTTATTATATTGCTATCCTGCCTTTTTTTGAAGGAGCTCTAGGTGACATGCATGGTCCTCCCTCCCTGCCTCCCTCTCATTTATTCTCACAACAATCCTGTGAGGTAGGATAGGCAGAGAATGGCCCACAGTCACCACTGAGCTTCACGGCCTAGTGGGGATTTGAACCCCGGTCTCCCAGTCTCCTACACTGGCCCTTCCCAAATGCAATGGGCACAGTGGGTAACCTTGGCCCACTCCCTTTCATCTGTAAAATGGAAGCATTGAGTTTGCTGTGTGAAGAAATAAATTCCATTTTTACACCGAAGGGCGCCCCTTCACTTACTGTAGATGTCATTGGCACTTGGCCCAGAATCCCTTGGGATTGTAGTTCTGTGAAAGGGTTCTGGGGACCTCTTAAAAATAAGAATTTAGCACCCTCTCCCAAAGCCACAGGTGGCCTTCATGGCTGCAGTGAGGTTTCAGAATGGCTTAAACATCTTGACAGACAAGATATTTATGTTGCAAGATATTTCACAAAAATGGTAGCTGGAGAAATAATCCTGTATGGCAGGAAAGGAGAACCTGTGAGTGGAGACCCTCCTTATGTTGTTGGACTCAGTTTATTGATATTTATTGATATAAATCTTGATATTAATAGAAATGAAAGTGGAAATGATGTGAAATAGAATTATGAATGATACGGGATATTTGCTGAAAATAGAAAATTGACTATTGCATATGGATTAACAAGTGGCGTTGACTCAAAAACCATTGACAAAGCTATCAAAGGGAATCAATCTGACTTCCTAGCATATTAAAGCAATAAAAAGCTTAGTTACCAAATATTAGAGCAGTAGATCAAGTCTTGTAGTAGTTAGACAGAGGATACAAAGTGTAGCTGGTGGTGGCAAAAAAGGAAAAAAGCAAGTACAGTGGTGCCCCGCAAGACGAACGCCTCGCAAGATGGAAAACCCGCTAGACGAAAGGGTTTTCCGTTTTGGAGGCGCTTTGCAAAACAAATTTCCCTATGGGCTTGCTTCGCAAGACGAAAATGTCTTGCAAGTTCCTGCGGGGGTTTTTCCCTCCCCCCCCTTTTCCTAAGCCCTAAGCCGCTTATCAGCTGATCCGCTAATAAGCCGCTTATCAGCTGATCCGCTAAAAGCCGCTAAACCGCTAATAGCGCTAATCCGCTAAACTGTCAATGGGCTTGCTTTGCAAGACGAAAAAACCGCTATACGAAGAGCCTCACGGAACGGATTTATTTCGTCTTGCGAGGCACCACTGTATTTCAATTGTATTTCACCTGGCTTGAGAGCAGTACATGTGAAAAGGATCTAAAGAGTCTTGGTTGACCACAAACTTGACATGAGCCAACAGTGTGACATGGCAGCTAAAAAAGCCAATGCAATTCTGGGCTGCATCAATAGGAGTATAGCATCTAGATCAAGGGAAGTAATAGTGCCACTGTATTCTGCTCTGGTGAGACCTCACCTGGAGTACTGTGTCCAGTTCTGGGCACCACAGTTCAAGAAGGACACGGACAAACTGGAACGTGTCCAGAGGAGGGCAACCAAAATGGTCAAAGGCCTGGAAACGATGCCTTATGAGGAACGGCTAAGGGAGCTGGGCATGTTTAGCCTGGAGAAGAGGAGGTTAAGGGGTGATATGATAGCCATGTTCAAATATATAAAAGGATGTCACATAGAGGAGGGAGAAAGGTTGTTTTCTGCTGCTTCAGAGAAGCGGACACGGAGCAATGGTTCCAAACTACAAGAAAGAAGATTCCACCTAAACATTAGGAAGAACTTCCTGACAGTAAGAGCTGTTCGACAGTGGAATTTGCTGCCAAGGAGTGTGGTGGAGTCTCCTTCTTTGGAGGTCTTTAAGCAGAGGCTTGACAACCATATGTCAGGAGTGCTCTGATGGTGTTTCCTGCTTGGCAGGGGGTTGGACTCGATGGCCCTTGTGGTCTCTTCCAACTCTATGATTCTATGATTCTATGAATTGTGCCCACCCAAAATGTAGTACAGTAGAAGAATAACCAACTAGAAAAACTCAGTACGCCTTTTGTATCAATCAATGATAGCATGGGGCTGGGAGGTCAGGGACACTAAAAAATTCCAGCAATTTTCCTGTTTGCATGGGAGAAGCCCACATAAAATATGGACTATGCTTGACCATGTTGCACCTGGCAGGGGGAGCAACTTGGGACCCTTGTTGCATCAGCATTTCCCCACACAGGGACCTTTGAAACACTTCCAGTGTTGGCTGTCGGAACATGTTACGCTCCCCCTTTTGTTTAGGCAAGAGGCCTGCTTTTATGCTAACTCTAATCAGAACGTCAAGGTCTCTGTGAGCTTTTATCAAAAGCAGCAAATCTGTGCACCAAGGTCCAAGCAGCTTCTAGAGACCCAAACATGGCCCGGTGCCATCCATTTTGATCCATTGTGGCCGCTCTATTGTGAGCATAAAACATACCATAACTGCTGGGTGTGATACACATGTCAGCCAAGCAGGGTCCAGATTAACAGGATAAAGTGCTTTCAGGCCAGACCGACCAGCAGGCTTGGGACAGGCAAGCTCTCCAGAGAGGCACTTCCAGTTTGTTGCCTGTGATGTGTGGCAGCGTCCTTTGGGGCCAGTCTGGCACAATGACTAGGGCAGGGATGGGATGGCCAACTCTTTTCTGACTCAAGGGCCACGTTCACTCTGGGGGCTGTAAGCTGGTGAATGTGCCCAAGGTGGGTGTGATCCCCTTCTCGCTCTTGCACTTGCTACAAGCCCCTCCCTTCAGCTTATCCCTGCAGATCAGCTGACGAAGGGAGTTCACACCTCTTCCTTTTGGCAAGTGATCCACCTGAATCTCTGTGTTCAAAATTAGCATTTTGCACCTGCTGATCAGCCACTTGCGACCAAGTGAAGATGCCTGGGTGCCAAGATGGCGTCTGACTTCTCCTCCATCTGGAGGTGTGTGCCTGGAGATCCTTGGATCTTGAATGTTTTCATAGAATAATATCAGTTATATTTTATCTGCACAATCAGAATGAATTTCAGGAACCAAAATGCTTTTTCTGTGCAGCCTGAACAGGAGCGGAGAACAACGTTATAGTTAATTGTTGTAGCTTGTCTTCACTTACCTCCCCCCGCTGCCTTGCTCACAGTTGTGAAAAACATTCTTTCGTTATGAATGGGCCATGTTACCATTAAGAAAAAGAGGTAGGAATAGGCCAATATATGTGTGGACTGTCCCTAGATCAAATGACTTTTTTCCCTTAAATTCTCAGAGTTCTTAATCTAGCTCAGGGTTGCCATCTGAACTTCTTTTTTAAATTATGAATCACAGTCCATAATTTAAAAAAGAAGACTTTAGAGTTGTCTTGCCCTCAAATGGTGGAGTGGTTTAAACCTCTCCACACTTTCCTGTGCTGGGTCTGCTTTAGTTTAATTTTCTATAATTTTGTTTCTGCTGCCAAAACAGGTGAGGGTCTGCAGTAATGCTTTTGGGGATGGGTTGGATAATAATGCCCCTGGGCTGGGATGCCGAATTTGGACATGGGAATGGCAGGTCCAGTTTCTTACTTAGATTAGAGATTTGCAAGGTAGTGACCCTGGGCTGAGACAGCAAGGAGGAATTAGATTGATATAATTTCAGGAACTGATAAGATATACCTCATTCTTCAGCCACGTTGTCTTCAGCCCCTCTTACCTCCCCCTCGCCAGCACCCTGTTTTCACCCTGTTTCCTTGGTTGCTAATTACGTGGCCTTCAGCCTCTGTTTTTAGCCCTTGGCCCTGCCCACCCCACCCCCCTTAGAGGCAGGCTCTGGGGGTTATATTTCTGGAAGCAACTGCTGCTCTCCCTCACCAGATTTTTCTCCTTCAGTTTTCTAGAAGGCGGTGGCAGCGGGATAGACGACAGCCCTTCCACCACATTTGCAGAGGTGAGACTTTTTCCTGTTAACAATTTGACTGCGGCTTTCAGAACTGTGTAAAATGGAGGTAAATGAATTGTCTTTTTTGCTGCGCTTTCCTCGGATACTTCATGCGGGATACTTTGTGGGGGCAGCTGAGAGGAGAGAGGGCCATTCTCGTTTATTGATACTTTTCGTACTGCCAAGAATCATCTCAAGAAGAAGTTGATGTGACAGAGGCAGTCCTCTCAAATGATAGGGACTAGAACCTTGAGGTTGCAATTGCATTGTGCCAAAAATAAAGCTATCCTTGGCTAGCGTGACTTTTGTTTTCAAGCTGTGTTGGTTTGTAATCTTCTGTAAAAGGTTACTAAGTTCTGTGGGGTGTTTGATGGATCCTTTTGGGTTTTGCAAATGCATCACAAGCACAGTTAATTATAGCATTGGGCTGAAGTGATTTATATATTTAGGTTCATGACTGTTGTTAATACCTCCTGAGAGAGGTGGCTTTTGGAGTATGAGGCAAGCCTCTGCCTCGAAGAAGTGGGCAGGCGCTCAGAGGAAGGAGGGAGGGCAGCTTTGTTATTTTTGGTGAAGGGTTTTTTTATTTCATTTCATAAGGTATAGAAAACCGAACAGTTATAACAACAGATGAAAATTGAAAGATGAAAAACAAAACTATAGATAGGCACGTAAAATAAGTACAGTTCCACGTGAGTTAAAATAACAAAGTCCAAGTCATGGAGGAAAAAAGTGAGAATAAATGTTGCCTTCACATAAAGAATATTAGTGTTAACTGATAGCTCCAGATTTGCCAGTCTTGGGACAAGTGTTCTTTTGAAAATGATGGATCCATGGTAAAGGAATGCCAAATCATATAAGAGGTGTCTGGTGGTTCTAAAAAGGTAAAGGACCCCTGACAGTTCAGTCCAGCCTTGTAGCTTGGACGAATTTAAAACTAACCTTCCCATTTCTTCCTTGCCTGGCTTCCCAAAGTTCATGACAACTGGCAGTATATTAAAACGGGAAGATGGAAGCTAGGGGCAAAAGCATCAACCCATTCATGTATCTTGGTGTGTGTGTGTGTGTGTGTGTGTGTGTGTTGGGGTTGGGACTTGTTCTTATCCAGTGGCATTCCATCATGCCATGTAATACACTAGAGTTGTAAATGGAGGTGGGGGTGGTGGACTTTGAGTGTAGCATTATTTACATGAACCTTTGGGCATTAAAGCTTCTCTGAATCCTAGTCTAGCAAAATGCCCAGGTAAGCTGTTCTGTGTTTGGAAGCTGTGAGCCACCTTAAACCAGTCACTGAGAGGAAGCCCAGGCAAGATGAATCTTATACAGAGTATCTGGAAATTGCTTGAGCTTGGATTCTGGCAAGTCCCCCAGGGAACAGGCATAAACCATTAGGACTAGAATTGTTGTTTTTTTGTTACTTTGTTTTATGAAAGTCTCTAGGCCCCACAACTTTAAAGCTTTAAAATGTCTGTCTCTTTTCTGAACTTTTCCCAGGTTGCTTCAAATTCTCCCGGCCATGAGCAGTTTTCTTAAACATAGAGGTCTGGGCTGCCTACTGTGTGTTGGCTCAACCTGGATTTAGCATCTACACTCAGCCTGTCAGAACCCGCTTCCTTTTCAGGTGACCTCAGCTAGGTTTCAGTCTCTGAGCTCATCCTGAACTCAGATTCTGCTGCCATAGCTTTGCCGCTGCTGTGGCAGGAATAGACAGTTGCTCCCTTTCTGTTTTGAGGCTCTGTGGGCGATATAACATGGAGGCAGGCAGGGTTGCCCAGTGTCACACTTTGAAAGGTTAGCTGTTGCACAAATGTGGTGCCCCTCAGCTCGCTTCTGTCATAGAATTTTGTTCTTGCTTTTTCTGGTTTAATTCCGGGATTTTCTGTCATGAGCTGCTTTGTTTGTGTGCTGTGCAGAATTAGACATAGATTTTGTACACCTTAGCCCAAATTTGAAAGGGTTTCCTGAAAATGCCAGAGAGGCAGACCTACAAAAGATCATCTGCTTCCCTCTTCCAGCAAGTCTCTCTCGGCCCTACCTGGAGATGCCAGGGATTGAACCTGGGACCTTCAGCTTGCAAAGCAGAGGCTCTGCCACTGAGGCACACCCTTTCACAAAACTCTAGCTTAGCATTACATGTGGAGGTTGCTCAGGGGGCTTTTCGTGGAGAAGAGGGAGATAAAGCAAAGATCAGTCATTTTCTGAAATCACCCGTTACCAGAAAAATGCCCATTGCATACCCTCCCCTCATTTGCTTTCTCTATACAGTGGTACCTCGGGTTACATACGCTTCAGGTTACAGACTCCGCTAACCCAGAAATAGTGCTTAAGGTTAAGAACTTTGCTTCAGGATGAGAACAGAAATTGTGCTCCGGCAGCGTGGCGGCAGCAGGAGGCCCCATTAGCTAAAGTGGTGCTTCAGGTTAAGAACAGTTTCAGGGTAAGAACGGACCTCCGGAATGAATTAAGTACGTAACCTGAGGTATCACTGTACATCTGTGTGTGCCACATGTCCCCAGGATGGACGTGAAAATAAGTGTATACTTATGCCAGGTACTTTTACTCTAGCCTGTTAAAACAAGGAAGACCTGAGTTTCCCCATGGAACTTGCCTCTTTGCATTGTGGGAAATCCTCCATGATTTCCCTAGCCAGAGATCAATGGCCATCAGGGGAAGTTCCTGAATCTGCCATTGTTTGCTCAGATGCTTTGTATAGGGAATGCCTGCTTGGCATCCTGCTTGTCTTCATCAAATGCAAACGCTTTGTGTCTGGAACCCTGTGAAACTTGCTAAATCCTCAGAAATGTCACACCTTGAGCTGCCTGAGCCACTGTAGCCCCACCTTATGTGTGATATATCTCTGACATTTGCAAAAAGGGGGTGTCCTTCTCCATGCAGAAAGGCAAACCTTTAAAAAAGTGGGGGTTTTCTTGGTTTTGTGTCCTTCACCTCCTAACAAAGGGGGGGCACTTTTGCAACAGATAATAAAAGATCAGCTTTGCTTTCACTGGATTTCTGCCTCAGATCATGAATCTCTGACCAGTAACAAGCTTGGGGAGTTGGGCCATCGAAAGGCACCCCACTATTTTCTGGGAACACTCCCCATCAAGTTTTTAAAGTTGCCCAGCTCTTGGCTCCATGGGCCATAGAACTCTGCCAGGTTGTCTTTTTGACCCCCCCCCAGAGGTGGTTGCCAATCCTGTGTCTTAAGCTATACTGCTTAAGATTGCACATAGAGACTCACATGATGGAGAAAGCAAGCCTCCCTCCCAACATGCTGGTGGAGTGAGATAAGGGTACCTAAACTGTGAACAGGATCCAGCCAGTTGGCTTAAATTTCATCTCGCCCTGCCTGGAAGCTGCTCCAGAGTCCCTCCCCAAGTCAGTTGATCTGGGAGGCTCTGCTTACCTGCCAGGGCTCAGTGGTAGGCGGGTTTCGGATCGCCTGAGTCCCCAGGTGTGTGTCTGAGTCAAAGAGGTTCTGGCGGCAGCAGCAGGCAGGCTGGCCTGGTGCCTTGCGTGTTATAAGAGCCTCTTGGCTTGCAAACAGACGAGGGCAAGCAGTGTTGCTCAGTGAAGAGGTGGGTGCAATGCCCCAGGCCAGGCTGGCAAGTTCTTTCCCACATTGCTTCTGTTATAATTATTTCCTGCTCAGTGGGGTACTATCCTGCGGAGAGACCATGTTGCTCTTTATTCCACTTACAGTGGTACCTTGGGTTACATACGCTTCAGGTTACATACGCTTCAGGTTACAGACTCCTCTAACCCAGAAATAGTGCTTCAGGTTAAATACTTTGCTTCTGGATAAGAACAGAAATCGTGCTCCGGCGGCGCGGCGGCAGCAGGAGGCCCCATTAGCTAAAGTGGTGCTTCAGGTTAAGAACAGTTTCAGGTTAAGTACGGACCTCCGGAACGAATTAAGTACTTAACCCAAGGTACCACTCGGTACCACTCTATACCCCACTTTTTCTCCATGGAGCTGAAGCTGGTGTGGGTGGTTCTCCTGCTCCTCATTTAATCCCCACAACAACCCTTTGAGGTAGGTTAGGCTGACAGGCAGCGACTGGCCAAAGGTCACCCATGGCTGAGTGGGGATTTGAACCCTGGTCTTCCAGGACCTAGTTCAGCACTCAGACTGCTAGACCACCACTGGTGCTTTACAGCCAGGCATCCGATGGGAGCACAGCCTGGTGGGGAAGAGGGTCTGAGGTGGCCTGTGAGCTGCCATGGGGAACAGAGAAGCCAAAGCTCCTGTGGCGCTGTGTAGACCAAAGAATCATAGAGTGGTCGAATTGGAAGTGACCCAAAAGGTCATTTGGTCCAACCCTCAAGTCCACGGAACCAAAAGCTGCAGAGGAAGTCCCCAAGTATGCAAGCAGCTCAGGTGTTCTTCCAGAGGCACGCTCAGTGGCAAAGTGTGTGCATCAAAGGCAGAAGGTTCCAGGTTCAGTTCACAGCAGCCTCTCCAGGTTGTGCTGGGGGGAAATCCCTCATTCCTGCAACCCCAGAGGGCTGCTGCCAGTCCGTTTGGACAAAACTGAGCAAGATGGACCAAAAGGTCTGACTCCGTCTAAGGCACCTCCCTCCCTTTTCCCTGTGTTTGTCCCGTATGCGTTCCAGGCTGCCTTGTGAGCTGCATATCTGAGCAGGCCCCCTGCCTCCAGGTCTCCATAGGATAGCAATGTAAGCATCCTGGTGGCCTCTTCAGACCATCTCCCACCTAGGGGTTGAACCCGGGGCCATCTGCATGCAAAGCAGATGCTCTGCTGCTTTGCTACACCTCCAGGAAGATTGCAGGAGCATAAAGTCTGCACACATTTTCAGTCAAGATTTTGCCTTTCTTCCTCAAGTCCTCAAAGCACAAAGTGGCCAGTGTGCTGCTTCTCTTCTCCTTAGTTCTGTCGTCTTTTTTTGCTCATCAGCGGCTGTCATATTGTGCTGACTTAGCAAGGGAGCAGCCCAGACAGCTTATCTATCCAAAAACAGCACCGGTCGCAGCCTAGCTGGAGCAGTGAGGTCTGGAAAAGGACTTGCCCAGAAGGCGTTTACATATTGATGTGATTATTATTATTATTATTATTATTATTATTATTATTATTTTATTTTCCAATGAACTCAAGGCAGTATGTGCATGGTTCCTCCCCCTCCCATTTTATCCTCACAACAGCCCTGTGGGGTGGGTTAGACTGAGAGACATTTCATGTGAGTGACACACCCAGGGTTCACCCAGCGACCATCATTGCCAGGTGAATGCTGGGCCAGCCCTGATCTCAGCATTTTAACCACTGTGCAGCCTGGCAATGCTTGGCGGTTGCAAAGGGAGTGTGCTTTTATAACATAGAATGGTATAGAATAAAAGGAAAATGGTAAAGCAAAGTAAGAGAATTAAAACAATGCAGAGCAAATGGAAGCAAAAACAGCCAAAGCCGAAAGGTCTTGACTAAACAAATTCCCACTGAGACAGGATTATCTTAAGTGCCCATGAAAAAGTGGGCAGCAATGAGACTGAATGCACAGTTTTGATGTGGCCTGGTGACAGCTGTTTCTTGCTTGCCTGAGCCTACACCAAACCTGGGGGTATCCCACCGCACAACCACTGACAACGTGCCGCAGAGCAGGGCCATACAGCGCTGGGTATCACTTCCTGGGGGCAGGGGGCAAAGCGATTTCCTTCCAGCTGGCCCGGCATACAAAGCCTTGGAAGCAGGAGGCCCCCATGATGAGCCTTTCAGGTTTGTAATTAGCCCCTCTCCTGCGGAGACTTGGCATGGCTTGCAAGCGAGTGGGTGGAGAAGTTTTTGTAAGCCAGAAGAGAACATGGGTTTGTCTGTCTGATCAGAAGAGCTCTGCTTAGTAAATCCTGGTTTTCTCGTGGCGTAGACATTGGCTGAGGGACTGCTTCTGAATTTTGAGAGTCTCCAGTCATCTCAGGAAAGCTTCAAGAACCCCTGAAACTGCTGGGCTAGAATTTATTACCCCATTTGATTTCTGGCCCTTTAAAAGTTGACTTCTTGATGCGCTTTCATTTGCTTCCTCCAGTTTTGGGACCAGTTGCATCGTTCTATGGTCTTCCAGTTCCCGAGCAACTCTATGGATCATGATGGCAGAGACAACGAAAGGGGCCACCAAGCCCACGCAGACCTCTGGGGACCAAGCAGACCCCTCCGACTGCCCATGACGCGGAGGTACAGATCCCGGGTCAGCGCACGGCCTGACAGATCACCTGCCATTGAAGGGTAAGGATTTGGAGGACTTGGAGCAGCGGTTCTCAACCTGTGGGTCCCCAGATGTTGTTGGACTACAACTCCCATAATCCCTGAGCTCTGGCCTCGCTAGCTAGGGGTGATGGGAGTTGTAGTTCAACAACATCTGGGGACCCACAGGTTGAGAAAGGCTGAGAGGATCCAGGATCTGATCTGGAGGGGAATAGTATGTTCAGTTGCTCTTGGAGGCTAACAGGAGATATGAAGGTCTGGGGTAGGGAAATTCCTCCCCTGTCTGGGGCAAGAGGGTGGTCTTCACATGTCTGTCCACCACACTGCTGCTTCTGACTTCCAAGAGTCTCTACTGGAAGACTTCAAGAAACCTGAAACATAGAATTTATCTCCATGTTTGATTCTATTCATTTGGGGTTTAAGCTGGATTAGGGTTCTTTCACATAACCAAGGAGTTCAGCTGGTGTGGCCTAGCTAAAAAGACAGCATTGCTGCAAACTGGTGACTGTTCTTGCCTCGTATATATCTGTCAGGTCTGTAGGTCTGCCCTGCCCATCTCGCATCCTGTTGGTTGCCTCACTAATGCAGGGGAAGCCAATGTGGTACCCTCTGTGTGTTGTTGGACTACAATGCCCAGCAGTGTGGCTAGTGATCAGGAATGATGGGGGCTGTAGTCTGACACCACCTAGAGGGCACCACATTGGCCACTCCCGAATTAATGTAACATCACATATGCTTCATGTACTGGACAAAGAGGGTGCCAGTCCCTGGAAGCAAGTGCAATGATCAGTCTGTTAAGGCTTGCTCAGCTTCCTCTCCTGGATGATGGCACTGCCACCTCCACTTTACTTTTCTACCTCTTTCTTACATGTTTTTGTTTTGTCTCCCATCTCCTGGCTAGAATAATACAGCAGATCTTTGCAGGCTTCTTTGCGAATTCAGCAATTCCTGGGTCTCCTCCTCTGTCCTGGTGAGTATGGGACATTATTTGCAATCCTATGTCTTTTTTCTTTACAAAGTATGTGTCTGAACTCAAATGTGTGTCTGGTACTCACGTGCATTCATACACATGCTGTCAAGAGGTTTAGGATCTTTTGCTAGAGTTATGACATGCGTCCGTTTATGAATACAGTATGTGTTTACCCTTAGCCAGCATTCAAAATTTGGCAGGTCCATTTTGCACCTCACTATCAGCCATTTTCTACCAAGTGAAGATGCCCAGGCACCAGGATGGCACCTGACATCTACACCATCTGGAGGTGTATGCCTGGAGATCCTTGGACTTTGACTGTTTCCACAAACTAGCAATACATCCTGCAGAATTCTATCAGTTATATTTTATCTGCACAATCGGAATGAATTTCAGGAACCAAAAATACGACTTTTGAGTCGACCTGCCCCAAAATGGCAACTAGGCATTCTGTTTTGGCGACTGTAACCCTGATTTAAAGAGCCATTTGGCACCTAGCTTATATATTTGAGTGTCTAACACTGCCCTTAGCAATATGTCCACAAGAAGTTCTTACACAAAGGAACACAGAAACATTCTTTGTTCTATGAAATGAAATTGGCAGAATATATAAATGCTGCATCAGACAGCAAAATTACAATTTAAGCAGGCAGCCAATCCCATCATACGTATGCACCTTGATCGAAAAGAGTGAAAGAATCCTTAACTATTCACAAAACCACGCAGGAAGTGAGTGTGACTGTTTTGCCACAGAACTCACACCAAAGGCAAGTTAAGAAAGGGGAGAGGGGAGGGTACACCTGTCTTTAAGGCAAAGCGGGTGTTGGATTCCTTGAGAACCCTGAGTAAGTTCTTTGTTAGAGCTTGGAGAGCTAATTTACAATCTTAAAATCTTGGGGTGTTGTACTAATTTTAGCCAATACAGTCTAATGGAGAAGGGAGTTAGGCTTTGAGATAAGCTAGTGGTTTTCAACCTTTTTGAGTCCATGGCTCCCTTGACCAACCACATTCTTTCTGCGGCTCCCCTGTGGAAGCCACATACACTGGGGCTCCATTACAGGGTGCGCGAAAGTGGGGACTTCCCCATTTTGCACCCACCTCTTTTTGGCACCATTTTTGGTGTGTGTGTGTAAGTGGGAATGCATACATCAATGGGAACCCAAGCAACAGCACTGCTCTGCAGGGCCAAACCGACGCATTCCCCATGGCAGCTCCAGCCTGGCTTTCCCAGAATTAGTGCACACATGGTGGGGGAAGCGGGGGGCAAAACAAGATTAAGATCAGAAGCAGAAATATTTTGTTATTGCAGGGAAGGAAGGTGAGAAACACATAGTACAGGACACACGTGCAAATATGGTCCTTTCCTGCAACATTCTCCCTGTCCCCATAAAGCTGGGCGACTGTTAAGGAGGAGGGAGATTGCTTGTGGTGGGGGGATGAATTGGTGGGTAGAAGGAGAGTGAAACACAGAAGACACTCCCCACTTTCAGGGTTATTTTAAAATCCTTCCTTATAGAGCACACACACATCCAGGCACAAACAAACCATCAAACTACTTTGCTATTTTCCTGCATTTCTCAAGCCCTCTGTGCAAATCTAAGGAACTGTTACTTACTGAAGCTGGGGAGGATATTTGTTTGTGGTGGAGAGATTTTAAGAAAATAATTAGTCATGCAAAAGTGTTTCCTCACTTGCTCGTCACTGTTTTATTTTGGGAAGATAATGGGCTCCCCAGCCCTGGCTTCCTCCACCCCCAGAACTGACTCCAGAAGAACAAGTTTGGAGCTGCAGGAGCATGATAAAGGTTGAACCAATGCTGTATAGGCCCTTGATATCCTATGACATGGAAGCTGGGCAGCAGTGGGCATGCTGCTTCCTTCTCATGCCCCCACCCTGAGTGACTCTTTCTTTCTTTCCCTCTTGCAGGGGGGGCATGTTGCACTCGAGTCCTGGGGACTATGCCTGGGGACAGAGCGGCCTTGATGCTGTCGTCACACAGGTAAAGGCTCTGATCACTCCACCTGAGCCATGGCTGCATTCAGTATGTGTGCAATTTTTAAACAGAGGTCAGGTGGACACCTGCCAGGGTTTCTTTAGTTGTGATTCCTTTATTGCAGAGCTGGAGGGGGGGGGGAACTAGATGGCCCTGTGGGGGGGTCCCTTCCAACTCTATAGCTCTATGATTCTATTTGAGCTGCTGCTGAGGCTCCACAGGCTTAGCACAAATTAAATGGGTGCCCTGTAGCACCCCTAGGATCCTGTGCCGCACCCAGTCAGCGTGGAAAGGGATTCCTGAAGGTCAGATGTTCTGAAGGCAGCTGTCTTAATCTTTCTTGATGGATGACTAGTAAATGTTGTGAACGTTCCCCCCCCCCCCATTCAGTTCAGTTCCCATTAAATTTCATGTTGTCAGACCAAATAATCTGTGCAGCGATTCCAGTTCTCTTCCCTCACACCAAACTGTCCTTCCTCTCCCCCTGCAGCTCCTGGGACAGCTGGAGAACACAGGGCCTCCCCCGGCAGACAAAGAGAAGATTTCTTCTCTCCCGACAGTGACCGTCACTCAGGAACAAGTTGGTAAGTAGTTCCTGCTTCCTGGTAACTTAACGCTTTTGTAAATGTGTTGTTTGGAAGGGTTGAATTGAATTTTATTATTACGGTCACAGACCAATTCCGGCTCACTTACAATATCAGGAAAATCATAAAACACAACAGGAATACATTGAATTACAGTTGGGTATAACAGAGACAATTCAGATATAGTGGCAATTAAAAATATCTACTAAATCTTGATCACTAAAATATAACCTAAAATTGGGAAGGGGTTGCTTTCTTCTGTCGCTCTGGACTGAGCACCCAGACCAAATTCCAGAGAACTGCCAGCATCAACCTCCAGCTCAGCTTAGCTCCACAGCATTAAATGAACTGCTTTCCAGCTGCAATCCTCTGTAGTTCCCTCTGATTCTGATTTAAGGAACTGGGCAACAGCTCGTGGGGCTCTCCAGGCATTGTGGATTTACTCTAGAACCCCAGTTGCACACTAGCTCTCCTCTTCCCTCCCCAGTCCGTTTTTCTTTTGTGTCTTGTCTATCAGGCTGGCCCCACCAGTTTGCAGTCTCACAGGCAGTGATACCAAAGGCAAGCAGGTTTCAGGTACCAGTTCTAGAAGTTGCCTGGGAGATCTGCTTGCATTAAGCAAATCTTCCAAACCTCACTGTGCAGAGTAGGAGTCAGGCAATCGGTCCTTCTAGCTCAGCGCTGTCTCTATAGATTAGCTGCAGCTCTCCAGGGTCTCAGGCAAGTTTTTCCTCAACCTGGAGATGCTGAGGATTGAACCTGGGGCAAAGTAGCAGGTGAACATAAGAAGAGGCTGCTGGATCAGGCCAGTAGCCAACCAGATGCCTCATTGGGAAGCCTGCAAACAGGATCCAAGCATAAGAGCCCTCTCTCCTCCTGTGGTTTCCAGAAATTGCTATTCAGAAGCATTTACTGCCTCCAACCATGGAGGAAGAGCATAGTCATTGTGGATAGTAGCCATCAGTAGTCTGTTCCTCCATGAATTTATCCTCCCAAGAAACCAAGACCCTTCCCTGAGTGATCTCAAGTTGGCTTCTTCCCCCTCCCTTTTTATCTTTCTCCCTCAACAACATCAAGCCCAGAGACAGTCTGAAAAGCTCCTTCCACAGAATTATAAGGTCTCACATGCACATGCCTTCCTAGTCTTTTTCTCACTCTTTGGTTCTCCGGTAACCTCCTTCTCTACTTCCCCTTTCCCCCAATAGCTGCCTAGCAGCCAATGCCAAAATCCAAGTTTGGGGCAAGTCCTCTGGTGTGAGAACTCCTGCAGAGATTTAAAGTCACAAAATATGCAGCAAAGTAAAGTGTGGAACTATAGGCTGTTAGACCTTCAAAATATGCCCTTGTGAGTTCCAAAACTTCGTTCTTTCCCTAGCATAGAAGAAGACCACAAGTTTGGTAAGTTAAAAATGGTTTACTTACAAACTTTCCAAGGGTCATATTCATGTGCTTCTGGCAGTAGAACTTGGCTTAGTTCCATAGCAGTCGAAGTTCCTAAATTATTGGTATAGGAACTCAAGAATGGCTTGTGAGAGCCATGCGGACTGAGCTTGGAGCAACCAGCTCAGACCTCCTCACATGCTGAGCTTGAAGGGAGATTGAACAGTAAGCTTGATTACCCAGTTCCTCCCAAGATGAACACTTGATCTCACTAAGCCTGGCAGGACAGCTTACTCTATGGTATTAACCCCTTCATGCATTAAGCATGTTGGTTATACGAGACTGGTTATCCCACTGTTCTGAACTCGGCTCTTCATTCCGGTGTTCTTACCCCAGTTGCCTTTTCACTTCTCTTTCCTCTTGTGCAGCCAGCCTGCAAGCAGGACATGTACCTCTTGCCTCATCCTAGAGAGCTGGCGTGTTGCTGCCTTCACGTGACCCTGCCCTGTTTTCTCCCGCAGATATGGGTTTGGAGTGCCCTGTGTGTAAAGAGGACTACACTGTGGCGGAGCAGGTCCGGCAACTCCCGTGCAATCACTACTTCCACAGCAGCTGCATTGTGCCATGGTTAGAGCTGGTAAGTTGGCTTCCCTGTTGGCTTGGGGCCAGGTGGAGACTAGCGCTAGGGCATCCTGCCTGGCACAGGGCAGCTCTCCTGTGGGACGAGGGGTGGCCACAGATATTGGGTGCTGCAGTGGAATACGGACCTGGTCTCCAGGGCACTATTCAGTTGGAAGTTCTCCTGCACAATGAACAAGAGCTTCCCAAGAGCACTAGGGTGTGACTGACTTAACCTTGGGCACCAGAGTATCTGAGTATCTGAGGCCGGACCTTTTGGCTGTCCTGAGGCTCTGAATTGGCAGATTCTGCCAAAGGCTTTTGGCAGAGAGCCACGTGCCACCTAACGGGGTTTGCGCCTGGGTCTCAAGTAGCCCAGCTGCCCAGACAGGAGTCTCCAGGTGTCCTGAGCACCCCACAGCCAAGGATCTGATAGTTATTATCAAAAGTGCAGCATACAGCAGCTCCTAAGGTGCCCCAGACACACACACTTCAATAATCTCAGCTACTGTTCCCACGTCCATGCCTATGGAGCAGTTGCAGCAGCAGTGAGACCAGCCCCCCACCCCCAGTTTATGTACCCCTGATCTGATGGGTACGTGCACACCACCTGAGGCTTCTCCTACATGGAAGCCATTGCTGCTCTTTCCTCTTTGAGCCCCTGTTGGTTCTAGGAGAGAACGAGGTGGGGGATGGCAGGGATTCAACTGCCCCACCCTTTGCCTGGACAGTCCCTTCCTCCAACACATTCTGCTCACCCCACTCAACTGCTCTGGCCCTTCCTTTCCTCCTCCACCCTGGCTCCTGCCTCAGGGCCAGCACCATCCCCATAAATCGCTGGCCCCCTCTCCTGTGTCATTCCCTGGACCCCAGCCTCTGCCACATGTTCATTGGAGCCCTTCCAAACCCTGACATCAGAGCGCTTTGTCAAGACAGCACAGGGGGTTCAGCGGTTTTCCAAGCGGGGAAGTTCCAGTGTCAGAAGGTGCTCTGGGTTGTGGCTCATGCCATGCATTTTCTATTTGAGTGGAGCAAAAGTGGATGTGTTCTCCATCTTTTCAATGCAACGTCTGCAGACAGAATGGCGAGTTGAGTATGCTTTAGTGATGGTAAATGTCAAATCATGATGTGTTGGGAGGGGAATAAATTCTTCAAGTTTGACAAGAAACACGAGCATGTATGTGTACACAATGGCTGCCTTTCGGGGGGAGTTAGTCTTTAGAATGAGCTTGCAAATGGATCCACTTCCTTCTCAAGGGATCCAGGAAGGCGTTCTTGGTGATTTGGGGCCAATTCAAACACATCTGTCTTAAGTAGAAAGTATGTGATGCAAGGAAATGCGAGTGTGCCTTTTTTCTTTCTTTCTTTCTTTCTTTCTTTTTTTTCTCACACGTGGATCTGCTTGACATCCATGCATGGGTATAATTTTTACACCAGGCTTTCATGTCGATACATACAACGTGCTGATTCCCCCAATCATATGTTGGAGAGAGCCGTTGCACAGTTTGAGCCTGGGCATGTTAATTCATTTTTAATCAAAATATTTGTGCCCGGCGTTAGTCAGCATTCCCAAGGGGAGGCAAACCCCACAGGCTCAGTGCAGAATGCCCATGTGTGGGTGTTCAGTGGGTCCAGAGGTGGAACATCTGACGGTGTGGCGGGGAGATGGCTGCCCTTGCACATCACTCTTTTTCAGAGGAAGCCTTTCGGCAGTGCCCTTTCCTTAATGTGGCCACCCCAATCTCAGGTATCGGCTCTGGGAGGCATGGCTGTTCCAAGCACACACCCCTGCTCACACGTGCGCATTTTCCCTCCCCAGCATGACACGTGTCCAGTGTGCCGGAAGAGCTTGAACGGCGAGGACTCCACTCGGCAAGCACCCAATGCGGAGGCCTCCACAAGCAACTCCTTTAGCAGCACAAGCCACCTACACGACCGATGGACTTTCTGAAGCCTCCCTGATACGGTGGGGGGGCGAGGGAGGGGGCAGTTCAGGCCTGTAGTATCCCTTACTACAGTTTGTAAATTGTATGATACCTATAAAACTACAGAACCGAGTAGCAAGGAGGGAGAGGGAGAGCAAATGGGTGCAGCCGGTGGAGCTGCGTCCCCACCCCATGGCCATGGCGAGGGCGGCCATCTTTCAGAAACCGCTAGCATCTCCTGCTGGGTCGCCACAGCATCCAGACGATCTCTTTAACCCTTAGTTTCTGGAGTGATCAGTTTCACCTTTCAGCGAGGGGTCGGGAGGGTCCCTGAGAACCTGTGCGAGTCCTTTCCTTGGGTAGCAAGAGAGGCCTCCACCGTTACGATTCCCATGGCTTTGCAGAGGGAGGGGCAGACATTGTCCTTGCCCGCCTGTCCCAGTCTATTTTTTGCAGCAGGGTGGGGGGGAGGCTCAAGGAGAAGGCAGCCAGACGTTGGCTAGGAAGCTATTTCAGATGGGGCGAGGGGAAGAGAGAGGCAAGTCAAGAGGATTTGCACAGGGATCCAGGCCTTTCCAGTGTCTCCCGAGTCTGTTTAATCGACTCTGCCCATCTTTCCTGCAGCCTAGGATTTTGTTGAATTTTGGGTGAATTTTCTTTGGATTAGGTTGACAGAGTCCCTGACTTCCTTTATCTCGGTTCTGTTTTTTTCTGGAAAAGAGTGGGGGGCAATTTGGCTCACAGAAAGAGAAAAAGAGGGGTGGAGAAGCAGCACAGGGGAGCCCTGCATTCCATGAAGGCAAGTATTCGATGCCCCTCGAGCGAACGCTACCTTTTTCCTGCTTTCAGCCCCTCGGCCCCCTTGGGTTTGCCTGAACCAGCATTCAACCCACCTGCTACTTAAGACCCATTTTTTGCTGCCTTGTTTATCAAATGGACCACGTGTAGTTTATCCTCCGGATCAGAGACTGTGTCTTCTTTTTCCAAGCTGTTCTTCAGTATTTTAAATGAGAATGCCATCGCTCGATATACCATAAAGAATCACTTTTTGTTGTTGTCGGTTTCCTTTTAAGTGTTGTTTTTTCCCCTCCCTTGCAACTCTTCCCTCCCCTCCAACCTCCATCTACAGTCTTTTTATCTTCTGAATCATGTCTGAGCTCAAAACTTTGGTGCTGCACACTGACCCCCTCCCCCAAAGCACTTTCCACCTGGAACCAGAAAGGAGCTTTGGTAGGAGAAGGGTGGGGTGGGGGGTATGGCAGAGTCGTGTCCCAAGGAATGGACGGGGAAAACACAAGGCAACCCCCCCACCCCCTTCGTGGCCACTTCATCGCTGTAACGGTGTACCAGGTACACTCCGTTTCAAACTTAGTGTCTTCTGTTTGCTATCGAAAGTTGAATAAAAGTCTTTAATAAGAAAAACAACGATAGAGTTCTTGGTTGGGGATGTGTGCAGGGGGAAAGGGACCATCTGAGAATGTGCAGGACAGGTGGGTGGGGCTGCTTCATATTTGGACATACAGATTGCAAATATATTAGAGAGAGAAATCCAAAGATATAGTTGGGAAAAAGCCTTTATTAGGACCAACTAAATAAATGTCAAAGTAACCAAATTTCATAGTTTTGCCTAATGGCTGGAGGGCATGTACATTCTCACCCTGCTAAGGCCCTATCATTTTACATAGTCGAAGGTCCATTCCTAGGGTCATTTTCCTGGACAGTTGAATTATTCTCTAAAACATTGGGGGGGGGGGGACAGGTAGTTTTCCTGGCTTCATGAAAATAAAAATCCAAGTGCACATGTAGGATGCACACTACTTATTAGGACCAACTGGAAACTGTGATGAAAGTGTGAGCAAGCTTTTTAGCATCCCAGAAATCTTCCCTAGGCTTTGGGGCCACCAGCGACATCTTTTGCACTTGGTTGTCTAACCTCATTTGCATAAGTTCTCTTCCTCCTCCTAACTAGCTTAAACTAACTTCTCCTAACTAATTAAAACAGTCACCTTGGGCTCCCCCACCCCTCACTTCAACCATTTCCAGGAATGTTCCCCCTTGTGGCTAGCATCAGCCTGAAGAAGCATTCTGAGGAACCTGAAAGCTGGCTCATTGCTTGAGTTATTTTAGTTTGTCCTAAATCATTAAATTTGGATTCACGTTTGGAGCTACTGACATAGAGGCAAAACATCTGGCACTTATTAAGGTTGCAAACGAAAGGCATGAGAGTATGTGGGCAATGCCTGGTAAAATCCCCAGACCCTATAGACAGCAGGGAGGGGGGTTGGCCCAACAGGCTTCCCCACAATCTGGACACCAGGGCTTTGCATGCCTCTTTCCCTTCCCTGGATCATGGCTCTTGAGATTTCAGTGGCATTGGCATCCATGGCGATTCCTCCTATATTTGTACCTTAACAAAGACTGAACTTCTCATGGGACCAGCAAAGAGGTGCAGTGCCTCTGTGTCCCTCTCCATGACCGACAAAGCAGAATGAATACTGTGGGGGGAGAGAAACCTGTTTATTCAATTCATGCAGCTTAATGGCGGTGCAAAATTATTTGGCCTAAGAGGGAAACCAGTTACCTCCTGGCTCTCATCTTTGTGAGCTTCACGATGGGCTTCTGGTGAGACATTTGCTGGGGCTGGACAAGCAAATCCTTACATTTCCATTGCACAAACAAGTTCAAAAAAAGACAGCAGTAGGGAGAACAGCACGGACCTCGACTTTATCCCATCCCTTGCCCATCACCTTCCATTGCAATCCTGGCTCACAGTGGGAGGTTGGCACATCCATTGGCATTGGGTAAGCCTACAACTTCACACAGCACATAGTTAAAACTATGGAACTCTCTCCCACAGGAGGCCGTGATGGCCACCAACTTGGATGACTTTAAAAGAGGATCGGATCAGCTCACGGAGGAGGAGGAGACTGTCGGTGGCTGCTAGCCATGATGGCTCTGCTCTGCCGCCAGAGTTGGGAGGCAGCAATGCTTCTGAATACCAGTTGCTGGAAACCATAGGAGGGGAGGATTCTTGTGCTTGGGTCCTCCTGCTCATGGGTTTCCCTTTGGGGCATCTGGTTGACCACCAAGAGGCTGGGCTAGATAGGCTATTGGCCTGATCCAGCAGGGCTCTTATGTTCTTATCTCATTCTCCCATTTGTGGCCAGAAGGCAGCTCCATGCACTTGGTGGGCAGTTTGTAAGCCTCTGGTTGTACACAGGGAAGGAGAGCATTGGGGGCCTTTTTCAGGCCAAGGGCCAAATCCCCTTCTGGAAGCCACCTGCCAGTGGTGGGTGGGGCCAGGCACAAAAGTGGGTGGAGCAATATATGCAAATTTTACCTTTTTTACAAGGCGCTGGGTTCCACAGCCACTGGCACATGCCCCTCTCTATCCTCCATCCGGACAAGCCAAGCAACGGGCACAAACCATTCCCCTGATTTCCTGATGGTGCTCGCAGCTGCCAAACCAAAGGGCCCTACCCTTTTGCAATTCCAAGTGAATGAGGCTGCTCTGCACCAGCCACCAACACACCCAAAAGGTAACAGGAATACAAGACTATGTAAAATTCTTTTTTGCTTCTATGCAACAAAGTTCTGTTCGAGGGAGACGAGAGACGCTCCACCTTGTCAAGACAAGCTGCTGCATCCCAAAGGACTGATGGAAACTATTGAATTGTAGAGTTAGAAAGGAGACCTCCTGCAATGCATGAAGAAGGTATCTGGAATAGAGATGCTCCACATGATTTGAGCACTTAAGTCACTTTTCACAGGTGAAGGAGCCATCTTTGAAACCCATATCTCTGTTGTCTTGTCACCTTGAAGGGTTGGGCCTAAGCTGGCCTGCACGCACTACTTTTTCCCCACTCCCTGAACATGGGAAGCAAAATTGGATGTTTACCCACCCCAGTCTGAAGACCAAAGTGTGTGTATTGGTGTGTTTAATTGTGGCTTCAACACGGGGGGAAGGTTGTTGCATTTTCTTAGCTTCCCAAAAGCAAAAGGATGCTATGAGATTGCAGATTGTCTTCAGAACTGCTGGATCTTCCATCACTTTTTACAAGGAGTCAAAGGAGGGCAGCAGCAACCACCCACTGGATTTTCTTCCCTTGCTCATTTTTCCTGTGTGAAGTCCTTGCTTGCTCAAATTCCATGTTTTATTGTTCTTCTTTCTCTTCTTCCCCAGGTTTTTTGTGTGCAAAAAATCCAAGCTGGAGGGGGTGGTAAAGGAAAAGGGAGCAGAAGAAGAATATATAGATTAGCATGAGAAAAAGATGTTTTGTTTTTCAGCTACAGGGAACCTAGTCTTCTGATGTTTTGGGTTCAGGGCTCTCTAAACAACCTACTATATATTGAGCATTCATCCTGATTTGTCTGCAGGGAGGTTAGATGGCTCTGAGTCAAAGCAAGCAGCACCTCACATTTTCCTGTGCATTCCCATCATTTTCCATATTGCAAAAGGGCCAAACTGTTCTGGGGCTTGCTGTGGAAGAGCTCTGAATCAGCTATAATTTTGCAGCCTGAATTTTCTGGTATGAGATTGAATCCCATCTGAAAACAAGCCTGAAAATTTCCCCGAGATGAATCTTTGTGCTGCTCTGTCTCCACAGAGAAAAATCAGGTGGTAGAGAATGCCTAGGACTGTACCACTTTCAACCACAGGTGGATAATTGTATGTAGCTGCATATACTCTTGTGTCAATCTCAGTTTTCACGAACCTTTGGGAATAAACAGAAGGCTAGAATTTAAATCTCTCCCTGGCCCACTAGGTTCTCTTTATGTAGGGTTCCCTTCGCCACCTACTAGCTGCAGTGGCTATCCTCTGCCTCCACAGTTGGAGGCAGCAAGGCTTCTGAATACCAGTTGCTGGAAACTACAGCAGGGAAGAGTATTGCACATGGTTGACCACTGTGAGAACAGGATGCTGGACTAGAAGGGCCCTCTTTGGCCAGATCCAACAGGCTCTTCTGATGTCCCTATGGTGACCTCCAAATGTTTCAGACCACGATTCCTGGGAGTTGTAGTCCAAAACATCTGGAAGGCACCAGGGTGCGGAAAGGGCACTTCCCCCCTGCCTGTGTCGACAGTCCCAGGAATTTTGTACCATGTGATTTTTCTTTTGGTGCTGTGTCTCAGCAGTTAAGAATCCATAAGCTAGAAGGCCAAACTAGTCATGTGACCTGTTTAAGCTTGTCTCCCTGTGCAGGTGCAACCGGAGGCCGTTAGCATGACTCTTACCCTCCACAAACAGATGATAATCAGAGCCAGCAGCAGGAGCCCTCCAATGATGCTGCCAATCAGGATCCAGAGCGAAAGAGGGACCAGATTGGTCTGGATGATCTCCAAGATGGTCTGCAACGAGAAAGGGGAGAAATCTGCTGAATCCCAGCAAAAAGCCCACTGGTAGTGTTGGGAGGCGTGATGAGGATTCAGAGACAGCAAGAGAGCAGTTGACATGAAAAGGGTTTTCTCACTGATTTCTCTTAAGCCTAAGCCCAATACACTCAACTCTTTTTTTAAAAAACACACACCAAGCTTTCATCCCTTATTGCTATTGTGAATACATATAGACAGGTCCCGCTTACCATACACATTGCATTCCCTGGAAATCATTCACTTGCATAACAAAGTCAACAATTTCCATTCATTCTTAAGGGGATTTGGGGGGGGGCTGTGATGCAGAAGCTGCTACAGCTCAGACCACCACAACCCCAGCCTTAGAAAGGCCAGCAGCCCCTCCTACCTCCCGTTGATGGGCAGCTTCTGGCAGCAGAAGGAAGCTCTCCTCTTCTTGGCTGGTCAGCATGAACCTGCTCACAACCTTCACGGTCTTGAATTTAGCCTTCATCCACGAGATGGAAAGAAAGAGACAAGAAGGGTGTTTAGTAGAAGAAGAAGAAAAGCCTCCCAAGGCAGGTTTCCAGCTGGCAAGTGCATTTATTTTTGTTTATTTCATTCTTGCATTTATCCTCCAAGGGAGTGTGGTGCATATGGCTCTCCCTTACCCCACAACAATCCTGTAAGACTGAGAGGCTGTGATGCCCCTGGATTCTCAGCACAACACTGCTTTACTGAATAGAGGCAAGTTTGCCTTTTTTAGGGGTTGCATTCCACAACCACCATCACCACCTCAACCTGCTACCAGATGCTCTCTAACCCTGTTGCGTTCTTGAACAAAGCAAAGAAGGAATTCCATCCTGGTGACTTTCAAACTCACCAGGTGCTTCCAGGGGAGTTTACTGCTCTATCTGAACAAATTGGACATGCAGGTTTTATGCAAGGTCCACACAGTCATAGTCACGACAGCCTGCGCATGCACACACCTATCTACCTATGCACACAAACACATTCAGTCCAGATCAGTGGCGTAGCATGGGGGGGCAGGGGGGGCCGGCCGCAACATCTGGAGGTTAGGGTTAGGGGGCGCAAATCACTTGCCTTGCCCCGGGTGCTGACAACCCATGCTACACCACTGGTCCAGATTTTCCCATGCTACCAGTGAAGGGCATATAAGACCCTCTTAAGCAGGAATTCAAGGGTGCATGCATGAGAGAGGGCACAAAGTCTGAGCTCACCCTCCTGAAAAACTCGTTGTGAACCGCTCTCAGCAGGTGGATGGAGACTTCCGCGTTCCTCTCGATGTGCGGCAGTTCACACTTCACCACTTGGCATCTGGCGTTGGTGCAATTCTGGCAGGAAAGAGAGACCTCAGCCCTTTCTTTGCCAAGACCCAATCAAAGCATGGGCAGAATTCTAGGCATTTTCTGTACCTTTCCCCAGCCTTCCCCACCCCCACCCCTACTTCACAACCTAGGCTGCTTCCAGATGTGGGTGCATTATTTATTTAATTATATGTTGCATATTTAAGCCCCACCTTTTTCCCTCCAAGGAGATCAACGTTCTCCAGCCCTCCTCATCTAATCCCCACAACAACCCTATGAGGTACGATAGGCTGAGAGGCAGTGACTGTGTTCCAAGTTACCCAGGGAGCCTCATGGCTGAGTGGGGAACCCTGGTCTCCCAGTTACTAGTCCAACACCGTAACCACTGCACAACCCTGGCTAGCACCCCATCAGCAATCCTTGCTGTCCTCCTTTAAGCCTGCAACTGGAAGATCAATTCTTCTCTCGGGCTTCAAAAATCCAAATAACATTATGAAGTGGAGGGGGTGGGTAGCCCCCCCTTTTACCAGGCCCAAATGGGGTGGTTATGGGGTGGTTTTCATTGGTAACATGGTGTGCATGTGGTAGGTTTAGGGGTTTTAATCTGTTTTAGTTTATTGCTGATTTTACTTTACAGTGGTACCTCGGGTTAAGAACTCAATTCATTCTGGAGGTCTGTTCTTAACCTGAAACTGTTCTTAACCTGAAGCACCACTTTAGCTAATGGGGCCTCTCGCTACTGCCATGCCACCATCGCACAATTTCTCTTCTCATCCTGAAGCAAAGCTCTTAACCTGAGGTACTATTTCTGGGTTAGCGGAGACCGTAACCTGAAGCGTCTGTAACCTGAGGTACCACTGTATATTTTGAATGTTTTAAAATATATGCTGTTAACTGTTTTTACTAATAATTGTATTGCTTTATTTTCTTTCTAAATCGCTATGAAGGTTTTTAAAAAAACAATCAAGCGGTAAATGGTTCTCATGAAATCTAAACAAACAAACAAATAAGTAAAAATTTGTGTACACACTCTGCAATCGTGGATGCAACATAAAATGGGGTCGGGGGGGAGATATCTCCACTTGGCACTCTCCCTATTTACCTTTCTGGATGGTACCATTTTAAATTGTGTTAAAACGATTTTAACTGACATTTTTGTTTGCACTAAAATGCTTGCAATGGAAAAGCAACAGTTGCGTTATGATAGAGACAGCCAGTCTTGAAGCTGCCTGAATCACAGTGAGGAAGCCAGATGAGGGAAAGTTGGAAAAAGGCAAATACATCTCCTTCTCTTGAGTTACTTTAAACCACATGATGGCACTCTTTGTGTTGCAATCTGGCCAGCACTTGTTTTTAGTTTTTATGTCTATGTTTACCCAAAAAAGCTGAGCCATTTTGTTTGCTATTCTCTCCAGACAAGATATCTATTATTTACTCTCTCATCTCCACTCATACTGTACATAGTTCCTGCATGAATAAGCCTTTAAACTCCAGAAACTGTAAGTGATTACTTCAATCAAATTCACCCAAGCTGCAAGGTCTGCTAACAGGGCACTCACCAGTTTCTCTACGTGCACAAGTTCTTCTGGATGAACAGGGATCATCACACCACCAGCTGCATTTTGAGAGGCCTCTGTCAGATTTTGCATGGTGCAGGTCACCTGGAAAATGGAAAGGGACATCAACATGTGTGAGGGGTCCTTCTAAGCTTTTCCTTGAGCACCTGCAGCAGACACCCAGGTCTCTGAACAGGAGCGGATTTCCTTCCCTCCCCTTATTCATGTTTGGCCCCTTCCCATTTTGCACTCTCTGTCTTAAGATGTCCTAAACAATACCCAGCAGCAATGCTATTTTTCTAGAAAAAGAGGCGCCGGAACTCACCATGAAAACTGTCTTTGTTCTCTTATAATGGCAATAGCACCCACCTAAGAGGTGCTGGAACTGGCAAATTCTGGCTGAAAAAAGGCCCTGCTCAGCAGCCAGCTAAAATTAAGAAGAACCTGCTGAACCCAAAGTGCTAGAGGAAGTGGTCAGAGCTGTTTGCAAATTAAACTTTACTAAAGCTGGGCTTTTAGAACATTTAGATCTAAGGACTTGTATAAGAGGACCTTGTGAGCCATGAGCATAGGGAAAGTCTGGTTGCTGGATCAGGCCAAAGAGGGCCTATCTAGTCCAGCATCCTGCTCTCACAGTGGCCAACTAGATGCCCCAATGGCAACCACAAGAACATCCTTTGCCAGCAAGATAGTAGGTGTTCACTCTAAACCAGATTGCAGATTTTGAAACTGAGCAAATCAGCAACAGCAGCCTTCTAGGCCAAATCTGTCCCGATGTCATACGTGGTGCATTGCCAGGGCTGTGCAAGAGAACTTGCCACCCCATGAGCAGCAAAGTGTCATTTGGAATTTCCCCCTAAGACCCCAAATGACAACAAGAACAGAGGACCCAAAGCACTTATACGGGTGAAGGCCTAGTGACTCACGTTATCTGCAATGATGCGTGTGACGGAGAGGAATTCACTGTTCTGATAGGCTGTGGCAGGCAGGTCCATGACAAGGGAGAGATTCTCCACTGCATAACAGCCGAGGTTTTGCACCTACAAGGATGAGAAGAGTGTTCAACAGATGAAGTGAAAAACTGCACAAAGCTTTAAAAAAAAAATCATGTAGGGTCACCATTTTTGGAAACTGGAACCTGAAACTGTGGATTTCTCTAAGCTGAACTTTGAAAATCTAATTGGGCAGGAGCTATATACTCAGTCTCTGAACCCACAGGAGTGAACAGTGCCTTTGCCAGTTGCTTTTCTTCTTTTTCTATTAGGCATTGCAGTGGTGAGAAGAAAGATGGTCACAGTAATAAGTCAACAGGTGTGTCTGTGGAACCAGATGCCCAAAAGAAAGAGAGGGGAGCCTGTGGCTTTCTAACTGTTATCAGGCTCTGATCATCCCTGACCATTGGCCATGCTGGCCAGGGGGCTGATGGGAATGGGAGCTCAAAAGCTTCTGGGGGGCCAGCCCCGATCTTAAAGCATTGGTACTCCAATTTTCCTGGGTCTGCTGGAGAAGCATTTAGTCATCTGAGTCCTGCAGTCTGGATTAAGCTTCGAGACTTAGACCCCTGATAAGCTAGACTTCTACACAGAGATATGCTTGTATATTTTACTTAGAGGAGCCCCTACCTGCGATCTGAGGTGGTCCAGCCCAGGCACAGGTTCGCTACTGCCTTACTAATGCCGCTAATGATAAAGCGTGATATTCTGCAGAGGAGCCCTGCCAGAGAGAAAATTGGCCACCCTTCCCTGTGTTACTGCCGACATACAAATCCTGTCCCAACTCCTTATTTACCTTGACAGTAGTCCTGAACTCAGGGCTCATACCGCTTGGAAATGTCCCAACAGGATGCACCTCGTAGCGGTTCAGGGTAGACTCGCTGAGGGAGAGAAGAACCATAGAAAATAAGCCGGGTCAGTTCTAGATTGTGTAGGCCTTTAGTAGCACCTGTTTCTCCCCCTGGAAGGTAAGCCATGTAGATCAATTGTAACTTCATCTCTTTCCAAACTCCATATCCATTCCAATATCCCTTGATGGTTCAGGCAGCTATCCCTGGAGGGATATCCCAAAAGGAAGAGATCTTCCCAATCTATATATTATGAAAATGGGAGGCCTAGAGATGTCATCACCAATCCTTGTATTCAGACCACCCGTAATGACAATAAGTGCTGTGGGATGTTTAGAGCTAATGAAACTCAAAAGGTTGTCAAGTTCAACCCACCCATCTAAGGTAAGTAATAAATTAGTGTCGGATAACCAGTCTCATATAAGCAAAATGCTTAAGTCTAATTAATGCATGAAGGGGTTTATGCCGTAGGGTAAGCTGTCCTGCCAGGCTTAGCTAAGTCACTCCACCTCGAGAAGAAGGAAGTCAAGTCTACTACCTCCCTCAGTCTACCATGTGAACTCCTATGTGTAAAGAGGAGCTGGTGGCTCCCAGCTCAGAGCTCATGGCTTTCTGCAAGCCACCCTTGTGTTCCTATACAAATAATTTAGGAACTTTCACCACTTTGAAACTAACCTACCAAAGTTTTGCTGCCTGTGTTTTCTCAACACTGTACGGGAAAACACATGAATCTGACCTTTGAAGAGTTTGTAAGTAAACCATTGTTAACTTACCAAACATGTGGTCTTTTTCTATGCTAAGGGCAGAGGGGAGTTTTGGAACTTAAAGGGTAAAGGGACCCCTGACCATTAGGTCCAGTCGTGGCCGACTCTGGGGTTGCGGCGCTCATCTCGCTTTATTGGCCGAGGGAGCCGGCGTACAGCTTCCGGGTCATGTGGCCAGCATGACTAAGCCACTTCTGGCGAACCAGAGCAGCGCATGGAAACGCCGTTTACCTTCCTGCCGGAGCGGTACCTATTTATCTACTTGCACTTTGACGCACTTTCGAACTGCTAGGTTGGCAGGAGCAGGGACCAAGCAACGGGAGCTCACCCCGTCGCGGGGATGTGAACCGCTAACCTTCTGATCGGCAACTCCTAGGCTCTGTGGTTTAACCCACAGCGCCACCTGCGTGGGCATATTAGACCTTTAAATAAGCAGCCTATATATTTCCACACTTTACTTTGCTGCATATCTTGTGATTTTACATCTCTGCAGGGGTTCTCTCACAAAAGAGTACTTGCCCCAACCTTGGATTTTGCCATCCAGGGAATTCTCCTTTACGGGCCTATTTTTTTCCTTGCCAGCCAACAGTTAGAAGGGTAATCTAAGTATGACGACAGGCCAGAGTAGTCCTTTTGGGGAGTTGCATCAGAACTGAGAGCATCCCTGCATGAGGAACCAGAGCCTCGAATGTCAACAGAGATAAAAGGTAGCCATTGGACTGAATTAGCCAAGTGATGATGGTGTTCACATTTGGTTTACTCTCCACCCTGGGGGAGCTGAATCATCCTGCCAGGGACACCTTGCAAGGAGGGGGCTCCGTCCTCTTATTCAACCTCTACACAGAGGTCCTCACCTGGTCAGCAAAAGGTCGGGCTCATAACGGATATAGGCAAGGGGCTGTGCCATGTTGTCGGTCAGGGTCTCATTCAATTCATGGCTGTCACTGCAGGAAAGATAATAGAATCATAGAATTGTTGGGCTAGAGGGGACCCAAAGCATCATCAAGTCCAACCCCTGTGCTGCAGGAATCTCAGATAAAGAAGGCAATCCAAATTCTATTTAAAAACATCCAGTGAAGGAGAGTCCACCACCTCCTGAGGTTGTCTATTCCACTGTCGAGCAGCTGTCCTGTCAGAAAGTTATTCTTACTGTTTAGTCAGAATTTCTTCCTTGTAATTTGAACTCATTAGGCCTCTGCAGCAGCAGAAAACAAGCTTACCCCATCTCCCATGTGACAGCCTTTCAGATATTTGAGCATGGCTGTCCTATCAGCTCTTAGCCTTCTCTTCTGCAAGTTAAGCATCCTCAACTTCCTCAATCATTCCTCATTAGGCTCAGTTTTGAGGCCCTTGATTTTGAGGGCCACCCTCCTCTACACAACTTCTAGTTGGTCAAATGCAAAGCCAAATAACTTTACAGTCGTACCTTGGTTCTCGAACGCCTTTGTACTCGGGTGTTTTGGCTCCTGAACGCCACAAACCCAGAAGTGAGTGTTTCGGTTTGCAAACTTTTTTGGGGGGAAGCTGAACATCCGACATGGCTTCCGACTGAGTGCAGGAAGCTCCTGCAGCCAATCGGAAGCCACGCCTTGGTTGTCGAAAGGTTCCAGGAGTTGTACAGACTCCCAGAACGGATTAAGTTTGACAACCAAGGTACGACTGTATTGTCATTGGCCATGACAAATCTGAATCAAAAATAAATACAAAGCTGAAGAGGTGGTTAGATAGATAGATAGATAGATAGATAGATAGATAGATAGATAGATAGATAGATGGCCTTCATTCTGACTTTTCCCTGGTTCTCACCTGCTGGCTGTGAGCTTCACCTGTGCTTTGTTCAGAAGGGTGGAACAGCTGAATTCAAACTCCAGGACAAAGGCTACCTGTGAAAGAGAGAAAAGAGAGAAACATTCCGCATCTGCTTTTTCTACACCATTCATAAACTCTGTACCACAGCTGTGTACGTGCCATACATTGGCTTCCCTCGATGAACTCTAGGAATTGTAGTTTGTTAAGAGTGCTGGGAAATGTAGCTCCATGGGAGGTAAACTACAGATCCTAAGATGCTTTGGGGGCAGTCATGTGCTTTAAGTACACAGCCCACGTCTTCCTTTAGCTGTCTTTTATTTTATTTTTCCTACATGAAAAAATGGAATACTGTTCACCTAGGAAATGCTCCAAGGAACCCCGCTCTAAGGGGATCCTGAAGAGCTGCTCCTTCTTTCTCACCTTTGCTAAGGACCTGAAGACAGGATAGCCCACACGGCAAGCTCGGGTTTGGGAAGACGGGGAGGTGCATTCCACCTTCACTGAGTTCTCCCCCTGTGGAAGGAAGGAGAGAGCAAAGCTGCAAAAGGAGAGAACCACCAAGCGCATGGAATGGGATCCAGCCTCCTCAACTTGAGTTTCCCCCTTTTGCTTTCCTGGCAAGAGCTTTCAGAAAGGTTCACGGGAGGCAGAGATCCAACGCGTAATGTTGCTACACCTCTGTGCTAGAGAAAACTGTGCCCATTCAATTTCTGCTTATCACACAGGTGTTCAAAGAGCCTTGGGCTGCGGAGGCCAGGTTGTATACCTTCTGGGCTACAGAAAACCTGCAGGATTTGGTAAACAGTCGCATATTCTCTGCTTTTGTTTTTTTAAAAAGAAAACACACACATAGACCGTGTGATTGTAACAAAGCACTGTTGGCTGCAAAGACAAAGCTAGAATCCTTGGTGCAATCTCAGAAGTGAGGGGAGTTGTTGAATTTCTGGAGCTCAAGTCCCTCCCCCAGCCCCCCAATAAGAAGAAATGAAGAAGCAGAATAAAGGATGTGAAAATATGCACATCTGCATGATTCACACAGGAGTTTTCAGGTTGGCACCATGACATTTAAGCTTCAGAGATGTGACAGCCTCTCTTTCCAGAATGCTATGGCAACTATCAGTCCTCCTGGAGCCAGCATCGTCCCTGGCCAGAGGGTGACCCTCAGTATCCTAGTGATCATTTCGTTCTGCTTCCAGCCCATCACTTTTGACCACAGCGGAACGTCAGTCGGGAACAGGGCCTCTGCTTTACCTTGAGCACGAGGCTGGAAAAGTGGAGGTTTCTGGAAAACCAAAGCCACAGGCTGGCATTGTAGGCGTTCTCCTGCTTGTTCTCCAGCAGGACGTCCACCAAGACTTTCCGCTTCCCTTTGCGGATCACGTGCGGCTTCTGCCTGGAACGAGAAGAGGAGATGGCAAACGCCTGCCTTGCAAAAGGTGAGGAGGGCAGGAGTCTTGATTTCTGCCCAGCCTCCCAATCAAATGATTCTCAAGCTGGTTATCATCAGCAACAGATCTCCTGCCACCTGTTACGGAGGAACTGGATTGACAGGGTCCTGGGACAGGAGGACCAGCAAGTGACTGATGAACTAAGGTGATGAACTACTTGCTTGGCCTGATGTAGGGAAAGAGGGACCTTTCACTCTAATTCCTACCTGGATCCTGTGATGTCCATCTGAGCTCGCAACACCAGATCTGTTATACACTCATCGTCTTCACCACAATCCTTAAAGAAGGGGATCTAAAGAGAAAGCAAGAGGCAGGATGATTCTGTGTGATGCAAACCCCTCTCCACAATATTATTACTTTATTAATTTATTTTTATTTTATATTGTATTATGAATTAATCACAAGTCAAAAACAGATAAACTTATATGAATAGGTTACACAACTATATAGTTCTCAAGCAAGGTACACAAAAGGGGGATGCTGCTCTGTTTCTAAAAGCAGCCGTATATGCATTAGATAAACTAGTCCTTTTAAAAATTCATTTCAGTAACTATACAATAAAATTAGACAAATACCACGTAGGTCATAATAAGGTCTAACTGTAACAATACAAAAATAATAATAGCAGTAATAGCAAGAATTAAGTACCGTGGTGCCCCGCAAGACGAACGCCTCGCAAGACGGAAAACCCGCTAGACGAAAGGGTTTTCCGTTTTGGAGGCGCTTCGCAAAACGAATTTCCCTATGGGCTTGCTTCGCAAGACGAATGTCTTGCGAGTTCCTGCGGGGTTTTCCCCCTTTTTCCCCCTTTTCCTAAGCCGCTAAACCGCTTATCAGCTGATCCACTGATAAGCCGCTTATCAGCTGATCCGCTAAAAGCCGCTAAACCGCTAATAGCGCTAATCCACTAAGCTGTCAATGGGCTTGCTTCGCAAGACGAGAAAACCGCTATACGAAGAGCCTAACGGAACGGATTAATTTCGTCTTGCGAGGCACCATCTCCAAAATGAAATCTTGACCCCCAGGTTAGCAAAGCAGAAAGCAGGTCTTGTAGGACATGCAGCAAAGATGGTTTGGTTTGACGTGCGGAATGGCATGGGCCGTTGGTAATGGGGCATCTGTGCATGTGCTACTCACCAGTTTCTTAACACTGGTGGGTGATTTATCGTCCAGCACAGGGCCTGGCTCAGCATCATTCAGTGCAAACTTCACCAGGACTGCAACCGGCCTCAGGTAATCGGAGGTGTCCTGCAAAGGATAAACAAATCCAGGGTTGTCTTTAGACAGCAGGCCTGATAAAGATTCACAGCATTGCTGAGATTAAAACAGGAGAACACCATGCACCTTGGTGGTTTCTGGAATATTTTAGCGTGATTCCTGCATTGCAGGGGGTTGGACTAGATGACCCATGGGGTCTCTCTCTGCATCAGTCGGAGTCAGAACTGACCCACCCACACTTGTACTCACAATCACGTGGAAACGGACTGCCGAGCAGGTTGTCCTGCCCACGGTGGCCCGGGTCCTCTTCTGCAGCAGCTTTTGGGAGTTGCCATCGAAGACGGCCCTTGCCCCAAACTTCCTGTCATCCAGGGAGACGTTGTACTTTATACCTAGGGCCAAGCAGTGAGTGGAGTCAAGCAAAGCCAGCCTTTGCTAACCGTGGACTACATTTCCCATCCTCCTTGGGCACTGGCCATGGGGGCTGGGGCTGGTGGGAGCTGCAGTCAGAAACTTATGGAGGGTCCTAGGCTGGTGATGCCTGGTTTCAGTCATGTGATCAGCCAACAGCCAATCACAAGGCTCCTCAAGAGCTGGCCCAGAGGTGTTGCAAGGTAGTTTAAGATTAGGGCAGGCATAGGCAAACTCAGCCCTTCAGATGTTTTGGGACTATAACTCCCATCATCCCTGACCACTGGTCCTGTAGGGATGATGGGAGTTGTAGTCTCAAAACATCTGGATTGCCGAGTTTGCCTATGCCTGGATTAGGGGCACAGGCCTACAGGCACAAAAACGAGTTTAGATTTAAAGTATCACAGAAGGCAAGCTGCCTGATTTCTCATCCATATCCCCCTGGATAAATTCTTCAACAAATCTGCCCCCTGCCCCAGATTGCCCCCAATCAGCTTCCCGTTAATTAATTTACCCCCAGTTAATTTTCCAACTGATCCTGTTTGCAAATCAATTTCCCTTCCATTGCCCCCATTCATTATCCTGTAAATAATCTCTAGTTAAAAGTTACCTTATATTTAGTTATTCCTTCCCCAAATTAAGATCCTGCCTTGCAACCCAGATAACACTCCAATTCAAGTTTTCTCCAAATGCATTAACTGCCCAGAAACAGTCCAGAGGACACCGTGGAGAAGATCCAGCCAACCCCTAACAACTTGCCTGCCGAGAGGGCGCTACTCACTGAAGTGGCTGTCCCTCGGGCCCAGAGACCGGGAAGACACCCTGAAGCAGATGTTTGCCGTCACACAAAGAGACTCCTTTCCGTTCCTCTGGCAGTTCTTCTGAATCACATTGATGGACGGAGGGTTAGCAGTGACCGAAGTGTTGACCTGCACAATCCTCCTTGACCTGCCCCCCTCAGCAAGAAGGAAAATGATATTGTTAAATAAATAAAAAATCCCAAAGATGGGCCTAAGGTCTGCGCTATTCGTCTGAAGCAATATCGTATCACTTTAAACAGTCATGGCTCCCTGCAAAGAATCCTGAGAGTTATTAGGAGACCCCTTATTCCCCTCACAGAGCAAGGGATTGATTGCTAAACCACTCAGGGAACTGTCGCTCTGGAAGGGGAATATGGATCTTTCAACAGCTCTTAAAATACTACAGTTTCCTTTGGGGAAACTGTGATTGTTTAAAGTGGTATGATACTGCTTTGAGGGGCAGTGTGGTGTAGCGGTTAGAGTATCAGACTAGTCCCTGGGGAGAGACCAGTGTTCAGATTCCCATTCAGCCATGAAGCTCACTTCAATGACCTTGATGTTCCCTCTGCCCAGGTGCAGCCTTCATTCCCTCCCACCTCCCACCTTTCAGCTCCCCTCACCTCAACACCACCGCAGCACCCTGTGCTCCAACGGCAAGGTCCACCAGGCCATCTCCATCCAAATCGATTTGCCCATCCAAGCTGTGGCCAAAGTAGCGGAGGCCTCGGCGGAGGCCGGCTGACTCAATGCGCTGTCGGAAAGAGCAAATCAAAAGCTGAAGACACACAGAATGTGTGAAGCCCCGACAATAACGGACTGGCATTACAAGCTACAAGAATTTGCTGAAACGGCGCAGTTAACAAATACCTTGAGAGGCAATTCAAAACAAAAATTTATGGAAAAGTGGGATAGATATAAAACATATGTTCAAAAATACAGTAAAGGTTTGCTATCTATGCTAGCATTTGATTGACATTGGAGTGAGACTGAGTTGAGAAATAAGACTAAGAGCACATATTGATATAGGAATGTATTAGATAATATGTAAAGAAATATACAATAATAAGAGTACATTCATTTGTAAAAAAGGAATATACAACGGGAAAGACAGGAAGTCTAGTATGTATATGATTTGGCGTGAGATTGTTTGTTTTTTCTCTTTGTTCTTTTTTGTTTTTGTTTAATTTTCTTTCTTGGTACAAAAGAAAAAAGGGGGGGGGGAGAATGTGGGATATTTGGTTTTAATCAGTGAGGCTGCTCTGTAAGAGCCCTCACTGAAGTCATTCCAAATGTACTTAAGAACATAAGAGCCTGCTGGAACAGGCCGAAGGAGACCCCATCTAGTCCAGCCACTTGTTCTCACAGTGAGCAACCAGATGCCCCAATGGGAAACCATCAAGCAGGACCTGAACTCAAGACCCCTCTCCCCTTCTGTGGTTTCCAGCAACTGATATCCAGAAGCATCACTGCCTCCGAGAGTGGAGGAAGAGCACAGCCCTTGTGGCTAGTAGCCATTGACAGCCCTCTCCTTCATTAGTTTGTCTAATCCTCTTTTAAAGCCATAAAGGTTGGTAGCAATCCCTGCCTCCTGTGGCAGAGAGTTCCATAGTTAAACCATGTGCTGGATTTTCTTTTATCTGTCCTGAACTTAGTGCAGTGAGAGAATCAGAATCAAAAATCAAAATGGTACGAGGACATTGCTTAATTTTGTTATCTATGGTTTTCTTTCTCATTTCTCTCTTTTACGTTTTACTCTTCTCTTTTGCTATTGGTTTTCGTTGATATATTTTTGTGTGTACTGTCATGGTTAAAAACGAAATAAATAGTTATTCACCAAAGGCAAAAAAGAATCAAAACGATATTGACAGGTTGGAGCTGAAACCTAAAACAGCTTGTGATACTACAGAGTCGAATGTGAAAGCGCTGCATTTAGTGGCAATAAAATAAAATAGAAGGTGCATGTTTAGGATGAGGGAAGGAGACTTGGCCTGGCAGGAGCACAGCTAAGAAAGGACATGGGCATCTTAGCTGAATATCACCCAGCAGTGTGATTTGCCTGCTAAAAACACAAATGCCATCTTAAGGCCCCCAGATCATGGGAAGTGAATAGGAACAGGGCCTGGGGGTGGAAATGGCATGGGGCACCAATTTTGGCTAAACACTGGGGGAAACGTCCTAGTGGGAAGAGCTGTTGGAATAGTAGGGAGCACTCAAAACACTGGAGCCAGACACTGGCTCCCACTCACCTGTTTGAAGCGGGGCAGCACTGTGGTGCGGTAGCCATGATAGATGTAGACTGCCCCCTGGTGGTTGTCCTCCAGCGGTGCGCCCACCACAACGTCATTATAGCTGTCGTGATTAAGGTCAGGGACAGCCAGGAGGGAGTAGCCAAAACGAGCGTCTTGAGGTTTTGGGTCGGCATGGAGGGTCCCGTTTAAAGACACAAGCAACTTCAGAAGAGGGAGAAAGGTTAAAATGGGAGGCACAGTGGAGCCGTTAGGCATTGGCTTCAGGATAGAAAACCCCCTCCCCCATAATGGTGTGCTGTGAAGCACTGTGAGGAAGGCTCAGGACTGAAGCACATGCAGAAGGTCCCAGTTTTAACTGGGGCATCTCCAGTTTAGAGGATCTCAGATAGCAGCTGAGAAAGATCCTTCTCTGCCTCAGATCCTGGAAAGCGACTTCTCAGCAAAGTACTGGGCAATCTGACCCAGGATAAAGCACCTATGCTCAGCCAACTAAAACATTGCAATGCTTTGGACAATGGCTCCCATCATCCCTGACCATTGGCCATTCTAGCAGGGGCTGATGGGAGTTGTAGTCCAAAACACCTGGGAGGGAAGGCATCAGGTTGGGGAAGGCTAAGTGCCGCAATACAAGTGTTGCACTTTTTGTTGCAGGATGAGGTTCCAGGTGGGTCATGTGCCAGAAGAGCTTGAAATTTACTGGCTTTGTAAGCACCTCTCCCATGTGAAAAATATTTCTTTGCTCAGCAGAGGCACAAACTTGGAAGGGAGTGGTCAGCCTTCCTGTTTACACTTGGGAGGAGAGAGTTTGGCAATTAGCAGTCAATGATAAGCTTACTCAAGAATGCAGGAGAGCCCTAATAAAGTTGTTCAAACTTGGTACCCATTCATCTGTTAGGTGACTGAAGGTGGCTGGGAACTTCCTGGAGGGACACTTCCTTGTCTACTTCATTGTCAGGATAAACTCAAATGTTAGTGAAATTTTAATGTTTGATTTTTCATTTTGTTTAATATTCTATTGGGAGCCGCCCAGAGTGGCTGGGAAAACCCAGCCAAATGCGCAGGGTATAAATAAATAATTATTATTATTATTATTATTATTATTATTATTATTATTATTATTATTATTATTTGCTGCTCCTGCTGCTGTATTGTACTAATGTATTGTACTGCTGTATTGTATTAATGTATGATGATGGAGACATTGTCGTTTCCCATTGCTATTGTCTGTATTCTTGCTAACTGTTTATAGAAAACTCTTAATAAAAAAAGAGGTTTTTAAAAAACCAAAACAACAACACTCACCTGCCCCACTTTGTAGATGTAAACACGGCCTGTCTCTTTGTTCTGTGGGCCCAGGTACATGGGGGCAGCCACCAGCAGTACGTCCGTGATTCCATCTCCATTCACGTCCACCGGGCACATTTCACTGCCAAAGTAGGAGCCAATCTGCAGAGAAAGACGCCACCTGCTATGTCAGAATTGCACAAGTTCTTCTGCACTGTACATCAGTGCAATCCTGCATCTTAAGCCTGATTTTACACATTTCCAGATCTCAATAAAGAAAGATGCACCCCCAGACACCTAGATGCAAACTCACAGGTCCAGGGGGCAATTTCATGGCTATCTATCTATATAATCTATCTATGTGTGTGTGTGTGTGTGTGTGTGTGTGTGTGTGTGTGTGTGGTCAGGCAAGACTCAGAATCTTGAGGAATTCAGAGTTTTCAAATACCTGCTCATTATACAGCACCACCTGCATTGATGGCGCTGTAGAAAAAAATCCGAGACCTGGGAGAAGAAAGGATTGAAGAAGATTGGAAGAAATTTAAGACTTATTTACAAAAAAATTGTAATTTGGTTGAACGTTAAGAAGGATGCTTGATCATAAATAACTGGCCACCACTAAATTAGACTGGAATTTGATGATAAGTCAGATTAAGGAAAACATAAACCTTTTGGAGAATTGTTAGATTATATTTAAATGATTGGATATAAGATTGCAAACAAGTTGATAATTTGCTTGAAAAACTTTTCAACGATGTAAGTGGGAGCAGAAAACGTGAGGAAGTCCAAAGAAGTTATGAAATTATGTTACGATATAACCAATGCTGTTTATTATCTGTGCATTTCTTTTATAAAAAAAACCTTAATAAATATTTATTAAAAAAAAAAATTCATGGCTATCTATCTATATAATCTATCTATTTGTGTGTGTGTGTGTGTGTGTGTGTGTGTGTGTGTGTGTGTAGTCAGGCAAGACTCAGAATCTTGAGGAATTCAGAGTTTTCAAATACCTGCTCATTATACAGCACCACCTGCATTGATGGCGCTGTAGAAAAAAATTAATACATTCAGGTATTTACATTCAGGTGCAGAGGGGATTTCAGTTCAGCCCCAAATCCATAATGACCCCCACCACCCCCAACCCATCCTTGGCTGCTATAAATTGTGCTGGAAACTGCCTCCATCTAATTGGACCCCAAAGTTCTGCGTCACGAGTTCTAGTTGTGCCTGCAAAGATAGTGGAAGGGTTGCACCTCCCTCCCCTAAGGAGCAGGGCCCCTAAGCCCTGCCTCCTCCCACCATAATGAGTTTGGGACTCCGCCATAGCCAGCAGGTGAGGTTATATGAAAGAGAGGAGTGTCTCTGATCATGTGCAGACTGTCTTTTACTCTCTTCTCTCAGTAACTGCACACATATTTGGGAATGAAAGAACAAGGTTTCTAGGGACGCGGCTGTCACTCCAGAAATCAGCTACTATCATCTCCACTGCCCCAAAACCCACTTGGTCCCCAGTAAGGGCCTGGGAAATGGTTACGCTGCCATCACTGCTCATCTCAAACAGGATCACTTTCCCCTTGTGCTTGAAGCGGGGGGCACCAGCCACATACAGCCCCTTCCCGTTCCTGAGCTTGATAGAGGAGACTGTGTATCCTGGGGAAGGAAACGAGAGAGAGAAATAATAAAGCTGTGCGGACTCTTGTTTTGCCCTGAACTAATTGGCTAGCTTTTCACTCACAGCCCTAAGTTTTTCTTTCTGCAAAATGGGAACAAGCACTGACTGGTCTCACACACTTGGTGAGCAAAGGACTGCCTTGCTTTTATTCATCCTACATAAGCAAGTGGTTTAACAAACAAACAAAACAAGTGAATCTCACTTTAGTTTTCTATTCTGAACAGGAGCCATGCTTGAAACATGCTGGGATCATTTTATCGCCTTGATTTTGGAAACAAATAGCCATTGAGAATTGGGGAGATGGGGTGAAGAACAGGCCTGCCAACTGCCTTGACTATTAAATGAAGCCTCCATGTACAGGACAAGTCTACCTGTAGATACCAGGGGAGGACTACTGGCTTCCTGACCTCCTTGTGGACTTCCCAGAGGCCTCTATGATGTTGCGCTAGAAGGACCTCTGGCCTGATCCTGCAGGTGGTCTGATTTTATCTTTGTGCCCTTTGTGGGTCTCCACTCTTTCCCTCCCTGTATAATGGGAAGCGGCATCCTTCCTTACCCAGATAGGCTGCGTGGTTTTTCAGCCTCAGGGGGAACTCCCTCTCAAAGGCCTCCCTTGGCGGGATGAGCCGCCCACTCCTGCTCTCCTTCAAGACTGCGCCATCCCAGTCATATGCCCCTACCATGCCAAAGAGGATCCCGTCCTGCCAGGGAAACAAGCAGATACATAAGCAGTCCAGCCGGACAACACAAGAAAGACTGCAGTCGAAACCATTTGCCCCTGCCTTTCACACAGTGATACTAGAGGCAGCCAGCAGGGGGTGTACCATATGCTGTTGCACCCTGACTCCCATGAGCCCCAAGCAGCAGTGGCCACTGGGCAAGGGCTCATGGGAGATGGAGTCCAACAACCTTAGGAAGGCATCACATTGGCTAAACCTGGGCATGTCAGCTTACCCTTTGGGGTTCCCAAACTGTGGTCTGTGCGGACCAACAGAGAGACCCATGAACTTCATTCAGAGGTCTGTAAAAAATAATGGTGCCTGCAAATTCAACTACCCCAGGGTTTGGTTGCCTTGGATTGAAGGTCCACAACGGAGACTGTGGTGTCTTTAGGGTATACGATTGTATTTATGCATTTCTACAACCTGAGCATAGGATGGAGGGGCTCACAGCATTCGTACCCCAAGAGATCCTGCTTTCCTATTAGAATTCAAGGGAAGGCCCAAAGCCAACACAGAGCACACACATCTCTGTGGATCCAGCTTCCAGCACCAGCCAAACTCTCACCCACAACTCCCTGCTTTGTCCTATCATTCCCCTTTCCTAGGATGCTGAGGTATCCAGCCTGGTGAAGTGAGACAAGTCTCACTATTTGTCTCTATGGAAACAGAGCTCACTTCTTGAAGATGTGAATGATGGGCTCTTAGCTGATTAGAAAAGGCCTTTATCTTGACATGGGAACTGGCCTGCTCACTTCAGCCAGCTTTCTTCTATAGACTCTAGCCTTTGACACCCCGGATCCCAGATTTGGAAAGGATCTTAAGGGGTCATCCAGACTGAACCATCTGAAGCCCATAACATTACAAACAGAAGTCATACGGCATCTAGCATTACAAGAGCTACAAACAGGCAGAACAATCCTTAAGTGGCGAGGCCAAGAACCTCTGCAATTTTCAAATGGTCTGTGGGGGAAGGTTTGAGAACCACACTTTGCACCACAATGTGTCTCCTTACCTCAAGGAGGTGCATAGAGAAGCCAATCTGAGACATTTCCAACTCGAATGAGCTGTATTCACGGGTCCCTGAGGAGAATGGGGGGGCGGGGGGGAGAAGAAATCTGTGAATAGTTGTACACCTCTTTGGGTATATTTTTTTTGGTAGAAAAGCAACAAAGTAGTAAGATAAATACAGTATAAGCAGATTGATAAATGAACAAGGTGTGCTCTGTTTGCTGAAACAGAAGGTGAGCACTGACAGGGAGGGAGGGAAGGGGCTTAATCTGCCCTGCCAATTCTCCATTGCGAATGCCCCCCTTTATGAGATTTACCCAAATCTCCCTCAGCAGAGAATCTTGTGCCCATTGCTTGTCTGGTATCACCACACAGCTTTTGGCAAAGGAAGGCACTATTTTAATTCCTCCACAGTGCTCCCAATGTTCTGTTGCTCTAGGGCACTGCGGGAAATTAAAATGAAGGGTCACCTGACACTGACTGTGGCCACTACCGTGTAAGCCCAACAGGGGGCGCTATTAGTGCAGAAGAGGGCACCAGTGCTGAGGGCCCTTAAGGTTTGAGCCAGCACTGTGCCCCACTCACACTGAGGTTTACAAAGGACAGCTGGGAACTTGTTATGAGGGAGATGTTAGAGAGTTTCCTACCAACACTTCTTCTGCACTCCATTTTGTTTAACTTTCATAAACCACAGGGAATCTGGTGGTAGCCTCCCCCCTTTTTCACTCTTCCCCTTCTCAAACCTTCAAGGCTAAATATCCTGTCCCCTAAGGCATCCACAATATCGTTCAGGGCCGCCTCATCTGTCACATTGAAGAAATACTTCTCATCAGGGTCGCTGGCAATGTATTTAATCTCGTTGATGAAAGAGTCTGGGTCTTTCTGCCGCCGAATGTAGTGCCCCAACACCTGAGGGAACAAAAGCCATTTTTCAAAAAATGTTTGAGGTGGAAGAAGTGCTCATTATGACAACTAAGGGTGTAAGAGAATTCCGCAGAAAATGGAAACGGGAGCAGAAAATTGCCCACGTTTGCTTATTTGTTTGATGTCTGGAACGGGAATCAATCCAGAGGATACGACTGGTATTCACTGTTGTTGTTGATTTCAGTCCACAAACAATTTGCAGTTGGTTACATTTCCCTCACCACCACCATTTGCATTGTGCTTCCTCTGCACTGAAATGAATGAGGTGGAATAATGTAATTTATGTCGCCATGGTGGACAGCGAGATGAATAATGTCGTTTTTAGGAAAGGGTGGACTGCAGCAGAATAGAAACAGGGCTGCGTGGGAGGAACACAGGGTGGGACAGAAAGCAATGCCCTTCTTACCTCCCTACTTGAAACTCACCTGAAAATATTTGGGTGGGTGGGGGATGAATACAATAGTGGGGACCAAGAGAGAGCAATACAAAAGGATTCAAGCAATAGATTCTGCTAGTTATCTCAGAAGACCATGTCAACTTCCGCCTCTTTCACACTGAAATCATTAAATATATAAATTTGCAGCTCCTTCATATGCAAGTTGGAATGAACCAATATTAAATATAGTAATGAAGCCATTTAGCAATAAAGCCCTTATTACCTGTCAAGGTGGAAGGAAGCTAGACATGGAATCATGGCAGAAGAAGCTGCTTTGAACTTTTTTTTCACATGGCACCTCTCTCAGCCCTTGCTCACTCTCTTTTTCACACGCATGCACACCCACATCACTGCCGCCACCCAAAAACCTCCTGGCACCAGCGCATGCTCACTGCAATGGCGTAGCGTGTCACGTTCCGTTTCTCACACTCTTCCAGGGCGTCTTGGAGTTCTTCGCCATCGTGGGACTCCCCGTCAGTCACCACAATCATCAGTTTGGTGGCTCCCTCTCTCCCGCCTCTTTCTGGGCTAAAGGCCTCTGTGCTGAAGAGAGAAACAAGAGGTGAGGAGGGAGGATAACCAAGATGCACTCCTGTTCTGAGAATGGCATTTCGTGGAGACACTGGCGGTGGGCAAGATTTTGTGTGCCATTCAGACCAGCACCAATGGAAGCCTGACAGATCCAACTCACCAGAGCACCACCTGCCAGGATGCTCTCCTGCACAAACTATGTTGAAATGCAGGAGAACTTATTTATTTACTTACTGCTTTTCCTTCCCATCTTTCCTCCATGGTGCTGCACAAGGCTCTATACCACCGGTCCTGAAAGAGCTACACTGCCTCCCAGTACATTTCTGAGAACAATTCAAAGTGTTGGTGCTGACCTTTAAAGCCCTAAATGGCCTCGGCCCAGTATACCTGAAGGAGCGTCTCCACCCCCATTGTTCAGCTCGGACACTGAGGTCCAGCTCTGAGGGCCTTCTGGCGGTTCTCTCCCTGCGAGAAGTGAGGTTACAGGAAACCAGGCAGAGGGCCTTCTCGGTGGTGACGCCCGCCCTGTGAAATGCCCTCTGATCAGATGTCATGGAAATAAACAACTATGTGACTTTTAGAAGACATCTGAATACAACCCTGTTTAGGGAAGTTTTTAATGTTTGATGTTTTATCATGTTTTTAAAATTCTGTTGTGAACCACCCAACAAATTGTTGTTGTTGTTGTTGTTGTTGTTGTTGTTGTTGTTGTTGTTGTTATATCCTCACAACAACCCTGTGAGGTAGGTCAGGCTGAGAGACGCTGCGTCCATACACACCAAACCATCGGAGCTCATTCAAAACACAACACACACACCCCAATAAAGCCACTTGCTTCTTTGCAAAATGCCTCTTTCGACGTGAGCTGGGTTCCTGCTTGTCTGTCTCTGTCAGGATCAAGACACACACACACACACAAACACACACAAACACACACCAGGCTTTGTGGATGGCAGACGCTGTCCTAGTTTCGAGCCCCTCCTGGCGGCTGATGTTTTTGGCGGCTTCAATGACCTCCTCTGCTGTTTGGTAATCCTTCAGAGTCCATTCGTGGACAGCAACCTCGCTGTACTGCAATACCCCAACCTACAAGGAGAGAAAGGTTTGCTTGTGTTTTTTTTTTCCTTTCCCCTTTTTATTATTACAAAGAAAGCAAGAAAAGTGACTGAAAGAGAACACATCATTGGGTTAAGAAAAAGAAATGCACACCAGGCTGGCATAATTCAAAATATAAAGATGAGGAGGATTTTAAACATAGAATAAAATAAAACCATGCATGCTGTGGGTGGAAAGAATCTTAAAGAGGAATTGCATCCTATATTATTGGATCAACCAAATCCATTGATAAGCAGAGAGAGGGGACAGACCATGTTATTGCTTATTGACATATTGACATATTGACATATTGACATATTGACATATTGACATATTGACATATTGACATATTGACATATGTAATAAAATAAAGCGAGACCTCTACAAATCTATCTCTTCTACATTGTCCCCTGGAAACTTAACTCGCAGGCTTGTTGTGGGAAATAAATGTGGGGAGGGCAACCATCTACACCACCCTGAGCTCCTTGGAGGAAAAAGGTGGGATATAAATGAAAGAATAATAATATATCTGTGTTGCATGTACGTCTGTGAGTGCATTATTATGTTTCGGAGCTAATTGTTATACTGTAGTTAAGGGTCAAGACTGCAGTAAGGATCACCAAGTAAAATGTGAAAGAGCTTCATAAGTGATAAGCATTCATACTACATGAATGATAAGCATGATATTATTATAAAGGAGAGCAGCTGATACAGGCTACCTGGCTGTTAGTGTGACCCAGTGGAGAGGGCAAAGAGGGGGAAACTGCAAGGGGCAGGGTGAGGTAGAAATTCTGCAAAACTCAGTAAGACTAGTGTTACTACGTAAGGGGGCTGTCTGGCCACAAAACTGGATTCAGGAGAAAACCTAACACTGACGGTTAAGAGTGAAAAACAACTCTAGATAAGGTATAAGGAGGGCTCTGCACATACAGCAAAAAACTTGAGGAAGTGTTTTCATGGACTGTGATTAGAAGAACAGATAGTGTGTTACTCAGGCGGCAGAAGGTTGGTTGACTGGAAAATAACTGGCCAAGATGACATATATTTTGCCCATCTAGGATGTGTGCTAATGGAAATGCTTCCACAGGCTATTTTGGATTCTATCCTGTAATGCAATTCTGAATAAGTCTGACTAACTGAGAACTTTGTGTGAGCCAAAAAAAAAAAGGGGGGGGGAAGGTTATTTATGTATGCCACTACTGCGGCACATGTTTTGCTAGCCCAAAAGTGGAAAAACAAGTGAGGTCCCAACTAAAGAAGAATGGCAACTTAAGCTGGCAGAATATGCGCAGCTTGCAGATTTAACATACAGAATAAGAGAGTAAAAAGACCCTTATTGAATATATGGGGGGGGGGGGGGAATTGTATACACTTGAAAATGTTGGCAGCGTTAAGATAAATTCAACAATGTAAATAAGTTTTAATGGATGTAATAATAGAATACTGAATGGCTTAGTTTTTGTAAAAATGCAGGGATTTATGATATGCAAAATGAACCATGGAAAGAGAAGAAGGAAAGTCACTGATCTTTTAAGGATGTTTAAATGAGTATTTTAAATTGTAAAACGGAAAATTTAATAAAAATTATATATAAGGAAAAAATTTAAAAAGAGTGTTTGGTGTGAGCCTCTGTACTGAACCCCAAAGGGAATTTTCTCTTTCCCCCCTCCCAGCCCATCAGATGTCCCTGAACTACAGATCCCATCACCCCCTGGCTATTGCCCATGTTGACTAGCAGAGCTTCTGGGAGTTGGAGTCCGAAACATCTGCAACAACAAAAGGTGTGTTTTGCTTGGGGAACTGCCATCCGCTCCCCTTCTTGCCAACCCTTCCTTAGCCTCGGAGAAGGTTTTCGCGCTCATGCTGACTCAGCAGAGAGCCCCTCTGTGGCTCACAATGAGGCTACACAGAACCAGGTCCCCTTCCCTCCCTCTCCCTGTTTTCTTTAAGCTTCCTGTTTTCCACAGGCTGGGGTTTTCAAACGTCCCACGCCTCTGCCCTGGCACAGGCTCCATCCTGCAGCAGCAACGGAGATCGGGGAAAAGGTCAAGCGATACCCCAGCACGTGCTGCTAACAGGCCAAGGAGAAATAAAGAATTTAGGGGTGAACTACAGAACGTGGCCACACTCTGAGAGTCACACATGGCCATTAGGGGCACATTCCATTTAATTTATGGTTCCCCCTTTTTTTGCATTAATTAAAAGTTGAGGCGATTTAAGTTTTTGCATGGATTTTTTTTTTTAGAGTTTGGATTTGATATCCCGCTTTATCGCTACCCGAAGGAGTCTCAAAGCGGCTAACATTCTCCTTTCCCTTCCTCCTCCACAACAAACACTCTGTGAGGTGAGTGGGGCTGAGAGACTTCAGAGAAGTGTGACTGGCCCAAGGTCACCCAGCAGCTGCATGTGGAGGAGTGGGGAATCGAACCCGGTTCACCAGATTATGAGTCCACCGCTCTTAACCACTACACCACACTGGCTCTCAAGTTTTTGCATGGATGAAGTGGAGGAGATATCAAACCCTGGCACAGTTCCTTGTCAATTCTGGAGATTTTCTCCCTCTCTCACAACACTAGAATTCATGGACATACAAGGAAACTGAATGTTGGAGGGCTCAGGACAGAGAAAATAAAGGATTTTTTTTACACAGTGCATAGTTAAACTATGAAAATCCTCCTGCAGCCCTATCTTAGATGGCTTTAAACAGGATTAGACAAATTCATGGAGGATAAAGCTATCAATGGCTACTAGTCATGATGGCTATGCTCTGTCTCCACAGTCGGAGGCAAACTGCAGGAGGGGAGAGTTGTTCTTGTGCTCGGATCCTGCCTGAAGGTTTCCCACAGGCATCTGGTTGGACCATAGGCGCCGACTCCATGGGGCCTGAGGGGGCCCGAGCCCCCTCAAAAATTCTGTCAAAAGAATTTTGACAGAAATTGCCCCCCCAATAATTTAAGAAAATTATTAGTTATATTATGCTTTGTAAAATCACAAAATTATGTTGGTATTTTTTATTTTCCTTGTTTGAAGATAGTTACCTTTTAAAATACATTCAGTAATGAGTTAAAACAAAGCCACTCCCGATCTAGAGAGGGGGTGGGGTAGCTCATTAATATTCACCGCCCACGGCGGCAGCCAATCGGCTGCCGCAAAGGGCGGGCCCTCACAGGTTCACTTAAGGTCGGGGCAGCCCGGGGCGGGGCTCGCCCCTTTCGTTCCCCCAGCAGCAGCGGTTTGGAGGTCTTGGGCCCCCCCAATATTTTTTATAAGTCGGTATGGGCCCCCGCCCCCCCCCATATTTTTTATAAGTCGGCGCCCCTGGGTTGGACACTGTGAGAATAGGATGCTGGGACTCTGGTCTCATCCAGAAGGGTTCTTTTTATGTTATTATGTGTAGAGTAATTGAGTTATTAAAAGTTAAAATTCTGCTCAGAAACAGTAGTGGATATATAACTGAGAAGGTGGCTTTGCATGCCAAGGTTTCCTTCTGTTTCCGAGCTGAATTATTATACATAAACTTGACATTGCGTAGCTTAAATATCAAATGATGGCTGTTGTTAAGACTAGCCATCTGAACAAATACATTCCACACACACACAAAATGGTTTTCCCAAACTCTTCATATGGGGTATAATATTTATATGCAACCTAGCCTTCAAAAAGGTGAGCATTGCTTAATGGCAACAAATCAAATATGGTCAAAATTTCAAAATTACTAGAAGCAGCAGATTGCCACCATCATAATCTGGGTCTGCGAAATCTAGGTTCTCTGACACTTGAGTATAGCAATGGATGTTCTGAGTTTACATTGTGAAACGTAAGACCTTTTCTTGCAGGATTTGCTCTGGCTGCCAATTTACTATCTGGCCAAGTTCATGGTGTTGCCACTAACATGTAACGTACACTTCTGGTCCAGCTTACTTGAGGGACCGGCTTATCCCTTATACACCCAGCAGATGGCAACAGTCTGCGGGAGAGTTTATCTTTCAAGATGCAAAGATCTCAGAAGCCTGCTCTGCCGTAAACTCAGAGCAGGGCTTTTAGTGTGGCTGCCCCTGTCCTTTGGAACAGCATCCCTGCCCATTAGACTATAAGCTTGTGAGTAGGACTATGTTGCTTTCTTAATCTACAGTGCCTAGAAAAATATAGGGTGTAAGAATACCAATAATAATGACTAGTGGTGTTGATGGTAATAATGCCTTGCCCTTGGCTTTGGCCCAGCACAGCTTCCTTCTCATCATGCGTGAGTCAGGGAAACGGTCCAAGCAGAGTGTCTAAGTGTTTCCTCAGCCAACATAGCCGGAGGATGTGGGGAGGAAGCCAAGCAGACTCTCGCAGGGATGTCTTGGGTGGCTCTCAACCCTCTGCCCCTTTTAAAACAAGTCACACTGTATACTGGCCTTTCCTGACCTGCTGCCCTCCAGATGTTTTGGATTTCAACTCCCAGCAGACCAGCAAGCACAGAATCCTCAAGAACCGCCCCCCCATCAAATCTCTAGTTTGCAACAGTGATATTGCCTTATAAAAGCAGATTTTTTCCACAGTGATTTTGCCCTGTGAAAGCTGATTTAGAATAAGTAAGTTACTGTGAAGCTAAGTTATCAAGAGGAGAGTTAAATGAGTGGAACTGAGTGGTCCCATATGTTTACTGAGCGCTAGAAGCTGACGGTTTTGCAGTTGATTGTGTGAAGCTGCAGAATGACTATTTAACAAATAATGGAAAGTAACAATACAGTGGTACCTCGGGTTAAGTACTTAATTCATTCCTGAGGTCTGTTCTTAACCTGAAACTGTTCTTAACCTGAAGCTCCACTTTAGCTAATGGGGCCTCCTGCTGCTGCCGCGCCGCCGGAGCATGATTTCTGTTCTCATCTTGAAGCAAAGTTCTTAACCTGAGGTACTATTTCTGGGTTAGTGGAGTCTGTAACCGGAAGCATATGTAACCTGAAGCGTATGTAACCTGAAGCGTATGTAACCCGAGGTACCACTGTAATTTATAAATTGAAGTGTAGCTTAGTATATGAATAGGTAGCCAAGCCTATACTGCAATTTCAAATAATATATTTTTTCCATCATATATGTTTGGATGATCATTTAAAAACTCATTTCAAACAAAATAGCAAACTCACTTGGATCTGCTCTGGATCGATGAAAAATTTGCTAAGGATGTTGCTAAGAAAGTTCTGCACCTCGTACCAAGGATAAATGCTGTTGGAACCATCCAGAACAATTATTATGTCCATGTAAGTTGAGCATCCTGTATGTAATTGAAAAGGCAGAAAGTTAGGCAATGGCAAAGGAGGGCTGTTTTTTTCAGGGGGGATAGTGGCAGGCAAATATGTTTTTCTCCAAAAAGCTGGGACTAGCAAGATGACCCATTTATGGGGAATGGGCAACTTCCAAACATATACACACCCCTCTCCTCCTTTACAAAATCCCTAAACTGGATTTTGACCAGGCCACGCTCTTAAAATAGGGGTCTGCTCTCTGTAAAATATGGCACACGGCCCCACTAGCCTGAAGTGATTCAACAGAGGCCTAAGGCTGCCACCTCAGTGAGTCCATGGAGAAAAGTCATTGGCACACGATGCATGACTGATGTCCCAACACGACTTTCCAGAGCCTGAGTCATGTGGAATCATTGCAATGAGTCTTTCTGGGCCTGCAGGCTGAAGGAAAACACTAACCTTGCGGGGCGGGGGGGGGGGGACTTAAATGCTCACAGTGGTTCCTGCATTTCAAATCACTAAAACACCCAACAGCTTTTAACACAGGAAGCTGCCATATATTCAGTCAAACTGCTTGTTCAGACCAGCCTACTCTGGGAGGCAGCAACTCTCTCCAGGATTTCAGGTAGATAAAGGCCCTCCTTGAGAGCCAGTGTGGTGTAGTGGTTAAGAGCAGTGGACTCGTAATCTGGTGAACCAGGTTCGCTTCCCCATTCCTCCACATGCAGCTGCTGGGTGACCTTAGGCCAGTCGCACTTCTCGGAAGTCTCTCAGCCTCACTCACCTCACAGAGTGTTTGTTGTGAGGGAGGAAGAGAAAGGAGAATGTTAGCCGCTTTGAGACTCCTTAGGGTAGTGATAGAGCGGGATATCAAATCCAAACTCTCTTCTTTCTTATCATCACCTGCTACCTTAAATGCTGCAACAAGAGGGTGCCGTATTGGCTAGCCCAGAGCACTTCTGAACATGTGCAAAATGGCATTTCCCTTTCTCCTGGGCCAACACAACTATTTCTGAGGGACTTGGGAGTAGAGAGAAGAAGGGCTTCCAGCCGAGGCCCTCAATGCTGGCCGCTTTAGAAATCTGACACACCATGCCAAAACTTACTCTGAGCTGTTGGGGCGATGTTTTCCGTCAGGCGGAAGTTCTCGTCTACGCTGGTGCAAATCCCGGTGCTGAACATGGACGTGCCGCATTCCTGGGACCACAGGGGGGCACAGGCCTGTCAAGAGAACCGGAAATAAGAACCTGCCCAGCCACACTGGAGAGAAGATGCAAACTGGTTTAAGTGGATTGTTGCTGCCAGACTTTCCCGAGCTAGATGGACCAACGGTTTGGCAGCTTCCTGTTCTTTTTTGCCAGACAATTCTTAGCGTGTTCAGAATCTGAGAGAGTTTTGGGTACAATCAGGAGGGGTTAAAAGTGTTTGGTACTGCCCCCTGTGGGCAGTGGGGATTACCTGGGGGGGAGCTAAGAGGCAAGGGGGCAGTGGTGGGGGGCGCTGGAGGTGTCAATGACTCTCAGACTTTGAAAAGCTGGTATCACTGGATTAAGTTAATCCATCTTGTTGAATTCATTAAACTACCATACTTTTCTGTGTATAGGAAAAGGGACCCCTGACTATTAGGTCCAGCCATGACCGACTCTGGGGTTGTGGCACTCATCTCGCTTTATTGGCCAAGGGAGCCAGCATACAGCTTCCGGGTCATGTGGCCAGCATGACTAAGCCATTTCTGGCGAACCAGAGCAGTGCATGGAAACACCATTTACCTTCCCGCGGGAGCGGTACCTATTTATCTACTTGCACTTTGACGTGCTTTCGAACTGCTAGGTTGGCAGCAGCAGGGACCGAGCAACGAGAGCTCACCCCGTCGCGGGGATTCGAACCGCCAACCTTCTGATCGGCAAGTCCTAGGCTCTGTGCTTTAACCCACAGCGCCACCCGCGTCCCGACCTTCCGTGTATAAGACTATATTTTTTTACTCTAAAATAATGTTCAAAACCTGGGCTCATCTTATACACGGATCTATCTCCCCGCCCCCCATTTTCTTAAATTGAATTCCCCAAAAATAGGGGGTGTCTTATACATGGGGGCATCTTATAGACGAAAAAATACGGTAAATAGTTTTAACTGGGTTTTGAATAAATGTGCAGCTAACGGCTCATCCACAATTACCTTTTGCCCTGTGCTTCCTAGGCACAGGTCTGTGCATTAAAGTGCTGTGTCCGAACACACACACACCCGGCACTTTCCTTGTGAAAACCCACTGAATCGGAATAAGCGGCCATTTGGGTTTTCCACTTTAAAGTGCAGAGCTGTTTCATGGCACAAAATCAAGTTTGGATGACCCCTAATTGTTACTGTTTTGAATTTTATTGTGTTATCACCTTCCTTAGTGAATGGTGCTTTTTTTTAATAGAGTAGGGGACATCGGGGTTGAGTTTAGGGAACCAAAGTGGAAATAGCCCAAACAGGTTTGGGAATTTCTGGTTTAAAGGCCAGTTCTTGCACCAGTGACACGGATTAAAAAAACAGGGCTTGTCCCCGATAAAGAGGGACAGCTGGCACATATGTAATTCATTATACAGGCTGTGGAATTCCAAGTTTCCCAGTGCAAAAGTTTTGAATATTTAGTTATTCATTCCATTTTTTCACAGGTCCCATCTCAGGAACCCTTGTCAGGGCTGCGGGACTCAGCCCCATTACCAACAACTGCAGCTCCCCTGTGTTCATTTGCTGCTTTGAAAGGCTGTCCTGCTCAACCCGCTTTCTTTCGGGGCCTCGCTGCCCTCAGGCCAGCTTCAAACAGATGCTCAGGCGGGCTTTGAGAGTAAACAAGAGCCTCACCACAAAAATGCCAGCCAGCCAAGCAGCAGCTAACGGCCTCCTCTGCTTGCAGGGAACGCCCAGCCAAGCTGCCCTAGATACCAGCCACAGCCTCCCTGGCCAGCTGTTCAGGGAAGGAATTAAGCTCCTTTGGGTGTGCCATCCTTGGCTGCAGCTGTGATCTTTACAGGCACACCTCCATTAAAGAAGGGTCCCACCCCCCACCCCACTGTTACTTGCAAGGCTTTGGCAGGCAGAAACACAGCAAGCAGAGCTTTCACAATCTCTGCCTTTCCATCAGGGGCCACGTTTGAGACTCTGCACAATGGTTCTCCCAGGTTGCCGGTTTCTTGTTTTCAAGGCCACGATCCTCCTACACATTAAATCCCCTTGCTTAGTAGGAATTAAATGGGTTGTTTGTCCATTGACAACAACGAGCTTGTTGTTAGGCATGTGACAATAAAATTGCTGTAGCTATCATGAGACACGACAAAATAACCACAATAAGTATTCTTGAAATACACTACTTTAAAAAATATAAATAGATCCTGACTATAACCAAGGCAACATTTTTGTCAATCTTGCTCCATTCGGCTACTGAATTGCCTTGCCTGTTGATTTTCAGCACACCACGCAGCTCCTAAAAGACATAGGGGCTTTGCTGAGATTGGAGGTGGGGTGAAGGGGAACACTACCATCAAAATCCCTAATTTTTGTTTCTTCACTCTGCTTTTCCAAAACACACCCTGCATCCTGTTTGCAGGATGCAAGCATGCACTTCTTTCTTCCCTAGTAAATGAACTGTTCTATGTCTTTTCATTATCTTTGGTAAAAATGACAAAATGTTTTTTGCAAAGCCAGGTTGCAAAACCCTCTGGCTACCACAAATTCAGTGATTGAATGCAAGAAACGGGACCAGCCTCTTGACTGAAGACTGATGGAGATATATATAAACTGATGCCCCAGATGCATGTGAATCTATCCCCCAAAAGGCAAAATACACATACCAAAATAAATGAAAGACAGACCAAAATGGCAGACACCCCCTCTTTCAAACAAACGAACAAAACTTCATTTTAGAAATAAAATATGGGGCCATGTTGGGGACCCTAGCCTTATGGTTCACCTGGCTTCCACTGAAGTAATAGCAGCCTTTCCTAGATCTCATTTTTGTGCATCTGTCTCTGTTTGTGTTTTCAATTTAAATACAGAAAAAGACACCACAAATATTGCTCACCACAAACCCGTCATCTTTGTTGGCCACAAGCGACATTCCAAAATGCATGTTTTTGATTTGCCTGGAGTTGTTCTGCAGGGCCATGTCACCTAATTTTAGTTCACAAGAGGCCAGCAAGAGGGTGGGGGAGGAAGAGAAGTAAGAAGAGGAAGTGGGGGGGGGGAGAGAAAGGACACATACAAAAATATGAGCCTTGCATCAGATCATGGCTGGGACTGGAATGAGAGGTAATAGCTACCCTGTACATTAAAACCCTCCTCCGTGATGTACGCCTGCCCTTGCCTCTCCCAAAACCTCTATGAATTCTGCTGCAAGACTCAGGATCACACCCGATTTATTAAGGATGGTCACAGAAGGGTACAACAAGCCCTAAATCAGGGAACCTGACGATAAATCCAACAGTGAGCTGGTCCTGCTGTCTCTGCTCCATCTCCCTTCCAATTCCATAATTCTATGAGTCTATGAATCTAGGGACACAGTGCCAGCATGAACGGACCATGTGTGCTTAACCCTCATGGAGACTGTTAAGTTGTGGGTGAACATATCAGACGACACAGCAATTCTTCCAACAGCTCTTGTTTATTCACAGGCCAGAACAGAACTAAACTGAAGGGTTCAGCCAGCCTGTTTATATAGAGCTCCACTAGAACGCAACAGTAACCATTTTCTGTAACTAGCCAATCACTGAACGTCACTTTCGATCCCTTATTTGCATATGTGGACCTGAACTATCTACAGTACCCCCCTGCTGGCCCAGGGTGAGAACTTCAATACATAACAGAGACTCTGGACCAGTCACGGCCCACTCAGTGCCCAATTGCTGGCCCAGTCTCTCAAGGCTCAGAAACTCGACTTTTCAAATAGCTGTATTTGTCCCTCTCTTCGAAAAGGAAGCACAGCGTGTATGTCAAGGCTTCAGGGAATCCTATCCCTCTCACAGTGGGATGCCAAGAAGCGGAAAAACACAAAGTAGTTTATTCAATATTCACAGAGAGAGACAAAGGAATGCGGTCTCTCTTAGTTAATGGCATTGCTCCAAGTAAAGTCCCACCCCCTCAGTCCCTCCTATTCTACATCACCCCTGCGCTGGCTGATCTGCGCTTTCCGCCTCTGAGTTTTCTGTTCTATTACTCTCAAGGCACGCCTTGTTCTGGGAGAAGGGGGGGGGGGGTCAGGAATGCTTTCAAGAGACACTTCAGTCTGTTAACTGTCTATCCCTTGCTGCTCTCACAATATTTCCTAGCTTCTCCCCCCTGCAGCCTCTGAACTATGACCTTCTGCAAACCACTGTTCTAAATCTATACTGTCCTCCTCTTCTAGGGAAGGTGCAGGAAGGAGGGGCAGTTCCCACAATTTCTCCTCAGTCCAGCCCCTGACTCCCCAATTTTTGGAACCTCTTAGCTTACCTGCTGTGCCTCATGAACTTGCAACTTCTAGACTCATTTTTGGGACACTGTGCTAACTTATTGAATAAAACCTTTAAGCCATCCAATCCCAGCAACAGTATGAGTTCTGAAACTGATGGGGCAGAGGCAGGGCAAGTACTTCTCAGCAATGATGTCAATACCTACCTATGTTGACCTTGGCGCACGTTGAGTTGTTCCTCTCTCCCACAATGCACTTGTAAATGTCACCTTTTCTGTCATCTGCCGTCCCATCCCAAGGTGCCCCCACCAGCATCCTGTTGAGATTTCTTTATTTCATTAAATGTATAAACCACTTGACTATAAAAAGAAAAAGAAAACTCAAAGCGGTTTACAAAAAAACCTCAATAAAACAGTTTAAAACAGCCATTCATAACATTCAAATAATAATTAAAATCAACGGTAAGCTAAAAAAAACATGTCAACATTCTGGATAGGCATGTCTAAACAAACATGTTTTCAGCAGGTGCTGAAAATCTTGCCTGATGCCATTAAATAATTTAAAAGTCACAGTAACATGAAACCATGCCAATATTTGTATATTGTTTTCTGGAGTATTGTGGCATAATTTTGCAGGTAAAACATGGTTCTTTGCAACGGGAGTTTCACGTGGAATTAGGAGCCATGGGTTCATGTCACTGACTAATTCTTTGGCTTTTAAGGGTTATAAAAACACTGTCAATTGCTGCACCCCATGCAGCTTTTTAGGAGCTGCCCCAGATAAGAGGAGAAGGAGGCAGCGGCCCTATCAAACAAGTAGCCATCCCCCTCTATTCTAGCACTGTATCTGTAAAATGGTAGAGTGAATGTGCTGCATTACCTCGCAGGATTGTTGTGAGGGAAATCACATCTTGCAAAATAAAATAAAATATTAAAGCACCGTATTACTATTACTGTACTGAAAACTAGATGATGAACTGTGAAATTTGGCAGGGCAGAGTTGGATGGAGGTTTGGGCAGGAGAGAGAAAGGAAGGGAAAAGAAGAGGGAGGCCCATTTCTCTGCATTTCCTTCCTCCTGCTCATTTTCCCCTCTCTCATTCCTCCCCCCACCCTTCATTTTGTCCATCCCCTTTCCCCGGGGGTCCCGAAAACTATTCTCACCACCTCATCTACTCACTCAATGATTCTGGAAAGAAGCTGGAGAAAGGAAAGGGAGTCATCCCTAATACGTTACTAGCACGCCCCCCCCCCAAGTGTTGGCTTTGGAGAACCCAGTTCTTGGTTTGGGGGGGGGGATCGAAAGTGTTTCTGACACGCTGCCCCACTTTCTCACTGAAGCCAGTCCCCCCAAGCTCAGCAGCCCCATTGCCCACTCTGAGATGCCTTTTCTACAGGAAACAGAATGATCATGTTAAGCTTTGCATCTGATTCCTGGATTCCTCATTGCCAGCAAGATCACAGATTCCTCCTTCATTCTGGTAATATGATGGAAATATATTATGGGGAAGTAGGGCATTCCCCACAGTTTTCCTCTGAAGGTGCTGCCTGGGATTTAGCGTATCACCCCAGTGTTCTATCATATTACAATATCTGGAGGTATCAAAAGATGCAACTGCGTGCCAGCCCCACTCCTCATCAGTGAGATGAATTCAGCAGGCCAGGTTGCCCCCAAGATGCTTTGAGTATATAACACCAATCCCCCACATGATGATCAAGGGTCTGGAAACTAAGGCTCATGAGGAGCACTTGAAGAAACTGGAAAAGAGGAGACTGAGAGGAGATATGATAGCCATCTTCAAATATCTTAAGGACTGTCATCACAATGGAGGAGGGAGCATGCTTGTTTTCTCCTGCTCTGGAGGGTAGAACTCAAACCAATGGCTTCAAGTTGCAAGAAAGGAGATTCCAACTAAACATTCGGGGGGGGGGACTTTCTGACAGTAAGAGCTGTTCAGCAGTGGAACAGACTCCCACAAGAGGTGGTGGACTCTCCTTCATTGGAGGTTTTCAAACAGAGGTTGGGTGGCCATCTGTCATGGATGCTTTAGCTGCATTGCAGGCGGTTAGACTAGATGAACCTTGGGGTCCCTTCCAACTCTAAGATTCCATGAAGGAACCCAGAGCCTGTGTTCATCCTCTGAGGCCCTTCTTCATGTGCCCCCTCTACAAAATGTCTGGAGGGTGGCAAAACGAGAATGGGCCTTTACTGCAGTGGATCCCCACTTGTAGAGTCAGTGGTGAAGGAAGCCGCTCGGGCGCCTGGGGCGGCACGCCTAGGAGCGGGGCGCACCGCCCATAGGAGCGGGGCGCACCGTGGGGCCTCAGGAGTCTGCCTGCCTCCTTCCACTCAGCCGCACTACAGCTGGGGGGGAGGCAGCGGGAGGACCATTGGGCAGCGTGGAGCCTACATGCGCCGAGAGCCTACATCCCCTAGATGCCGCAGTGAGTGCCACCTGGCATTTTGTCACCCCCCTGAGTGGTGACACCCGGGGTGGCCTGCACCTACTGCACCCCCTTCCTTGACCACTGTGTAGAGTACTCTCCCCAGGGAGGCTCGCCAGGCACCTCCATTACATATCTTTAGGCACCAGGAGGAAAGGTTTCTTTATAACCAGGCCTTTGGCTGATTAAACAATCCATGGCCTTTTAAATGTGCCTCTGCGAGGGGGTTATTGGTTTGTTTGGGGGTTGGGTTGTTGTTAGGTATTTTGTGTTCTTATTTTGTATTTTTACATTGAAACCCACCCTGTGCTGTTGGGAGTTTAAATGCATCAGCGGAAGTTGAATTAATCACCGGAGGAGGAGCAGACTTTAACCTCCTGCAGGAATCATAGAATCATAGAATCATAGAGTTGGAAGAGACCACAAGGGCCATCGAGTCCAACCCCCTGCCAAGCAGGAAACACCATCAGAGCACTCTTGACATATGGTTGTCAAGCCTCTGCTTAAAGACCTCCAAAGAAGGAGACTCCACCACACTCCTTGGCAGCAAATTCCACTGTCGAACAGCTCTTACTGTCAGGAAGTTCTTCCTAATGTTTAGGTGGAATCTTTTTTCTTGTAGTTTGGAACCATTGCTCCGTGTCCGCTTCTCTGGAGCAGCAGAAAACAACCTTTCTCCCTCCTCTATGTGACATCCTTTTATATATTTGAACATGGCTATCATATCACCCCTTAACCTCCTCTTCTCCAGGCTAAACATGCCCAGCTCCCTTAGCCGTTCTTCATAAGGCATCGTTTCCAGGCCTTTGACCATTTTGGTTGCCCTCCTCTGGACACGTTCCAGTTTGTCCGTGTCCTTCTTGAACTGTGGTGCCCAGAACTGGACACAGTACTCTAGGTGAGGTCTGACCAGAGCAGAATACAGTGGCACTATTACTTCCCTTGATCTAGATGCAATACTCCTATTGATGCAGCCCATAATTGCATTGGCTTTTTTAGCTGCCGCGTCACACTGTTGGCTCATGTCAAGTTTGTGGTCAGAAAAGGCCCACCAGCTTGGATGGCTTTAAAAGAGGATGAGACAAATTCATGCAAAAGGCTATATCAATGACTACTAGCCGGGACAGCTATGCTCTGACTCCAGGAAATGCTGCCAACCGTTCGAGCTGTTCTTGCAGCTGCGGTTCCTGCAATGGAGGCGGCTGAACAAGATGATGACCTCTTTGGTCCCTAACTACCGTAACTCTACAATTCTATGATTCGACGCAGTTTTAACAGTGTGGATAGCACCAGCAGAGAATGACAAGCATTATCTCCAAGCTGAGAAACCTTTCTACACCGCAAGAGAAGGCCTGGATCAGTTGGCAAACCTTAACCCACACTGAATCCCATTTTCAGGTCAAAAGCTCAGGTCTCCCTGTGTTACGTACTGAGTTGAATAGGATCCAAAATGCAGCAGTCTGATTGGTCCTAGAACAATAGGATTCAGAATGCAGCAGCCTGATTGGTCCTAGAACAGTAGGCTCCAGAATGCAGCAGTCTGATTGGTCCACAGGAGCCATCCAATCCAGCTCCAGGTAGAAGTGAATCCGCGACCTGATTGGCCTACAGAAGAATCCCAGAATGAGCCAATCACGTGGGGCCCATTGTGTAAATAATGTATATAAAGCAGACATTCTGGGGGAACTTCCATTCCTCCTCACCACTATAAGCTGAATAAAGAGCATGAAATCCACTCTCAACTCAGAGTATATTTCACCCTGATAACATAAATTCATGAGACATCCAATTTCCAACTCCCCCACAGCATCATTTCAAGCTAAGGAGGCCAGACATCTGGTGAACACATTCAGCAGGCCAGCTTCCATGTGGCTCTGAGCCATCAGGGGACGCTCCAAACACCCACCAGCAGCTATGGCGGCTACACACAGAGGCTCTTCTTGAGTGCCTCTGTGTTTCATGTGATCTTTGGACCCAGTTCCCTGGCCACCCTTAATGGCAGCATATGGAAGTCTGGCATATACTGAATTTCTTCTCCATCTGTGAATTATTCTCAAGTGCACGAGTGCTGCCAACAGTTCCCTTTTGTTCTTTTGTTCTTTAACAAGTCCAGCGGATGTACAATTGGGGAAATCATTGGTGCAGCTCGGAATTTCCCTTTCTGATTCAGGACTGACGCAGGACGCCAGAGAAGAGGTGGAAGCTGCCTCAGAGGAAAGGCAGAAACGAGCAACAGGGGGCTGTTTTTAGACCTGCATTTAGGCCTCAAGGGTGTGGTGGGGGAAGACAGATTTTTTAGGTACCACAATTTGTCAGGAAATCATTGCCTGTTTCATTCCTTAGATCCTTGGCCTCAAAGCCAAAACCTTCATTCAAATAGTCTCCCCGCCCCCCGCCACTAGAAAAGAAACGCTGAATGTTTCAGCACATACCCTAGTCTCTGTAAAAAATTCCATTCAAAATCACCCCTTAGAGATATATCTAGAGATGCTTAAGGAATCATCTTTATCATCATGATCATCACAACTATTTCAGTTTATTACCTGGGTTATTGACCACTAGGTTCTAATGTTATGAGAGGAGGAAAAGCTTTTCTCTAACCACTTTCTCCATGCCATGTGTAATTTTATAAACTTCTATCATGTCACTTCTTTTTTGCCTTTCCTCTAAATTAAAAAGTCCCAAACGTGGCAACCTTTCCTCATGGGAAAGAGTCGCTTCATCCCTTTGATCATTTTGGTGGCCTTTTTTCTGAAACCTTCTCCTGCTCTACAATATAATTTTGGAAGGGAGGTGTCCAGAACTTCACATAGTATGCCTAGTGCAGTCACAGCATAGATTTACCGTATATAACGGCCTAATGATATTGGCAGTTTCATTTTTCAAATCCTGTCCTAACAATCCCTAGTGCAGATCATTTTCAGAGTTGGAGCACACTGGGGTCAGCAGACCCCAATGTTTTCCCAGGACAGACATCGAGCTAACCAGCCTGTAATTTCAAAGGATCCCTCCAGGTTCCTCTTCTAAAAATTGGTGTTACACTGTCTTCTTTCCAGTCCACAGGTGTGGAGGCTGATCTGAGGGACCAAGTTACATATTTTTGTTAGAAGATTAGGAAATTCACAACAAAACAAATTCCTTCCAGTAGCACCTTAAAGACCAACTAAGTCAGTTCTTGGTATGAGCTTTCGTGTGCATGCACACTTCTTCAGATACGAAGAAGTGTGCATGCACACGAAAGCTCATACCAAGAACTGACTTAGTTGGTCTTTAAGGTGCTACTGGAAGGAATTTGTTTTGTTTTGACTATGGCAGACCAACACGGCTACCTATCTGTAATAGGAAATTCACGTTTGAGTTATAGGGTGGATTCCATCCGGACTTTTGTCAGTTTTCATTGTGTCTGTTAGGCCTAGATTCATCTCATCACCTCTATCTGCCTCAGTTCCTCAGACTCCCTTCCTGCACAAGTTGTTAGTTCAGGCACTGGGAATCTGCCCTAGATTTTCCACTATAAAGATGGATGCAAAGAATTCCCTCAATTTTTTCCCCAACCTGTGAGAGGGTACAGGCATACTCCACTCCCTTACGTCTTGGCATTCAAAGTGCTAATTTGCCTCCCTCCTTTGGAGCAATATAACCGCCCACCCCCCCACCCCCACAAAAAATATATTTGTAGACAGAACGGGCCGAAGACAATTTGCTCCCTGTGGTGGAGCAGGAAATCCTCCACACCACTCACCGCCCATCAAATTGCAGTGTCGAAGGCTAGCCAAGTTATTTTGGCACCTGAGGCCTAAAGATAATCCCATCAGTATATCTTCCCCTCCCTGGCAGCAGTAAAAATGCAGCACACTTTTATGAAATAATAACATGTTAAAATTTTAAAAGTAAGCAGCAAGTAGTCTGCCCTTCCATGACACTGGAAATTAGCTGTCTGAGTCAGTCAGCTCACTTTGTCTAATAGTAGGGCTGGCCCTGGAAGGATATGTCTTCCCTCAGGTTTCTGGATACAGTGGTGCCCCGCAAGACGAACGCCTCGCAAGACGGAAAACCCGCTAGACGAAAGGGTTTTCCGTTTTGGAGGTGCTTCGCAAAACGAATTTCCCTATGGGCTTGCTTTGCAAGACGAAAATGTCTTGCGAGTTCCTGCTGGGTTTTTCCCCTCCCCCCCCTTTTCCTAAGCCCTAAGCCGCTTATCAGCTGATCCGTTGATAAGCCGCTTATCAGCTGATCCGCTAAAAGCCGCTAAACCGCTAATAGGGCTAATCCGCTAAGCTGTCAATGGGCTTGCTTCGCAAGACGAAAAAACCGCTATACAAAGAGCCTCACGGAACGGATTAATTTCGTCTTGCGAGGCACCACTGTAATTGAACAAGAGGGTGAGGCCGTGGTTTTAAGCTTCCACGTACGTGTAAGTTTTGGTGACAATCTATAAAAAAGAGAGGAATGGTCATATTCAAAACAGCTATTGCAGGTTAGGTTTAACCAGCCTTGACTTACCATTTCTGCCCCTGGGCTGTGTACTGAAGGACTTTGTACCCAAACTGGGCTTCCTGCGGGCCACGGAAGATCTGAGGTCTTTTCACATCAATGTTAAATGGAGTTCCAAACCCTTGAATGATAGAGAAATTGAGAGCATTTTTACAAATATATATACACGTATTACTTACATTACTGTCACCTGATATGTGGTTTTTATTGTGAGATGCTTTTAGTACTCAAATGAAAAGGCAGGATAGAAATCTGTTTAAATAAATAAATGATACAGATTTGACCCATTAAGTGACACATATTAAACATATAATTAAATAAATGACACCTTTTTTGGCCTCGTGATGTTTTTTCTACTGTCGGTGCTTGTTGTATTGATACTGCTTTGAAGTCTGTTTTGCTATCTGTTTTTGGTCTGCATTATATTTCATGATTTTGTTCACCGCTCTGAGCATTTCCTGTTGAGAACGGTGTAAATAATAGTGATAATTATGGAGATCTCGGGGACTGCAATACCTCAGCTTTCATAAGAATGAAGGTCACTAGAGACGCTGTAATACAGTATATGATTTTATTTATACATACGGGCCGAGTATAAAATTGAAAGGCTCACAGCATTAACACGCCCACAGACACTCCAACCGGCCACCATTAGGTTTGGGAGCAGGGGCTCCCCAATGCCATCGCTCTGGATTCTCACAGCAAACAAAATCTTTATGTCTTCCCAGCTCCACCTGCAGATTAGACTAGTCCTCCTTCTTTCACACGCACTTCCACTTTGAGGTGTGCTCAGTACAAACGTCACTATTCCGCACCGGGGTGGGAAATACAGCTTGGATTGAGAAAATCTGGCCAAAATGTATCATGAGCAGAAGGTCATGCAGAGGATGCATAACCCACAAGAACTTTAACGGCAGCAAACTGAACGGAAAAAGATGCTGTGTGGCAGGCTGCAAACAGCACTCCAGAACTAGAACCAAAAAACCCATGGCCTGAGTGAGAGCTGACTCAGGCATTTCTTAGTAAGGAAAGCTAGAAGGGCCAATATACACTATGCTGGCTAGGGAAGGTACATATTGGCTAGCACTCAGGCCGTCACCAATACACAGGAGTGTGTTGATTTATATTATTTATAAGGTAACCCAAGCATTACTGAACCACTTTTCTATCTGACATCCTCCAAATTGTCTCATGGAAACATTAAAACACACACACACAGAGAGAGAGAGAGAGAGAGAGTCAAAATATTACAAAATTACCCCCAAAAACCAAGCAATAAAAGTAATAAAATAAACGTAAACAAGACTCATATTCCACAGGCAGAAACAAATACACTGTAAAAAGACTCTTTACAAAACCCCAAAGAAGAAAGGGTTTCCGTCCTCATGAAGGGATTTCCACAGCCAAGGTGCCACCACAGAGAAGCCCTTGCTGCTCATACTCATCAAGCTAACCTGAAATAGGGTGTGAGTTGGAACTTCCTCTGAAGACTTTAATGGCAGTGGAGGCTAGTCCACTGGGACAACTGCGACATCTCTCCCACTGAAAATGTCAAACAGTGTTTGTTTTTTAAAAATTCCTCCTCCAAAACTCAAAGCCACACACTACTTCTTGTCCCACATATGTTTTATACTTCCTTGAAGTTACAGAGGCATTTTTGTCCATCTTCTGTTCTCTGGCCAATCTCTGCATCACTCAGCCAGTCCTAATCCAGAAATATAGCTAGAGGTCCTTCCTATCTGTTTCAAAACCAGAAGACCGTGTGTCTGATCAGACTGCCAGAAAGTCAGCCCTAGTAGAAAAGCTCTTACTCTGTCTGTTGCTATGGGACCTGTTCAACACAGCCACTACAACGGATGTAGGAGATGTCAGGAGATGCTTCAAAAGCAGCCCTCTGTGCTTGCATTAGCCTATCAGAATCATACACTGCTTCTGAGCATGCTCAGAGCTGTTTCCTTGAAAGCAGCAACCCCATAGTCACCTTTGACTGAACTTAACCGTCCAGGGGTCCTTTACCTTTTTTAGCGTTGTTTCCTTGAAAGCCAGAAAAACAACAATCCTATTTTGAGGAGCTGGGGAGTGGGGAGGGTTTAGTTTTGTACTTGTTGTGTGTGTGTGTGTGTGTGTGTGTGTGTGAGAGAGAGAGAGAGAGAGAGAGAGAGAGAGAGAGAGAGAGAACAAGCAAGCAATTGTGAGTCTCTTTCTATAGTAAATACCTTTTTTATCATTAAATCACCTGGCGTTATGAACCCTGTACATGAACAAAGATTATTATGCCACATTTTCAGGACTGAGTCAGGAACTGCAAATATGTTCTGCTATGCTCTAATGTGTCCTGGCTCAAAGGAAATAAATCTCCCCCAGCCCCTGGGTTGGAATTCTTTGTTTTTTAATGGGGGGGGGGGGAGAGAGAAATGTTTTGGATAATGAATAGTTAAACTGATTTCCCCCCAGAGGTTTTTTTTTGGGGGGGGGTCTACATGCAATGGGAATAAAAATTTCCTCGCATTTATATCTCTGGGGGGTTTTTGGCAACGGGTGAATACATGGATTCAGAAACTCATGTCATCTGATAAGGCTCAATTTCCGAATAAGAGTTGTGGAGTCAATCTTGTCTGAAAATCATACTTGAGCCCTCGCGCATGGACCCTTTCCCTGTCCATAGATGTGCAGAGAATCTGGTGGGTTGTTTTTTTCAGAGAAGAGGAGACAGTAGCACTCTGCATGTGTATAATGGCACACTTTGCTAAATAACTGCTTTACAAGTCCTACTGGGATGAAAACAGCAGGGTTAAAAATTGCAGCCCTACCAGGTCAAAATATTTCCAGCAGATACTGCTTGGAATAACAGAATGGTAAAGTTGGGGGACCCCGAGGATCATCTAGACCAACCCCACCTAAAATGCAGGAAGGAAGAACAACATGGGATTTGGAGAGTGAAAGAAAATAGCTATTCTAAATTCACCTACGGTATCTCTTGCAGGTAGTGGACCTGGAAGCATAATTTTGGTTACTGTTTGGGGCTGCAGTTTTGAGTGGGGTGTGATTGTGTTCTTCAACCCCCATCCCTCTCCAAAATTGCACCTCCAAAACTGGATGAACCACTAATTTGGGGGTGGTTTGATACAGCCCCATATGAAAGCAAGCATTATTTCCAGAAAACAGGATCCAAACCATTTTTAGGATACAGTATATATTTTCCTCTCTCGTGATCAAATTTCAAACTGTGAGCTCCTCACGGGAGGGACCTGCCTTATTTTTTCCTTATTATTTGACATATGTGCAGTAATTGTACAGTGGTACCTCAGGTTACATACGCTTCAGGTTACATACGCTTCAGGTAACCCAGAAATAGTGCTTCAGGTTAAGAACTTTGCTTCAGGATGAGAACAGAAATCATGCTCCGGCAGCATGGCGGCAGCAGGAGGCTCCATTAGCTAAAGTGGTGTTTCAGGTTAAGAACAGTTTCAGGTTAAGTACGGACCTCCGGAACGAATTAAGTACTTAACCTGAGGTACCACTGTACTAATTATAAAAAAATTAGTCGGTCCATAAACAAACAACTTTGTGGGCTGAAACTTGTCGATCACAGGAACTCTGGCTCATGGCCTCACACCATTTATTCCCAAGGTGAGTGGTACTATCCCCTGGGAGGCCGTGGGATTATTTAGGGGAGCACAAAGAGGAAGCAGGGTGCTGGCAGGGTATCATCAGACTTTGAAAAACTGATATCACTGGATCATCAATTTTGTTCAATTATTTAACTAAATTGTTTTAATTGGATTTTGAATAAATGTGCAATTAATGGCTACTGTTTTGAATTTGTTGTTGATAGCCTTCTCTTCCATGAATTTGTCCAATCTTCTCTTAAACCTATCCAAGATGGAGCCCATCACCACCCCCTATGCGAGCAGATTCCATAGTTTAACTGCACGCAGTGGAAGGACTTCCTTTTATCCGCCTTAATCTTCCAACATTCCACTTAACTGTCAAGTGTGGGAGTTCCCCTCACCCTTCGGTAGCTCACAGATAAGAATTAATGAGCTGTTGATAGATTTATAGTCCTTTTATTACAGCATCATGTTGCAAGCACAAACAGAAAACCTTCCGCAAGATCAGTTGCCTACTCTGAATCCTCCTTCTGACTTCCGCAGCAAGGAGCGCGCCAATGGGAAGTTCCTCCCCTTCTCAGCCTCCTATGTTCTCTGATGCGTTTGGACCTCTGAGTCCCTGGGGAGGGGGGTTTCCACACACTCTCAGTTGATGTGTCTCCCAGCTGCCCCCTCCCTTCTGGATCTCTTGTCATTATCTCATAGCTGGGTAACTCCTCCCTAATCTGTTCAGCTTCTGTGTCTATGTATGCCTCTCTCTCTGCTTCTGAAAATGCTGGAGGTAGGTGTGGGTGTGGGTGTGGGTGTGGGTGTGTATTCCCCCTCCTCTTCTGAGAGGAATTGATCTGCCTGCAACTGCATTCCCCAATCTTCAGATCCAGGCCATTCCCTGACGTTAACTGAATGTCCACGAGTTTGTGGAACCAAGGGGGGGGGGGGGGTTGCTCAAAACAGTTTGGGAACTACTCTCTCACACAGACCTTCTACCGCCATCTGCCTGCTTTGCATCTCCTAAACTTACGGCCATGTTGTTGGGAATGTATGTGCTGAGGAGGGGTGAGATTTCTTTGCTCAAGAAGAAGAAAAACGATCTAATGCTTGCAGCTGCTAAAACAGCAACCCACCCACCGCAGTCCGCCATGGCACAGCCTTATGAGCCAAAATTCCATTCCAACTTTCACAAAGTTCCCAACAAATTTCGTCCGTTTCAAGTTACCGGCACAATCCCACATCCGCTCAGCGAACGCACTCTGGAGGGAAGGGAAGGCCAGGAGCAAACGTGGGCCTGTATCTGAAATTTGGACAGAGAGTTTATCTTGGCCCTGCAAAAACATTGTTTACCCTTCTGGCTGGCTCAGAAAGACTTCTCTGTTCTCCTCTGGCAGGTAGTCGTTATAAGAAGGATTAAGCTGCGCCTGGGAATCTGTTTTCAGCCCTGCAGCCCAGGTGCATTTGAGACAATAGTAAAAATGGCAGTGTTCCTGATCGTGTGCAGAGTGCCTCACTTTCCCCCTTGTCTCTAGCCATGGATCACTCTTTTACACACATCTGATATCAGGGTAAAGGCAGTGGTTTAATTTGTAAAATGGAGGTGAAGACCCCTGAATGATGTCTATCTCTGCCGGTAAGGAGATGTTGGAGGCCTGCAAATCCACCTGCACATCACTATCTGACATTATTATTATTAGTAGAAGTATTTTGTTAAATTGGAAGTATTAATTTATGCTGTAGTAATTTTGTTTGTTTACCTTATGATAGAATGGTTATGTTGTTTATTGGTCCTGTGTATTTGATTTTGTAATTTTTGTATATTGATTTCCTCTGTTTATTTTTGTTACTTTGTTCCCAGCTCCAGAATCGAAAACATTCAATAAAGAGTGAGCTATAAATACTGCCAATAAATAAATAAATGACCTGAAGCCTACAGAGCAACCATACTATCTTATGAATGTAATCCTGCTCTCCAATTTGCTGCAGTTACTCCGTGGCAAAGGAAACACACTCTTACATGCTGGAAACCTGGGCTTAGCCAACAATACATAGATAGCTGATTGTTGGAGGGCCTTCATACAAATTGTACAAATTGCTTTCCATATGAAAATGAGTATTAATGTCCCTAGCATTCTGCCTGGGGCAAAAGATAACATGGAAGCTGTCAAAATCTATTTGTTGGAAATAAGTGTGCCAGTGTTTTGCTTTTGTCAGCAAGGAAGGAAGAAAAACAGAAGCAGGTAGTGTCAAAGTCATCATCGCCAGTATCTGAGGGAACGATTTCCAGAAACGGAGGTCAGCAGCAATAGTCCTGCCCTCCCAACGGCAGCTCAGCCCCGGAGAAAAGAGCAAAGCGTTTCCTGGCTCGCAAGTGGATGTGTATGGAAAGGGTGTCGCTGTCCGTGCCTCTCGCACAATGGCACCTCTGTCTGTCCCTGCCCCAGATTCCAAATGCCAAACGGAAACAAGCAAAGCAATCATGGACTGGTAGAAGCTGAAATATATATATCTCATATCATAAATTGCGGCTTCTTACTTATGGAGAATGTGCCCGGCAAACCTCCACTACAAGTTCAAAAGCTAACCTTGCTGTTTGTACCGTGTAGTTTGGCCTTTGCCAGATGTTTTGGACTCTTAACAGGGGCTGATTGGAGTTGTGGTCCGAAACATCTGGAGGGCACCAGGCTGGCTGGTGTAGTCCAACTACTGGTGGTGAGGGGAGGGAATCCAAAAGTCTAAGGCTCTGCTAACACTGCCCTTTACTGGGAATGTGAGCACAGTCTTAAGAGTCTAGACTTTTGCATTCGCTTTGGACACTCACTGCATTCCCACTGCTGTGTTTTAAAAAAACCTGCATTCACACGATGCTATCCAGAATTCAGGTGTGCGCCCTATACTTTGCTGTAATGTTGGATACATTGTTTCTCATACCAATTTAGGGGTTCCAGGCCTCCAGGTCTGAGCTGAACATCTCCAGGTGTGCCTGGTCCCCTCCAGGTGGCAGGTGGAGGTCTCGAATCTCCAGGTGGGTGAGGGGGCATTTAATAAATAGATATATTAAGAAGACCGTGCGTGCAGCTTGCAAGCTTCGGCCCAACAGGAGCTGGCTGCAGATTGTAGCATAGACACTCTGGGAGTAGAAGGTCGGTCCTCCTTTGCTCCCTCCCCCGCCGTCCCTATTGACCTATGTCTTCAGGGCCTGCCCTGTGACATCACCAGGTGCTGCCCCTAGATCTCAGGTTTGGGCCCTGAAATCTCAGGGTCTGGGAGGCTCCTAATGTGGAGTCCTGAAGCCATTCCTAATTCATCTCTCTAGGGATAGGTCTTTGCATAGATTCAGCGCCGGCCCTACAATTAGGCAGAGTGAGGCATCTGCCTCAGGTGGCAGATGCTGGGTGGAATGGCGATGAGGTGTGGGAGGGCAGAGCAGTCATAATTTGCTGTCACCACTGCCATCCCTGATGTTAGTGATGTGTGTGTGTGTGTGTGTGTGTGTGTGTGTGTGAGAGAGAGAGAGAGAGAGAGAGAGAGAGAGAGAGAGAGAGAGAGACTGGAAAAAGGATACTGCTAGACTTTTTTTTTGTTAGATTGCTGTCTTTTCGCCAATTTAAAATACCTTTTTAAAAAAAAAAGGTACCAGGGTCTTTCTCCTCACAAATCCCAAACTTTTGGTCTCCTCCTTGCTTCCCAGAGATCTCACATAAGCAGTCAAAATTGCTTATTTTCTCCTGTGGTGGGTGTAGCAAAAGCATGTCAAAGGAATCATAGCCCACAAGCATATTTTAGGAAACACCAATTAAAGGGGGCGAATTCAAACCAATCCGTCTTGCCTTTGTCTTGGAATATTGAAAGAATCCTTATGGCTAGAGATGGGGCACAGCAGCAAGGATACTCATCGCTAAGAACTGGAAAACTCAAGATCTACCCACACTGGAAGAGTGGCAGATGCAGCTGATGGACTATATGCAATTGGCCGAGATGACTGGCAGAATCCGAGACCTGGGAGAAGAGAGGGTTGAAGAAGACTGGAAGAAATTTAAGATTTATCTACAAAAATATTGTAATTTGGTTGAATGTTAAGAAGGATGCTAGATCATAAATAATTGTCCATCACTGAATTAGATTTGATTTTGACGATAAGTGAGATTAAGGAAAATATAAATTTTTTGGAGAACTGCTAGATTTTATTTAAATGAGCGGATATAAGGTTCTAAACAAGATGATAATTTGCTTGGAAAAATTTTATAACGATGTAAGTGGGAGCGGGAGACGTGAGGGAGTCCAAAGAAGTGATGAAACTATGTCATGATATAAGTAATGTTGTTTATTATTTATGTATTGTATTCAAAAACTTTAATAAATATTTATTAAAAAAAAAACAAAAAAAAATAGAGATGGGGCACAACATCTTTATTGAGTTCACCTTTAAAGCCAAACTTACCAAATTTACATTTTTGTTAAATAATGCACAAACCGAAACACAGCCGGCCTTCAAAATTCGACTTCTCTGAATTTTGCAGTGCAGTTCTCCAACAAAGGAATGTTTGCAAAAAATGCACGTATTAGGTAAAAGTATGTATGCATGAAAATGAACATATTAGTGAAAATAACGTACAAAAAATGCACCATATTAGGAGAAATTGCTTTCAAAAACATTAAAGTGCATACAAAAATGTTTATTTGGAGAAATCCACACTCATTCTGACAGCTCTGAATTTTGCAATGCCAAGTAATGTGCAATGCAAAGAAAAGTAGGCATATAGTACTGAAAATAAGATACTAAAGATTAAACATTATAGAGGGTTGCTTTGCAAAAAAAATATGAGTGTATTAGGTAAAATTGCATACAAATGTGTACACTGGGGAAAATTCACACTTAAATTTTCATTAGGACTTTGTGTTTCTTTTTTAGATCACCCTAAACTTATGTGGAAATGTGAAAAACGGAATTTAAGAATGGAAAAATGAGAAACCGAAATTTGCAGATTCACCTATCCCTATGTTCTTCCAGCAGCTAAGAAGTCCAAGGAACAGTTATAGGCAGTTCAAACACATTACATTGTTGGTGCAACTGCTTTTGGAATACTGTGGACACTTCTGGTCACCTCTCCTCAAAAAGGATATTGCACAGTTGGAAAAAGTTCAGAAAAGGGGATGGAGCGAATCCCTTTGTGAAGAAAGGTTGCAGTGTTTGGGGGCTTTTAATTTTAGTGAGAACACGAGTGTGAGGTGACATAACAGGTGAGTAGAAAATTACACTACGAGTCAAGAACATACAACGAAGCTGGATCTCAGAAGATTCGGAACAAATAAACAAAAGTTCTTCTCCATGCAGCACACAGTTAAACTATGGAACTCCCTCCCACAGGAGGAAGTGATGGCCACCAACTTAGATGGCTTTGGAAGAGGATTGGACTAATTCATGGAGGAGGAGGCGGCGGCGGCGGCTATTAATGGCTACTAGCCATTAATAGCCATTACTAGCCATTAAATCTTGGTTTTTTTTCTAATGCAACTGATTTCTCTGTTTCTGTGAGCAAAATTCTCTGACGTGGGGGTGTAATGTTTGTCAACATTAGACTTGAGTCAAGTCCATTATTCATCCTGCTCTCTATTTAGACTTGAGGCCGGCAGATTTAATTTATTTATTTTCCTACACTTAACCCCCCACCTTTCACAGGAATGCAGGAAGCTGCATAACACTGACTCAGACCTTCGGTCCATCTAGCCCAGTATTGTCAGCACCGGCTGGCAGAAGCTCTCCAGCTTTTCAGGCAGGGCCCGGATTAGCAATACTTAACACTGGCAAAGTACAATATGAGAGAAGAATCCCAGAATCCTTTGCAACGTTTCAAGGACTTGCTGTTTTTCAAAGCCTTAGCATTGTCAATAGATTTTGGGGGGGGGGAATGGGGGAGTGGAGAACAAGATGATCTGGTGGAATAAATGGGAACCAAAGCTACCTCCCCCACCCTTCCTGGCTTGTAGAAAGCTTCATAAACAAGCCTGCTAAATCACAACGGGTGCTGCAAAAGGAAGGCTCTCAAGAAGCCTGCAATATCCATTCATAAAAATATAAGCTGGTTAGCAGCATCTCCAGAGCTGGGAGTGGTCCAGAAATAGTCAACAGAGAGAAAGAGTAAGGCGTGGGAGGGGAAGAGGAAAAACAGATTGTAGGGACCAGAGGAGGGTGGGAGACTTGCTTGAATCATGTCCTTGAGATGGAGAATGAGGAGGAAAGGGCTATCGATAGCTATTAGGCACGATGGCTGTGCTCTGCCTCCATCACTGAAGGCAGCAATGCTTCTGAATATCAATTGCTGCAAACCGCAGGAAAAGAGAGGGCTCTTGGGCTTGGCTCCTGCTCGCAGATTTCCCATTGGAGTATCTGGTTGGTCACTGGAAGAACAGGATGCTGGACCTTTGGCCTGATCCAGCTGCCCCTCCTTACGTTCTTATGAGTGTGGCTGAAGTGGCCCTGCCTGTGTCTCACCTGGAACACTTCCTGCAATCAAATACATACAGAAAAAATCCTCCTACACAGAAAACCAGCATATTATTTGGTGGCGGCGGCGCTGGGAGTCTAGCCTTGCGATGCTAGTTGTTGAAAAGCTTAATTTCATCCAGTCACATGAGTTCCCACACACCTGTAATCTGAAGTACAATTACAGGTGAAGTACGATTAGGATTATTGGCTGAGGCTGGAAGCTGGGGAAACAGAGGCATGCCCTGCTCTGTGCTGAATCCAAAGAAGGAGGGGAATGAGGGGGTGTCTCCTAACAACTCTCAGTACCCTGAACAAACTACACTTCCTAGGGTTCTTGGGTGGAAGCCGTAACTGTTTAAAGTGGCATGATATAGCTTTAAATGTATAGGTTGGGAAGGACTCTTGCCTGATAGCCTGGAGAGCTGCTGCCAGTCAGTGTCAACAATACTGGGCTAGATGGGTCAGTAGTCTGGCTAGGGAAAAGGCAGTGTTGTGTATTCAGCGGTCTGTGTTTGCCTGAGCTTGAGTCTGGACTAAGGATTCTGAGCTCCTGTGTTCTGATTCGATACATGATGTCCAATCACAGAACATTTCAGGATTTGGGCCTCTGCCATTGGTCCTTGAACTCTGAGTCGGTATTCGCAGCTTGGAAGTTTAGACAGCCAATCATGTTGGGAGTAGCCCAGGCTTTCAGAAATGTATATAAGCAGTTGCTTTGCCCCTGTTTCCCAGTCATGTAGCTCAATAAAAGGTTCTTGCTGTTATCACCGCATCTTGCAACGTGGGAACCAACCTGCACTTCAGGCAGCTTCCTTTGTTCCCATGTAGTACAAAGCAAGTTCTTACTCCCAGTAAGATAAAATAAAAAAATTCCTTCCAGTAGCACCTTAAAGACCAACTAAGTTAGTTCTTGGTATGAGCTTTCATGTGCATGCACACTTCTTCAGAAGTGTATCTGAAGAAGTGTGCATGCACACAAAAGCTCATACCAAGAACTAACTTAGTTGGTCTTTAAGGTGCTACTGGAAGGAATTTTTTTATTTTGTTTTGACTATGGCAGACCAACACGGCTACCTATCTGTCCCAGTAAGATGTTATGGGTGCCATTAATGGGTGGAAGAGTGGGAAATGAGATGGATCTGACCCCCCCGGGGTCCACACAATCCACCTTCAGAAAGTTCTCCTGAACAAGCCCCTCTGAAATGAACAGAAGTTGTGCAAAAGTATTGATGTGCAATGTATGTAAGCCCCAGAAAAGATTTGGGGTGATTCCTCCTGACTCCAAGGCTCAAGCAGCCCCTTGGAAATGTAGTTTTGGGGAAACATAGAACAAAGTTATTTTCGGTCCCAATGCATAAAAGGCAGTGGACGGCTTTGCCAATCAGACCTGATTTCTAAATGTAAATAAAACTTGGCTTCACTGTGTAAGATTGATTTTTATATTCTGCTTTGCAAATCCAACTGGTATCTGCAAGATGCTAGATCTCTGCTATCCAGCAGCTGAGGTTTAGCAAAGTGTATTTTCATGAGAAGCTGTTTTAACTGATCATGCTCAGGTCTTGCAGAGCTTACATTGCCGGGGAAACCCTGCAGTGAAGGCAAAAGTGACCAGAAGTGATGAAGTTCTCATTATACCCAGAGAGAAGGAAACGAGGACCCCTCTTAAAGAGAGAGAAAAAAGGTGTCTCCCACTCAGAGCTGGGAGAGAGCTGGCCATTCATGTTATCTGGCCAATAGCTATTCCTAGTTAAATTCCCTCCAGGTTACTTTTTGTGGTCTCTGTGTGAGTAAATCCAAGATTAAATTGGTGACTTTTTATTGTGGACTTTGAAACCATAACATGCTGGGTTACGGCATGGCTGTGCTAGTGGGAGCTGATGTGAGTTGTAGTCCAAAACATCTGGAGGGCACCAGGTGGGTGAAAACTGCTATATACTTTTACGTATAGCAAGGTAATAGTTTTCCACATTTAATTTCCCTCCAACCTGTTTGCAATCCCTGCTTCCCCTCCAAAAAAGATGTGTCTTTATACCTATAGCTCAGGACAACACTTCATGCATGATGAAGTAGTCTGTGAAAGCTTATGCCATAATTAATATGTTACTTTTTAAGATGACACAAGTTCTCGCCGCTGTCATGACTTTATCTCTCGGGGTTATCCAGTTGTGACATCCTGCTTGGTCAAAGAGGAGTTCCCCTTCTCTCCCCTCGGCAGCTTCGCTGCCCCCTCCCCCAAATCTGGCCCACAGGGTAGGGGAACTCTGGAGCAGATTTGGGTGGGTGGGCACTGAAGAGGAGAAGAGAGGAAGGGGAGACCCCGTAACATCCCAGGGTGTGATGTTGGATCTTGTCCACCACTTCAATACAGTGGTACCTCGAGTTAAGAACTTAATTCGTTCTGGAGGTCCGTTCTTAACCTGAACCTGTTCTTAACCTGAAGCACCACTTTAGCTAATAGGGCCTCCTGCTGCCGCCAGAGCACGATTTCTGTTCTCATCCTGAAGCAAAGTTCTTAACCCGAAGTACTATTTACGTCGTTTACCTTCCCGCTGCAGCGGTACCTATTTATCTACTTGCACTGGTGTGCTATCGAACTGCTAGGTTGGCAACAACAGAGTAGACCAACAGCTGTCTGTGGGAAGCCCACAAGCAGCACCCAAGCACAAGAACCCTCTCCCCTTCTGTGGCTTCCAGCAACTGGTATTCAGAAGATGACTGCCTCCAACCATAGAGAGTGTAGCCATTGTGGCTAGTAGCCATTGATAGCCTTGTCCTTCATCAATTTGTCCAGTCTTCTTTTAAAGCCATTCACCTTGGTGGCCACCACTGCCTCCAACTTGAACCTAAGCTTGTGTATTACCTCCTCCCTCCCAACCATTTTCCTTTTGTGCTGTGTCTCTTTCAGATTCTAAGCCTGAAGGCAAGGACTACCTCTTTTGTAGTGGTTTGTAAACCACTCAGAGAGCGGTTTTTTGCTGATGAGTCAGCTTTTTAAAAAAATACGAAATGCTTAAAATAAAAAGATTTAAAAACAACAACAACAACTATCATTTGCAGAGAGGCTAAGCCAAAGGAAGGCACAAGGAATTTTGAATGGCTGGTTGCACAATCAGTCCATTGCAGCATGATTGAGACATGGTCTCCCCTTGGGTCAATTCTGCTTTCCTCCCACTCAGGAGCCCTTAATGACATCCAGTAAACCTGTATCTTAATAGAGCTGCCCCCCTTCCATTCCCCAGTTCTCTCCTAACTTCAGGATAATTCTTCAGCCATCTAGCCTTTCCGTCTTTTAAAATGGACTTAAATATTCTGGAATAAGGGTACCTGGTAGCAGGAGAAGGAAGAGGTAGCAGGAGCAGCTGTATGGCCCCATCATTATCACTCCAGTCAGAATCCGCACTAGTAGCAGGACGTCCCGAAAGAAAACCGAGGCCGTTTGGACATTTGGACCCTCGCCTCAGCAGCTGAGTGGTGGCGTTTGCAGAAGCAGCAGAGCCTCAAAGGTTACACTGTCTTCTGCTGGCCTCTCTCGTACACCACCAATTTTTTTTTCCCTTTCCCTCCTTCATCTCGGGAAAAAAGTTCCAATTGGCTGCTAAAAATAAATTAGACGTTTAGCCTTCCCTCTGTGCTCCTTCCTCCGTCATGTAGATGCAACTCGCTTAAAAAAAGAAAAAGAAAAAAGAGAGGGAAGGGAAAAGTTATTTATTTTAAAAGATACCAAAATCACAAAGTAGAAAACAACCCAAATTATATGCCAGAAAATTGCTCATATTTTGTGGGTGAACCATGGTGATAAAAAGCTGTAAGAGACCAAGAGTCACTGTCTGATATTCTTTAAGTTTTAACCATCTCTGACCGTACACAGAGTGCAATTATTTTACTGCTGAATAAGCACAGCCGATTCTCCCACCTGAGACATTCCAGGAGCAGAAAGCGCCAACTTCCCTGGCAATGATCTTCAATGACACTCTTCATTTTTATAGACAAGCATTTCCCATTGTTGTTGATTAATTATTAGTTTTATTAAAGTACTTGACACACTTCTCTGACATTTCACTCCAAGCCTGAGTCTAGCCCTGGAACTTGATGGCAATGCCAGCCCTGGTCTCAGCCCTGGAACGTGAGATGGAATAATTAAAATGAGTTAGCCTCTGAACGTATGTAGAGTGCAATTTCTCCAAAATCACAGCCATTCCCTAAACATTCGTGAAAACAAGGATCAGGGCCTCTTGAAAGACTTCAGGGGACGCTTGTCCCAGTCACCAATGCCACAATACAGTGGTACCTTGAGTTAAGTACTTAATTCGTTCCGGAGGTCCGTTCTTAACCTGAAACTGTTCTTAACTTGAGGTACCACTTTAGCAAATGGGGCCTCCCGCTGCCGCCGCACGATTTCTGTTCTCATCCTGAAGCAAAGTTCTTAACCTGAGGTAATATTTCTGGGTTAGCAGACTCTGTAACCTGAAGCGTATGTAACCTGAGGTACCACTGTACTTAAGACTGTGGAACTCACAGACTGTGGAACTCATTCCCACAGCAACTTGGATGGCTTTAAAGTAGGATGGGACAAATTCATGGAGAAGGCTATCAATGGCTACGAGCCATGGTGGTTATGCTCTGCCTCCAAAGTCAGAGGCAGCAGTGCTTCTGAATGCCAGTCACTGGGTACCATAAGAGTGGGGAGACAGCTCAGGTGCTCAGGTGCTGCTTGCAGGTTTCCCACAGGTATGTCAACCACTGTGAGAACAGGATGCTGGCCTAGATAGGCCATTGGCCTAATCCAACAGGCTCTTCATATGTTCTTATGATGCTTCCGTGCACTTTCCCCTCCTCTTGAGTAGTCAACCTTCACCTTTCTGCCTGACTCACCATTCCCTCTGCTCTGGGGTAGGGTTTTTTTTTGTGAGGAGGGGATCTGAGAGCCAGCCAGGAGCCCATGATGCTGGAGCTGGTCCTCAAGCAGAGAGATCTGGATCATCTGTTGGCCCCTCGGGGATCACTGACCCTGTGGGGATCTGCCGGAGGGTCCTGCTCCTCCCTCTGAGGAGAGACCTCAGGTTGAGCCCTGACAACTCCTGGATTCTTAGGGGAAAGGAGGGCGGAATCTGAGGGAGTGTTGACTAGTGGCTAAGGTAGATAAATCCAAAAATTCCAGGGTTTTTTAAATCTTTGCTTCAGCCTTCCCCAATTGGGTGCCTTGGTCCTCAATTCCCAGCAGCCCCAGCCAGCACAACCCTCATTTTAATTGAGCTGTAAGTTAAGGGCATTTGTCTGTATTTCAGTCTCTCTTTATCCTGCACTGCTGTGCCCAGGAAGAAAAACATTGACATTGGGCTTTAATCACCATTACTCACTTGTCCTCACCTCCAGTATTTATTTTACTGCAATTACATCCCATCTTTTCCTCCAAGGAACTCCATGGTGTACACTGGGTATCATAAGAGCGGGAAGAGAGCTCTTGTGCTCAGGTGCTGCTTGCAGGTTCCCCACAGGCATGTCAACCACTGTGAGAATAAGATGCTGGCCTAGATGGGCAATTGGCCTGATCCAGCAAGCTCTTCATATGCTCGATGCAGTTGAGTCAGTACAAGGCAACATTTGTGTATGTGTTTTTCGGTTTCCTTCCACTTTTAAAGCTTTGCCGTTGCCCTGGAGCTGCAAATTCCTTTGTGGTAAGAAATTAAAAGGTTTGTGTGGAAAGCAAGTAGGAGCTTTGTGCAACCGAAACCCCGAATTAAGGACTCCTTGTCAGCACAATGGGGCATGGGAGCGGCCTCCCAAACCGAGCCACTCCTTGCCAAAGTGGTCCAATCTGAGCAGGAACTTCGAAACATTTGTTGAAGTGAAGCCATTTTCCTTCTCCTTGAAGCCCTCGGCATTCAATGGAGCAGCAATCCAGGCTGGATCTAGGTTTTGAGCCGGCCGAGGACAAGATGCTCTCGCAGTACTGCCGGAGGACACCCCTTCCACCTTGACACTGTCACAACTGCCCATTCACTTGCCCTGCTTTGCCTCTAGGCCGAATCCACTAGAGGATAACGAGTGAGCTGCTGGTGGCTCCTTTTATGGCTTGCTCCCCTGGAGAGGGCAAGTGAACAGGTGGCAGCAACAGCGATGGGCAGCAACAGGTCAAGAAGGCTCCGGGGATTAACTAGGAGGCCCCTGCCGTGCCCATGGGCATGTGCCTGGCAGTGCCAACCTCATTGGCAATTGCACTTATTGACTACAGCAGGAGAACATGCAGCCCTCGGGCCGGTCTTGGCCAACTGGGGGTTCAGTTAGGCCCACAAGACCCAACCCCCCCCCCAAAGCACACTCATCAGCTCATATCACTGGTGAATCCTGAAAATTTATATTCTGAAGACACAAAATGCCAAATTTTCCATAGGTGCTTAAGGGCACAGGCCAGATTTGCCTCGGAGCAAATTGAGACATTTAGTGGCTTTGCAGTGCATCCTGGATTTGAAAGAAGGTGCTGGGCAGCCATGACCTTCACACTCTTCCTGTCCTGCCAACTCCAGAGATAGACAGATGGGTCATGGGGACCCATCATGGGTAGGTCATTCATTCCTGATGGTGCAGCTCCCCCTGGGGGACAAACACACCCACAGCCCCCATTGCTGAGCCTTTCTGAAATAAGTATAGCAGAAGCAGAGTATATTTAATATGGGGGAGAAATGGGAATATTTCTGGCTCACAGTTAGGTGAGCTTTTCTGGACATTTGCCTGTCTTTCCTGTAATAGTCTTGGTTTATTTCTTTATTTTAAATTGTCTATACACACTGTATTTCCCCCTTCTTTTTATTTACTTACTGTTAGCTGAAGAACACTACTCAGGACACTGGATGGAACAATGCTTTTAGAATATTTTTAACTGTAACTGCTTTTAGATGGTTTAATTGCAATTATTATTTACATTATTTTTTTTCTCCCTTTGCTCGTTTTTAAATTATGTAGAAGTTTGCCGTGCTGGGCAACTCCAGAAGGAGGGGCCTGATATAAATTCAACAACAACAACAACAACAACAACAACAACAAATTTTATTTATATCCCGCCCTCCCCAGCAACAACAACAACAACAATAATAATAATAAATTTTATTTATATCCCGCCCTCCCCAGCCAAAGCCAGGCTCAGAGTGGCTAACATCAAATGTATAATACATTAACATAAAATCAGACAATCAATTAAAATACATCCTCAAATCAGATCAGGATCAGAATAAAATCCAATCAGATGGCAACCCACAGATTAGGGTTGGGGACCTTAAATGCTCACCAGGCCCAACTGTTTGTGCTGAACTTATATGGGCTGTGAGAAAAATTGGGAGGCCACTTTCATGCAAGTTCTTATGAAAAGGGAGAGGGAGTCAGACTGAACCCCGACCAAAGGCCTGGCAAAACAGCTCCGTCTTGCAGGCCCTGCAGAAAGATGTCAAGTCCCGCAGGGCCCTAGTCTCTTGTGACAGAGCGTTCCACCAGATTGGAGCCACAGCCGAAAAAGCCCTGGCTCTAGTTGAGGCCAGCCTAACCTCTCTGTGGCCTGGGACCAAACATATTTTTTGGGGGGGGATTTTTAACTTCTTTTGCTTCTTAAATTTTTTGCTCAGAAAAAAAATTCACAAATTTATAGTTTGGCAGCAAAAAAGCAATGTGCTTTATAAATTTGCTATAAATTTGTGAATTTTTTTCTGATCTGGGCAAAAAAAAATACAAATCCAGCCAAACGGGTGGGGTATAATTATAATTATTATTTTATTGTTTGTGTGTGTGTGTGTGTGTGTGTGTGTGTGCAGTGTGTATGTGTATGTTCTTCTTCTTTTTGGAAATCACTTGTGGCCAAGTCTTCCATGAACATGGTCTTAACAGTGTGTCCGTAAGTGACTGTGGAGGCAAATTCTAGATCCACATGCCCTTCCACAGCGGGGACATAGGTTTCCAGGCAGGAGTTGATCATGGTGAGGGTTTGCCAAACATACCTTCCTCTTAGAACATTTCTCCCTTTCGTCCTGAGTTCAAGCGTCTTCAAAGTCCATGACACCTTTGGTAAAGGCTGTTCTCCAATTGGAGCGCTCACAGCCCAGTGTTTCCCAATTGTCAGTGTTTACACAGTACTACATTTTTCTAGATTTGCCTTGAGAGACTTATGTTGTCCACCAGTATTTCGCTTTCCATTCTTTAGTTGGGAATAGAGTAATTGCTTTGGAAGACGATAATCAGGCATCCAAACAACAGGACCAGTCCAGTGAAGTTGATGTTGAAGAATCATTGCTACGGCACTGGTGATCTTTGTTTCTTCCAATACACTGGCATTAGCTCGCCTGTCTTCCCAAGTGATGTGTAAAATTTCTCGGAGACACCGTTGATGGACTCTTTCAAGATACTTCAGTTCTTGTTACAGGTAGGTAATTAATATAATATAATATAATATAATATAATATAATATAATATAATATAATATAATATAATATAATATAATATAATATAATATAATATAATATAATATAATATAATATAATATTTCCTTCCAGTAGCACCTTAGAGACCAACTAAGTTAGTTATTGGTATGAGCTTTCGTGTGCATGCACACTTCTTCAGATATTGTAGTGTGTGTGTGTAGGGTGATTATAAAATGGCAGCAAATGCGTAATTATTCCCCCTCCGCCCTCTTTTCGCGCGTTCCTCAAATTATCCCGCCTTTTCGGTTCTCCCAATAACAAGAGCCTCCCTCCTCCATAGAGAAACCGCCGAGAAACCTAGAGTGCCGCAGCCGTCCTGTTTTTATGGCGCTCCGACCATAGAAAGATCGTCTCCATCGAATCTCTATGAGCTTAGCTCTGGACTTCTCTGGGCAAACGTAGGAAGCCTAGAGCGCCCTCTAGGCCGCGCTCCTCACGCCCAGCTTTCCTGTGTTACCCGGAAGTGGTACCCAGGGGAGCGCGGGAGCGACGGTTGAGGCGAGAGAGCAGGTGAGCGGCTCGGAGGGCGGGAAAGGGAGCGGGGGTGGCCAGGGGCTACCGGCGGTGAGGGGGGCGGGTGAAGCCCCTCAGCTTTGTGGGAGGCTGGCGACTGCCTGGGTGGTGATAAGAACCATAAACGACTGGCCATGAGGCGCCGCCGCCGCCGCCGCCTTTCCCTCCACCCGCCCTCTTCACTTGAGGCGTATTAATGGAGCCTCTTTAATCCACAAACATTGCACACCAGGAACTTCATGCTGAGCAGTTTGAGCTTCTCTCTCCTCCCACCGTCCTCTCCATGTATTAATCTTTTTCATCATGGTGTCGGCCTACCTTTCAGGGATGTTGCTTGGCTTATTCGTTTTAGGCCTCTCCTTTTTGCTTAAGGGCGGTTTCACACAGAGAGAGAAAGACTCCAAGATTAACAGAAGGAATTGCAGTAAAACAGCTGAAGGGAAGTTTGTTTTTAAAAAATTTTTTTAAAAAAGTTTGAAAATCACTCCCCCAAGATGTTTGTTTTAATGTTCTCTTCCAGAAGGGGGATTCCTGCTCCAATAACTCCCAAGTGAAGAGGTCAAAGCAGGTACTGATTTTAAAAAAAGAGGGGCCGGGTTTGCCCCAGATGGATAAGCAATGTGGGTTTTGGGGGAGAGAAATGTTAAAATGGGCAAAGAGGGGATTACGCAATCCCTCAGATTATGGGGAACTGATTTGGCTTTTGGTTACAGATAGGTAGCCGTGTTGGTCTGCCATAGTCAAAACAAAACAAATTCCTTCCATTAGCACCTTAAAGACCAACTAAGTCAGTTCTTGGTATGAGCTTTCGTGTGCATGCACACGTGTATCTGAAGAAGTGTACATGCACACAAAAGCTCATACCAAGAACTGACTTAGTTGGTCTTTAAGGTGCTACTGGAAGGAATTTGTTTTGTTTTGATTTGGCTTTTGTCGTAGTTACCAAATACAATTTGGGAAGTACCAAAGTGCAGCGTGTTGACTTTTTATGGTATCTAAATATATCTCCCATTTTCTCCATGAATAATCAGGAAATATCTGATTGGGGAGAAAGTTCAACCAAGCACATTCACAACTCAGTCCTGAGTGTAGTTAGTGGTCTGAACGCTAAATCCTAGTTCACTGCATTCTTAAGCAGTTTTTTTAAAAAAGGAACGAGTCCCAGTGAACAGTGAATCCTATGGCACTCAGAAGTAAGTCAATAGGAGTTCAATTGAGCTTACACCCAGATAAATGGATTAATGGGGCTTAACACTGAAAGCCTTACAGTACTTGGAAATGATTTGTTGGAACATTTCCAAATGTTTTGGGACGTAATATTAAGACATAACAATGTAACATTGTTTGAAGCCCTCCCAAAGAAACTACTGGCTTGAATGAGATTTGTCTTTGTTCTGCCTTAGTTGCTGTTGGGGATAGAAAGACACTTAAGACTTGTGAGGTAGTGCCCATCAGTTCATCTGGGCTGAGCTACCTGAGATTTTCCTTAACTCATTGTGTCTTGTTTCAACCTTCCCATCTCTGGCTTAGGTTGCCTCATCTTCCCCAAGTATTTTGCAAGGGAGCGTTTGGGTGTGGTAGACTTTTTCCATGGGGATTGTTGCTAGTAAAATCAGGAAGGTGGGAGGAGAAGGTGAGGCAAAGTGGTGCAGGCACCTACACTCTTCCCAAGCAGGCTGCTTGACTTGGCTCTTCACCCCTCACCCAAATGTTCCCACCACCTGCCCTCCCCACAATTGTAATATTATTTTTTTGGTATTGTATTGTAAACTGCCCTGTGATCTTCAGATGAAGGGCGGTATAGAAATTTGATTTAACAACAATAATAATCTGTACTCACATTTGTTGATTGGTTTTCTCACATAAATTTAGCTTTGGAGTCTCTGCTCTGAAGCAGCAAACAGTCTGATATTGAGTGCTGACTCAGAGCTCTGACCTTAGTAGGTGGGTTTATTTTCATCCTAAACCTGTAATGCTAACAAATAGCCTTTTTTACTATTATTTGGAAGATGAAGTAAGAACTTTGGCATTAGGATTCCAGCCTCAGTGAACCAAAGCAACCTAATGCTGGAGAGAGAGGAGGGGTTAGGACAGGTATAGGTAGCCAACAGTCCCTCAGAAGTTGTTGAGCTACAACTCTCATCATCCTTACCTACCGGCCATGCTATCTGAGGCTGGTGGAGTTGGAAGCCTTAACATCTGGAGGACCAATTATTCTCCATGCCTAGGTCAGGAGAGGAGCACTACAGTGGTACCTCGGGTTACGAACTTAATTCGTTCTGGAGGTCTGTTCTTAACCCGAAACCGCTCTTAACCTGAGGCGTGCTTTCGCTAATGGGACCTTCTGCTGCTGCCGCCGCACACATGGGTGTGCAATTTCCGTTCTCATTCTGGGGCAAAGTTCTCAACCCGAGGTACTACTTCCAGATTAGCGGAGTTTGTAACCTGAAGTGTTTGTAACCCAAAGCATTTGTAACCGGAGGTACCACTGTACTAGCTTTCTTGACTGCAGCAGAAGACTAGCATTCACCTGAATGAGTGAGTGGCTACCTCTGGTGTTCCTTCCACCAGCAATAGAACCAAGAGGATTCTGTGGAGGTGAGGTAGAATGTGAAAGTGCTTGGATCTCCTGCATCCTAGGCTGGTTTCTCTCCTGAAGAGCAGCCCAACATAGGTCCTTCTGTGTCATCCTGGTAGTGCTGCAACAAAGGAACCCCCTAAGCCACCTTCTGCCCTGGCTGGTGATGGTTCTGCTGTTCCAGTTAGCCCCAGGTGCCAGTGAGGAATCAAAGGAGACCAAGCCCCACCTCATTCCACTGAGTGTTCTTCAATTCACTCTCTGGTAGGTGGCGCTATTACCTTATTTAGCTGCCTGCCCTTCAGTACCGCTTTGCCTTATTTAGCTGTGTCAAGTAACACCTCTTGCTGCTTCCCTGGCTGTATTCCCTTACCAGGAGGCTATGTCATTATTGCAGTCATCAATCGGAGACTGTGTGAACCTAGGGAACAGTAGCAACCGCCACCCTCTGGCTGGCTGCTGTTGGAATCGGAAACTTCCAAAGATTGCAGCAGCTGTTCTGAAAGCTGTAATGGCCCTAACTGAGCCCCCTCCCACTTTCCAAGTGTGAACTCTAGAACTGTCCTGTCAAACTATACCTTTTGGCCTCTTCCCCATCTCTCCTAAACTGGATACAGCTAGTAGGAGCAATGAGATCTTGTTTTTGCAGTCTCAGGTGCAACTATGGTTGAGAAGTGGTGCATTGCCTCTGATACTTGTGTTAGAAATAGTAACAGCGCTGCTGACTATGCTTTATTTTACAAATGGTTCTTTGCAAAAACACCCGCCCACATTCTGTGTACAATCTGAGCAGTGGTGTGCTCTGAAAACTTTTGAATAAACATTTTCTGCTTCTGTAACCAATTGGGATCTGATCTAGTATGTATGGCTCACTTTGGTAACCAAACCCTAAAAATTAACATAAAAGCACTGCATGAGTGCTTCCAAATAAATTGCTCAATAGCTGGAAGGAAATGATTTATTTATTTTTATTTAAATTTAATTTCCTGATCAAAATGTACATAATAAAGTATTAATCTGTGCTCAAAGCTTTAGCTGTAAATTATTTTTACTTGATATTTGCCTTAAGATATGTACATAACACATTAACATAAGCTTATGTACCAGTCCTTGCACACACAGCGAGCTGAATTTTATATATATTTGCGTGTAATCTCAAAAAAGTTAATTACAGCTTAAAAACTGCCCAGTTTATATATTGGCTCATTTACATTTGAAACATATAGAAGTCTGGTTTGCATTTTATTTATTCAGGCAAACATCAAACAAGCTATGGTTCTTGGCTTGTTTCTGACTTGGGTGTGCATTGTTTGTTTGAAAGGAACAAGTCATGCACTGAGTTCTCACAACACAACAAGCCATACTCTGATATGTTTGTGTGTGCCACCTGCATAGGGGATGGGTGAAAAGCCTTATTCACATTTAAACTAAGATTTAACATGGCATTTGAGCCAGGTCACTATCTTTAAATACATCTTGGACAACAAATCTCAGTAAAAAACTTGGACAACAAATCTCAGTAAAAAATTTTTTTACCACAGTATCAAAATAAACACTAAGTGTTGCCAAACACATAAATTAGCAAAATGTACACATTTAATTTATGCTACAGTTCCTCATTTACATGCATGTTTTACAAGTGGAAAATGTTCTGTTCTGTGCCTCTGCATCTAAGGTATGGTGGTAACATCCATGGGCATTCTAAAGAAAGCTACCTAATGCTGGAGAATTATTGGCTAATTCACTGCAGGCTTTCAGCTTTTTGGCCAACCAGGCAGGGGAGTATACACTCCTAATGCCACCATTGACATGGCTCACTCTGTTTCTTCCTCCCTGGAATAGTAAACAAATAAGCTGTATAACAGTTGGCCAAGAAGCATGTGCAGTTCTAGCATCCTGTGGGTTTTCTCAACTGCCTGGTGATGCTACCCACCCTTTAGTTCTGACACCTCACTGATCTCTTGAGTCCTTTTGCAGGCAGAGCTGCAGGCAACATGACCACCAGTCAGAAGCATCGGGACTTCGTGGCTGAGCCCATGGGGGACAAGTCTGTTGGTACTTTAGCTGGCATTGGAGATGTACTTGGCAGGAAGCTGGAAGACAAAGGCTTTGACAAGGTATCTTCTGGGCCATTGGGTCTGAAAGCAAAATAAGTTTATGGTGTAGGAAATGAACTTGGGCAGAGTGATGCTTTCTAGCCTCCAGACAAGCCTCTGCAGTGGGGGGGTTCACTTCAGAGGTACTAGGAGTACCCGCAGGACTACAAGATCAGGAGAGACACGCTCCATTTTGATGACTGCTTCAGGGCCTATGCAATGCAGCAGTCATTTTGAATCTCAGTAGGCCTGCGTCCAATTAGTCTTTGTGGTAGAGTGAGTAATAATAATAATATTATTATTATTTATTATTTGTACCCCGCCCATCTGGCTGGGTTTCCCCAGCCACTCTGGGCGGCTTCCACAAAAACCAAAAATACACTAATATGTCATACGTTAAAAACTTCCCTGAACAGGGCTGCCTTAAGATGTCTTCTGAATGTCAGGTAGTTGTTTATCTATGAGGACTTGAACCCAAGTCTCGAGTCCAAAACTCAAACTGCTGCACTGAAAGGATAACTTCTGTGTTCCCAGATTTTCTGTGCTTCTAGAACAGCGTTTCACAACCCTGAGCCCTCAAGATAGTTTGGGTTACAACTCCCATCAAACTGAGGCAGCTGTAGTCCAAAACCTCTGGAGGGCACCTGGTCGCGGAAGGGTATTCTGGAATTTTCATTCCCAAAGGGGTCTGATATAGGTAGCCTCTCTCTTTTTTTTTACCGAAGTTGCTAATCCTCTGTGTGCTTCCCCCCCCCCACGCTTTCTTGAACACAGGCATACGTGGTTCTGGGACAGTTCTTAGTGCTGAAGAAGGACGAGGACCTCTTCCGCGAGTGGTTGAAGGACACGTGCGGTGCCAATGCCAAGCAATCCAGAGACTGTTATGGCTGCCTGAAGGAATGGTGTGATGCTTTCTTGTGAATGATGTTGGCCAAAGCCTGGTGGATGCTGTTAGGGCTTTTGTAGTTGAATAGAGATTGTTCCTCCCCGTCTCTCTCAGCACCCACTTCTTATAAACCTTCCAGCATCTACATGGGCTGCTGGGGGCTATTGCTCCCAACACTGGGGTGGGGTGGGGGGGGAGCCATGACTGCCTTTTAATGTAACTGAATCTTTTTTCCTCCAGGGAGAGGGTTGAGAAACATCAAATGTTCTAATTCGATGCTCCATGTAGGTCGTTTTTTACGTGGCTTTAATTGCAAGCCCCCTCACTGTTAGGCCACCCAACTCCAGAACCAGACCTGCCTGCTAACAATAATGGAAGTTCCCCTACTCCCTTTGTTTGAGCTCAAGTTAGACTGAGATTTACCTGTCAATTCTGAAGAAAAAAGATGTTATTAGGCCTATTATTTTTGTGATTTCTCTCCAGTGTTTGATCCCTGCTATAATTTTTATGCTACTCGGTTTATTGGCAAGAACCAAAAATCATTGCAAAGTTTTTAAATCAATAAAAATCAGCTGTGTTAACTATTCAGTGTTGCTTGAAAATTAATTGGGGTGAGCTGTTTCGGGGAAAGGGGTGTGGGAATCCAATTTGTGTCTTGATCCCACAAGGAAGTGTATGAAGAGTTTAGTATCTACCTGAGGTTGCTGAAGTGATGGCGAAAGTCAGGAGTTGTGATTCTCAGCCTCATGATGGGGCACAGTTCTTTCCCCAAACTCATCCAGGTAGGAAGAGAGCAATCCAGCACTGCTACTGACTCCAACCACTCTTGGCACGTAGCCCCTTCCAACAGAATGTGACCTTTACAGTTGCCTGTTTTAAATGTATGCCGAAGGAGGCTGAGCATTCTGGCCTAGTTCTTAGGATAGAAATTATCCCAAATAGTTGGGCTAGAACAATGCTCTGCTGCCTTCCCTGGGCGTCATTCTAAAACGGGCAAAATCTAGATGGCTGTCAAAGTTAGGAATGGTAAGGAATAATCTTGCCCTGGCATAGAAATTGAAATTTACACAAAAATATTTGTGCCTTACAATAAATGTTACTTGGCCTCTCCCTTGAGGTTGGAACAGGGAGCCTATTTTCTGTGAGAGCTACAGCACAGTGAGGTAATCTGCCAGGGAGGTACCTGCTAGCAGTGGGCAGAGTTTGCAGCATTTCAGGACTGCATAACTGCTACCCCATCTCCACCCATTTTGGCTCCCTCTATGTTTCTGTCTTGTTGCCAGAAGGCTCCCATCACTGCCCAAACCAGCTCTTCCTGCCTTTGTTCCTCACCTTAGGGGTGTGGAAATGTACTCTCCCTTGGCTATCTTGTGGGCAGATACCAGCAGGAGCCAGGTGAGTCTTTGCTGCCCAAAGTCATGCAGTACATTTTAAATTACATGCTATTTCATCTCGTGTTCATATACTGTCCTACTGGTTCATGGCTTTAAAAGAGGATCAGACATACATGGTGGAGAGGGCTATCAATGGCTACTAGCCATGATAGCTATGCTCTGCCTTCACACTTGCAGACAGCAATTGCTGGAAGCCATAGGAGGGGAGAAGGCTTTGTGCTCAGATCCTGCTTGCTGGCTTCCCACAGGCATCTGGTCTGCCACTGTGAGTATAGGATGCTGGACTAGAAGAATCAGAGAGTTGAAAGGGACCCTGAGGATCATCTAAGTCCTGCAATGCAGGAATATGCATCTGTCCCTTATGGGGATCAGACTTGCAATCTTGGCGTTATCACCACACTCTAACCATCTGCTGGTTGCTGGCCTGATCCATCAGGGCTAAACATAGGTTCTTACGTGCTTTACCCCTGCATGTAGGGATTGTGGCAAGTTCAGAGAACAATATGCAAACATGGGCAGATGAATTTCATGTTGCAATCCCATGTGTGTTTTGGGACAGATAACAAGTGTCCATAGCTTGGATCTGTGGCACACGGGAAAATCTGATCTCGCCATTGTACAACAGGAAGATGTAGCTACACCCTGGCACCATTAGTATGTATACAAACACATGCCACGTTTCAGGTTGCTTGGCAGCCAGGCGTTTTAACTTATTGTTACCTTGTTTTCCTCCAGCTGCTGGCATCTAGTGTTCTGCTGCTTCTAAAGCTGTGCACACTTGATTCTCCCCTGTTTTATGGTCACAATAACCCTGTCCGGTAGAATTAGGCTGACTGCCCCTCAAGACCACCCAGTGAACTTCATGGCCAAGTGGGAATTTGAATCCAGATCCTAGCCCTCGAACCTCTGCCTCACACGGGCTCATGCATTGGCCCTTGTGGCCTGCAAGATGCTCAGGGTGAGGGCGCTGCCTGTTCTCATCCCTGTGCCTCTCCTCACCCCACTGGGGGTACTCTCCAGGTGTGCAGGAAGGGAAGGGTCCCCGTGTGACGTCACATGAGGGGGCTGCGGGAGTGAGACCCCGCCCCTTTCTCATGGAGGGAAGCCGGGATTGCCTCTTGTTTTTCGAGGGAGAGGACCAAAGCCAAGGGCAGCGAGGGCGTTCAGATGACGCCGGGTGGGCGGGGCATGGCGGAGACACGCCCTCCAGCCTCGTCGGCCAAGTGGACGCCACCCAATGCCCAGCCGTCTGCCTCAGGCCCCTCCCACTCTGCCTCAGGCCCCGCCCTTTCTCTCTCCCTTCACCCGGCCGCCGGCCCGACTCCCTTCAGTCAGAGCAAGGATGGCGCAGGCGTCGGCTGTTCCGTTTGTGCTGCTGCTGCTGCTGGGTGCCTCCGCGGCGATGCCGGGGGGAGCCCGGGAGGTGGACGTGCGGAGCGGCCAGGCCCGTGAGGCGGCTCGCTTCGCCTTGGCCGAGACTTTCCAGAGCGACAAGGCGGGCTCCGGAGGTGGCGGTCGCCTTTGGACGCTGCGCTCAGCCCAGACGCAGGTGAGATGCAGAAAGGCTGGGCGCAGGTGCGGGGGGACGACCTTGGGGCTGGAAGAAATGAGGGGGAATCATGACTTGGGGGGCACGGGTGCTAGGAGGGAGGAACCTTGGGGCTGGAAGAATTGGATGGGGCTCAGCACTTTGGAGGAGCATGAAGTATTTGGGGGCTGAAGCACGTCGGGGGACTTTGGGGCTGGAAGAAGTGGGGGCTATGACTTAGGATGGGGGAGGATAAAGTATTCCTCGTAATCCAAAGCATCTGGGGGTCAAAGACGCTATGAGGACCTCTTGCCCCGAGTAGCCTCCATCCAAGTCCATTCATTGCACTTAAGTCCGTCCCCCTTTCCCCAATGAGTTCAAAATGGTGACCTACATGGTTTTTCTGCATCTCATTTAATCCCCATAATAACCCTGTGAGGCAGGGTAGGCTGAGAGACAGTGACAGAGCTTAACTGTTACACCACCACTGGCTCTCATGCCAGCTATTTTTGCCAATCTACCCCAGTATTGTGTGCTCTGGCTGGCAGCACTTCTCCAGGGGCTTGGCTATGGGGTCTCCCCCCCCCTCCCAACACCTCCTTGATCCTCTGAATTGGGGATTTAACCCTGGACCTTCTGCATGCAAAGTGTGTGCTCTTTGTTTTGCCAAGAGACCCAGAAACCCCACCCCTTCCAGTCAAATTAATTTAATTTAGCGAACTAGTTAAGGCATTTGTACCTTGCCCCTCAGCCAAAAAGAATTCCAGAGCAGCTTACGTTCATTCAGTTAGAACAAGACTGACCCTGCCTTCTGGATTACAGTCTAAATGACAGGTTGTCAGTGCTTTTTTTCTGGGAGTACTCAAGTGTAGGCAGTACCAGAACCTTTAATTTTCAAATGTTAAAAGTGTGGCACTTACTGTAACAACGTCATGATGAGTACCGGCACCATTTTCCCTAAAAAAATAAAGCACTGCACGTTGTCCAAGGAAAAGAATGTCCTTCACACAGTGCATAGTTAAAATATGGAACTCGCTCCCACAGGAGGTGGTGTTGGACACCAACTTGGAACGCTTTAAAAGAAGATTGGACAAATTTATGAAGAAGGGGTCTGTCAGTGGCTACTAGCCACAATGGCTATGCTCTGCCTCCACAGCTTCTGAATACCAGTTGCTGGAAACCACAGGAAGGGAGAGTGTTCTTGTGCTTGCTGGTTTCCCTTGGGCATCTGGTTGACCCCTGTGAGAACAGGATGCTGCACTTGACGGGCCCCCTTTGTTCTTGTGAAAAAGGGACTGGAAGGGATGGGAAGTAAACTGAGACATCAGTTTTTAAAATTAAGTAAGAAGTTCCTGTAATGACCAGCTGTCATTACAGTTCAGGGCAAGAGGCTGAAGCAGCCTGCTACCAGGTGACATTTGAGGGAGGGGAGGCCTGATGGCATCTGTAGAGAGTATTTTCTCTATCAGCCCCCGCCCCGAGCTCCACAGGCATCCGAAATGGCAAACGCAGGACTTAGGAAGTACAGAGGGCCGGGGAGTCTGCCGCTGAGGATATTATTTTTCTTCTTCTCGCTCCCTTTGGGATCCTTATTGCTGTCCTAGGTGTCTTCTTGTTGACAATTAGAAGCACAATCCACTTAACTCTTAAAATAGTTACGAGTGGCTTCCATCAAGCTAGACTGCTTTAACTGGTATACTGGCAGAGGGCGAGGGAATCTGCCTCCATCTGATTAGCTGGAGTCCTGGATAATTGACCTGCAAGTAACAAACCTCTGGGCCGAGGCTGTCACTCCATGCTGGAGAACTAGGTCAGTGACTAAGAGTAAGGCCAGTGGAATGCCCTTACAGCTGACAGTCAGCAAGAGAAACTCAGCCCCATGCATTCCTGCTCCTCCCTCAGAACCAGGTTGCATCTTTGATGGAATCTAAATATCAGAAACAAAAGAGTGTGTGTGTGTTTTATCAGTATATGAAATGGTCTGCAGGCCTAACCATAATTCCCATGAGGAGGCAGCCTGCTCTGTTTAATTCTTCCCTGTACAACTGTGGTGCTGACTCTCACAGAAGTGTTTTGGCCACAGTTGGCCTCGAGCCTCCAGTATTGTGCCTGGTTAGTTCTCCAAGTGTGTCTGTGAGGCTTTATTTCCTTCCTGGCTTTCATGAGAGCCTTTTGCTCAGTGTTTGGGATTGTGAGACAGAATCACATAAGAAGAGCCCTTCTGGATCAGGCCAATGGCTTATCAAGTCCAGCATCCTGTTCTCACAGTAGCCAACCACTCTCTCATCTCCTGTGGATTCCAGCAACTGGTATTCAGACGCATACTGCCCCTGACCTCCATGGAAGCAGAGCATAGTGATTGTGACTAGTAGCCTTTGATAGGCTTCTCTTCCATGAATTTGTCTAATCATCTTTTACAGCCTCCTATAAAAGTGTTTAACTATGTACTCTTTGAAAGACTCCTTCCTGTTATCTGTTCTGAAGCTTCCACATTCAGTTTGATTGGATGCCCATGACTTCTAACGTGATGAGAGAGGGAGAAAAACTTTCCTCTGTCTACTTTCTCCATGCCATGCATAATTTCATGGACTTCTGTCACGTCTCGTCCTTTCTCTATGCTAAAAAGTCCCCAAACGCTGCAACCTTTGTTCATGGGGGAGTCATTCCATACCTTTGATCATTTCAGTTGCCCTTTTCTGAACCTTTTCCAACTTTACAGTATCCTTTTTGAGGTGAGGTGACCACAGACTTGGCCAGCCAGCAAGAGACAGAATAGTCGGGTCCCTTTCTCTGTCTGTCAGGAATTGTGGAATGCTGAAATGTTTCCCAGTGTCAGCGGTGTGCCAGGCAGTGACTGTGTATCGTTTTAATTTCATGAAGTTCCTGTTCTATGCATGTATGGATTGAACTTGCAGTGTGAGCTTGTGAACTTCAAGTTTAAAGCCGGGCGGTGAACTTTTGAGTCCAGCCATAGTCATCTGCTGCCTCCTCCTTCCAAACAAATAAACAACCAGAAAACCATTGAGGCCACTCTAGGTCTTTTCCAGTTTCTTCCGAACTGGTTTTGGTGGTTGCAGGCAGTGAACATCACTGGGCAATTTCCCAACTTTTCCCACTTGCCTGAGCGCTGTTCTTTCCTCATCTCCAGGTGGTGAATGGAATCAAGTACTACCTGGATGTGACTCTGCTGCAGAGCAGTCAGTGCAGTGGGAAGCAGGCTGTGGGGCAAGATGCTCCTAGTTGCCTCACTCCAGAAGAGCCGGAGCAAATGGTAAGAATCAGCATTGTACTTTTGCTTTCTGGTTAAAAGGGGCAGGGGGAATGTAGCTAGTACCTTCAGTGTGCTGGAAACCTGGAGTCTGGTTCCCAAGGTATCCTAGTTTTGCATGGCTCTATTGATTTCTCTTCTGAGTTTAAAAAAGAATCTGGTACATCATGCAAAACACACAGGGCTGCAACAGTTAGCACAGGCACTGGCACATAATACCTGTTCCGCATTTGTAGGAAATCAGTCTTTTAGTGTGGCAGCACCTGCACTTTGGAACTCCCTGCCAATTGATAATCAGGCTGGTGCCTTCACCAAACTCCCTTCAGTGCCTGGCTTTGTTTAGACAAGCGTATACAGATACCTGAACATTGATGTCTGTTTTAATCTGTTTTTTTTTATCCTGATTTTAATTTTTTGAATGTTTTTACTGGTAGTTTTTAGTGTATTCTTGTTTTCATTTACCACTTTGAGATTTTTTTACAATCAGTATAATTTATTTGTATACCTTCCTTCACCCAAAGATCACAGGGCGGTTCGCAACATAAAAATACAAAATGAAAACACAAAATACATAATAAAGCAAAAACAAACCAAACCAAAACAAAACAAAACAATAACCTCCCCTCCCACAGAAACATTTGAAAGGGTGGTAAAATGCCCCCAGTTGGGTATATCAGCTCTTGTCTCTATTCCAACAGTGCTACAAGTCCCTGAGTACGACCTCTGTGTGCATTAGGAAACAGGATGGGCTGAGACTGAGGGGCACCTGAGGCTGGGACTCTGCAGAATCTTTCCCTGGCACCTCAGTTTCCCTGGAAGTGTGGATATGCAGATGGCAGTGAAGTGGGATTTCTAACTATCCCATCTCCAAACAGACACCTCTTTGCTTGAAGAGCAGCAGACCTCCCACTGGGACCTGTGGCTGGTGCAAAGTAGTTTGTGCAAATATGGTCTCCTCCTTCCAACGGGCTGGAGAAATGAGGGCAAGTTCGATGTCCAGGAGACGAATGGGGAAGTAGCAGGTCATTGCCCAGAAGCTTGGGAAGGTTACAGATTTGCTTTGGCCTGCATAAAGCAGCGTGTTAACAACAGTAAACATTGGTACTGTTGACTCAGACTTCTCATTATCAAGGCTACAATCTCCATAAGCACATGCCAAATTCAGTTTGTCCCCCTGGGCCTCACATGTTTCTCTTGTGATCTGGCATCACTGAATCTCTTTGCATAAACTTCCCCTCAAAGAAGGGCAGTTTGGTTTGGCTGCCCAGCCTGTCAGCTGACAGTGCCTCATGTAGCTCCAGGGGTTGGGTGCCAAAGAGGAAGATAGAGAGCTTTGACATGTATACGACTGGCACAGTTGCTGTATCCAAAAGTTTATCCTAGCCTTACCTGAAGATTGAACCTGGGACATTCTGTATGCAAGGCAGATTCTCTACCTCTGAGCTACGTAAGATGGGCTTGATCCAGCAGGCAGGCTCTTCTGAGATTCTTATGGTGTGCTTGATCCCCCAAGCTGAAGACTGATGTGGTTGCAACCCAGGCGCAACTAGCCTTCAGTGCAAGATATCTGACAAGTACACACACTGACCCTCTTGCTAGGACTTATTTTCATGAGATCAGCCTCAATTAAGATGCAAACGGTCCTCCCAGTGAAGTGGCTGGTAGGGACAAAGCATCTCTGGTGCATGGTACAAGATGAACGCCCCAAGGCACCTTACTGTTTGGAGTCATAGATCATTAGGTCATAGAATCATGGGAAGGGGACCCTGTGGATCATCTAGTCCAACCCCCTGCAATGCCAGGAATATGCAGCTGTCCCTTATGGGGATCGAACCTGCAACCTTTTGGGAGGAGAGCAGCCCTTTCCTGCCAGAGGTCCTGACTTCCTTTTGCCTCCTCAGATAGCCCAAGTAGACCCCATTTCCTCTCCTAGAGTTGATGGCAAGGCAATATTTCTGATTTCCAGCCTTGCATCCATCCGCCGCATGCATCTTAACTGAGTGACTTGTCCTGACTTTCTGTGCCTTGCTTGCCCTCCTAACCTTTTCTGTTCTTCCCTTCCAGTCATGTCACTTTGAGGTCTGGAGCCAGCCCTGGGCAAACAGGAAGAGGCTGGTGAAGCAAGAGTGTCGCCTGGCTGGTAAGTCAGGTCTGGGTAGTCTGTCTGAAGCGTTAAAAGCAGAAAATACAGTCAATAAGGCAGGGCCCCAAACCTTTGCATACTGTTGACATAAACAGTAGCTCCCTGAGCCAAGCTTTTCCTTCAAGGATATTGATTGTAAAAACCAGCAGCAACCAGAACGGGTAAGATAGCTCTTGTACCGGCCTATCTACTTCCACAGAATTCTCCTTCAGGTGGCAAATAGCCTCCACACTGTAATGCTCCATCCAGGTTGGAATCCTATCAGTGCAACTGAGCAAATGCAAGTAGCTTCAGAGCCATTTAGAATTCCTTCGTCTGGGGCTGCCAACCATTCTTTGGTCCGTGGGGATTTATGACTGTGTGCTGTGGGCGCCACCGAGCCTGATTGCTTCTCTCTGCGTCCTCTGGATCAACTTTCCTGTCAGAGTTCACACATACGCACTCTTTGCCTTTCCAAGGGATCTGGATAAAAGTCGACCCAATAATATTAATCTGAGGCTTAAAAAGCACATAGTTGGAAGAGGAAATGGGAAAGAGCGCCACTTTTCCAACTTTCTCCTCCTGTTCAAGGAGCCCCCCCCCCTCATTTACACGGGCTTTACGTTCTGAGGTACTGTGTGCGTCAGTGAAATTGTGTATAATTGAAACCCATTGAAAAAGCCTGCAAGCACCCTGCTCTGCCCTTTTAGTGACATTTCAGTGATGTCTTTATGATGTTTATGGGTCACTTCTGGGCTTGGCGCAATGCACATATACACGGTTGCACACATATGGAACGTGCCTAAACAGGGGGTGGGGGTGCTGCCTGTATGTACCTTTAAAGGGAGAAAAAACTGGCCACCCTCACGGCCTCATGACCAGTGGGTAGTGCAGGGAGGGGCTTTGTGGGGGCCAGGAGAAGATTGCAAGGCACTATGATGTTGATACCTGGACTTACATCATTTGCGAGATGGGTGTCCGTGTGTGTAATTGATACATGGCCTCACCTTTTCTCCCCAGGCACCATGAATCATTCAGGGGCATGAATCATTAAGGTGTAGGCTGCTGGGTAAAATATTTCCTTCTGCATATCTGGTTAAGCACATTTCTGCGAGGAGGTGTAATGGGAAGGATTGGGGGTTTAGCTGATAGCCATTTAGAATGTAGGTGACTTTTGGAATACAGTGGTACTTCTGGATACGAACAGGATCCGTTCCAGAGCCCCGTTTGCATCCAAAAGCAAACGTATCTAGCGACTGCATGTCTGCGCACGTGTGCGTTGCTTTTTGACGCTTCTGCGCATGCGCATGACATCATTTTGAGCGGCGAAACCCGGAAGTAACACGCTCTGTTACTGCCAGGTTGCCGTGGAGCACAACTCGAACGCGCTCAACCTGAAGCGCATTCAACCCGAGGTATGACTGTATCCACGTAGTCTGGTGATGGAGTGTGGGATAGTAAATAAATAAACACTCACCCACCCCTTGTTCTTGCAGAGCCATCGGAGGTAGTCCACGCAGCAAAACTGGGGGAGTGGGAAGTGTTCCGTCCGAAGGCACCTGCCAAGGAAGTCGAGGAGTTAACCCAGGAAGAGAGGTTTCTGCAGGTGAGTGTCATTCATCTGCTTTTTGGAGCTGGGGTGTGAACTCTCTTAGCAGGGCAAAGCAGGGCTGTGTTCCTGCTGACTGAGTTGTCTCTTTCTCTTCTTTCCCTTTATACCAAAAGCATGTACATGTACCTTGGATCCCAAATGCCTTGGTACTCTGACATTTTGGCTCCCAAATGCCGCAAACCTGGAAGTGAGTTGTTCCGGTTTGCGAACTTTCTTTGGAACCCGAATGTCCAACATGACTTCCGATTGGCTGCAGGAGCTTCCTGCAGCCAACCAGAAGCTGTGCTTTGGTTTCTGAACATTTTGATAGCCGGACGGACTTCCGGAACGGATTCCGTTCGACTTCCGAGGTATGACTGTATACATTTGAGACAGGCACAATCTTCCAATTTTGGTCAAAAGTGCACAGCATTCCTGTTTGCATGTTCCTGATTCTAACATTAGGGAAACTGGATGGCTGATTCGTCTTGGGTACTTTGATATCATCTGTCTAAGATAACCTTGCTTCTGATATAGCAATTTTAAAAAAGTAATTGGCTAGGGTAATGAAAGTTCAAAGGTCAAAGAAAGATGGGCAGGTTTTTGGCAGGCTGGCATTTATTCACTGATTTCATAAAATGCCAGGAATCTGGTAGATCAATTCCAACTATATATAAAACAGTTTGGTCTTTTAAAGAGAAAGACAGGATTCATTGTAGAAGGGTTAGATTAATTAAGAAAAATGAAACGTGCATCTAATTAATGGAGTCCTTTGTTTAGATTATAGGTTATAAGAGACAATGAATGCTGTAAAGGAAAATAATAATACTATTGAAGATCAAATATTATGTTTAATAGGTTCTTAACACTACTTGTAAAATATATTGTGTTAAAGAAATGTAATATTATGCTGGAAATACTGTTCATAGGAGGGGAGAGGGCTAATTTATATTTATGCCTTAATCAACATTATTTCTGCAATACAGTTTGGAAAATAAAATAAAATTGCACTCTGCAGTTGAAGGCAGCAGCTCTGTTTCTGCGATTCAGTTCCTTGTGTACCAGTTTCTCAGTTCTGGATTCTTCCATCCCCAGAATGCCTCCAACCACCTGGTGCCCCTCTTCAAGGAGTTCTTGACAACTTATGAGAAGAGCTACAAGGACAAGCAAGGTGAATGTTGAGTGAATGTTGAGCAAAGCAACAACATGCCTGGGCTGCCCTGCGTGGTGTAGTGGTTGGTCTAGGACCTAGCAGAGCCCAGAGTTTAGAATCCCCACTCAGCCATGAAGCTCGTGGGATAACCTTGGGCCAGGTGCAGTTTCTCAAGTCTGATGTACCTCGCAGAGTAATTGTGGGGATAAAATAAGGAGGGCTGGGGGAAGAAGAAGAAGAAGAAGAAGAAGAAGAAGAAGAAGAAGAAGAAGAAGAAGAAGAAGAAGAAGAGGAGGAGTAGTAGTTTGGATTTGATATCCTGCTTTATCACTACTGTGTACGCCACCTTGAGCTTCTTGGAAGCAAAGCGGGATATAAAATTCAAGAAATAAATATAAGCTGCAAAGGTCAGGCTAGCTTCTCAGCAGAGTTCCTCTGATGTTCAGATTTTGCAGCAGGCATGGCTGTCCTTGCTTGGGCTGTTGGGAGTTGGGAAGGCAGGCATTGGGAAGGCCACAGGCTCCCCGCCTCCCTTGTCTGTCTTCCAGCTTCTCCTGATCCAGTTTGGCATCCCTCCACTCCCTGGTGCACACCAGCCCCACATACACACTGCTGGCAGTAGCATTCTGCATGTTAAGCATCCTTAAAGAACTGTAGGCATAACTGCTGATGGATAAGAACCAATAAGAATCAATACTCATGCTCAGACCTTGTTTCCTTGGCCTCCTGCTCTTTTAGAGACCGAGAGGCGTTTCAGGATCTTTGCAGAGAATCTGGAGAAGGCCCGGCTAATTCAGGAACTGGATCAGGGCACGGCAGAATACGGTGTCACCAAATTCAGTGATCTGACAGGTAGGTGAGGACAGGGCAGGGACTCTACAGCTACCTTCCCCTCTGAATCACAGAGCTACAGCTGGTAGACCCGCCTTCGCCAACCAGGTGCCCTCCAGATGTTGCAGGACTAAAACGCCCATCAGGAGGGCACCAGGCAGAACAGGCAGCAGTAAACAAATGGTATTATCTACAAAACTGCTGCCACTTAGTCCTCACAGTGGCACCACAAACCCTCTCTGAAAAGGCTCCAGCTAACAGGTTAGAGTCTTGTCTTCTTTATCCTGCAATGTGGTAAGTGTTACATATCCCAGCTTCCTTGGAAAGTGCAGGTGTCTCAAACCAGATGTTTTAGTTTTACATTCAGTTACTCACATTAAGGAACTGGGATAATACATTATCCAGATGTGTATATTAAAAGGTTTCTTTTTTCAATGAAAGAGAGAGAGAGAGAGAATGAAACAAAGTGCATAAAAGTAGCATAAAATAAAGCAAAAATGGGTATCTAATGTTTTTAAAATTACAGCACAAGTTCCAAAGAGGAAAGATACAGATATGTATTTGTGGCAGATAGAACTCAAGAACTTCAATCAGCCAGGAAGGCTAGAGTGTCATATTTTATGAAATCTGGTGCTTTTGTCTTTTCATCACACAATGTATCTTTCTCCTTTGTTTCAGAGGAGGAGTTCCGCTCCACGTACTTGAACCCACTGCTTTCCCAGCTGCCTGGTCGGCCAATGAAACCAGCCACCATCCCTAAAGATCCACCCCCTGATGCATGGGACTGGCGGGACCACGGGGCTGTCACGGGTGTCAAGAACCAGGTAGGTTTTCCTATGCCCCACTATGGAAGCAGCTGCTTCCTCAAGGGGACCAGGTTGGGCTTAAAGTTTCCAAAGGGGATAAAAGTTCCACTGTTTCCCTGTGTGGGTTTGTTGCATGAGGTTGGTGAGGAGGTGGAAGAAGGCAGTGATCCACCCTAGGTTCTGGGCCTGAACTCTATTTTGTTTTGTTCTCTGTAGGAATTTATATCCCAGCTTTGTATCAAATTTTGATGCAAGGCAGCTTACAACATGTAAAAAACGTCCTCATAAAATGAAAAGTAACTAATTGAAAGCAGTAGTTAAAATACATCGAAACACATTTAGAACCAGCAGCTAAAGTAGTTTGCCCCGGCAACAGCATCTGCATTGTCTGCACCTTAGTTTTCAAAGACCTATCTGAATACAAAAGTCTTAAGTCTGCCAGCAGAAAGATAAACAAGAGGGAGCCAGTTTAACCTCTCCTGGGAGAGGATTCCACAATCTGGGAGCAGCCGCAGCAAAGGTTCTTTCTTGTGTCATCACCAACTGTGTTTTTGATGTTAATGGGTCCAAGAGAAGGTGCTCACCTGAGGATCTTGGCTCCCAGAAAGGTTTATATAGGGAGTTATGGTCTTTCAGGTAACCTGGTCCCAAGCCACATAAGGCTTTATAGGTCAGAACCAGCGCTTGGAATTGTGCCAGTGGACCAGCAGCCAGTGAAGTTGTTTAACAGATGTAAGATGCCTTCTTCCAGGCTTCTTCTGTATTTTCTCCTTTTTCATTTTATGACCAGTTTATAATATCTGGAATAACTCTTTCCCTTTATCAATGACTGCAGGGTTACTGTGGCTCCTGCTGGGCCTTCTCTGTGACAGGCAACGTGGAAGGGCAGTGGTTCCTCCGCAATGGCACTTTGGTCTCCCTTTCTGAGCAAGGTAGGGAGTTCTTTGAGGAGGCCTGGCCTCTCATGTTTGGATCTGGGAGCTTTCTGGGCAGCAGAGCTAAAAGAAAACAAAAAAACTGCCAGTGAAGTCATTGCTTGTGCCTTGTTTACATGGCCACGTTGACTCAAATGTTTTACAGGTAGAGGATGCTTGCATTCTCGAAGCAGATTTTTTTTTTTTTTGCTTTCATTACCTTGTTATAACCCATCCTGGGATCACATATGGCAAAGAGCGAGATGTAACTGCTTTGAGTTTTTCCTTCAATCAAGTGGCATATGAATTTTATGAAAGAAATGTCATAAAGAAATAAATTGGGAAGTTGGCTGACTTCAGGAGCAAGACTGGACATGTCTTTGGGTGTTCACCCTCCAGTTTCCAGCTGACCTGATTTCTGCTCCCTCCACAGAGCTGCTGGACTGTGACTCCGTAGACAAAGCCTGTGGAGGAGGACTTCCATCCACGGCCTACGAGGCCATCGAAGGGCTGGGTGAGTCAGCAAAATATTTTTGCTCCAGCGCGGCACTTGGTCTGCAGCTTGTTCCTCTGCATGTACCTTGACATCCAGAGATTAAGATGTTTTGAGTGTTCAGAGACTTGTTTTCACAGTCGTCTCTGAACTGGAGAAACTAGGTGCCTTGAGCACGTTGGTGCTGGAAATGCTGGTTTGTTCCCAAGGCTAAAAGGTAACTGAGTTTTGTCAGTTGCGTCTAGAGCACCATTCATGCCAGATCCTTCCCTTTTAGAAAAAATCCATTCCCCCTTTCTTGGGGCAAACCCTGAATTTTTCAAGAGTGCACATGCTGCCTTTACTGCAGTTCCCCAATGGCTGTGAAGCAACCACCACAGTGAGGCTGGAAGATGCTCTGTTTGTTCAGCCGTTTATTGACAATGCAAAGTCCCTCTTCAGAACTGCTGGATTCTGGCTTGTTGTTCCTTGCTGCTTTTATTGCTGGAAGCTGCCTCTAGAAGTATTATTAAGGTAAAGGGACCCCTGACAATTAGGTCCAGTTGTGACCGACTCTGGGGTTGCGGTGCTCATCTCGCTTTATTGGCCGAGGGAGCTGGTGTACAGCTTCCGGGTCATGTGGCCAGCATGACTAAGCCGCTTCTGACGAACCAGAGCAGCGCACGGAAACACCATTTACCTTCCCACCGGAGCGGTACCTATTTATCTACTTGCACTTTGGTGTGCTTTCAAACTGCAAAGTTGGCAGGAGCTGGGACCGAGCAATGGGAGCTCACCCCGTCGTGGGGATTCGAACCACCAACCTTCTGATCAGCAAGTCCTAGGCTCTGTGGTTTAACCCACAGCGCCACCTGCATCCCACAGAAGTATTATTAGGGCATAATAAATGTGGGTTTTTTTTAAAAAGCCACTCTTAGATCCTTATTCTGCACAGCAAGAGCCCCGCCTGTACACGGTTTTCTTTGCCAGGTCATCACCTTCCTTGGCCTTCCTGATTCTCCTTCTCTTCCCCAGGCGGCCTGGAGACAGAGCGCGATTACAGTTATGAGGGGGTCGAGCAGAAGTGCGGCTTCTCTAAGGATAAGGTGGCCGTCTACATCAATAGCTCCGTATCAATATCCCGGGATGAGACAGGTACGTGTCTGAGACCATGGCTTGGGGTGCCAGTTAGTGAATCAAATTGTGGGCCTCTTAATACCTAGAGAGATCTGGAACACTCCGCTGTGGAATGAGGAAGGCCACTTGCTACTGCCTAGAGCAAGGGTTGGGCAAACTTTTCCCAGTCCCAGGGCTGCCTTCCCTCTTGGCCAAACTTCCAGAGGCCACATGCCAGTGGTATGTGGGACCAGAGCAGGCACAGGCAAACTCGGCCCTTCAGATGTTTTGGGACTACAGCTCCCATCATCCCTAGCTAACAGGACCAGTGGTCAGGGATGATGGGAATTGTAGTCTCAAAACATTTGGACAGGGCAACAGATGTTACGGAAGTCAGCCATGTAAGAATTGGTGTAAACATCTATATCTGTTTATGAAAATATTTATATGCTGCAAATCATAACAAAATAAAAGCAGTGTACAATAATAACTATATAATATAAAAACACATTTAAGATCAGAGACCATCATCTAAGTGTTATGGAAAGATGGCTTCTTAATTGCTGGCATAAGCTTGACGACATAGAGAAGTTCTCAGCAGATATTTAAAAGTAGCTGGATGCTGAATCTCTGTTAGCAGAGTGTTCCACAGGACTAGGCCAATAAGACTAAAGACTCTATTTCACGCTGATGTCAAATGACCTTTGCCAACTCAAGGGATGACCAATGAGGTTCTTCCAGGTGATCTTGGTAACTGAGCCAGGATATAAAGGTTCAGGCCATCTCTAAGGTGCCTTGGATCTGAGCTGTTCAGGGCTCTGTAAAATCAGTACAAGGACCTGGCTTGGTAGTAGATGGGCAGCCAGTGCGGAGGTTATTTACTCCCTCTTCATCCATACAAGCAAGAGGTATTATCATGGTCCAATAACACATTCTGGCCAAGAAAAAGCACAGGCAGGGTCATAGAGACTTGTGGTCTATGGGATGGATTTAGAGGCCTGGATGACTGAGGCACCCCAGGCCCGCCCTAGATGTTCTCTGGACTTGATAGGTGCCCTTCTTGCTGCTTTTATGGCTAAGAAACATTCAAGACCACACACTTGATACTTAACAGTTTCTCTGCTGAGCCATCCTGCTACGATCTCTTGTCCTACCTGCTGCCACCATGCATGGGTGTAGGAAGTGCAACTGAGGCCAGGGAGAGAGGCAGCGTATCAGTATCTCAAATGCATGGCGATCCACATGTGTAAAATGCTTTCATTTTCTGGGGCAGGGCCTGCAGCGCAGCTCCCATAAGCTCCCTCTCCTTCTCTTATATCTCTCTGCATCATATAATGGCTTTGCTTATTAACCAGTCACCCTCTCCGTTTCAGAGATCGCTGCCTGGCTGGCTAAGAACGGCCCTATTTCCATTGCTCTGAACGCCTTTGCCATGCAGGTGAGGGAGCCCCTGGAGGGCCATGCTTCTTTTTCCATGCTGTAAGGAACAGAGGTTGCCCTTTTGGTCAAAAAACATCCCCCCCCCATCATTTGTTGAGCGGGTGGGGAGCAAAATGAAACCCTCCGAAAAAAATCACAGTGGAGGGACAGAAATTTCTATGCAGGTTTGAGCAGGGAGTTGCATTAACTTTATGATGTGGCCATAGGTTTTCCATTTTCCCTTGTTTTTTAAAACTTAAAACAGAAGAAAAGAAATCCTGGGATGCCGTTGGAGCTCTGCCACCTCCTGCCCTAGGACTCAGAGCCATCTCTGATTCAGGACAGGCAAAACAAAGCCCTTCTCCACACAGAAATAGAACTGTCGAATTTGCAAGTGCTAAATGCAGCAATGGCCACTAATGTGACCGGCTTCCAAAACAGGTTAGACAAACTCAAGGAGAATAAGCCTGGCGACGGCTCTTAGCCATGATGGTTATTTTCTGCCTCCGCTGTCAGGAAGCAGCATGCACCTGAACACAAGCTGAATCACAGGTGGAGAAGAGAGTATTGCTGTTGTCCTTGCGAGCTTTCTGGTTGGTCAGACTGCTGGGCCTCTGGTCTGATCCAACAGCTAGCCCTGCTTGCATTTCTTTCACACGGCTTACTCTGCTTCCAAATTTGGATTGGCCTAGTTCAGTTTTTGTTGCTTGAGAGAGAGGGTTGCTTGATTGAGAGAGGGAGGGCTGAGTCATGCAGAATACGAGGGAACAGATCTGTTCAGAGGGGCAAGGACTCCTTGCAGCTAGGACACATTTGACTTTCTTAGTAGCTTCACGCATAGACCTTCAAGCCCTCCCAAATTGCCTGAAGGCCCAAACATTGCACAGGGTGCAACATGTATGTATTAAGTTGTTTGGAGTCCAGGATTGTCTCTGAGCCCTCTTCCCCTTCTTCCCCTGTCCAGTTCTACAGGAGGGGAGTTTCCCACCCCTTCTTCCTGCTCTGCAACCCGTGGATGATTGACCACGCAGTCCTCTTGGTGGGCTACGGCACACGTAAGTGGCTACTTTTACTTGTGGGGGGGGGGAATGCTCCCCAAACGTGAAGGTGGGGAGATTCACTCTGGAATCTCCATTCCTCCACCCTGCAGTTTAGCGTTCAGAAGCAGTCTTCATCTGTGTTCAATAAGCTTGCTTTACTTAGTTCTAATTTATTTGTGCGACCTATCTAAAACATTTTTTTGTGCCACCCTACCTCCTTTCTAAAATGCTCACACAAAGACTTTAGAAAAAAGGGATGAAACTTTAAATTACCCTAAAGGTCGCTCAGTTAAAACCTACTCGCGTCTGGGCAAAACATATTAGAGCAGTTTTACTAGCGCTGGCACCTGATGTTTGTCTGATCTAAGTCCCTAGTTCTCATGATTCCCAAAGTTTCGCATCAAACTCCCCAGTTGTAACAGGTGTGACTAATAGAGGCTGAAGGAGAACTACAAGTGGGGAGTTTCCTTGCTTGTGATGGATGTTCAGAGGTGGGCAGGGAGCGGTGGGTGGGTGGAGGAAGCAGGAAGGGTCGAGAATGATTTTCTTCCTGCTTGCAAAAAGCTGCTAGCTTCCATCCAAGGATGCTGCAGAGATCAGATCCGTCTTAAGCCACTTCAAGAGATTGATGGGTTGAGAGACCGGGGGGGGGGGTGGGACTCTCTTGAGGGATAGGTGGAGGATTTTATAAAATTTATATGCTGCTTTGGGGGGGGGGGGAGGGAAACAACTCAAAGCGGTTTACTGCTTGTTCTACCCCTGACAACTCTCTTTTGTTTCCACCTGTATGCACACACAGGGGGCCGTACTCCATTCTGGGCAATCAAGAACAGTTGGGGAGAGAATTGGGGAGAGAAGGTAAGCATTCTTCCAAACTCAGCTAGGCGACCTTTCCCCTGCTCTTGGCAATCTCTGTTCACATTGTAAGGAAGGGGCTGATACACTGAAAGCTCACGAGTCAGGCTTGGCTTTCTCCTCAGTGTAACTGCCTGCTGCCGACCCTCTGACCTAGTGTCTCTTTGCTTGACAATGCTTTTGAGGCAAGGAGGAGCCGGTGCCAGGTTATGGCTGACTTCTGCTTACGTTGTGCTGGCCAATGACATGCTCATGTGCAGGCAGAAGGCAGATATTTTTATATTTATTTCACAAAATGTAAGCCCCGTACGATCACATTTTATGCAAAGGTTCAAGTCCAAGGGTTTGGCTTATCCATGAAAATTGAAGTAAGGCAGATGGGGAGAGATAATCCCCAGAATCCCCAGCAAGCAAGGCAGAGAACTGAGAAGCTCTTTCTGCTCCAGCTTAAGCTCTCCATCTTGCTTGGGACTTGACTTGCACAAATTCAACCAGCTCGCCTTCAATCACGTAGGGTTGAAACTTAAATGAGTGTAAGATGTGATCATATTGTGGAACTGCTTGATTGTAAAAAATCTCAAAACAGTTTACAGAAAGGATATACAGTGGTACCTCGTGTTACATACTTGATCCTTTCCAGGGGTCCATTCGTAACAGGAAAACTCTCATAACTTGAGGCGCACTTTCTCTAATGGCAACTGCTGCCGCGCCGCGACTTCTGCTCGCATCCCAGGGCAAAGGTGGCAACAAGGGGCATCTACTTCCGGGTTAGTGGAACGCGTACCCCGCAGCATTCGTAAGGGGGATGGTACGTAACACGAGGTTCCACTGTAAAACCATCACTGAAAACTATCAAAACCAGCTTTTTAAAACTTTACTACAAACAATTAAAAACACATGTAAACATTCTACATATTTGACTAGGTTTCCGTAAACAAAAAAAGTTTTTCGCAGGCACCAAGAAGAGTACAGGGAAGGCGTCTGCCTGGTGTCAATGGGCAGGGAGTTCCAAAGTGTAGGAGCTGTCACAATAAAAGGTCTATTTCTTACAAATGTGCCACAGGCATTATGTGGCATCTATAACAATGCCAGTTTCACAGATATAAGTGGGCATATATATGGGGTGAGGTGATCTCGCAGGTAAACTGGTCCCAAGTTGCTAAGGGTTTGGTATGCTGATAGTAACACCTTGAACCTGGCCTGGGTAGCAAATGGGCAACTAGTGCAAATCTCTGACCAGAGGGGTTATATGCTGATGGGGTCCTGTCAGCAATTGTGCTGCAGCATTCTGCACTAACTGCAGCTTCCCGATCAAGTGCAAGAGTGTGTTGGGGTAATCCAATCTTGAAGTAACCAATACTGTGGCTAGGCTTTCCTGGTCAGGGAAGATCTGTGCTGCTTACTGACAATTGTCCTGTGTCTCTTTTCAGGGCTACTACTACCTGTACCGTGGCAGCCACGCCTGTGGCATGAACTCAATGTGCAGTTCTGCAGTGATAGAGTAAGCCTCTCGGGCCCATTGGCTGCCTCCGGTCCAAATCATCAACTTGCTGGCTTTCCACCCAGCACCAAGATGAAGATCGGAACACCTTCCCTGTACATTATTCTGACCCTGTTTACCCATTTCCCTTTCCAAATAGCCCTGGTTAGGTCTAGTGCATAACTGAGAAGATCTGGCCCCTGCTCCTGCCTGCTGCTATGAACGGTAGAGACTGAAGGTAGCATGTCCTAGGATAGGACCTTAACCTTGCTGAGATCCTTCAACCAGGCCAGGATTGGTGCTGGTGTGTGTTTAAAGGGTGCTCCCCTTTCCAGTAGGAGCAGATTCCTTCCCCCGACTCTCAGTGAAGGGGTACTTGGTGCCTGGGCAGATGCACAGAGGATGGCGAAGGGGACTTGCTCCTCTGAAATGGTTAGGTCATCAGCTGCTCCCCGCCTCTTTTACCTTGGTCAATCTTGAGCTGCTTTTTGGAAGGCAGACTGGGAATTGGGGCCAGGGAGGAAGGGGCAGCGCTCTAACTACCAGCTCCCATCCCAACTCCCTCTGCAAAAAGCAGGTCTCATTACTGTTTTTTAACCATAGGCCTCTTTAGTTTGGGCCACAGCTCAGTAGAAGAGCACCCACTCTGCACGCAGAAGGTCCCAAACAGTTACAGAATCTCATACAGTCCTGGAATTGTAGAGTTGGAATGGGGACCCAAAGAGTCATCTAGTCCAACCCTTCAATCCTCAGGAGGCAGGGCCAGGGAAGGCCCCCTTCAGGTTGAAGAGCTGCTGTGTTAGATGGACAGCAGTCAGTCTGACTTAGAATCATAGAGTTGGAAGAGACCACAAGGGCCATCGAGTCCAACCCCCTGCCAAGCAGGAAACACCATCAGAGCACTCCTGACATATGGTTGTCAAGCCTCTGCTTAAAGACCTCCAAAGAAGGAGACTCCACCACACTCCTTGGCAGCAAATTCCACTGTTGAACAGCTCTGACTTGGTCTAAGGCCAGCTTCCTGTTTCCACACAACTTGGGGAACCAGCTTGCATTTAAGACAAGATGTTCCAAGGAACTTCACAACTCACTCAAGCCCCCCTAAATAAGTGCAGGTGAATTTCCCCTTCCTTGTAGAGTTGAGGGGAGCACATTTAACACCCTTATTTCCCAGTTAGTCAGGGGCTTCTTTCTTTTGCACTCTCCAAGTCTTCCCACTCCCCGTAGGGATTGTAGCACTGATAAATGCCCCCCCAATGGGGTAGCCTTGTTTCCGTTAGCTCAAGTCTTCCTCTGCTTCTGGAAGACTTGACGTGGTGGAGTCACAGCCTTGCAGGACAGTCCTGCCTGTGGCTGGGCGGCTCCGCTAGCCTGTAGGAAAAGTAACCATTCCAGTATTGGTCAGCTTTTGCACTTAGATGCCATGAAATCTTTCTCCCTGCACCCACTACAAAAAAAGAGGTCAAACCCAGCCCACATTTTTTTTTAGATTTAGCTGCTCTGTATTAATGTTTGCTGCCAGAATGGAAATATTGGTGGAAGGTTTGAAGGCAATGCTGAGAGATGATCCCTAGCTTGGTCAGTCCTAAGCACCACCCAAACCTTCTCCTCCAGGGAATCCTACTTGAGCATTCCCCCCCCCCCCATTGCGCTCAGGGCTTTTGGGGAGTGGAAGGCATAACTAGCACTTGCAAAATGGCTGCTATAGAAAGTGTTTTTCCTTTGATTGCTGCTCTGAACACCCCACCCCCACCCTGAAAAAGCTGTTTCCCCTTCAGGGACTCTAATCTCAGCCAGAATGGCCTGAAAGTGGCTGCAAAAAAAGTGTTTCTGGAAGACGCAGCTGCTCATGTGGCTGTGCCTTCTGTTACTTTAAAGATGCAGCCTTTGGTGTTTCTGTAATTTCCACACTAATAAATACTGATGGACTCTGAACTAAAGTGTCTGTGTGTTTCAGGGGTGAGGGCAATGTGATGCCTGGAGTCTTGAGGGAGGGAGACTAGGTTTACCTCCTGCTAAGTACTCCTGAGTAGGTCTTGCCAGCATCCTTCCAAGGCAGATGAGAGACAAAGGGGGTGAGAAGTCATCAGAACAGGCTTATCTCAGAGGCAGTGCTTTTTTTTCTTTAAAAAATGTTCAGGGGTACTCTCATTTTCCCACTCATATTGAAATACTGCCCCTCAATGAGGCCAAACTTAGATTCACAGAATGCTTAGGGGTTTGCGTACCCTCAGAAAAAAATACTGCTCAGAGGTGACACAAGGCAAAATGGGAAGTGCTGCCCCACCACTCTACTGCTTGCCTCTGCCACAGGTGGAGAAGTGGTGCCAGCATTGACACTGACTTCCAACAAGATTTCGCAGGAAATTTGCACAAATGCCAGAGGCGGGAAGGTTGTCCATGGGGGTGCTGCCTCATGGGCTTCTGCCACCAGAGGCAGCTGCTTCACCCTGCCTCAAGTGGGCCAGGTCTGCATTCCACTGTTGAACACCTCTTACCATAAGAAAGTTCTTCCTTGCCATTTGAGGTGATTGGTTTCAGTCCTGCCCTCTGGAGCAGCAGAAAACAAAGCTTGCTCCATCTTCAGATATTTGAATCCATCCTCCTGAATACTGATCACTGCCGTCATGGGTGACACTAACAGTCTACAGAGGGCTTGGGAAGATGGGCTGGCTTTGAAGAAACGTGAACATGGCTACACAGTCCAAGGCTGGCTTAAAAATAACAACTTGAATATAAAAGGCAGAACTTAAAGCGCTCTTTCGATGGCATTGGACACCCTAAAGCTTCACTTTGTTAACAACTCAGTCTCACCCTATATTGGATAGATGGTGGCACTGTTGGCTCTCTTGCACATGTGATGGGATTGTGCTCCAATTCTGCTTCAGCTTTGGAAACATTAGGAGCACATAATGAGTTAGTTGTGGTGTTATTAGCAGCAGCTTGTATGGAAATACTGTAGCCTTTCAGTGGAAAACACCAGGCAACCTTTGAGTGAAAAGATGGACGGGAAGAATTTGAGAAGTGACTTTGTCTGAAAATCTGATGCAATGCCACATGGAATTGTATGTTGAGATTCCTGTATTGCAGTGGGTTGGACCAGACAACCCTCAGGGTCCCTTCCAACTCTACAATTCTATGCCTAGTTCCCCCTCTTTTCAAACATGACCAGATCTGTACCAACATATTCCCCCCGCAATCACTCAAGTTTCTCTTTGGAGAGGTTATTTAGGACAAAACAGATACTTTGGGTTATTTTTCTTTTGTTTGTTTTATTTGGTGCTTTTTTCTTTTTTAAAAACATTTATTTGGTTTTCAGATCAAAGTTGTACAATCACATATCCAATATACAACATAAAAACAAGATTCCAAAGAATCTCCTGGACTTCCTTCCTCCTCTTTGTGGGTCCTATGGTTAATCATTTCCTCCTGCATCTTTTATGATAATCCAAATATTTTACATCTCCATTATGTCCAAAATTCACCATTAAACTACAAGTGTTATCCCAGTCCTACTAACGGTTTTAACTGTTTACAATGGTTTTTAAGACAAATTATAAATTTTCCCCATTCCTTATTAAAATTTTGGTCTTCCTGATTTCTGATTCTTCCGGTCATTCGGTGATCTAATCCGTGTTTCTCTTTCGCCCTCTCCTGTACAAATCAGCAAGGCTGATATCACAAGTCATTGACAAGTCAATTCTGTAGTGGCTGCACCCGCAGTGCTGTTATCTCCGTGATATATAGTCCAATTAGGGCAGCTTTCCTCGGAGATGGGGAAGTTTTTAACCGCAGCACTCCGGGAAGGAAAAGCGGGGCGCACCCGGAAGTCAAGTCCAGGGCAGTCGGAAGTAGGAAGTTCTCGCTTCTCACGCTTCGGAGGGGACGAGAAGGCGCCAGTTCTTAAGCAGGTATCGACCAAACGGAGGGCTGGGCTGCAGGTTTGGGGGCACAGGACGTTTTGAAAGGGTAGGTTCAAAAACAGATGAGAGCCCGATACTGCCTTCCTAAGGGCGGGGGGTGGGCCGGTCCTACCTCACAGGGCTGTCGTGGTGCTTGCCGAGTTTTTATTTATTTATTTCATAAAATTTATACGCGGCTTGATTGTAAAAGAAACAAACAAACGAAAGCGGTCTGCAAAAAAATAAAATAAAAATAAAAATAAAAAAAACCCTCCGCCCCCCCATTAGAATGATCAATAAGAAAAACCAACAAACAATAATTTAAGACTTTAAGAGTTAACACAGGAAGCGCATTGAGTGCTGAAATATAGAGCACCAAAGTGCTAAGTAAGCTCTATGAGTGGAATTCAACTAGTTTACTCCCAGCAAGGGGTGCCAGATGAGGAGTATCCCAGACCTTGAGATATGGGACGTCTCTGTTTAGAGAAAAGGCAGGTAAGTGGCAACATGATAGAAGTGTGTAAAATTCTTCATGGCATGGAGAAAGTGGATAAGGAAAAGCTTCTCTCCCTCTCTTCTAACACTAGGACTCGGGGACATTCAATAAAGCTGCATATTGGATGAAATAAAAGGAAGGACTTCTTCACACAGCACATAGTTAGACTGTGGAACTCATTGTGGGATAGAGGATGTTGGAATAAATCACACATGAACTCCCCAAAAACTCCAATGCTTTGTGTCCTCCAGATGTTTTGGACTACAACTCCATGTATCTGGGGCTGATGGGAGTTGTAGCCCATAACATCTGGAGGGCGCCAGGTTGAGGAAGTTTGAACCAGATGAATCTTTTCTTCAGATCCAGCAAGGCAGTAATTGTAACAGAGTAGATAAATCTATGAAGGATCAATGGCAGTTCTCAGTGGCAGAACATCCATGTTCAAAAGCAGTATACCTCTGATCCCCTGAGACTGTCCTTGCATATGATGACTTACTATTATTACATCTCTCCACACACACCCTTCAAGCTCTTCCAGAACTGTGAATGTACCAGAGAGTGAAATCAGCACTGGATCCACAGCCCTTGAACTTGGACGACGTTGGCTGTTGTTGGAAACAGGTCAGTTTTCTGTGGACCCTCACCCCCGTCCCGATACAAAGAACTTTTCCCCATCACTGAACAAAAGCGAATTCCTATGGAGCTACTTTGGTCCCATCCATTCTTATGTTTTAAACCTGTGGGTTATCTGGCAGGCCTTCCAAGAGTTGTGGGCAGGAGGGTGGAGTGAGAGAACAGGCCTTTTCTCTGGTCCCCCTGATCGTGGAATTCTCTCCCCAGGGAAGCTCACGTGCACTGACATTGTCATTCTGATACCAGAGGAAGATGCTTTTATTCTCCTCGGTGCTTGCTCTTTTATTTTTTATAGCTGTTCGTAATGTGGGTGGGCTGGCTATCTTATGGTGCATGATTTTTTGGGATGAACACTCCCCCCCCCAATATTTTCCCCCTCAATATTGTTCCAATAACAGCCTCATTATAACAATGTCAGTTTTATCCAATTAATACAATTATTAAACCAACTATTAATATACCAAATTATACAATTTAGCTAGACCCCCCGTTCCTCTCCCACCCAGAGAGGAATTCAAAGAATGAGTTTCCCCCACTATTCTTTGTTTATCTCCATTGGCCTCTCCCTGCGATGTTGAGGAAGACCTCTATTCCTGGTGCAGGCAGAACAGGATGAACACTTTTATCATAGATTTTTCATTCTGATTTTTAAAATTGTATATTTCAGGAGCAAGCAACCTAGTGCCCCAATGTTTTGGACTACAACTCCCCTCACTGCTGGCCATACTGGAATGAGCTTATGGAAGTTGTAGTCTAGGAACATTTGAAGGCCACTGCATTGGCTACTCCTGGTATATTTTGCATGCCATTGTCCCTGTAAAACGCTTTGCAACTCCTTCCAGTAGTGAGAAGCAATATTTAAACTGAATGAATTAAAAATGAGGAGCAATTGGACCTGGCTTCCATTATCTCCCAGCCCCATGCAGTGCTCCACCTGTCCTAGTTGATATTTCCACTGCTAAAGCACTTGTGATGCTCTTCCATTCATTATTCAATTCACTTTATTTTGGGCAGCCTCCTAGAACGTGGACGTATTCTGCAAACGGCTCCTTGCATCACCCAGCCCCCAGCAGAGACACGGTTCCCCAGGGCTAACAGAACAGCATGTCCCAAGCCACAAAACGCAAGCATGTGGTGAAAGAAGTCCTAGAAGAGTATGTGGTGCCTTCAGAGAGGCAGCAGATTGTCCGGGTGAGGCCTCCCCACTGTGCATCTCCAGCCTGGACTGGCCATGGGCTTCCAGATGTCATTGCTCATTTTCTGTCCTGATTTTGCAGTGCTGTTTCTAGCAGCTGTGTTCCACCCAAGACAGCTGTAGACTTGGTTGTTGTACATCATCATTCCTCATGCTAGTGCCTTCTGGTTGTTTTGTTTTTTGAAAAGTTTTTATTATTAAAATAATTCAGCATTAATACACACATATTGAGAATATACAAGCATACAATCCTTAAAAAAGTTCAAGCATACCTACACTCAATCCCACAGATAATTCCTTTTCCCATCATCATCCACCACCCCTTACCCCACCTTTGTGTTAGACTTCCAATCTACTCAATTGCAATTTCTTTCCACTTCTATTACTTTCTTTCACACACCTTTAACCAAATTTCATGCTTCTTTTTCTGTTACACATTGTTATCCATCTTATTTAGTATTTCAGTATTTAAAACGGAACTTGTTTATTCTAATAGGAGTTCTGATTTTTCAATATGGTTTTGCAAGTATCCTTTAAACACCTTCCAGTCCCTGGCTATCTTCTCTTTTGAGATCCTTCCAATTTCTCCCATTGTTTTGGATATATTGTAATACGCCAATAATTTGGCAAGCCACTCCATTTTTGTTGGTATAATACCACTTTTCCAATTTTTCGCAATCAATAACCTTGCGGCTACTGTTGCGTATAAATATGTCTTATCTTCTTCCTTTAGACTTCCTGGTACTATTCCCAATAGAAAACCTTCTGGTGTTTTCCTAAATGAATATCTGAACATTTTTTTTCATTTCATTATATATTGTTTCCCAAAATTGTTTGATGTTTAAATAATTCCACCATATATGCATCATAGTACCTTTTCCAGTGTTGGAAAAGGCCTTCTGGTTGTTTTGGACCACACCTCTCAGCAAGCTCCAGTTAGTACAGCTGCTTTGGACAACTGCTCTCAGCTGAGCTTGCTGGGAATCACAGGATTCGTAGTCCAAAACATCTGGCGGTTGGGGAGGGCTGTCTTAGATCTGCGTTAACCCTGAATATTGATCTGGGGCAGCTTTTTGCAGGAGATTGTACTAGATAATCCTTTGTGTCCCCTCCAAAGCTACAGTTCTATGATTCCATTGCCTCCCTCTGTTCATCTTGTCTATAGCTGGACGGTTCAAAAGAGGTTTGGCTCTTCCTCCTCTGCAGGAGAGGAAAGCGGAGGGGGTGGGTTTCAAGCCAGTTGAACAGAAAGGGCCCTTTTCATGGACTTACAATGATGGTTGCTGTTTGTGGGTACAAACCCCAGCACAACTTTACAGTGTGGTTGCTGTTTGTTTTGCCTGTTTCCTCCAGGTGGTGGGGACCCCTGGCAACAATCTCCATGAGGTGGAGACATCTGAAGGGACGCGGTTCCTTGTGAGCATGCCCACCAAATTCCGCAAGAATATCTGGATCAAGAGAGGTGAGTGGCAAAGGCTGCTGTCCTTATAGCAAGTGATGGAAATTGTGTCCTCCTCCTCCTCCTTTCCAGTTCCTGCAAGTTTGTGTCTCTCTGCAATATATACAGTAAGCCCAGAACTTAGACAAGGGTTACATTCTGCAGATCACGGCTAAAGCCAACCTTCCACATAGTCCAAGCCTATTGAGTTCGGTGGCAGGTGGGATTGCTAGTGTCGTTTTCCCTAGAACCTCTCCCCCTTTTAAATTTTTGGCCATGCACATAAAGCTGAATATGCACAAGGTAAATGTGCATAAGCTGTGGGCTTACATAGACACACACTTATCTTTTTCTCCCCTCCCAGGTGACTTCCTGCTGGTAGATCCCATAGAAGAAGGGGAGAAAGTGAAAGCTGAGATTAGTTTTGTCCTCTACAAGGACCATGTTCGCTACTTGAAAAAGGAAGGATACTGGTAAGGACCAAATACCCACTGGTGGCACTCAGAATCCCTGCAACCAAAATAGAGTTAAACCTTCAACAACCTACCCCCTCAAAAACACAACCCAGATTTGAGAAGCAGGAATCAACACTCCCCCCTCGCTCCCAGCCAAACAACGACACCTGTCTTTAGCACTGCTCAAACAACGACAAAAGATAGAAACTGGAAGGGGTAGGAGGTCTTGTAGGGTGCCAGGGGGTGTCTGTGGGTATTAATTTGGATGCCCCCAAAAAACTTACACAGTTGCTGATAGGTTTATTGCCACCCAGCTCTCTTCCCTCCAGCAGTACAGTGGTACCTCGGGTTAAGTACTTAATTCGTTCCCGAGGTCCGTTCTTAACCATTCTTCACTTTAGCTAATGGGGCCTCCTGCTGCCGCTGCACCACCACTGCACAATTTCTGTTCTCGTCCTGAAGCAAAGTTCTTAACCCGAGGTAATATTTCTGGGTTAGTGGAGTCTATAACCTGAAGCATATGTAACCCGAGGTACCACTGTAGTAGGAAAGTTGCTACTGACAAGGAAAGCTACTGATAACACCCCTTAAGTCTGCTAGGCCAGCCTCCTCCGCAACCTGGTGCTTTCCTAATATTTTGGATTACAATTCCTATCATCCCTGACTTTGGGCCTGATTGGCCGATGGGAGTTGGGAGTCTAAACCACCCCAGTGCACCAAGGCTGGGTGAAGGGTATGTCCAGGCTGCTGGTGTGATACATTTTCCTGACTAGTTTTATGTAAGGGGAATGACCCATCTCTTCTGCAGCTCCCACCTTTGTCTTGGGGCCATCCCTTTGTAGGCTCAAATGTACCCTCCAAACTACTAAGCTGCCAATATCCCAGGCTGCCCTTCTCTCTCCTGTTTCTTTCTGCAGGCCTGAGGCCTTCTTGGGTGGTGTGGCAGGAGCTCAGAGCAGTGCTAAAGACAGGTGAGTTTGGGAATGGGACTCCTGCGATGTGTTTGTGTGGAGGGTGGGAGAGCACTTCAGGGACCTCCTGTCTCTCACCTCTAAGGTGTTGTTGTTGTGATTAAGAATTATTATTAATTATTACAATTTATTGCCTTCTAAACCACCACATAAGATAAATAAAGAACAACATATACAGTCATACCTTGGAAGTTAAACGGAATCCGTTCCGGAAGTCCAGTGTGGCTTCTGATTGGCTGCAGGAAGCTCCTACAGCCAATCAGAAGTCATGGAAGCCCTGTCAGACATTCAGCTTCCAGAAATAGTTCGCAAACCGGAACAGTCACTTCAGGATTTGTGACATTCAGGAGTCAAAAGTTCGGGAACTTCCAAGGTACAACTATACATTTAAAACAAGATTAAAACCCTAGCAAGTGGACACGTGGCAGAGACGCATTTATCCAGCTGAGAAAGCCTGTTGGGACAAAAATGTCTTCAGCTGCTTCTGGAAAGTGCGGATCATGGACGTCTGTTGCATTTTGACAGAGATGTTACCCACAACAGGCTACACAATTACACAAAGCAAGAAAAAGGGGAGGCAAGGACAAGTTATAAAAGTACAGAAATTAGGCTGGATGTTGTAGCCATGAGGCCAGCTGTTAGTAGTCCTACTTTGCTTCTAATGTTGTGTTTTAATTGTTATAAACTGCATGAAGGGCAGATAATTGAAGTAATAATAATTAGAGAGAAGTTTACACTAAGAGCGCCTTCTGTCTGTCTTCCTTTAGCAGGGATGGGCCACAAAGCCCACCACGTTCTGCGGGGGAGGAAGACTCCGAGGACGATGATGCAGACTTATTTGTGAATACAAACAGGGTGAACTACAGCTACCTGGAGAGTGAAGACAGCAGCGACTCAGATGAGGAAGAGAAGTGACAGGTCAAGCCAGCCTGGGGGCTTCCATAACTTTGCTCAGAGAAAAGGGGCATTGCCTCAAACCCCATCCTCTTGTCTAATAGGGTTAGCTGTTTGTCCCCTTTTTCTGGAGGGGAGCTTGTACTTGCAGGAGCATTTTGGAGCTGCTGTGTTGCAGGCAACAACAACAACCAAAAATTTGCTCAGCCTGTTAGCAGCAGCTATAGCTCATTCCTTGAGGAACTTTGACCCTGTCTTGACCAGATGCCTCTACTGTATTCCAGGCCTCTTTCCCTTTCTCCCTTTGCCTTATTTCATACAATGTGTATGTCCCAAACCCAGACACTGCCTGGCATGCCAGATAGCAGTTTTGCAATAGGCCACAAGCTTCAAGATATATTGATCATTTTGAAGTGGCACTCCCTTCTAAAAGTGGGCTGGCCTACATTAAGAGATGGCCAGCACACAATTGGAGCACCCAAGAGCAAGTCGTATTTAGTAGGCAGGTGCTGAATTAGATGGTATTGGGGATGATCTCAGTGCTTTCTACCCAAATTCTCTGCACCAAAGCCATTCCTCAAATGGCTCAAATCACCGTGCCTTCTATTTCTCCTCCTTCATATTTGCTAGATTTGGCTCTTGAGAGGCAAGGGGACACCCACAGTGAGGGACAACTTCTCTTTTGTATTATAATATTCAACAAGTGTTTCAATAAACTTTAAAGAGAGACTGGGGTGAGAACACTCTTGTTTGCAAGTGGGGCCTTTGTGTGAGCTTGCTAAAGCAGAGGGAGGAGGGGAAGGTTCATCTTTTAAAAAACTGTGCAAATGGCTTTCTGTGAAGTTCTTAAACCATGTAAATACAGGAAAGCAGCTAGGAGGACAGTTGGACCTTTAGACAAGGGGATTAAATGATTTACTGTGTGAGGAAAGGGCGACTGTAGAGAAGCTGCATTCTGTCCAACTGCCTTCAAGGCAAATGATGCAGGGCAGCACCCCATGCCTGAAAGACTTTCTTAGGAAGGGAATCAGACGTAAATAGTAGCGGCAAGGTTTGCTGATGACGCCAAACTGTCTGGGGTGGTTAAAACAAAGGAGGGGTTGCAGAAAGCTCTGAAATGATCTCTTTGAACGGTGGCTGGGTAATAAAATGTTAAAGATGGTTCAAAATAAAGAAATGCAATGCTAATAAGGTCTGAGCAGGCAGTGACTGACCAGCAAAGAGATGTGGGGCTTGAGGTGGATAACTTGAACTTGTTAATCAAGCAGCGGCTGTGAAAAGTGTGAACTGTGTGTTGGAGATCATTAGGAAATGAAACAAACTGCCACTATCATAATGCCCCTATACATTCCCTGTATGACCACACTTGGGGATGGGGATTATGTAGCTTTGGATGATGGGAACTCGAGTCTACCAACATTACAGAGGAACACAAGGCCTCCTTAGAGTGTACACCAGCCTTCACGAACCTGGTGCATTCAGATATTGATGGGACTATTATTCCTGTCAGCCCCACACAGCATAGCATGATGGGACTTGCAGTCCAAGAGTTGCAGAGCAGCAGGTGGACAAAGGCTGCTCTACACTAAATGGCAGCTCTTTCTCAGTCCTGCTTGGGAGAGAACCTGAAGGTTTTCTGCATGCAAAGCAGGCCCCCTTGTTCTCCTGCCCTCTGCTGCCAAGCAGCTTTAGATGGAACCAAAGTTGCTGAAGTTTGTACCATTTCAAGTGGAGGCTTACTGGACATTCCCTGACTAAGCCAATTTTCTATATGTAGGGAATGCGCAAGGAGCCGTCAGTCCCATGAGCCTCTTAGCTGCAATCTGAAGTGATAGAGGGGAAGATTATATGTAGCCCAGTGTGTGCTCCCCGTTTCATCAGCCACCAAACACAACATTTTAAACTCTTGTTCAGTAGAAGGAAGAGGCTCAACAATTAGTGAGGAAGCAGTTACTTTTACTTAAACTATTTGGTTTCACATATATAGATACAAAAAAAATGGTGCTAAAAACTCAGCTCCACAACTATATACACCCCTCCCCATATTTCAAAGTGGGGAAGGGACATGATGAACACGTTTCCTTCAGGAAGCAATGGACCTAGGAGCTCTGCGGGGACCCCGACCACAGTACTGCTCCGCAGAATCCTGAGCAAGCATTTCTCTCCGATGCAGAAAGCAAAGACCTTTATTTGGTGATGGTGTTTCTGTGGAGGGGGAAGAGAGAGAATAATAAGTTAGCAAAAGGCCTGGATGCAGCAAGCAAGAGAGACGCCACCTGCCCACTCCTCCAGAGAATGGAGAAGCTCTTAGCTCCTCTCCCCTAGTAGGGAAAATGAAAGGGGTGGAAACAGCAGCTACGAAGCCAGAATCCATCTGCTTCAAGCCTCAGCCACACGCTTCCTTGTACAGATGGCTTAGGGTGCACAGCACACCATGAGCATTTAGTACTGCCCCACTCTCTGCAGATGTGATCGGCAAACTTTTGTGAGGACTGGCTGCTTGAGAGTGACTTGTGGAGATATTTTCAGGACTTTATCAAGGCAGACAGGTAAGCCAAACAGTCAGCTGCAGAGTCGCCCACAGAGAAGGCTGCCTCCCTTCTCCTTAGCAGGAAGGACCCCCATCTGGCAGCCCTGTCTCTCTCACACCAGCCCCAAGACATCCCCTCCCCTTCCCCTGCAATTCCTTACGCATTCATGCTCTTCCCGCTGCCACTGAGCACGATGTAAGGAGTCTTCTGGGCCTTCTGCTTCTCCTGCAGCAAAGCCACCGTGCCCAGAGGGGTGTCGCTGGAGCTCATCTTTTTCAAGAGCTGGAGGAAGAGGAGACAGATCCAATCAGGACCACTTCCCTCACCATCCCTGTACTCCTGCCCTCTGCACAATTCCTCACCCTAGTCGATGTCTCACACACTAATGTAAAGAGGCACATTTCAATGGCTGGTCAAAAGCTACCCCTCCTAAAAGGGGAAATGGGTGCCACACTTCAGCAGGCTCTGAATAGACGAATCATTTTGGGGAACAGGCAAGTGGGATGGTCTCAGATCCTCCACGCTACTGGAACTGGCCAGTGCCTCCCTCTCCCTTCACTCACCGCCTCCTCGTCTAGTTTCTTCATGCGCCGCTCAGTCTTCATCTTCCCAGAACCCTTCCCGTGGAAGCGGTGAGAGAGCTGTCGGAACGCCTGGAGCAAGAAGAAGACCGGAGGGTTAAACAGCTTCAGCTGGGTTGGCTGCTGCACCTCAAGCAGACCAAGGCTGAGAACTAGGACCACAGATGCCTATTAGTTGAGACTGAGCCAGCCTTGCCCAACCAGGCCCCCCCCCAATGTTTTGGACAGCAGCTTTCACTAACCAGCCAACACACAAAAAATTCTTTTATCAGGCAGCTGCCCTATTGAGAACCAGTTACTCCCTCCTGGAAGTGAGGAAGCTGCTCCGTTAAAACTGCCTTGCTTGGTATTATTATACCATATGCATAGTATACCATAATATAAGCCACCTATCATACCAGAAGAGGGATGATAGCCCTGCCTCGTATTAGTACCTCTTTGGGTGTGAGTTTGCGCCCAGTCTCATCTACATATTCTATTTTCACATCTGGCTTGTAACCGTCTTTCTCCTTGAAGTCCTGAGTGAAGCCCCGGTATTCTTCACGCCGGCTGTATTTGTCATCAATGGCCCTGTAAGGAGGAGGAGGGAACAGAGCAGCCTTAACCACACTGGTCCGGCCTGGCAAATACAGAGTCTTCAGCTCTGCTGGTTTAGCCACGTCTAGAAATTTCCTACCCCAGGCTATCTGGTTCCAGGGATGTCCCACCTCCACCCTTTGAAGCATCCCTGTCTACCTGATTTGGCACTGGAGAGCCAGGAGCTCCTTCCCCCACCCACTAAGCCACTCACATTTTGTCCTCAATGCAGTAGACTGCCGATGGCAGCGACTTATTGGGTGCCTTCACTCTTGCCACCTTCTGTACGGTAGTCTCCAGCAAGCCTAGTGAGGAGGAGGAGAGAGAAAGAAAATGGACTTGCAATATCCTACTCATGCAGCCCTCTTGGAGGAAGAGTGCCAGCGGACACAAAATGCAGATGGAGCCCCCTTCTCTAGACCAAAGGAAGGCTGACCTACACACAGGCCTGCAGGTGGCAGGAAGGCTCTGGCCAACCCCTCACCCTACACACACACCCACCGGCCTTACCTTTGTTTTGGCAGAGCATAAGAGCAGCCGCCAGGCCCCGGTTCACAATGGGCTCCTCGTCCAAGATGGTGGTGGAGGATGCTGAGAACTGCATAACAAAAAAAAAAGGGGGGGAGGGGGAATCATGCTCAGTTCACCCCACCTGTACTGACCCACTGGAATTTAGACTCCAGCAGATGCCTTCAGCACATTTGGGTGGGAGATCCCTTGGAATCCCAGTTACAGAAAGGAAATGTATATCTTAGTGGATTCTGACTGAAGACACCATGCACTGTTTGCTGTTCTCTCCTTTGATTTGGAGCCCACAGGGAAATTCCTCTTGCCTGATCCTCAGTTGTATACAGATCAATAACTTCAGGAAGTAGTCGCTGAACTTCTAAGCTGATGGACAACTGCACATTACACACTTGGTAGCTACATCTGCACTGGAAGCTTAGAAACGTTCTGGCTGTATCAGGAATTATAATGTATTATATATCTAAACCCCAATGTTTTGTTACCCCTACAGGATGGTGTACACGGTTACTGCCAGTGGTTCTATGGTTTCATATCTAGCTTTTCTTTAAATTCATGAACTGGGTTGGAGATTTTATATTCAATATCTTGTCAAGGCCTCTGGGCTCACTGCCGCTGCTGGCAAGAAGGGGAAGGGGTGCCAGTCCTAAAGTGGCTGCCAAGGAATCTTAGCGCACCAGCCTGGAACACCCCCCCCCACACACACACATAAAAGGCAAACTCACATCCTGCTGCTGTTTCTCCTCGTCCAGGTTGACAGTGCTCCAGCCGATGTTCTCCTCCCCGTCTGAGTCTGAGCCCCCGTTTGCTGACCTCTCGTCATCTCGCTCAAAATCCTGAGAGGGGATAAAGGGAGGAGGAGGAGGAGACTGTGTTACAAGCCAGAGGAAGAGCAACTGCTCGGCATGCAGAAAGGACAAAACCCCAATGGCATCTCTAGGTAGAGCTGGAAGAGAGACCCCTCCCCCAGGAGAAATCCTGAAGAGCTGCTGGCGATCAGTGTGGACAGGACTAGATGGACTCACTCTAAGGCAACTTCCCATGTTATGGTCTTCCCTCACACTTTAATTTATTTAATTTCATAAAATGTATATACCGTTTGGTTGTTAAAAAACAAAGCAGTTACAAAGAGAACATAACAATACCTGTAAAAACAGTTAAACAGAGCTATTTAAAACACTGAAATAATAATGAAAACCAGCAATGAACTAAAACCACGTTAGACCACATTTCCGCATTCTACATACTTGTAAACTCCTTTGAGGATTCCCCTGCCTCCTTTTTTTACAATCAAGCAGTGCGTACATTTTATGGAATAAATGAAAACTATATTGCAGCAGTGAGTTCCAGAAATTAACGCTGCAGTGTGTGAAGAGCCATGGCTACATCAGACAGCTGCTCCTTGGAACACAATACTGGGAGGGGGGTGCTGGTTAGCAATTCCACTTGGGTCTCATCTGTACTGAACAATCAGGCCAGCATCCCTTAGGGGCTTATTACCATGAGCTCTTCCTGGTCCTCGCGGTTGCCGGCCAGCCCGTAGGTAGGGATCTCGCCAAGTGTGCGGCAGAACTCGGAGGTGGCGTTGAAGACTATGGCCCCCTTCCGCTCCAGCTCATCGTCGTCCTCTTGGCTTCGGCTGGTCTCCAGCTTCTTCACTATTTCTATGACCTGAAAAGTTGATAGGCAGGGGAGGGTTAGTAACACTGAAGAGCTAGCTAGGGTCCAAAGGCCTCCAGGAGGCTGTCTGGAAAATGGGGGAGTACTTAGGGGTCAAAGAAAGTGAGATCCATTTGTGGGGACACTGAACACCTTTACGGAATTATGTGACTATGGTGCAGTGGTTAGTGTCCGACCAGGACCTGGGCGACCAGGGATCCACACTTGGCAATAAAGCTCACTGGTTGACCTTGAGCTCAGTCACTGCCTCACGGCCTACCCTACCTTGTAGGGTTGTTGTGGGGATTACAAGAGGAAGGGGAAAAACACATACACCACAATAAGCTCCTTGGAGAAAAAGGTGGCACGTAAAAGCCACAAATATACAAAATAAACAATACACTGCTTCCAATCAAGCACAAATCTGTTTGGCCTGATAGTTATATACATGCATTGAATCCTAACAACAACAACAACAACAATAACAACTTATTACTTGTACCCTGCCCATCAGACTGGGTTGCCCCCAGCCACTTGGCAGCTTCCAGCAGAATGTAAGAGAATACACAATACATCAAACATTAAAAGCTCCCCAGTAAAGTAAAATTAGTATGCTTTGGATGTTCTGGCAGCATTAAGCCCTCTAGCAAAGGGGGCAGCAGCAGGACTGAGGTTTCTGAGTTCCAAATACATTCTGGTTTTTTTCTATCTATTTTTTGTGTTTGTTCTGAAATTATGTTTTGTTTTTTAAAAACAAAACAAAACAATGACCTTCAGGAGATGGTCTCAGAAGCTGATGCAGAGGTATATTGGGTGGCTACCCAGGCCCCATGGCATCTGCACTTCTCCTTGCCCTTGAGGTGTCAAGGAGAAACTCTTGCCGCTTTACAAGGTCAGCCTCTGTGGCAGCTGGATCCCCTCCGCTTCCTCACCTTTTCCCCACTGTCCTTCAGCTGCTGGATCTGCCGCAGCTTCCGCCCCTTTTCCAGCTGCTTCTGCAGCTCCAGTTCCGCCTCATCCTCCTCCAGGGCAGCAGGAGAGTCAGGGCCTGCGAGAGCGTCTTCTGTCAGAAAGAGGGGGAGAAAAGGTGTGAAAAGGTCTTATTTCCACAGTGTTTCACCCTGGATTCCCCACCCTTGCACTCAGAAAGATCTGCCTCCCAATGGACCATGCCTTTAACCCTCACCCCCAAGTTTCTAGGTTCAGCCTTCCCCCAACCTCGCACCCTCCAAATATTTTGTACTACTAACTCCCCCTTTCATTTTCATTTCACTTTCAATTTGTATGCCACCTTTCTACACTGCTGTTATACACAACACAGTTTACAAGCCTGTTGAAACAAAATGTAAAAAGAAAGACCACACATCCTAGAACAACCCAACCCAATGCAAATAAGTCATAATGGGGGGGGGGGGAATGATTTTACAATAACCTATCAAATAACGTAGTATTCAATAATCCATTTAGAATACAGGCAACTCCCCATTTGCGCGTGAACCACTAATGTCTGTGCCATTTTGGCCACTGCAAGGGGGCAAGGCTGGCGGGGCGGGGGGGGGGGAGGAATGGAGCAGGGGCAGAATGGGGCAGGCTGTGCGGTGCCACAGATGCAGCCCCCACGTAAATGGGGAGTAGCCTGCATAATAAGATGGACTTTCAAGGTACAGTATCCGAAAATTATAATTAAACCAAAATTCACTCTCAACAATTGCAACAAATCATTATTAGACTATAATAAATAAAAATAACAGAAAAGTAACAATACATAAAATAATATATAACAAGATAGCTTATAAAATTACTCCCATCAGCAAAACTGTGTTGGCCGGGGCTAACTGTAGCTGGTAATCCAAAACCTCTGAAGGGAGTAAGATTAACGCAGGCTATGCCAGAGCCAGTTTATGGGGCAGATAAGGCCAAGGGAATGTGGCCCTCTACCTGAAACAGGTTCTCCATCCCTGTTGTAAATCAACCCAGACACCATTGGAAGTCAAACAGAATCCATTCTGGAAGTTCATTCGACTTCCACAATGTTCGAAAACCAAAGTGCGGCTTCTGATTGGCTGCAGGAAGCTCCTGCAGCCAATCAGAAGTCGCAGAAGCATTCGGGAGCCAAAATGTTTGAGAACTAAGCTGTTCGAAAACCAAGGTATAACTGTACAGAGGTTTTTTCAATTGTGTAAAAAAACACCACAGGTCTAAAATGAAGAAAATAAAACACAAGACACCTTCAGCCAATCTTATGCACTTTCCTTTGAGAATGCCTCTAACCCCCCTCTCTTTCGGCCACTCAATGATCCCCAAGCAGACTCACCATCTTCACTGCTGATCTCCATTCTCTCTACCCGAATGTCGTCTGACTGGGGCAACTGCTCTGAAGCTCCATTCCTGGCATATTCCGTGTAGCCCTCACCATCCTCCTCCTCCTCCTCTTCCTCCACCACGGCAGTCTTCCTCCTCCTCCCCCGGCCACGAGCCCTAGAGAGCCATTGCAGGGGAGACATTGAGCACAGGAAGCAGTTCTCTGCCCCAGAGGTGATGCAATCACAAGCTGTGGCACCCCGGACCTAGCACAGAGACACTTCTTGGGCAGAGGGGTCTAGGAGGGATAAACCCCCTGCCTGCTCACCAACTGAGGTAACACGCGAGGTGGGAAGCAGCACTCAAGAGCCACAAAAGACTTCTGCAGCCCCTCCCCTGCTCAGCCAGCCCCATTCTGCCCCTGTTACCTGGAGCCAAAGTCCCTCTCGCTGTCCATGCTGCTCAGCGGCAGGAGATCGTCGGCCTTCACTGGCTTCTCCTTCTTGCGGATCTTCTTCACCCGTCGCTTTGTCTTCTTGAAAGTGACGTTCTGTGGCAAGGAGCAGAAGCATCAAAAAGCAAGCCCAGGCCTCTGGGAGAACTGCAGGCCTACCCTCCTGCTCTCATACAAGACTCTCCCACCCCAAAGGCCTTCTGCTACTCAAGGCTATAAAGCGAAGTCCTTGGGCCCAACATGCTTCTGGCATTCCCATCTTGAATTCTGGGCTAAGCCCCCAAGTGGAAAAAGCTCAGTTTCCTTAGGAAAGGAGTTTGCCACATGGTGTGGAGGAAGACAGGCCATTTATATGGAAGTGAATATTTGATGCAGTTGAATGCAAAGCTTGGAACATGTACAGAGGTGGGGTGACCAAGATGATCAAGGGCCTGGAAACAACACCTTATGAGGAATGGTTGAGGGAGCTAGGGATGTTTAGCCTGGAGCAGAGGAGAACGAGAGGAGATAGGATAGCCATTTTCAAATATCTGAAGGCCTTTCGCATGGAACAAGCTTGCTTTCTGTGTCTCTGGAGGGAAGGACCCAAACCAACAGATTTGAAGGGGATACTGACTAAACATTAGGAAGAACTTTCTGATGGTAAGAGATGTTTGGCAATAGGAGTGGCTACCTCCAAAGGCTTTTAAGCAGAGGTTGGGTGGCCATCTGTCAGGGATTCTTTAGCTGTGATTCCTGCACTGCAGTGGAGAAACTTTGGGTCTCTTCCAACTCTACAATTCTATGGGCTGGTGTCCAGAAATGGAGGATACATTTGCACTTTCTGACTGCAACAAACCATTCATTCATCCTTTCCCACTGCAAAGGTCAGAGCTAAGGGAAGGAGACTCTGGAGAGGAGACCTCCCCACTCCAAAGGCTTCCTGGTGTTCCTCCATTCTTGTGCCCTGCTGCTGACAGCCTGTCGAGACCTCCCTTTCCCCCTCTTGACTTTTCTCACAACAGGAACTTTCCCCCTTGCCTCTAATCTTCCAGGGTCCAGGACACCTGCTCTTTCCTCCAGCCTAAGTTCCTAGGACTAAGAGCTGTAGACAAAAACCCTCAAGAAATGCCCAAGAACCACATGAGGATAGAGGATCCCTGCCTTACCATCTCCTCTGGCGAGAAGTACTCTGAAGCCAGGCGGAGGCCCGGCACATCCAGGGTCTGAGCCCGGTTGTGTAGGCTGTCCCGGATCTGTTGCAGCTCCCGCTCCCAAGACCCGTCCGCCATCCCCACAGAGTCCAGCTTGAAGGACTTCTTCTTCTCCCCTTCGATCTCTTCATCGTACTTGGACAGGACACTCTTGTGCTTGTACTGGGGAGAGAGAGAAAAGAAGGGATCAGAGGAGAGGAGGGGGACTCACCAATGGGAGAGGAGCTCCGGGGGCATGGAACAAGAAGGGGCTGGTGGGCAAAGCCGAGGGACTTGCCAGGAGGCTTAAGAGCAGCAACACTTGAAATCTCCCACGTCTGCCAGCAAGTCACTTCCTCCCAACACTCGAGCCTGACCCCTTCATCCTGATATACGGCTGTGGCTGTAGATGCTCAGGAGGAAGGAAAAGGCTGCCCTATATAAACCATCCATTCCTCTCCTTGGGCAACCTGAGCTACTACAGAGGGAGGGAAATATATATCTGTACCCAAACCTGGTGCCCTCTGTATGCTTTGGGCTTCCAGGTCCCATACAGTTGTGCTGTCTGGGGCTGCTGCAGCCCAAAGCAGCTAAGGGGCAGCTCTATCCACTGCTGCCATGCCACACCTATTTTTCTATTCCAATGCTGTATTATGTATATTCTGCCTGGTTCCCTCCCATAAACAACAAAACAAGGAAGCTCCCTTACGAGCACCATGTCGTCCACGCTCTCCTCTTCCTCATAGGGCTTGTATTCTGGCTTCTTCTTGCGCAGCTCCACGTTCTTCTTGGCTTTCTCGTTGTCCACTATGTTGACGTTCACCAGCACATCGCCGCCCTCCTCCTCCAAGACTCCTAAAAGGAAGCTGGCAGTCAGCGTGAAGTCAGCCGCTTCACAACACAACTCTTTCTAATGCTACTGACCAATTGTTGAACCCGAACCCTGTCTCATTGGATGCCGACCTAGACCCTCCCCTTGTACATAAGGACTTGCTCGCCATGCTCTTTACTGATGCCCGTTCAGAGATCTCCTCCCATTGGAAAGACCCCAAAGGTCCATCTCTGGCAGGCTGGGCAAGGGGAAAACGCAGAACGGTGGAAACGCCTTTTACTTTGAACAGAGTGAATATGTAGAATAAATCTCAAATGGACTTCTGCTAGCTCAACAGGGCTTCCCCCTCCTGAAATTGGCTTGGGGGAAGGTCAGGAGAACCCCCTAGAACAGGGTGTGGATGTTGAATTCCCCCCCGTTTCCATGCACCCCAGAGGTTGGGTAGGGAGAGATGGAAATGCTGAGAGTGTGTCTGTGTCCTTGCATGAGGGGGGGGGGGAGGGAGGGAGAGACAGAGTCACAGATAGCACACATACGTATGTGACTGCATGTGTACAAGTGTGGGAGCAAGAGTTGCAGCCTGCAACCTGGTCACTGGGTGGAAAAGCCAAAAGGACATGCCAAGAGTGTTGCAAGCTCTATCCCCCCACCTTTGTCCTTGAGCGTCAGGATGACCGTCTTCCCTTCCTGGAAGGAATCAATGGTGTGCTCTACTGTCAGACCCTTCAAATCCCGTGAGCTGTAGCTCACCTGCAGGAAAGAGTATTAAAAGCAGGCATCAGAACAGCTAAGGCAATCATCATGTTTCCTACAATTCTATTATTATAACTGAAGATTCTATCCCTTTGATAGCATGCTCTGTTGGGACATAAACCCAACTCATGTCTGTGAGCTTGTGGGATTGCTCTCCTCACCTTCTTATTTTGCCCGAATTCCTCCTCCACGAGGCTGCTGACGCCAAACTCCTGATCCATCTCTTCCAAGAGCTTGGCCTGTTGTAAGGCAGGAAAGAATACAAAAAATGGAGTACAGCTCTAGATAGGAGACACTGAGAGGAAAGGAAGGTGTAGAGGTAGGGGAAGTACATGTCCAGTGGTTTGGGCAAAGCAAATGTATGGAGGAAAGCAGTTAGCATTCAGTACAGGTGAACTGGCTCCCTCTCTCCACCATGCCAGGAGGGCAGGACAGAATACTGTCTGCCAAATTTCCTTAAGTATGGCACAGGCATTGAATGGTATAACAGGCTCCCCGCCCCCTCCTCCTGTCAAAGTACAGTCAGCTCTCCAGGGTCTCAAAGGGGCAATACCAACCCTCTTCTCAGCCATATCCTTCTCCAGCTGCAGCTTCCGACTTCTTTCAATCCAGGCAGCGGTGTCATCGAGCCAGGGGTCATCTTCGCCAAGCGACTTGATCTTCCTGAGGGCAGGAAACCAGAAGAACACCCTGCTCAAAGATGATCACCCCAAGGATTCCCCAGTCACCCCAAAGATTTGAATGAGACCCTAAGTTTTCACCAAAGACAGGGTGGAACAGGAGTGCAAGAGGAGGACTTGGAGGAATGTGGCGTTAAGAAAAGATTAAAGCTTAACAATGAGCTAAGTCAGCTAGGGGACTTCACAAACCTAGAACAGAGTGAAAACCCAGCCAACTTTCCTTTAAGTGCTAGGCAGAGACCTTCTTTATTGTTACCAACTGCATTTCTGTATAAAATATAATCTGCCTGAAAAACAGTCTTCATTTCATAAGCCCCCAAAATGACTTCAGTTCAGTAACAAGAACCACAGTTAGTAATAAGAAGCCATTGATTATTAATTTTTTTTAAATGACATGGCAAGTTTGAAGTACTGCAGCCATCAAACAACACCACAGAAGGACTTACTGATTCAAGCTGGAATCTGATGAAGAACTTTTCCTGAGGAACTAGAAGCTATCAATCTGCTGCTTGATCTCAGAAAGACTCCTCAGTGAAACTTTTTTTTTAAAACAGGTGGTTCATCGTATTCATTTGGGATTTTGTGTGTTTGTAAAATGCTAGTACTGTTGATTTTATGTATTAGCATTATATAGATACAATTCTTCTAACAGTTGGCTAACTGTTAATTATTTTTGCATTAGTTTTAAAAGTTGTTAGTTAATAAGTTGCCATCAAGTAATTTCCAGTTAAAGCAGGATACAAATATATTAAACAACTAAATAACTCAGAAAAGCAGATTAAATGATGAAATTGCCAACCACTGGAGTAAGGAGTCAGCCAAGCTGGAAACCTGACCTGCAAGTGGATCAGAGTAGGAGATTCAGGTCAGTGCCTCAAAGGAGATGTCCCTTTCCAAACAAAAGCAGAGATATCCCTCACCAGAAAAAACTGAGGGCAGAATAACCAGGTAGGCCAAAATGGTGCCCTCCAAAGGCTGTGGGACTCCAGCTCCCAGCAGCCCTGGCCAATATGATGGGACTTGAAGTCATACACACACACACACACTGTTACATCTTTGATTTAGATGGAGCAGCTGAAAATGGAAATGGTACCCTAGTTTCTGGTTCAGGAGCCTCTTTTCCTTGGCAGCAGCAAGCTTCTCCCGGATCTCCTCTCGCTGCTTCAACACTATTGGGTTGATGACCTCAGCTGCCACAGGGTCCTCCTTGCTGCCAGTTTCTGCAGGGCGGAAAAAAAAACTGAGGTTATCAAAGAGCCATGGAGGATGAGAAGGTGGCTGCCTTAGAAACAGGAGAGCTCCTCAGTCATCTCTTTTTAAAAATAGATAACTGGACTAGGATGGAGGAAACCTCTTCTTACAAGAGTCCACTGGGTTCGCAGCAGTACCCAAGTTCTGAGCCCCCAGTAGCTAAGGCTTACTCGACCCTGAGATGGTAAATTGCACCACTTCAGAATGTACTGGCTCTTCAAGGAAGACGAGAACCACCTTAAAATGGAGCCTCCAAGTCACATCCCTTAAGGAGACCATGGTATCAAAAGCACTGGCAGGACAAACAGGGAAAGACTCCCTTTGTCTGGTTCCAGGTACAGATCCCCCACCCCACCGCCGGATCTAGGCCCTAGACAGCAACTAAGGAGGCAGAGAAAATCCCCCAAGCACCAGCCCCACAAGCATTGATCAACCATCTTTTACTTTCACCTTGTTTTATTTCTGAGAAAGGCAGGCTAGGAGGTTGGCTATGAAGGCAGGGGGACAGAGAGGACCTTCAGCACTCCCCACAGCCTCCCCACCCCACCCTATTTGCTCAGCTATTTATTTATTGCATTTCTATCCCACCTTTTTCTTCAAAAAAGTTCAATGATGTGTTCATGGTTCTCCCCCTCCTCATCTTATCCTCACAACCACCTTGCGAGGGAGGTTAGGCTGAGAGACGGTGACTGGCCCAAGGTCACCCAGTGAGCTTCATGGCTGAGCGGGGATTTGAACTCTGGCCTCCCAGGTCCTACTCTGACACACTAACCACTACACTACACTAGGACCTGTGAGAAGCCTGGGCAACCAATAGAGCCACAGCGCGTGGGCTATTGTTCCCCTTTAACCAGCAGGCCATGCTTCCTCTTGCTTCAGCAGCCAGCAGGGGGGAGGCAAGAATCCTGGCAGGTGCAGCAGCAGAAGAACACCAAGGGCTATTCTCTGAATGGAGTCAGAGGCATTGAAGCCAAGTGGCACAGAAGCCTGAATCACTCACCCTTTTTGACAGAATTGATCTCCAAAGGCTTCAGCCCAAGTTTAGCCCGAAGCTTGCTGTTGAGAGAAAGGCAGAAATATCAAACCCTGCTCAGCAAATCACTACAAGTCACAATGGCTCCATTGCCTAAGCAGCAACTTCCTGCTTCTCAGAGATCACTCTGGGGAGTTTTCTGCCCAGCTCCAAGTTAGCAGCTCTCTCTTTTTTTTCTTCAATAATTTTTTATTATTTTCTTTACACAATCATTCTTACAGTACATTAATCAACATATAAACCTTTTTGCTCTGCCGAGCTTGTGACTTCCCTCCTTCCCTTCAGCTGGTATCCCTTATCAAATCCAGTCGCGTATTTTAATCCGAGTTAGCACCTCTTAAATGCACCAGTTTTAATTAGTCAGCCCCGCACAAGAGCCAGCTGTCAAAAGATCGCAGCAGGAGGCATTTTCAAAACTACAGGGATACAGAAAGACATCAGACTCTGTCACACTCACTTTGTCTCCTCAATGCTGAGGGAAGCATCTCCCGAGCTAGACTTTGGACCGACAACTGTTTGGGAATAAAGACAGAGAGAAGTTTGGTTAGTTAAAGAGGAAAAAAATATTTAGTCCAAGCTATGAGCGTTCTTGCATTTCTCCCACCATGTTTAAAGATTCCAACCTTCTTCAAGGCAGTCAGGATGGGATTTACATGGCGTGGTGGGTGGGGAGTTATTGTTTAGTTTGCTATTACATTATGTCTTTTTGTGTTTCTATATTTTAAATCGCCTTGTGATCCTTGGATGAAGGGTGATTTATAAATATAACTACTTTTGTTGTTGGCATCCATTTGCCTCGAGAGATAATGAAGTGCACCTTTGGGGGTGAAGCCAAACCGCTGCACTAGCAGCACCAAGGTGAAACAACAACAACAACAACAACAACAACAACATAGTGACACAACAACAACAACAACAACAACAACAACAACAACAACATAGTGACACAACAACAACAACAACATAGTGACACAGTGCTTTGAAGCCCAGGTGGTCAGGTCTTCAAAGAACAGTGTGGGGCTGTTTGAAAGCCATTTTGCAAGCAACACTACATTACCCTTTGAACCTCCCAAGCATGGAGCGGTTTGCAAAAAGGCTTTCACTGTACATGCCTTGTGCTCACAACCAACATAGAATCAAACCCCACCTCCATCAGCTGATGTCCCCTTCCATTCCAGTGATGTCAGCTGACTGACAAGTGTGTGTGTATTTTTAAAATGGCCTCACAGGTTCAATGCAGCTCACAATAAAACAACATTTAACATATTTAAGAAAATGAAGCAGGGCTGGTGACTAACAACTGGAGCACTCTGATCCTATCCAGGCACTCTGACCCTATCCAGGCTCACAGTCTGCCTGAATTCAATGTCAGGGGACACCTCTTACAGCCATGCAAATGCACACAGGGGCACCTAACATGTCATTCTCTTTCCTGATCATTAAGCATTACCCAAAGCACAATAATTCTCATGATATATATCTACAAGAACACAGAATTGATATAAAATAGCGCTCCCCAACCTGGTGTCCTCCAGACATTTTGGACTACAACTTCCATAAGCGCCAGGCAGCCATAATCAAAGATGACATCAGTTTTAGCCCACAACACAGGAGGCTGCCTTTTGCCAGGTCAGGCCACCGGTCCATCTTGTACTGAATAGCAGCGGCTTTCCAGGGATTCAGACTTGGGGACCCAATTAATACTCAAGGTACATCTCCAATAACTGATAATGTGCCATGTTTTTCTAAGGCCTAAACCCCCACTCCCCTGGCTTTTAAATCAGTTGAGGACTGGGTTATTGCAAAGTAAATACTGTATTGCGTACAGACTTCCAAGGAAGAAGCCATATAAAGTCTGCTGCAACAAACACAAGGGTTTTGTGACACATATAGAGGTTAACAAGCACATTATCCTTATTAGTTTTTGTGGATTAGAATCACTTCACTTGGTACGTATTGACAGGGAGTGAAGAGCCTTTAATTGTGTGTAACTAGGGAAGGGAAGAAGCTAGGGAAGAGATGCTTGGTGATCCAAGCACATTCCTATTTTCTACCAGTGAAGTGTTGGAATCTGTAAGGTGTGGGCTCTGCTGGAACAAAGGAATACAGAAAACTGTATTGCAGCCTTCACCAACCTGGTTGATTTGGACTACAATACCACCAGGCCAATGGGAGTTGGGGACCCAAACATCTGGAGGGCCACATCTGCTCTACCACAGAGCTAAAGTCTTTTCTCACTGAATTTGGTGGCATTTACTCCCAGATAAAGATGAGTAGGATTCCAGCCTTACTCTTCCTCCCCTGACCCACCCTTTCCCAGGGTGTAAAGCAGTGACAGCCCTCATGGTGGTATCCAGATGTTATTAGGCTACAGTTCACACAGTTCGTGACCATTGGCAGGGGTTGATGTGAGCAGGAATTTGACATCATTTGGTGTACACCACTTTGAACTTCGGCCCAGTATACCTGAAGGAGCGTCTCCACCCCCATCATTCAGCCCGGACACCAAGGTCCAGCTGCAAGGGACTTCTGGCAGTTCCCTCACTGAGAGAAGTGAGGTTACAGGGAACCAGGCAGAGGGCCTTCTTGATAGTGGCGCCCGCCCTGTGGAACACCTTCCCGTCAGATGTCAAGGAAATAAACAACTTTCAGACTTTTAGGAGACAGCTGAAGGCAGCCCTGTTTAGGGAAGTTTTTTAAGTTTGATGTTTTATCGTATTTTTAATAGTCTGTTGGGAGCTGCCCAGAGTGGCTGGGGAGACCTGGCCAGATGGGCGGGGAATAACTAATAAATTATTATAAAATAATATTATTAGGGCACCCCTTGTGTAAAGGAAACTGGTTCATTTGAATCTCATTATTTGGCTGCTCAGATATATACCCCTCCACCCCAGGAATGGCATATAAGGTCCCCAAATGGACCCTTCAACCATCACCTGAGGCCCCTTTTCATTAATCTACTTGTTGGGAAGTGTGGTGGGCGACAGCATGAGAACAGGGCCTTTCCAGTGGTGGCTCCCCATTTGTGAAATGCTGGGGGGGGGGGCTCGTCTGGTAACATCACTACATATCTTCGGGCACCATGTGAATACAATCCATTTTAACCCAGGCATTTGGCTTTCAATTATCTACAGTGGCTTTGAGTGGGCAGGTGAGATGTTTCCATCCTGCCTTTTTAAAAACAAGATGCCTCTTTTATATTTTGTTTGTTTGGGCTGTGGTTTTTTTAATGTATATGATCCTTCATGTATTTCAAGTCACTTTCAGTTACCTTAGTGCGGGACAGGGAAGAAGCGACCAACACATTTAACAACTAATGACAATAAAAAACCCCGTTGCCGTTGAGTATCGGGGGGCCGGACCCCCCCCCCCGCCTTCCCTTTGCCCACATTCCCCCACCTGAGCTTTGGGCGGCTTCATATCCTTCGTCGCGCTTCTCCCGCTTGATCCGCCTCCCCACCTCGCCTTCCTGGCTCCCGCTAGCAGCAGCACGGCTTCCCCGGGAAGAGGAGGCGGTAGCGGTGGCGGCCTCATCCCCGCCGCTCCGCCGGCTGCTCCGCTCGCCCCGGCTCCGGCTCCGCTTGCTCCGCCGCTCGCTCCCGTTGTTGCTGCCGCCGCCGCCGCTACTCCGATGCTTGTGCTTCTTGTGCTCGCGGTGGCGGGACGACGACGAGGTCCCGGTGCCACCGGTGCCAGAGGCAGGAGGCGGAGGTTCTTCGGAGGTCTCGCCCCGCTCCCGGTGCCGCTTCGACGAACCCATGGTCGCGGCTGGACGCGGAGAAAATGGCGTCTCTCCGAGCCAGTGGCTCAGGTGAGTGGCACTTCCTGGTTACCGGCGCTCCACTTCCGGGTTAAACGCGGTGTTTCCGGGCCGCCGTGAATAGGCATCCGGCGCTGGCTTTGGGCGAGAGCAGAGAGTTCCGGAAATGGGTCAAGAAGGCTTGTTTAGTCGGGTGCGAAGGTGTGGATTCATTTGCTGTTAACAGCAGCGTTTTAAAAATCATTATTTGTTGATATCCCTATTCTCAAACCTTTATTGGCATATGTACAAGATTTCAATAGGGTTCAGTAGAAAAAAAAATATCCTGCATCTAACACTTCAGTTAGTGTAACACAGGATTCACGAATCTTCATTGCGTGTTGCAGAAACCTGTCTACTATCTCCATCTTAATTTTTTGTTGATATGTGGCCTGAAAATTCCAGAAAAGGCAACTGTTTTAAATCAAACTTCAAGGGGCTTTTAAAATCTTTCTGTCTGCCTTAACAAGGAGAAGGGGGACCCTAGCATAATTTGTATAACTGCTACTTGTTTGCGTGTTTAACATAATATCCTCCATAATCTTTTCTCCACATTTAAAATGGGAGGCTGTAATTCTTTTAACTACTACTTCTCCCCACCCCCTTAAGCTTTCGGCATTTTGACCACATTTGTTTCTTCGTTGGTTTTTTTAAAAAATCTGAGCTGCTCAACAAAAATCAGTCCTAAACTGTCCTACACACTGTGTACCTGAGCATGACTGCTAATGGAATTGGCAGGACTTACTTCTGAGTAAATATGTTTAGGATTGCCTTTCCCAGATGCATTCCTGTGCATGCTTTACTGAGATATTGTAGGCTATATTTGTGAGTTAACATACTTAACAGCTATTCTGTAAGTGGCTTCAGCTAAGAATACAGATAAATGCAGTTAATCTATCAATCACCAGAATAGTGTCTGTCTCTTGTGTCAGCCTTTCTTTACTTGGGAAAGCAAAATTTCTGTTTCAGATTATCACTCCCCTTTCTTTTATCATTTTTAGAGGGTGAATAGTGCTTGATTCCTTATTTTAGAGGCTTAAAATGCAATAATGGGGTTGGGATCCACCCCGATACCAGCATATTTTGATGGAAGTTCAGAACATAAGCATTTCAAATGTAAGGGCTGTTGCTCATAGTTGGGAGCTTTTGTATGCAAAGCAGATGCTCCAAATTCAGGGAAACAGGGATGTCCCATTCCATAAAAGTAATTTTACTATTTATACCCGACACATCTGGTTGCCTCAGCCACTCTTGGCAGCTTCCAACATATATAAAAACATAATAAAACATTAGACATTAACAAAAACTTCCCAATACAAGATTGCCTTCAGATAGCTTGGGGTCAGACAACACCATACCCTCTTACATTTCTCCAGTGAAAATGGGACATCCTGAGAAAAAGGGGGACATTCCAAGATCAAATCAGAAACCAGGACAGCTTCTCTAAAAATAGGGACACTTGGAGGGTCTGCATCTGTAGGGAATCTCTGAAACCCTGGAGTGCTGCTGCCAGTCAGTGAATACTGAGCTAAGTCTGACTCCATACAAGGCAGTTTCTCATGTTGCTAAGCCATTTTCATGTTTAAGATGATGGGTCACTTTTAAGTACAACCAATGCCATATTATCTATTTTTTCCTTTACAGCTGTTGTTTCTAGTGAATATGATATAATTAAAGAACACAATCTCCAGCAGTGTTGCCCTTTCAACTTAGCTGCCTGTCTTTTTCTAAGTTCCTTGTGATCTTTAGAAAATTCAACCATATGTTGAATTTCCTCACAGATGGTTTTGGACTTCCTCACAGATGGTTTTGGTCTTCTGCTTAGAATGTCAAATTTATGTAAAGAAACTTCACTACAGCTTGTCACTGCCAAAGGAAAATTTGGACACCGGTATTAATAGCAATTGTCTGTGTGCTCTTCTTACCTGTGGCCACACATACAGCTCTAGGACATTTCCAAGTGTCAAATTGATATAGAGTTGCCTCCCCAATACATGCCTGCTGTCACATTTTCTGGGATTTATCATTTTTTGCCCCTTGGCGTTGCCTTGTCAAAATTTAAAGGATAAATTGCTAGTATATCTTTAACATTAAGCAACAAACCTTCTTAGCTCTGTAAGTTGCTGCGGAATAAATTGATACAGCAGGCAGAAAAGACTCTCCACCAATGTGTAATAGTAGAGGAGGTGGAACTAACAAATTGATAAGTATTTTTAAGCTGGTGCTTCCTATCCCTGGAATGCTTGCCTCAGTGCCAGGCACCAGCGTTAACAGCTTTCAGACACCAGGTAAGGACTTGTGTCTTCCAGGCGTTTTACTGGTTATGCTTTATTTTTCTGCTCTATGGATGAGAGGCACTTTAGTCACTTGTTAACATAATATCCCGAAAATACAAGAAAAACAACCGTTTTAAATTGTTTTGGACTGTTTTTAATATTACGTTTTAATTATTATAACCTGTCCTGGGACCTTAGTGTGAAAGGCGGGTAATTAATAATATGTAATAGTAACGAAACATAGTGCTACAAGCACCATCTGTTTTCATCTGTGAAATGTTGGGAGTGTTAAGTTTTCCCTGAGGGCTCACTTCTTTTTTAAACAAACCGACTCTCGAGCATCCTGTGGTGCATTTATTTGCAATCTGTACCTACTCAGAGGCACTCTGTTCACCATTCTTTATCCTAGGAGCAAAAGGAAATCGGGGCTGGGGCTGAATTCTTCTCCTTCCCTCACCACCCACACCCCGGACACATTTTTGTTTATTTTCCACTTTGTCTTTAAACCGTCCTCCATTTAAACATCCACTTTTCCACCCCTCTTGGATATAATCGTTCTTCTTTTTCCTCTCCGCCCGTTTCCACACCCGAGTTTGCTTCGAACGCCCATTATTTCTATTAGCAGTGAAGCCATCCTAGTCGCCCTTAACAGACATGGCCGCCCCACGCTCTTTTTACCATTAGTATTTGAAAGCGTTACTATCCATCACAAAAGATGGCGCGGGCGGCTTCACCCCTTCCCCTTTCGCCCGTAACAAACATGGCTGCCGTTAGGTTATTATCCATCACGAAAGATGGCGGCGGCGGCTTCGCTGCCTCCCACCCCAACCGGGAGGAAGTAGGTCGCTAGGTCGGGTGATGCCCGGATGTGGGCAGCCCTGCTTCGGCAGGAGGGAGGCGCCGGTTGCCCGGATGTTCCTCTCGTTCCAGCCGCGGCCGAGGCTCGGGTCAGAACCGGCCGGGCGGGGGGAGGAGGAGGAGGAGGAAGAGAGATTGGAGAGGAGCGGATGGATCCAATATGGCTGCCCTGATGGCCCTGAGGAGAGAGTGAGAGGCCTAGACAGCCGGCCCAGGCCCTGAGCAGGGAAGGGGGGGCAGGACCCTGAGGCCTATTTTGGGGAGGGGGAGGAGGAGACACCACCACCACCCCGTTTGGTCACAGGCTGGGGAAGAGGGAACCCTTCACTGGTGGGGAGAAGGGAAGGGCCACTCCCACCCCCCACCCCAGCTGCGGAAGGGCCCACCCCCATCAGCCAGAGGGAGGAAAGTGGGGTGGGGTGGGGAGAAATACAAGCCCCCCCCGCCTCCCTTTGATTTAAAACTACCCTCTTAAAGTATTCCCTCCCCCCTCCCCAGTTGCCCGTTAGGCAGGGCTGAGTAAGGTGGTGGTTTAGGGGTGAGCAGGGGCAGTTGATGAGGAATTTATTAATAGGTAAGGGGGGGAGTGGAAACCCACCCCTTTTATTTCGTCGCCCCCTTGAAGTTTAACCTCTCCTGTCTTATTTGAGGGGAGCTGGGGAGTTTGGCAAAGGTTGAAGGGGCAGGGGAGGCCCTTTAAAGCATTTGCCCCACCAACTCAGTTTCCCCTGGACTTTTTGGGGGGGATAGTGGGAAACCTTTTGGGGGGCACAGGGTTCTGAGAGATTGATGGGTTGACAGGGGAGAGGGCAGTTGTAGGAGCTAGTGGACCTGGCCCCAGAAAACCCAGCTCACGCGTTGGTGGTTCTTAAGACGCTTGTGATATTTTACCTTGTCAGTCCTTATTTTTGTTTTAATTTCCCCCCCATTCATCATTAAGCAGAAGGGGCAGCAGAGGAAGGAATAATAAGGTAACAGGAAAAGAGGAGGTGGATGTGGCACGGTGTGGGCCGGTTTTTTTTACTTAAAAGTAAGGCGCTCTGTGTGAGATTAAAAATATTCACCTCTGTGTTTCAAATAAAGAAGCCTAGATTTCCTTGTTTTTGAACAAAGGGGATACATGTTAATGTACTGTAGATCAAAGAATGAATTTAGTTCTTAATTGCTTGATGAAAATAAGAGAGAGAAACCAATAGTAGGTATTGTACTTTAAATATTGAGCATTAATATGCTAGGGGTTTCTGATGAATCCTATTTTGAGCTAGCTATGTGCTTTGCTCTTATTCAGGAGAGGTTTATTTCTTTTGAATTAGGTTTTTAATATATGAAAAGTTAAGAACTGATCAGTAACTTTTCTGCTTTGGGGGAAAGCAAGGACTCTAATCTGCTGGATGAAATAGAATTGTATGTGTGTGAGAGAGAAGTACTAAATATTAGCCATGAAATATTTTTATAGTGTACCACAGCTGAAAGTTAAACATACAATAAGTTTGTGTTTTATTTTTATTTTTTATTAGCCTCGCTAATTGGTGAATCTGGTGACTTTGTATATGTATTTGAGTGCTAGGAAAGGTCTTCTTGCTAGAAGTTAAGATAGAACAAAAGAAAATAAATCAATGCCCCCAGACTTTACTGGATGGTTTTGGGACTTTTCCTATGTGGAATTTCTTTTTAAAGCCCAAGAGAGATGGAGAGGGTTTGGAAACTGGGGGCTCTAGAATCATGTAGTGAGAATTTTAACTTTAGGAGAAAAAAGTTGTCCTGTCCTCCCATGAGCCATATATGAAATCCATTTGCCAAGTTTTTTGTTTCTTTTTGGTCTGTCTTTTTTAATTTTAAAAAGTAAAGCAAAGTGGACTAGAGACTTCGTATGTTCACATTTGGCCTCTGTGCCCCGCCAGCTGTGCAGGACTGGATCTAAACGCGGCAAAGAGGGAACCTTCAGAAAACAAGAAGACATAAGGTACGGTATGTTGTTGGGTGATAACTTGTGCCAAACTCTGCAGTGACATGCCTGGTGGTGATTCATTCCCTTCAGTTGCTCTTCATGGTGCTTATTAACATAAGTAGAGCAAGGCAGTGGTTGGCTAACTGCCTTCCTGTTGATTGACCTGCCCTGTGGAGCTTGACCGAGTTTCTGGAGCTGTCCAGGAATTAGTGGCTGGGAGGAAGGAACCTCCTTCCACAGAGTGACTCTTGACAGCACTGTAAATGAGCTCTCAACTAGAATGGGGGATGCTGGTTGGTGCATGCTGGTTGGTGCAAATGAAACATAGCTGTTGTTTGCTTCTTGGACAAATTCAAACAAGGATTTAGGGGCATATCGGATCAGGGCACAATGTGTGGCTCCTCTTCTTTGTTTTGTTTTCTGTGACTTTTGAGATAATCCTAGAGCAGTCAATTAGAATGTCCTTATGGTGTATGTGATTTTTCAGAAAAAAAGAGTTTGTAGTTAAGAGCTCAGTTATGGACTCAGCTGTGGCCTGTTGGCAACTCTCTCTTTTCATCCCATACCCCTCTCCTTCAGCACTCATTATGTATGTTTTGAATTGGTGCCCTCGCCAGGAGTACAGTGAACTTCAGCAGGAAGAATTGTAGACCTCAGTTGTATGCAGAAGGCCCCAGGTTCAGAGTTAGCTGAAATACTCTTAAATAGTGGGGCTGGGAAGGTCGCCTCTGCCCCACACCTTGGGACCTGCTGTCTGTGAGAGGAGGTCATCCAGCTTGACCAGCAGTCTGTCTTTTGTACAAGACAGCTTTGGGTGGAGTGCATGCTACACTGAGGCTGCTGGTGCATTGCCTGTGGGAGTATGAATTGAAGGTTCAAGTGCATTCTCTCAGTAATCATTGAAATAGGTACTGTAAGGCAGGCCAATGTGATCCCCCCCCCCAAGAAAAGAAAAAAAATATTGTAGGTGGGGAGGTTGGGGCATAATAGTGGAGTGTACATGTGGAAGAGCCCCTGGTTGTTATAATGTGTGGAGCAATTCTGGGGGTGATTTTTTTTAAATAACAAAATCAGGAAGGCGTCTTTGTGTCCTGGGGTTCGCGCTTGCCAGAGTTCATGAATTTCAGGCTGTCAGTGATAGCTTTGAAAAGAAATACTATTGCCCAGCTTATTAAGCATAATCATGCATTGTGAAACTATACTTTTCTAATCGGATGACATTACAGTGGCAGTGCCAGGACAAAATACAAGGACCTCATTTTTGGATCAGATTTAGAGAAACAAGCAAACTTTATCTCTTAACAGCCCGCTTCTGCTGTATATCAGCCAAATTAACGGAGCGTCCTTTCTGTGAGTTTTGAGGGATCCTCTTTCATTGTTTTGAGTGACTGCTTTTCCAAAAGACACACACAAGCAACCTGGGGTTTTCTTGGGTTGTATTAGTACTGGGGTTTGAAACAGGAGCCTTTGGGAATCTCTGGCTCCACTGTTACACCAGAGGTCATGATCGAGCCATGGAAAAGCCATGAACTAGGTCAGCTGTCTTGAAGGGTCAGAGGCATGGCGTGTGGCAGTAAATGGAGATAATCTGGGATCAGGGACTGAATCAGGAAGTTGTGCTGAAAGTGAAGTAGAACAGGGTCTGAAATGGGAGCAGATAATGGGCGTCGGGGGAGGTCTATAGTTGCAGGGTTCATGCAGCAGATCCCTTATGGGAGACAGCCTGCTTAACTTTTGAACCAACTGCTGGCTCCCCTTGGAGTTGAGGTAGGTAGGAAATCAAAGTGCACTTTCACACATTTCATGCCATGGCATTTTAATAGAAGCTTGTGGGTAGAGTACGGGTTCTAGTTCATGCCAGTGATTGTGTTAAAGGGCTTTGAGAGATGGAATCTCTCAGATCAGAGGACGAGATCTAGTGTGCATGCATGTCAGTTTAGCTTACTCTAGCCAGCTGTTCTTTGTGGTTTGCTACCAACTCATTTCCCCTCCCCTGGGCAACAGACTTGCAGAGGGCCTAGGAGAGAAGCAAAGTCCCCTCTCAGTTGCACAGGGAAATGAATAAGGTAAGAACCAACAAGATCCTTTCGCACAGCCTGGGAGAAGTGTGTGCTGCTGCTGCTGCTTGCTTTCTTCAGATGTCAGCATTGACTGTAGAGCTCTAGGAAGCCTGCTAGTTTACTAGTGAAGCATCAGGTTGCTGATCTGGACAGCACAATTTAAATATATATATACATATTATATATATGAGATAGCTCAGTTGGTAGTGCGTGAGGCTCTTAATCTCAGGGTTATGGCTTCGAGTCCCACGTTGAGCAAAAGATTCCTGCATTGCCGGGGGTTGGACTAGAAGACCATTGTGTTCCCTTCCAAATCTTCAATTGTATGATTCTAATATATATAGCATTTAGTTGCTGTTCTAAATGGTGATGACTGCCACTCCATGAAAAAGAGATAAGAAAGTTATAGGTCCCTTATTTTCAGTTTGCATTATGGGATGAAGACAGAATTGCATATGACCTGAAACTGGGCATGCAGAGCTTTTGTCTTTTCTCTCTCAGGAGTTTCTATCATCTAGAAACATCCCCTTGTGATAATGTATGCCATCTATGCAAGTATAAAAACTGTCATGGTCAGGCATTTCTTATGATACCCATGTAAATGGGGCTTGGAGAATTTCATTTTGTAAAAAAAGCAACCAAAGGATTTATTGTAAATAAGCCCTATGCAACTCACTGGGCTGGCCACAAGAAGCCTCTGTCTCTTGCCTAGCCAACCTCACAGAGACCTTTTGGGGGGTAATAGTATGGAATCAATAGTGTGGGATTTTGGGGGTAAACATGTACTCAGTTTTGATGCAATTGGTTCACAAATGAAAGCTTAGCACACTGTTAACAGGAAAGACTGCCCATCTACAATGTTTTATTTGGCATTCCATGTTGCAGTAGCTTCCCAGAACTAAAATAGTCACATCTAATAAAACTAATGTGCATTTAATGCAGGTGTGGGGAACCTCTGGTCCTCCAAATACTGCTGAACTACAGCTCCAGCCATCCCTGACCATTGGCCATGCTTGCTAGGGCTGCAGTTCAAGCAACATCTGGAGAGCCAAAAGTTCCCCAGCCCTGTTTTACTGGGTGCACAAAAGTGCAATCACAATGCCAACTTGGGGGATAAGTGGTTACTAGCCATGATGGCTCTGCTCAGCCTCCACAATTAGAGGCAGCAATTCTTCTGGATACCAGTTGCTGGAAGCCACAGGAGAGAGAGTGCTGTTGTGCTCAGATCCTGCTTGGGGGATTCCCACCAAGGCATCCGGTCGGCCACCATGAGAGCAGGATGCTGAACTAGCTGGGCCATTGGCCTGATCCAGCAAGCTCTTCTTAATGTTATTCTGAAAAGTAATACTGTCAGTGTGTCAGGAATTTTAATCTCCTGGGGGGAAGAAATCTCTCTCATTCTCTCCACTCCTGTACCTGCATGAAGAGCATGGGAGTGGTATCTCAGATGGGTTTGCAGCAAAAAATAGTGCTGTGTGAAGACATACACCCTCCCTACCTTTCAGTGAGCAGAGCTCTTAAGAGATCTTGTATTTCTCTTTTTTTTATCCAGTGTCCCACTTTTAGGAGCCACTTCACGCCCCTCGAACCCCGTGGAAACTGGGCGGCCCCGAGCAGGCCCTGCAGTCGCTGGAGATGGCCGCCTTCAAACGGAGCCGCCGGCAGGCCTGGCCAGAAGAGGAGGGCGACCGGGAGCACGGGCTCTATAGCTTGCACCGCATGTTTGACATCGTGGGCACCCACCTGACCCACCGCGACGTCCGGGTCTTGTCCTTCCTCTTTGTGGACGTCATTGACGACTACGAAAGGGGGATGATCCGCAGTGGGCGGGACTTCCTCCTGGCGCTGGAGAGGCAGGGCCGCTGCGACGAAACCAACTTCCGCCAGGTGCTTCAGCTTCTGCGGATCATCACCCGCCACGACCTGTTGCCCTATGTCACTTTAAAGAGGAGGAAGGCCGGTAGGTCCTCTCTGGTTCGGGGGTCTTCTACAGCAGGCTGCGTGTAGCCCATCTGCTGACCCACATGCATACCCTTTATCCCAACGGTGAACCAGGTGCAAGCCTACAGCTGGGTCTTCAGCCAATCTAAAAAGATTCAGTCAGGGAGTGTCAGGCATTGTCAGAAACAGCCAAGTGTTTGAAATAACTGGTCATGTTATGGCTCTGCAGCAGTTTCTACAAGCCCTGGTCTTTTTTAGAAGTAGCGCTGAAATAGGAGGTGTGAGTGAAAAGAAGAGGGTGTGAAATGACACCGTAGTAGATCTCATGAGCTTATCTCTCAGAACCCTTGCCACGCCTTCCTCTTTCCACCACCAATCGCAAAGCCCGTCTGAAACTTTGGCCTACTTTTCTCCTCCCCTCCTTGGAATCTCTCACCATGTCACCTTACATAACTATAGTGATGTATTTATCCAGACTGAGGGTACTTCTTCCTTTTTTAAATACCAGTTAGCTTTTTGTTGCCTATTTGAACTTCCATCATATCTTTTTATTTGTATTTTTTGTCCCTTTTAACCACAGTATTTAATTATATGCCTCGAGTAGCAATAGTAGTGCAGGCAAAGACCATTTTGCATGGGGGTTCCCAGCCCCTGCACACGGTGGCAGAGAATGCAGAAGTGTGCCCCATTCTGCCCCCATTCTATTCCTGTTCTTGCTTCTTTCAGGTACAAAAGGACCTGCGCATTGGCAATTGCCCGTCATTTGGATGTGCCTAAAACGGTCGCTGCTTGTAGTAATAATAGTTTTTATAATTATAAAACCCTTTGGTAGAAAAACAGTGTCAAGGATTTTAAAACCATTAGCCTCCCGAGAAGAATGAAGAGTGGTGGGCAAGACTCAGGTGCCAAATTATCAGTGAAAACAGTTAAAAACAACTATTTTAAAAAATAATAAAGAAGAGCAATAAACTAAAAACAGATTAAAACACATGTCAGCATTCCACAGTATCTGGGTAGGCTTGTCTAAACAAAAAACATACTCTGAATAGAGTACAGTGACAGCGCTCACCTGATGCCAATAGGCAGGGAGTTCCAAAGTGTGGGTTCTGCCACAGTAGATCAGTTTCTTACAGATGCAGAACAGGCATTATGTGGCACCTGTAACAGTTCCGATTCTGTAGATTGAAGCAGCTGAGTGGGTGCACATATATAGCGAAAGGTGATCTCATAGGTAAACTTCCTCTTGTTGACCACCCCACTGATTAACATGCCCCTCCTTTCTTCCTCAGTGTGCCCAGATCTTGTAGACAAATACCTAGAAGAGACTTCCATTCGCTACGTGACGCCGCGAGCCCACAGCAGCGCAGAGCACGTTCCTTCCCACCAACACAAATCTGGTGAGACTTTGCGGCCAGATAGATGTCAGGAGCCTTTGTCCAGCTAGTCTCCTTCAGTGCCCTCCCTTTGTGTTCCGGGCATTCCTGCCCTCAGCATTTAATGCAGTGGTTTGGGACCTCAAGAGAAATCCAGACCCGGCTTTTTGGACAGCTTCTGTGTCTTCCCTATAGGGAGGCCTCACTAGCCACATCTGCTTGGTGGCTCTATTCCTGAATGTCTGTTTCCCAGCCAAATCCAGAGAGTTGGATGAGCACCGGAAGCTGCCTTAGACAGAGTTGGACCAGTTGTTCCACCTAGTCCACCTGCCCCTGACTGGTAGTTGTCCTTCAGGGTCTCTGGCAAAGGAAGATCTTTCCCAGTCCTGCTACCAGAGATCTTCCTTAATTGGAAATGCTGTGGGGATTGAACTTGAGCATGCACAGCAGGTGCTCTTTTAGAATTGTAGGGTTGGAAGGGACCCAAAGGAGTGTCTAGTCAAACTCCCTGCAAAATAGGAATCACAGCTTTGTTGTAGCCCTTTGCCACAGTAGAAGGGCATTGGATTCTATGCACCACAGAGCTCCTTGCCTCTTGATCCCTTGAGGGTTGATTTGCTCCTTGGTGAAAGCCCAGGCCTCAACAGTGGCAGGTTGTTACACTGGTTGCTTTTTGGAGACCAGAGTACATGAGGGTGGAGTGATTTTTTAACTCTGGCAATACTAACCTTGAGTTGCGTCCTGTATCTGTGTGTTTCTGGCAACTTCTTTTATTTAGAGCACTTGATGTAAAAACAAATAAATCTGTAAACTGTTTACATAAAAGGTGAGCATGTCTAGTCATGAATTCATGAATCATTTTTAAGGGCAAAAGCCTTGTCTGTTGAGATGCGGAGGATGGAATGGAGATGGGGTTGCTGTCCCCAGTGAGAGTCCCAGGTTCCTCATCATTTATCCAGAGTCTTGTTCATCTTAGTTATCAATATAAAAGGCCTGGGATGCTGGTGGGCAGAATATTTACTTTTAAGTACTTTTTATCCCAAACTTTTATCTGATAAGCTCAAGCTGGTGTGGCTGGCTCTTCCCCACCTTAAAAAAAAATCGCAACTTGTCTGTGGTTTTGAGGGCAGTCAGTCAGTGAAGTATATTGTACATACTTTACAATATATAAAATATTATATTTCCAAAGCAGTACATGAATTAAAAGAGAAATGTGTTATGGAAAGTCACTGGGCAGCCATTAATTGCTGTGTATACCATCCAAGGGTAACAATATTGGATTAAAATTTATAATGTATTATAATTCTCGATATGGTTAGAACACAACTTCTTAGCTGTTAGTGCAAATTTAGCCAGATAGAAAGGAAGGGGCAGAGGGCCGCATTTGGCCCTCAGGCCTGAGGTTCCCCACCCCTGTTTCAAGTGAGGCAAAAGCCAAAAAGTGATGAGTAGAGGCAGCACCAATTTGAAACCAGGAATTTTGTTCTTTGCCCCAGTGAAAGGTTTCTGAAGGTGTTGTTTCCAAGTGCTAGGCAAGTCTGTATTGAATGACAAAAGTAGGAGCCAGTCCTGGTCTTGTAATCCTGGTGAAATAAATATTGTCAGTTCTGCTCATTTAATTTAGCAGTCCAGACATAGTATTTATAAAGCAACATTAATTTCCAGACAGTTGGAGGTTGTGTTTAATTTTGTCACCGTTAAGATCTTGAGATTGCTTTGTCACCAGGTCTCTGAATAAGCCTCATTCCCCCCTACATTAAGCATTTTTATGGAACATCTTGAGATCTTGAAGACTCTCTCTAGATTTGATTTGCAGGTTTGAAGTGGTGTCTGTGTGGGTGGAAGAAGCTGGCCGGGCTAAAATGGGGAACCCCTCCCCACACCACCACCAAACTAGCCTAGGCTCCAAGCGGGATAGGCAGGATGCAGATTACACAGTATTTAATTGTATTCTGATGATGCTTCAGCCTACTAGGCTTGCTTCCATTAAGGATGGAGCAAGTTCTGTCTTACTGAGGGCCCCTGCCTCACTAGTCCTCAGTATTCAGGACAGACAAAAGAAAATCCTCCTTCATGCAGCGCATAGTTAAACTATGGAACTTGCTCCCACAGGAGGCAGTGATGGCCGCCAATCTAGATGGCTTTAAAAGAGGACAACAAATTCATGGAGAGGGCTGCTGATGGCTGCTAGCCATGATAACTATACTCTGTTTCCATTGTTGGAGGCAGGTAATGCTTCTGAATACAAACTACAGGAGACCACAGGAGAGGAGTGTGCTCTTGTGCTCAGGTCCTGCTTGCGGGTTTCCCATAATGGATATCTGGTTGGCCACAGTGAGAAAAGGCTGTTGGACTAGATGGGCCATTGCCCTGATCCAGACGGCTCTTACGTTCTTGTGTGATGCTGCCAAATGAGCAAGACCAGGGGTTACCCCCGAGGAAAAGATAAAAATCTTGCTTCTTTCTGTTTCTGTTCTTTTATGTGGCTGTGAGTGTTATTGTCGTGAGGCTTTTTTTGGTCAGCTGCCTGGAGAGCCTCTTGGGGTTGTGAAGTGGGATGTGTGCATTCCCCCACCCCACCTAATAACAACAACAACAACAATAACTCCCAGCCTCTAGTCCTGCACTGAGCTGTCTGAGCCCTCACCTTTGTGCCTCCTCCCAGTGCCTCCCCACCACCCGCTGGTCTGCTGCTCCTCTTCAGGCCCCCAGATCTGCACCAAGAGACCTGGCCGGGGACGAGCCCTCCTTGGGAGCCAGCGGAAAAGGAGGAAGTCGGTGACGCCAGACCCGAAAGACAAACAGACGTGCGGTAAGGATCCTGACAGTAGCAGCGGCATGGCAGCCATGTTTGGCTCCCCTTCCAAGATGGATGCTCTGAATGCAGGTCTTGCTAAGACCCAGGACTATCCCATAGCCCAACAATCTTCTGTGCTGAGACAGATGTGTGTGGGGGGGGTGTGACAGAGAGACAGAGACATCACACTGTTGACCCTTCCACAGCATTGGGGATCAGCATTGAGGCCTCTGGTACAAGTTTGTCCCCTCCCAGTATTGCCAAAGGCAAAGAGAGGGTATGAAATGAGGAACACATTTTGGGCATAGGATTTTGCAGCAGGACATATTGGAGCTAGAGGTGCAGCAGGACTGCTCTTGATTGATTTATTGATAGAATTTATATCCTGCCCTCCCCCTCCAATGAGTTGCTGTTGTTATTCCTTTGTTAATGGCTTCTGAACCAGGTATCTTCCGCCTTTTCAGACCCTGGATCCACTTTTAACCCAAATACAGTTGTACCTCAGGAGTCAAACAGAATCTGTTCCAGAAGACCGTTCAACTTCCAAAGCGCGGCTCCTGCAGCCAATTGGAAGCCCTATCAGACGTTCGGCTTCCGAAAGAACATTAGAAATCTGGAACAATCACTTCCAGTTTTCGATCGTTCGGGAGCTGAAACGTTCGACTCCCCAGGTGTTCGGGAGCCGAGGTATGACTGTGTGCATTTGGGAACCCATTTCTTAAATCTGTCACAATATATTTGCATGGTGCTAGCACTCCTGCCGTGACCCACCTTGAATCAGGCTGCAACCCACTAACGGGTCCTGACCTACCAGTTGAAGAGGCAGCCAATGCAGTTGGACTGCAACTCCCATCAGTCCCAGCTAGCATGGCCCACTGGTCACTGACCATGGGAGTTGTAGTCCAGCCACATCTGGAGGGCACCACATTAGCTGCTCCTACCATTTAGCAAAGAGCACCTGGTTCCTGAGATCTCACATCTGGGACATTTGGATGTTTCAAGCAGAGAGAGCATTAACGTATCTCCTGTCTCCTGGCGCTTCCCTTCTAGACATCCGCCTGCGAGTCCGAGCGGAGTACTGCCAGCACGAAACGGCCTTGGAGGGGAACGTCTTCTCCAACAAGCAGGACCCCCTGGAGCGCCAGTTTGAGCGCTTTAGCCAGGCCAACACCATCTTGAAATCCCGGGACCTGGGCTCCATCATCTGTGACATAAAGTTTTCGGAGCTCACTTACCTCGACGCTTTCTGGCGCGACTACATCAACGGCTCGCTACTGGAGGCCCTCAAGGGGGTCTTCATCACAGACTCGCTCAAGCAAGCGGTGGGCCACGAGGCCATCAAGCTCCTGGTCAACGTGGACGAAGAGGATTACGAGGTGGGCCGTCAGAAACTCCTGAGGAACTTGATGCTCCAGACGGCACCTTGAACCTCGGTTGCTGTTATTCCCCCCACCCTGTCCTCTGCCTTTCCTTTGGATGATTTTTTTTCCAGATTTTTTTTTTCTCTCTCTCTCAAGAAAAGGAAAAAAAACATCTTAAAAGGAATGAAACCTCAAGCTCCCTGCCATGTACTGAGTAACTGTACGGTCTGTTTCGACACGAGGATGAGCGCTGTGGTTGGTTTTTTCTTTTCCCCCCAGTTGGGAACCAAAACAGGAGATGGAAATTCCTGGGCTCCTCCCTGCCTGCAAGGGAGATGCAGGGGCCCTTTCCCTGCAGGCCAGCTGGGCATCTTCGCTCATTGACTGATGCTCCTCTGGTCTCTCGTCTTTTCTTAACCACATTCTCTCTTGTGCTGTCTACTTCTCTCCTGGTTTTTTTTTGTTTTTGTTTTCTTTTTGGTACTGTCTCTCTAAAACATTAGACTGTCCTGTGGTGTGCCATTGCCCAGAAAGGTCTAAGCAGGTGTGGCGAGGTCCAGAAGGCGAGACTTCCACTCTTTATATTAAAAATAAGAAGCAAACCTGAACGTGGCTCTTCTTGTGCCAGGAACATCTTAACACCGGTGTTTTTTTCTTTCAAGCTGTGAGTTCCATGGGTGGTGGGACAGGATGGGGGAGGAACGGGGCGTCTTGGAGTGGAGTTGGGGAAGAGAGCGCTTGCATCTTAACCAGACGCACCACCTGCCCCCTCTATGTAGCAATGTTCTTAAAAGTGACACTCAAGGCCTGCCAGTTGGATTTAGGAATGGTTATGCAATTGACTTTGTTGGCGAGTGAGGAGTGTGGATGGGAAGGACCCTCGCCTAGAAGGAAGTTGCGGCAAGGGTGGGGGTCCAGACAGAAGGGATGAAATGGTCTTTGGGACCTTAGCTGCTCTGGAAGACTGTTTTCTTCTGTGTGTGTGGGAAGAGCGTGCTTTGTCCCAGCCCAGCTAGCTCAGCTGAATTAAATTTGAGTGTTTGTTCTCCCTCCCACCTAACCCTTTCCCCTGACGTGTGTCCTGAGCGGAGAGTATTTCCAGCCGCCCCCCCGCCCCCCGATCCACTGTGTGTGCCTTTCCCTCAACCTTTGGTGGAGGGATCGTCTGCCTCCAAAGACAACAGAGAAAGGGCCACCCGTCTGAGGCCTTTTCTCACCTCTCTGAAACCACACAAGCACCACAGCCGGCCTTGCATGGGTGCAAAGGGCAAGGAGGAGGTGGAAGGGATTGTCCCAGCTGCGAATGGCTGTGTCAGATCAGAGCCAGGAGGACAAGGCAGTCCAGCCTTCCACCTCCTTTGCCATTTTGTTTTTTTTCCCAGGAACGTGATCCTCCAGTTTCTCGATCTGGGCTTGGCTCTTGGCTTACTCCCCTGGAAGGCTGCAAAAGGGATGTGTGGCAGGAGCTCCTTCCGCTCTTGCCTTCTGTTCAGGTGGTGCTGGGCACCACAGCAGTTGCCTCCCGTGTCTTGTCCTATATTAAATAAGCTTCCCCCCCCCCCCGCCTCTTTTTTTGAGCTGCTGGGAGAAGCTGAGGGGTGAACATTCCCAGTGCAGGGGGCAGAGAGGACCCTGGTGGTTTATTGTTGGGTAGGGCAGGTGGGCTTAAAATGCACTGTTAGGTTTTGGTAAGACTGCAACTTGAGATGCAGTGACTCCTTGCCCCAGGAGATGGATTGGGACTTCCTTAGGCTCTGTTAGTGGGGGAAATCAATTATTTTTTATTATAAATGCATACGTATTGGTAGGAAGAAGCCTGCTCAAGTATCCCAAGTCACTCTTTAAAAGGGATTATCTATTCTTTTTTCTTTAATTTTTAAAAAAGTTTTGCTCCTGGATTTTTGTGTTTCCGTTGGGTGAATTACACATGCTGCTTTTGGGATTCCATTGGATTACACTAAGTACGTATAGTGAAATCGCCTTGGCAAGCCATGGTGGTGTTTCCCTTGGGTTTTGGATGCCTATCCCAGAAAGCCTGTAACTTCTGAACAGCATCGTTTCCCCCCCAACCCAGGCAATATAATCTTGGTAGGGCCCCCCCCCCCGACTTCTTTCAGATGGCACAGATGGTAGTATTCACTCACTTCCCCCCACTGCTCTTCAAGTTTCTCTTTCTGGCTTACTAGTCAAACAAGAAGGCTCCATCTAAGAAATGTATGAACAGGAGCGTTCCAATGGTGGGGCGGTTTATCTGACTGGCAGGCAAAATCAAGTGGCGTTGCTCTTTACCCTTGGGCTGTACCATTTCAACTGGGTTTTTTTTTAATGTACAGAAAAACAAAGGGCATGTTGATTTAGCTTTAAGACATGGTCTTTATACTTGTTTTATTGGGGGGAGAAGAAACTAGAACTCTTACCTTGCATTCTGTAAATTGCTTTAAAAAAAACAGAGAGAAAAGGGCTAGAAAGGACAAAAAAGCCTTTAAAAAGAAAAGACTAATAATGATAGGAAGAAAGCATAGGATATTTGCCCTAGTCTTCTCCTTGACATGCCACTCTTGCATAGCAACCCTTGTTTCAGCCTGAAGTTGGTACAGTCCAGGGTAAGCTATGCCACTCGAGTCGATCGATTGCGTAATCAGGTTTTGAGCCAAAATCTAATCCTGCATTGGTTGGGAAATATTCCACTTGATGTGCAAGTATCTAATGTCTCTTATGCTCTGCAACCGCCTTCACCAAGCTGGCATCTTTCAGATGTTGTGGGAGTACAGCTCTCATTAGCCCCGATGGGAATGTTAATCCTGCAACATCCAGAGGGCACAAGTTTGCCAAAGGTCAACTGTACAAGGTATCTTGGCAAAGTGTGCAAGGGCCCCAGCCGCTATCCTTTGTGTACCCCCCCTCACTCACACGCACACACACTCCCCATTTCAGAACACATCTGGCACAAATTTGTGTAAAATCTGTGACTTCTGGTTTTGTTTTTTTAAAGGAACTTCCAGTGTAACTGGTCATAATCCCAGTGTAGCTTTGTTTTTCCTCAGAATAATAATAAAAAAAATCTGCCTTTTGTTGCTGCTACTGTCAGGGGTCTGTGCTTTGCTCACCTGTGTGTGCAAGAGAAAATGGTAACTTCCAGTTGAGGCAAAAACTTCATGCGTTGCATGAACCTTTAGTGGCTCATGCCCAGAACCTTTAGCGGCTCATGCCCAGATTACATCGGCTTTTCTTCCCCTGGTACCCCAATACCTCTGTTTTCCTGAAGACACCATTTTCCTTTGCGTGTGTAGATTATTCTAGCCGGTTAAAAAACTTCTGGCAGTGGCTTTGGGGGACAGAAAATAAAAGAATGGGGAGGGCAAGGATGAAGCCCTGATTCTGTTCTCTAGCCTGGGTTATTTTAAATCACGGGAAGCTAACCTCTGGGCTCCCATCATTCCTGGCCAGTGGCAGTAGTAGCGGCTGATGGGAGCCGGAGTCCCAACAACACGAGGGCCACAAATTCTCCATCCTTTGTTTGAAGTGGCAAGGAAACAAGGCTCATTTAAATGAGGTTTCCCGCTGGTAATACTTCAGGGGGGAAATGATACAAATCCGGGCACTAAAACACCCATTTACAACTGGCTAGAATTTAGCTCTTGCCAACCTGGGTGCCCTCCAGATCTTTTGAAATGTAACTCTTCAGCCTCAGTCATTCAACTATAGTTTATAAAATTATGCACGGCAGGGAGAAAGGCAACACAAAGTTTTTTCTCCCTCTCTTGCATATCGCTAGAACTTTTGGACACCCAATGATGCTGAATGTTGGAAGATTCATGGCAGATGAAAGAACAGACTTCTTCACACAGTGTGTAGTTAAGCTGTGGATCTTCCAGCCTTAGGATGCCCACCAACCTCCATGGCTTTGAAAGTGGATTAGACAAATTCATGGAGATATTTAGCATTGAGAAGTTTGGAAAAGTGGCTGTTGGTGACCAGCAATCTCTGAAGCTAGGGGACCTTGATGGCTGGCTCCCATTCAGCAACACCTTTTGCAGGGGTTGCATTTAATTAGAAACTAAGCCAAGCCTGCTGGATCAGGCCAGTGGCCCATCTAGTCCAGCATCCTGTTCTCACAGTGGCCAACTAGACGCCTGTGGGAAACCCAACAAGCGGCAGCTGAGCACAAGAGCCTTCTCCCTCCCTGTGATTTTGAGCAACTGGTGTTCAGAAGCATTTCCTTCCTCTGACTGTGGAGACAGAGTAAAGCCATCATGGCTAGCAGCCCTCCATGAATTTGTCCAATCTTTAAAAGCCATCCCAGTCGGTGAGAACTACTGCCTCTTGTGGGAGTGAGTTCCATAGTTTAAATATGTGCTGTGTGAAATAACTTTTTTAAAAAAAAAAAATTAAGGCTTCGAAGTGTCTACTTTATGCTTAGCTGTGCATGTGGCAGTATTGCGCGTGAACAGCCATTACATTATTTATTACATTTGTTAGCTACCTTATCCCAAAAACAAACACCATTCTCCTAGCAACTTAACAAGATAAAATACAAACAGTTAAAATCATTAGCTTTAAATTGGTTTTTGCACATGCAAAAAAAGGAAAGCCCTCTGCCAAAAGCTATGAATTGGCCCCAGGATGCAGGTGTCTGGGCACCTCGATCTTGTGTTTGTTTTCAACACCAAGTTTCTAGCTCTTGAAAAATAATACGAGTAAAGCTGCCTTGGAGGAGTTGCTGAACAAGATCCCAGCAGTCAGGGTCAAGGTGCCAGTGCCCTTGCCTCTCCCTGTGACTATCAGTAGTACAGAAAATGCAAAATAAAAAGAGATATTCCAGATTTGCATCATGCATGCAAGAGACAAATTTATTTGCTAAAAACTTATTCCTCATCTCTAAGTTGCGATCAAGTGGAAGGATGATGTTCAGCACGAAATAAAGTGATCATTGTGTGTGCGAGTTGTGATACTTGACTCTTAGCAGCAGAGAGATGGAAACTTAAATGCAAAGCACGGTAAGGGGCAGACCCCTATTGGAAGCCAGCTGGGTTCTGAGCCCAATACTGTACCCGTTTAAAAATGGATTGTTGGGTGAGGGGAAGAAGAGTGGGAATCCAGCAGGGGCAGATTTATTTCAGTCAGAGGTGGGGAAACTTTGATCTCTGAATGTTCCTGGACTGCATCTCTCATCTTTCCACGCTGGTTGGAACTGATGGGAATTTAGGTCCAGCAGGATCTGGGGGCTTGCAGATTCCCCACCCCTAATTTAGGGGCAAAGGATTCACTGGAGCTCATCTGAGCAAATGCACCCTGCCAGGTGGAATAAAAGACCAGGCTTATGGGGCGAGGTGTCCTGGATCCACTTGGGAGAGCGGGTACATTTCTCTTAGTCGTTCTACTTATCATCCACTCTCTAGCAGAATTGCTGGAGTGCCAAATTGGTTGAGGGAGCAAAAATCCACCCAGGTAGGTCATTAGAAGGATAAGAGGTTCCGGAGGCTGGTCCAGCAGCACCCGAGCAAGTCATGGGGATGGGGGTCCCTTCTGAGCAGCCACCTGGCCATACAGGTCAGCCCGGCGATGGGAGAAGACTGGCATCTCCTGCCGGATGCGATGCAGGTAGGCAAGGTCTATCTCTGCGTAGCACACACCTGGTCCCTCCTGGCACTGGGCGACGACGCTGCCCCATGGATCCACGATCATGGCGTGCCCGTAGGAGGTGCGGCTTGCGTGGTGCTTTCCTGTCTGAGCAGCTGCGACCACATAGCACTGGGTCTCCACAGCACGAGCTCGCAGCAGCACCTGCAGAGGAAGGAGGAGCATAAAAGCGTCAGGGGTGGAGCCTGCAGTGTCTCCGCCCACTGCAAATTTTAACATGAGAACATAACACCTCCGAACAGTGGAACAGATGACTTCAGAGCATGGTGGTTTCTCCTTCATTGGAGGTTTTTGAACAGAGGTTGGACAGGCATCTGTCAGGGATTCTTGAGCTGTGACTCCTGCATGGGGGTTGGGCCAGACGACCATTTGGGTTCTTTCCCTTTTTTCCCAATAAATTTTTATTATTTTCTTTACACATTCATTCTTGCAATACATTAGTCAACATATAAACCTTTTGTTCTGCCGAGCTTGCGACTTTCCTCCCTCCCTCCCTTCAGTTGGTATCCCTTATCACATCCTATCGTGTATTTTATCTTTTTACAGTGGTACTTCAGGTTACATACGCTTCAGGTTACAGACTCCGCTAACCCAGAAATAGTGCTTCAGGTTAAGAACTTTGCTTCAGGATGAGAACAGAAATCACGCCGTGGCGGCAGCAGGAGGCCCCATTAGCTAAAGTGGTGCTTCAGGTTAAGAACGGACCTCCGGAATGAAGTACTTAACCCGAGGTATCACTGTACATCTTAATCATCCTATCTACATTGTAGGAGTTACTTCAATCCTGCTGGAGTCTTTAAGTTTTTACAATTATCCTTTAAATATACTGTCAGAGCCACCCTGGGTCCCAGCTCACAAGAGACCAAAGTCCAGTCCAAGCTATATACAAAAGGTTTTATTGAAGATCATTGTCGTCATTACATCCAAACTCCGTGGCTCCGCATCTGTTACCCTTAGATGTTAGAAGTCCCCTCTGAGTCCGTCCCTCCCCTGCACCAATTTAAGAGGCTTGTACTGCTCCACCTTTTCCTCTCTTTCCTTTTCCGCAGGGTCTTCCTGCCCCCCTGTCTTCCCTCTTTCCGGGACTCCCCAGAGGCTGAGTCTTCTCCCGCCTGCTCCCCCCTCCTTCGTGCTTTGGCACCAGGCTCCTCCTCAGAGCTCTCCTCATTTCCGCGCGCCTCTATATTTGAACTTGGCGCGCGTACGTTGCCTCTGACCTTCCTTTCTACAGTTACGCTGCTCTCGGTACTACACTCCTCCCTTTCAGGCAGGACGTCTTGCTCCGAACTCCTCCCCCTTCCTCCTTCCTGTCCTGCTCTTTCTGACACACTGGCAACTCCCCCCCCTCTACTCCGTTCCGACGGGGGAGCTGGTCCCGCTTTGCCACTCCCACTGGGGATTCCCTCTTCGTTCCCCTCTCTCTGACTGATTCCCTCTCTATTGCCCCTTGGCCTGACCAGGGGGGCTCCCTTCTGGGAATCCTCTGATTCGCTAGACGGACTTTGGGACAACCTCGGCTCGTTGTCGTCCTCTTCCTCCTCGCCCTCGCTCTCTGTCTCCTCTCTCCCTAAAACCCTGACATCCATCCCCCCCTCGAAGCCCCCCCTTCCCCCCTTCCGCTCATCGGGTGCAGGTTGTGGAAGCTGCCGCTCTTCGGAGGCGGACGCAGGATACAGATTCTGCACCTCCATCTCCTCTGTTTGCAGTTCGTTGTACGAGTGTTCGAATTCGGGTTCTTGACCCAAGGTGTTCTCTTCTCCCTCCTCCATTGGTACCTGGTCCGGTGCTGCCTGCCAAGGTCCCGTCAGCCATTTCCTGCGCCAGTCCTCCTCTGGTTGCTCGTCCCACCAATAAGAGGGTTCTGTGTCCACCCCCGAACACGATCCCCTGGGCGAGTTGGAGTCCGGCGACCTTTCTTCAGCTGAAGAAAAGCCGTGGAAAGTGCTGCCTGAACATGTGGGCGTAAAGAGCCAGTCATCAAAGTACTCGGCTGGCATGGGTCTATGAGGGAAAAGGGCATGGAACTCGTCTTTTAAAAGAGGTTCGTCTAAGGCGTAGCCCGGCACCCAACCATTGGCACTGACTGGGGCACCCTCTCTGACTAGAAAATATTCTACTCCCTCTTGCCCCCATCTCGAGTCCAGGATCTCTGTGACCTCGTTGAGTGGTTCGGCCCTAGGCGCCCTCTCCCTCTCCTGTGACTTAGTGTGTTGTTGCGTGACTGTGTCAGACTCCTGAAACCTGTGCGGTGCCTTGTAGGGAGTGAGCACCGATCTATGAAAGACCGGGTGCACTCTGGAACCTTCGGGGAGGGCTAGTCGAAAGGCTACAGGGTTGATTTTAGCCTCCACCTGGTACGGCCCTAACTGCCTGTGCCCCAGCTTCTTCTTGGCCAACGACTTGGCTGGCATCGCTTGGGCCGCTAACCACACCCAGTCCCCCACCTGGATCTCCTCTCCCTCTCTCCTGTTTTTGTCAGCCTGCACCTTATATGCTTGCTTGGCCAGCTCTAAATGTCTCCGCAACTCTTCGTGCACCTCCTGCAGCTCCGCTGCAAACTGGTCGGCTCCTTGCGGCACCCCCTCTCCCGGTGCCACGAACCCCGGGAAGGTTCTGGGGTGACGACCATTGTTCGCGAAAAACGGTGTCACCCCCGTGGACGCGTGCTTCGTGTTGTTATAGGCAAACTCTGCCATCGGCAGGTAGTCCACCCAAACTGCTGGTCGCTGGTTGGCGTAACATCTCAGGTACTGCTGCATGATCGCGTTGACCCTCTCAGCTTGGCCGTTGGTTTGTGGGTGTCTCGCCGACGTGAGGTTGATCTTGACGTTCAGGATACCTAAAAGCTTCTGCCAAAAATTGGAAACAAACTGGCGCCCCCTGTCGGACAGGATGGACTGCGGCAGCCCATGCACCTTGAACACGTGATCGATGAAGAGTTTGGCAGTCTGTTCCGCCGTCGCCACCTTTGCGCATGGAATGAAGTGCGCCATCTTGGTGAACAGGTCCACAACCACCAGTACCGCCGTCTTCCCCCTGGAGCTGGGCAGGTCAGTAACGAAGTCCAGAGCTACCCTCTCCCACGGTTGCTGTGGCGTTTCCAGCGGTTCCAACAGCCCCGCTGGCTTCTGGTGTACTGGCTTGAACCTCTGACAAGTGTCACACCTGGCGACGTAATCCGCTACCTCTCCACGCATCCGGGGCCACCAAAAGTCTCTTGCCACCAGTTCTATTGTCTTCTCCTTACCGAAGTGGCCCGCACTGGGGGCGTCGTGCAACTGCTGCAGAACCTTTGCGCGAAGCTCGTCGCTTGGCACGTAGAGGGCACCTTTGCGAGTTAGCAGCCCGTCGCGTAGTTGGAACTCTTCGCCACTCTGCACACCTCTGCGCAATTCCTCCATCTTGGACTGTGCGAACTGATCCACTTGCAACGCGCGTCGCACCGCGTCCAGATCTACTGTGGCGGCAGCGCACGACCACGCCTGCGGTGCGAAAATGTGCTTGGCTGCTACAGGCGCCGCTTCATCGAGATATTGCGGTTTCCTGGATAGCGCATCGGCTATAACGTTGGAATCTCCTGGGACGTACTCTATCCGAAAGTCGAAATCCGCGAAGAATTCCGCCCAGCGCATGTGCCTCTGGCTTTGGAGCTTCGCCGTGCGCCAATACTCTAGGTTCTTGTGATCCGTGCGGACCTGTACTGTGTGCTTGGCTCCTATGAGGAAGTGTCGCCACGCTTTGAAAGCTGCGTGAATGGCTAACAGCTCCCTGTCCCATATGGTGTAGTTTTGCTCCGCTTTGCTGAGCTTTCTGGAGTAAAAGGCACCGGGTCTCCAGTTTCCATGTGGATCTTCTTGCAGGAGTACGGCTCCAACCGCTCTGTCTGACGCGTCGGTCTCTAGTCGTATGGGCTTGCCTGGATTCACGTGCAGCAGCTGCTCCTCGGAGGCGAAAAGGCTTTTAAGCTTCTGAAAAGAGCGCTCCGCCTGTTCCGTCCACACGAACCTCTTTTTCTTGGAACTGAGAGTGTCCGTGATCGCTGCCGTCTCCTTTGCAAAACCTCTGATGAATTTGCGGTAGAAGTTGGCGAAGCCGATGAATCTTTGGACTTCCTTCCGATTGCGAGGGCTCTTCCAGTCCAACACCGCGCGGACCTTGGCGCTGTCCATGGCCAGCCCCTTGTCGGACAGCTTGTAGCCTAGGAAATCCACGTCCGTCACATCAAACTGGCACTTCTCTAACTTGGCGTAGAGCTTGTTCTCCCGTAGTCTCTGCAGGACTTCCTTTACGTCCTTCTCATGGGCCTCCTCCGTTTCCGAAAAGATCAGGATGTCGTCGAGGAAACACACGCATTTCTTGTAGAGAAGTCCCGCTAGCACGTGATGCATAAATGCTTGGAAGACGTGAGATCCATTTTGGAGACCAAATGGCATAACTCTGTATTCGTACGTGCCCAGAGGCGTGAACATGGCCGTCTTCCACTCATCGCCCTCCCGGATGCGTATGAGGTTATACGCTCCACGCAGATCCAATTTGGTGAAGATCTTCCCCTCCCTTACGGTTGCCAGGAGATCATCTATCTTGGGCATGGGGAAGGCCTTGGGTTTGGTCTTACTGTTTATGAATCGATAGTCCACAATGAGTCTTTTCTGGGGTGTGTCTTTCTTCTTTACAAAGAAAACAGGACTGCCCCCCACCGCTTTCGATTCTCGGATGAATCCGCGCTTCAAATTGTGCTCTATGAACTCCCTGAGTTCTTGCATCTCGTCCTCAGACATGGAATACAGCTTTGCAGTCGGCAACTGCGCCCCTGGCACCAGGTCGATGGCACAATCATAAGGCCTGTGGGGCGGCAACTGGTCAGCTTCCTTCTCGCAGAAAACCTCCAGGAACCCCTCGTACTTGCGGGGTACTGCCTGCACCATGCCAAGTTGCAACTGCTGCTCAGCTCCCTCCTCCTGGCTGGACTGGATGCAATGTTGAGCACAGTACGATGAGCAAAAGGTGATCTGCCGTTGGTACCACGCTACAGCAGGACTGTGTCTCTCCAGCCAACTCATGCCTAATACTATAGGCGTGTCTGAAAGGCGGGTGACATTGAAGCTGATGACTTCTCGATGATTTCCAATCCTCATCACCATGGGAGGCGTCTGTTGCACAACTTGTCCTCCTAGCAATTTCCTGCCATCCACCGTGACTACGTTCAGAGGTGTTGTCGCTGGCAGAAGCGCTATGCGATGCTGCTTGACAAAGTGCGTCCCCACAAAATCTGCGTTGCTCCCAGAATCAATCGTGATGGGGACTTCCAGGGTGGTTCCATTCGGCAACTGAAGTGTTGCAGTGAGCTGCACCGCTGGCTTGGGTGGTAAAGGGTCTGTGCGTTGCAAAAGCGCTGGGGACTGCTCTACAGATTCGCCTGGCTGAGCCCCAGCAGCTCTGCTTCCAGCCAGGCACTGTCGTTTCCCTGAGGTTGCTCTGCTTGCATCATTTCTGCTGCAACAGTTGCTAAAGCTGCAGTGTGTTTCTGCAGCCTCTGGGGACACTCTTTCGCCATGTGCTGTGCACTGTCGCAAATGTAACACTTCCTGGTCCCTCTAGGAGGCTTTGCCTTCACTGCACCGGAAGCTGGGGCTCTGGCTGTTGCTTGAGCCTTAGCACCACCAAGTTCCATGGGCTCCTCCCCCTGCCTTCCCAGTGGCGAAGGATGTGACTGACTGAACTCCCTGGGGATGAAAGAAGACGTCCTCGCTGGTGGACGCACCTGACGTTCTTCCTCAGTGTGCCAAGGACGTCCCTCGTGCCGTATCCCAATCGCCAAAGCCCTCTGCACAAGCTCCTCCAGGGTCTGGGGTCTGTCTCCCCTGGCAAGTTCATCCTTAATGGGACCGCTGAGCCCCTCCCAGAACAAATCCCTCACAGGTGCACAATCCTTCTCCCAGCTTAGCGCAGTCAGTAAAGCAAAAAATCTAGAATGGTACTGACGCACAGTGGCTTTGCCTTGCCGCAATCCAAAAATTTCCCTGCGTGCAAGATCCACATCTACAGTAGACTGGAAGCAGGCATCCATCGCTTTAATGAATTCATCTGCATCGCGGCGGGCAGGGCCATCTTCACGCCACAAATTGCGCAACCAGTCTCTGGCCGGCCCATGCAAGTGAGAAACAATAAACCCCACTTTCTCCTCCTCATCTTTAAAGTCATGACGAAGCAAGTGCAATGCATACAAAACGTCTGCTCTGAAACTGGGGTAGTGCTTCAGGTTCCCATCGAAGTGGGTGACTAGGCTGCCCCCCCTCCGTCCAAGTCCAATCCCCTCTGATCTGGACCCTGGGAACCCTTCCCTGCTTGCACGTTCCCACCTTGTTTGCAGGTCCTGGCAGCGCTTCTCCATTTCGTCATGCTTCTTCTGAGACGCAAGGACTGCAGCAGTGAGTTCGGAAACTGTAGTTCGCAGCGCTGTCAACTGCTCCTCCGCAGTCATGGCTGTCACCGTTCGTGAGCTTTGCAAAAAAAAAATTTTGCGTTCTTGAGAGGGGACTTTCTGTCAGAGCCACCCTGGATCCCAGCTCACAAGAGACCAAAGTCCAGTCCAAGCTATATACAAAAGGTTTTATTGAAGATCATTGTCGTCATTACATCCAAACTCCGTGGCTCCGCATCTGTTACCCTTAGATGTTAGAAGTCCCCTCTGAGTCCGTCCCTCCCCTGCACCAATTTAAGAGGCTTGTACTGCTCCACCTTTTCCTCTCTTTCCTTTTCCGCAGGGTCTTCCTGCCCCCCTGTCTTCCCTCTTTCCGGGACTCCCCAGAGGCTGAGTCTTCTCCCGCCTGCTCCCCCCTCCTTCGTGCTTTGGCACCAGGCTCCTCCTCAGAGCTCTCCTCATTTCCGCGCGCCTCTATATTTGAACTTGGCGCGCGTACGTTGCCTCTGACCTTCCTTTCTACAGTTACGCTGCTCTCGGTACTACACTCCTCCCTTTCAGGCAGGACGTCTTGCTCCGAACTCCTCCCCCTTCCTCCTTCCTGTCCTGCTCTTTCTGACACACTGGCAACTCCCCCCCTCTACTCCGTTCCGACGGGGGAGCTGGTCCCGCTTTGCCACTCCCACTGGGGATTCCCTCTTCGTTCCCCTCTCTCTGACTGATTCCCTCTCTATTGCCCCTTGGCCTGACCAGGGGGGCTCCCTTCTGGGAATCCTCTGATTCGCTAGACGGACTTTGGGACAACCTCGGCTCGTTGTCGTCCTCTTCCTCCTCGCCCTCGCTCTCTGTCTCCTCTCTCCCTAAAACCCTGACATATACCATAAATTTACTCCAATTTTCCTGGAATCTTTAATCGTCCTGATCCCGAATCCTGCCGGTCAGTTTGGCTAACTCCGCATAGTCCGTCATTTTCGCTTGCCACTCCGCAATGGTAGGAACTTCTTGTGATTTCCAGTTTGGGGCCAACAAAGTCCTTGCAGCAGCTGTGGCATACATGAATAATCTTTGATCTTTTGTCTTAATCTTAAGACATTTGGGTTCTTTCCAACTCTGATTATAAGCTAAGAGCCTGCTGGATCCAGGTCACTGGACCATCTAGTCCAGCCTCCTAGTCTCACAGTGGCCTGAGCCCTCTACCCTCATGCGGTTTCCAGCAACTGGTATTTGGAAGCATTGCTGCCTCTAGGTCTAGAGACGAACATAGTAATCTTAGCAAGCAGCCATTAATAGCCCTCTGCTCCATGAATTTGTGCAACCCCCTTTATAGCCATCTATGTTGGTGACCATTGCTGCCTCCCGTAGGAGAGAGTTCAATAGTTTGACCCATGTGCTATGTGAATAAGGACTTTATCGGTCCTTAACCCTCCTGTGTTCAGCTTCACTGGATGTTCACAAGTTCTAGTGTTATTGGGGGGCAGGGAATCTGTCTACTTTCTCCATGCAAATGTGTAATTTTCATTCCTGTCACCTCTTAGCTTTTCTCCAAACCAAAAAGTCCCCAACAGAGTCGCTCCATCCCCCTTGATAATTTGGGTTGCCCTTTTCTGAACGTTCTTCCCAACTCTGCACTGCCCTTTATCAGACGTGGCAACCGGAATGCTACCATGCGGTCACATCACAGATTTGTATAACAGCATTATGGTAGTGATGGTTTTGTTTTCAAATCCTTTTTCTAAGTATCCCTAGCTTGGAAACTTACATTATCGGAAATCTAGGGCTCTGAGTGCCTCTGAGCTGGTTCAGAGGGTCCCTGCTCTTGTAGAGCAGCTGCCCCACCCCAAAAATAAAATAAAAATGGTACTCTTTGGGAGTTGTAGTTCAAAACATTTGGAGGGTTAACAGGTTGAGAGAGGTTGATTCAGGACAGTGGTTCTCAAAGTGGGCGGTACTGGCCCCAGGAAGGCAGTGGGATTACCTACCAGAGGGGCACTAGGTCAGGAGGCAGGAAGGGTCTAGGGCAGCGCTGGGGGTGTAAATGGCTATCGGACTTTGAAAAGCAGGTCTCGCTGCTGGATCAAGTTTGTTAAACTAAATAGTTTCAACTGGATTTTGAATAAATGTGCAATGAATTGATCATCTTTTGACTCTTATTGTGTTATTACCTTCCTTAGTGGGCTGTGCAAACCACTATCCTGAATAATGCTTTTTATAGGGCAAAAAGAGGCACTGGGGATGGGTTTATGGAACCAAGGGGGTAGCTGCCAAAAACTGCTTGGGAACCACTGATGTGGGAGAACAGGAGGAGCAGGGAGGGGAAATAGGAAGAAAAGGGGTAGAAGATACAGTTTGATGCCCAATACATTTTTGAGCACTTGGGTCCTTCATTGAGGAATTTCAAACGCAGAAGTTCAATGTTATTTGTTGGGTTACGCTGTCTCCTCCTTCCTCCTACAGTGGTACCTCTGGATGTGAACGGGATCTGTTCCAGAGCCCCGTTCGTATCCTGAAGTGAATGCAACCAGCGTGCCGCGATTTGCTGCTTCTGCACATGACGTCATTTTGACCGTCTGCACATGCGCAAGCGGTGAAACCCGGAAGTAACGTACTCTGTTAATTCCGGGTCGCCGCAGCACGCAACCCGAAAATACTCATCCCGAAACTACTTCAACCCGAGGTATGACTGTACTGTTGTTTTTGCTGCTCTAATGCAAGAGAACAAAGGCGTTTCTTCTTAGGATAAGGTTGTCTGAGCATGGGTAAACTGCCCTATGTGACGGCAACGAGCTACTATTTCTAAAAAGTGTGTTGGTACATTCATAGCTCGGTACAGGGCACACTTTGCTCCAGGTTCAACCCCCATAACCCCTAATTCAGGCATAGGCAAACTTGGCCCTCCAGATGTTTTGGGACTACAACTCCCATGATCCCTAGCTAACAGGACCAGTGGTCAGGGATGATGGGAATTGTTGTCCCAAAACATCCGGAGGGCCGAGTTTGCCTATGCCTGCTCTAATTGAAAGGATTCCTGGAAAGAACCCCACCCAACCGCTGTAATGTTGGATCCACTTACCTCCCAGTGGGCAGAGCCTGTTGTCACAGTGAAGGCTGATGGGTAGGTGAGAATCTCTGCCCCTTCCCGGGCCAGAGCGATAGATATTTCTGGGAAGCGGAGATCGTAGCAGATGGCCAGACCAACCTGAGAGAGGGAGGACAGAGGGGGAGGCTAGTAAGCACAGGATCTTTTGCCGCATATGCTTATGACAGCCCTGTACCTGCCAGTGGCAGAAAGCACCAGTTTCATCCCCCGAGCAAGGGAGCCTGAGCACAGACTTCTCCCCACCTGTGAGTCTCTGCAACTGGCATTCAGAGACAAACTGCCTCTGACAGTGCAAGTAAAATACAGTGGTACCTCTGGTTGTGAACGGGATCCGTTCCGGAGGCCTGTTCGCAACATGAGCAGAATGCAACCCGCGTCTGCGCATGCATGGGTCGCGATTCTCCACTTCTGCGCATGACGTCGTTTTGCGCGCATGCGCGAGCAGCAAAACCTGGAAGTAACCCTTTCCTGTACTTCCAGGTCGCCGCAGGACGCAACCTGAAAACGCTCAACCTGAAGCAAACATAACATGAGGTATGACTGTATAGCCACTGTGGCCCATAGCTGTTGATAGCCTTCTCTTCCATGATTTGTTCTAATCCTCTTTTGAAGCTATCCAAGTTGATGCCCAGCACTGCCTCCTGTGGAAGGGAGTTCCATAGTTTAACTCTGTGCTGCATTATGAAGTACTGTGCCTTCTCTTGTCTGTCCTGCCTGCACCTGTGTATATGAATTTTAGGAATTATTTTTTGCCCTGATTTGCAGTACTACGTTTGCCATTTTAATGTTCCTTTGTCCAGTTTGGAGAGATCTTTTTTGAAGCTCCTGACCATCCCTCGTTATTTTAACCACCCTGAACCATCTGGGATCATCAGCAAACTTGGCCAACTCGCTGCTCATCCCCAACTCCAGATTAATTACAAACATATATATTTTTTATGAAAACCACCACCACCACGCTTTGCACTGAACTTTGCTCAGCTTATTGGTCTCAAAGGACGTAACCAACACCTGTCTCTGGAATATTTTACACGTACCTTTCCGGCCGGGGTCTCCACAGGAGCCACTATCTTGGAGCCTGGGTTGGTGAACGCGCTTTCCTTCAGGGACACTCGCCCCTCCATCTCTACGTCAAAAAGATGAGTCTTCCGATAGGCAGACACCTGGGTTCCTGAGGCCAGCCTCCCCGAGGAGAGAAGGATAAGATTAGTAGATTTGGAAGGCGGGGGCCGGTGGTCCTTATGGTTTCGTGGCTGCTAAGGCATCAACATAGTGAGGCTAGCCATGGGAGCTGCAGGGAAGGCGAAAGGAAGAGGCAGGCCACCGTGTTTCTATCCCTTCCCTGCTGGCTGGTTTCAGGAGGGAGTTCTTCTGACACCAGTGTTGCATGAGACAGCCAGTATGCTGTAGCAGATAAGAGTGTCAGACTAAGACCTGGGAGAAGGTAAAGGTGAAGGGACCCCTGACCATGAGGTCCAGTCGTGCCCGATTCTGGGGTTGCGGCGCTCATCTCGCTTTATCGGCCGAGGGAGCCGGCGTACAGCTTCTGGGTCATGTGGCCAGCAGAGCAGCGCATGGAAATGCTGTTTACCTCCCCGTCAGAGCAGTACCTACTTATCTACTTGCACTTTTTTGGCGTGCTTTCGAACTGCTAGCTTGGCAGGAGCAGGGACCAAGCAACAGGAGCTCACCCCGTCGTGGGGATTCGAACCGCCGACCTTCTGATCGGCAAGTCCTAGGTTCTGTGGTTTAACACACAGCGCCACCCATGTCCCTTAGACCTGGGAGACACTGGGATTCAAATCCCCACTCAGTGATGAAACTCACTGGGTGACCTTGGGCCAGTCACCGTCCCTCAGCCTAAGCTACCTCACAGAGCTGTTGTTAGGATAAAATTGCAGGGAGAACCATGTACACCACCTTGGAGGAAAAGGTGGGATATAAATGGAATAAATGAAATTGAAAATGAACGTGCCATTTGGTTAGTGAAGAACTGATTGTGAGAAAGAGGGAGGGAAGGAAGGAGTGGTTTAGGGAGATTTTGGGAAGTTTGGGGAGAGAAGGCATCCTATACTAAGACAATTTCGTCACCTTTGGGATCCAAGAGGAGGTGGCAGTTGTAGATCCTTCCTGTGCTCTCCCAATCACTGCCTTTTTCATGGAAGCCTCCAAGGGACAACCAGACACCACATTCCCTGTCAAAAGAGGAGAAATGGAGTTGGGGGGGTTACCTGCAAGTGCCTGGCCATTGCCTCTGCCACACTCTCACAGACAAAGCCCTGCCACATCCACACAGGGAAGCCCCCAGCAAGTCCTACCTGGCCAGCCCGACGTAACGCTGCAGGTGGTCTCCCTCCAGGGGCTCGGCTAGGCTCAGGGCCTCCTCCACACTGCTGCCAATGAAGTCAAAGGCTTCTGGGAGGAAGACGACGCAGGCCCCCCTCTGGGCAGCCTCCCGGACGAGCTGTGAGCAGGAGGCCCAGTTGTGGGCTTTGTCGGGAGTGGAGGTCATCTGGCAGACGGCGATAAGGGGCTTCAGGGGTCCTGCGCCCCCCGTAGACATGGCTTTGAATCTGGAGTGGCAGGGGAGAGAACAGAACGGACTGTGAAAACCCACACAAGCACCACATTAAGCCAGCCATTCTGTGGTTTGTCTCCCTGCTCAAGAAAAGGAAGAGCAATGTAAAGGCTGTTTGAGCTCATGCACAGGCTGGTTTGACTAAGTATGGTTTGTTTCCTGCAAATACGCTCTGATATTTAAACCACTGCTCAAGCATGCAGGCTACTTGATCTCCTGGGGCTGTACTGTATCAGCCCAAACTACCTCTCAGTAGTGGTGGAGAGACCCTGAGCTCTTAAAATGTACAAATGTCATTGTCAGTTCTTACATCTTCTCAGAGGCCAGTTACCTGTGGCCAGGGGCTGGGCTTTGGATCCTTGCAAATGGCTTCCCACCAGCGAGGCAAAGTGTTTGCAATGGCTTCTGGACCACCGCTCTCAACCTAGACGAGGCAATGGGGGAAAGAACACATCTTTCAAAGCATCTGGGAAATGCAGGCCTCCAGCGCAAAGGGGACCTAGAACAGCCTTCCCTGACCTGGTGCCCTCTGGCTATTTTGAACTACAACTCCCACCAGGCACCAGCCACAAAGCAAAACACTGCAGTATTCACCTAGATATAAGGGGGTTTGTGTTTCTTGCCTCTGATTATTTTATTTTTTAAAAAATGAAACAAAAGTATTAAAAAGCAATTTAGGAGTAAATTAAGAGTAAATGAGTCCAGCTGGACATGACAGCCTAACCCTTTTCCTTTGTTCCTTCAGTCATACACAGATTCAGGGGGAAAGATACTGAGTCTCCCTGATCCATTCTTTCACAGGCAGGAAAGCAGTAGAGAAGAGGGTGATTTGGAGCTGAAAAATGAACAGAGGGAGGGCCTCCCCTTGCCTGCTTTTCTCCTATGCAGATAGAGAGTCTGCAGAGGCTACTTCTGGCTAAGGGCAAAAACAGAGAAGAAAGCGACTCAGAGCTCTGAGTGACATCTATTCCTTGCACCAGAAGTATTTAAGAAGCGGGCTCGGTCCCCATCAGTTTAAGAGATGAGAAAGACCCCATTGGTCCAGTTGCCAAGGAAACGGTGCACAGTCAGATAGCTGCACCCTTGTATCCCTCACATCAGGGGAGATGTTGAAGGTCCTGTAGCACACCTTTCAGATCACATATTGATACGAGGTGGGTTCAGAAAATGTTTCAGGGTGGTTCTGCTCAGGGGAAAGTTAACCCAAAGCCAGCAGGCTCTGTTTTTTTTTTTTTTCAAAGTAAGCCAACACATAGACATTGCAGCTAAAATTTGTCATGCCATGCAGAGGAACCCCGAGAAAAGCTTTCCAGTGTTCCATTTCTATGTGTCAGATCACGGAATCATGTCCAGTTGGAAACCCCCTGCAATGCAGGAATCACAACTAAAGAATCCCTGGCGGATGGGTGCAGTTAAAGGGCAAGAGAAGGGCCTGATAAAAAACTGGAAATTAAAGATAAAAAATAAATCTAAAATAAAAATAAAAAGGATAAGATTTCAAACCCTATCATTACCCTTCACCATACATGGGCAAGGAGTTCTACAGGGCAAAACCAATTACCGTATGTTCTCTCTGGACTTTCTTTCTTCTTCCCACCTCCCTCCATAAATCAAGTTTACTTGATATTATTTTTATTATACTATATTATCATGCCTCTTGCATCCTTTTGCTCAGTGCTGCCTTTAAATTCCCCTCCCCTTATCTCACTCTTCCAATTCCCAGCTAATATTTTGAAGCTCAAAAAGTAACAGACAACTTTCTCTTTTCCCCATTACAGTCATTAACAAACTCCCCCTCCAAAAGATTCACCTGCAGTGATTACATGGAGCAAAAGGGAAAAAAGACAGCAGCTGCCGTTGCTCCCCTAAAAGCCAGGGGGGAAAGTCCAGACCGGAAGTAGACCAAACAAATATGGCGCTTGTGCCTAGTGGAGCCCATACTAAAAATGGTGGGCAAAAAATCTCTACTTGGACTTAATATAGATTGACAAGTGAGGCCAATTTCAGGTGTCTGTACCATTTTTATTTTTTTTTAAGTGAAGGTTCATCACAGAGATCAGTGGAGAAATCCAGGATTTTTAACACAGCAGTGATTGGGGAGCACATCAGCTAAACTTTTTGAAAATAATAAGTTTAAAAAGCAACAAGGAAGGCAGGAGCTCATCCTCCTTCTACCTCAGTTCTTATTCTGATTAGAAAACCTTTAAAGTTTTTAGAAATTTAAAAGTGCGAAGTGTCTGCATGTGAGGTTCTGCATGCAACTGAGCTCTGAATTTGGGCTGGGAGAGGATATGAGAGTGAGACTCAATTTAAGTATTTTGTTTTAAATAAAATTTATATACCTCAAAGCTGTTTAGAAAAAGAATACTGTAAAACAATTTTAAAATATTGGTAAAAACAATTAAAAACAACTATGTAAAACATTTAAAAAAGCAATGATAAATTAAAAACCGCAGTCCATCTCCCACATATGGGGCTAATTTACATATGTGTTCTGGCATCGGCAGAGATCTCTCCCCCTCCCAGAAAAACGCTTCAAAATATATACAGTATTTTTATTACTACCCCCCCCCCCACACTAAATAAGATGCAGAGTCAGAAAATGCTTGAGCGCCTCACTGTTGGCTTATTGCCTTCTGCTTACGGTTTGTTGAACGCGTTTGCTGTAACTAGCGCAGTTATATTTAAAATCCTGAATTTCTCCATTGATTTCTATTAACGACTGGCAATTCTGACCCCGCTAGAAATTTCCAAAGAAAACCCGGAAATGTTGCAGCCTGAGAAGTCCATGTGCATTTCTACACTTTTTTATCTCTTCCTGACTCCAACGAATAAAAATCATGGCTTTAAAAATGGCGGCGCGAGGAACTTGTAGCCCAGAACAAAGATGGTGCTGATTTGATAAAGCCGCACCCTCAAGCAAAATGGCGCTTTTGGGATTACATAAGAAAGGACTCCACTGCCACCACTACCTATAAAGTTCATATGTTTTCGGTAATTTAATGAATGACCATTTCTTTATCTGTGTCTTTATTCCGCGTCGTCCTCTCAAGCTTCGGGCTCCTCACTTCTACTGGGTTTCACCTATGCCCTTAACAAATATGGCGGCAGGAGATGGAAGCCCCCAAGTGCGTCGACGGAAGCAGAAACGCGGAACCTTCCGGTTACGAAGGGAGGCAGTGACCTCTCTCGCCCCGGAAGTTGTGGCGTTGTTAGGCTGGCCTTATGTCTCTCGAGGGCCTGGCCAGGTGAAGGAAGATGGCGGAGAGCGGCAAGATGAAAAGTGGCCCGGCGGCTCCTCCCAGCGGCGTCGGCGCTTCTGCTTCGGCTGGGGGCACCGGCAAGGCCATGACAGCGGAGCAGGTACCGGGGAGGGGCGAGGAAAGGGAGTGCCTTTGGGCATGTGCAGAGTTCCCCTTCCCGGGGGGAGATGCGTCAAGTCACGACGTCCAACAGCCCGAACTCGAAGCCCGCTTTGGCCTCCGCGTGTTTCGCGGGAGGGTTTCTGAGCATGTGCAGAGCGAAGGGTGCCGTTATTAGGGGTGACGCCGCTCCTGTTGACGTTGGAGTAGTCGAGAAATGACACTCGGAATCTTTTTAACTTTTCCTCCGGGCAGTCCTAATAATAATAATAATCACCACTATCATCACTGTTGCAATTTATTACCCACCTTTCACCCCAAGGCCCTAGGATGGATTACAACAGTTAAAAGAATATTAATATTAAAGCACAATATTAAAAGACAGGTTAAAACAACTTAGGTATGGCTCACAATAGGAAGGAAAAGCTTCAGCTACTTAGGCATTCAGGTTACCTGTAATTTAAACACATTATAGCAAAGTCTGGAAATCAATAAATGGTTATATGACGCTGGAAGAAAATGAAATTTTCTATTACGGACTGACTGGCTGCAACAAAAATTATACTTATTCCACCAGCCCATAAGTCCAAATGGCAAAGAAAACAACATAGTCATATTTCAATCAGACCGACCATGCATTAAAAAATATTTGCTGTTTGTTCACCAAACTGTTAGAGGATGGGGATTCCCAAATCTAAACTGTTAATAAAACGCATGTCAACTTAGCACATGACAGACATAATATTTGGCAATAAGGGAATGCAGTGGAGCAGGTTAAAAACTTGGAAGTAAATGGTGTCCCTATAAAAGTAATATTTTTTTTAATAAATCTGGTCTTTACATTTGTTTGCAAACCCATTCACATCCACAACTTTCAAGGTCCTAGGCCTCTCACCCATTATTCCATTACAGTTCCACCCAGTTTTCAAAAATAAATATAGAGCCTATAATACAGTTAGATACCTGGAAAAAACCACAATTGTATTGTTTGAAATAATATTTTACAAATATGGACAACTGCTTACCATTAATGATATGCAAATTCAGGTGGAAAATGTTCAACTATGTCCTTTTTAACTATGTATGTATGTATGTATGTATGTATTATACTGCCCTTCATCCAAGGATCACAGGCTGGTTTACAATATAAAAGCATAAGAAATGCATAACATAGAAACAAACAAAAACAATACCCTCCACAATCTTCCCTTTCCAGTTTAAAAGGCCATAGAAATCAAACATTTCTCCCGCGTGTTAGAGAGGATGTCCCATTAGAGGGACATATCAACACATGTGGTGAAGGTGTCCAAAAATTGAAAAGTTCTGGAAAAATTATTTACAGAAATATCTTTTGTCACAAGGCAGACAACCCCCATGACCCCAGTACTTGTATAATCACAATATGTTGCAAAGTAGAAAAAAAGATCTCATAATACATCTATTAGCCACTGCAAGAACAGCCATTGCTAGGGCATGGAAATCATTACAGTTATTAACTATGGACCAGTGGTATTATGCAATTTGTCAAACAACATTTTTTGAAAAAGTGACACAAAAATTAAAATTAGCAAGAAGCCAAAAGAAGCATGACAATTTGTCTGCAGTATACACAAATACTGGGGCATATGGCAGAACAGTACCAATATAATTTTGGTATATATATTTTGACACAATTTTGTTACTATATTCAGAAATGTTTATCTGTTTATTGTTTTATCTTTATTTTTAATTTTATGTAATTATTGCATGCCATATTCTCTAATAAAATTGTATATCTCAATGCAACCATGTTAAACAGTTTAAAGATGAAAATTAATAAAAACTACCGGTATGTTGCAAAACAAACAAAACTACCCTTAGGTATGGCATACACATTTTCTTTTCTCAGTTGGTCTAACCCTAGGGCTGTGGGATGGAATGATTTGAAAGTCCAGAGATCCATGAGCAAAATACTCCATCTTAGTAGTGATTCAGGATGGTTTAGGTAGGAATGGTTGTGATGTATACCGCAGCCTTAGTTGGCAATTCAAGTAAAACATGGCAGATTTCTAAGCCCAATGAACCTTATAATCTAAAGTATGAGAGTGGGGAAAGTAAAAGCAGTAAGGAGCAATGTGAATAGTCCCTGTGTCCATGCTAACTTGGTTGTGGCTGGTTCAAGCCCTTGCCTGCAGTGACTGACCTTTCTCCCCTTCTAGGTGGTAGCTGGATTTAACCGTCTGCGTCAGGAGCAGCGAGGTCTAGCCTCAAAGGCAGCTGAGCTGGAGATGGAGCTGAATGAGCACAAGTAAGCAGTGGATTTGAACATAGTTTCCCCTGCTAATTTTGGATATTGCTGCTTGGTGGTTTTGCAGTTTTCTCTGTTCTTGCAAGCAGCCTTGCAAATGGAATTGAGAAAGAACAACAGATAAGTCTGGCTCATGGGTAGGCAAACTAAGGCCCCAGGGCCGGATCCAGCCCAGTCGCCTTCTAAATCTGGCCTGCGCACAGTCCAGGAATCAGCGTGTTTTTACATGAGTGGAATGTATGCTTTTATTTAAAATGCATCTCTGGGTTATTTGTGGGGCATAGGAATTTGTTCATTTTTTCTCTCTCTTCAAAATATAGCCCGGCCCCCCACAAAGTCTGAGAGACAGTAGACCGGCCCCCTGCTGAAAAAGTTTGCGGACCTGGTCTGGCTGGTGGATCAGGCTAAGGGGGGGGGAGGGGTCTAGTCCAGCATTCTGTTCTCACAATGACCAACCAGATGTCTCTGGGAAGCTTGTACAGTGGTGCCTCGCAAGACGAAAATAATTCGTTCCGCGAGTCTCTTCGTCTTGCGGTTTTTTCGTCTTGTGAAGCACCCCTATTAGCGGCTTAGTGGATTAGCGCTATTAGCGGCTTAGCGGCTTAGAAAAAGGGGGGGAAAGGGAAAAAACTCGCAAGACTCTCAGGGAAATTCATCTTGCGAAGCGCCTCGAAAAACGGAAAACCCTTTCGTCTAGCGGGTTTTTCGTCTTGCGGGGCAGCACTGTAAGCAGGAACAAGATGCAACAGTCTTTTTCCTACTTGTGCACCTCAGCAAGTGTTACTCAGAAGCAAACTGCCTCTAATGGCAAACATAGCCATCATTGCTAGTAGCCGTTGATATCCTTCACAACTTCCCCAGAACCACCCAGTGAACTTTGCCTTGTTTCTTCCATCATTGAACAAAAGTGCTCCCAATTTGGAGTTTTGACTGTTAGATTTGGAAATAATAAAATAGCAGCACAGCAATGTGTCATGTCTTTCCCTGCCGTCTTGGTCACAAGTATACTTCCTGGCCATGTGGATTTCTAGATCCTTTGATACTGGCCTTATCATAAGCTGGTGTACAATGCTCAGATATTCTGCCTTTCTTCCACTCTGCAGGCTGGTAATTGAAACACTCCGAGAAGTGGACCCTACTAGGAAATGTTACCGGATGGTGGGAGGTGTGTTGGTAGAACGCACTGTGAAAGAAGTTCTCCCAGCCTTGGAAAATAACAAAGAGCAGGTAATGCCTCTGCAGACAGTGGGCAGACTCCCTGCTTCTCCTTGGAACAGGGAATGCCATTAGCCTCAGCAATGCTTGCCTTTAGTTATCATGGCTAAAACTAGGGACACCTAGGTTTGAATTCCTGTTCAGCCATGAAACTCAGTGGGGGTAAGTCACCTTGGGTCGGTCACCTTCTCTAAGCCTAATCTACCTCACAGGGTTGTTGTGAGGCAAAAGGAGGGAGCTAAGTATGCCAACTGAATTAACTGATAAAAAGGTGCATATATATATATATATATATATATATGCTTTCGTAGATTTTCACGGGTACAGGAATGCAGGTTTTGGTGTCCTCGGGTGTCTTCCCGTGTAAAAGTTGGGGTGTCTAGGCGACGTTTCGACGAGGTCTCACTCGTCATCTTCAGGCTGGTGCTTTCGGCTTCTTGTTACTGGAACAGAGCAGGATCTCAGTGTTTGAGTTCCTATAAATACTGTAGAGGGGGTGTGGTGTATAGCCTCCAATGTTCTGGGCAGAGAGGAAGTTCCCAGGCTAGTGTGCCTTTTCTTCTTTTGTTCCTTAATTACTTGAGAGATATCTTGAGTGATTTCTTGAGTGATATCCTGAGTACCACTTAGGTGGGTCATTAGGTGTGGATTAGTTGTTAAAGTCTTTGTGTCTTGACCTCTTGAACTTTGTGAAGAGTTTTCCTGAGAAGATGGCTGTACTGTACTTAGTTGTGCTCTGGCTTGGCTTTGTGTATAGGGGCGAGCTGTGGTTTTGTGGCTTGTGTCAGCCAGATCTGTGTAGGGATTGCAGGGGGGTGCAGCATCCGGAGGTGCCACCATGGATTGGCTACTGGATGGTGTCTGTAATTCATCTGTGGAGAGGGTCTGGGTTTGGGTCTGGTGTGGTTGATTGGTGTTGGCGTTCTGTGTGCCTCTGGATCTGGTGTCAGTTTTTGTGGGGAGGGCTAATTTCCAGATGTCTGGCAAGCGGGATGTGTCGTCACGCTTGTTCATGTTGTGAGGGTGTTTCTCTATCTCGATGGCTTCCATGATTATTCTCTTGTGGTGATGTTCCGTGTTAAAGAGCAATTTGGAATCTGCAAAATTAATTTCGTGTCCTGTTTCTTTCATGTGTTGGAAAAGAGAGGAAGTTTTTTCTTCTTTTTTGACGGCATTCTTGTGTTCTGCGATACGTGCATTTATTCGTCTGTTTGTTTGTCCAATGTACGTGGCTGGGCAGACTTTGCAGGGTATTTCATAGATCCCTTGGTTTTCCAACTGGATTTTATCCTTGGGGCCCAAACCCAGACCCTCTCCACAGATGAATTACAGACACCATCCAGTAGCCAATCCATGGTGGCACCTCCGGATGCTGCACCCCCCTGCAATCCCTACACAGATCTGGCTGACACAAGCCACAAAACCACAGCTCGCCCCTATACACGAAGCCAAGCCAGAGCACAACTAAGTACAGTACAGCCATCTTCTCAGGAAAACTCTTCACAAAGTTCAAGAGGTCAAGACACAAAGACTTTAACAACTAATCCACACCTAATGACCCACCTAAGTGGTACTCAGGATATCACTCAAGAAATCACTCAAGATATCTCTCAAGTAATTAAGGAACAAAAGAAGAAAAGGCACACTAGCCTGGGAACTTCCTCTCTGCCCAGAACATTGGAGGCTATACACCACACCCCCTCTACAGTATTTATAGGAACTCAAACACTGAGATCCTGCTCTGTTCCAGTAACAAGAAGCCGAAAGCACCAGCCTGAAGATGACGAGTGAGACCTCGTCGAAACGTCGCCTAGACACCCCAACTTTTACACGGGAAGACACCCGAGGACACCAAAACCTGCATATATATATATATATATATATATATATATATATATATATATATATGGAAAGCTAATAATATATAACTGACATTTCTGGCATCTGCTGGCTGGAATGAAAAGTAAGACCCAGCGTTTTTGCAGTTTACAAGAACTTCTCTAGCTGCTTGCCTGCTGCAGATTTTTACTCACCAAAGGCCATCGTGTGAGTGGAAGTTAATGAACTTCACATAAAACATACTGGTCTGTCAGCACTAGGTCACAATAGAGCTTGAGACTCTTAATCTCAGGGTCATGAGTTCAAACCCCACGTTGGGCAAAATATTCCTGCATTGCAGGGGGTTGGACTAGATGACCCTTGTGGTTCCTTCCTACTCTACAATTCTATTATTTTATGACTTGTTTTTTAAAAATATATATGCTGTTTTCAATTCTTTTGCCACCATTTGTCATTCTTGGCCACTGCTGAAGAATAAGTGAAAAATAATCAAATGTCCAGGTGTTTTTGTGTGTGTGAAGATTCTTCATTATGCAACTTGTTTATATTTCTTTCCCGCTCCCACTGCTACCCAAATTCTCAGAGAATATGAAAACAACTTGGGCCCAGGCTACCTGAAAGATCATTTCTCCCTAAGATCCTTGGGTGAGCCCCTTCTCTCAGTTCCATCAACGTTGCCACCCTGCTGCCCTCCAGATATTTTGCAGTACAGCTCCCATCAACCCCTGCATCTTAACACAATGCTGGCTGGGGCTTATGGGAGTTGTAGAACTACGTATGGAAGAGCTGTTCTAGATAGTGATGTGTTAAATGATGGTGCTGGAAAACAGCAGAAGGTTCCCAGACTGTGGTCTGTGGCCCACCAGTGGCCCCAAAACTTCATTCAGATGGCCCACGGTGCACCTGTAAAAATACAAATGAAAACCATACAGCATCTTGCACAGTAAATTATAATTGCTACAACAGGCGGAAAAAATCAGTTAAGTAATCCACCAAGATCCTCAAGCAATTTTCAAGTGGTCCGTGGGGGGAAAAGTGGGGAAAAGACTGGCTCCTAGTTACCTTAGCCTTTGACACTTAAGATGTGTATTTTCACACCAGGCCCTGCTGCCTCTTCCTGGACTACACACACCCCTGCTCCATGCCCTCCTCCAGTTCTCTTGCCTGGATGGAATGTGTCCTTGTTAATGCCTCTTTTCTGCCTGGAGGGAGGATGAAGAGAGATGTGTATGGAGTGGGTGTCAAAAGTCTCTTGTGTTTTCAGCCTACTGTATAAAGAGAAGAGTCATATCCATTGTGCTGCCCACTTTTCACTCTGGCTTCACCTACTCCTGGCAGGTGGCTCCTGGAAGGTTGCCCACAACAGAATTCTTAAAAGAGATTTTTGAAATGTCAAGATGGTTTATAAATGCCTTTAAAATGGATAAATAAATGCAGACTGATCTTGGCAGGATGTCGAGGAGCTCGGAGCTCTTATTTGCCGCGCCCCAGATAAAATGTTCCATTTTCCCCGTCCTGACTCTCCTTCCCTGTTTGCAGATCAACAAGATCATAGAGACCTTGACCCAGCAGCTGCAGACGAAAGGGCGGGAGCTGAACGAGTTCCGGGAAAAACACAACATCCGCCTGATGGGCGAGGACGACCAGAAGGCTCCCTCCAAGGACAGCGCTGAGGGGTCAGGCGGCAAGGCCAGCTCCACAGGGGTCCTTGTTTCCTAGTGGGCGCAGCAGCCGTCTCCCAAAGGACTTTTTAACCGCCTCTCGCTCTACAGTTGTGGCTCTTGACCTCAAAAGGCTTAACTTTATTATTATTTTTGTGTCAACTCTGACAATATTTTTTTGTTAAATAAAACTTTTTGGTGTGTCACATACTTTTGGGATCAGTGCGAACGTTGTCAGCTGTGCTGAATCACCACCCATCCCATTACAAGATGATGCCCATCACCCAAGGCTAGAGCATGTGCTTTGCATGGAAGCCAAGGATGGGGAACTTGCTGACTTTCTTGTGTTGTTGGACACCCAGCTCCCACCATCCTTGATCATTGGTCTTGCTGGCTGGGGCTGATGGGAGATGGGAGTCCAATAACATCTGGAGGGCCACAGGTTCCCTCATTTCCAATGGAGGCAGCCTTAGCTTCAGTCACTGGCATCCCTAGTTAAAGGAGGTTAAACAGCAGGGCTGGGAATGATATCTCGAGAGAGGTCTCTGTGCAAGACTTCACAAGGCTAGGGAAGGCACAAAGGCCTGTGGCAGCACACACGTTTTGGTGTGCAGGTTTGGCCTCCAGCATCTCCAGTTAATGGCTCCCACCTGGCTAGCCCAAAGCCAACCCAATGCTCCTCAGATGTTTTGAACCACAACTCCCATTAGCCCCAGCCACATGGGAGTTGTCCAAAACATTTGGTGAAGTTGGGCTAGGTAGCTTATAGGGCTGGTGTTTGAATGCCAAGATTCATTGAATGCAAAATATGAGCTGTTGGCTTCTTCAATATCTCTGCTTTCAGAGTGAGTTTCTAGCCCATATTGGGCACAAATATATACTTAAAATCTGAGAAACCAGATGAGGAATGTCAGTGTGTAGGAATTTACCTCCTTGCCCCACACCCTTCCAATAAGTAGCACAGCAGAACAAAGTTATGTGCTGCAATCATCATAAATCAAAAAATGGAATCATCCAAAGTAAGTGGCTACTATGCTTAAATCTGTTACTCAGTCAAAAGCCCAAATAGTTGGGGAACACTCCTTTTTAAAAAAATGTCAATACAGGGGTCACTTTAAAAGGCATTTCCCCATCTCTTGCAGGAACAATGCTGCTTTCAAGATGGGGTGTGCATCATGTGAAACAAAGTATGCTTCACTCCCACCCCTGCCGCGCCACGAAAGACTGTTCATGTATGTAGACTTGGTTGATTAAAATTCATGTTAATCTGCTAAAACCAGACTCCCCCAAATAAGCAAAATCTTGCAAATGCGCATAGACAGGGTGAAGAATTCAGCTTTTGTTTGCCATTGCAAAAGGTGTGTTAAATAGTGTAGAGTGCAGATAAACATGGATCAGATTTCAATACTGAAGGCCCTCAGAAATCAGTAAGATGTTTACACGGAAAACCTTTATTCATAATTTTGGAATCTTACACCCCTGCCCGATGAGGCACTTTCTTCCTAGTGTCCTTCAGTCTGATCACTTCCCCCTCTTGTACGTTTACCTGCAGAAAGAGCATCGATGTCTCTCTGACATGCCAGAGGGGTGCTTTATTTCACATGGCCCAGGGGCTCACTTTCCCCTGCAGGCAAGAGGGGAGTGGAGCAGAATTGAGAGCGCTGTCCACTTGAGGGTGTTTATGAGAGCCAGTAGCAAGAGGCTTCAGACTTCACAGAGCGAACTCCAAGCTGCAGATCTCTGGGCAGGGCGTCTTTCCATCGGCCCCAAACCCTCCGATGAGGTAGAGCTTGTCATTGCAGAGGCAGGTGCAGTGGCCAACTCTCTTCTGGCCCCGGTTGGAGCAAGAGAAGTGAAACCAGTTTGCTGGCGAAGACCCTGAGAGAAGAGACAAGCTCTGTGAGGTTCTTGGGAAAGGCTTCCTATCCCATCAACTCTAGCTGCTGGTTGGGTGCAAAAGAGGCTCATACATGAACCTTCTGTGTGTAGAGAGATGGGATAGGCCAAGTTTTGGTTAACAGTTGCGTCAGTTCCCCATGCATTTTATCTGAGGAGTACTTGTTCCTCATCGTAGCTTGCTAGGCATACAATTCCCTATTCAACAACCCTTCGGCAAGTGAAGAATTGCCGTGGGGGGTGGGAGATGCTACATAGCTGGAGAATTTACATGCGTGGTTCTAATAAGCACCCCTAAGATTTGTCCCAGCTTCTGGCCAGAGAGATTCTTAGCACAAAGATGCCACTTACTTGTATCATGGATGTAAAGATCATTGCAAATGGTATCCCTGCCGGTCGATAAAGTCTCCCCACCAAAGATGACAGCAAAAGGCCCCACCACGGTGCAAGATTGGTGCCTCAGGCCTTTGGGACCCTGCCGGGATCCCTTTTCAGTGCTGACCAAGCGAGAGAGATTCTCTGTCAGCCCAGGAGCATGGACAGAATCAACCTGAAAGAGGGAAAGGATGCAGCAGACTTTGAAAAATGCAGAGAGATGGAGGCTGTTAAGCACCGCTAAAGTCTTTTATTAGAATGTTGTGTATTAAAAATGCTTAATTTTATTGAGAGAATATGGATTGTTAAGCGGAGGGACTGGATTCCAATGGGGCAGGACGGTTGAATGGACAATGTTGAGGACAACAGGACAGGCTGAGAATGCCAAGAGCAGTAGGAGCTCAAGGGTAAAGCATGGGGAGAAGAGGGTCTGATGCAAAGGGGAGGAAGGTGGCACTCCAAGAGGCTCAATTTCACATCCTGATCTGAACCCAAAAGAGCACTTTCCACAGTACTAGCCATTTGGACCCTACGATCGGTGAGCCTGGCAATCCCTGAGATCACTGGGTGGAAGTATGTTTTTAACTGCAACTGCTTTTAGGATTGTGGAACAGTGGAACCTTGGTTCTCGAACGGTTCAGTTGACGAACAAATTGGCTCAGGAATGCCGAAAACCCGGAAGTAAATGTTCCAGTTTGCGACCGTTTTTCGGAAGCTGAACATCCGACACGGCTTCCGCTTGAGTGCAGGAAGCTACTGCAGCCAATCGGAAGCCATGCCTTGGTTTTCGAATGTTTCGGAAGTCAAACGGACTTCCGGAATGGATTACATTCAAGAGCCAAGGTACCACTCACCCTGGCCACCTTCAGGAGGAAGGGAGGGATGCAAATAATGAAATAAAATTGCACTGGTTTGGAGATTTGCAAGGGTGAACATCAGAAGTTTGCTTATAGTGAGACAATTCATCTTGCTCCCCATTGTCAACACTGACTGGCAGAGGCTCTACAGGAGTTTTATCCCAGCCCTGCCTGGCGATGAATGTGGAACCTTCTTCAAGTAAAGTAGGTGCTCTACCACTGAGCTACCGCCTACCTCCACATACACACGTGAGGGGATCTTGGGTTTCCTATTTCTGCAAGGCCACATCATGCACCCACCCCACTCATACTCACATGGATTTTGCTTTTCCCCCAGTGTCCAGCTATGTCAAAGTCAGCTGAGTCCCGTCCTCCAAAGACCACCAGATTGTAGCCACTGCTCTTCCCGCTTGGGGTGGTTTCGCGCAGCAGCATGGCAGAATGGCCGGCCCGGGAGGCCGTGCGCGATTCCTCTTCTTTGTACCTGGCAACAGGAGGAGAGAGCCAAAGGATGCTCTTTTAAAAATAATAATAAATTTTTTTATTAAAAGTTTTCAACATAAAATACAATGAAAATCACACTAATCTAGAAAAGAAAAATAGAGAAAGGCAAAAAGAAAGAAAGAAAGAAAGAACAAAAGGAAATTAGAAAGCCCTCTATCAAGAACTCAAGGTGTGTACATTGTTCTCTCATTTAAACCCCACAACAAGCCTGTATGTTAGGCTTATAGGCAGTGAGTGAGTTCAATGTTACTTAGTGAGCTTCATGGCTGAGTGGGGACCTGAACTTTGGTCTCCCAGGACCAAGACTTACCACTATGCAACATTGGCTTTCCTATACCAGTGGTTGGACTCGCAACTCCCAGCAGCCATTGTGGCCAATGGTCAAAGATGGTGGGAGTTGAAGTCCAAGAACATCTGGAGGATCCCCCTTGCTTGCTAGATCTAACAGATGTTTACTCAAGTCTGGCCTGTACCATCTAAGCTTGTAGGTGCAGCCACATAAAATAAGAAGAGCTTGCTGAATCAGGCCAGTGACCCATCTAGTCCAGCATCCTGTTCTCACAGTGGCCAACCCAATGCCTGTGGGAAACCTGCAAGCAGGATCTGAGCACAAGAGCCCTTTCCCCTCTGGAATTCAGAAGCATTGGTGCCTCTGACTTAGGTGGCAAAGCATAGCCAACACGGCTAGTAGCCATTGCTAGCCTTCTCCTCCATTTGTCCAACATTCTTTTAAAGCCATTCTGTGTTCTGCAATTTTAACTGTGCGCTGTGTGAAGAGGTACTTTCTTTCATCTGCTCTGAACAAACATTCAGCTTCTCTAGATGCCCATGTGTTCCAGTGTTATGAGAGAAGGTGAAAAACCTTTGTAGGACTGAAGCCCTTGCAAGCAGCTCGGTATTCTGGGCAAGGTCTTACCAGTAGGTCTTGCTGGCAGGGTTGAGATGCAATGTGAAGATGCTGGCGTAGCGCCGCTGAGTTCGCAGCCCGCCCTCGCGGCCCACCACCCGTGCCTCATGGTCCGTGAGCTTAGTGCAAGTGTGGCTGCTGAGCCCCATGGGGGCCTGGTTGGAGGGCCCCGCAGCCCAGCGTTCCCACTGCCCCCCTTCGGCATCAAAGCAGCACACGTCAGAGACCCGGCGGGAGCCGTCCCAGCCTCCCACCACGCACAGGAAGCGGTCAGACAGGACCACAGCTTCGTGGTGGCTCCGGCGGTGCTCGCATTCGGGAGCCATCCTTTTGACCGTCTGGAGTGTGGGGTCGAAGGCTACCACATCCCCAAGGGGCGGCTCCTGGGTCTCCTGCGACTTCAGGCCCCCGAAGATGAGGAGCTTGCCCTGCACCACATTGCACGAGTGGAATGCACGGCCGAGGAGGTCACTGCACACCACTGGCTTCCACTCCCAGCTGCGGCCGGTGGCTGCCATACCACATTTGACCTGCAGGAGGCAAAGCAAGAAGGGTCAAGGGACAAGGTGGTGGACAATCCAAAGAGGGATTTATTTATTCATCTTAATGAGCTGCAAATAGCCATGTTGGAACAAACCTAAAATAATACAAGTAAACAATTTTTTCTTGCAGGAAAGAGGAGGGATGTGGAGATTACCAACAATAAAAAATAGACACAGGTCTTATCGTTAGATGCCCAATGAAACAACACTCCTTCATAAACTGGCTCTCATATCACCTCTGTCCCCTCTGTGCCAGGCTAAACGTACACAACTCCCTCAACTTCCCAAGTCTCCCGACTTCCCTGGGAAGGGGGATTGATTGTTAAAACCACTCTAGCAACTGTAGCTCTAAGAGGGGGAAGAGGGGCTTCCTAACAGCTCTCAGCACCCTTAACAAACTACAGGTCCCAGAATCCTTCAGTGTATGCTATGACTGTTTAATGAAATATAGTGTTTTAAATGCATGGCCGAACTGACTCCAGGAATGTGCTACAATACACCAGGTGTAAATAGACCACTTCACTTAAACAATGAACTGAATTGAAAATCTACCCTTACAATACACAAACAAGCATATGCATCCTCACTCCTGACACTCTCTTTCTACCCCCCCAAAAACTAAAATAAGAATAAACTTTTTTTTTGTACTTGGGTTTAAAAAGCCCCTGCACCACTGAGCCTAAACTGAAAATCAATGTCCCTTTCCCTGGCTGCCCCCACCAAGCTCTGGTCATTTTACCAAGCCATGCCCAAAGGCAAGAGCAGAAACAACAAGCATGTTATACTAGGAACAGGTTAAGAAAGGGTGCCCTTCCTCTGGTAAATAGGAAGGGTGGAAGCATTTGTGCAAGGAGTTTGGTGCAATTAATTTTGTTTTGTTGTTTTTTAAAAAAAAAAAAAAACAAAGAAAAAAAAAACGCATCCTGTCCTACTCCTAAATAACGTTCCTCCTCTTCATATGGTAGCTGTCAGATCACAAACTCCAAGGCTTGTCCCCTCCCCTCCCCGACCCCCCCCCCCCCGGCAAAAAGAAAAAGCTTATTGTGCACATGCTCACAAACACCCCTGAGCACCCTGCCAGGGTGTGTTTTCCAGTTGTGCTGGATAAATGTCCCTCCCCATTCCCCCCCAAAAACCTCTCAAACCAGATTTGTATGTGCATGCAGGAATGGCTGTGTCATCAATCTCAGAAACAGTCATTTGGGCCTACCTTAAAAGAAGAAGCCTCTGCGGAGCAGAAAGCCTGGTTGCCTAGCAATGGGCAGTCCCTAGCAACCCCATCATGTGTCTTGGCAACCGATTCTGTGGCTTACAGGAAAAGGCAGGCCCTGCCAGAAAGCATTTGCTGAGTGTGGTAAAGTTAGCAGGAGCATTAATAATCCGTGTGTGTGTGTTTGTTTTACGGCCAGCATAGGGGCGTCACGAGGAATCTGGAAAGAATTGGGATTTGCCGAGGAACAGTAACCATTGATGGCAAAAATGATGAGCTGGGGGTGACAGGGGGGAATTGGAGGTAGTGGTATCATAGAGCTTCCTTCATTTGTTTTCAAAAAAGTTGGAACCACGAGCTGTAGTTGTGCTCACTAGAGCTGCCAGACCTCTGGGATTGACATGAAGTATCCAGATTTGCCTGACCCCATCCAGGTGGCAGGGGTAGGGCTTGAATCTCCAGGTGGACGAGAGTGCCTTAAAAAAACAAAACACAAAAGCAAAATTAAGAATACTGTAAGTATTCTTCAGCCTGCAAATTATTGCATAGAGTCTTGGGGGTGGGGTCTGCCCTTCTCTTCACCACTTTCCCCTCTCCCAATTAACCTCCACCTCTGCAAATTATTGCATAGAGTCTTGGGGGTGGGGTCTGCCCTTCTCTGCACCACTTTCCCCTCTCCCAATTCACCTCCATCTCCAGGGAGGTGGTAGGGAGCACAGAAGAAGACTCACCAGGGGCCATCCCTAGATCTCAGGTTTGAGGCCTGAAAGCTCAGGATCTGGGATGCTCCTGACCTGGCAACCTTCAAGTTTACATTCCTGTTTTCTGTACACACTCACTGCATTCCTAGTGTGGGATTTTTAACCCATGTTCACACAATGCTGTCTAAAATGCGCATGTATCCTGTACAGAGCTGGATTAAGCCCTTTAGAGGACCTAAGCACTGAAAAGTTTATGGTCCCTCCTCCACCATATGTAATTCAAAATAAAAACGATACTAACCTGTAACATATAATTTTATTTTTCAAAACTTACATGTCTGCTGAAATGTACATGCATGGGATCTGATTCCCTCGTATTATTTCGATCAACGTTTGTAGGATGCCCCTATGGTTTAGGTGGGGATAAGTAATAAGAGAACAGAAAAATGGGGGAATAGTGTGGGGTGGAGTGTAAGGAAAACTAACAAACCTGTGTTTCTCCCCATAATGACTGTTTTGATGCTTTAAAAAAATCTATGTCAAATTCTTTCAAAAAAATATCTCATTTCTCTGTGTGTGTGTCTCTGTGTGTGTCCCTGCTTTGCTGGTGCCCTAAATACATGCATAGTCTGCCTATTGGACAATCCAGCACTGATCCTATAAAGGAAAAGGGACCCCTGACCATTAGGTCCAGTCGTGACTCTGGGGTTGCGGCGCTCATCTCGCTTTATTGGCCGAGGGAGCCAGCATACAGCTTCCGCGTCATGTGGCCAGCATGACTAAGCCGCTTCTGGCGAACCAGAGCAGCACACGGAAACGCCGTTTACCTTCCTGCCGGAGCGGTATCTATTTATCTACTTTGACGTGCTTTCGAACTGCTAGGTTGGCAGGAGCAGGGACCGAGCAACAGGAGCTCAACCCATCGAGGGAGTCAGACCCTGTGTTTTAAATGGGTCCTTGACAAAATTCTCCCTGAAATTTATTTATTTGTTATCAAAGAGGGTTGCTATTCCCATGCAATCCAGAGCCACTCTTTTTCTCTGCCTTCAACAGATACATGGCAGGCAGAAATTCAACAGGTACATCCCCACCCCCACCCCCACCCCACATAGGGATGTGGTTATATGGAGAAAACTGTAGAGTTTCTGCTTCCTATGGAAGGGGATCAGAACAGTGCAGCCCCCCACCCTGAAGCACCAGGAAGGAGAATCCAGTGGACTGTTGACAGTACACAGAATGATTGTTTGCAGTCGCTTTGTAAGGTTTTGCTCCGTTCCTCCTGTCCCAGTGACCTCCAGCCTCTCCCCAGCTCTCTATGGCCTGCTCAGGTCAGAACTGGTTTCAGAGCAGAAAGCGGTCGTGCCATACCTGTTTGCCTGACCACTTTCCCTGTATAATAATAACATCCCCCCCCCCTCCCAAAAGTAGGAACACCGCCCTGTCAAGCCTGACTAAACCTTGAGAGCAGAAAGAGAGGTCAGGCTGATCTGAGCATCCACATGCGAGGAAGGAGTTTCTCACTCCTCGTCTCCAAATAGTTTGGCACGTCTCTTCCAAAAGGTAAGGCTTGGCCTTCAGGAATTCAGTGTGGGTGGGAATGGGTGCTGTTCACAGCTTTGGACCGCAATTGCCAATGGTATGTTTCCCATGTATTTCTGATGGGGCTCTTGTGCCATTAACGGGTGCATGACAGGCTGATGAATATTTTTCCAGCCGCTTTATCTCCACACAGAAACAGTTTCACTGGTGAGCATTCTGCCTGCCCTGCAGTGTTGTTGTCGTAAAGGCACAGAAGCCCCACTAGAAAAAGAAAGTTGGCAACCATAGCAAAATGTACACTCCAGCTTAGGCGAAGCTCTTCCCCAGCTGTGACCCACCATTTGAAGATGTGTGGGGACAGGGATGGGCTGCAGAGGAGTTGCTGGGTGCTGAAAGACTTGGGTGCAAGCCCATGGCACAACACCACACTTGCTAATTTTATACAGTGGTACCTCGGGTTAAGTACTTAATTTGTTCCAGAGGTCCGATCTTAACCTCAAACTGTTCTTAACCTGAAGCACCACTTTAGCTAATGGGGCCTCCTGCTGCCGCCGCGCCGCCGGAGCACGATTTCTGTTCTCATCCTGAAGCAAAGTTCTTAACTTGAGGTAATATTTCTGGGTTAGCGGAGTCTGTAACCTGAAGCGTATGTAACCCAAGGTACCACTGTATGTGCTTTCTGTCTGGGCAAATTAAGATGTTGGGTGACTGTGGTCTTACCGGCATTGCGCTAAACTGCCCTGTGTGAGCATATTTTATATACAAAAGTTTCTGAAAGCAGCAGGAAATCTGAAGCTCAGTGCAAAAGACCCAGGGCATGGGTCCCACCCCACCCCCTGCTTTGATTCATCCTCCCACCCCATTTCTGATGCAGGTATTGTTGCCGTTGAAAGTCCTACCCTGCGGCCTCATCTCACCTTCCAGAATCATGGAGTTCTCCAAACTTCCGAAGATTGGGGATGCAGAGAAGGAGAGTGAGATGGGATTTGTGCATGGTGTCTCTGGACCAGGTAGGTTCTCTGGCACTTGGAGAAGCTTAATAATACCCTCCAGCAACCAAAGCAGAAAATAGGAGCAAATGAGTTTACTCTGCAATGAATAACCCAATTTTGCCCTTTGTGTAGCAAGGCATGTTAGTAAACCAAACTGAACATGACACTTCCTTCTCCTTTTTTTAAAGTTTGAACAGTCTGTTAATCAACATTTAAAACCTCTGGATTGTGCTAACTACAAAAAAGGATAGGGAACCTGTGGTCCTCTAAGATTTTTTTATTGGACTACCATTCTCAGTATCCCTCTCTCTTGGCTTCTCAAAATGCTAACACTTTCTGCAACTTTTGTGGTTTAAATAACTGGTGGTTTTGAAAGAGGTGGGACCATAGCTGTCAACTTTCAGCTTTGAAAATAAGGGATCAGCAGCCTCAAAAATAAGGGATCAGCAGCCTCACCTGTCCTGAGGACAATCTATGGGATATCTAACAATCCGGGACAGCAGCAGGAAGCAGTGGGAAACAGCGCTGGAATAAGGAAATTTCCCGCAAAAAAAGGGAAGGTTGACAGCTATGGGTGGGGCTGGGATTAGAAGGGAAAGTCTGCTTCTGTCTACACTGCTAGAGTCAAGATGGCCTGTTCTGCACAAGGTTGCTTTCCCCCTGGGAAAGGAGCAGGACCATAGCTTTGCTGGGGGAAATGGAGTGCTCCTGGATCCAACGTTGCCATTGGAGGCTCAGGTGACCTCAGTGGTTAGGAATGGTTAGGAGTGTTTAGGGAAGCTTTTAATGTTTGATGTATTACTGTATTTTAATATTTTGTTGGAAGCCACCCAGAGTGGCTGGAGAAGCACAGCCAGATGGGCAGGGAATAAATACATTGCTGTTGTTGTTGTTGTTGTTGTTGTTGTTGTTGTTGTTGTTGTTGTTATGCCTCTTTCCAGCTCCTTTTGGAGAATAATGACTTGGCCACTGTTCTCCACGCTCTGTTAGCTTCCAGACTGGTTTACTGCACAGGGCTTACACGGAGAACTGAAATGCTGAGATTTGTTTGTATCATGGTTTGCAAGCCCAGTTATCTGTACATGTGCAGCTGTGGTTTAAATTAAGGCAGATACTGAGGGCCGGCACTAGCTGGAGAAGCAAGGAAGCAACTTGTGATCAAAGTTGGGGTGACTTTCTCTTTCCTTCTCCCCACTGCCAGTGGTGATTGCCTGCAAGATGGCGGGAGCTGCCATGTATGAGCTGGTGCGCGTCGGACACTTTGAGCTGGTGGGCGAAATAATCCGTCTGGAGGGTGATTTGGCTACCATCCAAGTCTATGAGGAGACCTGTATCTTTCTGGAAAGGGTGAAGATGATGCCTCCTCCAGCTTTTTAGGCTCGTCTCCTTTGTCTCCCTTCCTCTGCCCTGAGTCTACCTGCTCCCTTTACCTCCCTCCCTTCCTCCCTCCACAGTCCCTTTTGAGACTTGCGTTTCCATCTCTCAACCTTTGGGCCTCGCCTTCCTAAGACGCACCTGTCCTGTATTCCTGGTTGCAAGGAACACCTCTGACCTTTGACTTCTACAAGGCTTTTCGTAGTTCAACGGATTTACAAATTCTGTCGGGGTTGTTCTCCATGCTGCCTTTTAAACTATGACTGGGCCCGTCCCTATGCTGCCCCACCTTTTCCTCCCTTAAATCTGGAGGTTCCCTGTGCTTGGAGAATCCAAACAGAAATGCTACATCAATTTAGGATGAAGAAAATGTAGGATAGCAGTAGATGGAGGGGAACGCCACATGGTCGAGGGGGAATCAAAGGAGGCATGTGGGGTTCACAAACCACCTTCAGCCAAGGTACAGAAGGGCCCATTGCACCAATCATTGGACTCAGCTACATTAGTTGTTGTTTTTTTTATTAAAAAAGCGTTTCAAATGCATTATAACACTATGACACCAGATGGCGCTGTAGAGTCCAGTCCTTCTGCAATGTGATTTCTCATTATGAGTTTTACACTGTGTTTTCCGGAAACATTTTTTTTTAATGTTTCTGGATCCAACCATTGTTTCTTCTTGTTGTTAATCCCCACCCCCCAGACACAATCACGTGTATGTATTGAAATCACTATATATATATATGAGGTATGGGAGGTGCAGAAATTTGAAAGAGGAGATATAACCAAATAATGTTTAGCACACATAAACAGCCAGCCATTGCTCTAACAGTGTTGTGGGGACTCTGATTACTGATTTCAAAAAAGTATTGACTCCATTGTGGGGCGGTCACAAGGCACAAGTGAAGACTGTCCTTGGAAGTATTAAGAGCACGAGAAAGGCCTGCTGGATCAGGCCAATGGCCTATCTGGTACAACATCCTGTTCTCACAGTGGCCAACCAGAGGCCCCAATGGGAAACCTGCAAGCAGGCCTGGAACACACAGGTTCTAGTATTATAGGAGAGAAATAAATTTTATTCTCTGCCTGCTTTCTCAACGCCATTCAGAATTTTACAAATTTGTATCATGTCGCCTCTTACCTTTCCAAAAGGCAAAGTTCGTAGCAGTACCTGTGCAAAGGTAGATGACAACATTGGAGTATCTATTTCAGGTCAGCCTGGCTGGGAAGGAACCCCATTGCTCCCCCCCCCCCTTCTGCCCTTTCCTTGCTCTCTGTTATCCAAGTCTTTTTCCTGAGTAACTGCTACAGCGGGTGTTTGCGTGGGGGATCCCGTGCTGAGGACTGGGAAGCCGCTCTCGGTGGAGCTTGGCCCAGGCATCATGGGGTCCATCTTTGACGGGATCCAGCGGCCCCTGAAAGACATCACAGAGCTCACCAAGAGCATCTACATCCCCCGGGGCATCAACATCTCGGCTTTGTCCAAGGACCTGAAATGGGAGTTCAGTCCCAGTCCAAACATCCGGGTAAGAGACACGCTATTGGTTTTGGGAAGCAACAAGGCCCTGGGTCGTAGGGATGAGTTATGAAACCAAGGGGGCAGTGGCCCCCCAAAATTTGGGGAACCACTGGGCCTTAAGGTGAGCTTCTTGGCTGAGTGAATATTGGAAGCTGGATCTCTTCTACCCTAATCCAACTTTCTGTCTACTCCATTCTGCTGGCTTGCAATAGGAACATAGGAAACTGTCTTAAATTGAATCAGGCCATTGGTTCATCTAGCTCAGTCTGTATTTCCTGGCAGTAGCTCTCCAGGCTTTCAGACATGGGGGGTGGGACTCTCCCAGCCCTAATGTGGAAATGCTGGGAACTGAACCCAGGTGCTTTTGTAAATGTTTGATTTACAGGCTGATGGCCAGAAATTTAATAATGAAAAAGTGCAAGATTGTGTGTGTGTGTGTGTGTGTGTGTGTGTGTGTGTGTGTGTCACTAAGGAAAAAACCTATGCCAACACCAAGGCTGAGGTTCAAAGAAGAACCAGAGAACTAAAAAACACCTGGTGGATAAATAAAGCTCAAGAGATCCAGCACTTAGCTGACACTCATGATGCACAGAGTTTCTTTAAAGCCACAAAGACCATCTATGGGCCAGTAAATCATGGCATATGCCCCCTATGCTCAGCAGACAGTATCACACTTCTAAAAGATAAAGAAGTTATTTCACTGCGCTGGAAAGAACATTACCAACATCTCCTTAACCACAACTCCCCTATAGCTACTGAGGTCCTCTCACAAATTCCTCAAAAACAAGTTAGAGATGAGCTTGCAGTATCTCCAAATCTGGGAAAGTTGTGTACAGCTATTAACCAAATGAAAAACAACAAAGCCAGTAGACCTGATGGGATACCTGCCGAAATCTTCAAAGTGGGCGGAATTGAACTTACACATCAACTTCACAAGCTCATTGAAAAAATCTGGGAAAGAGAAGAAATCCCAGCAGACTTTAGGGGTGCCAAAATTATCAATCTCTTTAAAAAAGGTGACAGAACTGATTGTGGAAACTATCGAGGCATAGCTGCGGCCGGCAAAATTCTTGCAAAATTCTTAGCAAACCGTCTCATAACAATATCCGAGGTGACCCTTCCTGAATCCCAAAATGGTTTTCAGCCTTCTAGGGAGATAGTGGACATGATTTTATGGAAGACAATCTTACTCAGCTACGAGTGATCGCCAAAGAAGAAGTGTGTGTGTGTGAATCAATTAAGATTTGCCGCAATCTTCATAATAGTAGACTAACATTTACTGCAGAATCATAGAACTGTAGAGTTGGAATGGACCCAAAGTGTCAACTAATCCAGCCCCCTGCAATACAGGAATCACGTTGTGATTGTATTGTATTATATGTCCATGCAATGGAATGTAAATTTTATAACGTGTAAATCTTTTTATAACATTTTAGATAGGGGCATTGCATTCATTGGCCAGAATGCTGGAAAGTTAACTCCTTATGAAGGCTTTGGGCAGTGGACACTGCCTGTGTGTTCTCCTTTATATTTTCTCAAATAAAAGGCTAGAAACCCACTTTAAAAAGAAGATGAAGAATCAGACATCCAGAAAAGTGGCTTCAAATCTTAGTGGGACAGTTCCCCATAGGCATTCCTACGGCAACATGGCTGTTGATTTCAGCAGGTGTTTCTCACACATTTCAAAGCCAGTTTTCACACTCATGAGGACTAGGTTTGCTTTAAATACAAAGACAAATGAAAGCTAAGACTCTCAGGATGCTGAACTGTACAGCCATTTCCCCCTTATGTGACTTCTCTGTGCTTGTGTGAACTCTCACAGAACACATCCAGCCCCTGTCTTGGGTCTGCTTTTATGTTGAGATCCTGTTGTGCTTCTTAACCATTTCTGCTGCTCTCCCTTCTACGTTTTTAGGTTGGGAGCCATGTAACTGGCGGCGATATTTACGGAACAGTGCGCGAAAACTCCCTCATCAAGCATATGATCATGGTGCCCCCCAGGTGCCGGGGCACAGTCACCCACGTTGCCCCAGCTGGGCAGTATGATACTTCGGTAGGTAGTGTTGTATGTGTGCTTCTTCTATGCAGATTTATTCGACTAATTGGCTAAAACTTGTGCATTAAATTGACTGGGAGTTCTGTAATGGGTCGACACTGTTACTTTTTAGCCATACAATGCAGACGTTGACATTTTTCTAGCCTTCCCTTTTAATAGTGATGATGTAAAGGTAAAGGACCCCTGGACAGTTAAGTCCAGTCAAAGGCAACTATGAGGTTGGGGCACTCATCTCGCTTTCAGGCCAAGGGAGCTGGTGTTTGTCCATAGACAGCTTTCCAGGTCATGTGGCCAGCATGACTAAACCGCTTCTGGCCCAATGGAACACCATGACGGAAACCAGAGTGCACGGAAACACTGTTTACCTTCCTGCCGCAGTGGTGCCTATTTATCTACTTGCACTGGTGTGCTTTCGAACAGCTAAGTTGGTAGGAACTGGGAAGGAGCAACGAGAGCTTACTCTGTTGCAAGGATTTGAACCATAATCCTTCCAAGTGGCAAGCCCAAGAGGCTCAGTGGTTTAGGCCACAGCGCCACCAGTGTCCCATAGTGATGATAATAGCAGCAGCAACAATATAAAGCATTTATGTAGCCTTTTAGAGCATCCAATGCTCAGGAATCATTCGAACAGCTCTGTAAGGTGGTAGGCCGTTGTCATTCTTATTATTCCCACATTGTAGAATGGGAGGTGGAAATAGTGAATTTGGGCTGAAATGGGAGATTTTGAACAGCTAGCCTCTGGCAATTGCACCGTGGCCACTCTCACCCCTGTGCCTTTCCCCCTGAAGGATGTGGTGTTGGAACTCGACTTTGAGGGAGTGAAGGAGAAACTCACGATGGTGCAGGTGTGGCCCGTCCGGCAGATCCGTCCCGTGTCAGAGAAGCTCCCGGCCAATCATCCGCTGCTGACTGGCCAGAGGGTCCTGGACGCCCTCTTCCCGTAAGCCAGGGGTGGAGAAAACCTCTTTCAGCCTGAGGGGCCACATGCCAGTAATGGGCAGGGCCAGAGGGAAAGAGGATCCTGATTCTCACTGCAATTAGATCTTCCACCAGATGTCAAACAATTTTGGAGGCTGGGTGGGCTGGCCTGCAGAACCTTTCCCTTCCCCCCATTATCCTCTCCCCCCACTTCTTCCCATAGGTGTGTCCAAGGTGGGACCACAGCCATCCCAGGTGCCTTTGGCTGTGGCAAGACAGTCATCTCCCAGTCGCTGTCCAAGTATTCCAACAGCGATGTCATCATTTACGTGGGCTGCGGCGAGCGGGGCAACGAGATGTCTGAAGTGCTGAGGGACTTTCCCGAGGTGAGATCAGTGGAGTGGGCGGGGCTTTGTGCTGTGGGCGGAGCCATCCTGGTCCTTTGCTCCCAATTCCTTATTCCTTAAGGTAAACATAGCATTATTGTGCACTGCCCCAATCTCTAGCTCTCCCCACCCCACCCCACAAACTCTTCCCTAAACCACCACCACCTGCCCTTCCTCTGCCCTGTAATCACTTTGCTTCCTCTCTCAGCTGACGATGGAAGTGGATGGCAAGACGGAGACGATCATGAAGCGCACCTCGCTCGTCGCCAACACGTCCAACATGCCTGTGGCCGCACGAGAAGCCTCCATTTACACAGGTGAGGCTGCCCTTCTCTCGCCCTGTTTTAGGCAAATGTATAAAAATGGCTCTCTGGCATCTGAGTAATCCCACAGTTAGTTCCATACGTCAGCCTTCTCCATTAATGCTCCCCAGCTGCAAGGCGTGGTGTCAGCCCAGCCACTCTGTTGGAGACAGGATGCTGGGCTGGGTAAATCTTTGGTACCCTACAACAGCTTAGGCAAAACTGAAAATGCCATCCCCACCTCCTCCTTCTTCTCCACAGCGGCAAGATCCACACTCTAAGGAATGGGATGCATGCTGCTGCCTCCCCCCCTCCCACTGCTGTCATGTGGTGGGCAGGCAGCACACAGAGGTGTGCGGCCCACTCCTCGGAGCCCGGATCTGCCACTGCGGAGGGAGGGGGGGGCTACCACCTGTGGCATTTTCCTCACCTCACAGGCAGGCAGGCAGGCCCTGAGCTAAGATCATCTTGTGATCTTAACCTCTTCCATGCATTTGGGGTAGGGAAGAGATGTTCTCTCATGCTATATTTTTGGAAGATTTATTGTCTTCCCGGCTCTTCTGCTTGAGACACTTGCTCCTCAGAGGGATCTCCTCCCACCCACAATGCCTCTCTCTCTCTTTCTCTTTTCTGTTTACCCCACCCCATCCAGGGATCACACTCTCAGAGTACTTCCGTGACATGGGCTACCATGTAAGCATGATGGCCGACTCCACTTCCCGCTGGGCAGAGGCACTCCGTGAGATCTCTGGGCGTTTGGCTGAAATGCCTGCAGGTAACCCTCTTTTTGTTTTTCGAGACTTCCCTCATTTCCCAATTCTAGGGGATTTATATAGGGTGAGCATGGGACAAGCGATCCTGCCCCCCCCGACTCTTGTTTATTTATTTGAATTTATGTAGAATTTATGTACCTCACTCTTCAGCCAAAAAGTCTCCACGATCAGCTTACAGACAGTCAGTTGAAAGACTGTCCCTGCCCACAGGCTTGCAGTCTTAATAAAAACATGACACACAAGGGACAGGGAGACACCAAAAACATTACAATGAAGGGTGCCTTCCTGCCTGATGTCCGTGGGCAGGGAGTTCCAAAGTGTGTAAGTGCTTCCATACACACACACACAGAACTTAAGTGGTAGCTGGAACAGTGCCAGTTCAGTATAGAATTCTGGAATTGGAAGGGACCCCAAGGGCCATCTAGTCCAACCCCCTGCAATGCAGGAATCACAACCGCATTATATGTCTTTAGTCACCAGGTGAAAATGTTCCTCTTCAACCAGGTCTTGGGCTGATTAATATTCTACGGCATTCTTAAATGTGTTTGTGGCTGTGGGGGTTATTGTTTCGTTTTAGCTATTTATTTTGTGATTTTATCTGGTATCTTTATCTTGTGAACTGTCCTGAGACCTTCAGATGAAGGGTGGTATATACATTTTACTACTACTACTACAGAATTCCTAACAGCCATCTAGCCTCTGTTTAAAAACCTCCAGTGAAGGAGAGCATCACTTTCTGAGGGAGTCCATTTCACTGTCCAACAGCTCTTGCTGTCAGAAAGTTCTTCCTAATGTTTAGTTGGAATCTCCTTTATTGTAAATTGATTCCACTGATTTGGGTCCTACCCTCTGGAGCAGCAGAAAAAAAGCTTGCTCTGTCTTCCTTGAAAAAGCCCTACAGGTATTTGAAGATGGCTAGTCTATCACCTGAAAGGGCCACAGAGCCTAGGGGCTTGCCGATCAAAAGGTCGGCGGTTCAAATCCCTGTGACGGGGTGAGCTCCCGTTGTTCGGTCCCAGCTCCTGCCAACCTAGCAGCTCGAAAGCACGTCAAAGTGCAAGTAGATAAATAGGTACTGCTCCAGCGGGAAGGTAAATGGCGTTTCCGTGCACTGGTTCGCCAGAAGCGGCTTAGTCATGCTGGCCACATCACCCAGAAGCTGTATGCCGGCTCCTTCAGCCAGTAAAGCGAGATGAGCACTGCAACCCCAGAATCATTCGCGACTGGACCTAGCAGTCAGGGGTACCTTTACCTTTACCTTTTAGCCTATCACCTCCCAGGCTAAACACCCCAACTCCTTCAACCATTGCCCATAAGGCATGGTTTCCAGGTCCTTGATCATCTTGATCCCCCTCCTTTGCACCCTGACATCAGGCAGTCACCTTCAACGTAATCTTTTCAGCTCCTCCCTGTCCCTTATCCTTTGTGTGCCATTTTTTTCTTAGATTGTAAACCTGGACACCATTATTATTATTATTAGTAGTAGTAGTAGTATACTGTCTGTCATCTGGAGATCACAGGGTGGTTCACAACATAAAAATACAAAATGAGATGGCCACCACTTTGGACAGCTTTGAAAGGGAATTAGGCAAAATCCATGGAGGATAACCATGGTTACTGGCGATCCTGGCTCTGTGCTATCTGAATCCAGGCTGCTGTGGAACAAGAGCAAAAGAGTGCTGTTGTGCTCAGCTCCTGCTCGTAGGCATCCCATGGGAGGCACTGTGAGAACTGGTGATGGGCTGCTGACCTTGTAGGACTCTTCTTACGTTTACATTCTTAAATTCCAGACAGCGGGTACCCGGCCTACTTGGGTGCCCGCCTGGCTTCCTTCTATGAACGGGCTGGGCGTGTGAAGTGCTTGGGGAGTCCAGAGCGGGAAGGGAGCGTCAGCATTGTTGGAGCGTAAGTTTCACCACCTCGGTGCCTTACCAAGGGTGTGGTTGGAGAGAAGTGAAGCAGGGGACTCCTAAACCCGGTTAAAGATCTGTGAGTGGATAAACTGATTGCCTTTCAAGCAATTAATTGATATCATTTACTTATTTCAGCACCTCTCTAAAGGTGCTTAACGTCGGTGACAGACAAGTTTCTATTGAGTAAGAGAACTCTGGGTGGTTGTTTTTTAAAGATAGCACCCATTATCTAAAATCCAAAACAAGGAAAAGAGATAAGCCATCTTCCTTCCTTGCACTGAATTTTGCGTCACGTAATTTCTGGTCTTTATAAAGCTCTAGGTGTGTGGATGGTGTTATATTAAAAATAATATCAACGTTCTTCACTGTTTGCAGTAAATTTTATTTTGTGAGTTTAGCACAGCCCCGTGTCAGCCTGGTGGCCTCTGATATTTTGGGCTAAAGTGTCCATCAGCCCCAATCGTCAAATCCATTCATTTTGATGGCTTTCTCCACCCTAGTGCCCTTCAGAAGTTTGGGACTACATCTCCCACTAGCCCTCAGCCAACATGGCCCTTTTGGACTCCAACACCCATCAGCCCCAGCCAACACAGCCATTTTGCACTCCACCTCCCATCAGCTCTAAGCTAGCATGGCCATATTGGACCACAACTCCCATCAGCCCCAGGGGCAGTATTAGAGCAGATGCTCAGTGTTCCTAAGGTCCCAGGTTCAGTGTCCAGTCCTGCTTTCTTGTTTTAAAAAGACCTCTCTGTGAACTCAGACCGAATTTTACACACGTCTCCTTTTTCAGACTTGCAAGAGGCCTTCATTTTTATTAAGTAGGTATCTGTTGGTTTCACACCTGGCGTGTGCTTGGCCACAGCTTGCCAGCTTCCAGTGGGATCAGATCCTCAACTGAGCTCTTGCTGGGAGTTTCATCTCACCTTTCCCATTGACTCCTAGGGTCTCCCCTCCTGGCGGTGACTTCTCTGACCCAGTCACCTCAGCAACGCTGGGGATCGTCCAGGTGAGTCTCCCTCCTAGAGTGTTGCCAGCTACTTGATGCTACCTGGCATGGTCCTGCTAACTCCTCACCTCCCTTCTGGTCCTAATAATTCCAGGTCTTCTGGGGGCTGGACAAGAAACTAGCTCAGCGAAAGCACTTCCCATCAGTGAACTGGCTGATCAGTTACAGCAAATACATGCGGGCATTAGATGAACACTATGAGAGGCACTACCCAGAGTTCGTCTCCCTGCGTACTAAGGCCAAGGAGATCCTGCAAGAGGAGGAAGATCTGGCAGAGATTGTCCAGCTGGTTGGAAAGGTGAGGAGGAGAACAGAAGGGTGTCTGCAGAGGGAGGAGAGAAAAATCATTACTCATCAATTCGTTTCTGTTCCTTTAAAAATCTTCATTTGCCTCATTATCGCTTCAGTGGGATGGTATTTGTGCCATCACAAATTTTTCGCCATTCCAGTTTGTTGAGACCAGGGGCCTTGCATTGCCTGTAACTCTGGCACTGTAGCTCTGTGCCTTGAAAGGATTAGAGGAACCTGATTTTGCAGTTCATTTTGAAAAGTCACAGTGATGCGAGTGCAAGTGGTATTTCAAAATCTATTGTTAACTCAAATCCTGGGGCATTGGAACTCTGCAAATGGCCATACTCAAGTCACCCAGACTGCTAAAATAGACATCTTACAGGGTTGTTGTAAGTATTCCTGATATAAAATATGTGAAGTGGTCAAAACACCCAAAAATGGCTACAAAGCCCTGGAATCTGTTTCCAATCGCAGCAGGGCTTAAGCCTAGATCACTGACTGTGCACAGTGTGCCTTGCATTGCCGCACTTCCCTGTTGGGGAGAAATGAAGCTGGGTGGGGAATCTGGGATTATGCAAAGAATGCCTGGAAGAAAAGGTGTAATTTCCAGGCAGGTTTGAACCTCAGCACTTCTTCTTTTAAGCACCGAGTGTTTTGCTTGAGAGAGATGGCAGGCAGGGCTATTGAAGGTGCCTACATCCTGATTCTTCTCTTTCCCCAACCTTGCTCTTTTCCTGATGCTGCTCCCCATTTATAACTATTGCTTTTGTCCAGGCGTCTCTTGCTGAAACGGACAAGATCACCCTGGAGGTGGCCAAACTGATCAAGGATGACTTCCTGCAGCAAAACGGCTACTCTTCCTATGACAGGTAACCCCACACCAGTTGACTCAATATTTGGACCTCTCTCTTTCACACAGCACTTTTGCCCAAGTTCTACTCTCCTCGTTTAGCTCTGCAAGGTGTTGCTTTTCTGTAATTAGCTGAAAACAGAATTAAAGTGGAGTTCCAACACAACACTTCAATGCAGCAGTATATTGTTCAGCAGGCATGAGGAGCCTGTGGCCCTCCAGATCATAGAACTGTAGAGCTGGAAGGGATTTCCAAGGGTCATCTAGTCCAACATCCTGCAATGCAGGAATCACAGCTAAAGAATCCCCGACAGATGGCCATTCAGGAAAGGCGAGCATCACTTTCCAAGGGAGTCCGTTCCACTGTCAAACAGCTCTTACGATCAGGAAGTTCTTCCTAATGTTTAGTCGTAATTTCCTTTCTCATCATTTGAATCCATTGTTTTGGGTCTCCAGAGCAGGAGAAAACAAGCTTGCTTCATCTTCCATGTGACAGCCCTTCAGATATTTGAAGATGCCTATCATATTGCCTCTCAATCTTCTTTATTTTATTTTATTTTATTTATTTTATTTTATTTTATTTTATTTATATACCGCCCTATACCCGGAGGTCTCAGAGCAGTTCACAGAAAAGATCACAATATATAAAATCAAAATAAGAACAATAATCCAATACCCCCCAAAAAAACCCCACATATTAAAAGGGCATAGGATGTCAATCAGATCAACCAAAGGCCTGGTTTAAAAAGGAACGTTTTTGCCGGGTGCCTAAAGGTGTATAGTGAAGGTACTAGGCAAACTTCCCTGGGGAGAGCGTTCCACAGATGGGGAGCCACTGCAGAGAAGGCCCTTTCTCGTGTTGCCACCCTCCAGACCTCTCAAGGAGGAGGCACACAAAGGAGGGCCTCAGAAGATGATCTCAGAGTCCAGGTAGGGTCATATGGAAAGAGGCAGTCCTTGAGGTGTTCTCCACACTAAGATGTTGTTGGACTCCCATCAGCCGCAGCCATCATGCCCCTAAAGGTAAGGGGTGATCAGAGTTTCTACCCCACAACACCCAAAGGGCAAAAGGTTCCCTAGCCCTGTTGCACAGCAACTGCTTTCCAAGATTCTTCAGTGATGTATCGACATGGAAGTGAGTCTGATCAGCACAAAGCATTTCCAATGTTCATTACAAGTTTCCTGTCTGTGGGCCCTACCCATACTATTTCCTTGATTATTCATCCTTTCCACTTTTCTGTAGCAAAACAAATGTACCTTTTCTTATTTGACAGGCATAATGGTATGCAGGTGATAGGTTTGGGGAGGAACTCCCTACATATTGACATCAGGCAGGTGCTTTTTGACATCTGCTAAAACATTTTTTGTTTAGACAAGCCTATCCAGAAAGTTGAAGTTGATGTGAGTTTTAGTCTATTGTTTTAATTTTTCAAAAGTCTTAAATTATTGCCAATTTTGCATATTGATAACTTTGTCCTTCTATCTTTTTTGTAAACCACTTTGAGAGTTGTTGTTTTTCACAGTCAAGCGTTGTACAAATTTTATGAAACAAATAACTAAGGAGGGTGCCTTCCACAAAGCACCCCAGTAAAAAAAAAATTCAAGACGTTCCACAGCACCTGCACTCAGATTTATTCGCTCACCACTGAGCGTGTATTAAAGTACTTCAAAGTGCCTCTCAATTCCAGGTTCTGCCCTTTCTACAAGACAGTAGGAATGCTCCAGAACATGATTGGCTTCTATGAGTTGGCCCGCCATGCAGTAGAGTCCACTGCTCAGTCCGAGCACAAAATCACCTGGGCTGTCATCCGCGAGAACCTTGGGGAGATCATGTACAAGCTGAGCTCCATGAAGTTCAAGGTGAGGCTGGGCCATCTACCTTCAGTTTAACTAGCTGATTGCAGCTTCCCTTTTATTTCTACCTGCCTCCATCCTAGCAGAGGCAGTTTTAGGGTGGTGCAACCTGTGCAGTCATACTGGGTGCTGTGCTGCAGGGGGCACCAAAACAGGGCTTTAGAACGGGGTGTGAGAGGTGGGGGGGGGGAGGAGAGATTTTAGTGTCACATAGGACACTGTTGAAATTTGAGAGCCCACCCAGAGATGGAAATAAGAAAAAGTCCCTACCAGAGAGGAATGGCAAACCAAGCTGTTGGACTGTGCTGAAATGGCAGAGCTGACTGGAAGACTCAGGAACCTAGAGAACAAAAACTTTATAAAAGAACGGGGGGGAATTATAAGTTATTTAGGAGACCACTGTAAGCAGATGGAAACTTTGACAGGATTTTGATTCAATTTGTACCATGGACAATATGGATTTATATAATATTTAGAGTATGGAAGAATATGCAGTTGTAAATGTTTAAAACAGGAGCCCATGGAGTGGGTGGGGAGAAGTCACAAGAGTCGGAGTAATCTCTATATATGGATATATATATTTGGATCTTTACAACTTTGTATTTGTAAAATCAAATAAAAATAATTTCTTTAAAAAAAGAAAAAGAAATTTGAAAACCCAAAGTCTGCCACTGGTCCTAGTAGCTCTTTTCTTTTCTTTTCTTTTCTTTTCTTTTCTTTTCTTTTCTTTTCTTTTCTTTTCTCTTCTCTTCTCTTCTCTTCTCTTCTCTTCTCTTCTCTTCTCTTCTCTTCTCTTCTCTTTTCTCCTTCAATGTGTCTTCAGCCTGCCATTCATAAATCATTGTTTGTCTCTTTATCCAGGATCCAGCGAAGGACGGAGAGGCAAATATCAAAGCTTACTACGCCCAGCTTAGCGAGGAAATGCAGAATGCCTTCCGCAACTTGGAAGACTAAAAAGGAGGACTTGGAGTACTCAAAATTTTGAGTGATTTGCAGCAGGACTTTTCACATTTCAGGGTGGTGGCGATGTAACAGCTCCAATTAAGAACTCATTGCTAAGAGCTCATTTTTTCATGTCAAATAGAGGCTGGGGGCTGACACCATCACAGTTTGTATGTAACCAGCCACGTGTGGCTGTTTGGTAGCAGTTGTAATATTGGAAGCAAAGGAGTCAGGTGCAAACCTTTGGATTTGTTTGTAAGTTTTTAATTTGCATAGCTTGAATAAATTTGAGTATGTGGTTTATCCATCTATACTTCTGCGTAACTCATTATATGAAAACGTTAACAAAAAAAACCTTATCGATGGCTTGGTCAGATGAGGTGGGATATGATCGGTTAAACTGTGTGCTCTGCTCAATTCCTAAATCAATTCTACTGTCAGAGCTTTGCAGACCCTGAATCCTATTGAGGAATGCTTAATTGAGAACAAGGAATGTTAGCACTCCCAAAATGACAAAAATCAGGTGAGCTATCAGAAGAGAGAGCAAGAATAAGTACTTAAACAGCAGCTTGTCCTTTTACAATTCCCAGGGAGGGATGGGTGGGGCAAGGCATTTGGAATAGCTTTCCCCCCACCCAGCCCCGATGTCTCTCCCCATAACAATACCTGCCACCAGCATTTTGTAGTGCACCCTGCATGAAAGTAAATGTGCCACAAGTGGACGGCTTAGAAATCTAGCAGCTGGTCCCCTTGTTTCTTGCCATTTGGGCCCCTTTTCCTTCTTTTTATCTTTGCTCCCACACTCCCTTCACGCTTAGGGGTAAAGAGGGGGGCAGCTGGTTCTGGGTTAGGCCAAGTATTTTCTTTTCCCTGCTAACCCTTTCTCACCTCTCTTACACTCCATGTTGTTGTTTAATCGTTTAGTTGTGCCTGACTCTTTGTGACCCCATAGACCAGAGCACGCCAGGCACTCCTGTCTTCCACTGCCTCCCGCAGTTTCGTCAAACTCATGTTAGTAGCTTTGAGAACACTGTCCAACCATCTCGTCCTCTGCAGTCCCCTTCTCCTTGTGCCCTCCATCTTTCCCAACATCAGGGCCTTTTCCAGGGAGTCTTCTCTTCTCATGAGGTGGCCAAAGTATTGGAGCCTCAGCTTTAGGATCTGTCCTTCCAGTGAGCACTCAGGGCTGATTTCCTTCAGAATGGAGAGGTTTGATCTTCTTGCAGTCCATGGGACTCTCAAGAGTCTCCTCCAGCACCATAATTCAAAAGCATCAATTCTTCGGCGATCGGCCTTCTTTATGGTCCAGCTCTCACTTCCATACACACTTATACTCCGTAGTTAAGAACAAAAACTAACCATATGTGAAACCAGGGATACCCATACCTGTTTATTTTACGTATTGATTGATCATATTTGTATCCCAATGTTATCTCCAAGGAGTGCAAGGTGGCATATATCAGTGTTTCCCAACCTTGGGCCTCCAGATGTTTTTGGCCTACAACTCCCATCATCCCTAGCTAGCAAGACCAGTGGTCAGGGATGATGGGAATTGTAGTTCAAAAACAGCTGGAGGCCCAAGGTTGGGAAACACTGGCATATATGATTCTCTTCCTCCCCATTTTAGCCACACAACAACCCTGCAAGGTAGGTTAAGCTGTGAAGGCAGTGACCAAGGTCACCAGTGAGTTTCATGGCTGAGCAGGGATTTGAACTCTGGTCTCTCCTGGGTCCTAGTCTGACGACCAACCATCACACCACTCCATTCATTCATTCATTCATTCATTCACTTCTCACAGATGTGGCTGCTCGCTGGCTGCATCTCTGCATGATTTACTGCTCTGGCTGTCTCCTCCTACAGTAAAATGATCTGTCCATGGCAGAGGCTGCCTGCTGTGTCCTGTGCATTTCTCTTTTCCATCAGAACGGGGACTTGAGCAGAAGCTCAACTGGAGGATTCCACTGACCGTGGGTGGCTTGTATACACCCTACATTTCATTTCAACGGCATGCTTCCCATTTTAATTGGGGAGCGGGGAGGACACACAAAACGAGTGTGGCTCAGCCAAATAACAATTGGGAGGCATCTTCCAAACAATGCAACAACTGATCCCTGTGGGTCATGGAAAAGGGGGGTTTAGAGGGTCACAGGATCTGCCTGCCTTGCTTATTCCCACCACAAGAGAATGGGCTCTCTCCCCCCCCCACCCCACAATCCAGCACCTGGTCTTCCACACATCCTGCATCAGCAAAAGCCTGCAGAGAGGGAAAGTGCGAGATGCTTCCTGGCTATTGTCAGCCTGGTCATCCATCAGACAAAGCGACAGAGGAGGCAACTCTATAAAAGTCCCATCTTTACAGCATTTTTGCTCTCTGTTTGTTTTCAGAGGGGGAAAGAAAAGTCAGAGAGAGAAAGAGAGAGAATAGGTAATGGTGATAGCAGAAAACTTTTAGACTTGTTAGCTGGGTTTCTCTGTTTATTTATCTCTGAATTTCTTGGATAATGGTCATTCTGAGGATTGAGCACTGAAGGTAAGCTGAAACATAAGGCTTGATTGGAACCAGGGATTGTGGAGTGTTCTATTCAAAATCTTAATTTCACATATAAGCTTCTGGGGTTTAAACTGGGGTGACTGTTAATCAATTCATAATACATAATGAATTGGGAAAAAAATGTTTAAAAGTACTTTCCCAAAAAAACCCAGAGTCCTTTTTGTTGGAGATGATTCAGACTGAATCTCCCAGGTATTAAAAAAAGGTTATTTAGTACCTACTACTGTGGCTCATGTTGTGTTAGCCCAAAAATGGAAAACAAGTGAGGTCCCAACTAAAGAAGAATGGCAACTTAAGCTGACAGAATATGCGCAGCTTGCAGACTTAATATATAGAATTAGAGAACAAGAAGAACATACGTTTAGAGAAGATTGGAAAATGTTTATTGAACATTGTGTACACCTAAAAACGTTGGCAGCATGAAGATAAATTCAACAGTGTAAATAAGTTTTGATGGATGCAATAATGGAATACTGAATGGTTTAGTTTTTGTAAAATATGCAGGGATTGGTATTATTCAAAATGAACCATGAAAAGATAAGAAGGGTAGTCATTTATATTTTGACGATGTTTAAATGAGTATTTTAAACTGTAAAACAGAACATTTAATTACACACACACACACACACACACACACACACACACACACACTGGGGTGACTGACCAGGAACAAGAACTTGGGGCCATATTGGACAGCTCAATGAAGATGTTGACCCTGTGCGTGGCAGCTGCGAAAGGGGCAAATTCCATGCTAAGAGATCATTAGGAAAGGGACTGAAAATAAAACTGCCGATATAATGCCATTATATAAATCTATGGTGGATGTGGAATGCTGTGTATAGTTATGGTCTCAACACCTCAAAAAGGATTATTACAGGAAAGGGAAACCAAATGATCAAATGGGTAGAGAAATTCCTCTGTGAGGAAAAGTTGCAACGTTTGGGACTTCTCCGTTTAAAGGCAAGGAAGAGGTTACATGATAGAAGTTATGCATGCCATGGAGAAAGTGGATAGTAAAATGTTCCCCATCCTCTCTGATAACACCAGGGCTGGACCTAGAAAACTTCAAAGAAGCAATTCTTTTTAAGGCATTGCAAACTCTTTGGTAGGGAAAGGCAGGACTCCACAGCACCATCTGGTGTCACAGTGTTATATCACATATACAACGCATATAAAACGCTTTTTCTTTTCCAATCTTGCCGAGTCCTAAGGCATGCAACGAAGCAGAATGTTGGAAGACTCAGGGCAGAGAAAAGAAAGTCTTTTTTCATGCAGTGCATAGTTAAACCATGGAACTTGCTCCCACAGGGAGCTGTGATGGCCACAAACTTGGGTGACTGCAAAAGAGGCTATCAATGATTACTCGCCACAATGGCTACACTCTGCTTCCACAATCAGAAGCCGCAATGCTTTTGAATACCCACTTTCTGGGAACCACAGGAGCGAAGAGTCTTCTTGTATGAATCAGGAATTGTATTTGGTTGAATATGATTTTGTGGGGTGATAGACGGTCTTTGAGCGCCCTGCAATGTTGCAAACTTGTCTCTCCTCAGGATTAGCAAAAACAAAATAAAGGGGGGCGGGGGCTGAAAAAAAAATGCTTTGCTTTGCTTAAATGACATAGTTCTCCGAATTCAATTTTCTCTTTCTGAAGAATTTAATACCTGGTGGTGATAACTCTTCTCTCCTTACCCATAACACCCTGGCCTTTGGGGGCCCCCTCCCCAGGCAGACCCTTCCCCTCTGGTCCTTCTGCAGGAGGAAGGCCCTCCTCCCGAGCCCCAGACCAGCGAGTGGTCCGTGATGTTCAACTTGATGGGAGGTGGGCTGTTGTGTGCAGCCTCCGGCCTGGTCCTCCTCATCGTTGCCACGGCGACAGACTTCTGGATGCAGTACCGCTACTCAGGCAACCTCAGCAACCAAGGCCTCTGGCGGTTCTGTGTGGGGAACAAGTGCCACCCCCACACCATCACACTCGGTAATGGGGTGCTGCACAAGAGACAACTTTTAAGAAAAAGGCTATTTACTGCATTTGGATCCCTCATATGAAAAATGGTTCGTGATGCCCATGAGAACACATGATTAGCATGCAGGCAACCCGCTTCTGAGCAGGAAGCCAGTGTGTGAGAGAACCAGCGGTGGTGTAGTGGTTAGAGCATTGGACCAAGAGTTGGGAGAGACCAGGATTCAAATCCCCACTTGGCCATGAAACTCACAGGGTGACCTTGGGCCAGTCACTGTCTTTGTGGGTACATAAAGAGCAAAGGTAGCTATTTTGGTCCAAAATCACAGTTGTGGAATAGTTATTGGGACCAGCCATTGGGCTGACAATGTAGCCATGAGGTCAGTTTGTAGATTCAACTCTCCAGACCACCTTTTGCAATCAGTGACCAGCTTTGCCTAAATGTATGCTCAACAGATTTGGGCTAACCTATCCTTAGCCAGAAGTGGCTTAGTCACACTGGCCACATGACCCGGAAGCTGTCGCGGACAAGCGCTGGCTCCCGGCCTCTTGAGCGAGATGAGCACACAACCCCAGAGTCGGTCACGACTGGACCTGATGGTCAGGGGTACATTTACCTTTACCTTTATCCTTAGCTTTGCTTGATAATTATCCTTACTCATGGCTAATTTTTTAAAAAATTAAGTTAATATCTTTGGCTATTCACTACTACCCTATGTCCTGCCACTTGGATAAGAAAAAGCACCCAGCTATCTTACAGAGGGACTTCTAGATCCCAATTTGCAAAATTCATTAGCAAATTCATGGCAAAAGGTGTTTGCTCACCACTGGTCTATAGCCTAGTAATAATTATCAACCTATTTAGCAACGCTAATGTTCCTAGATTTTTTTTCATGGCTTGGTGGATCAATCCATTGGCAAAAGCAGTTATGGAAGCCAAGTGTAGCTAGCAGGCTGCCTTGACTACCTGAGAATCTGTCTTTGCAAAAGTGGCCCAGTTCAAATGTTAGCGCATGTCCTTCTATACTGTAATTTTTACAGGGATATATGATCCTGGTTTACATCTCCAGTACTTTCCTCACAACTGGGGAACTCGGACAAATTATGTGTTTCAAGCTGAATGGCTCATTCCAACTCTAAAATCCGACATGGTTGTTGATATAATCTCATTTTACATGCTAGAATTTGTGTGCCTGCATATTGTGATCCCCTTGATAGGGGTTTGTGGTTGTGGCTGTAGAGTATCTGCTTTGCATGCAATCCCCAGCATCTCCAGGTAAAGATCTACCTGCCGCTGGTTGGTGCGCACAATACTCAACTACATGGACAGATCCCTGTGTTCCTAACCCCACTTGAGGTTAAGCTAAGTCTCTGGCTGGCCTCTCACGCCTACCGACAGCTGCTGGGAATTGAACAGGGAGTTGCACACAAAGGATGTGCTCTGTCGCTGAGCCCCATCTTGAGGAGGCAGAGGAGAAACCCCTAAACCTCTAGCTTGAGTCTGGAGGCAGGGCTGGGCTGGGCTGGCAACAACAGCCCCTGCAAGTCCACCCCACAGGGGTGTAGCTAGCTGCTCTGGCACCCAAAGTGGCAGGGTGATTTGCCCAGGGGGGTGGTGAGGCAAGGCGCGACGAGCTGCCCACCCAGTCCACTTGGTGGACGCAAGCCCCATGCTGCAGTTTTGGGCAGCGCAGGGACCTGAGCCACTGTGTCACTCCCAGGAGAGACGCATGGCTTGGGCGCGCTGCAGGCCAGGCCCCACGGTGTGCCATTTTGTCACCCCCTCAGGGATGACACCCGGGGTGGGGCAGGCCACACCACCGCACCCTCCTTCCTATGCCACTGCCGCCCCCCTGCCCTTGCCCTGCCTGCATCTCCGAATTGCTGCTTCTCACTGTGCCTTCCTCCCTGCACAGCATTCTGGGATGCCACCAGAGCCTTCATGCTCCTCTCCATCCTCTCCTCCTTCGCCGGGATCATATTGGGGCTGACCATCTACTCCAGTAGTGCCCGATCCACACGCACTCGCTCTGCAGGAATCACACTCTTGATCGCAGGTACGTGCTGAAGTGCAGGTGGGTTCCCATGAGGCAAGTTCACAGTGATAACAGCAAGAACCTTTACTGGACAAACAGAACTGGACAACAGGGGCAAAGCAACTGCTTCTATACATTTCTGAAGGCCTGGGCCACTCCCACTCCCAACGTGATTGGCTGTCCAAACTTCCAAGCTGCAAATCATAACTCAGAGTTTAAGGGCCAATGGCAGAGGCCCAAATCCTGAAATGTTCTGTGATTGGATATCATGTATCAAATCAGAACACAGGGGCTCAGTATCCTTAGTCCAAAACTCAAGCTCAGGCAAACACAGACCGCTGAATACATAACACGGGCAGCAGGCTGGAGGAATCCAGATTATTGAATAACCCAGAGCAGAAACACTAGCCTGCTATGCTATACAGCTGAGTCCTCAACTCTTTATAACAGTGCTTTGCTTCCTTTAAGTTGTGCTTTGTCTAAAACTTGCCATTTAGTTTTTCAAACCTTTTTTGTAAATTCAGTATTAGAAACTATCTTTGAGTCCTCAATCCTTTATTACTGCGCTTTGCTTCACCTAGGTCTAGCTAGGATTATAATACTTCGGAATTTTTGGGAGTTCTACCCCCCCCTTTTTTAAATTTTGGTCATTTAAGGTTTATGGTTTTTCTATTTCCTTCTAAAGAAACTGAATAGTTCAGTGAAACAAGGTTTTTAGCTTGCATCCCGTTAAGGCTTTGTTCAATTTTAGGTTTTTCTAATTTTTTCCTTAAACTTTTTGATTCTTCTAGTCGATTACTTCTCGTTTCAGGGATTTTCACGGTATTTCATTTGTTTCGTGCTATGCATAGGGCAGCTGTCAGCCCCCAGCTGACTCTGCCTCTCCTCCCCACTCCCAGATCCACTTGCCAGCCTTCGCTTACCTGGTGCCCTTCAGAATTTTTGTGTGGCATTTCTGCTCCGATAACCCCCAAACCTCTACTTGCAAGAACCCTAAGAATCCCAGCAGTTGGCCAAAGGTCCTTGCTGAGAAAATGGGATGTGTGGAATGGAATGGTCCCCCTACAATCTCACTCTGGGCTCCTTCCCTGTCTATTCTTCCTTCCTCCAGGACTCTTTGCTTTGCTGGGTATCTCGGTGTATACGGGAGTGACAGTAAGTTTCTACGGAAAGCGTTATGCCGAATGGAGGTTCTCCTGGTCCTACATTCTGGGATGGATCGCTGTCATCCTCACCATCTCAGCAGGTACCAGGAGTGCCCCTCAGTTTCTCCACCCCAAACATGGGTCTCCTCACTAACTTCAGCTGTCTACTGGATCCAAGGGGCATTATGGTCTTTCCAAAGGAATTTATTTGCATTTATTTTCCTCTGTTATTTACTTATGCTAAGGTTAGGATAGGGAGCCCGCTTCTACTACCTTTGAAAGCTTGGGTCAGATCAAAACTTTATTAGCAAAGCCAACAGGCCACAGCTATACAAGAATTAAAAATAAAAATAAGAATAAAAAGAAGAAAAGAGCAGGCAAAAGGAGGTCCGTCAGATGAACAAGTCTGTCACTCAGATGGTGGCCCTCAATTTCACAGCTCTCTCGAAAGCTTGGGTGTGGCAGGCCAGGAGAGGGCCTTCTCTGTGGCAGCCCCTAAGTTGCCCACAAAAATAGACCTGGCACCTTTGTTACACAGCTTCCAACAAATGCTGAAGACACACCCTGGCCTTTGACACATGGGGTGTATATTTTAGGACCCACCTTATTTCTGAGCTTTTTAAGTTGTCTTAAACTGTTTTTAATATTGGGCTTAAATTATTGTAACCTGCCCTGTGACCTTAGGGTGAAGGGCAGGTGATAAATTATAAATAATAACAATAACTATATGGTAATTCCCGTGATTCACTGGCTTCTCCGTTCTCTCCTCAGGTGTGTTCCACATTTGCGCTGTCCCCAGGAACTCATCTTCTGACGGCTCTGACGTGGCAAGCGGCTGACCCTCTGGGACGCTGGCCCAATTCCATCCTGTCCAGATGTCTGAGATTATTCCCGCTTGGGACTCCTGACTTTGTTGCTGCCTCTTCCCTCATAAGCCCTCCCCAGATTGTCTTTCTGGATCTGCACAACAGTTACACAAAAAATCAAGAAGGTTGCTGTTGAGATGCTGGGGGAAACCCACACTCTCAAGGAGTGGTTGAAGTGTGATTGAATTGCACTGCCATTTTTATTTTTATTTTTAGGAAGGAGCTGGCTTTTCAATGGCCTTGGCAAGGGACTCCAGCTGGGTCCTCCATCAGCCAATCCCTGCAACAGCCCTTGCCAACCCCGTGCCCTCCAGATGATCTGTACTACAACTCCCATCAGCCCCAGCCAGCACAGCTATTTTGGACTACACTGTCCATCAGGCTCAGCCAGCATGATGGAAATTGCAGTCCAAAACATCTGGAAGGGCACTCAGTTGAGGAAGGCTGATCCATACACTTACTACTGCATTCACATTGAGCGCATTCATCCCCAGGCCAATAAGGTATAATCCCATACCAGCTTATCTGGCACTAAGCGTCACTGAATTCAATGGGACTTACTTGTGAGTAAACAGGAATAGGCTTCCTCTGCTTCTCTCCCAGGTAAAGCTATAATTTAAGATTCCCTGTTTTCACCTCTTTTGCACTGGGCAAAACAACTGGGAGGAAGGCTAGGTAAAAACCATGATGCTAGGAGAATAGTGAGTAAATAAGTGTTGTTCACCCACAACGGCATTCTTGTTATTGGTGCAGAAACACTGTCATTTCTCTCCCCAGGCCTTTGTCCTGCCTCAGGTCTCTAGTCCAGGTTCATGACATTTGTGACATAAATTCACTAGAGGGCAGCAGCTACCAAGCCAGTGGAGGATTCAGCAATGTGCAAGCACCAAACCTCTGGTGTAATCAAGTGCATGTGGTGGTCTGCACACCAAACATTTAAAGCACATGACCTCCCCCCCCCCCTAATTGTTTGTTAAGGGTGCTGGGCATTGTAGCTTTCTGAGGAGTAAACTACAGTTCCCAGCATTCTTTGGGGAAAGCCATGTCCTTTAAATGTCTGATGTGTGCTCAATCTATGTCAGTGTGCTTGCTGATGCTCCCAAGGTGTTCAGCCCAAGGAAAAAGGCTTTTGGATGCTGGTGTGGAGACAAGGCAAACCTAGCCGTCTCTCCTGTCAATTTTGGACAAAACCTGGGCTGCCTCACTAAGGGCCTTTGCAGAGGGCCACGTTGTTTTCCCAAGTCCTTGCATTGAACAGGAAAAATAAACACCCATTTTCTCTCCAGTGTTTGCTTGAGCTGTGATTCACAGGGCCCATTCACAAGGCACACACCTTCTTAGTCACCGGGGAGCACTTGTGGGCCATTCATGTTTTGCCTGCAAATCAGGCCACGGATGGAGTAGGCGACTGTGGGAATCATCCCATGACTGACCACATGTGGCATGTAGAAGTACCTAACAAAATATTCCTTTGGACCAAATCACACTGGACTGGGATTCAAAAATAGCAACTTCCAGTCACTCTTGGGGGAGTTGCTGTAGGTCAGGTGGGCAGTGGCCAACTGATCGGGGGGGGGGGGAGGCGGCCCTGCTCGCTCCTGAGCCTTTCGCAGCACCTGGCAGGTGCAGAAATAGAAGGTTGAGACTTTTCATGTTGTGGAGTTGAGCTGTTCTTGTTAAAGGCATGGGAAACAGGAGCTGGCAACTCTGGCGGGTGGGTGTCACTTTCTTTTTCGCACACACTGTTTCAAGAAAGCAAAGCGCCGCAGTGCTCAGGATTTTACACACAGTTCAAAGTGCAGCTTTTATTACCATAGTTTTCTCCTGGGACCTTTTCCTCCAGGAAATCAAAGGCCTTTCGGTTCCCTGCACGGTGTTCACAATGTGCCATGAAAAGAATCTCTCTGAAAGAAACTGTTTTGACAAAAGTGGAAGAGAGCAAGAAGGTGCTATTTTAGAACAGGAATCCTGCCAGCGTACTTCAGCCTTCACCAATCTGCTGCCATGTTTTTGCTGTTTTGAATGCATTAATTTGCTAGCATCAGGGGTGGGAAAGAGGGGGGCATCTGTGGATTGGACTAGGGTTGTCAGGCAGCTTGGCCTGCTCCTTTGCACAGGAAATTGGGGGACAGAAATAAGGTGGTGGCATGGAGAGCCAGATTAAATCCTTTAGAGGCCTTAAGCATTGAAAAGATTATGGTGCCCCCCATGTAATTAAAAAATAAAACAATATTCAATTATAAAACAACATTTATTTTTCAAACAGACACAGAAATTGCATGTATGCTGATATGTACATGCATGTACATCACATGCAACACGTGACAAAGTTTGATTTCCTCACATTATTTCAATCTATGTTAGTAGTGTGCCGCCCTGGTTTAGGTGAGGATTAGGAAAAAAAGGAGCACAGAAAATTGGGAGTTTGTAGCGGAGCATAAGGAAGTCTCGCAAAGTTCTGCTCTCTCCCATGGTGGCTACTTTGATGCCTCTTTTGAACTAATCAAATGCCAATTAAAAATAATAATAACAATCCGTTTCTTTATATGCCCCTGCATTGCTGGTGCCCTGAACACCAGCTAAGCCTGCCTATTGGGTAATAAAGCACTAAGTGCGAACACGTGCTGGAAGCTGTTGTTAAAGAGGCAGGGGAGCCGGGCTGGTCCAAAAAGTTGGCCACCTAACCCTGGAGCAAAGGTTGTGGGCGAGGGGGTCGGGGCGCATGCGCAGTGGAGCGGACGCCTGGCAAGAAGAAAGGAGCAGGTGGGGGCTATTTTTTATGCTTCCCCTTTTTGACTGCGGAGCCAAAGCGTCGGCGGGCCTGGGACTTCCTGCAGCGGCGGCGGGGCACGGAAGGGACACGCGCGAGCCCCTTTGCAGTTGCCTGCCTACCTGCCTGCCCGCCCGGCCACCCGCCTGCCTTCCTTCCAATGCAGCAACCTGCGACAGGTAAAACTTTCTGGGCTCGAAGCCAGCGAAGGAGATGAGCCGCTTTTCCCAGCAGAGGGACTGCTTTTCTCCAGCTCTCCGGAGAACCACTAGGCGCCTTTCCCCGGCTTGTGCTTCTGAATGCCAAAAGAGGGGTCGGCCGTCCCTTCCACCTTATAATGGTCGCTTATACAAGCCCCCACTGCTGCATAGGGCATGCGGCACTCGCCTTCACCTGAGTCTGGTGACCTCCAGGTCTTTTGGACTACAACTCCCATTTAAAATAAATCAATAAATCGGAATTGATAGTTTAAAACACCTGGCGGTCACTAGACTGAGGAAGGCTACCTCCATTTATTTATTGCATTTCTATCCCACCTTTCCCTCCAAGGAGCTGTAACATGGTTTCCCCCCTCCTCAATCCCCAAAACAACTCTGTGAAGTGAGTTGGGCTGAGCGGTGCCTACGGTTGCCCAATGAGTTTTGTGGCTGAGTGGGGATTTGAACCCTGGTCTCTCCCAGATCCTAGTAGTCCAACACTCTAACCTCGGCCCCACAATGGCCATGCCCATAAGCCTGGCCAGCATCTCCAATGGTCGCAGTCCATCAGATATCTGGAGGACACCACAGATAGGCTTCCTCCCCAAACTAAGTTCTCATGGTGGCCAAATTCCCATAAGGACCTAGGACTCTAGATAGACTGTCTCTGGATTGGGGGGGGGGGTTGCCATAAGAAGAGCCTGCTGGATCATGTAGCCTTTTGGGAAACAAACAGGACCTGAGCACAAGATCACTCTCCCCTTCTGCAGTTTTCAACAATGGGTATTCTGAGGCGTACTGTATCCAACAACGGAGGTGAAATGCAGACATTGTGGCTAGTAGCTATTGAGGGCACCCCATTGGCTATACTTAACCTACACTGACTTGCAGCAGCTCTTTCAGTCAGGTAGGTGCTGTGCTTAGCCCTGGAAATGCCCGGGATTGAACCCAAGACCACCTGTATTCAAAGCAGATGCTCTACCGCTGAGCTGGAACCCTTCCCCGTACACTTGGGAGCATCATTTAGGAGGCATTTCTGCTTGGAGGTGCCAGAGATCTCTCGATGCACTTGAAAAGTGTGTTTTCTGATGGGTTGGGTCACTGCCTTGAAGCTACTGGCCTTCAGAAACTTTGCATTTCCAGCACTCCAGCTGCTGGTGCAGGCCGATGACATCATCAACCTACGCCTGCAGGTGGAGTAAGGGCAGAGCTGGCAGTGAGTAGCCATAGGACCTAGCAGATTATGTTGCCCTCACATCTCAGGATGCCTCTGTGCCTGTGTGTGGGCACCTTGGGCCCTGGAGTTCCCCATAAGCAACTCCTAGAACGGTTGTGTTTGTAGAATTACACCAAGAAAGTAAAGACTAACCAACTATGGAAAAGATCTGTGGGGAAAGGAACATGTCTCTCCCCACGCAGCAATGTGAGAAGAGCCAGCAGGATCAGGCCAGTGGCCCAACTAATCCAGCATCCTGTTTTCACAGTGGCCAACCAGACGCCTCTGCTGGGAAATCTGCAAGTAGGAGTCAAACACAACAGCACTTTCCTGTGGTATCCAGCAATCGGAAGCATTATACTGGCTCCAACTGTGGAGCAATTGTGCACAGCCATCACGGCTAGTGGCCATCAATAGTTTACCTCCTCCATGAATTGGTTTAATCCTCTTTTAAAGCCATCCAAGTTGGTAGCGTCACTGCCTCCTTTTATCTGTCTTGAATTTTCCAACGAGGTTGATTAACCTCCTGTACAGGAACTTCATTTAATGAATGATGATAAAATGTGGTCATGGGTGGGGTGGGGTGGAGGCCTTGTGTGGAAGAGGTCTGTTTATGGAACCCATACCTGTTTATGGAACCCATGCCTCCTGATTTGCTTACACGGAAGTAAGCAAGATCATATCCAGTCTTTATTGAGCTTTCATTCTGATTTGTTTGCAGGGTGATAACAGGACAACGAGCATTTGTCCTGATTTCCTTGCAGGGTGTTTACACGTCTTCCTGCTATCCTTTCACTCATTCCGCACTTTTCAGTGCATTTCCCAGTTCACTATCCTAACTGCAAAAGAAGAGTCCAGTTCCTTATTTCCTAAACTTGATTTGTTGCACTATGGAGACATAGCTTTGATTCACTTTAATTTTTGCCAACCTACATTTCCTGGTATGCCTTTTGAACCCCTCCCGCAAAATGGCAACAGCCTGAGAAAGGCCCTGTGGCTAATAGCCCAAGCCTTCTCCAGTATTTTGTTTGTTTAAAATATACTGCCTTTAATGAACTGCTCAAGGCAGTTCTCAATAAAATCATTAAAATAGATTGAACATACAATAGAGAATTGATCTTTATTAATTTCTTTTAAACAAACTGCTCCTCAAGGAGGCTTTAAAACTAATCAGTGCAGGTGAACTTTTTTTACAGCAGATCCACCGAGGATAAGGCTGTCCGTGGTTGGTATCCATGATGGCTGTTTGCTCTGCCTCTGTGGTCAGAGGAACTAATGCTTCTGAATACCAGTTGCTGGAAACCACAAAGGGGAGAGGCCTCTTGTGTTCCAAGCTTGCGCACAGGACCCAAACTAACGGATTCCAGTTGCAAGAAAGGAGATTCCAACTAAACATCAGAAAGAACTTCTGACAGAAAGAGCTATTTGACAGTGGAACGGACTCCCTTGAGGGTGGTGGACTCTACTTCCTTGGAAGTTTTTAAGCAGAGGTTGGATGATCATCTGCCATGTTTGATCTAGCTGAGATTCTTGTGTTGCAGGAGGTTGGACTAGATGAGCCTTGGGGTGCCTTCCAACTCTCCAGTTCTATGATTCTGTCTGTCCGACCACTGTGAGAAGAGGATGCTGGACTAGAAGGGCCAGTGGCCTGACCCTGCAGGGTCTCCTTATGTTCTCATGACTGTCTTCAGTATCAGTGACGGGATGTCCCAGAAGACCAGTTGAGAGTGCTGCAGTTTTCGTGTTCCACTTCTGGACTTCCCATAGGCATTTCCATGCCAGTGTTTAAACAAAATGCAAGACTAAATTGCCGGATCCAGCACAGCTCTCCTGGTGTTTTTAACGGCAGTCAAACAGCAAACTAGATGCTGAACCAACAAAACAACAACAACAGCAACAACAACACCACCACCACGGGGTGGCAGGTGGAGAGAACAACACCTACTACCTGATGCTTGCCGTTGTAAATGGATGCACTTCCCAAAGGATGGAAGACTGCCGTTTCCAAACAATGAGAAAATGCAGTATCAACACCTGGGAAACAGTAGCATTTGCCAACCTGGTGCCCTCCAGATGTTTTGGATGGCAACTCCCATAGAAAACACCAGGTTGGCAAAGGTTGTCTTATTGTTCCAAGAAAAGTGCTCCTTCAGGGGAAAGATGTCTAGGTTTAGAGGACCAATCTGATTTTTCTTGTAAAAAAAAATTCATGTGTGTAGTGGTGGTGGGAAGCAAAATCTGACCAGGCTGAACTTTTCCAGTGAGAATTGAGTGACCCACATATCTCCTGACTTCCTGGTGTCCGGCCTTCCCTTTGGCCCTTGAGGAATGGGTCAGTGGGGCAGGGGAAGGCAAGCTCTGGCCTTTGGGATCAGAGCTGGGAAGCTTTTACCCAGGAAGGTGATGCCTTGACACCGCTGGTGAGCTGTTCTGGCACTGGGCTGTGAACTCCCTTCGCTTTTATAAACGAAACCCGCCTCCCCCCCCCCTTGAGAAACACCTGTTTAAACTTGCCAAACAGGTTAATATTCTCTCTCTGTCTCCATTCCCCTCCCTCTGGCAGTTCGTGGAGAACAGGTTGTGGAGTTTCAAAACAGAGCAGCGATTGCTCAGCACCATCAAGGAGCAAGCCACCGCACCAACGCCGCCGAAGAAAGGGGGACCTGACCACCCTCTCCCGGACACCCCATGAGAAAGACCCATTTCCCAGGAGTCACGGAAGCATCGAGCCTAAGGATGGCAGCCCCCTTGTCCCCCTTTCAGCTGGCATGATCCCTCTCGCCCTGCTCTTTTTATTTTTAAAAGCTGAGTAGCTGTCTCCCCACTGCCCCTTAACTCGGGCACTGTTGTCATTGAGAAGGCAAGGAGAGGTTCTTCGCCACTACCCAGCTGGCCACTTTGGTTCTAAAGCCTGCGGAAAGCACTTTGACAGCAGCAGCAGCAGCAGCTGAATCAGCTGGTTCCACCTTGCGCCATGATCTGGAAAGTTTTCCTTCTGTTGCTGGCTATCCCCGGTAAGTCCTCGCCCTCTGGGCTCTTTTTCCTTTCCGTTTTACCCCCTCCTCGACTTTCTCTACAACACACAGACTTTTCGTTGACTGTTGAGCTCTCTGAAAGAGAGATGGGGTGGTTTTTTTTGTAGTTCCTTTATTTCCCACAGACCGACTTAGTGAGTAATTGGGTAATGATAGCTTTGCCTAATCTCTGCTGGGCTTTGGGGGGATGCTTTTGGATGGGGGAAAGTCCTGCTTCGGTTTCGTTCCAGGCCCACCCACCCACCTTCCTAAGCCTTCCTTTATGTACCTGATGGGAAAGGCAGAGGGTGTGTTTGTGTGTTTTAGGGATCCTAGACATTGCTTGATCCCCTGTTGTTGACTTGCTGTGGATTAAAGAGCCTCTGCTTGATGTAGCCTGTTTTGCAAAAGGCAGATTCTTAAGGGGAGATGAGCTGGAAAATGAGATGCCTGGGGATGTATGTATCAGGATTTTGGAGGAAAGATGGACGGTTGTCAGTACCTTTTGCAGAATGAACTGGCCTGTGATAGTTCTACACATCTGTATTGTGGGGGGTTGGAATGGATGACCCTTTGGGTGCCTTCCAACCCTGATCTCCTGGGAAGTGAGGTGCTTCGGCATCCCAGGTTCTTGATGCCATCTGCAAAGGCAAGCTGGGATGGGATCCCTCTCTTTTTTCCCTCCTCTTGCTGGAGGGGGAAATGCAAAGAGGGCTTGCAGTCCGGAGATACCCTGTTTGGTGCCCTTGCGGTAACGTAACCCAAGGAAATTCAGCAAGTGATGTTTTCCCCTTCCCCCGGAATGGAAACCAATTGGGTGTCGAAAGCTGAAGCTGCTGCAACTCCCTCCCCCCCCCCCCGCAATATCAGGCTGCTGTTGGTCCTTTCGGTGGAGTGGAGAGGGATGGGCCACCCTATTTCTTGCAGCTGTCAACACACTCACAAGCTCTTCCCTTGAAATGACAACCGTAAGGGCAAGACCAAAAACAGATTTCCAGGTTTCTTCATTTTCTTAATGACATTTGAAAGTTAGAAAAAGCAAACCTGTTGCCAAAAAAAAGAAGAGGAGGTCCATTTGGCTGAGGATGCAGGAAGCTTAACTTTTTTGTTGCAAAGAAAACCACTTTCTGGTGGGAAAATGCCATCTCCTCCTGTGTCGTGTCTTTCACAATAACTGAACTTGGCTTGCCTCCCACATGGGAAGGTAGGCTATTTTGCGCCAAAAGCCCCCGTCTGCGTGTCTTTCTCTCTGTGGGCTGCTTGCTCTGTAAATTGTTGAAATAACGTTGTTTCCTGCCTTGCTTGGGTGTTGCGGAGGTTGAGAAGTTGCTGCGTTTGGTGGAGTGGCAATAGAAGACTCCAATAGAAGAGGGAGGCTGGATCTAGACACATCAAAGAAGCATTTCAGTTAAATGCGCTGTAAATTTAAACAGGGAAAACAGGTACAGAAAAACCTGACTCCACAGCGACATCTGGTGGCACAATGCTATATCACATATACAATGCATATGAATCGCTTTTTCTTTACCAATCTAGCTGAGTCCGGAGTTCCCTGAAAGAAGCCAAGGGGAAGTTACTATGTACTTAAGAAGCAGGGAAGCCATCAGTAACTTACCCATGAAAACAACTCACCCCAGTGATTTATTTATATGTGGAATGCCTAGGTGCCCGAATATATTTTGTTCAGGATCTGGAGGTGTGAGGTACTAATGGACCTCATTCGCATTTTAAGCACAATGATGCCACTTTAAACAGTCATGACTTCACACAAAGAATTGTTGTGGTTTGTTAAGGTTACTGAAAGTTGTTAGGAGACCCCTATTCCCCTCATAGAACTGCAATTCCCTGGGCTCCCCGTGAAGCAGGATTGGTTATTAAACCACTCTGGGAATTGTAGTTCTCTGACTGTGTACGGCAGGGGTGTCGCCAATGCAGTGACTCCCAGGTGTTGTCAGACTTCAACCCCAACCATCAGTTACCGTTCACCTTGCTGCTTGGGGCTGATGGGAGCTGGGGGTCTCCACCATCACCTGGAGGGTGCCGCAACATTGGCTAGCCCTGATGTTGCCGCGTTGCTCTTGGTGCAGCCTGAAGAGCGGGAAATCAACAGGCTGTTTTCTTGCTATGCCGAGGAAAGCTTCACCAGTTGGATTTCTGCCTGCCCAGAGCACAGGGGCAAATAAACTGAGGGAACAGGCTGCTCTCCTCTCACCACAGAGTGACAACAGCGAACCTCCCTAATCTGAGAGACCCCGTTGGGCACCATTCTGCTTCACTAATTTGATAAGATTCGGCATCATGGGATGCCATTTAGAGGAGGGGGTGGTTAGCTTTGCCTTTTCCACTTGCCTCTTTGCCTGCCTCTCCCCCCCCCCCAAATTCCCTTCCTCCAGCAGCTTTGAAGTGACTCAACTGGTTTTTCATTACTCTCTCCGGAAGGAGCTCCAGCCCTGCAAGAGATGCTGACTCGGGGTTTGTGCCTTATACAACCACACGCAGGCCGCAAAAGCAGCTCTGTGAGTCACAGAGACCAGTTTGGGAAAGGCTGCAGGGTTGAGCGAGTCCACGGAGTCCATGGGGCTGCCAGGCAGGCTCTGGAGCCTGGGACTGGGGCGGGTTGGCTGTGGGAGGGAGAATCATAGGATTGTCAAGCTGGAAGGCACCCCAAGGGTCATTTAGTCCAACCCCCTGCAATGCAGGAGTCGCAGCTAAAAAAATCCCTGATGGATGGCTATCCAACCTCTGCTTAAAAAGCTCCAATGGGGTGGCACCTTCTGCCAGAGTCCTTTCCACTGTCAAACAGCTCTTACTGTCAGGAAGTTCTTCCTGTTTTTTTAGTCAGCACCTCCTTGCTGGTGATTTGAATCCATCAGTTCGGGTCCCACCCTCTAGAGCAGCAGGGAACATGCTTGCTCCATCTTCCATGGGATGGCCTTTCCGATATTTGAAGATGGCTCTCGTACCACCTCCCAGCCTTACCTTCTCCAGATCCAACACCTTCAATTGTTCCTCATAAGATATGGAGTAGTGTCTAGGGATAAGCTAGGGATGGGGCTTGCAAGATGGGAATGTGGCACCCCCTTTTTGAGACTCTTGGGGGCCTGGTGGGCAAAAGGGGGGCAGAGCTAGGAGAGAACCCCCTTGGGCCAAGCAGAAAGTCTCACTCTGAGATTTTAGCCCTTTCCCTGGAAAAGGGGGCTAATTTCCCTAAAACTCTTTTAAAGCTGTCTAGGCTGGTGGCCGTCACTTCCTCTTTTGGGAGTGAGTTCCGTAGTTTTAACTATGTGCTGCATAAAGAGCCACTTCCTTTTACATGTCCCAAATCTTCCATCATTCAGCTAAGGCAGTAACAGGTCCAGGGTTACCCAGTGAGCTTCATGACCAAGTGGGGATTTGAACCCTGGTCTTCATAACCTTGGAGCAAGAGAGATATTCCTGTGCATCCAGGGGGCGAGTACGTGGTTGTTCAGTGAGGTGGTCAGTTTTTGTCTACTTCCATCTAGAAACTCTGCCTTTTGATTCTTAAAAGCACCTGCTGTTTTGCTCCTCTCTCCTGCATACACACAACACACTTCCACCCTGCCCTCAGTTGGATTAATTTCACCTCTTCCAAGCCTTGGTGGGTATCTCATGCAGGAAATACAGAGAGATGCCCAGCTATCAGGAGTCCTTCTGCTAGCCATTGCCTCCTATTAATGAAACCTCAATCAATCACCAGTCTGTCAAACAGGAGAATGACTGTACGCTAACTGGGCTCAAAACATTGTGCATGAAGTTGCATTGTCTTTGAGCCCTCCTGCTATTTATGTGAATGAATGTCTATTTTTGGTGTGGAACAGAAACCGGAAGGGAGGGCATTAGTAATGTGAATGAGTATTCTAGCCTATGTATTGTACAGAGATTGTAGCAAGAATCACTTTCTAAGGCTCAAGGTGGTGGTGGTGAAACTGCGCTTGGATGAGACACATTTAAACTGCAGTTTGTCCCATGACACTGCAACAAGGTGCATAGAATAATAGAATTATGGGGCTGGGAGGGATCTCCAAGGGTCTTTTAGTCAGTCCTCTGCAACACAGGAATCACAACTCAAGAATCCTTGACAGGTTGCCATCCAACCTCTACTTAAAAACCTCAAATGAAGGAGAGTCCACCACCTTTTGAGAGGGTCCATTCCACTGTTGAATGTCTCTTGCTGTCAAAAAGTTCTTCCTCCCCTCCAGAGCACCAGCAGAAAACAAGCTTGTTCCATCTTCCACATGGCAGCGCAGCCCTTCAGATGTTTGAAGAGAGCTCTCATAGCTCCTCTTGGTTTTCTCCTCTCCAGGCTAAACAGACCCAGCTCCCTCCCTGGGCCCATGCTCACCAGGGATCAGAAGCCAGCCCAGATCCTGCCTGGCATCCTTGAGAGACACATTTTTTGCACCCGTGCTTTCCTTCAAAACATCTCTGGTGCGCATTATGCCTAAAGCAGCCGTAAACTGCCTCTTCCCTTTCTCCGCAGCTGCTCCTGCAGCTGTAAAAGGGGGCTAATGGACACTTCCCTGGTAGCTGTCCAGCTTTTGCAAAACAAAGTTAGCAAGCGAGCCCACAAACGTCCCAGCTGGACCGATTGTGCAAGAGCAGCCATGGTGGCAGCAGGAACCTGTCGGGCAACCAGATTTTTTTCTTTTTAAAGAGCTGCTCTGACTTTGGAATAGGTGGGTGGGGCCAGGTGGTTCTTTGCATCCAGGATCCAAGAAGCAAAGGCTCAAACGATCCCTATTTTCCAGTCGGTCGCTGGCCAGGTTTTTGCCTTGTGGGGCACATATTTCAAAAATGTTGATGCCTGCCAGGACCGGGGAGGGGAAGGGGGCTTTTTTTGCAGCCTAAGAGCCACATTTTTCTGGGCAACCTCCCAGGGGCCATATGACAGGACAAGTGCAAAAGTGGGAGGAGCAATGTATGCAGATTTCACCTTTGTCCAGCAAGCTGGCTTTTTTACACCCACACACCCAAACCCACACACCCCTCCCTCCCTCTCTGCCCTCCATGCAGGCAAGCAACAGGCCTGATCAGAGCTCAAGGACAAATCCCAGCCAGGCAAGACCACTCAAAGAAGGTGTGAAGCAGGGCTGGCCAGTTAGAGCAGAGGGTCAGTTAGAGCAGCTTGAAGGGCCACATTTAGCCTGAATTTCCTCTCCTCTGCTATGGGAATATGTGTGATACGGTTCTCCTGGTGCCTTCCTGTAGGTGCGTAGACAGAAGTTAGATATCTGATGCTGGCTGAGACCAATATTGGCAGGATTAATAACTTTGAGCTCAGTGGAAATGTGATGCATGTGTTTAGCGATCAGCACCAAACCACCCTTTCCACGGACAAATCGATGAAGGCGAGGGCTTCGATGGCTACTGTGAGAATACAATGCTGCTGGTGGACTCTCCTTCATTGGAGGTTTTCAAAGAGAGGTTGGATGTCTTGTTTGTCAGGGATTTTTTTCCACTGCGATTCATGTGCTGCCAGGGGTTGGACTCTGCCATTTTACGCTTCTATGGAAACCAGATCCACGGAAAGCAGTGCAATTCAGTGCATGCTTGACGTGGGAGTGAACCCCGTCAAATACAATGTGGGGCTCACTTCGAATGTAAGGTGAGGCCTAGGACTGAACCACCCATGTTTGAGACGTGTTATGTTGTGCCGCCCGCGGGTGTCCTGCTCCTGCTTTTGAAGCTGCTGGAGAAGAGCGAGCAAATGCAGAGTAGAGCAGGTGGAGAAGAGCCATTTGCTGTGTGCACATGGGAAGAGCGAGGGGCTTAAGCGGAGACCCCGAGCATGAGGATCAGGCATTGCATTCTTGTGTGTGTCTGCACACAGATGGCTATTTCATAGGATTCCTAGGAAGCTGCCTTATAACAAATTAGATCATCGGTCCATCTAGCTCAGTATTGTCTATGTCAGTGTTTCCCCAACTTGGGTCTTGAGCTGGTTTTTTGGACTACAGTTCCCATCATCCCTGACCACTGGTCCTGCTAGCTAGGGATGATGGGAGTTGTAGTCCAAAAATAGTTGGAGACCCCCAAGTTTGGGAAACACTGGTCTGCACCAATGGACAGCAGTGGCTGTCTCCAGAGTTACAGGCAGGTCCATTGGTGGGGATTGAACTGGGGCTTTCTGCATGCAAGGCAGGTTCTCTACCACTGAGCCACAGAGCTCTTCCCTTAAGGCTTTAGTTCACTAGGCCTAACTCCCAGGCAAGTGTGTATAGGATTGCAGCCTCAAGGGTGCTTTCAGTCATGGGGAATATTGCATTAGTTTTCCTATAATTATAATGCCGTTACTTCTCTCCCGTTTTCTAATGTTCCTTTCCCACTGCGGTACTTACTGTGTTATGGAACTCTGGCTTTTTCACCCATATACCAGCATGTTGAGCTCAGACCAACAGCAAACACTGGACAACTTCACTACACACCCATCCTTTCCGCACAGCCTGCTTCTGTTCCTCCATGAAGACAGGAAGAAAAAAAGCGCATGCCAGTACACTAGCCCAAATTTTGTCTCTTGACTCCTGTGATTTACTCCTGGGTCAAGGGGGCTGCAAATGATTCCCCCCCGGAATGAAATAATGCATAAATGAGCACTAAACATGCACCATGTTCCATTTAGTTTTTTGGATTTTACGTCATGTGGAAGCTCAGATGCAGTGTGGAAGTTAGCAGGGAAATGCCAGGGAAATTGGGGGGGGGGGCTGCTTTGCAAATGCAAGCTTAGGGCTCTTCCACACTGCTCCACGCTTTCCAGGTCCAGGTCCAAGTGGATTTTTTCTTGTCGTGGCATTTTCTTAGGAAAACCCACATTGTACCAACTTATCCACACTTACCTATGCTCCGCTCTTTCCAGGCAAAGCTCCGCACTTTAATGCTCAACATCCAACTGTGGTTTTGCTTTGCCCCACGTTTTCCCAGCAAAAACCCACTCTTTAAAGATGATCGGAGCAAACGGCTATTTGGGTTTTCCAAAGATTGATGTTTGCTCCGATTGAGCTTCAGTGATCAGGTTTTCACAGGGAAAACTCAGGGCAACAAAAAAAGGGGGGAGGGCGCTCATACATGGAGCTTTAAATTGCAGGCCGTCCCTGGAAAGAGTAGCGGAAGGGTACGTGTGGATTATCCATGGAAAACCCAATTTCCGTTTGCTCCAGTTCAGTGGTAAAATGTGGATTTGGGGGGAGGGGGGAAGCATCAGGATGAGAGAGGGGGGAAAACCCTTAGATACAGAACAGGAAAGCCTGGATCTGTGCCTAGAAATGCAGTACAAAATGAAGTTTGGATTAGCACTTAGTGCTGTAAAAATGAGTGGGCAACCTGAGGCTAAAGGGCAGTAGCCATCGGCCTAATTTCATATGGGAGCAAAAGCTTGCAAGATGTTCCACAAGGCATCCCCAGAAGGAGCAAAAGAAAAAAGAAAAGCAGTGATTTGTCAGGGACAGGGTCCTGGGTAAATGGGGATGATTTAAAGGGTTTGCGTGCACCAGGCTCATCCTGCCGTGGCTTCGTGCCTTGGGCCTCCTGCTGCTCCCTGGGTGAAGTGAAAGTTGTTTTGCAAGCCAGGAGTGCAATTTCCGCCCGCTCGCCATCCCAGCCCTGCTAGCTGGTGGTGACTCTCCCCTGCCCAGCCGGTTCTCTGGGCTTGTTCCTCGGGGACCAGGTTCTCATTAAAGAGGGTGGCAACCCTGTGATTCCTCAGCACTGGGCACGGTGCCCAGGAAGAGCTTTGCAGTCCCAGTTCCCCAAACCGCCACCCTGTCCTCAAAAAATAAAAAATAAAAAAATGCATTAGGGTTAGGTGATTGGGGGATAAATCGCCACCCCTTCTGATGGTGGTGTTGGATTCTAAATCCCAGGCATGGGCCCCCTGTTCCACTGTGACGCTGGAGTGCTTAATTCTGGAAGCTTGGTTATAATTGCTGCTTCCCTACGTTAACTTGTAATCAATACTTAAGTGCTGCCTGGTGGCTAAATCCATTCGGAGCATAAATACGGATGTTGATGGTAGTAAATAAATTAATTAGGGATGTAAAAATGCTGTCCATTTCAAATTAAGTCAGGCTCCGCCAATCTGGGTGCCCTGCAGATGTTTTGCACCGCGACTCCCATCAGTTGCAGACAGTGCACCCATTTTAGACTGCAACATCCATCAGGCCCAGGCAGCATGATGGGAGCTGTAGTTCAAAACACCAAGATGGGCACCAGGTTGGCGAAGGCTGGTGTAAAGATTCCCCATGAGCCTTCCGGAACCAGCTGGCAGGAAAAAAAACAGTGAAGCACAGCATGCCTTTTTCTCGCCTGTGTGGGTTTCCTGCCTTTAACTCCTTTTGGACAGCGTGAAATTTGATTTCCCCCTGCTCCTCCACACCTTTCCAAGCCCTCCAGCAGCAAATGTAAGGCCCAAAGCCAATGAAAGTTGGCTGTACTCAGAAAACCTGCAAGCGAGCTGTGACTAGATCCAGTGGCGTAGCGTGGGTTGTCAGCACCCGGGGCAAGGCAAGTAATTTGCGCCCCCTAACCCGTGGATTTGCACCCCCTAACCCTAACCCCCAGATGTTGCGCCCGGTGCGGCCGGCCCCCCCTGCCCCCCCCACGCTATGCCACTGACTAGATCACAGAGGATAGGTGAGGCCGAAGCAGTTTCTGCCCGCAAAAGAACCTTCATGTCCAGAGGCAGTCTATCTGTGAATATCAGTTGCCGAAGGAAAAACGGTAGCGGAAAGTTCCTCGTTTTGTGACCCGGCTTGGGGCTTCTATACAACATCTGTCTGGACACTGGTGAAAGCAGGATGTTTAGACAGGGTTAAGACAACGGGTGGGGAATGTTTTGTAGCCTGAGGGCCACATTCCCTTCTAGGCAGCCTCCTGAGGGCCACATGCCATAGGTGGGTATGGCCAGATACAACAGGGGCGGAGCAAAGGATGCAAATATATCTTTGTACAGTAGGCTTGTCTCTGTAGATAAATACTCACACCTCTCTATCCTCATCTGAATGAGGAAAAGGGGTTATCAGGATTCAGGGGCACATTCCAGCATTCAAGGAGGGTGTGCCAGGAACAGGCGTGACTAGGAAAGGTGTCAAGTCCTGAGGGCCAGGTAGAGAGGCTTGGTAAGCTCCCAACCCTTAAATGAGGTGAGAAATTCCTTCTGGACAGAGCTATGAGCAGCTAGTGTGGTGTAGCGGTGAGAGTGTCAGACTAGGGCCTGGGAGACCAGGGTTCGAATCCCCACTTGGCCACGAAGCTTACTGGTGGTTGACCTTGGGCTAGTCACTGTCACTGTCACTCTCAGCCGGAGCCACCTCACAGGGGTTTTGTGGGGGGACAAAATGGAGAGCAAACCTAGGTACACTACTTTTAGCTCCTCGAGGGAAAGAAAGTGGGCTATAAGAGTTGTAAACATTGCTCAGGCTAGCTAAATAGGAGAGGGTGGGTGGGTGGGGCCTTGTTTTGTAGTCTTCACTGAAGCATCTGGCTGCTCTTGGAAAAGGCAGTTCTGTTGTAGGCTCGACCCAGTAATTGATAATAATAATAATAATAATAATAATAATAATAATAATAATAATAATATAAGTAAATAAATAATTTCCATTTATACACCACACTTTATCAAAAGATCTCAGTGCAGTGTACAACATTAGAAACACATTATAAAACAACAATTATAAAAACATAGCAGAAACATAGTAAGAAGCATACTGGCAGACAGTTCTCTGGGAGTGTTAGGATGAGAAGATGAGCTTGGTGAGGCTCAGATAGTTCGGATGGTTCTTGGGAGAAGAGCTTAATGATCCAGGCACTGGGGGCGGTGGGGTGGGGGTGCTTTAAGCAAACCCTGCAACCACCCTGAAGCCGGCAGAGGATAGAAATCAAGAGCATAGCCAGGCACCTCAGCCACAAAGGTCAAGTGCTTGCGTGCTATTTACCTCATCATCTTTTCTTTAGTAATGACCTGGCTTCTGGGCACGTGAAGGGAGCAGAGGCTGAGTCAGTCCAGCTCGGACGCTGTATTGGTGCTCAGATCCTGCTTTCTCAACGGATATACTAGGTGGCCTCAGGCCAACTGTTCCGCTTCAGCCTTTCCTGTTTGCAAGGTTGAAGTGAGGGGGCTAATGACAATGGCTTGTCTTACAGGGTTGTTGTGAGGATTCCAAGGCAATGTCCATGCAGCGCTTTGATCACTTCTAAAATAACACTTTATTCTTTTATTGAGCTTCACAAGAAACCTCCCCACCGTTAATTTGTCTAACGGCAGTGGTGGTGGACCTCAGGTCTGGGAGTCAAATGCAGCCCTTCAAGTCTCTCTGTCTGTCTGGCCCCTGGGCCAGGCCATGCTCCTCTTCCTCACCCATCCTCTTCCACACCCATCTCCAATTATTCCGCCTGGCCAGACTGTGTCCTTAACTGTGGTCCACAATGCAAAGAGTCAACTAGAGAATATGGTCCTCAGGCTGAAAAAGGTTCCTAAACCCTTGTCTCATGAAGGCTCAGCATTGCCATGTTCTGTAGCAGTGAGTTCCAAAGCTCTGACTCACGCAGAGAAGTCCTTTCTTCTGTCAGTTTTGGTCCCACTGTCAATCATTTTTATTCAAGTGATTCCCACGTCCAGTTACTGATTTGCATCTAGGAGGTCCTGGCTGCAGATTCCCCTTAAACTGCATTTTCTGCTGCAGAAATTGTGCCACAATTCAATATTTGCGTAGCTTGTTCCTTCTTGCACTGGGCTAAGGGGGCTGACTGAAATAGCTAAAAAAATAAAATAAAAAATCCTCCATGTTCAATTAAATCTTATTTTAAAAATTAGTGTGATTGGAGGGAAGGCAGTAAGAGCCCCTCCAGACTGGCGGGGGCATCTTCTGCAACATGTAATTGAGACAATAATACATTAGTGGTGGATTTATACTGGATTGTCCGCACATCACTCCACTATATTGTTCTGTGATGTTTCCCCAGTGTTACTGCATTATTGTCATCTGCAGGAGTACAACAAAAGCGTAACAAACCCCCAACCATTTTGTGGTATGAAAAGCTGCAAGATTTCAGTCGGATTGGAAACAAAGCAGTGTATTCACCTTGAAACTTGCAGATGCAAACAGTATTTGGAACCCTGAGTTCTGGTTTCCTTCCCTCAAAAAGGACATTGTAAAATTGGAGAAGGTTTGGAAAAGGGCAACCGAAATGATAGATGGGATGGAGCAGCTTCCCTATTAGGAAAGGTTGCAGCACTGGGGACTTTTTAGTTTAAAGGAAAGGCACATGAGAGGCAACGTGATAGAAGTTTATAAAATTACACATGGGCTTGAAAAAAGTGGATAGAGAAAAGCTTTCCTCCCTCTCTCGTCACAGTAGAACCTGTGGACATCCAGCGAATGTTGGAATATTCAAGACAGATAAATGTATGTATTTCTTCAAGCAATGCATAGCTAAACTTTGGAAGAGATAGAGATAGAGATAGCCGCCAACTTGGATGGCTTTAAAAGATTAGACAAATTCTTAGAGGAGAGGGGTGTGAATAGCTACCAGCCACGATGGCTATGCTCTGTTTCAATAGCTGAAAGCAGCAGTACAGTACTTCTAAATACCAGTTGCTAACAATCTCTGGAGGGGAGATTTACTCTTGTGCTTGAATCCTGCTTGGACTTCCCACAGGCATCTGGTCGGACAATGTGAGAACAGGACTCTGGACAATAAACGGGCCGTTAGCCTGATCCAGCAAGCTCTTCTTAGCTTCTTCTTATTGAAAGTGGGTTTGTTTATAATTGCCCCGATAACACCATGAGCCTGAAACAGTCGTGAAGGGCTGGTGCTTAGCAACTCTTTCCTATATTTTGAATTGCCATGACTTCATTGAGTTGTATTCATTGTTTTGATGGATTTGTTGTTATTTATTGCTGTATTTATATGCTACTGTGCAGGGAATAGCCATTTTGCGTGTGTTCAAAGCTTGTGCAACGTGCATGCCGTTTTTGGACCCGGAAGAGGGCAGAATGGGGCAGGGGCAGAACTGAGCAGGCTGGGCTTGTGTGCACTCTGCCAATGTGTCTGATGACCTGGAATGCACCCCCTGCCCAAATCAGGGGTTGCCTGTATTTGATATTACAGTGACAGGACCGCCCCCCCAAGTGTCCCTGTTTTCCAGGGACAGTCCTGGATTTACAGAAGCCATTCCAGTTTCTGATTTGATCCCAGAATACCCCACTTTTCCTTAGGATGTCTCTACGGTCGTACCTTGGATACCAAAGCCTTGGTACTCGGACGTTTTGGCTCCTGAACGCCGCAAACCCAGAAGTGAGTGTTCCGGTTTGCGAACGTTCTTTGGAACTTGAATGTCCAGCGGGGCTTCCACAGCTTCCGATTGGCTGCAGGACCTTCCTGCAGCCAATCAGAAGCTGCGCTTTGGCTTCTGAACGTTTTGGAAGTCGAACGGGCTTCCGGAACGGATTCCGTTCGACTTCCAAGGTACGACTGTATTTTCATTGGAGAAATGTTGGGAGAGTATGGAATAGGGCCATCCCTATTTTCATCGGAGAAACGTTGGGAGGGGACGCACTCATTGCAGTGTTTGTCCATCCGTTGCTCGGAAAGCAGAAGACAAATACTAGTAAATTGCATCAAAAAGACCCCAAGACGGTGGTTTCAGAAAGTTCACCATGACATAGTTTGGGATGTGGGACTTGGCCAGGGGCAGCCTCAGGAAGCAGTGGCAGAGGTGTCCTTTGGAAACAGCCTTTGGGATGCAGAGCTGCTGGCGTGTCTCCCTTAATCTAATTCTCGCCCTCGCCCAAAATGCCTGCCAGGGGAAAGCACTAGCTCTGCGCTTCTGATGCAAACAGCAGCGCTGGCTGGCTGGCTGGCTGGCTGGCTGGCTGGCTGTCGGCTGCCTCTCCTCCGCCTGAGCCAAGCCCTGTTCTCTGCCTCTGCTCTTCTTTGCCCAGGACTCTCCAGGAGGGAGAGGGGAGTGGAGGCACCTTTGCATCTCCTTTTGTTTCTCCTCAGTCCCCACCCTTTTCCCTTCACGCTCTCCCTCTCTTTCTCTCTCTCCCCCTGGCTGCCTATTGTATGTGTCCAGGCACATCCTCTCTCTCTCTCTCTCTCACCACACACAATATCTGCTAGCAGGAGAAGCTGGAACAGGCGGTGGTGGCTCCTGATGCCTCCTTCCCTCCTCCTTCAGGTTGGACGCCTGAGGCCCGGCTGGCGGTGGCAAGGCTTGCCTAGGAGTCGGTGGCACATGCTCCCAGGGGATCTGTAGGAACATACCAGGCCAGTGGCCCAACTAGTCCAGCATCCTGTCTCACACCGGCCAATCAAGTGCCTGCTGGAAACCCTCGAGCAGGACCCAAGCACTGGTGGTTTCCAGCAACTGGTGTTCAGAAACATTGCTTCCTCTGACTGTGAAGCAGAGCACAGCTTCCGTCATGACTAGTAGCCATCGATAGCCATCTGCTCCATGAATTTGTCCAATCCTCTTTTAAAGATGTCCGAGTTGGTGGCCATCACTGCTTCCTGTGGGAACAAGTTCCATAGTTTAATTATGTTGGGGCTGCCATATTTCAAAAAGTGAAAAGTTGTCAAGCAAAAATGACAGTGCCAATACAGGTTCCTGATTTCCGCCAGGACACTGCTTCCAACTGCAGTATTCTGTGTATGTCCAGGAAAATCCTAATGTATGGCAGCCCTAAATTATGTGCTTCATGAAGAAGGACTCAATTTCATTGTGGGCAGGGAGGGGGTGTTTGCATTTTGAGGCCAGGGGCTCCAGCCCCCTTTGATGAGGCCCTGGCATACTTCCAGCAAGGCCCTGTGGGGATATGTGCCCATTCACAGTGGATATGTGCCTATGCAGTGGACATCTGCATGGGTTGCCGGTTTTCTACCAGGCCATCTCCAATGTATATAAAGCCCTGAACAACTCTGGACCAGTTTATCTATGAGATGGCCTTGGCCTTGCTTATGTCTACTGGGTGCTCTGATCTGCGGAACTGGCACTGTTACAGGGACTACTCTGCATTTGTGAGAGATTGATCTTTCAGGGCTTGTCCACACTTCTGCCTGCCCCATGCCTAGGAAGCACAGGCCGGAGTGGTCTTTCAGTTCCATGGCTGGTACTCGGAGGTAGACTGCTTCTGGCTCTGGAGGATCTACTTAGCTCTCAGTCAGTTCCAACCAGTGTGACCAAGGGACAGGTATCATGTGAGGCATACAGTGATACCTTGGGTTACAAACACCTTGGGTTACAAATACGGTACTTCGGGTTACAGACTCTGCTAACCCCGAAGTAGTACCTCGGGTTAAGAACTTTACCTCAGGATGAGAACAGAAATTGCGTGGCGGCAGTGGGAGGCCCCATTAGCTAAAGTGGTACCTCAGGTTAAGAACTGTTTCAGGTTAAGAATGGACAGGTTACGAATTAAGTTTGTAACCAGAAGCACCACTGTAGTCTAAAATAGTGCTCTGTGTCCGAGCACTCCCCGCCCGCCCGCCCGCCCTGGTGCTTTCTCTATCAAAACTCATTCTTTACCACTGAATTGGAGTAAATGGCAGTCTGCAGAAAACCCAAATTGCTGTTTTTACTGTTTCACTGTTAAAAGAGCGGGTTTTCCTGGGGAAAGTGGCAGAGTAAAAAAAAAAAGGCGGGGGGAGATCGGACACAGAGCTTTAAAGTGCGGACCTGTGCTTAGAAAAGCGCAGGGCACCAGGTTAGTGTGGATGAACCCTTACTTTGTAAAAAGCAGGTCCCAAACTGTTGTCTGTGGACCTCATTCAGATCGTCCATGACGTGTCTGTGGATTTGTGGTTGAAGAGCAGAGATTGCATCAAACATTCCTGTTGATTTTTAATCACATTACAATTTGAATTCAAATTGCAATGCAATATATAATAAATCAAAGAAGTAAAGAAGAAAGTAGTAAAAATATGATTACAAAACCACGCAGCGTCTAGCACAACACATTAATATCACTATAGCAGGCAGAAAAATTATCAAGTGGTCTGCCAAAACCCAAGCGGGGTGGGGAGTTGGGGAAGTGCTGGTATAAAAAACCTTATGCATTTGTGATGGTTAATCATATTATAGGATTTCAAGTGTGAGGCCAATGATGAAGGGGTTTTGTCCCATCGAGGAAAAGTAGTTGGGGAATTGAAGGCTGCCACATGTTTATTTATTTACTGCATTTATATCCCATCTTTTCTGGCATTGAACTCAAGGTAGCTTACGTAGTTCTTTGCTCTCCCCCCCCCCCGGCACTCTTTTATTTTCCCCAACAACAACAACCCTGTGAGGTAGGTTAGGATGAGAAGTGAGTTATTTTCTCTGCACTAGCCGAAGTCCACATTTTCTTGCAGCACTACAAGAGGTTTAAATCCTGTAGCATCTTCCGTTTCCAGGCCAAGAAAAGCTCTCGCTGTAGCTAGCATCTGTGTCAGATGTTCCTTAAATCAGAAAGCTGCTATTTGACCATCCCACAAGTTCAAGTTGTGGGGAGGCTGAAATGGGGCATTTAAATTCTTTTTTCTGTGTCTTCAAAATCATTCTAGACTTATTCCCTTCAGAGAGCTACAGTTGCCAGAGTGGTTTTATAACCAGTCCCTCCCCACAGGGAACTCTAGGAATTGTAGCTTGGGGGGGGGGTCTCCTAAGGACTTTCAGCACCCTTAACAAACTGCAGTTCCCATGATTCATTGAGGGTAAGCCATGACTGTTTCAAGTACAGTGGTACCTCGGGTTACATACGCTTCAGGTTACATACGCTTCAGGTTACAGACTCCGCTAACCCACAAATAGTACCTCCGGTTAAGAACTTTGCTTCAGGATGAGAACCGAAATCGTGCGGTGGCAGCGGGAGGCCCCATTAGCTAAAGTGGTGCTTCAGGTTGAGAACAGTTTCAGGTTAAGAACGGACCTCCAGAACGAGTTAAGTACGTAACCAGAGGTACCACTGTAAATGGTTAGTGCGGATGTGGCCTAAGTAAAAAGCAAACAAATCAGTAAGTAAATAAATAAATAACACAGCAAGGCATGTGGGTGCCCTTAGACTGCAATCAGAGCAGCTTCCTGCCCCAACAGGTTAAAGTTGGCTAGAGGGGCAAGAGAAAAAGGAACGGGAAGGCAGGACAGCTGGCTGGATCTAGTTTTTTTGTGGGGGGTGTTTGCAGGGGAGCCTTAGCGCTGCTGAATGGCGCTTTTCAGGTTCCAGCATGCCGGTGTCACCTGTTGCATCTGTGCAAGGCATGAAATGTCAAAGGGGGACGTGTCGCCCTTTGCCATCCCCTCCAGCTCTGGTGAAGGCGCAGAGTCAGATTGGGGGCAGGGGCTATGAACGTTGTCCCACTTTGTTTCTGAAAGGAGAGGCTCCAGTTCTCAGTTTTTCCTGGAAAGTCATCCCTTTAGCATTCCCGAGAACTGGGTGTTTTATTCCACAGTAAGGGAAAGGGCTGCATGGAAGCGTCGCTCTGCATATGCTCAGAGGCCCGCTGGTAACCTGGCTCTTGCTCCAAGGCTGCCACCAGCTTTGAATGAAGAGGCTGTTGATCCGGGGCTGCTGGGCTGCACATGGAGCCCTGATGTTCATATGCTCTCATTGAAGGGCATGGGCATTAGAGAAGAGACCAGCATCTGTTTCCCATACTGAGACTGGCATTCAGGAAAACCTGTGGAGGGAGCAAAATCTTTACCCATCCTTGTGCATTTTGGTTGTTTCTGCCTATAGGAATTTTTAAGTTTAGAAAAAAGGCGAAATGATGTGCAGCATGGAGAAAGTGGCTGGAGAAACTTTTTTCTCCCCGTCTCGTAACACTAGATGTCATGGACATCTCATGAAGGTGAACGTTGGAAGGTGCTGGATGGATAAACGAAAGGGCATCTTTGCACTGCGCAATCTATGGAACTCACTGCCACAGGAGGCGGGCGATGGCCACCAAGTTGGATGACTTCAAGAGAGAACTGGATAAATTCATGCAGTGAAAGGCTAACAGTGACTACTAACCACAATAGCTATGCTTGTAATGCTTCTGAACGCCAGTAAGGGAAGCCACAGGAGGGGAGAGTTGCTCTTGTGCTTGAATCCTGCTTGGGGGCTTCCCATAATGGGCATCTCTGCTTAGCCCACTGCAAACAGGATGCTGGACTCAATGGGCCATTGACCCGATCTAGCAGGCTCTTTTACTTTCCTTATGCTGCCATTCAGTCCCAGCCACCATGGTTGAAAAATGGCAGTGCTGACTGGAACGGATGGGGGGAGGAATTTCAAAACAAGCTGGAAGGCCGGACAAGGCCACTGACTAAATTTCACCCAATTTCAACATGGAGACCCACCCCACCCCTGAAAGCAAACTCAGGGACAGGGATACTGCTAGGTTACCACCAATACCCCTTGAAAAAGAAGGAATGCTCATGGCAAATTTACAAATCACCTAAAACGTACTAAGTGCTGTATGTAGATTAGAAGCACAAAACTCACTGCCTACATTCTAGGCTGAAAGACCTTCAGTCCCTGTCTACATATTATTAGGAGTCTGGTTTCCTTCCTTCTAGCAGACATTGTACTTCTTTCTCCTCCTCCTCCTCTCTCTCTGTCTTGGGACATCTCTTCCTTTGCTATGGCAGCCAGACTGGTTTGACAGTCACTCCTTCTCACAACTGAGTCCTGGCTGAGATGTAAAGTTTTGCAGGGAGGTGTGTGTGTGTGTTAGTAGTTCTTTCTAAAAGATGATTTTTTTAGCACATGCTCCAAACCATTTGCATATTTTTGGGGCGGTGGTGGTGAATGTGACAATTATCCTGGTACAGTATAGAACAAATAAAAAACTAGAAGCGTAGATATAGGACACTTTCGCACCATACACGCAAAGTGAGGCTACTTTAGGAGGCCATGGCTTCCCCCCAAAGTATTCTGGGAGCTGTAGTTTCTTAAGGGTACTGAGAGTTGTGAAAAGGACCCTGTTTCCCTCAGAGAGCTACAGTTTCCAGAGTTCCCCATGTGGAAGCAGTGACTTGTTAAACCACTCTGAGGACTGTAGCTCTGCGAAGGGAAACAGGGTCCTCATAACAATTCTCAGCACCCTAAACAAACTACAGCTCCCAGAATTCTTTGTGGGAAGCAATGGCTGTTTAAAGCGGTATCGACATAGCTCTTTAAATGTTTGTTGTGGATGTGGCTATACCCTCATTCTCCTTCCCACTCTTCCTATTTCTTACCTGCCATATGGCCGACAAATTAGGTAGTGTAAGGCCCCTTCCAGCTCTCTGATGCTATGAAGCCTCCTTGGGTGGCCTGGGACACGCCACTTGGCCTGACCTCCCTCGCAGGGATAGCGCGAGAGATAAGAGCAGCTCGTAACCCGCCCAGAGCCCTCGGGCCAGGGAGGGAGAAGGATATTCTCTGCAAAGGCTCCATATCACCTTCCCTGCAGAGGTTTTCATTGCAGGTTTTCTGGAGTTTGCATGGGAGTTGTGGGCTGGGGGGTGGGGGAGTCAGGTCGGCAGGATCACTGCCCACCCTCCCTCTTTCACTCCAGCCTCCTTGTTTTCTCCTTCTTCTTAAGTTATTCTGCTGAGACACGCTCTCTCCCTCCCAAGGGAAGCGTCTCCCTGCCCTGGCTGGAATGTTCCCATGAGGCAACCAACCTCAGAGTTGCGTGCCCAGGAGAGCTGCTCTTGCGTGCTTGTCATGCTTTTTTGCGATAGCATCTCCCAGAGTTGGCTGGGCCTGACTCCAGCGTCGGGAGATTTCCGCCTTCCTCACTTTCCTTTTGGCCTCTTGTTTATTTACTTCATGAAATTTATACGCCGCTGGGTTGTCAACAAAACCAGAAAGTGGTTGACAAAGAGAAAAATGTGGGAGAATATTGCCAAATAGAAAGTAGAATCGTAGATTATAGAATTGTACAGTTCGAAGGGACCCCGTGGGTCATCTAGTCCAACCCCCTGCAATTCAGGAATCTCAACTAGATCGTACATGACAGATGGCCATCCAACCTCTGCTTAAAAACCTCCAAGGAAGGAGAGTCCACCACCTATGGTAGAAGTGTGTTCTGCTGTTGAACAGCTCTTACTCTCAAGAAAGTTCTTCCTGGTGTTTAGTTGGAATCTCTTTTCTTGTAACTTGAATCCATTGGTTTGAGTCCTAGACTCCAGAGCAGGAGAAAACAAGGTTGCTCCACCTTCCATTTGACAACCCTTCAGATATCTGAATATGGCTATTATATCTCCTCTCAGCCTTCTCCTCGCCAGGCTAAACATACCCAGCTCCCTCAACCGTTCCTCACAAGGCTTGGTTTCCAGACCCTTGATCATCTTGGTCGCCTTCCTCTGCACATGTTCCAGCTTGTCAATATCCTCCTTAAGTTGTGGTGCCCAGAAGTCCACAGTACTCCAGGTGTGGCCTGAGCAAGGCAGAATAGAGCCGGACTATGACTTCCCCTGATCAGGACACTATACTTCCAGACCCTCCAAGTGCCCCTATGTTCCAGGGACAGCCCTGGATTTCCAGAAGCCATCCCGGTTTCTGATTTGATCCCAGAATGTCCCACTTTTCCTTAGGATGTTTCTATTTTCATTGGAGAAATGTTGGAGGGTATGGAGTTATGTGACCCCTGAACCAAGGAGACAAGTAACTACACAACCTTTAGAAGGCATCTGAAGGCAGCCCTGTATAGGGAAGTTGTTTTGATGTTTAATGTTTCATTATGTTTTTATACATGTTGGAAGCCGCCCAGAGTAGCTGGGGCAACCCAGTCAGATGGTCAGGATATAAATAAAAAAATTACTATCATATCATCATCATCATCATTATGATGGACGAGAATGTCCCTATTTTCATCAGAGAAATGTTGGAGGGTATGTACTTCTGTTGATGCAGCCTCCTAACAATTCTCAGCCCCCTTAAGAAACTACAGTTCCCAAGATTCTTTGGGGGAAAGAAGCCATCACTGTTTAAAGTGGTATCACAGCTCTTTAAATGCATGGTGTGAATGTGGCTTTTGCTCAGGCTCTCATGTTCGTTTGGAGCATTCAGATGTGGCTTATTCCACCCAAAGCGATTCCTCTCTTCTCCCAAGTTGGAGCAGAGGATGGCGGGGTTGGTGGACCCAGGCCTGACTCAGCACAAGGCGCAGCGTCACAGGCTGCCTCTACCCTGAGCTGGCGGTTGCGCTGATTTAACTTTATTACATTCCCCCCCCATGGGCACTTCTCCTATAAACACGCAGAGATATCAGGGCAGGCGGCGCACATTTTGCTGACATACAAAAGGCTGCTTTGGGGAGCCAGCTGAACTTGTTTGGCTCCTCTCCTTCTGCTCCCCCCACCCCTGCCGCACCGCCTCTCTTTATTCCTTTTGGTTTCCTTTCTGATGTTGTTAACAGCTTCCTTGTTTGCTGCCTGGCCACAATTACACTTCCTTGCCTAGCTAGTATTTCAGAACCCTGAGCCTTCTTTGCAGAAAATATCAGGTGCACTCCGCTTGCTGGGAGTCACCACAACCAGGCACCATCAACAGGCAGGGTGGGGCATTTGCTGGGGGCCGGAGACGGCTAAGGACCCCACCATTGATCCTTTGCCTTCAGCTTGCCTTCTCATTAGCTGTGGTTCCTGCATTGCAAGGGGTTGGTCTAGATGACACTCAGGGTCCCTTCCAACTCTAGAATTCTATGATTCTAATGCACGCGTGTCTGAGTTCTGAACACCTGCCTTTTCCAGCTTGAAAAGTTTTTCCTCCCTCTCTCATGACAGTAGAATTTGTGAGCATCCACTCAATGACACTGAGTGTTGTAAGGTTCAGGAAAGATAAAAAGAAAGGACTTCTTCACACAGGGCATTGTTAAACTGTGGAACTCGCTTCCACGGGAGGCAGTGATGACAGCCACCAACCTGGATGGCTTTAAAAGAAGATTGGACAAATTCATGGAGGAGAAGGCTATCCATGGCTATTAGCCATTATGGCGATGTTCTGCCTCCACGGTCACAGGCAGAAATGCTCCTGAATGCCAGTTGCTTGAGAACTCAGATGATCTTGTCCTCCAGTCCTGCTTGTGGGGTTTCCCACTGGGGCATCTGATTGGCCACTGTGAGAAGAGGATGCTGCACTAGATGGGCCATTGGCCTGATCCAGCAGCCTCTTCTGATGTCCTTATGAACCTGTACACCAATTGGATCATCCTGGAGGCCCTGCTTCAGGTCCCTTTACCTTCAGAACCTAGACGGTTGGAGAACAGGGTCTTTTCTGTGCTGGGGCTGCATTTTCTTAAATTTAGAGTTTTATCTAGAAGCTGAGAAATTTTTATTTTTATTTTTATTTTTACAGGCTTCCCTAGGAGGATGAGTGGGCAGTTAGCTGCTTTTGTTTACTGAGAACTACTTTATATGGTTTTTAACTTGTATTTTTATTGCTGTATACTGCTGTGGTGTTTTGTAACGTTTTAGTGGCTTATAAGTATTCCAAATAAAGATAAAATAAAAAATAGGTGCAATCCTTCCACAGAGACGTTACTTTGGTCCCTGTCATTGTTGAAGCACCAGGCACAAAAAGTTTTATTTTATTATGCCTTTGGTACGAGTTCTGCTCCAGAGCCTGAGTCTGCAGTGACTTATTTGTTGCATTTACCATATACCCCACCTTCTCCTCCAATGAGTGGCACACGTGCTTCTCGCCTTTCCTCATTCAGTCCCTACAACAACCCTGCAAGGTAAGTTACGCTGAGAGGCAGCAGCTGGCCTAAGGTTGACCAGTGAGCTTAGTGGTGGCTGAGTAGGGATTTGAACCCTAGTCTCCCAAGTCCTGGTCTTACCATTACACCACACTGTCTCTCACTGGTTCTTGGCTCTGTTTGACTGTATTTGGTGCAGTGGATTGACTCTGAGGTGTTTGTGTAGCTTGCAGCAGTTGACTTCGTTGTTTGGTGTGTAAACTGCTCTGAACATTGACACGCAATAGCCTCTCATTGATTGGAAAGCCAAAAGCCTGCCCTTTAGATTGAAGATGTGTTTGGAATACACAATTATCCTACCAACTGGATGTTATCAACAGTTCAGAATATCCATCAGCAGTTGATGTGTGTGTGGAGTGGCAGGCTGCATATAGTCTTAGTAGTGTTCATGCGCATGTGTTTACATACTCAAGACAAGAGATGGCTGTCCAGTTGGCTACTCAGAGATTTGACTTCTAGAGACCCAGAGAACCTGGAATTCTCTGAAGGGCAGGAACACAGGGGCATTGGAAGCTACCTTATACCGAGTCAGGCCATCATTGGTCCATGTAGCTCAGCATTGTCTACACTGATTGGCCCCAGCTGCCCATCGTTTCAGACCAAGAGTCTCTCAGTCCATATCAAACAGCAATATTTCTCCAGCAGCTACCAGATACCTGTGGATTGTGGCTAATGTCGTGTGTACTTGGTTTAGAATCTTACAGTTGAAAGATATCCCCAAAATTGCTTTCATTTCAAAACAATTAATTACTGACTGACGGGGAGAGTTTTACAGTGCTCCGTGGGCCCTTAACTGTCTCAGGTAAATGCACAGCCCTAATGTACATCACTAAATAAAATCTGAGCAAACACCCAGCTGCCCAGATTTTCTCCCAAATCTCCGGGGGTCCCAGAAGTGCTTCCCAGCAACTGCCCCACCCTTCCAGTCCCCACTGCCAAACCATGGACTAGGAAGGGCACACACAAGTGACAGGGTTGTGAGGCACTTTGTAAATTAAAAGGGCAGGGACATCAATGCTGAATAGGTGTGGTGGAGTGTGCATGAGAGGCATTACGTCAGTAGCGTTAATTCTCCTTAAGACCAGGCTTGACGTTCGTTAAGGAGGGGGGCGGGATTGTTTTCAGGGCCCCAGCTCCTATTGTTCTGCCCATACATTTTTAAAAACCCACTGAAGCTCTCTCTGTGTGTGTGTTTGTGTGTGTGTGTGTGTGTGTGTGTGTGTTTCAGAAAGAGAAGTACGGTATTTGTGGAATCTGATTGAGCCAAATACAAACTCGCCAAGGTACAACAGAAAAAGTGTATAAAAAGAAGTTCCCCTCACTCTCTCATAACACTATAATTCGTGGACATCCAACGAAGCTGATCCTTAGAAGATTCAGGACAAATAAAAAGAAGGACTTCTTCACTCAGGGCACAGTTAAACTATGGAAATTGCTCTCGCAGGAGCCACCAATTTGGATGGCTTGGAAAGAGGATTAGATCAGTAAGAGGCGGAAATGCATCTGAATACCAGGTGCTGGAGGCTTGTGTTCAGGTCCTGCCCATTGGGGCATCTGTTTGGCCACTGTGATAACAGGATACTGACCTAGATGAGCCGCTGGCCTCATTCAGCAGACTCCTCCTATGTTCCTATGCTCTTAGGTTGTACTGCAGAGATAAGTCTTCTGTGCTGTGATTATCTTGTGCTCGCAGGGATCCTGGTGTTTTTTTTTTAAAATTAAGTAAACGATGGAGCATCACCAAACCACATGAAAATGGTTCCCTCCCCCCCCCACCTCCAGCATAAAACCCTCCAGCAAGACAGCCAAGATTTCTGCACTCTCTCTTTGCCGCCCCCCTACTGTGTGTTTTTCAGGATTTGGGAGCAGAGGGGTGGCAGGATGGGGAGGGGGGCTCACTTAAGACAAACCGGTGAGTTCATCCTCTCCTCCAAACTGCCTACCCACCCACCGCGCCAATGCCTGCATTGTGTGCCCTCTGACGATGAGTCAATGGAATTGGGGATTTAGAGGGCTTAAGTCTCATAATTAATGTAAACTTTGCCTCAAACGGTTGGCAGTCACCGTGCCCCCCTCTCCTGGGGGTTTTCTAAGCTTCACTCTATTGTTTTCTGGTCCTTCCCAAGAGGCCTTGCTCCCTTCTCCCCACCTCACTTATTTCCAGCTGGCGCTCGGGGCTGTTGCGATAAAACTGATATCAGATACAGCTTTTCAGACTCTCTGTGCCTGCTGGGGCAACATGTACTTCCCCCCAAATAATAGAGACAAATGTAAGGCCCAACACTTACATATGAATGATCAGATGGGGACAGAGGACCCCTGGCTTGACAGCAGTTGATGTGAGAAGCATCCAGGGGTCTTTGTAGGCCGCAGGCTTAACATGAGTCAACAGTGTCCAAAGCTTGGGACACTGCCTCAAAGGCTCAGGATGAATAATAAGTATAATAATAAATTGGCAGTTCTCACAACAGAGGGGATAAGGAGTGGTGACTTGGGCCTTTGAATTTATGCATATATGATCTGGAGCGAGGGGTGAGCAAATAAGGTGGCCATGTTTGCTGCCTGCTACGCTGCTGGACCAAGATGATGAAGCTTCTGGAAATCAAGCCTTATGAGGAACCGTTGAGGGGACTGGGTATGTTCATCCTGGTGAGGAGGAGGCTGACCTGAAGACCTGAAGGGCTGTCGCATGGAGGATGGAGCAAGCTTGTTTTCTGCTGCTCCAGAGGGTAGGACTCAAACCAAAGGATTCAAATGACAAGAAAGATTTCCACTTGATATTAGGAAGAACTTCATGATGGTAAGAGCTGTTCAACAGTGGAACCGACTCCCTGGGAAGGTGACAGACTCTTCTTCCTTGGAGGTTTTTAAGCAGAGGTTGGATGCCCATCTGCCAGGGATTATTTAGCTGTGATTCCTACATTGTGGGGGGGGGGGGTTGGGCTAGATGACTCTTGGTGTCCCTTCCAGCTCTACAGTTCTATGAATTCTGGGAGCTGTCCTTTGTTTAAGGGTGCTGAGGCCCCTGTTACCCTCCAAGAGCTCAAATTCTCTTAAGAGGTTTAACAGTCCTTCTTCCCAGGGAACTTTGGGAATTGTCCCTTTGTACAGCAGGCAGTGGGTTCATGCTGACAACCTGCACCTGCCACTTAAAGACCCTGGTCTGGACCCTGAAGAATGAGCATGCTGGCAACTCTGTAAAGAAGGGCAACAAGGCATCCTACAGTTTGGGGGGAAATGGGGAGAATGGATTTACTTGGCTTAAAGATAATAAAACACCCCAGGGACTATCTTTGGTCCAGGTTGGAGTATATGGGGCACTTATTGGAAGATCGGGGCTGGAGAGCCCAGGATCATATTTCTGTGTGTGCTTTTGTGCAGAGGATGGCACGTCGCCAGCTGTAGGAGAGGCATGGAGCTGTGAGAGTCATTACAGCAAATATAAGAACAGAAGAAGATCAGACCTGCTGGATCAGACCAAAGGCTTAACTAGTCTAGCATCCTGTTTCCTACTGGGGCAATGAAGACTGGTGCCCATTAGGATGGGTGACGTGGAAGGCAGAGCCAGCTAGTCCTGGTTTTTGTCCCCATCCTCCTCCAATTCCCTGCTGAGTTCTAGGAGGGCGACACTGAGACCTTAAATGCCTCATTTGTACCATATATTTAAAGCACTATGACCCCACTTTAAGCGGTCATGGCTTCCTGCAAAGAATTCTGGGAGCTGTAGGGTGCTGAGAGTTGCTGGAGGCCCCTATTCCCCTTGCAGAACTACAATTTCTAGAGTGGTTTAACAGCCAATCTCTCTTCCCAGGAAATTCTAAGAATTGTAGCTCTAGTTGGGGAATTCGGGGGGGGGGGCCTCCTACATCTCTCAGCATCCTTGAACAAACTACAACACATCCAAGTAAGCAGCAGCAACACTATTGGCAACTTCCTGATCAGTTCTGACCTCATCAATGCAAATGTGACATTAGGATTTTGCCCCCATGTTCATCATTTAACACTTATTTGCACTGAACCACATGTGCCATTTAATGCCATTGAAGACTTTGATGTTCTTTATAAACTTGTTTTGTAATTATCACCCCAAATAACTGGATGTCACCAGCAAACTTAGCCACCTTATTGCTCACCCCTCACTCCAGATCATATATGCGTAAGTTCAAAAGCCCCAGTCGCCACTCTGTTGCGAGAACTGCCAGTTTACGATTACTGTATACTTATTATTCATTTAGAGCCTTTGATGTAGTGTCCCAAGCTATGAATATGCACCCCCATTACAACAGCCCTATAGTGTAGGCCAGTAATATTAGGTGGAAGCCCGAATGGTGCCTGAATAGGGTGCTGCAGACTTTTCACTCGACTCCCCCCACCCCATGACTAGCAAAAACACCACGCAGAAGCCCAATTATGCATATGCCTCAGTTGCATATGCAAAACCCAGGGTTTCATAGGCTCCAACTGTCCCAGTATACAATTCCTGTTTTCTTCTACGTTCCCCAGGGAAATTATTACGTCTTGTATTGTCCTAATTTCTGCCTTTGGGGATTGCTTTATTTGAAATGTTGATTAGTTGCTAGTGTGGTCATTCGGCTCATCCTCGTAGATAGGTGGATTCATTATGTCTCTCTCTAATGTGCATCCGTGTTTTGAAATGCATGAGTGCTAAAGGCGCCAGGCAATGCACACCCGTTCAACTGCTGTGGGAGGCTTTGAAAGAGTCATAACTTACTGTAGGGCAATTATTTCCATAGCAGCCTTTCCCAACTTGGTGCTCTCCAGATGTTTTGGACTCCAACTCCCATCAGCCCCCAGCCAGCGTGACCATTTTGGACCACAACTCCCATCAACCACCACAGCCATTTCATGTCCATCGCCTAGCTTTTCAGGCAGTGGAGGAAACAGAAGAAAACAGTACAGAGTCTTCAAGAATAACCCTGTTCCCATGTCTACAAGTGAACAATTAATGTTCATGACAGGGAGGAAATTATTATTCAGTCAGTCAGTTTCTGTCCCACACCATCATATAGGTCTGGTTACAATACAAAAAACACACCATCAAAAAAATAGCAATTAAAACTGTGTGTTCCAGTTCAAAACTGTATTTTCACAGCAGGCTGCTGAATCTCAGAGCCCTCAAGAACCTTGGGCAAAGAGATGGTGTCTCCAAACCATGCTGAAACATAGGCATGGAAGACACTGGGTGCACCTCTGACTGGCAGGCAGCACCCAGCCTGATCCTACAGGATGTGGGGAGGACGTTGACTTTAAGATGGAATTAGACAAATCCATGGAGGACAGGCTTTCTAGTGCCTTGTGAGCTGTCATTGAGCTTCCATGTTCAATAGCTATGTATCCCTGAACACCAGCAATTGGGAGGGCCATATCGCCTTGATGGTCTGCTTATAGGCTTCCTCAGGGCTTTTGGGTGGGAAGGAATTGCTGGGATAGACGGACCTCTGGTCTGATCCAGCAAGGATGCTCTTGTGTCCTTATGGTAGTGCTCATGTGAACAGTCCCTACTTGTGTGGGGAAACCAATGTGCACAGCGGAACACCCAGGGGTGGTGTGGCCTGCTGTTTTCCACCTCACCTGGTCTTGTGTATCAACTTTACACTGGTGGTCACATGAATGGGGCTGGTGCATGATAGTGTATGGTTTGAGGAACAGGATGTGGTCTGTGGTGCGGGTGTACGATACCCACAAAATGGTACTGTGGTCAGAGAAATGTTGGAGAACATTAAAGTTTGTGTGTGTGGTGTAGCATTTAGGGAATTTAGTAGAATTTTGAGGCTCTTGGAGAAGCCTGCAGCTGCTCCCCAAGAGGTGTCCCTCCTGTGACTCTTCCTCCCTGAGGACTTTGTTATCGTGTCGAGGCAACAGTGCCTCTCCCACTCCATTGCGGTTCCTGGATCCCAAATGTGGCGTCTGGGATCAGCTAAACCCTTAAAACGGCGGGCTTAGTCCCGGCAGGGCTGGGAAGCCTCAGATAAGACCGGGGATTTGGGTTGTGCAGGTAATGGCAGGTGCCGTGCTCAACTCTTGCCTCCATCTTGCCAGCTGTACCCCCCGGCGGGTATTCCCCCTGGGCTGCGGCAGGCCTCAGAGGGTGCAGAGAGGGGTGAGGAGTTGGAGAGGGCTCTCTTGGAAGGGAATGAAGCCCACCTAAGCAGATTGGGGGCTGGCATGGGGCTTGAAGGTTGTGGGGTGGTACAAGGGACAAGGCCCAGTTCTCACTGAGGTGCCTGACCTATGTGAGGGGCATTGTGGCTCAGCGACTACCTCCCAAAGTGGAGGAAGGGCATAGCCATTGTGGCTAATAGCCCTTAGCCGCCTTTAAGGTGCCACCAAAAGACTGAGGTAAAAATGTAAAGGAATCTTATTGCTGTGTGTTTGAGACACTGGGTTGCAAAATTGTCTCGTCCTTTCTCCCTCCAGTTCTTTTTCTCTGTTCTTGTTTACGGTGCCAGCACCAGGGCTGAGGAGTCAGGAGTTCTGGTGGCAGCTGGCTAGTCTTGGCTGTGCCAAAATGCAGAGTCCCAGAAGTTCCATGATGATATTGCATTGTGCATTTAAAAAAAGTCGTCAAGGCTGGGGTCGCCAGGTCAGAAGCATCCCAGACGCTGAGGTTTCCCAAACCCTGGAGATGGCGATAATTTTGGAGAGGGGAGAAGAGGAGGGCAGACCCCCCACCGAGCATTTTTGCCATAATTTGTGCACATGAACACACACACACACACACACACACACACACCCTTGCCTGCCTGGAGATTCAATCTCAGCAAACCTGGGCCTCATCTACATTAGTTTTTGGGGTTTTAAAAACGTTTTAAATGTGTTATAGCACCGTGACACCAGATGGCACTGTGGAGTTCCATCTTTCAGCAATGTGATTCCCCATTATGAGGGTTACAACGCGTTTTCCAGAAACGTTTTTTTAAATGTGTCTAGATCCAGCCCTGGAGACCTCAGGTCAGACCTGGAAGTCTGGCAACCCTAATTGTGGCTCTCACAAAAATATAGGGCATTGCAAAAATAAAAATGGAAAACTAATATGGTAGCCGCAACAGCGACTGCTGGGGGACTGGAGTGGAGACCCATTGACTCTGGAGAGAGCCTGCCTTAGCCTTGCACATTTCATTATTGTGCAGAAGCCTAGCAAGGGAGAACCTTCCAAAGGATATAAAATGGTCATGGTTACATCACATTCCTTATGCCTGTGGCTTGCTAGGCAGGTTCAGCAACTGGCATGGCATTTGTCATTCTGAAAACCACAGCTTTCATTAAAAACAAACCCACGCCGCTTGTCCTCATGATTGCTGAGATTACTTTGAAATTGTGCTGGCTGTGTACAAAAAACTCAAATTAGGAATGAAAGTAGACATTTGTGATATTGTTAACAGGGTGGAGAGGCAGGGAGCTTTTCTGCCTCACATATAGTGCTGGAACTCAGGGTAAGCAAATGAAATAGATTGATTGGCAATGGGTTCAGGACTGGGCGAAAGAAAGTTGCTTGTTCACAATGAACTCATGTGTTGCACTGCCACAAGATGCAGCGATGTGCCTTATAGCTTTGAGGTCTTTTTCAATGGCGTAGTGAAAATCCATGGAGGACAGGTCTGTGTTAATGACTATTAGCTGTGCGAGATAAAGGGCACCTCTTCCAATTTTATACCTTTGAATAAATTCCAGAAACGGGGAACAAACAGAGGGGTGTGTGGCTTCCTGTGAGCTTCCCAGACTTGGCCACTGTACTCTGTGCTCTGGTAACTGCCAGACTGGACTACTGCAACACGCTGTATGTGGGGCTGTCCTTGAAGATGACTTGGAAACTTCAATTGGCCAAAATGCAGAGGTCAGATTACTGGTTGGGGTTGCATTTAGATCTCATATAAGCCCTGTTTTAAAACAGCTGCACGAGTTGCTGGTTCGTTTTTGGGCCCAACTCAAGGTGCTCACTTTAGTTTGTACAGCGCAGCCCTAAATGGCTCAGACCCCAAATACATGAAAGACGGCCTCCTTCCCTAGAGACCCTCTTGGGTGCTGAGCTTGACAGAGGGGGGCCTCTTGGTTGTCCCACCACCCTCAGAAGTTTAGAGTGGTGGTGACCTGGGAAGGGCCTTATCTGTGGCAGCATAAGCTCGGGAACTCCCTCTCCACAGGGCTGTGTCAGTCACCTTCACTATACAGCTTATGGTGAATGCTGAAGATGCACCTCCTTACCCTGACTTTTGATACGTGAGGTGTCTTATGGGTAATAATAATAATAATAATAATAATTTATTATTTGTACCCCGCCCATCTGGCTGGGTTTCCCCAGCCACTCTGGGCGGCTTCCATAGAAACCAAAAATACAGTGGTGCCCCGCAAGACGAATGCCTCGCTAAACGAAAAACCCGCAAGACGAAAGGGTTTTCCGATTTTTTAGCGGCTTCGCAAGACGAATTTCCCTATGGGCTTGCTTCGCAAAACGAAAGCCCATAGGGAAATCTCCGGGGACAGCGGGGAACCCTCCTCCCACCGCAAGCCCCGGGAAGAGAGGAGAAGCTGCACGCCTTCCCCTCTGTTCCCGGACCTGTCCTGAAGGCTTGCGGTGGGAGGTCCGGGAACAGAGGAGAAGGCGCGCAGCTTCTCCTCTCTTCCCGGGGCTTGCGGTGGGAGGAGGGTTTTTCCTCCCCACCGCCAACATTCAGAAGGCTGTTCTGAAGGCTGGCGGTGGGAAGAAAAGCCCTTCTCCCGCCTCCAGCCTTCAGAAGAGTTCCCCGCAGGGCTCCCCAAGCTGTGAATGTCTACCGCGCGCGAGGGGCGCTCTGCTTAAGAGCGCCCCTCGTGCGGGGCAGCAGGCTGCTATCCGCAGCTTGGAGAGCCCTGTGGGGAAGTCCGGCAGGGCTCCCCAAGCTGCAGATGTCTGCCCCGCCCGAGGGGCGCTCTGCTTAAGAGTGCCCCTCGTGCGGGGCAGCAGGCTGCTATCCGCAGCTTGGAGAGCCCTGTGGGGAAGTCCTGCAGGGCTCCCCAAGCTGCAGATGTCTGCCCCGGGCGCGGGGCGCTCTGCTTCAGAGCGTCCCTCGCACCCGGCAGCAGGCTGCTATTCGCAGCCTAGGCAGCCCTGCAGGAACTCTTCTGAAGGCTGGCGGCGGGAGAAGGGCTTTTTTTCCCACCGCCAGCCTTCAGAAGGCTGTTCTGAAGCCTGGTGGTGGGGAGAAAAGTCCTCCCCCCCCCACCAGCCTTCAGAAGAGGTCCGGGGAAAGACTGTCCCCGGACCTGGTCTGAAGGCGGTCTCCCTAGGAACGCATTAATTGATTTTCAATGCATTCCTATGGGAAACCGTGCTTCGCAAGACGAAAAACTCGCAAGACGAAAAAACTTGCGGAACGAATTAATTTCGTCTTGCGAGGCACCACTGTACACTAAAATATCACAGATTAAAAACGTCCCTGAACAGGGCTGCCTTAAGATGTCTTCTGAATGTCAGGTAGTTATTTATCGCTTTGACATCTGATGGGAGGGCGTTCCACAGGGCAGGCGCCACTACCGAGAAGGCCCTCTGCCTGGTTCCCTGTAGCTTTGCTTCTCGCAATGAGGGAACCGCCAGAAGGCTCTCAGCGCTGGACCTCAGCGTCCGGGCAGAACGATGGGGGTGGAGACGCTCCTTCAGGTATACTGGGCCAAGGCCGTTTAGGGCTTTAAAGGTCAGCACCAACACTTTGAATTGTGCTCGGAAATGTACTGGGAGCCAATGTAGGTCTTTCAAGACCGGTGTTATGTGGTCTCGGCGGCCGCCCCCAGTCACCAGTCTAGCTGCCGCATTCTGGATTAGTTGTAGTTTCCGAGTCGCCTTCAAAGGTAGCCCCACGTAGAGCGCATTGCAGTAGTCCAAGCGGGAGATAACTAGAGCATGCAGCACTCTGGCGAGACAGTCCGCAGGCAGGTAGGGTCTCAGCCTGCGTACCAGGTGGAGTTGGTAGACAGCTGCCCTGGATACAGAATTGACCTGCGCCTCCATGGACAGCTGTGAGTCCAAAATGACTCCCAGGCTGCGCACCTGGTCCTTCAGGGGCACAGTTACCCCATTCAGGATCAGGGAGTCCTCCAGCTTAGTCAGTAGAGCAGGGGTCAGCAAACTCAGACCTTGTGGGGGGCCGGACTATATTTTGAGAAAATAAGTAAATGAATGAATTCCTATGCCCCACAAATAACCCAGAGATGCATTTTAAATAAAAGCACACATTCTACTCATGTAAAAACACCAGGCAGGCCCCAAAAATAACCCAGAGATGCATTTTAAATAAAAGGGCACATTCTACTCATGGAAAAACACGCTGATTCCCAGACCGTCCTCGGGCCAGATTTAGAAGGCGATTGGGCTGGATCCAGCCCCCGGGCCTTAGTTTGCCTACCCATGCAGTAGAGCATGAGACTCTTAATCCCATGGTCATGAGTTCGAGCCCCAGGTTAGCCAAAAGATTGCTGCATTTCAGTGGGTTGGACTAGACAATGCTCATGGTCCCTTGCAACTCTGTGATTCTGTATTTGTAGGAACCACCTTATTTCTGTGATTGTAAGTTGTTCTGGACTGTTTTTAATATTGTGTTTTAATTGTAACCTGCCCCCAGTGCCTCACCCTGGGACCTTGGGGTAAAGGGTGAGTAATAAATTATCATCAACGCCATCATTGCCGTCTAACCGGCCACATTTGGGAACTGAACACTAGGTCTTTGGTCCAATCCAGCAATGCAGTTTCCTTTTTTACTTCGGTGTGAATGTATGTGCTTGTTTATACGAGCCATTTTGAGCTACCCCAGGAAAACAGCAACAACAAATTTAATAAATTATTATGTTTGTTAATATATTATTTAATATATTATTATGTTTATTATTAATATCCTTGAAAGAAAAATAACAGGATATGTTAATGACTGACAAATAGCAATGGTGGGGGAAATTGGGCAGGTGTGCTCCTTGCTTGGAGGGGCTCTTGCCTGCTCCTCGCCCCCTTGGCATAGCCCATGGATTAATCTGCCAGTCTTGTGTTCTCTCTCTCTCTCTCTTTTAAAAAAATCATTTTTAAGTTGGGTCACATTTCCTCATGCATTTTTTAAAGAAGTCCTCTTGAAAATTTGCCTGCATTTCAGGTCATCTTTTTACTATTTAACACATCCTTGCATGCCATCTTGCTTTGTACACACATTTTTGCAAGCCATTTCCCCACATATAATGTACTTTTCTAAGATACTTGCATTTTTTAGCTAATATATATTTCAACTGATATATGTATTTTTATGCACAATTTCCTCTAACATATATACGTTTACGTGGTTGGAGAACTGCATTGCAACATTCAGAGAAGTGCGGATTTCGGATGATAACCCAGTTTCGGTTCATGTATTGTTTTGGAACGTACAAATTAGGTAGGCTGGCATAAAACACCAATTTTTCCTGGTCTGTGTGTTCCCTGCATTCCTTGGCAGTGGCGTGTCTATCTCAACTCTGCTTTGCTGCCCAAGGTAAAATAACTGAGGCTAAAAGTTAGGCCTCACTCCAGTGAATGTGGTGGTGGTAAGACAGGATTAGGATCCTCTTGCTGATCTCTGGGTTACTCAGAGTAGACCAGCAAGTCTCTGACGCCTTTACCGTTGGACAACAGGAGCCTCTGCATACTTAACTCATCTGATCCACAGGCAGGATATATATCTATATCTGTATATCTATAGTTATCTAGCTATGAGCCTCAGTCTTCCCCAGCTGTAAATTGGGATCTTAAAATGTGCTGCTGTTGACACAATTTGCTGCTCCTTAATGTTGCAAGCAAAAACAAATTCTGCCATGTCTGGCCTTGTGCTGATCGTATATCTCTCAGCCTTAATCTTCTTCGCAGGTAAAATATGACTATGAATTGGTTGCCTCTGTCCAGGTCTTTGTGAAGTTCTGCTTCCCATTGTTAAATAATTTTTTATTGGAATCTGTAGCATCTCAGAGATCGATTTCATAGAACTATACAGCTGGAAGGGACTCCCAAGAGTCATCTGGTCCAACCTTCTGCAATGCAGGAATGTGTGTGTGTGTGCGCGCACGCGCGCACACAAGTTGTCCTGGGTTTATTCTGCTGTTGGTTTTGTTGTTTTAGATTTTGTACTTGTTTTAGCATACAGTGGTACCTTGGTTCCCGAATGGCTTAGTTCTTGAACAAATCGGCTCCAGAACGCTACAAACCTGGACATCAGATGCAGCTTCCGCTGGAGTGCAAGAAGCTCCTGCAGCCAATCAGAAGCCGTGCCTTGATTTTCAAACAGTTTCGGGAGTCGAATGGACTCCCGGAACGGATTAAGTCCGAGAACCAAGTACCACTGTATTTGTATACTGTACTTAAAACCAACCAGATAATCTTTTCGTTATTGGGCAGTACAGGTAGCTCGCATCTTGCCTGGAGGTTACATTCTGGGAATAGCGCATAGACGCAAAAATGCACATACTTGAATCACTCCATTGGAACTGGCCCCACACAAGCAATCTTACCTTTCAGAGGTAAATGCATCTTAACTCCCAGCCAAACAAAGCAAAGAGCTTTCAAGCTCTTTGCTTTGCTTACCAGCCTCTGGGAGGCTCACTGGAGATTTCACGGGGCTGTCCGAGATGTCGCCATAGCCTCACGGAGCCCTGTAAATGAGTCTGAGAGCTTAAAAGCTCTTTCATGCCAGGAAAACCCTGCTCAGAAAAAGCTTTTAATGTCTCCGCCTTTCGGTGCATTTAATTTGTGTGTTTTCAACTGGCCGGCCTTCAACTGCATAAAATTGAAATTGCACAAGCTAAAGACACGTAGGTTGCGAGTTACCTGTATATAGATATTGAAAATAAAACAAAACACCCCAGGCAGTTGTGGCTCATGGGCTTCAGCAGATAACTGGCTCCATCATTTTGCACCAGGCAAAATGCACCAGGCCCCATCCACACTTACATTTTATATCTGGCTCAGGTTGTTGGGCCTTATAGGCTCCTAGCAGGAGACCCTGCAAGCCTGGAATCTGCCTGCTTCCAATCCTTCCTTAAAAAAACAAGGACAACTAATATAAAACCCCACCTCAAACCTCTGAGGTACGGTGGACATGAGTTCCACAGGTTAATGTTCTGCTTTGCGTGACACTGAATGGGAAGGAACTCCCCACCCCACCCCACCCCTGGCTGATCTCCTGCAGGGGTAGCAGCAGCAACAGCAACTGAGCTCCATCCTTGGAGACACAGCACCATCCCAGCCCAGCTGGGCTCCCTGCCCTGCTGCTGCTGCCGCCGCCGCCACTGCCTCGTGCATTCTCCAAGCCCTCGCCCCTTCCCTGCGGGGACAGCCAGCCGGTTTGGCTGGTGCTGCCTGTTCTTGGGCAATTTGTTATGAATCTGTCAGAAAGCTCCAAAACTGCCGAGTGGCTGATACTGGGCGTGTGTGCGAGACGGAGACAGCCGGTGCTTTTGTGTCTGTGTGTGCGTATGCACGATCGGGGCCGCGGAGGTATGCGAGACGGGTGCAGGGGATGCCCGTGTGTGTGTGTGTGTGTGTGTGTGTGAAAGAGAGACAGAGACATTGACAACGAGGCTGTGCTTTTGATTTTTATATATATATTAATTTTATTGAGTACAAATTAGAAAAAAATACAAATATACAAAAAAAAGGAAAATACATGTAACCAAGAGAAAATTAGAAAACATTTTACCTCTTCTCATATTTACAATTATTTACACCTCTACGAAACAATATTCACAATAAAGAAAAGAAATGAAAGGTAAAATATAAAAGAAAAGAACAAGAAGAAGATAAAGAAAAGGAAGAAATAAGATCAAGAATGAAAATTTTAAAAGTAGATAGGTATTCACTATACACTGTACTTTTGATTTTTATCACGCACCACCAAAGGACAGGAGTCAAAAGGGGAGGTTGTCCGATTTATGTGACATGATAGAAGTTCGCACAAGTAAGCATTGCACGGAGAAAGTGGATAGAGGGAAAAAATGTGTTTCTTCCTTCCTTGTAACACAAGGACTCGCGGACATCTATTGAAACTGTGCCCAGTTAAACTGTGGAACTCACTCCCACTGGAGGCAGTCATAGCCACCAACCTAGTTGGCCTTGAAAGAGGATTCGACAAATTCGCGGAGGAGGATAAGTCGCTCAGTGGCTCCTAGCCAGGATGGCTTATGCTCTGCCTCCACAGTTGGAAGCAGCAATGTTTCTGAATACCAGTTGCTGGAAACTGCAGGAGGGGAAGAGTGCTCTGCTTGCAGGTTTCCTGATAGAGGTGTCTGGCTGGCCGCCATGATAAAAGGATGTTGAACTAGATGGGCCATTATTTGGGAGTAACCAGCTTGCGATAAATGGTTTTTAAAAACCCAGTAAAAGCACAAGAAGAAATAAAAAGTAAGAATGGCCTTGGTCCTGCTGGTGAAGGGTAGGTAGTAATAATAGGACTCCCTTTGGAGACAAAAAGTATGTATTAATGGAGAAACCCACTGAGCAGCTAAAAGTTCTAAACTCCACCCAAAATGCTGACTACTTCATAGAAATATGGCAGCCTTCCATCACTCTTTCAATAGATAATACTACTGTGCGGAATGGACACAGGAGCGACTATGGTTTTTTTTTGCTAACAGTCATCCTTGTATCATTTCAAGTGGGTGTGATGTTTCTGTGTTTTTTTTCTTTTCTTTTCTCCCTTCAACTATCATCATGATACAGAAAAGATGGCTAAGGTATTGTAATTCAATAAACATACCTTTAAATTAGTAATAACAATAGACAGCTTTAGAGCAAGGTTAAGAGAAAAAAGCTCATCTGGACATTCTGGCCATAGGGCAGTCAGGGTCATTATGGCCATCTTTGCCTCTGACTCCCCTGGGCCTACCCCTCTGTACAAGTTACTTAGGGTTAAAAAGGTAAAGGGACCCCTGACCATTAGGTCCAGTCGTGACAGACTCTGGGGTTGCAGTGCTCATCTCACTTTATTGGCCGAGGGAGCCGGCGTACAGCTTCCGGGTCATGTGGCCAGCATGACTAAGCTGCTTCTGGCGAACCAGAGCAGCGCACAGAAACACCATTTACCTTCCCGCCAGAGCGGTACCTATTTATCTACTTGCACTTTGACGTGCTTTCAAACTGCTAGGTTGGCAGGAGCTGGGACCGAGCAACAGGAGCTCACCCCGTCGCGGGGCTTTGAACCGCCGACCTTCTGATCGGCAAGCCCTAGGCTTTGTGGTTTAACCCACAGCGCCACCCGCATCCCCATACTTAGGGTTAGGTAACTATAAAATGCAGGTTGTGAGGAGTGGTCAGTGTGTAGAGTATGGAGTCCTCCTCCCAGCTCCAGGTATTTTAGATCATCTGAATTAAGGCTGGAGATCTGTGCCAGATTACGCAAGGGTTCACAGAGGAGGCTGCTAGCCACAATGGCTATGCTCTGCCTCCGCAGTTGGAGACAGAAATGCTTCTGAATATCAGTTGCAGGAAACCATGGGAGTGGAGAGGGCTTTTGTGCTCAGGTCCTGCTTGTGGGTTTCCTAAAAGAGGTGTCTGGTTGGCTGCTGTGATAAAGGGATGCTTCACTAGATGGGCCTGATCCAGCTGCAGGGCTGTCCTTAGGATCTGAGGATGAAGGAGGGAAAGGACAGGGAAAGTAACTTTCAGGACAGTGACATTCCGGAGAGCCAGAGACGGCGAGAGAAGGGGAGACGGAGGAAAATGAGACAATGGGAACATGCAGCAGAGTCAGCTGCCATAGTGGCTTCTGTTACCAGTGAGCAGATTATTCGGACAACACTTTCCACTGCAAGAACCCCAAAGATGCCCCAGGCCAACAAGAAAAGCAGTGGAATTGGATGGGCCATCCTTTGGCCACTACAAAGGAGAGAGGCTGGCTGCTATCCAGATCAATACAAAGTACACTTAAATCCTAGTGCGACAAGCGAGATTTAAGTGAGTTTAGCAGTGCTGGATTGCAGCCTTTGTACATGCTCTCAAGCGAAGGGCAAAGGATGTTAAGTGGAGGTGCCAGCTCCCAACATTTGAGAGAGGCTTAAATCGTGAGATTTTATGCAAATCATGTCATAGGCGTTGACTCCCCTTAACAATTACACACACACACACACACACACACACACACACACACACACACACACAATGCAATCTTAAGCTTACTCAGGAATCAAGCCTGCTGAATTTAATGGAATGTAAACCCTATTCAGGTGCTCAGGACGTGACTTACCGGTACCTAAACACACATGGATTAGACAAATTCAGAGAGGTTAAGGTTATCAGTGGCTACTAGCCAGGATGCCTGTGCTGTGTCTCCATGATCAGAGGCAGGGTTAGACAAATTCATGGAAGAGAGGACTGTTGATGGTTTCTAGCCATGATGGCTTCTAGCCAGTCTTTACAGCTGGAGGCAACAATGCTTCTGAATACCAGTTGCTGGAAACAGCAAGCAGGGAGAGTGTTCTTGTGCTCGGAGACTGCTTTCAAATTCCCGGTGTCCGGTGAGAACAGGATGCTGGACTAGATGGGCCGTTGGCCTCATCCAGCAAGCTCTTCTTATGTTCTTATACAAGCATAAGTGTGCTCATGCCATGCCCAACCAAAATCTTGTAAGCAATTAAGTTGTTAAATTACAGGAAGAGCTATATAATGCCATCTGAGCAAACAACCTGTAGTCATCTTCAAATTAACATGGTACTCATTCAGTGTCACTATTTGTGTCTTTTGTTTCTTCATTAAAATTGCATATCAAATTGTTTTGTTTATTTTTGGAACTTTGTTGAGTCATAATTTGCCGCAAGTGATGCATCGATGTGTTCATGGCATAACTTTTCAGAAACAACGAGATCTGGCGATTTGTAAGGTGGTGGCTTTGGAATGCAGAGCCCATGAACTTCCTTCTTCCTTTCCAGACCCAGGTTAGGCACTGATGAAACTGCCATTTGCCCCTGGAGTTCCAAGTGCTTCTCTAATCTTTTCAAGTTAATCTTTTCTTAGAATTATATCCTACCTTTTCCTCCAATGAGCTCAAGGTGGCCTACAGACTTCTCCTTCTCTGCATTTTATGCTCACAACAATCCTGTGATGTAGGTTTGGCTGAGAGACCATGCCTGGCCCAAGGTCACCCAGTGAGCTTCAAAACTGAGTGGGGATTCCAACCCTTGTCTCCCAGGTCCTGGTTGAACACTATCCTGGCTGCACCTGTGGAACTGCATACTCGCTTCACTGTGACCAAGGGAGCTGATTCTTGCATCTGGTGTGGATAAGCGTCTTCCTGGGAAACTCTCACACCTGTTAGCAGCTGCTAGGTTAGAGTACTCTTATCAAACCTCATTCAGAAGAGGTATGTAAATTCCAATTTAAACAGCAGGCTCCTGATGCAGTTGCAGAGTCTAAGCCAATGCCAAAACAAATATTTGGAGATATGATAGGTTTCTCAGTTCTGCTGTGCAGATTTTTGAATACCTTTTCAGTATGCAGTTTTTAGAATTCTTGGTCTCGCCTTGATTTGTTTTATTTTATTTTGGCAATCTTCCAGTATGAAAATCTCATAGGCTTTTAACCATTAGAGCTTAATGACTGATTTGTGTTATTTATCAAATGCTATTAACTTCTCTGTTTATGATCAAATGCTATCTAATGATGTGGCATATACTGACGATAGAGCCTGTCATATGGGACATGGGTGGCACTGTGGTCTAAACCACTGAGCCTCTTGGGCTTGCCGATTGGAAGGTCGGTGGTTCGAATCCCTGCGATGGGGCGAGCTCCCGTTGCTCTGTCCCAGCTCCTGCCAACCTAGCAGTTCAAAAGCCCACCAGTGCAAGTAGATCAAAAGGTACCGCTGCAGCAGGAAGGTAAACGGTGTTTCTGTGTGCTCTGGCTTCCATCATGGTGTCCCGTTGTGCCAGAAGCGGTTTAGTCACGCTGGCCAAATGACCCGGAAAGCTGACTGTGGACAAACACTGGCTCCCTCGACCTGAAAGTGAGATGAGTGCCACAACCCCATAGTCGCCTTTGACTGCACTTAACCATCCAGGGGTCCTTTAGATCCTGTCAACTTTAATACACTGCAGACTTTAGGGATCAATTGAAAGCTAAGCAGGGCTTTGTTAACAAGAAAAGCAGTTGAAAGTGTGCTTGATCATCACTGGTTATATTTATCTAAAATGTGCAACATGGCATATTGTGTCTATTCCACTCTCCGTGATGGTGAGACCCAGCACTGGCCCATGTGAACCATAGTGTTTCAGAGTAGAGCGTTAGGCAGTTTGGTTTTTCCAGTAAAAAAAACACACCCTGAAATACAAAGACCAGTGATTTTATATGGATGCAGAGTTGGGTAGCTCTTTCCCTGGGGATCACTATAGTGAAAAACTTAGGTTCAGTTTTAGTCTGGAGGTGTCAACAATAACTGTGAGGGTGTATGACTCTACTGTTTTTCTGTCTGTCTGATGTGAGCGGAGTACTCATCATAGGACATTCCCCAGAATCCTTTGCAACATGTAGCAGTTCTCTGGCAAGTGGAAAGCATTCCCGAAACCCCCTATTATTATGTAGCCACTGTCTATGCCAGTGTTTCCCAACCTTTTTTGGGCAAAGGCACACTTGTTTCATGAAAAAAATCTCGAGGCACACCACCATTAGAAAATGTTTAAAAAATTAACTCTGTGCCTATATTGACTATATATAAAGTACAGTGGTGCCCCGCAAGATGAATGCCTCGCTAAACGAAAAACCCGCAAGACGAAAGGGTTTTCCGATTTTTTAGCGGCTTCGCAAGACGAATTTCCCTATGGGCTTGCTTTGCAAGACGAAAGCCCATAGGGAAATCTCCGGGACAGCGGGGAACCCTCCTCCCACCGCAAGCCCCGGGAAGAGAGGAGAAGCTGCGCGCCTTCCCCTCTGTTCTGGGACCTGTCCTGAAGGCTTGCGGTGGGAGGTCCGGGAACAGAAGAGAAGGCGCACAGCTTCTCCTCTCTTCCCGGGGCTTGCGGTGGGAGGAGGGTTTTTCCTCCCCACCGCCAACATTCAGAACAGCATTCTGAATGTTGGCGGTGGGGAGGAAAGCCCTCCTCCCGCTGCAAGCCTTCAGGACAGGTCCGGGGCAGCAGGCTGCTATCCGCAGCTTGAAGAGCCCTGCGGGGAAGTCCTGCAGGGCTCTCCAAGCTGTGAATGTCTGCCCCGCGCGAGGGGCGCTCTGCTTAAGAGCGCCCCTCGTGCGGGGCAGCAGGCTGCTATCCGCAGCTTGGAAAGCCCTGCGGGGAAGTCCTGCAGGGCTCCCCAAGCTGCAGATGTCTGCCCCGCCCAAGGGGCGCTCTGCTTAAGAGCACCCCTCGTGCGGGGCAGCAGGCTGCTATCCGCATCTTGGAGAGCCCTGCGGGGAAGTCCTGCAGGGCTCCCCAAGCTGCAGATGTCTGCCCCGCGTGAGGGGCGCTCTGCTTAAGAGCGCCCCTCGTGCGGGGCAGCAGGCTGCTATCCGCAGCTTGGAAAGCCCTGCGGGGAAGTCCTGCAGGGCTCTCCAAGCTGTGAATGTCTGCCCCGCCCAAGGGGCGCTCTGCTTAAGAGCACCCCTCGTGGGGGGCAGCAGGCTGCTATCCGCAGCTTGGAAAGCCCTGCGGGGAAGTCCTGCAGGGCTCCCCAAGCTGCAGATGTCTGCCCCGCGCGAGGGGCGCTCTGCTTAAGAGCGCCCCTCGTGCGGGGCAGCAGGCTGCTATCCGCAGCTTGGAAAGCCCTGCGGGGAAGTCCTGCAGGGCTCTCCAAGCTGTGAATGTCTGCCCCGCCCAAGGGGCGCTCTGCTTAAGAGCACCCCTCGTGGGGGGCAGCAGGCTGCTATCCGCAGCTTGGAAAGCCCTGCGGGGAAGTCCTGCAGGGCTCCCCAAGCTGCAGATGTCTGCCCCGCGCGAGGGGCGCTCTGCTTAAGAGCGCCCCTCGTGCGGGGCAGCAGGCTGCTATCCGCAGCTTGGAAAGCCCTGCGGGGAAGTCCTGCAGGGCTCTCCAAGCTGTGAATGTCTGCCCCGCCCAAGGGGCGCTCTGCTTAAGAGCGCCCCTCGTGCGGGGCAGCAGGCTGCTATCCGCAGCTTGGAGAGCCCTGCGGGGAAGTCCTGCAGGGCTCCCTAAGCTGCAGATGTCTGCCCCGCGCGGAGCTCCCGCCGGGCGCGCAAGGCTTGGGGCGGCAGCCTGTTGCCCGAAGCACAGGGAGCCCTCCGGAGGGCTCCCCGTGCTTCAGGCGAGTGTCTGCAAGGCTTGCGCGCCCGGCAGGAGCTCCCGCCGGGCGCGCAAGGCTTGGGGCGGCAGCCTGTTGCCCGAAGCACAGGGAGCCCTCCGGAGGGCTCCCCGTGCTTCGGGCGAGTGTCTGCAAGGCTTGCGCGCCCGGCAGGAGCTCCCGCCGGGCGCGCAAGGCTTGGGGCGGCAGCCTGTTGCCCGAAGCACGCGGAGCCCTCCGAAGGGCGCCCCGTGCTCCGCGCTGCCAGCTGCCGCCCCAAGCCTTGCGCTCTCGCCCGCCTCCCTCCCACGGCACACCAGGCAACGTCTCGCGGCACACTAGTGTGCCGCGGAACACCGGTTGGGAAACACTGGTCTATGCTATGAAATTATGTGCACCCTTGCAAGTCTCTGTAAAGTGCTAAATACCACTGCATGCAGAATATTCAATTGTGGGTGGGGGAATCAGATGTCATGTATCCAATACTGAAATCACGTATCATCAAATTCTTTTGGAGAAAGCCTGCAGCAAGCATAAGAACATAAGAGTCGCCGCTGGATCAGGCCAGAGGCCCATCTAGTGCAGTATCCTGTTGTCACAGTGACCAACCAGATGTCCCAATGGGGGGGGGGGTTTGAGAGAGTGACTTTTTTAAAACTTTGTAAAGAGCAGAACATTGGAAGTGGGCTAAATTCCTTTTTCAGTGTTGTGTGGGATTGGCACATTCTACCCTTGAACATGACGAGAAATATGCTCTTATTTTGGGGAAATTGCAGCCCCTTTCACCCCAGCTTAGTCTTTCGATAGCCTGGCCCTTGAGAGTAGACAGCTGATTCATTCTGGCTCATGGTTATTGATCCCTGGTGGTTGCTTCATCAAGGCCACTAGAATTTTGCAGTCTTGAACATGGGCTGGTTGCTGTCATAAAGAGCTTTTTGCATTCCAGAAGTAACTTTTAGGATACAAGGATGCTAGACTGAAGCTGCCTTGGGGCTCATAACTGCTTGGCTGTTGACTTGCTTCCCACCAGCTCAACCTCTACATTTGTAAATAAACAGGTTTTGCTGGTTAAAGCCAAGAGGGTCTTGGTTCTTTCCGTTAAAGGTTAGTTTTACAAATATAATAGGTTGTCAACAGCTGGGAGCTGCCCTGAGATTTGAGGATAAAGGGTGGTATACAGATTTACAATAAACAACAACAACAGTTCAGAACATAGTTAAAACTGTAGAATTCACTCCTGCAGGAGGCAGTGATGACCACCAACTTAGATGCCTTTAAAAGAGCATTACACAAATCCTCCTTGCAGGTAAGAGGCACCTGGCTGGCCAGTATGAGAACAGGATGCTGGATTAGATGGACCATTGGCCTGATCCAGCAAGGCTAGTCTTACGTTCTTATGTGTGCACATTGAAGTGCATTGAAGCATGTGTGTGCAAAACCCTTCTGCTGCTTAGAGATTTTCCTTCTAGACAGTGGCGTAGCGTGGGGGGTGCAGGGGGGCCGGCCGCACCGGGCGCAACATCTGGGGGTTAGGGTTAGGGATAGGGTTAGGGGGCGCAAATCCAGGGTTAGGGGGCGCAAATTACTTGCCTTGCCCCGGGTGCTGACAACCCACGCTACGCCACTGCTTCTAGATACTCTGAACCCTGAAGGACCCTGCTAGCAACTCCCACTAAAGAGTGCTAAGACATCCTGCCAAATGGATCCCCAGGGACAAAGCAGGGGGTGCATTTAGAAGTGGAGAATATTGCATTTGTTTTTCCTGATTACTGTATAATGCTAGTGCTTCCACCCCGTTTTCTAGTGTTCCTTTCACACGCCACCTGTTGCTTTATGGGATTATGGCTTTTTTATGGATATAGCAGAACGCCGTGATAAATTTAATTCACACAATGTGAACACAAAGTGACACAATGACAAACGTCACTTAACAATGTCGCTAGACTTTTTTGCCCATGCCTGCTTCTGTTCCCCCATGAAAATGGCAGGAAAGAACTGCATGCAAGCATGACCACTCCAAATTTCGTTAGTTTACCCCTGCAGTTTTCTGGGTTCAGGGGACTGCAAATGGATTCCCCCCTGGAATCAAAGAACACAGAAATGAACGCTAAACATGCACTGTTTCCCATTCGTTTTCTGGAAATGGCTTTTGCATTGTGTGAAATCTCAAATATAACATAGAAATTAACAGTTAGGGAAATACAGTGGTACCTTGGTTCTCAAACGCCTTGGTACTCAAACAACTTGGAACCCAAACACTGCAAACCCGGAAGTAAGTGTCCTGGTTTGCGAACTTTTTTCGGAAGCTGAACGTGCTCCATTTTGCGTGTTACACTTCCATTTTCAGTGTTACGCTGACAATTTGAGTGTTACGCTGAGGTCTGTCTGTTTTTGCTATTTATTTTGCGTTTTTGTTTTTGTGGCTCTTTTTGTTTTGTTTTTGTGACTGTGTGAAACCCACTTCAGTTACTGATTGATTGATTGATTGTGTGACTGCAGTACATTGTTTATTGCTTTCATTTTATGGATCAATGGTCTCATTAGATAGTAAAATTCATGTTAGATTGCTGTTTTAGGGGTTGTTTTTAAAAGTCTGGAACAGATTAATCCATTTTGCATGACTTTCTATGAGAAAGTGCACCTTGGTTTTGGAACACTTTGGTTTTGGAACGGACTTCCGGAACGGATTAAGTTTGAGAACCAAAGTACCACCGTAGAATAAACTGCCATGTGAATGCAGTTAGGGAGGGCAATTTACCAGGGACACGAAACCCAAAACACAAGCTATGCCTGGGAAACAAGGACAGTTTGAGCTTGTTAAATGGATAATGTTGCCTGCTTCTCCCTTGACTTCTGCGGCTGTGGGTAGCTCCAGGGTTTGGGACAGCAGCATCCTGGCCTCCCTGTTTGCCCAGGCTTTCCTGTTTCGCTCCTTGTCACAGTGACAGGCTGACAGCAGGGAACCGGGCCTGTTGTTCTGTTTACGGCCATTGTCACTGCAGCAACAGCCCTCGGAGCAAGGGACACAGCCCCAGTGAGAGGCTGGGTTTGCAACAGCAAGGAAATAAGCAATGTACGAAACCCCAAAGCCGCTATGGCTTCTCATTGCAAGGCTGGGCACACCCTTGGCTCCGGGTGCAGCTTCCCCAGCCGGTAAAACCTTGGCGGCAGCGGCGGCCTCCTGGAGCAGGAGAAAACGGAGCAGAGAGAAAGCCGGTTTTCGTGACTCACTAGAGGGAGTGAAGTGAGGGGCTTGTGGTGATGGCGGCGGCTTCCCTCGACCCTTTTGTGCCCTCATTGTGCCCTCCTGGAGAAATGTGCACACACCAGGTTAGGGCTTAGAACCCAACTCCCTGGCATGTCTGCTATTGTTTTTAATATGCATGGATTTTTCTGCATATGGAGAAGTAGTGTCACAGCATAAGAACATGACCCATCCAGTCCAACATCCTGTTCTCACAGTGGCTGACCAGACGCCTCTGGTCACAAGCAAAAGAGCTCTCTAGCCCTATGGCATCCTGTGGCAACTGGTATTCAGAAGCATTGCTGCTTCTGACTGTGGGGGCAGATCAGAGCCATCCTGGCTAGTAACCATTGATAGCCCTCTCTGCCACGAATTGGTCCCATCCTCTTTTAAAGTCATCCAGGTTGGTGGCCATTGCTGCCTCCTGCAGGAGGTAGTTCCATAATTTAACTATGTGCTGCTTGAAGAAGTCCTTTCTTTGATTTGTCTTGAATCTTTGTACAGTGTTGGGGGGGGGGCACTGTGAATGACTCCTCTCCTGCAGGGCAGAGAGGGTAGGTCTGCCTGACGCCAAATGCAACAGAGGTGTGTGTGTGTGTGTGTCTTTTATATCGGTTGGCAGCCATGCAACCAATGGGCCAGTCTTTTGCTCTGACTAAGCTGGTGCAATCTCTGTCGACACAAAACTGCTGAGCAGACAGCAGGAGTCTGAGCGGCAACCCGAAATCTTCTTGCTCCCTGCACACCTCTGTGACTGTCAAAGGGCTCATGAGAGTCGCCCTCCTAAAGGGCTGCTAGGACACGCCTCAGGGTGCTACTGTTGTGTGCCAAAGGGGCACCTCTGAAAAGGGCCACATCTGGCTCAATAGAAAAGTTTGCAGAGTGATCTTCCTTTCATTTTCTTTTTGGAAGTGACTTCCACTGACCTGCCGCCACAGCTACAAATCCCAGTCCGTCACCGTGTGATAACTGTGCAAACTTCTGGGCAGGGTAACTGTGCTGGAGGCAAGATCATAAAAAGCTGCAGCGTCAGCAAAATGGGTGAGTCGTATCCAGCGCTGCCTTTTCCAGGCTGGAACAGATTTCTGCTAATGTAGCAGGTCTTCCCTCTCCTCCTCCCCCTCCTCCTGCCCCCTGCCCTCTCAGAATGTTGGGAACCCCCTCCCCCCAAGCAAATTTGGGGGGCTTCTTGTGAGACACTGCAGGGAGGGGAGAGGAAGGGGAAAGACTTGCAATGCAAGTGAAACTGCACCTAGCCCAGGAATTCCGAGCATTTAGAGAGTGCATCAAAGCACTCAGCTTTCCCTGCATTATATTGCAGTCCCTGCGACAACCCCGTAAGCTAGGTCAGAATTGTTGCGCTGATATTGAGTGTTCCTGGGAAAGATTGTGGCCTGCTTCCAGCTGGGCGGATCCTATTGCTCTTCTGTTCTAAGCTGCAAGCAGAATTGCAAACACATATGATGTTTGGACCCTGCTCTGTGGGGACTACTATAGTGGGTGGGGCAGAACTGCAGTGGGCGGGGCTTTTTGAAATTTAAGGCACAGCTGCTATAACCCTTGCAGTGGGTACCATTTTATGACTTTTTATTTAAAATAATCAGTCTTTTAATTAGGTCTGAAACACATCTCTGGCTGTAATTAAAAGAGAGAGAAAATGAAAGCGAGGTATAGTGCTGAGATACCATAATTTTGTCCCTTTTTTTTACAAGTGATTTTTAAAAGCTCTTTGACTCACTGCTGTTTTAGCAGCATGGTAAATGGCAATAATCAGAAAGGTTTTTGTTTTTTGTTAATGATAATATTATAGCATTATGTTGTTTATGGTGCTATATCTCTCTTTCATTAAAAAATATTGTTACATGCCACCCCAATATTCAAGCAGTGCGATATTCCAGAGGTCCAAGCCCTTACCCACTGGTTTGTGTTTCTTTTGGTAATGAGGCACAGCAGAGACTGTGGTGTCTTTATGATATATGGTTTATTTACACATACATACAACAAAGTCAATGGACTGCAAGAATATCAAACATATCCATTCTGAAGGAAATCAGCCCTGAGTACTCACTGGAAGGACAGATCCTGAAGCTGAGGCTCCAATACTTTGGCCACCTCATGAGAAGAGAAGACTCCCTGGAAAAGACCCTGATGTTGGGAAAGATTGAGGGCACAAGGAGAAGGGGATGACAGAAGACGAGATGGTTGGACACTGTTCTCGAAGCTACAAACATGAGTCTGACCAAACTGCGAGAGGCAGTGGAAGACAGGAGTGCCTGGCATGCTCTGGTCCATGGAGTCACGAAGAGTCGGACACGACTAAACGACTAAACAACAACAACAACACAACAGAGTCAGCAACGGAGGGGTTCAGAGCATTACACGCCAAGCGAGTCTTGCTTCTGCCATAGCTGTACCTTTGGATCCAAACAGACTCCACCCATGGCTCTGACTCTGTAGCTTGCTGTATTTTATAGACTGACACCTTTTCACCTCGATCACCCCACAGCCAACTAAAATCCTAAAAACTTCCTCCTAATGAAAACTCTGGCATTGTCTTCTGACTAACGATCTCAGAGCTCAGGGAGGGGCTCTCCTCCTTTGCTGGCTGCCACAGAGTCTCTTTTCTGCCAGTGGCCCACCTCCCTGTCTTTGTTCTCTGCTGATGATGGCCCATCTCTCAAGCGATTTCCTGAGCATGGAAAAACTTGTTTGGCCTGTGTTTTGGCACTGCTAAATCCAGTGTCTGACAGCCCATCTTAATACTTCAAGCATTGATTACACTCCCAACACTTACTAAATTCAGGAATTATAGGTGTCTGACACCCAGAAACTCTGGCACCAACAAACGCATAGCAATACGTTGTTCTGAAAATGTTTTAGCACTAATTGAAAGATTAATTAATAAAAACTTAATGGGGTCATGAAATGACACCCAACGCAATGGTTATGATAAATGTGTGCCGAGCTGCGATGGGTTTGCTGTGATAGATTTGTAAGGGCAGAAGCTTAGTGGTAGAACATTTGAGAGGCAAGTGGCACTCCCAAGGTTACCTGGTGAGTTTCGCGGATGAGTGAGGATTTGAACCCTGGTCTCTCCGAAGTCCTAGTAGTCCTACATGGTAACCACCACAACACCATTGGCTCTGGGTCACACTTTGGGACCCCCTCCTCCCCGGTTTTTCATCCAGAATTAGTGACACAAGGCCTGGTCCAATCCCTGGCACCTCCAGGTGGCCTCAGGTAATGAGAAAGGCCCTTTTTGTGGCCTGACACACACACACACACACACACACACACACACCCGTCAGAGAAGACAACACAGGTCTGGATATGTAACCTGTCTGTGGATCCACAGCCCTTTTGGTGTTGCTGCTGCTGTTCACCAGTTAGGAGTTGGAAAGCCTGGCTAGTTTGCTTAAAATCAGCCAGAGATCAGCAAGTGGATCCTAACGTTGCTTCACATACACCCTTCCTGTCCCAGGACAGCAGAAGGAATCCAAGGAAACCTGCCTTTATATAAATTGATCTTGGAGAAATTACAGAGTAAGAATGTAACTGGGGGTAGGGAGTGACTCATGTGGCTTCTGTGAATGGAATTGGCCAGCCTCTTGAACTGCAGCTGATATAATAATAATAATAATAATAATAATAATAATAATAATAATAATTACTACTACTACTGCTACTATTACTATTACAAAAAGCATCCCTCCTGACCTTTCCAGCAGGCCCCAGAAATGCATGAGCACATTGTGAGTCATGCACAACAGGATATGTCTTGGCCTTCCCCGCCTTCTCTGCGCATGCTCCGCTCTCCTTCGCTGTGTCTCCCCATGGAGAGCAGGTTTGGCAAGACTGTTGTTGAGCAGGGAGGGAGGGAGCCCAGCTGGCGGGGGGTGGGTGGGATTAAGGGTTCAAGAGAAATGACCCCGGAGAAATCTGGTTCGGCTGGTTGAGTGCCTTCCTTTCTCACGTAACTCCCACTCAGAGGTGAGTTTCAGGAGCACCTTTTTTCTCATTTGGAGGCTATATATATATATATATATATATATATGTACATATATCACTTGGGTTTGGTGGAGAGACACCTCTGGGCGATGGGACGGCGGCAGGTAAGAAGGGAACCGGCTGGAAAGGTTATTATTTTTTGTAACACCTGCAGTCACGCACAAGGGAGGGCTCCTCTCCCAGAAGCTGAAAAGTGCTGGAATCCAGATGCTTTGATGGAGGTTTTTTTAAAAGAAAGAAAGAAAGAAAGAAAGAAAGAAAGAAAGAAAGAAAGAAAGAAAGACAGCCTCGGTGAGACCCAAGTTTGAATGCCATGATCCCTCCTGAGCAGGTGTTGACCAGGGGAGCAAAGAGCTGTGGTTGCCTTTGACAGCTAACGTGGCTTCTTTTTTTGTGTCATCCACACATGTGGCCTGGTGCTTTGCAGCCACAGGAAACGTCGAAACAGGTCTCTGCCCTGGGGACCATACAGTGCAAAATTTTGACAGTGTGGCTAGACAGTCACAGGAGGGAAGGGAGAGCCGAGAGGAGGGAGGCAAGGGTTGTCAGGGCACGCAGTGACATGTACATAATCACGGACAATTAAGGATGTGAGGGCTAAATTAGACACGGCATGAAAAGTCTGTCATTGCCTTGTCTTGTGGTGGCATATTCTTTGATTAAAAGCAGTGGGGCAGTGGATTGGATCGGGAACGACAGTGTGGTGTAGTGGTTGGAGTACCAGACTATGACATGGGAAACCAGGGTTCAGATCCCCCACTTGGCCATGAAGCTCGCTGTCACTCTCAACCTAATCTACCTCACAGGGTTGATGGGAGGATAAAAATGGAGGAGAACCATGTACGCTACCTTGAGCTCCTTGGGGGAACGGCGGGATATAAATGTGACAATCAATCAATCATAATGACAGGGGGACCCATCCCCCTCACATCATTTTTTCCTGATCAGAATCTCCCATTTGAGGTTTGCTCCAGGGGGAGAGTGAAAGATAAATCCCTGTGTCCTTCCCCCCCACCCCCATAAAATGCACACACTGCTTGATTGCAACAAGCCTCAAAGCTGTTGACAAAGAGAAAAACAACAAAAATCATTGCCAAAACAGTTAAAAACAACTATTCAATAACGTTCAAGTAAAAGTTAAAATCAGTGATAAACTAAAAACAGATTAAGACACAGACCAATGTTCCATACATCTGGGCAGGCATGTCTAAACAAAAGTGTTTTTAGCACATGCCGAAAAGTGTACTGTGAAGGCGCCTACCTGATATCGGTAGTCAGGGGGTTCCAAAGTGTGGGTTCTGCCACATGAAAAAAAGCCTTTTCTCACAAATGGGAAGAGGCGGGAAGAGGCTCAACATGGCCATGGCGGCTGCTGGTAAGCCCAACAGGTCATGGAAAATTGAGGGGTCCTGGCCCCCTGCTTGAATTTTCTTTTTTTGGGGGGGAGCTGGGCCTCTCGGTCCCCCACCCCCCAGATGACACCACCTGTAACAGTCCCAGTTATGCAGAGCAAAGCGGTTGCGAGGGCACATATGGGGTAAGGTGATCTCGCAGGTATTGCAGCCTTCCCTAACTTGATGCCCCCTAATATTCCGCGGCCCGTCGGGCCTACCCACAGCCCTGAGGGCAACCTGAATGCAAGAACTCTCTCCCTTTCTGCAGTTTTCAGCAACTGGTATTCAGAAGCATTGCTGCCTCAGACCACAGAGGCAGAGTGTATCCACCCTGGCTAGTAGCACCTCCCATGAATTTGCCTTATCCTCTTTTAAAGGCATCCAAGCTGGTAGCCATCACTGCTTCCAGGGGGGTAGAGTTCCACAGTTTAAAAGGACTGTTGTGCCTTAATGCCCCACAGAGGGTTTTTTTTTACTGGAGGCAAATAATTGGCCCTGACTGGGATCATAGAGTCATGGAATTGTAGAGCTGAAAGAGACCACGGGGGTCATCTAGGAACCTTTCGCCCAATGTGGGGCTCAAACCCACAATCCTGGGATTAATAATAATAATTTTTATTTATACCCCGCCCTCCCAAGGCAAGGCCAGGCTCAGGGCGGCTAACAAGCAATAATAAAAATAAGTTGAATGAATGCAACTTAAAAACAAAATTAAAATACAACATTAAAATATTGAAACATTAAAATATTAAAATGTAGCCTCATCGCAGGAGGAGAAAGGAAAAGAAAAAAGAAAGAGGGGGAGGGAATCAAATTGGCTCCAAGCCAAAGACCAGCTGTGCCTTACAGGCCCTGCGGAAAGAAATCAGATCCTGCAGGGCCCTGGTCTCATGAGGCAGATCGTTCCACCAGGCCGGAGCCAGAGTTGAAAAGGCCCTGGCTCTGGTTGAAGCCATTAAGAGTCTCATGCTCTACCAACTGTGCTATCCGGCCTGGACTAGGCAACTGTCTGGACTTGTCCTGCAGGGATGTTTGTTTGTTTTAATTATCCAAACCTGCTTGGACTTTAAAGCCACAGCAGACACTTTGAATTGGCTGCTATTTGTGCAAAAGTTGGTGCCAAGAGGACTCCTGCAAGGGCAAAGACACCATTGCAGTACACAGCGCCTAAAGTGTCCCTCTCCCTCAGGAACATTGCCATCAGTCTTAATTGGAAGTTGATGTTCCAGTGCTCCCATCTCCCTCCTCAAGCAATTCGCTTCTATGAGATGGTGCTATATTGCATTTTACGAGAGAAGAAATTTTTATTGAGAATTTGCATATTGAAAGCACTTCAGATTGCCAACTAGATATTCATTCTAATTTGCTGCGGCTTGACCTAATTTTCAAATTTCATGTTATAGGGCCTCTTGCATGCCTTTAATTAAGTCTATCGTTCATCGGAATGCATTTGAACATCATGTTTTGATTTATGGACTGGGCTTTTTTTAATATAACGTTTAACACTCACCAAAATTTCAGATTCATGAATGTCCAAAACCAGATTTCATTAGTGTGTTTTCAGACTGGGATTACCGTAAATCCTTCCTCCAAGTCATATTGGCTAACTAATTCATCCCGGTGATTCCTCCCTCTCCTTTTTTCCTTTTCTGGAAGCTTGTAAGGATGTGGTTTGGTTTTCTTTCTTAAGTCTCAGGATTCTGATACTGAATTTTGAACAGCCTTGCCCCGTGTTGCCTTCAGATCTTTCTGACTACAGCTCCCATCATAGATCATGGAATTGTAGAGTTGGAAGGGACCATGAGAATCATCTAGTCCAACCCCTTGCAATGCAGGAATATGCAGCTTTCCCATTTGCGGATCAAACTTGCAACCTTGGCATTATCAGCACCATGCTCTAACCAACTGAGCTATGAAGGCCACCATTTCAAACAGCATGGCCAAGATGGACTGCTAGCTAGGACTGATGGAAGCTGTAGTCCAGGTATCTATAGAGGGACCCAGGTTGAGGTTGGCTGCTTTGAACATTGAAAGCCGTTATGGTAGGACCTACCTTGAATCTATCTTGAGAGATTCAGCCTTCATGAACGCCTTTCCGAAATGGCCTGATCCACATTTTGCAGGTGAATGTGTGGATGGGAACACAGATTTTGCACTTCTCTGAATGTCATAACTGTTTGTTTCATTAAATTTATACAGCAGTTGATTATAGAAAAAACTCAAAGCGCTTTCAGTCCTTGACAGGTAACCTGCTTAAAACCTTATTTGATTATGTCTTTTGAGACTCCTTTTCTGTTTTTTAAGAAAGTGCTGACCAGGGCAGAAAGTGATGTAGAATAAAAGTATGGAGGAAAAAATGTTGGAACAACCCTGTCCCTCAGCAACCTGGTGCCTTCCAGATGTTTTGTTCTCCCTTTGGCACCAACCAGCACACCTGGAGATCGCCTGGTTGGCAAAGGCTGCTGAATCCTGAATCAGGAAGTTCTCAGTTTGAATCTCACCTCTGCCATGACTTAAACAAGGCCCCTCACCTTTCCATTTCTGGGGATTGTGATGCTGGACTACCATCCAAGGTTGTTGGCAAGATTCCTAGGAAGATGTGGACATAAAGTGCCTTGGACATGTCGTATAAATGGGTTGGGTGCCTTCTGAAACTTGCAATGATGGCCACTGTATTCAAATTCATGAATACCAATTTCAAATTCAGATTCAAGGAGTGCTGTAATGAATATGGTCTGAGGCCAGGAATAAGTTGCTGAGCCCTGTTTTAAATGGCTACTAAACTTTGGAGTTAACATTGTTTTAGGCGTTTCCCATATAATCTCTCCTAGGGCTGAGTCAAATGAACTTTATTGGTTAGTGAGAAAGATCTGGGATGCGTGTGAAAGATTTCAGGAAAACCTCCCCTTCCTCGCGGTTTTCTCATTCATTTTGTTTGCCATTTGTTCATTCATTTTGTTTGCCATCTGTTTAGGGCAGGGGTGAACAGATCAGTCTACTTCTAGTGATGTTTTCACATGTGTTCATGCAGAAGCCTGTTTTATGTTTGTTTACACATCAGTCTACAGTTTTTAAAAATGCATGATTTCAAAATGTATCTTACCCCAAAACAATGTGCAATTTTCTGGAGCCAAGAAGGCTTTTTTGATTTGTATTTACTTTTTGAAATATGACAGCCCTATTATAGACAAATCTGACTGGCTACCTGGTATCATTATGAAGTCAAAACATAATGAAGACATTGGTTCTCACACACACTCTCAGCTGTCTGTCTGATATCATCAGGTAGTCAAATCAGTTCAGAGAAAGGGCAATGCTTCCTGCCCTCATTCTGCACTCGTGGGGGGGGGCAGTGATGGAGATGGTCATGAGACGAAATTCTGAGTGAATGAATACTTATTCTCTGGAACCCCTGAAAAAATAGCCAAAGGGATCAGGGGCTCTATACAGGTTAGAAATACCGTATTTTTCCATCTGTAAGACGCCCCCATGTATAAAACATCCCCTATTTTGGGGGACTCAGATTTAAGAAAATGGGGGAAGATGTATCTGTGTATAAGACACCCCCTTATTTTTGACATTATTTTTTAGGGGGGGGGCCTAGTCTTATGCACGGAAAAATATAGTAGATGCATTTGGGGCAGAGGTTGTCAACCTGGTCCCTAGCACCCACTAGTGGGTGTTTCAGGATTCTAGCTGGGCAGTAGGGCATTCTACGGCACAAGCTGAATCCTGCTTCCATCGAGCACTGGTGGGCGGTAAGGAAATTTTACCATCAAGAAAAATGCATTAGTGAGCGGTAGATATAAAAAGGTTGACTACCCCTGATTTGGGGTCTACCCCTAACCTTTTCCATTCAGTAGTCTGGCTTCTAGTGCTTTGTATGTTGGCCTTCCTGGTTATGCTGGCAAATATGTAATTTAAATGTTCCTCCTCTGTACAATGGTGAGGAACAGTATAGCTATGTGCTCTGACATTGCACAACAGTGTTGCCTTTTGTGCAGGACAAGACGTGGGCCTTGTCTTGAGACATCATATCCTGTTCAGCATAGTCACCAATTACTAGCACTGATGGGTGTGTCATTTGTACACCTGAGGATGCTTCCATCTTCTTCTCGTGACTTCTAACCATTCAGCTGCCTTTTTTCCAGGCACATGGAACCAAGCACAACTTGGGTAAAAGCCCCTGTTAAATAAGTTTCAGTAAGAATTTGGGGAAATGTACTCAACGTTATACACTGGTGATATATATACTGTACAGTGTACCCATTGTTGTCAAATGTAAAATGACTGAAAATGATTTGGTTCCATTGTGGACTTAACATAATTCCTCTAATTCCTAATCAAAAGTTTGAGGAATACTGACTTCCCAAGTCTCAGTCTGGATCCGACCATTTCTGGTGTAATTTTTTTGCTATTCAAAAATAGCTTCTTCTCCATCACTGCTCTTCTGGGGCCCAAATGAGACACCTTGCAGGGCTTCTGCCAGTCTGAAGATAAAATTGTGGTCTAGGTCACGGGTAGCCAACATGGTGCCCTCCAGATGTTGTGTACTACAATTCCCATAAGCCCCAAATGCACGCCCAGCCATCATGGATTATGGCAGTTGTCCAGAACATCTGGAGGGCACCATGCTGATGACTCCTGAGGTAGGTGAACCAGTGGCCTGATGTGGGAACCTTCCCAAGTGTGGCTACATAAGCAGAAGTATACAAATCAAAGGAAGTCATAGTTGCATTCTGTTCTGCCTTGGTCAGCTCCCACTTGGAGTCTTGTGTCCACCACAGTTTAAGAAGGATATTTGCAAGCTTGAATGTGTGCAGAGGAGGACAACCAGGATGATAAAAGGTCTGGAAACCAAGCCTTATAAGGAATGGTTAAGAGAGCTGGGTATGTTTAGCCTGGAGAAGAGAAGACTGGGAGGTGATATGATAGCCATCTTCAAATATCTAAAGGGTTGTCACATGGAAGATGGAGCAAGCTTGTTTTCTGCTGCACCGCAGGGGAGGTGCTGAGCAATAGATTCAAATGATAAGAAAGGAGATTCCAATGAAACGTTAGGAATAATTTTCTGATGCTAAGAGCTGTCTGGCAGTGGAACAGACTCCCTCACTGGAGTTTTTTAAGAAGAGGTTGGATGATCATCTGTCATCTCTAGCTGTGATTCCTACATTGCAGGGGGTTGGACTAAATGACTCTTGGTCTACCTTCCAACTCTATGAACCTGTGATTCTATTCAACGTTCCTACGCTGCTTCCAAGATCCATTTACTGTTGACTAACTCTGTTAGGGAGCCATTTGACTCCTCAGTATTTTCTGCCCTGAACCACTCCATGGTTAGGGTTTGGGTTTGGTCGAGATGTTGACCCTGGGCCGCTGACTATGTCAGTCTTAGTCAAGCTGACGTTATGATGAGACTTTGGGATGTGTGTTATGGCATGACATCAGCAAATCTCCCTTGGCCAAGCAGTGTGGCGCATGCAGGACACAGCTCACACCCTCCTGGTCCAGCGGAGGAAGGTCACTTACTCACCGGACAGGTACTCACGTCTTTATCTGATGTACCAACATGTTAGGACTCAAACAGTGAGGATGTCGCATTTTCTTCCTCATTCTGAATGTGGAAGTCAAACAAGAGCATGACTGGCTTCTTCAGAAATGTTTGTTCATTACAACACCCAATGTACCTGACTATATCCTCGTACGCCGCGCTAATTCATCCTAAGGAGGCTTCGCCAACCTGAGGCCCTCCAGTTGCTTTGGAATTCTATTCCAGCTGTGCTGGCTATGGCTGATGGAATTGTGGTTCAGAACATCTGTAGGGCCTCACATTTAGTGAAGGCTGATCTGAAGTAACTACAGTGCCTGGTTTTGTACACACAAGTGCCAACAAGGTTTAAGATCCCTAATTCACTCATTACAGGTATGTGATGAAAAAGTGGAAATAAGCCATTTCTGAGTAGGGTTGCCAGGGCAGGAGCATCCCAGACCCTGAGATTTGAGAGTTCAAACTTGAGACCCGCATGCTGTCTCTGGTGATGTCACAGAGTTGGCCCCTGGTGATTCTTCCTCTGTGCTACCTCCCACCACTGGGCCCTGGAGACGGAAGTTAATTGGGAGAGGGGAGGAGTGTGCAGAGGAGGGCAGACTATGCCATAATTTGCAGCTGGCTCCTGCCAGACTGAAGCTTGCAAGCTGCACACATAGTTGTCCTAACAATTTTTTTAGGATTGCCCACCTGGAGATTTTTTTAGGATTGCCCACCTGGAGATTTAAGCCCTCCACTTGCCACCAGGAGGGAACCAAGCAAACTTGGAGACTACGGATCAATCCTGGAAATCTAGCAACTCTATATCAGGGTGCCAGAAAAGTATCTGTTTGGGAATTTAAAAAAACTCATCAGCCAAAGTTGTCACACACCCTTTGTGGAATAATTGAAAAGTTCCTTGATTTATGAAAAAGGCCCCCCCAGCCCCCCCTCAATTCGACAGACAACAATATTGAGTGCTACCTTTTGATGTGCTAGTGATTATTCCAAGCCCCTGGAATATATGTCATACTCCACCTGCTTGATTGGGGCACTGAATTTAGGCAGGGTAGAATAAAGGATTCTGCATTTAGAGCTTACTGGGAAAGAATGCTGGCTTTACACTTGTATTATGAGATGAAGAATGAAACAATTATTATTATTTCTGTAGTCCAAAATATCTGGAGGGCAGCAGGCTAGTAAAGGTTGCTTTAAGATGATATAATTACAGTATTGTATGACAACAAAACGGTTTGTGTCCCAAAGAACTGCTTCCCCCCTGTGGCACAATGGGTCAGTGCATCTGGCTGTTAACCAGAAAGTTGGTGGTTCAAGAACAAAACAGAGCACCTGGGTTCCTGTTCTAAGGCCGCCACAGAGTTGGTGAGCCCATGTCTCTTGCCTGTGCCACTTGAACCCCTCTGCTCATTGAAAACCATTATGCCATTGAAAACGATTACGGTATGTCATGGAGAAAGACTCTAGCTTATTCTTCTCTGGTCTCTGAACCCTGGTGTCCCCCAAGCCTCAATTGAGTGCTCTAAGCACTACACCAGTGTTCCCCAACCTTGGGCCTCCAGCTGTTTTTGGACTACAATTCCCATCATCCGTGACCACTGGTCTTGCTAGCGAGGGATAATGAGAGTTGTAGCCCAAAAACAGCTGGAGGCCCAAGGTTGGGGAACACTGCACTACACCACACCAGTTATCTGGACCCTTGGCCTGACTCAGCAGAAGCATTCATCCCCGGTTCCTTGTCAAAACAGTTCTGCGAGCTGAGCCAAGGCTCTGTCTCCTGAGTCAGCTTTGGCAAAAGCACAAGCACCACATTTCTCGATGGAATTGGGTTCCCCGCCTCCAGATGGCCCTAACCATTGAGATCCCTGCCGCCTCTGCCGCCTTTGAAATGGTGTTGCATGCTGCTGTTTACCTTCCAGGTATCTTTTGGCCAGGCGCCCGTTCCCTGGGTGTGAGAGGGCTGATTCAGTCAGGTGGCATGAGAAGGGATGAGGAAGGAAGCTGAGTTCTCTCTCTCTCGGATGCAGCCGTGTGGCAAAGGAGGCTTTTCTCTTTCATGGTTATGTTTTCTTTGCTGACTGAATGCAGAGTCCTAAGCAAACACCATTTACTGACACCACCTAAAAAACATATATCAGGTTTCTTGTGCCAGGTTCCTCTGGGCAAGGGGATGTTTAGGTGTCAGGTAGCTGTGGTGCCCTGCAGAGGTTTTGCACTACAGCTTCCATCAACTCCATCCAGTGCTAGCGGGGGCTTTTGGGAGTTGTAGTACAAAACATCTGGAGGGCACCCCATCAGTGCAGGCCGTCTTAAAGGAAAGGCCAGCTCTTTGCCACAAAGTCCTTCCTCCTGTGCCTCGGTTTCCTCTTTGAAACAGAACAGGATGGGACTAAACTGGGAAGATTTATTTTGATCCAGGATCACCATGCCCCCTGGCCTGACTTGACATTTCAGGGTTCTGGTTTCTTTTGAAGCTCTGTGCAGGTGGGAGAATGAGGGGGTTGGATTCTGAGGTGAAGTGAAACTGACTGAGATGTTTGAAGCCACAGTCAGGGAATGCTAGTTTGAATGTTTCTAGAAAAATAGCACCTTAGCCTGTGGTCTAGATCTGCTAGTTTTCTCCTTGCAGGGAGTTCTTTCATGCAAGGGGACATCCCAAAGGGAAATCCTCCACTTGGCATCTGAAGTACTGTAATCCATTATATCACCTCAGAAGTTCACACAGCCTAATTCCCAGCCCATTCTGGGGCATGTGCAGATCTCACCTCAGGGTCTCTGAGACAAGACTTTCCTCAGGGTGAGAAGCTACCAGGCCCACCCTCCAGCTTTAGCCTCCCTGCAGTTTACAGTTTAACCCACTTTTTATGTCTGGCGTGTTGTTCCAGACTAACTGTCCATCCTACCTTCCCACCTTTCCTCCGGAAGAAAGTGGTGTGGAGGGAGAGACCCCAATGAAGGTATCATCTACAGCAGCCATTCTATCAGGCTATAAGAGCAGGAGAAGGACAGGCCTGTAGGGCTCTCTGGCCGTTCTGCCAAAAGATCATCACCTTTTTACTTCTGCATGAAATATTTCCATTCCATCTGGTCATTGCAAGAACTGTTACAGAGAAATAGTACCTGAGAGAAATTGTTTTTTTCCTCCTCTGTTCCAGCCCCTTTTCCTTTTGTGTTGTGTCTTTAATCCTGAGGGCAGGAACTGACTTACCATTGACATTTGAAAGCTGTTTTGGCTGAAAAGCAGGGCAAAAGCTTGTGACTGGCGGGGTGCGGGGACTTCAGCAAACTGCTACCTTCCTTTCCCCCAGCTTCAGCAGTAAAGCAGTAATAATGGTACCCTACTTTGCAGGGCTGTTGTAAGGTTACTGAGGAAACATAGGCAGCAAAGTGCCTTTCTGGGCGCAGATCTGTGCACACGTTCTGGGAAGTAAACCCCAGCACTCAGTCGGACTTTCCCTGGAGTAAACATGTGTAGGGTTGCACTGTACACCGTGTTGATTACTTAATTAAAAGGCCATTGAGGAGACATGGGTGACCTTGAGCTCAGTCACTGCCTCTCAGCCTAACCTACCTTACAGGGTTGTTGTTGTTGTAGTAGAGATTAAATGAGATAGGGAGGAAGCCATGCAAGCCACATTGAGCTCCTTGGGGGGAAAAGGTGGGATATAAATGCAATAAATAACTAACAGCAGAGAGTTTACGGCAATGATAAGCTGCATTAAAAAAAAATGCAGCAATTATAAGCTGTGTTTAAAAATAAAATAAAACAATGGGGCCCTAAAATAAAAAAAAAAATCTACACTAGCTGGTGAATCCCTTTTCCTGTACAGGGAGCTCTGCACGCACAGCCCCTCCTTGCCTGGGGAAGTCTCAGCAGTTTGCAGGCGGAGGGAGGAGATCCCACAAGCTGTGGCAGAGCCCAGGTATCTGTGCAGGCAGGTTTACCTGGACTCTCTGGCCTGTCCGCTTCCCTGGAGGCAGGAGGAGCCTTCTGCAGCCGGTGGTTCCGGCTCTGGAAAGGATCCACGGGAGGCCAGGCAAGGAGGACACCTCTGCTGCAGGGGCAGAAGGGCTTGAGGTGGGGTGGGAGCTGGGGGGGGGTGGAGAGAGGGAGGGGGGCAGAGAGGCCCTTTTTCTAACATGCCATAAAAATGCAGCCAGATGCACAAGGTCTCCTTCAAATGCAGCGAGGGTCCTTTCTGGTTCCTGCTTTTTTGTGTTTTGTTAAAATGCCATGTTAAAAGGTCACCAGTTAGCGACAAAGAAATAAGTTAATGGCAAAGAAATAAATGTAAGCCCACCCACAAGCCACACTGTAGGACTGTCCTCACCCGACTGCCATGAGGTGACCTCAGGGGCCAGTCCCTGCCTCTCGCTCTCACCTACCTCACAGGGTTGTTGTGGTGGAGATTGAGCATGGGGGTGGGGGGATAGAGAACCGTGTAAGCGCCACAGAGAAAAAAGTGGAATATAAAGGCAAATAATCATACAGTGGTACCTTGGTTTAAGAACAGCTTAGTTTATGAACAACTTGGATTAAGAATGCTGCAAACCCGAGTGTTTTGGTTTGTGAACTTTGCCTTGGAATAAGAACATGTTTTGCTTCCGAGTGAGTGTGTTCCATTTGTAAATTGACTCCCCCACTGCTATGGGAAAGCACGCCTTGGGTTTAAGAATGGACTTCCGGAACGGATTAAGTTCGTAAACCAAGGTACCACTGTAACAACAACAACAACAGCAGCAGCAGCAGCAGCAGCAGCAGCAACCAAAACCTCATGCAAAGTGACAAGCGAGCGAGCTTTTGTGTCCTCCAGAGCTCTTCTTCAGGATGGCTGTTAAGAGGATGCAGCAGGGCAAGGTGGGGAGAGAGGAATAGAGAGAGAGTGAGCTAGATACAGTGGTACCTCAGGTTACAGACACTTCAGGTTACAGACCCCGCTAACCCAGAAATAGTACCCCGGGTACTATTTTGCTTCAGGATGAGAACAGAAATTGTTCTCCGGCGGCATGGCAGCAGCAGGAGGCCCCATTAGCTATAGTGGTGCTTCAGGTTAAGAACAGTTTCGGGTTAAGAACGGACCTCCAGAACGAATTAAGTTCTTAACCCGAGGTTAGCCTTGGTTGTTGAACTTAATCCGTTCCAGGAGCCCATTTGGACTCCCAAAACTGTTTGAAAACCAAGACGTGGCTTCCGATTGGCTGCAGGAGCTTCCTGCACCCAATCAGAAGCCACGTTGGATGTTCAGCTTCCAAAAAACAATCTGTGTTTGTGGTGTTCGGGAGCGAAGCCATTCAACAACCAAGGTACCACTGTACTTTTAAAGGCTGCAGACTTTGAGGCTTCAGCATCACGCCCAGGATTTTCTCCGCTCTGCTGTTGTTTTGCTCAACATTCTGCTGAATTGTCCTGGAATGCTTGGACCTTGGGTAGCACTGACATTGCCCAGATTAGTGATGTGTTTATCATCTCTATTTCAGGGCTCTTCTGTTTGGGCCACATTTTATTCTGTTTCCCACATGCTTTCCAGGCACTGGTCTGAGCAGTTTTTCTTTTGCCCTCTCCACTTTCTCTGAGAAAGACCCGTTGTTTACTGCTGAATTGGGACAAGTGTCAATCTGCAGGGAACCTGACTGATGTTCCTTAGGATTCAGTGGTAAACAGCTGGTTTCCCTGGAGGAAGTGGGAAACCTCTTGGAATCATGCGTAGAAAAAATGGGGCAAGCAGATTCAAGTGAGGATGAGCCCTTAATAGACTTTTTTGGGGTATTGTTTGAATTCTATTATGGTGTAAATATTTTTTCTAATGATTATGTTTCATATGAGTTTAGCTTTTTGTTTTTTTATCCTTTTTTGTTTTTTATTCCTATACCTGTGAGTATAGGGCAGTATACAAATTGTTGTTGTTGTTGTTAGCATAAGCTGCCTTGAGTCCCGGTCCAGTGAAAAAGTGGAATTATTATTATTATTATTATTATTATTATTATTATTATTATTATTATTATTTCCATCCCACCTACACACAGATGAGCTTGAGTGTTGTCACTTAACCCTTCCCTGTCTCCTCAGGTGTGCTGGCAAAAATCCTGGCATCCCAGAACAGCATCACTGCAGTGCTTGGCAAAGATGTGGTCCTCCCCTGTTCCTACCAGGCCTCAGAGGGTGAGAGGGTGGTTCAGATCACGTGGATGAAGCGGAGGGAGGACGGGACAGCCCAGGAGTTGGCGGTGCTGAACTGGCAACACGGGACCTACGTGCAGAATGCCTATTCAGGGCGAGTGCTGCGACAGTCCGTAGGATCCCTAGAAGACGGCTCCATCCTGCTGAAGAACGCAGTGCAGGCCGACGAGGGGGCATATGAGTGCCACCTCATTACCTTCCCTGGGGGCAGTTTTGAGTCCAGCCTGACCCTCAAGATCCTAGGTAAGGACCTCTTAATGAACCCTCAAAATGAGCCCTGGGTCTGACTTGGGTGATAGATCTCTGTCTGGGCTGGCTTCAGGTGAGGGTCCGCAGAACTGAATGCTGTGCAGTTAAAACCAATCCCTGCACATACAAAGCTAGCTTATCAGGGAAAATGCTCTTAAATTAATCTTCCTGACATGCTAGTGTTGTTGTTTTTTATCTTCAGGGATTATTATTTTTTAAAATGCATATATTGGATTATTGGATATTATTTTATCTGATAGAATTTGCTTATTTTAAAGTCATATTTTTATCGTGACTTATTTGCCTTGAATTGGGTTGTTTATGAGATGTGCAACCCTTGTTGCATATTTTGTGCTTTCTACCATCGAGCAAACTGCCTTGGGTATAGCAGTGCAGAAATGGGGGATATAAATTAAAAGCGAAATGACACAAAATGCATATACAGTGGAACATCGGTTGTCAAACGCTTCGGAAACCGAACAATTCGGAACCCGAATGCCAACAACCCAAAAGTGAATGCTTCCGTTTTTGAACATTTTTCGGGAGTCGAACGGCTTCCGGGGAGTTTTTTTTCCTTTTTTCTCCATTGAACTTACTGGCAGCCCTTTGATCCTTGGTTGTTGAATGTTTCGTAAGTTGAATGGTCTTCCGGAACGGATGACGTTCGACAACCGAGGTTCCACTGTATGTCTTTGCATGGAGAAGTACTCATATACCCCAACCTCTGCTTGCAGCCTGAAGTCTGAGAATCAAAGTGTACACAACCACACACATACACACACCAGCACACACTTCATCCTGGTGTAATCTGACAGTTGGGAACCAGTTCCTTTGCCAAGTTTCTGGGAATGTTCACACTAAATCTGTTACCCACTATGGCTGTTAAACCACTGTGGGGGTCTTTTTTCATAAAATCATAGATTCGTAGAGTTGGAAGGGATCCCCAAGGGGTGATCTAGTGCAATCCACCACACACACACACTCCCCCGCTTTGCAGGAATCACAACTAAAGAATCACTGGCAAGAGGCCTCCAGCAAAGGAGAGCCCTCCACCCTCCGAGGGCGGCCATTCCACTATCTCCCCCCCCCCCAAAGTTTTTATTCATTTTATAACACAAATAAACAACACAAACAGGAAAACAAACAATATAAATAGATTCTTGTCTTAACCTTATTTTTTCTAAACATTGTTAGGTGGGCTTCCCCAAGTCCCCCCTATCTGATATTCATTTTACCTCATCTTTAGCAGTTTACATATATAATTTCTAACCATTTTTTAATCACACTTACTTTAACCATAAAAATCTTCACATTTTCTCACTTGCAAATAATGCCATTTTAAAATACACTATCTTCTACTTCTAACCCTACAGCCTAAATCCACTTCCAAAGCTATTCTAAGATTTAAATATTAACATATTTTTTCAAATATTCCTTGAACTTATTCCAATCTTCTTCTCTCTGGTCTCGGAGCCATTCCACTGTCTTAACTGCTCTTTGCCCTCGGAAAGTTCTTCCAGATATTTAGCCGCATTTTCCTCTTCCTTTGGCTGCAGTTCCCCCGTTGCCCACCTTGAACCTTGGCCCCCCGCTGGAGGAAGGGCAGGGCCGGACTCTGGCTGCCTCCTGCACTGCAGAAGGGAACCCCGTGCCCACGGTGACCTGGGAGACGGAAGTGCGCGGCACGGACAGCAGCCGTGTGTCGTCGCACCCCCGCTCAGCCTCTGTCACCAGCGAGTTCTATGTGGTGCCCGGGCGGAGCATGCACGGCAAGGCCCTCACCTGCATCGTCTCCCACCCGGGGCTGCAGCACAAGAAGAGGATCACGCACACCCTCAACGTGGCATGTGGGTATCTGCCGGCCCTCTGGGGTGGGTCGAACCATCGCCGCACAGAAGGGGTGGTATGGGGACTTTCTGGGCACAAGGGTCACTCACATCCCTTCAGGGGCCTACCTTTCAAGGACGATGTGCTTCTGGCGGTTGTGGCCGGAGGCAAAACTAACCAGAGCCACAAGGTTAGCTCTTAAGTTTAGGCCGTACATTTAAGGCGCATTTAAAGCAAACGGCTGTGGGGAACTGTAGTTTCCACAACTGAGCGATATTTCCCCAGAGTCTGTGGAAAACTACAGTTCCCAGAGTTCTTTGGGGGAGGTTATGTGCAGTGGGTGTGATTTAGATGTATGGTGTGTGGCCTGTTGTACACAGAAAGTCAGTTTTCTCTGTGTGTACACACACACACACACACACACACACACACACACACACCCTCCATTCTCCCCTCTGAGCAAGCAAGAGGCATGATCACAGTTGAGAGGCACATTCCCACCAAGTAAAAGGACCCAAGGAGGGTGCTGTGCAAGCCAGCCAGGGGTGGGGTCTAGGGAGGTGGACATGGCATGAGAACCGTCCTGAGGGCCAGATAGGAAAGCCCAAAGGAGCCACCTTTGGACCTGGGCCTGTCATGCCTCACCACTGTCAAACCAAGATATCTAGCCCAAAGCTAAGGCCAAACAGTGATTTGGCACAATTCATGAATTCGACCCAGCAATTTGCGAATTTTGTCGAATCATTTTACTGATTCTTTAGCATCTTTACTTGGGAGTAATTCCAACTTCCGCACACACACGTGGGATGTCTTTGAGACCTTTGAGCATGCACCTCCTTGAGGGGAGCTCTGCTGAGAACTCTTGGCACCCTGAATAAGCCACACTTTCTAGGATCCTCTGGGGGAAGCCGTGGCAGTTTAAAGTGGTGAGATTCTGCTTTAAAATGCACAGTGCAGGGGGCATGAGCTGCTCTCTCCTCTCTGCCACTTTGACCTCTCTTCATATTGCCTCCATGCAGATCTGTCGGATGCCTCAGTCCTGGGCCACGAAGAGGGGGAAGATTGGGTCGCAGGAAAGGAAGGGGCATTTCTGAAGTGCCTCGGAGATGGGAACCCGCCTCCAACTTACAACTGGACACGGTCAGTCGCTTTTCTGTGGTGCAAGAGATGGCTTCCTCTTTCTAAACAGGGAAGAGGCCTGGAGTTTTGTTTGTTTATTCAGCATGGGGCAGTTGCCAGAGGCAGAAAAGTAGGTGTGGCCAGAGGCCAAGGGTGGGTGTGGCCAGTGGGGGGTGACTATAGGTAGGTAGTGGGTGTGGCCAGAAGCAAAAGCAGGCGGATTAATGGCTATGACTTTTACCTTTTTACAGTAGGCTACATTCCAGCCTTAGAAAAGTAAGGCATTCCTACACACGCCTAAGCAAAAGGCATTTTTCACATCTTGAGCATACATTCCAGCAAAAGCACTCGAGAGAGCATAGAGAAGGAACCCTGAACAACAGTAAACTGGAATGAGGGGCATGGCCCAAAGAGAACTCCGAGGGTAAGATAGAGAGGTCCCAAGGGCTACATTGGGCTCCTGGGGCTGCAGCCCCAGCCCCACCTCTTTCGTGGTGATGAGATTAGAATTTCAGACAAGGAGGCTGAAGAGCCAGATTCATATCTGTCACGGGGCTCTCTGGTTTAGCTTGGACCGATCAGACTCTCTCACCCTAACTTGTCTCGCAGGGTTGTTGTGAGGATAAAATGGCGGGGGGGGGAGGGGAGGAATAGGATGCATGGGCTGCATATGCCTCCAGCTCCTTGAGGGAAAGGTAGGATAGGAATGTGAATCGTCCGGAGTTTTTTAAAATCAAAGAATGTATACCTGACTTTTTAATTCAAGGAATTTACGCAGTAGTCATTTATTGAATTTGTATGCCGCCTGCCCTGGAGCCTCTAGGCATTCGGAATAAGAAATGCAATTAAAAATCCATAAATGCAATTGTCTAAGAACATCAACAGCCCATCTCTCCAGCTGAAACATTTTGAAAACCGTGCTTGCCGTAGGAGCCAGTTTGTCTAGTCTGCATCCCAGATAAATCACAAGTCTTGATCTTGTCCCAGGTTTTTTTCTTTGGAGGATGCTTTGTTAAAATCGATTTGAATTCTGCAGATGCCCTATCTCTGAATAATGTGTGGCTGTGTCTTTATCTCTTGCCCACTCATGCAACAATGTACATGCACAAATTTTAAGGTGGCATGCTGTGGTCAGCCTGCCGTTTCAGTCATGGAAATGGGCAAAAGCGTTTTGAGGTGTTGGTAACAGTTTGCAGGACAGATGCTGCCTTGACTTTTAGAAGAGTGTTGCAGTCAGCCCCAGTCTCCAAACAGCAAGAGACTCCAGGGGTGCCTGCACTTACCCAGGGTTCAGTTTCTTTGGAATGAAGTGCCAATGGAGACCGAAGTGCCTTTTGGATATATGTTTTTGCTTGGCTTTAAAAGAAGATTGTACAGATTTATGGAGAAGAAGGTTATAACCACGATGGAGACTGTACTCTGCCTCCACAGTCGGAGGTGGTAATGCTTCTGAATACCAGTTGCAGGAGAGGAGAGGCCTCTTGTTCCTGGGTCCTGCTTGTGGGCATCCCTTTGGCGCACCTGGTTGGCCACTCTGAGAACAGATGCTGGACAAGATAGGGCATGGCCCTAACCCAGCAGGGTTCTTCAAATGTTCTTATATCCTACCCACCACGTGCTACAGAAGCCCTGTGCATTGCAGGTGATTCTTGGGTGTGTTTTTCACAAGTCCATTCTGCTCCCACCATAGCTGTCAACCTTCCTTTCTTTGCGGGAAATTCCCTTATTCCAGCGCCGCTTCCTGTTGCTATCTCGGATTGTTAGATATCCCGTAGACTGTCCCCGGGACAGGTGAGGCTGCTGATCCCTTATTTTTGAGGCTGCTGATCCCTTATTTTCAAATCGGAAAGTTGACAGCTTTGGTTCCCACTGTCCCTTACTAGGCCTCATGGGGCCTCAGCATTGTCTGACATGAACAAAGAGCCCAGTCAGTAGTGCAGCTGGGTCTTGGAGCCAGAAGGTCCCCAGGTGATCACCCAGAGAGTGGCAGATTATGGGAGCCACAGCCAACAAGCCTGGCATTGGCACCTGGGCTGCTAGAAGCAAGGCAGGACCCACTGGGGCAGATGTTGGTTGCTATAGAATCCTTTCTGTATTTTTTTAAGGCAGCCATGAATGCACATGGTAATAGATTCTCAGTTGATTATCCCTTTCTACAACAAAATGGTGCTTGTTATTCCCGGGTTAAAACCAGGGCAGCAGAAGCAAATGCCGTTTTGTTCCTGTGGTCATGATGGTGCTGTGAATTCAAGGCAGGCGTGCAACGTGCTCAGAGCAGTAAAAGAAAAATAAATAAATCCAGAGTTGGCAAACCGTTTTGGTTTGTTGCTGTGAGATACCAAGAATGTAGAAGCAGGAATTAGAGGAGAGAGAGTACAGAAATGGGAAGTGGGTGCTTTACAACTGGCTACCCAAAGGGGGCGCCTTGCAAGACCATTAAGGCCAGGTTCTAAAATGACCCAGCTGCACCAGTAAGCTTCTCCCAGTAAGCAGTCCCCAGTAGGCTTCCAAGGAGCTCCTCACAGATGCCCTAGAAAAACAGAGTTTAAGAACCCCTGGCCTACTAGGACAAAGTGGGCATGGCAGGCTGGGAAGAGTTCCGTGGCAGAGTGCCCTCTCTGCAGGCAGCCTGGCTCAGCTTGAAGCCAGGTGGAATGAACCCTGCCCTAGTGCTGGGAGCCTCTGGAGGCAGCCTGTGCCCGTTGGGGGGAGCAGCAGCCGAGCCAGCCCCCACCCCTCAAGCCCCCGCCCCTGGGGCAATCCCTAACCCGCGTGACACTTTCCCGGGATGCAAATCCAGGATTGCACCACCAGAGGAGTCTGGGGCAGCTTGGCATCTCCCAGCGCCAGCCTTGGACGCCTGCCTGGCCCGCCTGACACCGTCTGGGTGCCAGCTACAAGGTGCGTTTCCTGACGTCCCACAGAGAGCTGGCGAGGCTTGCTCCTGGCAGCCCCTCTTGCCCCAGGCGCCCAAGCTGGGGATCCTTCCCTCCTGCCCCCCAAAAGGCAGCTGCATCAGTGCATCTGGGTGGCAGCCACTTGCCCGCCTGGCCATTCCATTCCCAGCCAGCCAGCCAGCCAGTGGTGCACCTGATCTGGGCTGGCTGCCGCAGAGAGCTCCCACGGATCCCATTCAAAGGGAAGGCTGATCCTCCATAAACACTTATTCATCACTCAGCCATCCCGGCCTGCCTCTCGAGCTCTTTTTTTTTTTTTTTTTTTTGCGCTCCGAGGGACTGGCTGAGACTTGCTGTGGGTTTCGGGGAAGCAGCCCCGGGCCAAGATGCACCTTGTAGCCTTTTGTGGTGAGCGAAGGTGGCGGGGCGGGGGAGAGAGAGAGACGGTAAAAAACCAGCCAAGTCAGCACAGGGGTGGTGGGTGGGCGTGGTGGATGGATGAGGCTTTGCACAGGCCAGGTTGTTGGGGTGGGGGGGGGCAGGAATGAGATTCTTTTGAGGTCTGCCTGCCTTTTTTAGAGGTGCAGTAGTTCGGCAGGAAACATGGCCTCTGTAGAGAGCTGCACGGCTGCTTATCGGCCAGGAAGTGGCCAGGATTTCATCCTGCTGGCATGCCTGCAAAGGCAGAGGACTCAGTGTCAGTACAGTCATACCTTGGAAGTACGTTCGACTTCCAAAATGTTCGGAACCAAGGCGCGGCTTCCAATTGGCTGCAGGAAGCTCCTGCAGCCAATCGGAAGCCGGGTCGGACATTCAGGTTCCAAAGAATGTCTGCAAACCAGAACACTCACTTCCGGGTTTGCGGCGTTTGGGACCCAAAACATTCGACTTGCAAGGTGTTTGGGATCCAAGATACGACTATTGTCCTTTTCTGCAGAAAGACTGAGAAGGCAGGGTGGATAGTTATCCTGGTACAAATGCTGGAAATGAGCTGTAAACTAGGTTGGGGCAGAGAAGGCTGGAAGGTGGGTCCCTTGCCCTGGCGGCCCTGAGATGAGATCTGCACATGCCCCCAGGACACATTTGGAGTATCCTGGACAAAATTGCCTTTTAAAATTAAAAGTAAAAGTATCTAAAGGGTAGACCTTGGTGACCATTTGTTTTTTAAATATGGCATGATTTTATTTCTTACGCAAACCCTGAGGCGCCATCAGTATATGCAAAGGTCTGGCGCATTTAAAACTATCTAGGACCTTTATTCTCAATAAAACTGATGGAACTCACAGGTGGAAAATACTTTTTTATTTTTTTAAAATCTTTATTATTTGTAAAGGGAATATCAAATCAATACTTTATTATGCCTTTGGGGTTGGGCTGTGTCTTTGTACTGCAACACTTTATAGGTTAAACCAGGGGTTTTCAGCCCATGTACCGTGGTACCCTGGGGTGCCTTGAATGATAGGGGTGCCACGAGCAACACTGGCCTCTGTCCCTCTGATGCCTTCTCACATTTCTGCCTCCCAAAGGCTTCTACAGCTGTTTGTTGCAGCAGCCCTGGCTACCACTCCCCAGGCAAATGGTGCCTCTGGTGCTGGTCAGGGGGTGGTCTGAGAGACCAGGGGCGGCAGCAGCAGCTGCCGAGAAGACTCCCAAGGAGAAGAGAGAAGAGAGGAGACTGAGGGAATACTTCACAAGGGAGGGTGTTCAAAATGCGGTGTGAAGCTGTCCATAACTGGGCTCCTGAGCCTCACAGGGGTGCCGCAGAAAGAATGCAGTTGGTGAAGGGAACCATATGGACTCAAAAAGGTTGAAAACATCTGGGTTAAACTATTGATTCTTTGTTTTCTTTCCTTTTGTCATGTTTGCATGTGAACAAATCGATAAATTTAAAAGGCGGGGCGGAAGGAGCTAAAGGAAGGGAGAAAAGTTTTGCCCTTTGCAAACACTGTTAAATGCATGTTTGTGTGTGGACAAGAGGCTCCTGTTGATGCACCCATGCGCAGTTCACATATATCCTCACTCTTTCCCCACATGCAGATGTCTTCCTCCACATGTGCATATGTGTCTGTTGCGTGTGCGTGCGGGTTGGGAAGGGCACGGCACTGTTGCCTCGGCCGGGCTCCGCTCGCCAGCTCAGACGCTTTGCCGAATCTCTGCGCAGAGTTTGGGGTGCTGTCTGGACACGCTCCGGCACCCAGCTCAGCTATGCAAGAGACCCGTGGGAAAAGGGAAGGGATCCCTTTGATTTCAGCACCTATTGTTCATGATGTCATGGCTGACCCCGCCCTCCTCTTCCCTGCCCCCCCTCCCCTTGTGCCCCACACCTCCCCTCACGAGCCTGGACATGTTGCTGAGGCGGGGAAGCGGCAGAAAGGGCGAGAGCATCTGGTTCAGGAGTTCCTGGCCCTTGCCATTCCTCTTTTCCTCTTGCGAGGCGTCTTTGGGGCGGTGCCTCTCCCTCTGGCGAAGGCCCTCTGACACCCCGCAGCCGAAAATAGGGACATACTTGCAATGTTTTTAAGAGAAAAGGTGAGGAAGAGACAACACGATGGAAGTGTAGGAAATTACACCTGGAGTGGAGAAAGAGACATTTTCCCTTTCCCCTTTCAGCATAAAACTGCTTCAAATCCCCACTCAGCCATGAAGCTCACTGGGTGTGATCTTGGGCCAGCTGCTGCCTCTCAGCCTAACCCACCTCACAGGGTTGTTGTGGGGATTAAATGAGGAGGGGGAGAGCCATGTATATCACCTTGAGGTCCTTGGAGAAGAAGGGTGTATAGAAATGCAATAGATAAATAAATCTGGAGTAGAAAATGTACATACAGTACAGAGAGTACGTGGTGTGGTGGTTGGAGTGTTGGACTAGAATGTGGGAGACCAGGGTTCAAATCTTCACTTGGCTGTGAAGTCCACTGGGTGACCTTGGGCCAGTCGTGGCCTCTCTGCCTAACTTAACCTCACGGGGTTGTTGTGGGGAATGAATGGGGAGGGGGAGAGCCATATATGCCACCTCGAGCTGCTTAGAGAAAAGGCTGGGATATAAATGCAATTGAATGAATGAATGAATGAATGAATGAATGAATGAATGAATGAATGAAAAATTAGGACATCCCATGAATGGTTCAGGACAGATCACAGAAAGTCCTTCAAGCAACACCTAGTTAAACCACGGAACTGGCTCGCGCGGGAGACAGTAATGGCCCACCAACTTGGATGGATTAAAAGAAGTTTGGACAAATTGGACGAATTGAAAGAAGTTTGGACAAGTTCATGGAACAGGCTAGCAATGACTCCTAGCCACAGTGGCTCAACTCTGCCTCCACAGTCAGAGAGGCAGCAATGCTTCTGAATACTGGCTGCTAGATAACACAGGACCAGGTCATCTTTCATCAAATGATGCAGCAGTGTGTGTGTGTGTGTGTGTGTGTGTGTGTGTGTGAGTGTGAGAGAGAGAGAGAGAGAGAGAGAGAGAGAGAGAGAGAGAGAGAAACTGCCTGTTTGGGAGGAGATGAATAGGCACCTCTCTGTGACTTAGCAGGTGCTGCACATCTTGAGCAGTTGAGTTCAAGGCACTGGCAAAACTCTAGGTGTCAAAAGAAGACCCAGCAAGAATCTGGGTCCATAGAGATAAAGATGTTTTCCCCACCCCTTCCTGACTTGGTCTCCTCTCTCTGCCCAGGCTCAATGACCCCCTCCCCAGCGGAGTCAAAATCAAGGGGGACACCCTGCTCTTCCAGAGACCCCTTAACTCTGAAGATGGAGGCGTCTATGTTTGCCAAGTGGCCAATGGCTTTGCAACCAAGGAGGCTGAGACGACCATCAGCATAAAAGGTACCATTCTGGGACAGCTCATAAACGGGCAGCAGAGCTGATTTGGCTTGTCTATGCTAGACAACAGCCCAGGCCACATGGGCCACACTGCTTTAAACCGCCATGGCTTCCCCCAAACAGTTTTGGGAGCTGTCGTTCGTGAAGGGTACTGAGAGTAATTAGGAGGCCTCTATTCCCCTAACAAAACCTACAGTTCTCAGAATTCCCTGGGAAGAGGGATTGACTGTTAAACCACTCTGGGAATCATACCTCTGTAAACGCTCAATGTTTCTTTTAAAAGTAATTTTTTTAAAAAAAACAACTTAAAAGAAACCTGCTCCAGTGTTGAGGGTTGGTGACGTGCCCATTTCTAGCCAATCAGTGCTGTGCCCACCACTAGCTGTACACACACATTTTTTGTTTCCTCAGAATTTGATATAGGGGAGAAGATAGGGGACTAGGTCCTTCCCCCCCCCCCATGTGTGGTGGGGAAATAAAAGGGCTTGCCTTCCCTCCTCTCTCACTTGGCAGCCATAGGAAAATTTTGCCTCTCTTTGTAAGGAAGCCACTCCTTCTGTAACTCTCTAAAGATCTGTCCTTCAGGGGAACTGGTGCTGTAGGACTTTGGGCAAGGGGGTGATTTGTGGGTTTCTTCCAGTCCCATGCAGAGAAGCTCAAAGTGGACTACATGCATCACTGCCATGGCCTACTCCCCTCTCTTTTCTTGTCTCTCCCAACAGGCAACCGGGCCAAGCAGGTGGACGTGGTCTCCATCTCCATGATTGGGGCAGGACTCATCTCTGTAGTGCTGCTTGGCTTGCTGGTCCTGGTGGTCATACTCATGACTTGTTACCACAAGAGGAAGACCAAACGCATCACTGAGAAATAGTAAGCAAATGGGGATAGAACCATAGAATTGGAAGGGACCCAAAGTGTCATCTAGCACTTCACATGACATCGTTTTGGTGTTATTAGCCCTCTTCTCTGATGCCAACCGTAATCACCTTGGTCCCCCCGTTACGTTTTGAGCCGGACTAAGGAACTGGATTTGGCTAGTGGGCTGGATCCTTACCTCCCCCCTCCCCCACTGTGGGCTAAGTTTCACAGGTGAATGGGGACACCCACCTGCCAATCACTTGGCATCACGATGACGATGATGCCTGTATGGACAATCAACTGATGGTTAGGGTTTGCAAAGGACCTCGTACAGAGGCGTGCAAGCCCTGGCAATCAGTTGATCATCGGGGCTTGTCAGTGCCCTTTGGTCCAGCCACATGCTTGCCTGCCCCACCCCTGAGATCATACAACCTTCACAGGGGTTGCATTCTGGCAATCACACCATGCTGAATCTCTAGTGTCGGAGTGTCCCATAGGACCAGGCCAACTACACCAAAGGCTTGGATTCTTGTCATTGTCAAATGAGCCCCACCAACTCAGGGTATGACCAGCAGCACTTCTGCAGATAATCTCAGGGGCTGAGCTGGGCTCTCTGGATTCAGGCTGTCCCTGAGGCACCCTGGAGCTAAGTTGTTATGGGCTTCATTAAATTAATTTGAACAGTGAACCTTCTGACCAGACTAAGAGACCTGGCAACCATGCCCCCTGGTGCCACGTCTGGTGCCTTGGCGCACAGTGAGATATTCCTGTTAGGCAGAGGGCAAGGGGGGAAATAGCTATCTCACCTGGCTTTTCCCCCTCCTTGTGTCCGGCAGCGAAGAAGAGCTGACCCTGACCCGGGAGAACTCCATCCGGCGCCTCCACTCCAGCCACAGCACTGACACCCGGAATCAGGTGAGGGTAAAGAGAGTGTGGGGGCCCCTGTGGATTGGCTGGGGAGGGATAAGAAGGCACAGGCTGGGTTTTTCCATGGAGAGGAAGTGGGTGGGGATAGAGAACCCCCTCTCCTTTCATAGAACTGTGGGGTTGGAAGGGAACATAAGGGTCAACTAGCCCAACCCCTTGCAATGAATGCAGGAATCCCAGATAAGCAATCCCTGACAAGCTATCCAACCTTTGTTTAAAAACCTCCACTGCAGAAGGAAATAAGCAGTGCTTTGCTTGATCTGGGCATCTCTGGCTCTGGGAGGCTCAGACACCATCCTGGTGTGCACAGATTGACTGCCTCTGAACTTGGAGGCACCCATTTATCCATGGCTCATGACAGGGCTTCCCCACACAGCTCTGAACTTTAGAGCTCCATGTCTGAGTGTTTTGCTCAGTTGGGGCAAACATCAGTCTGGGTTTTCCGTTTGCTCCGATTCAGCTTTAAAGGGAGGGTTTTTGCTCCAGTGCAAAAAAAAAAAAAAGGCACTCAGACACAAAGCTTTAAAGCACAGAGGTTGCCTGGAAAGAACAGAGGAAAGGTAAGTGATGAAAAGCCTGCAGCTGATAGAACTTTGAAGCCTCTTTCCCCCCACCTCTTCCTCTGCTGCAGAGCTGAGCCCATTGAAGTCCTTCAGCACCCTCTAGAGGGAGCAAGTGGAATAATGTAAACACGCACACAAGCCACCTTTCTAAATATGAGAAGGGCTGAGCTCAGATCTCACTTGAAGCCACCTTCTCTGACCTGGGAAATGCTTGAGGTTGCCTCACCTCACCTCAAAAGGGATATTACAGAGTTGCAAGAAAGGTTCAGAAAAAGGGCAACAAGAATGATCCAGGGGATGGAGCTGTTGCTCCCCTACAAAGAAAGCTTCCAGCATTTGGGGCTTACAGGTGGGGCGGGGGGAAGAGGCGACACGATAAAAGTTTATGAAATCATGCACGGCATGGAGGAAGTGGCGAGAGAAAAGATTTTCTCCCTCTTTCATCATAACACCAGAACTCATGGGCATCCAGTGAAACTGAAGATTCAGGACACATTTTTTAAAAAATGACTTCTTCACGCAGCGCTTAGTTAAACTATGGAATTCGCTTCCATAGGAGGCAGCGATGGCCACCAACTTAGAGTCATAGAGAAGGGTCATCTAGTCCAACTCCCTGCAATGCAGGAATCGCAGCTAAAGAATCCCTTTGGATGGCCGTAAGGGAGGCAGATTCATAGAGGAGAAGCCTATCAGTGGCTACAGGCCATGGTGGCTATGCTGTGTCTCTAGAGACAGTAGTGCTTCTGAATACCAGTTGCTGAAAACCACAGGAGGGGAGAGTGCTTGGGCTCGGATCCTGCTTGCGGGTTCCCCATGGTGGATGGAGTCTGCTTGACCACTGCGAGTGCAGGATATTGAACTAGATGAACCATTGGCTTCCTCTGGCAGGCTTTGCACACAGTCAGTCCCCAGGTTCTCCAGAGCACAGGTGGCATGATTTGAGAACCAAATCAGAGCTCAGTAATATTTATTTATGACTCTTACACCCTGCCTTATATGCCTGCAAGGGGCTTGAGGCGGCAGATGTGGCTTCATTCCCCCTCCCCACACACACACATTTCCACCTCGCAACAACCCTGCGTGGTAGGTTAGAGAGAGAGAACGGATGGGTGGCTTAATTGTGGAGTGGGCAACTTTTAACAAGTGCTGCAAGTTTCACTTCCCTGTTACCATCTCTTCACCATCCCTTCCCTTCCCCATGCCCTCGTTTGTTTTCAGCTGGAAGAAAACCTTCCCTTGAGGTCAGAGAGCCGGCAGGGCAGCTTCCGTGGGGACAGCCTTTGCCGGGAGAGCCTGCGAGCCGACAGCCTCTGCCGGGACAGCCGGCAGGGCAGCTTCCGGGCAGACAGCCTGCGTGAAACCAGCCTCTGCTCTGTCATGGTGAGCACCAAACTCTGTTGTCCTTTCAGTATCCAGCACCTCCTCCCAGGCTTCCCCCTTTGACCTCTCCTCCGTGTCCCACCACCAATCCCCGGGCTCTGAGCCTTCCTCCTCTGGGGCTTCCCTGGTTGGTGCCTCCCACCGCTGCTCTTTGCCCAGCCAGTCCCTGGCAATCTGAAGCATGATACACCTGCTGGAAACAATTCTATTCTGCCAGGCCTATGCAGGCAGTTAAGAGCACATCTTGCCACAGTGGTTGATCTATATATTATTTATTGCAAATAATCTATCCACCACTTGACTGCAAAAATCCTCAAAGTGGTTTGCAAAAAGAGATCAAAACAAGAAAGTTATCTCTAAGGAAAATCAACAGCGACAATAAAATGATTACAGCTGCGGTCTAAGGCTTTGGTATTCTGACTGGAGTGTAATGGAAATTTATAAGATTTTGGAACGCTGAAGTATAGTAAATCATCAATTGCAGCACATGGGGGGCGGCACCTATATTGTATAATTTGTCTTTTGAATGAGTGGCATTTTTTAATGGTACTATAATTTGGCATTGTTACAATGCGGCTTTTATTGGATTGAAAACAAATAGAAATAAATTCAGAAATAAAAAAATTATTAGCAGGAAAAATAGCCAACAACCATTTAAGACTTCTGAAAAGTTAAAACAGCAATAGAATTAAAGCAAATTAAAAGATAAAAAATCTTAACTTTTTAAATATGGTTTTCATTGTCTGGTGTCATGTATTTTTGTTGTGAACCACTTTGTTGCGATAGATAGATAGATAGATAGATAGATAGATAGATAGATAGATAGATGATAGAGCTTTTTTCTAAAAAATATATATGTTTGGGGTACTCTCATTTTGACTCAAGAAAATCACCATTTTATAGGGAGGGGGAATACACTAAATGGACAAAAGTACAAAGATTAACAAAATGTTTAGGGGTATGTGTACCCCTCCGTCCCCCCAGAAAAAAAGCAGTGTGTATGTGTATGGGAGAAATATTTGACACCCTGCTTCTCTCTCCTGCTCAGAGCGAGGAGGCCGAAGGACGTAGCTACTCCACCTTATCAACAGTGCGGGAGATCGAGACACAGACAGAGCTCCCCCCGCCACCCCCCACCCCTGTCCAGGAGGACCAGATGGAGAAGGAGAAAGAGGAGAAGGAGCAGGAGGAAGAGGAGCAGCGGGACAGCGAGAAAAACATCAAGCAAGCCATGACCCACTTTGTCCAAGAGAACGGCACCCTCCGGGCGAAGCCCACCTCCAACGGCATCTACATCAATGGCCGGGGACACCTGGTGTGACCTTTGCCCCCTGCCACGGAGCCCCAGGACCCGACAGAGCACTGAACCCACTTCCCAATGGCCTGCCGGAGCCTCCCTTGGGCGAGGGAGCCGAGGCTGTCACCTCCTTCTGAGCCACCCGGCCGCCATGCAGCTGCCCTTGGAGATCTCCGCAGGCCTCACCACCCCGTTCTTCTTCCCCGGGAATCCTGGCCATGGTCTTCTCTTGCTCCGTCCACTTGAGGAGGGAACCAACTCATTCCCAGTGGGGTGGATCAACAGCCGGTTTGGAAGTTGGGAAAGCTTCCCCCACCCCTTTTCTTTTCTGACTTTGGCGGGACGGTGACATTGCCTGGCCTGCGTTTTTGTGTCGTGTTTTTTTAAAATGTTTTGAGGCTACACATACAGGGCAAGCGATTCTGAGGATGCCACCAGGCAGCAGCGCATTTATCTTGGCTCAGGGACAGAACCGTGAAACTATTGTGCCTCCCCCTCTAATTATTGTTGTTAATATTAATATTATTATTATTAGTTGAACGTTTGTGGCCCCCTGCGGTTACGGACAGAAGCTCCCCAAAGCCTTGCCGAGGCAAGCAATAAAATCATTGTTTTTATTTTATATAATAATTATTATTACCTTGAAAGGGAAAGGCTAGCTTCCCAAAGACTGAATGTAGGCACAGAGACAAGGAATCCCGGCGGGCCTCAGGGGAGCCCTGCGAGGGAGATTCCCTGCTTGGGAGATGCCCGTGGGCAGGATTCCACCCTCCCCAGTCCTTGATATGATTCCTGCAGGGATGATATGAGATACATGCTTTTTCACCCAGCCCCATCCAAAATGCAACTTGTACATGAATGCAAAGGATTCCAGCAGCTACAGCTCCAGTTTGGCAGATGAAACATCCGGCCAGCCCTGTCCCGCTGGGGTGGGTTGTGCCACCACTTCCAGTGCAACCACCTGGAGATCGGTTTTCGCTAGGGCAAACCCCTTGCCACTCGTGCAAGCTACGCAGACCAAAACACTTTCTGAAGCAGGAAGACAGCAGGACTTGCCGGCACCATGGAACAGGGAACAGTGAAATGCCAGGACATTTTTTGGGATTTATTCTTGCATCCTGGGTGGTGAAGGGGGAAAGGGGGATTGTGGGTCTCATTGCCCTTTGTATATCTGCAGTCATAGAAGGTTGGAAGTTTTGTGCAGTGTATCATATTCTCTCTCTCTCTCATCCCCTCTCTTAAGTCCGTTTCACATGTGCATATAACCCCTGGGCTATTCATCTCTCAAGGGGTCACAGCTGAACAAGTCAACTGGTGCCTTTGAAAACCTTTTTTTGCATTGGAGCTGTTGTGTGTTTGTTTGGGGCAGGGGGAGCGAGGGGTGTCACAAAATTTCCGTGGTGGAGATTTATGGCTGGTTCACCCCCCCCCCAAAAAAAAATCATCCGCTGCTGAAGCCATCAAACAAGGTGTCACAGATGGCTGAGCTGGCCCCAAGGGGTGCATGTCTGCACACGCATGAAAGCACACGTGCTTCTCCGTGTTCCCCCACTGGGCGTCTGATTATCCCACAAGGACTCAAGCCAAATGTTTGAAGTGTCTCCTCAGGAAAAGGGTTGTGCTTGCCAGGACAAGAAGTTAGATCTAGATCTGAGATGGCCCCATTCACACATGCAAATTGTGAGCGCTGCCACCAGAGAGCATTAGGCAGATGCTGAATCACTATACCAACCCCTGGACTCATTTGTTTACAGCGTGGGGATAAGAATACTGTTCTACCTTACCAGATTGGTGTGATACGCAATAATGTGTGAGAGGTTTTTCTGAGTGTCATACACATGCTAAGTTTAATTAGGCGGTGAGGCTGTAGGAACCAACCCTTGGCCTTTCTGACTCAAGCAGTTCCAACATGTAGAACCATAGAACTGAAGGGTTGGAAGGGATCCCAAGGATCATATAGTCCAACCCCATGCAATGCAGCAGTCGCAGCTCTTCCCAGTCTGTGCAAAAGCATACCTCGTTCTTGTTTCTGGTTTTTGTTTTTGCCCAACGGGGACAGCCTCAAATCCCCCAGACTGTGTACTCACTAGTAAATGGGGAGATATGTTGCTGGTGCTTTTGAACAACATCCATGCGCTGCAGACTGCAAGGAGGTCATACTGGGTCAGAATCCAGCCGCTTTATGTTAGCAAACACAATTTCAAGGTACTTTGGGTTATGGGCATAGCCAGGATTTTTGTGGGGTGGGGAGAACCTCAGTTTGCTATGTATTTTTATTGATTATTATTGATTTAGGCAGCTTCCACTCCCTGCCCCCACTTGGCTATGCCCATGTCTTGGGTGACGCCTCTGTGAAAAGTTCTGCGGAAGCAGATGGCAGCTAAGGGTAGCTTTGCATACCTAAAGTTTTGTTCCACGAAGGTGCCCCGTATCCCGTGCCAGGAGTAAACATACATTAAGAAAAATGATCACATAAAACATAGTCTTAGCATAGGAGCTTCTGGCTTACCCTGGGTGAGCTGAAATGTTGCTTTTTTGCAATTAGTGGGAGGTCGAACTAAAATGAAGGTTCCAACACAACACCTAGGCCACATTCGCACCATACATTTAAAGCTCTATGGTACCACTTCAAATACTCATAGCTTCCCTAAAGAATTCTGGGAGCTGTAGTTCATTAAAAGTGCTGAGAGTTTTTAGGAGACCCCTATTCCTCCCCCAAAGCCATGATTTCCAGAATGTTTTAACCAGCACTGTTTTTCTAGGAAAAGAGGTGCCAGAACTCACCTTGTTCTCTTGTAATAGCAATGGCACCCACGTGAGAGGAACTGGGCTCCAGTAAGTTCCAGCTGGAAAAAAAGCCCTGGTTTGAAGAATCAATCCCTCCTCACAGGGAACTTTGGGAACTGTAGTCCTGAGAGGGCAATAGTGACATCCTAACAAATCTCAGCGACCTTCACAAACTACAGTTCCCAGAATTCCTTTGGGAGGGAATCCAGGAGTGTTTAAAGTGGTATCATAGCACTAAATGGTGGGAATGTGCCCCTGATGCAGTACACTGAGATCCTTCTGGGATGGCAAGGAGCCCCTACAGCATTCATTAAAAGCTTCCTCTTTGTATTTTATTGCTTCCTGTTCTGCATGTCTTGGGGATTATTTCACTACAAAAGAAAGAAAAGATTAATAATAATTAATAAGTAATGCAGTGATATAGTCAGTGATGCAGCAAACCACTTTGAGGGTTTTTTAAAAACAATCAAGTGGCATATAAATTTTATGAAATTAATAAATAATAGTGATTAGAGTGTTGGACTAGGACCAGGGAGATCCAAGTTCAGAACAGTCAGCTGTGAAGCTCAAAAGATGACCTTGGGCCAGTCACCCTTAGCCCTAACCTAACGAGTTTGTTGGAAGGATAATATGGATATATGAATGAAATAAGGTGTTAGCTGCGCTGAACAAGAAGCAATAACGTGGGCCAAATCTACTAAGAGCACACTTTGGATGACAAGCACGGTTGCCTTCAAAAGCCTCCGTAGTGCCTAGCCATGCCACACTTTAGTGCTTCAGCTGCATTTTATAGCAATAATGGTAGTTACATTTGCCATAAAATGCAGTTTAAGGGGTCTGGCGCAGGCTCTTGGGCCAAGCCCACCCCCCTGGTGTTAGTGTAATATTTTGTCAGTATGGTGTTGTAATGTCTTATTGCAGCTATTCTTGATATCCCAGAAGGCAGCTCTTAACTTGGAATGAGAAAGCAAGCTGGGATGGTTGCCACCGCTCTCCTGAGGCTCAGACCTCAAGACGCAGAGGAAGGGGTTTAGAAGCTCAACGGCAGGTTAGGGGTGGAGTCTGGTTTTTGAGAGGATGAAATCTAACAGAGCACCTGTAGGTTCTGGGAAGGAAGCTACCTGGGCATGATGAGTCAGAGTGGAGCCTCCTGGACAGGAGAGTGCAGCTAAAAGCAAACGTTTTATACCCAAGCCATGAATTACCTTCCCATGTGATTCAGCCGCTTCTGATAGTCTACTCCATCTCCTGGAGGCTCTTAAGGCAAGAACCCTGCAGTTTCAGAAACGTCAAACTCTGAGACACTGCAACTATACAAACTGAGAAGAGTGGTGGTGTTTTTCCCCATGAGGCCACAAACCTACCCTAAAAGATCCAGTCACAAACTGACATCAGAGTTACCGAGTCAGAGAATTTCATAACGCAGAGCAATTATCACCACAATTAAGACATGCCTGCAAATCTGCCAGGCTACGCAACTTTTCTCTAATCTAGTGGTCAAAGAGACCTCTAACTGAAGCCGTTCCTTTACAAAATGATGAACAGAGCATTTGTTTACAAGAGATTTATGTTGGTTCTCAAAGGTTTGTCACCCATCTGGTCCTGAAGTCTCTGGACACAAGTCTTTATTATGCTTTGGTTTATCCAACATCCTTTTTGACAGGAAGGTCATAAACCCAGGAAAGGGGGCAGAAGCTAATTTTGGTATGGAATTCCTCGCACACTCCAAAATGGAGCTTTTCTTGCACAAATAACTATAAATACACTTTACCAAAAGTTTTAGAACAAAGATAGAATAGGGATCTCTTGATATATTTACATCCAGATCCCTTATACCGTATGTGCATCTCTCATATGTATGTATGTATGTATATATCTATATGTCTGTTTGATTTATATATTCCCTATCTATCCATCCGTCCAGTTTTTCTCCAAAAGCTGCTTGTGGCCTGGCCTGGGCCACTTAAAATGGCAACCAAGTCTGCACCACAAACTTAGGTTTAATACCACTTTAGCCGTCATGCCTGCCTGCAGAGAACCCAAGGAACTGTGGGTTGATGTGGGCCTTCAGAATTTCCTGTTTAGAAGATCTACAAGTGGGACTGGAAATAAAGGGTTGTATTCAGCTAAGTTCTACTCAAAGTAGGTCCATTTAAATTAATGGACCCATGTTAGTCATGTCCATTAATTTCAGTGGGTATACTCTTAGCATGACTTGCGCTGGATTCAACCCAAAATGTTGCTGTGTGAGCGCTCCTGTTCACTATGCCAGCCAGCCCAGCTGTACCTTACTCCATTCTATTTCCCCTCCATGTTTTCTGCACGCCCACTCAAGAAAAAAAACAACTCTCCATGGTCACACTCAGTCCTCACTGGACTGTTTTTGGGATCCCAGTCCTTTAGGGTACATAAGCAATAGCACTCATGACTGAACGCTGGGAATATTAGAGTTGTGTGTCTGCACCACCAGAGAATTATAACTTCCTGGGGGAAAACTGACTATTAAGCTAGTTTAAGTCTATAGTTCAGCCTTCCCCACAACCTGATAACTTCCAGATCTTTTGCGACTCCAGCTCCCACCAGCCCCAACCAACACAGCATTTTGTTTTAACTGTGCTTACTCCTTTGTAATGTGCGTTTAGGACTGCGGTCCAAATGAACTACCATTTCTTTAACCAGCTGACCAACTGTAACAGGACCCCAGCAAGGTAGGCCAAAACTGATAAACTACAATATGTCCAGGGACACCAAGCTCAGTGAGCTTTGAAGTTGAATAGAGTTTTGAGTGAACCATGGGCAGTCAAACTCCAAACAGTCAAGTTGCTAGACATCTTGATCTACCTCAGAGCAATACAGGGAATTCAGGTGGCCCAACCCCTCTTTTAATTGTTCTCCACCAGCAGGGGCTGTGCCCAAATTTCGTGCCCACTGCCTCAGTCCCAAAGAGGATGCATTTATTCTGCACCCATAAGGATAAGGCGCTTCCAAAGTGAATTTATATGACTCTCTTTTACATCCTTTTACATGTATTATTATGATTTCTTGATTGTCTTTTTTTTTTAAAGAAAGAATTTTAGGAAAAGGCTGTGTCATCTGCTTCTAGGACCCTTGAGGTCCTTGTATAATCTGTAAATGTGTATATAAAATCCCTAGCAATGGATGCCTGTTAATGTGTGTGTGTGTGTGTGTGTGTGTGTGTGTGTGTGTATAGATATATATAGAGAAATATTATGCAAGTGTCTTTCTGTGTATAGGAAGGGACTTTGGGGCGCTCTTACATGCACTTCTGCTGTTGTAAATAAATTGCACCTTTGGCACCCCAGGACTTGTGTGTTGTTGGATGGATTTGTAAATCTTTGCAGATTTTTGCCTGGTTTGGCAAAAGTGGTCAGGGAGAGTTTTCCTATTCCTCTCTCATAATCCAATCCTAGAAAATTTGTAAACCACCCAAGGAAATGGATCAGAAGTACAATTTCAGGCCAAAGAATGTGCATCAACTCATAATTATGGGATTCACCACCACAAGATGTAATGATGTCCACTGGCATAAACTGCATTAAAAAATGACTGGCCAGATTTACAGGGAAGCTTTGCCAGTGTGTAGGGCTACCAGGTCAGGAACATCCCAGACCCTCAGATTTCAGGGCCCATAATGGAAACCTAGGGGTGATGTCAGAGGCTGGGTCTTGAAGACAGAGGTTAATTGGGAGAGTGGAGTGGAGGAGGGCAGCCCCACCCCCAATCTATGCAATAATTTGCATCCAGCTTCTGCTGGGCTGAAAGTTGCAAACTTATTTTATTCTTATTTTATTTTTATTTTTAAAACACTAAAGGCACTCCTGCTCGCTCTCCACCTTCTACCTGGAAGGGGCCAGGCAAACTTGGAGATTTCAGGTCAGGCCTTGAGGCTATGCCTCTGGTGGCTGAATGCATGGGCATAGCCAGGGTTTTTGTTGGGGGAGGGAGCAAAATGTGATTGGGGGAGCAGGACTTTTGTTAGGTCAGTTAATTAAGTATTCCTATTGTTTTACTTGATCAAGGGCCCGGCTATGCCCATGACTGAATGGATCCCCTGTGCTAAAATATGGTGTAAATACCACTATTGGTTCCTTATCAAAAGAAGTGGCTATTCTTATGGATACCTTAAGTATTTATAAGGGTGTAAGGAAAGCCTGGCTGCTGGATCAGGCCAAATGTGTGAAATACAATGCAGCAGAATGAAGGCAGTTCCTGAAATGCACCCTCTCCCACATGCTAAGCTGTTTCCCATGCACGCTACTCCTTGTAGGAGATGCAGACTGCAATTGTACCAACCCCAGTGAAGCCTAACTGAACCTTAAGGTCCCATTGAAGATAAGTGTTAGGCAAGGCTGGCCCAAGACATTTCGGCACAAAATGGCACCTTCCCAATCTACCAGGGAAGAAGGAGTGAGTGAGTGAGTGAGTGAAGACCTACATCAGGAATGAAGAAAATAAAGATCTACATTGGGAACAAGTGGGGAGTGTAACAGCAACAGTGGGCGATGCATTTCTTGGAGGCCGGATCTGCTGCCCCTGGGGAACTTGCTGCCTCAGGCGGACACCTCACCTTGCCTCACAGGGGGTCAGCCCTGACTTTAGTGCCATGGAGCAGGTTAAGAATGTCATTGCTGCTGGTTTGGCATTATAGCCTCTGGATTTTATTTATTTTATATTCCATTATATTTTAAGCATTTTTATCCCACCCTCCATCCAAACGAGGCCCTCAGAGTGGCTTGCGGGTCACTGCAAACAAGACACAAAAGGGAAACTTGACTAGGGAGGGAAAATAGGCAAAGTCAAGTACAGTACAAGTTCTTTGTTACAAGTTTGTCAGAAGAGCGGTTCTAATTACCAACTTTCTGGAAGGGTGCAAAAGATCGAGAAGTGAAAAGCTGATAACACCTCATCTATTAAAGTCTGATGCAGTGCCTGACTACTCGTAACCCCTCTCTCTCTCTCTCTCTCTCTCTCTCTCTCACACACACACACACACACACCTGCTTAGGACCCTCACAACATTTCTGGCCGTGGGCCAAAAATCTTGGCTTCGACAAGATTTGTGATGGGTCTTGATTAGAGAGTCAAAAGGATGAGTAATCAAGGTGGACCGATAAAGGAGACATGTGGCCATGTGGCCTAGTCCTCCAACCCTGCGTCCATGGGTCTATCGGCAAGAGTTTGTGTGTGTGTGTGTGTGTGTGTGTGTGTGTGTGTGGTTGAGATTGAACGAGTTTCATGCGCAAGAGTTAGCTTGCTCTTTGTGGTTTCAAAGATGTTCTGAACGGGAAGTTGGGGTTTAGAGGCAAAGCTGAACTCACTTCCTGTTGGGCTCTGGGTGAGAACAGAAGCGTAGCAATTCTCGTGCCCCCACACTTTACTTTGGGTCCTGGGCCTCAGCAGTTTCCCCCCGCACCCAGATCACACGTTTTGTTGCAGCAGCGCTGGCCAAGGGGTGCCTCTCTGCGCAGAACCTGGAAAAAATATTGGAGCGCATCGGCCTCTGGATAGCCTAGAGCCATTTTGTCACGGAGAGCTGATGGCACGGGGAGCAGCCATGGGTCTAAGGAAGCAGAAGGTCTCCACGGCATCGGAGGGCCTTTAAACAGCTTCTGCAGAGAGAGGACAGGGGGCCCAATGAGCCCCCAGTGGCCTTGGGGGAAGAAGGAGACGAGAGCCACTGAAGGCTGAGCGCTCACACGCCTCGACACACATGTCACTCGCCATGAAAGCCCGGCAGAAGGTGAAGCGGAAGGGACAGGCCAAGGATCGGGTCTTTGGGTGTGACCTAATAGAGCATCTGCAGTTATCTGGCCGGGATGGTAAGTGATTTGTCTTTTCGAAGGCTGGAAATGTCTTTGCCTGGTAGCCTCCAGCATCCATTGCCCCCAGTAGGAAATGGTTTGAGAAAAGGGGTCCTGCGCCTCGAGGATTGCTCAGAACACCTTATTCAGCTTCAGCAGTGGTCTTCTTGGGCTGGGTGTCTAGAGGGGTCCTTCCATCTCCTTCCTGGCCGGCTCCAAGCTCCACAAAGGCATCAAGAACTTTAACAAAGTGCTTTGTAAAACTTTTTTGTAAGTTATTGAAATTGCAAATGGGTGACATTGACTGTGACATTGACACCCCCAAAACAAAACAAAAACTTGATTGTTTTTTATTTGAAGCATTTTCAAAACCCTTCATCCAATAGATTCCAGGACAATGTACAATGGCATATTATTATAATATAATATATTATATATTGTAAATTTATTTTTCCTCCAAAGGAGTCCAGGGTGATGATTTATATTATATTATATTATATTATATTATATTATATTATATTAATACAAGCACCTGAGAGGCTACAAAACTATTAATAACAGAAGCCATTAAACCTGGGGGAAAGCATAACTCAGAGATACAGCATCCGCTTTGCACGCCGAAGGACTCTGGTTCAATTCCCGGCATTTCCAGGCAGGATGGGTGTGTCTCCCTTCTGAAACCCTGGAGAGACACTGCCAGTCAGTGTAGACAATACTGAAGTAGATGAACTGAGAGCTTGGCTCACTATGTACCTAACCAATTTAAAACACCTGGTCAAATTAAAAACGTCTTAATCTGGCACGAAAAAGATTGCAATGTCAGCACCTCCTTGGGGAGGGTATTCCAAACTTGGGGGTGAGGTACCATGGATTTGTTGGAACCCACACAGGAGACTCTGCCATGGGTATCTGTCTCCTGATCCATCAGCAACACACACACACACACAAACACAGACACACAAACCCCCAAAGCAGTCCCAAGGGGGGGGGGAGTACCACCCAGCATGATTTTGTGCCCAGTTTTCGTTTTTGAAAAATATATATGTATTATTTATCTGGAATATTCATGCCCTGGCAGGAGTGCCAGCTTGGCCTCATGATGGTGGGTGCCCGGGGCCATGGGTGCCATGCAGCGTGCATGGCCCTGGCACTGAAATTTGTGGGTGTCTGGCCCCTTCAAGGGGAATTTTGTGGCTGCTCAGGGCCTCAGGGAGTTGGCACCTATGTGCCCTGGCCTTTTAATTCAACCCCTCTCCTTCAGAAAAGAAATCACAGATCAGCTTCTAAAATGTTACTATAATAAAACATCAGAATATTTTTATTTTTTTAAGGATCAGCATAAATGTAAAACTAAATAGTATAAAACAAAGGGTGTCTGAAGCATTTTCAGATAGTAAGAATGAACGGCCATGCTAATCTCAACATCCTTGTTCACTAAAAGCAGATACAAATGCTGTTGTTTTAACCAGGTGCCTAAAGATAGAAGGTTTCACACAAGGCAAATATATCTTCCTAGAATGTCTTCCCTAGAATGGTCTGGTAAGCCAAATGGGGTGGTCCAAGAATGGCTCATGGTGTAGAAATTGCCCACTTCTGTCTCAGTGCATAGACAGGCACGTGCAGAGATGGACGTATCCCGGTCCCAAGGTGTGAAGGACTTTTAAAGCTCAGAGCCAGCATTTCGAATTGATCCCAGAAGCGGACCAGGAGCCAGAGCAGCTGGCCCAGCACTGCTAGCAGACACCCCCCCCCCCAAACTATCCCTATTTTCCAGGGACAGTCTCGGATTTACATAACCTTCCCCGTTTTTGATGTGATCCCAGAACATTCCCACTTTTCCTAAGGATGTCCCTATTTTCATCAGAGAAATGTTGGGGGGTATGGTAGGACGTTCCCATTTTCATTGGAGAGTATGGAGTTATGTGAACCCCAAGTCTAGAAGATACAACCTTTAGAAGACATCTGAAGGCAGAGAAGTATAGAGAAGTTTTTAAAAAAATATTTAACGTTTTATTATGTTGTTATTTATGTTGGAAGCTGCCCAGAGTGCAACCTAGTCAGATGGGTGAAATAGAAGGTATTTTTCTGTCTATAAGACGCCCCCATGTATAAGAGGCCCCCTATTTTGGGGGACTCCGGTTTAAGAAAATGGGGGGGAGATACTATCCGTGTATAAGATGAGCCCAGATTTTGAACATTATTTTAGAGTAAAAAAACATAGTCTTATACACAGAAAAGTATGGTGCAAAATAGAATTATTATTATTATTATAGAATAGGACCTCAACTATTTTCATCAGAGAAATGTTGGAGGATGTTCACTAGCATGATAGGATCATAATATCCAGGCCTGGTTAGCAACCTAGAAGCTATATTCTGAACTGAAGTTAGTATCTGAACAGTCTGTAATTCCTCACAGTACTCTAATCTGGAAGTTACCAGAGCCTGGAGCCTGGTGGGCAGGCTACCTCTGCCCATGTTAGGGTTGTAGCTGGCATACCAGCCTAAGCTGGGCAATGTAGGGATATAGGAAACAGTCTTGGGGTTTATCCACACTTACCTTTCCTCCACTCTTTTCTTTTCTATATAAAAATTTATTTACTGTACTTTGTTTTTCAAATTAACTTTTTACGCTCACGTATCCAACATACATCATAAAATCAAGATTCCATAGAATCTCCTAGACTTCCCTCCTTACCTTTGTGGGTCCTATTGTTGGTCATTTCCTCCTGCATCTTTTATGATAATCCAAATATTTTACATCTCCATTATATTCAAAATTCACCATGAAACTACAAGTGCCATTCCAATCCTACTAACATTTTTAACTGTTTACAATGATTCTTCAGATAAATTATAAATTCCCCCATTCCTTATTAAAATTCTGGTCTTCTTGATTTCTGATTCTTCTGGTCATTTTTGCCATTTCGGCATAATCCAGCAATTTAATCTGCCATTCTTCTCTGGTCTGGACTTTTTTCCATCTCTGGGCCAATAACATCCGCACAAATGTGGTCGCATACATAAATCTTTTCTGCTCCATTGGGATTTCAGCACCTAGAATTCCTAAAAGAAGGCTTCAGGGTTTTTTAAAGAATAAATTATTTTAAACATTAAAATGTTCTTCCACTCTTTTTCAGGCATGATTTACGCTTAGAGCCAAGCATTTTCTATTTTGCCCCGGAGCTTTCACTACGCAAACTTGCTCTTTAAAGCTCAATCTATGGCAAGCCATAGAAAATCCAAATGAATGTTTGCTCCGATTGAGAGCTAAAGAGCAGGTTTTCACAGGGAAAGTTTGGCGGGGGTGGGGTGGGCTGGGAACAATCAGACATGGAACTTTTAAACACAGGCCTGTGCCTGGAAAGTACAGAGCAAAAGTTAAGTGTGGATAAGCCCTTATACTAACTGATTCAGAGCATATGAACCTGTTGGATCAGGCCAATGGCCCATCTAGTCTCAGCATTTGGTCCTCACACTGGCCAACCAGATGCCTGTGAGAAACCAGTAAGTAGGATCTGAGCACATGTGCCCTCTATCCTCCTGTAGTTTCCAGCGACTGGTCTTCAGAAGCATTACTCCCATTGACCGTGGAGGCACAGCACAGACACCTGAACTAGTAGCCATCAATGGCCGTTCTCCATGTGTTTTTCTAATCCTCTCTTAAATCCACCTGAATTGGTGGTCATCACTGCCTCCTGTGGGAGCAAGTGTGAGGAAGTACCGTATTTTTCCGTGTATAACACAACCCCTCTTTTTGGGACTCCAAATAACAAAATCCCCCCGTATGCACTATCCATGTATAAGACGACCCCCAATTTTAAACTTGAAAAAATAGGGGGGAAATGTAGTCTTATACACGGAAAAATACGGTACTTTCTTTTCTTTGATTCTTCCGACATTCTGCTTCCTTGGATGTCCACAGGCCCTAGTGTCGTGAGAAAATCTTTTCTGTATCCACTTTCTCCACGCCAGGTGTCATTTTATAAACCACTGTCTTGTCACCTCCTGCTTGTCTTTTCTCTAAGCGATTGGTCCATCTAGATTGGTGTTGCTTGCACGGGCTGGCAGCAGCTCTCCAGGCAGAGGACATTCCCAGCCCTATTTGGAGGTGTCGGGGATTGAACCTGGGGCCTTCTGCGTGCAAAACAGATGCGCTACCCACTGAGCTATGGCAAAAGGGGCTCCATACCAAAGAGAAAATCTGTACCTCCAGTGTGTAAAATGGATAAATGGGTATAGACACCTGTTCCTTCAGACGGAGGGCAATCTCATCTAAAACAGGGCAGGCATCATTCACCTGGCAGGTAAAAAAACCACCCTCAGCAGCACTGGGATCTCTATTGCATCACCTGGGATGAGGTTTTAGAAGCAAGAAGCAGCAAAGAAGCAAACCCCCAGTGGAAAACTCCACTTGAGTCTCTCTCTCTCTCTATCTCTCTCATGCCTCTGAGACCTGTGAGCTGTCAGATCAGGGGCTGGTAGGGTATGAGACACACAGGAAGTGAGCTGTGGGGAGCAAGCAGTGATCTGGTGTTCTTGTTTGAATTTGCAAGGGGAGAGGAAGGGAAGGGAAGGGAGGTGGCTCGTGCAACTTCCTTGTTTTGCTGGTCCAATTTTGGCGATTGCATCAATTAGGTGCTTGAGCAAGTGAGAGAAGACACAACAAGCAACAGTGGCAGAGCATGCCGGAGGCTGCTTACTAAATACTATTAGTAGTACAGTGGTACCTCGGGTTAAGTACTTAATTCGTTCCGGAGGTCCGTACTTAACCTGAAACTGTTCTTAGCCTGAAGCACCACTTTAGCTAATGGGGCCTCCTGCTGCCGCTGTGCCGCCGGAGCCCGAATTCTGTTCTCATTCTGAAACAAAGTTCTTAACCTAAAGCACTATTTTTGGGTTAGCAGAGTCTGTAACCTGAAGCGTATGTAACCTGAAGCGTATGTAACCTGAGGTACCACTGTACTATCATTATCATTATTTGTTTGTTTATTTATTTATTGCATTTCTATTCCACCTTTTCCCCAAAGAGCTCATACAGTGATGGCCACCAACTTAGATGGTTTAAAAGAGGATCAGGAAGATTAATGGAGGAGAGGGCTATCGGTGGCTATTAGCCACAATGGCTCGGCTCTGCCTCCACACCTGGAGGCAGCAATGCTTCTGAATACCAGTTACTGGAAACCACAGGAGGGGAAAAGGCTCTTTGTGCTTGGGTCCTACTTGCAGATTTCTCTCAGTCATCCTGCTGGCCACTGTGGGAACAGGATGCTGGCCTAGATCCAGTAGGCTCTTCTTATATCCTTACGGCTTTTATATTGTTCTTCCCCCTCCTCATTTCATCCCCACGGCAACCCTGTGAGGTAGGTCAAGCTGAGAGGCAGTGACTGGCCCAAGGTCACCCACTGAGCTTCAAAGCTGAGTGGGCATTTCCACCCTGGTCTCTCTCAGGTCCTAGTATAACCCTCTGCCCTAAATGCCTGCATACATTCCCAGGGCTTAGGTGGAAGGAAACTTGGAAACGGTTAAGGTGAACAAAACGGCTTTAGTTGAAACTGTAAACTATAGAAAAACTAGACAGCAAGTGCCTCAAAAGGACAGGTGAAGTCAAAGGTTATCTGTTGAACACACGTACAAAAATGCTGTAACCTTTCCAAAGAGAAAAGTTAGGCAATCCTTGCCTAATATTTATGTGTCCATTTAATATGCTAGATCCCTAAGCATAAAATGCAGTAAGATAATTAGAACAAGAAAAAGAAAAATGCATATGCAACGTTTGAAACAAAAAATACAAAGATATACACAAATAAAAATGGAGAAGCTATCAGTAAAACATTCAGTTAAATATCAGTAAGTCATCAGCTACGTGCTCAGCCAGGTCAAATGGTTCCCTAAACCACCAAAGTCCTGGAGTTACTTCTCTGCAGTGAGCTTCAGTCCCCAATGCAGAAGGTATGAGTGCGTTTTTCAGCCCAAGAAAAATTTGTAGGGAACTTTCAGCCCTTGTATGGAAAGTCCCAGGGGCCTCATGTTTGTGGTGGGCAGGGCTGGAGGCATTAGTGGGCGCTGAAGAGCAGCTGTTATGGCTGCTGCGCCTGCATCCCTGACCCATCCTCTGAGGAGGAGGTGATGGGAGAGACACTGATGCAGAACATGTCCCTGTTTTCATCTGAGGAGTGTTGTGGGGTGTGGGATTCTGAGTCAGACCATTGGTCCATGCAACTCAGTACTGTCTACATGGACTGGCAGCTGCTCTCCAGAGTTTCAGACAGGGAGCCTTTTCCCAGCCTTGCTTGGACATGCCAGAGATTGAGCCTGGCACAGGCTGCACTTAAAGCAGGTGTTCAACCGCTAAGCTGTGGCCCTTCCCTTTGTGTGTCTTCCCATTGCCTATTAGTATTAGTATTGTTATTATCTTCATTAACATACCGCCCTCCCTCTCAGCAGAGCCCAAGGCAGTGAGCAGCATAATAACCGGTGTACAACAATTGTACGCCATAATTTTACTGCCTCCGGGCATGCCCAAATTCAGGTGAGGCCTTTCCATCATTTGATCTCCATACCAAGAAAAGCTTCACTTGCTAAGTCTCTGAACTGCTGTTAAAGGCAGAGGAGCAGGGCACATTAAAACAGGTGGCAACCGAAGCTGAATACAGCTCGTCTCTCCCACCCAGCACCCAACATTTTTATCACCTCTGCAAAGCAAAGCATGTTTGCACAAAAGCTTTTGGGGAGCAGCTCTTTCCCGTGCGGGAGAAGCAGACCCCTGCTCTTGTTCTCCCAGGCTCCTGCAGGCCCTCTCTAGCGGAAGGACGGGATAGGGTTTACACCGGGGGTGGTGTGCTCTTGAGCAAGCTCCCTTTATGTCATGACATGCTCTAATCCAGTCCTCTGGGCACTGCATGTGGGCCACTGTCAGGGTTTATACCGCTCCGCTTTTCGGGAAAGCGTTCAAGGAAGAGCGATAGGAGGTGTGTAATGAGCACAATTAGATGGTATCTGTTAATGACAGGGCTGCTTTTGGCACACCTGGGCTGCTGCTTCGCAATCGGGGGACAATCAGCAGGAGCAGATCTCCCAAAGACAAGGTGTCACTTTTCTAGGCACGCATACCTGAGATGGACCTTGCCGGTTACATTAACAGGGTGGAACTGCCAGGATGGAGCTGGTAGATTCCTAGGAAGCTCAAACCCTGCAGCAATCTCATAGATGAAAATAAGGGCCTGCTTGAAACCTCCATACCTTCTGTGGCATTACCAGAATCTCTAAAACTGAAGTTTTGGAATGCAGCAACTCTCCTATGAGGAAAGGTTGCAGCGTTTGGGGGCTTTTGAGTTTGGAGAAAGAGTAAGAGGTTGTTAAGTTGTGGGTGAACATATCGGACAACACAGCGATTCTTCAAACAGCTCTTCTTTATTCAGATGCCAGAACAGAACTGAACTGAAGGACTCAGTCAGCCTGCTTATATAGAGCTCCAGTACAACAGTTACTGTAGCAACTTTCTAAAGCTATCCAATCCCTGAACATCACTTTCGATCCTTCATTTGCATAAAAACTATCCAATCACTGAACGTCACTTCAATATATAACAGAGGTGACTTGTTAGAAGTTTATAAAATTCTTCACGGCATGAGGAAAGCTTTCCTCCCTCTCTCATAACACTGGAACTCGTGGACATCCAAGGAAGCGGAATGCTGGAAGATTCAGGACAGAGAAAAGGAAGTCTTTCACACAGTGCTTAAACTGTGGAATTTGTTCCCGAAAGATGTAGTGATGGCCACGTATGGCTTTAAAAGAGGATTGGACAAACTCGTGGAGGAGGAAACTGCTGATTGCTACTAGACATGAAGGCGATGTTCTGCCTCCACAAATGAAAGTGGTAATGCTTCTGAAAAGCAGTAGCCGGAAATGGCAGGAGAGGAGAGTGTGCTTGGGCTCTGGTCCTGCTAGTGGCATCTGGTTGGCCACTGTGAAAACAGGATGCTGGACTAGATGGACCCTGGGTCTGATCCTGCAAGCTCTTCTTATGTTCTTTTGTTCCTCCTGTCTGCTGTATCCATTGACTCTATAATACCGTTGACGTCCATTGATCTAATAGCCAGTAGAATAATTGTTCTTTTGGTTAAAGATGCATTAGGATGGCTCTTTTGGTTATCGGTGCATGTTATCAACGGTCCAAAAAACACACAGATTTAGAGGCAGATGCCCTCTAGCTGCATTAAATTAGGGATGAGTTGAGCAGCTCATCCATACATCCTTTTGTGCCGTGTTTCTATCTAGACACAGGTCCAGGCTTTTCCAAAGTTTATTGTGAGGAAGGTGCTTTGAATGCGGTAGCTCTGTGAGGTGAATAGAGGCCTTCTAACTACTATCAGAGCCTTTAACAAACTACAGCTCCCAGGATTCTTTGGGGGGGGGAAGCCATGACATGTTTATAATGGTGTCAGAGTGCTTTCAATGTATGGTATGGCTTTGGCCCGGGTGGAAAGGAGGAGGGTAAGTGAGAGAGGCAGTTTAAAGTATTAAAGAGTGGTGTGAACATGGCCTGTGTTTATTCATGAATGAGGCAGGGCACTTCTAAGCACATGTTGCTGGGGAGAAATAGTGGGGAAGGCCCTATCTGCAGTGGAGCATAGCCTCTGGACATCCCTGAGGGATAAACAGCAGAGAACCTTGTTGTGGTACCTTAAAGACATATCAAGGTATTATTCCAAGAGCTTTCCTGAGATAAAGTCCATTGAAACAGATCCATGAAGTAATGATCTTCACTTGCAAGTACAGTTGCCTCGCAACTTACACAAGGGTTGTGTTCTGGGGACAGTGTGCAAAGCAACCCTTTTAAAAACTGTAAAAAGACTCTCTGACCACCTCTGCACTCTCTCCAAAGGCCGCTACAGATTCTCTCTGCACCTCTGAACGCAGAGGTGGAAGGAGGGGAGCAAAAAGGGGGGAAGGGCTGCGGCCTTTACATCTAGAATATGTTATTTCTTGGAAGCGCATTCTTAAAAACTGCTATACCGTAACTTAGCTGAGAGCTTCAGTTCTCCTTCTGTGTGCATTTTGCTTCCTGTCTGTGCTTCGGAAATGAAATCACCCAGCGACTCCACCCAGACATCTACCCTTGATGAGAGAGAGAGAGAGAGAGAAAGAGAGAGAGAGAGAGAGAGAGAGAGAGAGAGAGAGAGTGTGTCCACACTTGCCCATTGCACATCAGATCTATTTTATTTCCCTATTAAGTGTAGAACTTGACATTAGAGGCCCAGCGGACAATGTTAACTGGGTTCCAAGCATCTCCAAGCCTGCCCATCTCTGACACTAGAATGGACTTCTGATTCATTTGAGATCCCCATAAAAAAGCAAACACAAGCAAGTTTTCAGTTTTTCAGTTGGTTTGTATACTGGTACCTTCCCTACTTCATGAAGGAGCTATTTCAGATACGCATAGGCCACTTCCTCCAGCTGCTCAACGGAGCTATGTTGTTTAAAACCATATGATATAAAATCAGCGTGATAACAAAATCATGAAACAAAACTGCAAACAATCATGTTTTAAAACAGCCCTGAATCTACTAAATCAAGGGTCAGCAACCCGCGGCTCCGGAGCTGCATGTGGCTCTTTTACACCTTTGCCGCGGCTCTGGGGCGGATACTAGCGAGGGGAGGAGGCGCATTGTGTGCCCCGACACTCCCCACTGTTTTAAATGTCGCAATGGTTTTGCGGCTCCCAGTTTTTTTCCTTCGGTCCAAGTGGCTCTTTTTGTCTTAAAGGTTGTAGACCCCTGTACTAAATCAACCTGCCTGCAAATCCCCCTGCCGCAAAAATAAAGAAGTCCCAACAGAAAACGGTAAAAGGCAGGCTTCTCACCTCACACATAGTTCGCTTCTTTCCTATTTATATTCTCATAGAAAACTGTGAGGCAGGTTAGGCTGAGAGACTGTGAATAAGCTAAAGGCCACCCAATGAGCTTCATGGCCAAATGGGGATTTGAACCTTGGTCTCCCAGGTCCTAGTCTGACTCTCTAACCACTGCGCCACACTGACTATATTGCCCTTTCTGTCAGGGATTTGGAGATTTTAAAAAACTGTTCAATCTTATTTTCGGTTGGTAAAGCTAAATCAACTGGTGAATATTTAGACGGGGGTGTGGGTTTTGTTGTTGCTACTTATCCCTTCAATGGACTTCCCCCAAAGAATTCTGGGAACTGTAGTTGCCCCTCAGAGACTTACAATTCCCAGTGTCGTTAACAGCGCCCAGAATTCTTTGGGGGGAAAGTCATGTGTTTTGGATGTGCTTCAAATGTATGGTGTAGAGCTGCCCTGTGGCTGTCCAGAATGGAGGTCCCATTGGTGGTGGGCCCCAGGAAGCCCCACGGTCAGCACTGCTGGGTGGTGATGATGCCAGCCCTCCTGGGACCACAGCAGGCTGCCTTTCAGGGTGATCTTGGCCATCTGTCAAGAAGCACCACCATTCCCCAGGCTGACTCTCAACCCTTTCCCAGTTCCTCAGGTTCTGAAGAGCTGCACGGAGTTTGTGGAGCAGCACGGAATCGTGGACGGGATCTACCGGCTGTCAGGAGTCTCCTCGAACATCCAGAAGCTAAGGTAAAAGCCAGCTTTCATTATTCATGCGTGGAACCCACTGCCGGAAGATGTGGTACTGAAGTTGCCATCTTAGATGGCTTTCAAAAAAGGATTTTTTGGAAATTTATGGAGGAAGAGGAGCAGGGGGTATCAAGTGATGGCTGTAAGCTGTGATCCATAAATGGAACCTCCCTGCCCAAAAGCAGCCTACCTGGAATAACAGCTTAAGAATCCCTGACACATGGCCACCCAACCTCCAACAATGGATCTACCACCTTCTGAGGGAGTCCGATCCATTGTCTTACAGCTCTCGCCATCAGAAAGCTCTTCCTAATATTTAGCCGGGATCTCCTTTCTGGTCATTTGAATTCAATGGTTTGGGTCCTGCCCTCTGGAGCAGCAGGAAGCAAGCTTGCTCCATCTCCCATGTGACAGCCCTTCAGATAGTCCAGATCTTCTGGTGTTACTATATATTCCATTGCCTTTTTCCTTCCTCCCCTTTCTTGGCCCTTTGCAGGTTGGAATTTGACAACGACCGGGGCTCCCCTGACCTCAACAAAGACTTGTACCTCCAGGACATCCACTGCGTGAGCTCGCTCTGCAAAGCCTACTTCAGGGAGCTGCCCAACCCGCTCCTCACCTATCAGCTCTATGATAAGTTTGCCGTGAGTATGGCTGACCCAGGGCATATTTCGCACTAAGGGCCTTCACTCTAGGGCAGATCAAAGGCCGCATTCTCTTCTGCGGAACCTTCCAAGAGCCATATGCCAATAGTGGGTGGGGCCAAGGGCAGGTGTGGGCAGGGCAACAGATTTAAATTTCAGCTTTGAACAGTAGGCTAGTTTCTACACCCACCCACCTCTGCCTCAAGCAAGAGTCATGGAATTACAGTGTTGGAAGGGACTCCAAGAGCCATCTAGTCCTAAACCCCCCCCCCCCCGTAAGTCATTATCACAGGTCAAGGATAGATTCCAGCCAGGCAGAAGGAGGCAAAGCAGGGCCAGTGAGGGATGTGGCTTGGGAGAGGAGGTGTGGCCTAGGGAGATTCCAGAGGGCCAGACAGAGAGTCTGGAAGGGCCGCATTCGGCCCCCAGGGTGTGAGGTTCCCTGTTCCCTGCCCTAATACATATAAAGTGTTGCTTTGTTGTGCTCACCAATACAGCAGTTTCCAAGGTTCATGTGCTTTCAATGTGCACTGGATGTACGGTGTGGATCTGCCCTTATTGTGTATAGATTTGCATGCTACTCATTGAATCATCAAATTGTAGAGTTGGAAGGGACCCAAAGACTCATCTAGTCCAACCTCCTGCAATGCAATGGCAACTGTGGCTCAGGTCTGGCAGATGACTGTACCCGGTATCCAAAACTATTTGTTTTCAATGTTTGGTATTGCATGGCAGGGTGGGAGGCATGCTGTGGAATTGAGCAAACAAAATGGTGAATTGAGTGCCTCTTTCCTCTCTCCCACGTCTCCCAGGATGCTGTGGCCATCCAGATGGAGGAGGGTCGGCTGGAAAAGATCAAGGATGTGTTGAAGGAACTCCCAGCACCCCACTACAGGTACCTGCAAGGGCCAAAAAGCCCTCTGGCTCAATCCTCATAGTGTCTTTTGGCCTCGCACATGTGTGAGAGCTCGGGACATAAAAAGGAGTGTCCTGATTTTTGTCCCCCTGTAGATTGCTGAATGCTAGTATGGCTGGTAAGGAGTTTTCACAGTCCGGTTCCTATTGATGGATGCTGGTGGTTGTGATTTCTCGTTCAGTTGACCCTCACTCTGCCCCCCCCCATATTTGTTTTGGCTTTGCATCCACCACAAGGACCTTGGAGTTCCTGATGAAGCACCTAGTTCACATGGCCTCTTTCAGCTCCGAGACCAACATGCATGTACGGAACCTGGCCATCGTTTGGGCTCCCAACCTGCTCAGGTGAGACATAGCAGCTTTTATCAAACAGGTTCAGTTCTTGGTGAACCACCATTGACAGCAACTTTGTTTAAGGCCTGGCGAAAGGGAATTGGACTGAAACAAAGGCAAATTTGGAAAACTGGATTTCTGAACAAGGAGGAAGAAGACTGGCCTGACAATCAGGAGATTCTTGCTCAATGAACAAGTGTCAGCAAGACCCACCACACCCACTCCCAACCTGTGTACCTCTGCCTCATTAGGCTTCACCCCCTCTCCCTCTCTTCTCAGGTCCAAGGACATTGAGTCGTGTGGCTTCAACGGCACAGCAGCCTTCATGGAGGTCCGCATCCAGTCCATTGTGGTGGAGTTTATCCTCACCCACGTGGATCAGATTTTCAATAATGTCCCTCTCTGTGGTAGGTCTTTATGTGTGACAGACGAATAGCATAGAATTATAGAAATGTAGAGTTGGAACTTCTTGCAGTGCCCTCCATTGCAATACCCCTCCATACATATTCAGTACATGGGCCTCGAGGGGAGGTGGGGGGCACTTCAGCAGCCCTAATGAACTTCCCAAAGAGCTTTCAAAATCTGAGGACCTCCCGAGAGAGGTTGTGGTGACAGCATATGGTTTGTTTATTTAATTTATTTATTGGATTTATACCCCAACTTTCTTCCCATGGAGCTCAAGGTGTTGTACAAAGTTCTCCTCTCCCTCATTTAATTCCCACAACAACCCTGTGAGGAAGGTTAGGCTGAGAGTCAGTGACTGGTCCACAGTCACCCAGTGAGCTTCATGGCCGAGTAGGGAGATTTAAACCCTGATCTCCCAAGTATAGTGGTACCTCAGAAGTCGAACAGAATCTCTTCTGGAAGTCCAATCGACTTCCAAAACATTCAGAAACCAAGGCACAGCTTCTGATTGGCTGCAGGAAGCTCCTGCAGCCAATCGGAAGCGGCATCAGACATTCAGGTTCCAAAGAATGTTCATAAACCGGAACAACTCACTTCCAAGTTTGCGGTGTTTGGGAGCCAAAATGTTTGACTTGCAGGGCGTTCGGGATCCAAGGTACAACTGTACTAGTCCAATACTCTTTAACCACTGTACCACACTGTCTCTCCTGCACTAAACTAGCTCTTTGGCTTCATTCCTGCACTTACTTAATTTTCTGATGATGCTGTTTTTCCTCCACTACTGCTATAGCCGGGAGCCGTGAATCTCTCAGAAAGTCCCTTCTCCTTGCGAGCTCACCGGTGACCTTTGGCGATGACAAATACGCCTTTTCCTGCAATATCCCAGCTGCGCTGAACCAGGGGGATGGCCCACCGCAGATGCGACCCTACCACACCATCATCGAGCTCACCGACAACAAGTACACACCTCCCTTCCCTCTCTTTCCCCTTCCCATGTTCACTTCTGTATTTGCCTGCTGAGAATTTCCAGAGTCTAGTTACAAAGGATGGCATCGGATGCCCATTTTGCAATGTGACTACAGCCTGAGGGCATGAAGCCCATTTTGCTGGCCGGGCTGCAGAGAAAAAGGCACATCCCTACCTATGTGGTGGGCTTGCCCCCAGACTGTGCAGCATTGGTCACAGATATTCCAGACCCCTTCATCCCCCAGCAAACTGCAAAATTGCCCCCGGCCCTGATTATTTTATCTGGTGTTGTTTTTCTCGCATGAATGAGAATAGTAAATCCGTGCACAGAGATTTGTTGATGCTTATTTTAGCTGCAGCCAGTCAGGAAACCACTTGTCCTCTGCCGTCACTCCTGAGGACTTAGAGAGTCCTAAGGATCCCACTGAAAGTGGCTCCAGGCACATGATGACTGCCCTCATGCAAAATTTATAACCTCCATTCCAAATTCTTCACAGAAGAAAAGGATCCCTTAAGGCAAAGAAATGGAAGTCAATTTTCAACCTCGGCCGATCCAGCCATGATGCCAAACGCAAGTTGAACAAGCCAGAGGACAAAGGTAAAAGGCTTAATGCTAAAGCTCACTGTAACTATTCAAGCGGACTAAGAGTTAAGTGTGCCACATATACAGCCTGAAAGTGTGTCTTTCTGTCACTATTTCGTTGATTATTTTTCCCAACAAAAGCCCCAAGTGCTGCATTATAGTGCAGATCAATGGTTCCCACAAAATTTTGGCCCCCTGCCCTATAAAACCATTGTTCAGAATAGAAGGACTATAATAACACAATTAAATTCAAAACAGTGACAATTAATTGCACATTTAATTCAAAATGCAATGAAAAACTATTTTCTTTAATTAATTCAACAAAATGGATGAACTCGATACAGTGATAGCAGCTTTTCAGAGTCTGATAGTCGTTTACACCTCTAGTGCCCCCTGCCACCCCTTTGCCTCCAGGGGGCAGAACCACCCACTTTGGGAACCACTTTGGTTGTAGATTCCACCAGAGCTTTATTACAGAGCTTTAATAAATATCTGGGACCATGATATATGAGACAACTTTTTCTGTAAAGGATTAATTATCTGGATGTTGACTGCTAGAATCTCTGTTAACACAACAATGGAAGACACTAAAAGATTTAAGCTTAGCACTATGGTACAGTATAAAAAAAAATCTCCTGAACATTTATTTGCAATGTGGTGGGACTTTATATCTTACGTTTCATCTGCCAGCATGCAAGACTCTTTGTCGACATCAAAAATATAAATTTGGATTAATGGGAAAGATCAGAAACCAGGAAGATCAAGTATTCTTAAAAGATTGGAATAACTTTGTAATATATTTAAAAGACCACTGTAAACAGTTGAAATCATTGGTAGGGATACAATGACAATTCTATGAAAAATAAATACCCACTTTTTGTATGCATCCTGTGGTTCTTTTGGTTCGTTATGTTGATGTTACTTCTTTTATTTTGTTGCCTGTAAAAGGAAAAAATATATACTATTAAAATTCAAGTGAAAAAAGGGTTTTTTGAGGCCTGGATTTGGTTGCCTCAACCCTGCCTTTCTGTTCCAGATGACAAAATGGGAAAGATGCGTCTGCGGCCGGCCAAAAGCATGGATTCCCTCAGCTCCATGCCATGTGCCAGTGATGGTAGGTGCAGAAATCTCTGGAGTTGTTTACATTCGCTGCTGAGGGGCTGGCTGGCTTTTGCCCCACTTCTATTCCTCCTGGAGCATAGAGATGGAGGAGAGAGAAGGACTTGGGTGTTTCACCAAATCTTGGAAGGACTTTAATCCTAATAATTTGGATTGCTGGTATTCAAGGGTTTGGCAGATTGCCCTTCTTGAAAAGGTATCTCCTTAAACTAAAAGTATCTAAAGGGCAGAACTCAATTTTTTTGGATATATGATGTGCTTTTTTATACAAATATTGAGGCACATTGGCATAGTCAAAATCTAGCTCATTTAATACTATATACTGTAGAACCTTTATTCTCCATAATGATGGAATTCACAGATGGATAATACTTTTATTTTCATATACCCTTACTATTTGTACAGGAAATCTTTTTATGAGTTAATACTTAATTATCCGTTTGGAGCTGTGCCGTATCTTTGTACTTTTGTCCTTCCAGGCTGTGACCCTTTACAATTTAAGTATCAGATCCTTTGCTTTCTTTCTTTATGTTATGTTTGCAGTTTTTTTGGTTGACAAATCAATAATAATAATAATTTTTTAAAACCCAGCAGCGAACCTATTCACAGTAATCTCATAGCAAATTCATCACAGTATTAAGGCTACTGGAAGGCAACCTTGGAAAAGGTTTGGGGCCCAGGCATGAGGCCCTGTCTTTTGGGTCCCTCTTTGATTCAGCTCTCTTCCTTTGTGTGCAGATGACATTCAACTGGGGAGGAAAATCTCCCAGAAGCAGCTCACTCTGTGCCGTGAGAGTTTTGATGGCCCGGCTTCTCTTGATAACAGTTTCCTGCTGTCGGAGTCCGACGAGTATACGGAGAGACCCAAGGCCGAAGAAGCACAAGGCGAGTCGGAGGGCGAAGCCACTGCCAAGTCGGAGCCCACCACCCCGAAAGCCAGCAGGTCCAGCCTTGTCGGGGTGGCCCCTCAAGGGAGATCCCCCAAAACTGGGCAGAACCGCGCAGAGAAGTGCGCCGGCGTCCACATCTCTGGGCCTTTCTCTGTTACGGTCCCGTTCCACATCACTTCCAACCTCACTTTGTCCCGGCTAACCCGGGGGCTCGAGTGCCCTGCACTGAGCCACTGTGCCCTGGAGAAAGACGCTTCTGAGACCTCTGAGGCCAAAGAGGACGAGCCTTCTAAGCAGAAAGAAACTGAGGAGAAGCTGGTACCTGACCTCACAAACAAGGGAGACGCTGGAGGTAAGTATCTCCCCACCATTTCTTCCATCTACAAGCTGCATTGGTGGTATAGACCAGGGGTGTGGAACCATTTTTGGCTCCATGGGACAGATCCTTATCAGAATTGGCTCCTGAGCCAAATTTGACAGAGTTCTCCCTGCCCTCCCCCAGCCTTCATTTTACCAGGCAGGGGTCTATGCAAGCCCCCTTCCTGAATCAGGAAAAAGGATGCATGGAATCCTGCAGGATTGAACCTGTGCCCATCAGCTGAAGATCAGCTGTCATGAGTGGTGTCAGCTGATAGGCAGGTGAGTGTGGCTTGAGCCAAGATGGGCCTGCAGGCTAGAGGTTCTCTACTCTTGGGCCTTGCTGCCAGATTCCCCAGTTTGTGCCCACTGGTGCATTACACAGCTGCATGAAGAACCATCTTCTCTTGCATGAAACCTGCCCATTCCTTAACATCACCTTTTTGAGGCTCTGCTCCAGATGCCCCCAGTTTCAGAAGTTAAGCAGATGACAGCAGGTGAAAGGGACTTTTCAGTGGTGGCACCCTTCTTGACCTGGGAACTGGCCCTACTTACAGTTGTTAGGTATTCCCAAAATAATACAGATGAACACCCGAAATGTGCCATATTTAATCAGCTAGAGGAATCTTAGCTGATTACCTATATGAATCTTCATTGATTCATCAAATAAACCTGCAAAAATGTGTATATAATAAATAGAATGGATTGTATTCAACTAAGCTCTACACATAATAAAATTAATGGGCAAATGTTAACCATGTCCATTAATTGCTACTTCGAGTATGACTAACACGGATGCAACCCAATAGTTCTAACTTACTAACTTACTTTATTTTTAAGTGATCCAGACTAGGGTCAAAACAAGTACCCCCCCTTTCTCTCATAGGGGAGGTAGGTGTTGTTTTTTCTTCTTCCTAAGATTGTGCTCACCATCTGCAGTTTTCCTAAATACTTGCACTGCAAAGAACTTGGGGCTCACCAAGGAGCTATTCCCTGTCGCAAAGAACTGACTTGCTCTTTGCTTCTTCTTCTTCTTCTTTTGCTTCCCCTTATTGAAACAGATGCAAAGGCAGGAGGCCTGTCTGATTCGGAAGAGAACCAGATGTCTTTGGAGGTCCAGGACTCCTTCTCTTTCCTGGACAGCCAAGATGCCTGGCTGGGTGAAAGCATGGATGGAGACCAGCCCCGGAAGAGCACCAGCATAGCGCCTGATTTTTCAGGCAGTGGTGTGGACAGTTCCCCACTCACGGAGGACGACATGAGCAGTGGGTTCATGAATGAGATGATAGGAGGTGGGATGCAGGTGAGGTCCATGACTATGTCACCCAAAATCTTTACCTAGTTAAAAAGGCAGGTGCACTATCCCATCCTTGAGTCTCTGTCCTAGCAGGAGCTGCACATCAGCTCCTACATGACCACTTAGGAATGAGTCCTTTGGAGCTAGACAACTCCTACAATCTTCATAAGCAGATACACACAACAATCCATAGAGCTCTGTGGGGGCGGGGATCCATTAATATAAAATTATGCTGCAGAAATAAAGTGCAGCATAGGGGTTGACCCTTTTATACATATTAAGTGTGTTTTTGGCATATAATCTTGCATATAATGGATGGGGCTATTTTTAAAAGACGTAAGTGAGTGCTCAATAGCAGAGGTGATCCAAAGTGAGCAAAGTCCAGGACAGATAAAACAAAGGACTTCTTCAGGCAGTGCATAAACTATGGAACTCCCTCCCACAGGAGGCAGTGATGGCCACCAACTTGGATGGCTTGGAAAGAGGATTGGACAAAATTCATGGCCACGCTTCACCTCCAGGGTCAGAGGCAGCAAAGCTTCTGAATACCAGTTGCTGGAGGCCACAGGAGGGGAAAGGGTTCTTACGCCTGGGTCCTGCTCAGGGGCTTCACAGTGAGACATCTAACTTGGCCACTGTGAGAACAGGGTGATGGGCTAAGTGGACCACTATTAGCATGATTTAGCAGAGCTCTTCTTAAACAGATTGGAACCGCCAAACACTCATTCATTCATTCATTCATTATTTATTTATTTATTTATTTATTTCATAAAATGTATATATTGATAGTAGGAAAAAAATCTCAAAGCAGTTTACAAACTAGATAAAACAATGAAATTACAACTAAAATTTTACAACTGTAATTTAAAACATACAGAAAATTAAAGCCACTGTAAACTAAAACACATTAAAACTCATACAAATCCCACCCATAAATCCCCTTAAAACCCAGTACAGTAGTTGGATTTGCGCACAAGGCGTGTTTTAAGTAAGTTCTTATTTTACTTTTTAATTGTATTGGTTTGGGGTTTTGCTGCCCTGGGCTTTTTTTGGAAGGGAGGGCAGGAGAGAAATGTAATGAATAAAGAAACGGGCAGTTTCTTATGCTCCCTTCAGCCCCAGGCAAAACAGGCCTGGGGCTGATGGGAGTTGTAGTTCAAAGCGCCTTGCTGTCTGGTGCCTAAACATATGGAGAAAGGGAGGTTGTTCTGTGTGTTTGCTATATTCCTTATTTTTAAAAGGGTAACTGAGGAAAAGAAAGAAAGGAAGAAAGAAAGACATGTGTGTTTGAACCAAAGAGGAGCCTTATTTAAAACTCTTTTCTTTCTCTACCTCCAGCTGGAGATGTTTTCAGCTGTTTCACCACTAGATTACCTGTCCATTGAGGAGTGTATGAACGAGCACTCGGAAGAGGAAGATGACCAATATTATCTGGCTGTGGGATGTTCAGATGGCGAAGAGGTTTCTAAGGAGGTTGACAGTGAAGAGGTCTACTTGAGTGCTTTTGATGACCTCAGCCCCTTAGCTGGCAAATTACAGCATTTCCAGCAGCCAGATGAAGACCAGGCTCTTGATGACACCTGTCTTCCGAAGAGCACGTTGGACGATCAGCCCTTCAGTCTGGCTGGACAGCCCTTACCTGAAGACCCAGACAGCTCCCATCTCTTTGAAGTTGACAGGGAGCCTCTCCTGGGTGGTCCTCCAGTTCATGACTTCAGGTTAGACAATTCCCAGCTGGATCCAGCTTCCGCCAATCCATCTGAAGAAGAGTTGCAGGCCTTCCTGGATTCTGGTAGTGATTTCAGTCAGTTGGAAACACTCATGAAGGCTGAAGCTGAGACCACCCAGGTAGATCCTGACTTGGCAGCATTGCAGATGGAAGGCATAAACGCCAGAGGTGAAGATGACCTGCTTCTAGGAACAGGGTGCTTGATGCACGCCAAATGCCCCGATGGAATTCCAGAAAACCCTGTGCAAAGATCTTTGGATCAAGAGAATCAAAACCATGCAGCCCAACTGAGCCTTGAAAATGAGTGGGAACGACACAATGCATTAGGCATTGAGCAGGTTGCAAGATCTCCTTGCATCCCCAGCATAGAGGCTGATGGATCTACCTTGGAGGTAGATGGATTGTATGACTGGCACCCAGACTATGAGTTCCCATTTCAAGAGGCAGAGCAGCCACAGAGGGGAGAGACTGCTCTTCATCCTCAGGCAGCAGAAGTTCTTTCACCCCTGGATGGCTCCACTTTGCACAGCGCTCCACTTTCCTCTTTGCTGGACAATTGCTCTGAAAATGCTTCTTCTGAGACGTCTCCAGTGCTTGCACCGAGTCTTGAGCCAGATGCTCCACCTGAGAGAGCCCCTCCTGGTGGCTCCTCGCCTGACAATTCCAATGGGTCTGAAGCTTCATCGCTCGGGGCCCCTTCTCTGCAGGGCTGCCCAGAAAGTCCTCCACAGACACCACCACATTCAATGCCGGCGAAAGCCTCCGATGCCCTCAAGCATGACCTCTCTGATGGAAGCGTCTCCATGAGGTTGACCTCGCATGCCATCAGAGTGCAGCAGGCGAAATCTTTCCCGGTCGTGCCTCCGAAACCCCAGTTTGCCAAGATCCCTCCAGCCTTAATGCCAATATCTCCAACCAAGGAAGCCTCCCTCATGTGGTGCAGCCCACCTGTCCCAGAAAAGAACTGTAGAAACGGGATAAAAGAGGGGCCCAGCGAAGGCTCTTTGCGCAGGCCCCTTCGCCCAGCCAGCCTGGACGTACATTGCAGCACCCCAGATAGCATTGAAAATGTAAAAACTCCCCTGGCTTCTTCCAAGCTGCCCACCTCTCCAGGTTACTGTCTTGGCGATTCAGGGGCCCTCCGGAAGCAGCGAAATTCCATGCCTTTGAGTTTAGAGAAATATGACAGAGATTACGAGAGCAGAGTAGACGTGGTCCCAAAGCTACTGCACTCCCCACTGGACAAATGCAGCCTTTGGCCCAAGAGCAGTGATGAGCTCCCTAATACAAAGTGCTCTCTGCTAGAAAGTTTGGATAAACACAGCAGCAGCGCTACCATCGCCAGGGGTGAAGAAGGGAAGGGTGAGCCCTCCCAAAAGCAACTTCCAGTGCCTCTATTGCTTGGTGAGGCTGGTGGGGCTGTCCCCCAGAAGCAGAGATGGGCCAGCTGGCGCAATGGGAACAGCATGTCTTTTGACGAGGCCGTCGCTCTTGCCAAGGAGAGACACGTGGGCCAGGCCCCAATGAGGAGGATGCAGACCTACTGTTTTGGCGATGTGGAGGGGCTGTCTGGCCCTCCCAGAACAGAGAAGCCACCCCCGAACCCCAAGCCCGCCCTGAAGCCTCTGGGGCAGCGGCCCCTGAGACCCCTGTCCTGCGCAGGCACAGCCGCAGATGCCTTTGTCCCGGGGAAGCCGCTTCTTGCTCCAGCGTTGCCTGACATCATCCCAGAAGGCCAACTCTCTCCAAGCCTGGAAGCTCTGTCCCTTCCTCAGGATCTTCCGCCAAGGAGAAAACTGAGCTTGACAAAGGCAGGGCGACGTGCGTCTAACTCGGAAGAGGTGCTTTTAGCAGCACAGCAGGAGCGGAGGTGATTCGCTTTGGCAGCTGGTTCCCAAATCTGGCCTTCAACTGTGCTGCCTGGTGCTGCTGTGACATTGGACTTCTGCACTGATGTGGCACCTCCCCACCCACCCAATCAGGACACAAAGGACTGAAGAAGAGTCTTGCTGGAACAAACCAGCCTTAGCTAAGAATCATCTGCTTCAAGCAGAGATCAGCCAGAAGTCCACAAGCAGGGCCTGAGAAAGCAAGAGCGGCAGGAGCCGCACCCACGGGTGATACAATCAAGGGCATGTCACGTGGCTGCTGCAAATTGGGGTAGCTGCTCAGATTTGAGTCCTGTGCGGTAGGTAGGGTGGTAGATAGCGATGTAGGATAAATGCTATTGTGAGTGAGTAGGCTTAAATCGATGCAACGGAAATAACTAAGAGAAAGGAAAAAAATATTGTAAGTTTACCATTCTGAAATATGTGTATCTTCTGTGCAGGCAGGCATCCCCTTAACTATTAACATATATTGAATGGTTGCATATAAAGCTCCCCTTTAATCAGCTTCTCCCAAAGAATTCTGGGAAGCGTAGTTTGTTACGGGTGCTGAAAGTTGTTAGGAGGCCTCTATTCCCCTCACAGCAGTACAATTCCCAGAGTACCCTATGAGGAGGGAATGCCAGTAAAAGCACTGTAAGAACTCTAGCCTTGGGTGGGAATAGGGGATTCTCCTAACAGCACCCTTTACGACTACAGCCATGTTCTGTTGAAAACTGTATCATGGTGCTTTAAATGTATGGTGTGAATGAGGCCGAAGTAGAACTGTTATATAGCCTACATCCCACTCGGCTTTTACCCTGAAGGCCTGAATGTACTTATAGATGCAAGAGACAAATTTCTGTTTAGCTCTCTCTTTAAACATGGAAGGATACTGAGCGAGATCACTGCCTTGAAGGTTGAGGCTGTCATAATATTTTGCATACTTATTTGGAAGGAAGTCCCGCTCAGCAATGCGAGACTTACTTCTAAGTATAAACATGCATAGGATTTTGCACGTAGACATGCATGTATGTACCTAGAGGCTCTCAAACGTCTCAGAAGCAATGAATGACAGTTACCAGACAAAACAGTTTTATCCACTATGAACTGGAAAATAAATGTCCATGTTGTTTGTTTGGTAGTAATGAATATTTGTATGTGGCTACCATGATGCTGCACTCAAGAATTTGCAGAATGTAATATGGGGACACAAGATCGCCCACATGGGTTTTGTGGATGACACAATATCCTGGATCCTGGTACTTGGGGTGGCTTGTTAGTCCAGCCTTTGCCAGCCTGGGGCCCTCCAGATGTTTGGACTACAGCTCCCATCAGCCCCAGCCAGCATTTGGACACATGGTGGCTGGAGCTGATAGGAACTGTAGTCCAGAAATATCTGGAGAGCTCCAGATTGGCAATACCTGTGTTAGTCCCTCTTTCCAGTAGAGAGCCCAAAGGAATACTGTTACATGAACTTTATTCACTGGCCCAATATCAGTAACGTTTTATCTCAAAAGTCCAGATGTCTTGCCTCATGATTCTCTCTTTTTCACAGGAAAAAAAGCAACAGTCTTTAACTCAATGCATTTTCATATTCAGATGTCAAGTGCAGGCTATACTCGGTTTGTGTGTATTAAATTCAGAAAGCAGAGCATTTGAAAAACACTTATTGTGTCTGTGAAACTGTTTGTTGACCCTGCTTAGGAATGGCTTAAGCGGCCTATTGGGTGACTGAAGTGTAAAAAAGATAGCAGGAAATGTATGTGGCTAGCCAAATAGTACCAAGATTAGCATGCCAGGAGAGAAAAACCTGTCGTGATTTGGATATGGAGAGTGGGAAAGGGGGCAGATTGGTCACTGGTGTGAGAATGGGGGTGTTACAAGGACTGAGTTGTTCCCATTTTCAAATGCTGTAAAGTGTGTGTGGGGGGGTTGTCTACAACTAACTGGTGACACTTCCTCATAGCAGGTTAGTGTAGACTTAGGTCATATCCACACGATACATTTAAAGCACATTTAACACACATGGTTTTCCCCCCGGAAACTCCTGGAGATTGTAGTTTACCCCTCACAGAGCTACAATTCTCAGCACTCTTAACAAACTACACTTCCCAGGATTCTTTGGGAATATGCTTTAAATGTGCATTAAGTGTATGGTATGGGTGTGACCTTGGTGCTGCCCGTGCAGGTTTAGTGGTAGAGTCCAAAAGATTTCCGTCATGAAAATGCCATCCCAGATGTATTAAACAACGCTTTTCTTTGTGGCTTCTTCAGCTATTCTTCAGTAGCCATTGATATTTTTTGACACTTATGAAATTGTTAAACATAGCCACATGAATGCCAATGAGAAAGGTTGCAATAAATCTTCAGGATCTTGTGATGCCTAAGCCATACCTCAACATTTGAGACAATCTGATCTAGTGGAATCTCCACTATTAGATCTACTGTGGACATTTGGAACAAAATAAAAATAAAAAATCCTTCCAGTAGCACCTTATAGACCAACTAAGTTTGTTATTGGTATGAGCTTTCATGTACATATACACTTCTTCAGATACACTGAAACAGAAGTCACCAAACCCTTATATATAGTGAGAGGGTGGGGAGGGGTATTACTCAGAAAGGGGTGGGAATGGGTGATTGGCTGATAAGTGTGGTTGACATGTTGACATCTGTTAACGACTGCAATTGGTCTTACAGGAAAAAGTAAGGGGTGAGATTGCTAAAAATAGCTGTATACAGTGGTGCCCCGCAAGACGAACGCCTCGCAAGACGGAAAACCCGCTAGACGAAAGGGTTTTCCGTTTTGGAGGCGCTTCGCAAGACGAATTTCCCTATGGGCTTGCTTCGCAAGACGACAGCCCATAGGGAAATCTCCGGGACAGTGGGGAAGCGCAGCTCGTCTTCCCCGCTGTCCTCGGACCTCCTCCGAAGCCTGGCGGCGGGGCGGGGACACCTCCTCCCGCCGCCGGGCTTCGGAAGGATGCCCCGATGCCGGGCGGCGAGGCGGGAACGCCTCCCCCCGCCGCCCGGCATCGGAACGATGTCCCGAAGCCGAGCGGCGGGGCGAGAAAGCCTCCCCCCGCCGCCCGGCTTCGGGGCATTGTCCCGATGCCGGGCGGCGGGGCGGGAACGCCTCCCCCCGCCGCCCGGCTTCGGGGCATCGTCCCGATGCCGGGCGGCGGGGCGATAAAGCCTCCCCCCGCCGCCTGGCATCGGAACGATGTCCCGAAGCCAGGCGGCGGGGCCGCGAAGCCTGGGCGCGCTGGCAACTCTCCGCAAGGAGCGCTCCCGCTGCTTGCGGAGAGGTCCGCGAAGCCTGTCCTGGACCTCTTCTGAAGGCAGGCGGGGGGCAAAAGTCTTTGTCCCCCCTGCTTGCCTTCCCAGGGGCTTTTAAATTGCCCGGACAGCGAAGTCCTCCGCTGTCCCGGGCGATTTTAAAATGCCGCCCGCCAGAAGAGGTCGGGGGAAGGCGGTTTCCATAGGAACGCATTAATTGATTTTCAGTGCATTCCTATGGAAAACCGTGCATTGCAAGACGAAAAACTTGCAAGACGAAGAGACTTGCGGAACGAATTAATTTCGTCTTGCGAGGCACCACTGTAATGTATGATGAGATAAGAATCCAGTGTCTCTGTTCAGACCAGGTCTCTCCATGGTTTTAAGTTTGGTAATAAGTTGCAATTCAGCAACTTCTCTTTCCAGTCTATTTCTGAGTAATACCCCTCCCCACCCTGTCACTATATATAAGGATCTGGTGACTTCTTTTTCAGTGTATCTGAAGAAGTGTGCATGCACACGAAAGCTCATACCAATAACAAACTTAGTTGGTCTCTAAGGTGCTACTAGGATTTTTTTTTATTTTGTTTCGACTACGGCAGACCAACACGGCTACCTACCTGTGGAGGTTTGGGACGCAGGTGGTGCTGTGGGTAAAACCTCTGTGCCTAGGACTTGCCGATCATATGGTTGGCGGTTCGAATCCCCGCGGCGGGGTGAGCTCCCGTCTTTCAGTCCCAGCTCCTGCCCACCTAGCAGTTAGAAAGCACCCTTAAGTGCAAGTAGATAAATAGGTACCGCTTTATAGCAGGAAGGTAAACGGTGTTTCCGTGTGCTGCGCTGGTGCTGGCTCGCTAGAGCAGCTTCGTCACGCTGGCCACGTGACCTGGAAGTGTCTCCGGACAGCGCTGGCCCCCGGCCTCTTAAGTGAGATGGGCGCACAACCCTAGAGTCGGACACGACTGGCCCGTACGGGCAGGGGTACTTTACCTTTACCTTTAATGCATTTTTAAATTTGCTGTGCTGGTGTTTTTAACAGGTGTCTTGATATTTCTTACCTGCTTCTGGGGCACAACTCTGGGATGAGGCTGGCCTCAAGTGAGGTTGTTGCATTTGGGCTTTTAAATCTGCCCAGTCATGCAGTGGACTCAAGTCAAGTTGCCACAAGTCACCCTCCCTATGCCTAAACTTTTGTAGAGCTGGTACAGTGTAGCAGCTAAGACCTGAGCTACAAAACAGGAAATTCTTGGTTCAGATCTTGCTTCTGCCGTTTACTTGTTAGTTGTAGGTGAGCCATTCTGCCTCAGCCCTCTCATCTACAACAGTGTGAAGCAGGTGGTGATATTGGTCTACTCTGCAGGGTGCTTGTAAGGGTTACAACATTTTGCATCATCTCATGCTGCTTGGTGGAAGGTGGGACAGAGTACCATCTGCTATCACTAGGGAGAAGCATTAACATCACATCCTGACCCCAGTGGCTCTCTTTGTCACCAACAGAAGAGCAGCAACTTTGGGTTCTATTTTTGTAATGCTTTCATCTGTCATGAGCCACTTTGAAGGAAAGGCTGGGTGTAAACTTTTAAAACAAATAAAATAAGATTTGTAAAGTGCTTTGAACATTCACAAGTGCTACACACTTGTCAATACAAGTGTTCTGAAGGAAGTACTGGGGTGGAGGGCACTCACAGGATAAAAGTCCAAACCGGAATAATTCTTGTAATTCTAACTGTACCTTTTCCTATTCCAACCTAATGCCATTTTCAGAGAAGAAAATTAACCTGACCCAAAAAGAAAAGATTTTTTTTTTGTTGCAAGTTGCCAACAACCAATATGACCTATATGGAGCTGCTTCCCTCAAAACGAAACACAGCAAATGCCATCATAATTTGCACTGGTTATGTGAACATAAGGAGATCATAAGACACTGGAGTCCTTTATCAATAAAAAAAGGATTTAACATAGGTTAAATCAACACCATACATTTAAAACAGACACTGCACCCATTCAAAGCACATGACTTTCTCCCAATTACAGATAGGTAGCCGTGTTGGTCTGCCATAGTCAAAACAAAAAAATTCCTTCCAGTAGCACCTTAAAGACCAACTAAGTCAGTTCTTGGTATGAGCTTTCGTGTGCATGAGTGTATCTGAAGAAGTGTGCATGCACACGAAAGCTCATACCAAGAACTGACTTAGTTGGTCTTTAAGGTGCTACTGGAAGGAATTTTTTTGTTTTGACTTTCTCCCAAGCATCCTGGGAACTGTAGTTGTTACGGGTGCTGGGAATTGTAGCTCTGCTGAGTAAAGTCTTGAGCGTTAAATATGAGTTGAGTGTGCTTTAAATGTACATTACGGATCTGTCAAAGCTCAGAGTAACCAGAGGAAACTTGTTGCCCACAACAAAGATGGCAACCCTAGGCAATGGTCCTTCCTTATTGGCTAGAGAAAATGAGCCAACCCCCGTTGGACGTTAGAAATTGACAGCTGAAGGTAGCGCCCTTCGCTAAGATGGCGGCCACCGGAAGTTAAAGACTGACATTGCACTCCCCCTCACACCCCACTCATGCCATTGCATAACATAAGTGAATTTAAAAACAGTTCTCTCATGGTCTACCTGCACTATACGTAAGTGCAGGTGACCAAGAGCCGCTCCAGGACGGCGCTGGCGAGAAGAGAAAGACCCGAGCCGCCCTCCTCCCTCCCCAAAATGGCGCCGGCGAGAAACGAAGGCCCGAGTCCCTCCCTAAGATGGCGCCTGTAAGAAAAAAAATGGCCGGATCCCTCCCTAAGATGGCGGCGGCCGGAAGCGGCGGCCTTTCCCCTCACATCGTTTCCAGCCGCGACGCCCCGGGTCCAGGAACCAAGCTCGGCAAGGCGGGGCTTGCGTCGCCTGCCGTGGTTGCCTCCCCGTCGAGCTGTATGGGCGGCGGCGGCGGCGGCGACGGAGAAGAGAGGCAGAGAGGACGGAAGAGAAAGGCTCCGCGGTGCGCATGCGCCGATCTCCATGGAGAGACAAGGGGGCGAGAGAGACGGAGGGGAGGCCAGGTAAACAGTCGCCCGCCCCCCAACCCCACCCCTGGCAAAGAAGCAGGAGAAGGAGGGGATAATTCGGGGGGCGGGCGGGGGACAGGATAGGGTTGGACGGTTGGAGGCTTCGTGGTGCGGGAGGCTGCGGGGGACAGCAATGAGGAGGGGCGCAGGATTGGGGATGGGGTGGACGGGCGGGTGTCTTTCTGGCCTCAGTTTCTCAAGGCGAGGCGGCTCTTCAGACGAGACTGGGCGGGGCTTCCCCACAGCGGCTCCTCCCCATCCCCAGGCCTCTCCCGATATCTCTTGTTTTTGGGGACTTCACACGTGCGAGGCCGCTTTTATTATTATGGGCTCGTGTCCAGCTCGGTTGCACTTGGGGATGTCAAGTGAGCCAAGTCAGTTTGTTTTGTTGGGGCTGCTCTGGGTGTGACTAACGTTTAAGTAAGCAAGCTATTACCACGACGGCTCTTATGATCACTACCGTCATGTTGTTGTGAGTTTCGTCGGCTCCAATCCGGAGGGTGACTAACGCTCGGTGCATGCTTTCTCTCTCTCTCGTTGTTATTATTTGCATTGGTCTGTTCTTGAGGGTGGCTATGGTTGAGTGCAGCCGAGTATTACTACTACTATTGCTGCTATTCCCATCAACAGTTTTATTGGGTCTATTCTGAATGTGACTAACGTTGGGTGCAAGCTGTTGGTGGTGAATGCAGCACTGCGGACTCTGTTGTCCTTATCTCAGACCCTCCTTCAAGTGCTTCTCCCGCATGGGATGTCCAGAGGGTGGAATAGGGCTTTTCAGTGGTAGCTCCCTGCTTGTGGAATGCTCTCCCCAGGGCACCAGACAGAAATGTAACTTTTTAAAACTGGGCTTTTGGCCCTTAATTTGACGGGTTCTAAGTACTTGTGGCTTTTCTTAGTGGCACAGGATCCGTAAGGCCTGCCCTTTGTTTTGTATGGATTTTTTTTTTTTAATTATTTGGTTTGTTGTAACAGGTTTTAATGTTTATACTGTGTTGTAACTCACTTTTGTGAGTAAAGTAGTTAATAAATATAAATATAGTTTATTTTGTTAGCTGCACAACACGGTCCCTAAGTTACCCACAATCAGGTTTTAAAAACATACAAAATATTAGTGTTGCTATACTAAGAACAACAGTGAGTAACAACGCATGTGGTGCTATATAATATTTATAGCATTACAACAACACCTGTGTACTGTGTACAGTATCTTAGAGTTTCATTGGCAAAAATGAATAAACATGTAGTAAAAGAATATCCTTGATAGAAGGCAGCTTCCTTCTTGTATGAACACAGGAAGGTATGCATCATTCAAGCTTGGTTGCCATCAGCTCGGAGGATCAAAGGAGTGGTGTGACTTTGTGGGTTGTTGCTTTCCTTGGAAAAGCTGCACGCCTAACCCCCACCTGTGTGATGCAGTGTAAGAAACTGGGATAGAAAAACTTGGAGCCAAATGGCTTCTGGGACCTGCGTTGTTAATGCATGTTTAATTTAGTGTTTACAATAAAAAATATTGGCACCATACTTCAGTTTTCAAAACATTCTTTATTGTTAATATCCTTAACATATACTTTGAGGCTTCAAAGCACTTACATTTCAGTAATCCTTGAGTATCCGCCAGGCGCAAAAACCGGCACCCAGACGTTTTGAGGAGCTCACAAATGGAGAATCGTTAGGTGCAAAATACTCCTGGTGCCTTACTAATTTCGAACCCTGGTGTGATATGTATGGAGACTGATCCCTACACCACCCTGCCTTGCTTAAATATCTGTGTGAGTGTTTATATGCCCTCTGTAGGGGAGCATAAAATGGGAAAGGTTGCTACCTTGATATGCTTACAATCTAAAACTTAAAAGTGATGATGGGGTGCAAGAGATGTGCTTCCGAGTTGTGGGGTTGTGTTGAGTGCAGGTCTGAACCATGGTGCCATCACTATAAATGACACTTCATGGAAATGCACATAATATTTAAAAACCTGGACTGGACGGGTCCCCACCTGAAGGACATTGCCAACTAGTAAGTGTTCATATGAGTGGTTAGAGCAATAAGACATTGTCTCCATTGGTTGCTCTTTTCCCTCCCCTCTGGTGCCCTAGGGAGGAAGTTTGTGATGCAAATTGATCCCTATAATTTAATGTACCTTCTCACAGTCTGCACTTGTGGGATGTCAGTAATCTCTATTACTGATTTATTTATACAGTACATGGGATGCCCATAGCTAAGTGGTAGAGCACAGCCCTCGTAGGGCTGGGAAAGACCTGTCTGAATTCTGCCACAGTGGGTGTAGAGCAGGATGAGTAAAAGCAAGTTCTTCTTTACATAGCACATAGTTAAACTGTGGAACTCCCTCCCATAGGACACAGTGATGGCTACCAACTTGAGTAACTCCCTCCCATAGGACACAGTGATGGCTACCAACTTGAGTAGCTTTAAAAGAGGATTGGAAAAATTTGTGCCACAGATACACATGTGGCAGTTATTTCCAGGTTAGGCTGCTGTAAGGTGCTCTACATGGGGCTACCCTTGAGAAAAGTCTGAAATTTGCAATTGGTCCCAGAAAATTAAGAGTGCTGCTGGAAACTTGGCTGCATGATACATCAGTTGCAATGCCTCCCAGTTCGTTGCCTGGCTCAGTACAAGGCACTGGTTTTTACCTTTAAATGCATCTCCACCCTGTGAACCAGCTTGCGGGGTGGTTTCTGCATCCCTGTGAGGCATGTGGAAACTAAGGACCTGGGATAGAGCATCTTCATCAGTGGTGCCCAGGCTGGACATTGGAAGATCCATCTTTCCACTTAAAGCCTTTTAGTGACAAGTTGAAATGCTTTCCGGGCATTTCATGGAAATTCTTCTAGCTTTTGACTCTTCAGCTCGTTGGTCCTTTTGCTTTTTGCATTAAGGATGGCCAGATTTGTTTGGTGCTTCTGTTTTTAGAATTCTGAGCCGCCCAGGCAATTCCATAATAGTGGAAATAAATGAATATTACAGAGAGCTTTTTTAACCAAAAGCTAAAATCTGAAAGCACTCTGGGGCATTGAAATTAGGGCAAAATTGCTTAGCTTTGGTAATAGCATTATTATTAGTGTGTGAGGAAATGAGGCAGCAGAACGATAGGCATCATCTTCATGAATCTGTGTTTTCCTTCCCAGGGTCTGGATGAAGCAGCTGTGAAGCAGTGGAAGACTAAAAACCCAGGCTCCAGTCTTCTGATGCATAATAGAGTGAAGAAATGAAGGGGTGAGAGAAAGGACGCCTCTGAATATATTTTGCTTTGGGGGGGAGCAGTGGGGGGGGTGGCTCTTAGTCTCAGGCCTGCTTGGGGGCTTCCTGGGGGTATCTTCTTTGCTTCAGGGTGCTAGCCACAGGGCTCTTCTTATGAGAGTAAGTGAATGCCCCCACAAGTTTCTGAGATAAATTATGTTTGTAAACAATAGCAGGGCTATTTGGCCTAGTGGCTGACAGTTCTCTTTTCCTCCTGCTCCCAGGATAGTTGCCCTGCCAGGGAGTCCAGCATCCTGGGCCCAAAAAAAAGATTCTGGCGAGCCCACAAGCAGGCCTCCCCTCATTCATCCTCAGCCCAAAGGCATATTGCCTCTCTCCTTGAAGGATTGGACAGATTCATGGAGCATAAGGCTATAAATGGCTTCTAGCCAGGAAGGCTATGCTCTGCCTCCATGGTCAGAGCCATAGGAAAGAGGAGTGCTCTTGAGCTCAAGTCCTGCTTGCCTAACCTCCCTCACAGGGTTGTTGGAGGGATAAAGTGGGGTGGGGGGAGAACTACGTTGAGCTCCTTTGAGGAGAAGTGGGATATAAATGTAACAAATACATAAAATAAATTACGTTGCACTTTCTGATACTGTTTTTAAATGCTGTAAGCCCCCTTCAATCCCAACTTGGGAGCAAGGGGAGATATAAACACATTAAATAGCATTAGCCTCCAAGGTCTGGTGCATGTGGAGCAGGGTGTCTGCTGAAGGTCTCTTCTAAATAAGGGAGCCCCTCCCTCCTTCTGTAGCCGCCCACCCTCAAGAAAGAAGCGGAAAGGCGGGTGCACACAGCCCAAATACTATTTCAGGGCTGTCCTCATGTGCCTTCCATTTTTCTCTTTCTTGGCAGACAGCAGAAAGCGGTAGAGACGGAAGAGGGCACTGTGCAAATCCAGGAAGGTGAGCACCCAGCCACACCTGCTTCTCTTGCTTCCGGCCTCCCCACCCCCACCCCGCCCCAATGCCTCCCACTCCCAAAAAGCTAAACGGTGATCTGCTAGTGGAGATTGGCCTCCACTCCATTCTAATCTTCTGAAACAGTGCTCCGGTGGTTGTGCGGGTGGATGGAGAATGTTCCTGCCTGGGCAACGCTTAATGAGCAAATGTGTCCATCTCTCTTCCCTGGGCGGCATCCCCTTCCCTTCTTTCCTTAAGGGGCAGTGGCGACAGGCGAAGATCCCACCAGTGTGGCCATTGCTAGCATTCAATCAGCTGCCACCTTCCCTGATCCCAACATCAAATACGTCTTCCGGACAGAAAATGGGGGCACTCAGGTAAGACACTTATCGGATTTCCCTCGTGCCGCTGGTTTTGTTTCCTTTGGGGTGAGTTGGTGGGTGTGCAATATAGTGGCTCTGTTATTCCTTGACGGTCAGAGGCAGCAGTATCCCCACAGAAGCCACAAGAAGGGAGAATACCTTGTGCTTGTCTCCTGTTTGCAGGTTTCTTCACAAGCATCTGGTTGGCCACTGTAAGAACAGGATGTTGGACTAGATGGGCCATTGGCCTCATCCAGTACTGTTATTCTCATGTTCTTCCCTCTGTCTATTCTCTCTACGTCACCCCTAACTCAGCACACACACCCCATCTTGTTTCCCAGCATTTCTGAAAAATAGACTAAAACAGTAGGCGTTCATAAAAATGGGGATGGGGTGCCTCTGCTGCCTCATCCAGTGTGTCCACAGACATGTGGAAGAGATCCCCCCCCATCTTTGCTCTGCTAAAGTGCTCCGTCCTTCCACCTTCTGGAAGTCCAAGGTTCCAAAGCATAAGGAGACTTAGCACAGGGTGCCTCCCTGTCTCTGGCATGCAGGGACTTGTACCCTCTCAGGCTGGTCCTGCCAGCCCCTTCATTAGCCTGGCCTGTGTGTTCCCCCTTGGAGGCATGAGCCGCCTCTTGTGCAAATGCAGTTATGGGGGCATCCCGGGGCTGCATCCTGGAGAAAGAGGCCAAGCCAAATGGTTTGCAAGGGTCCTGCTAGCTCTTGGGGTTATTTCCAACAAGGCTCAGGGAAGTGACGAGGTCTTAATTTTTTTAGAAAAATTTGTACTTTTCTGTGTATAAGACTAGGGAGGTTTTTTTTTACTCTAAAATAATGTTAAAAAATGGGGGTCGTCTTATACATGGGGGTCATCTTCCCCCATTTTCATAAATTGGAGTCCCCCAAAATAGGGGTTGTGTTGTACACGGAAAAATACAGTACATTTGTAAGATCCCACCCCCTCCTTCAGAATGCTTAGCATGGTGAGGATGTTTCTGCTTCCCTGCACATTTGGGAAGGGCCATAGCTCAGTGGTAGAGCATGTGCTTTGCATGCAGAAGGTCCCAGGTTCAATCCCTGGCTGCATCGGCAGGCAAGGTTGGGAAGGACCCTTGCCTGAAACTCTGAAGAGCTGCTGCTAGTCAGTTTAGGCAGTACAGTCGTATCTTGGTTGCTGAACGCCTTGGAACTCATATGTTTCGGCTCCCAAATGATCAAAAACTGGAAGTGATTGTTCCAGTTTCTGAAAGATTTTCAGAAGCTGAACATCCGGCGTGGCTTCCGAGGCTTCCGATTGGCTGCAGGATGCTCCTGCAGCCAATCAGAAGCCACGCCCTGGTTTTTGAACAGTTCCGGAGGTCGAACCGACTCCTGGAATGGATTCTGTTCGAGAACCAAGGTACGACTGTACTGAGTTACATGGACCAAATGTCATGACTCAGTGTAAGGCAACTTTCTAGCGCCCCCCCCCGCCCCCCCGCCTTGCAAGAAAGTAGCTAGGCTAGGCCAGGTAAAAGCATGTGTCAGTCAACCTCATGGTTCAGCAGGACTCTGAACCTGCGTTTTCTGGCTGGAGCTGATGTGGGTTTGGAGGGGGGCAGATTGGCAAAGGCTGTTCTCACCACTAGGCACTTGCTCTGTTAACGATGTCCCCCCTTTGCTCTTTTCACCAGCTGATGTACAGAGTGATTCAGGTAGCCGAGGGGCAGCTGGATGGGCAGACTGAGGGGACTGGGGCCATCAGCGGTTATCCTGCAACGCAGTCCATGACACAGGTGGGTTCTGCTGAGTCAGCGGAGGAAATGGTGACATTGCCAGTCTGCTCTATGCAGTCATCCTTTCTGGCTGAGCTGTTAGCTCTGCTCCTCTGGCCCCAGGTGGTTTGTGGCTGGTGAAACAGGCTCCTTGAGGCTTATGGGCAGGAGGTGGATATTCTGCAGGCACATTCACCCCAATTCTGCAGCTTGATTAACTTAGGTACCGCTGCATGTAGTTAGTGCATTTGCAGCATTCAGCATCTGCTAGTCAATACATAGGGCCAAAGGGTGATTCCAAGTGGGGCTTAATTCATAAATGGGTTGTTGAGATCTTGCAAACAGGTCATTGGCAAGAGAAGTTTTTCTTATTACAGGGTTTTCCCTGGAAATAGTATATCTGAACTAAAATAGGGGGTGGGGATACAGGCTGGCATATTTTCGCTGTTTATATTGTGTGGACTCTCAAAATCATGCAGGCATGTGGCACCCCCAGACCAACAGAAAGAGCCCTCCTGGAAGCACCCAAAGAGTGACAAGGAATCCTTCTTAGCTCCTCCCCTTCCCTTTGGCTTTTCCATAGCTCATAAGGACTAGAAGCTTGTTTCATAAAACCAGGCTGCTGAATATCAAATAACTGCCTCTGCCCCTCACTTCTTGCATCTAAGGTACCTTTGAAGGTATAAGCAGCTCCATCCAGGCAGTTGTGATGCTGTTGGGGTGTTTGTGAAGGGTATCACTGGATCACGTTCCTCAGTTTTGTTGAATTAATTCAACTAAATAAGTTTTAATTGGATTTTGGAAAACAAATGTACAATTAATCGCTACTGTTTTGAATTTTGTGTGTGTTATCTTCGCCAGTGGGTTGTCCAAACTTCTGTTTTGAATGATGCTTTTATAGAGTAGGGTAGAGTGAGACTAGGGATGAGTTTATGAAACCAAGGGGGTGGTTGCCTGAGAAGATTTGGGAACCACTGTGCTAGACTGAAGGTTCTGAACCCTCCTGCGCCGATTTTGCACTTGTGCCTTGGGTTTCAATACAAAAGCAATGTAGGAAGAGCATCTCAAGGGAGGAGCATCCTGAGAGAATAACACCATTGTCTGTCTCTGCCTGAGATGGATACCTGCCCAAGTATTTGTTGAGGTAGATGTATCTGAAGGAGGCTCCTCTCTTCTCCTCCCCCCAGGCTGTCATCCAGGGCGCATTCACCAGCGAAGATGCCGTCGAGACAGAAGCTGCGACTACGGAGACGCACTACACGTACTACCCTGCCACTGCAGTGGCTGACACCAGCACGTCTGCCGGGGCAGGGACCACAGCCACAGCCGTGGTGACGACCCAGAACTCAGATGCCCTTCTTGGGCAAGCGACGCCAACTGGCACAGGTCAGTTGGGTTGGGCTACCCGCGAGACAACTAGAGCCTCCCCTCCCCTCCCCTCCCCTCCCCTCCCCTCCCCTCCCCTCCCCTCCCCTCCCCAGGAGCCTTCTGGCAAGTTCAACTTACTTAGCTCCTTCCCCTGGGAAATGGAGTTGCTCCCACCTCTGGGCTCGCTACAGATTTTCCATGTCAAGATGGAGCCGTTTTGGCCATCTCAGGTTGTTCAAATGAATTGGAACGATGTTGCGCATCTAAAACGGTTGTCGCAGAGCACGAGTGGTGAAGTTAGGAGTCTAGGTTACACAGGTTGGACACAGATTTCGGGAAACAAGCTCCCATTCCTACAGATCGGGGAAACCCAGTTTCAGATGTGAAGGTGCAACCCAGTCATTTTCATAACCTCACCACCACTGCTTCTCCCCCCCCCCTTTAGAACTAGGGCAGCTTCGCCACCTGTTTGGTTTCATGGCAGTTCCTTCAGAGCTGTGCTGCTCTTCTCTACAACTCTGTCTTGTTTTGAATTGCACAGGGCAGTTTTTTGTCATGATGTCGCCACAGGAGGTTCTGCAAAGTGGGACACAGAGGTCCATCGCACCCAGGACACACCCTTACTCACCGTGAGTGCTCTCCTTCCATCGCATGCCAGTCTCTAAAGTTCCTCTTTTATTCGGGGGTGGGGCACAGTTTCCTTGAGTGTCCAATGGCTTCCCAGCCTGGAAGGGGGACTGCTGAGGGCCTCCTCCTGTCTCTGGAAATCTGAATGGGAAACCCAGTGCCAAATTGTGTTTTTGATTCCCTCAGGAAGTCTGAAGCTCCACGAACGACCCGAGATGAGAAACGTCGGGCGCAGCACAATGAAGGTGAGTGGGAACTGTTTTGCTAACGAATGTGATCCTTGAATTTAGCCACACTGTTCCATGAGGAGAGGTTGCTTGGAGTGCTGACTGCCTTGCAACCCTCTGTAGGAGGATCTTATCGCAGGGCGTACTGCAGCACTGCAATCTGTTCAGCATCTTGAAGGAGATTGGTCCACATCCCACCATTCTAGTATGCCAGTCATTCTTCCACCTCATGCTCAATTATTGTTTTGTTTGAATTCTTAGGTGGACCCTTGGCCTCATCCAGCAGGCTCTGTTTATGATGTTTATGATGTTTATCTTTCCATCTCTTCCAGTGGAGCGCAGGCGCAGGGACAAGATCAACAACTGGATTGTGCAGCTGTCTAAGATTATCCCTGACTGTTCCATGGAGAACACCAAGTCTGGGCAGGTAAGGGGGCTTGAACTGGCCTTCTGTAGGAGCAGAGACAGTCTGGGCCCAGTTTCAGAAAGGCCCCAGCAGGGTGCCAGCCCTTGACTTCAGCCCCACTCAGTGTCAGCTGCTGCATCTGTGAAGCTGCTTGCCATTCTAATTTCCACAGTTCCCTGGCATGATGCCATGTTGACTGCACCAGGGCTTTCTGGGTAATCTTAAAATGGTGGGCACATCACTGAGGCATCAAAAAGGCCAGAAGGGGCTCTGCCTGAGGGAGCCGACCTGAGCTCAGCACCTTCTCAAACATTCTACCTACCAAACTTCAAAATCTTGTATCCAGAACTCTGCACATCAAGGAAATCGTTTATTTTGGCATTTAGTAACCCATGGTGGTGTCCATATCAAGCAGTCTGTTTGCATGTGCATGTATTAAAAAACATATAGGTGCAAAACAGGAGCTGTTGGGTGAAGCAGCAGCCATCAGTTGCTTTGGATGCCTTGTAAAAGCAGACCTGTTTGCCCAGACTTTCCCTGACCCCAGAAAATTGGACCCTGTTTTGTGTTTTTCAGTCCCTTTAATGCCTTTTAAAATTCCTTTTTACAAGCTTTGCTGCTGCTGCTTTGTTTGTTTTGGGTTGTATTTTTTCTGTTAATTCTCTTGTTTTTCTGTTGTTCACAACTCAAAGCTTTTTAAAACATTAAGTGGTTTATAAGAGCTTTTGAATAGAATCTTTAAAAAATGATCCCAGGATCTGTCTTGTCACCCCCATCAGGAGGAGTCCCCTGCTTCCATCTTCACCTGGTCTAGGAATTGTTTGGTTCCCTGGAAACTGTCACGGGTGTCTTTCCTCTCCCACACCTGCCTTAACTTGTTGCAGCACCTGGCAACGAAAGTTGTGCTGGTTTTAACATCTCTAAGCAGGAGGAGGCAGTTTTCCGGTCTTCAGGGAAACAGCACACTGGAACGGGTGGATGGGGGAGGGGGTTGAAGAGAGAAGGCAGCCATGAACTGCCGAGTGTTCCCACCTGAAGTGTCAGGGGCTGGTACTACCCTGGGGTCTCCCCCCGGGGCCCCCAGCTCAATCACTTGCTTTCACTGCAGAGCAAAGGAGGGATCCTCTCCAAAGCTTGTGACTACATCCAGGAGCTGCGGCAGAGCAACATTCGTCTCTCCGAGGAGCTGCAGGGCTTGGACCAGTTACAGATGGACAACGAGGTCTTGCGGCAGCAGGTAAGGCTGGCCAGAAGGGGGGCAGGGTATGGATGTTTTTCTACCAGAAGGGGATGGAAGTGGCATGGCAGGGGCTTTTAGGGGATGGAACTGGCATGGCAGGGGCTCTTCCAGCAGAGTCTGCCTATTGCTTGCAGCGGTATGTATGTATGTAGGGACGCGGGTGGCGCTGTGGGTTAAACCACAGAGCCTAGGACTTGCCAATCAGAAGGTCAGCGGTTCGAATCCCCGCAATGGGTTGAGCTCCCATTGCTCGGTCCCTGCTCCTGCCAACCTAGCAGTTCGAAAGCACGTCAAAGTGCAAGTAGATAAATAGGTACCACTCCGGCGGGAAGGTAAACGGCGTTTCCGTGCGCTGCTCTGGTTCGCCAGAAGCAGCTTAGTCATGCTGGCCACATGACCCAGAAGCTGTACGCTGGCTCCCTCGGCCAATAAAGCGAGATGAGCACCGCAACCCCAGAATCAGCCACGACTGGACCTAATGGTCAGGGGTCCCTTTACCTTTATGTATGTGTAGGAATATAGGAAGTTGCCTTGTGCAGAGAGAAACCACTGGTCTTTCTAGCTCAGTATTGTCTACACTGACTGGCAGCGATTTCTGGCAGGTGTCTCTCCCTGTAGATGCTACTAGGCATTGAACTTGGGTCCTTCTCAATGCAGAGCAGATACTCTCCACTGAGCTGCAGCCCTTCCCATAACATCTAGGGACATAGGAAGCTGCTATATACTGAGGCAACTCATTGGTCCATCTAGCTCAGTATTGCCTACACTGGATGGCAACAGCAGCTCTCAGGCCTTTGAGGCAGAGGATATTCCCAGCCCTGTCTGCAAATTGAACCTGGAGAGGAGTGGCAAACCAAGCTGATGGACAATGCCGTAATGGCAAAAACTGACGGGAAAACTCAGAAACTAAGAGGACAAAAACTCTATAAAAGAATGGGAAAAATTTATAAGCTATTTAGGAGACCACTGAAAGCAGATGGAAACATTGGCAGGATTTTGATTTCCCTTCTAGCGTAACAATTACCATGGATAATATGGACTGATATAATAGAGTATGGAAGAATATGCAGTTTTAAATTTTCAAAATGGGACCCCGTGGAGAGGGTGGGGGGGAAGTCCCAAAACTTGGAGGAATCTCTGTATATGGATATATATTTGGATTTTTATAACTTTGTACATGTGAAACCGAATAAAAATGCTTTTTTAAAAAATGATTTCTAATTGAACCTGGGACCTTCTGCATGCAAGGCAGGCGCTCTGCCATGGAGCTGAGGCCCTTCCCTGCTTCCTTTCTTCCTCTGCAGGTTGAAGACCTGAAAAACAAGAACCTGATCTTGCGAGCGCAGCTGCGGCAGCACGGCGTGGAGGTCATCATCAAGGACAGCCACTGATAAGCCACCACTGACCAAGGGCCCTCCTCGCCCTCCTCCTCCTCCTCCGGCACAGCAGCCAACGGGGGTCCTGTGCCTCGCCGGTGCTTCCACGCCAGGCCCCCGTCCTTGTTGTACAGACCCAGTGAGCAGCGCTGTTGCTCCCAGGCCAGGGAGCTGGGCTGGGCTCAGCTCAGGACACTTGCCTCTGCCCAGCGCTCTTCCTCATGGCCCGGGACCTGGCTTGCCCCCTTGAGCTTAGACGCTGCCTCTCGACACAGTCCTCTGTCTTGATCCGACCCTAATCAGTTCCAGGGTCGTGACCTTTTCTCTCTTTCTTTCTCTCCTCCCTTTGAACAGCACCTCTCACCTGTGCGCTCGACACACCTCCCGCTGTGTCCGTGCATGCGATATTATGTAGACATGTTGCACGTCCCCCCTTTCTCCCTCGTGCCGCCTATAGGCCCTGCCTCCACAGCACTGCCCATCTCCGGGCACCTTACTCTTTGTGAGCGTGGAGAGCTGAGAGTCTTCCTCTCCCCCAACCCTGCTTTGTGGCTCTCCGGCCCAAACCAGCCAGTAGGAGGAACCCTTTACACCGCAGCGACAGCCTCACACGTGCCTCCCCTTCAAGGCTGGCCACCTAGTTCTGCCTCTGGGCTTCCACTCAAACAGCTGCAGGTCTGATGTGGCCCTCAAAACCTTCCCGAGAGTCTGGGCTTGCAGTGAAGACAAGCCTGCCACAGCCTCCCCCTTTCTTTGCTCCGCACCCTGGAAGGTGATTTAACTTTGCTCTCTTGCCATGGAAGCCGTTTGCCAAGGAGGTGAGTGTGGGCCAAGAGCAGCAGTAGCTGTCCTCCCATCTCAGGTGATTGGACAACTGGTTGGGGTGATGCTTCTCTCTCTTTTTTTGTTTTTCCCCTGTTTTTTTTTTTAAAAAAACCACAAGTCTCTGGATTAAAAAAAATAAAGTAATGGAAAAGCAGGGGGTTGTTCTGTGTTCTGGCTAGCGGATGAGTGTCAAGTCTCCTCTTGCAGCAGTGGAGAGGACATTGAGTTTGGTCCTGCCAAAATATGGGGCAGTACTGGTGACGCAGCTGGAGAGATCTCCTGCCTAGAGACCTGGCCTTGAACTGGTGGGTTGGGATATTGGAGAAGCATATTGACAAGTTGGCGCATTTGCGGGAGAGGGTGACCAAACTGATCAAGGTAACCAAGCCTTGTGAAGAATGGTCAAGGGAGTTTGGGGATGTTCTGCCAGAAGATGAAACCGAGAAGTGATGTGATAGCCATCTTCAAACATCCGAAGGGCTACCAGTTGGAATATGGAGGAAGTTTGTGTTCTGCTGCCACTGAGGACAGGACCAAACCAACTGATTCAAATGACAATAAAGATGATTCCGACTAAATATCAGGAGGAACTTTCTGACTAAAAGAGCCGTTTGACAGTGGAACAAAGTCCTTCAAAAGGTGGTGGACTCTCCTACCCCCAAAGTTTTTTAACAGTGGTTGGATGGCAATCTGTCTTTAACAGCGGTTCCTGCATTGCAAGGGGTTGGACTAGACAACCCTTGGTTGTATGACCCACTACTAGGTCATGGTCTGAACCGAAGTGGTTGCAACAGTGTTGTGAACCGAAGTGGTTGCAACAGTGTTGTTGTTGTTGTTGTTGTTGTTGTTGTTGTTGTTGTTATAACACCATACACCAGTGTGGTATAGTGGTTAGAGTGTTGGCCTAGAACCTTGGGAGGCCAGGGTTCAAATTCCCACTTGCCCATGAAACTTTCTGGGCCACCTTAAGCCTCACTGAACCTACTTCAGAGGGTTCTTGTGGGGATCAAATGAGAGGGGGAGAGCCATGTATACCACCTTAAGCTCCTTAGGAAAAGGTGTGATATAAATGCAGTAAACAAATACATTTCCCAGCCCTAGCTGGAGAGGCCAGACATTGATTCTGGTTTCTTCTACATGCACAGCATGTGTCCTTCCACACAGCCGTTCTCTACTCCAGGACACTAGCTAAGGACGTGGAAATTTCACACAATCCTTGCACCAAATTGTTGGAGATCAGAGCACAAGAAGTACACGTGTGTGTGTGTGTGTCTTAGCTAATTATATTCTCACCCAGCATAATTTGGCTTGCCTAAAATGGGAGAACCATTACCTAGCGCTTCTGCAGATGCACCAACCCAGCTGATGCCGTTTCAGTGAGCCAAATGGTCAAAACAACTCGAAGCGCAAGGTCTGGGGGATGATGATTGTTATTAAAGCACAGAATCCACACATAGCCCCAAACTTGTCAGATCTCTGGGGTAGGGCTCTCCCCAGGGCAATTTCCAATCCCCACCCCTAAAGTTCTGTTCCCTTGCTCAGGTGGAGTTTATCCATGCAGAGGGTCATCCGTTGTGGGTGTTCCTAGACCAGGAATCCTCTGGGTTTGGGGAAAGGACCTGGCTGTTTCCCTTCCTCGCTTCCGGACGAAGACCCCTGCTCCTCAGAGAGGCTGCTGCTTCTCCATCTCCCCCAGGGTTGTCGTGGGCCACCTGGCAGTGTGGCCTGGCTGAGGTTCCCCTGCTCGGGCCTCCATTCTCGATGGGCATAGGTGGTGTTGGGAGTGGAGCTGGTGAAGATCCAGAGGGGCTTGGTGATGGGACTGGCCGCAAGGTTGGCTCCAGAAGGACTCTTGACAACTATCAGCCGCCCCAACGTGAAGCTGTCTGTTCTGTGGAGCAACAGCCAAGGTTAGCCACATTTGAAACACTAGGGCTCAGTCTAGGGGGTTCCCCCAAAACTGTTTCACAAGCTTTATTCAGGTGGTCTGAAGAATGGCAAGAGCAGTGGCTGTTCCATAGTTCTTGGAACCTAGTGGACCGCTTAGAAGATGAGCAGGGTGAGATGCAGGAAGAGGCACTTCAAAAGGAGTGGAGAGGATTATCAGCTTGGAGGTGAGTGGTGCAGGCCTGAACTTCTGGGGGAGAGGCACTTGAAAGGTGTGGAGGGGATTTGAAAAGCTACAATTCCCAGAGGGGAATTCTGAGAATTGCAGTTCTGTGAGGGGAATGGGGGAGGGTCTCCTAACTGCTCAGCACTCAAACTATAGCTCGCAGAATTTTTTTTGGGGGGGGGGTGGAGCCTTGATGGTTTAAAGTGGTTTTGTAGTGCTCTAAATGTATGGTACGAATGCGCCTTGTGTATAACACCCCAAATGGTAGGTATTTCCTGGCTGCAATTCAGAGATCTGCAGTGATCCTAGTGCAAGAAGCATGCTAGCCCACAATGGCCCTTGCATCGATTTACCTGTGCTTTTTCCGTGCATTGTCCTGTTCCAGCTCTCTCTGCTTCTCCACGCTCTGATGGTGCAGCCACAACACCAGTGCAAAGAGCATCATCAGCACCAGGCCCATGGTGAGCATGAGGCTGATCCCCACTGCGAGGGAGGTGGTGCCATGTGAGGCTGGAATACAGCAAAGGAAACGGGATGAGAGAATGGCCACTCACAATGCCCATCAGTCCCCTTATCCCTGATGGCTGATGGGAATTGTAGTCAAGAACATTTAAAGGGCACCATGTTGGGGAAGGCTGGCTGAAGACATCTGTCTTACCCCTAGCAACCACCAAGCCTAGTAGGGTTTCTAGATCTCGAGGAGGACAGAGTTAACAGTTGTACAGAAGAGGTAACTGGGAATGGTCCTAAACTCTGGGAGAATGGAACTTACCCACCTTATTGCAGGAAAAAGATGGGGGCCTTTGGATAGCGGCAGCAGAGCTTGAACTGAGAGCCTGTCTGATCCATAGCTCTGTCTGCAATCTTAACTCCACTTACCTGTGCAGAGCTAACACCTGGGATGCATATTTTTAGGACCTATTCCAAATGGCTTTTAAGAATTGTGTTTAAATTGTCGTCACCCACCCCAGGTTGAGAAGGACGTGGGTGGCGCTGTGGGTTAAACCACAGAGCCTAGGACTTGCCGATCAGAAGGGTGGCGGTTCGAATCCCCGCAACGGGGTGAGCTCCCGTTGTTCGGTCCCAGCTCCTGCCAACCTAGCAGTTCGAAAGCATGTCAAAGTGCAAGTAGATAAATAGGTACCGCTCCGGCGGGAAGGTAAACGGCGTTTCCGTGCGCTGCTCTGGTTCGCCAGAAGCGGCTTAGTCATGCTGGCCACGTGACCCGGAAGCTGTACGCCGGCTCCCTCGGCCAATAAAGCAAGATGAGCACCGCAACCCCCGAGTCGGTCATGACTGGACCTAATGGTCAGCGGTCCCTTTACCTTTACCTTTATCCCAGGTTGAAGCGCAGGTAATAAATTGTAATAACAGCACCAGCAATAGTTAATAATAATATAGGAAAGTACATCAGGCGGGAAGGCCTAGGCAATATTCAAAGATGGACGCCTTGGTACAATGAAGCCATGCCATGTGAATCTTCTGGATCTGCAGCTGAGGGCACCAGCTTAGACCCTTTCCAGACAGTGGCGATACTCACTGACGTGAACACGCAGCTCCAGGACGCAGGAGGTGGAGCCCAGCATGTTGGAGGCTGTGCAGCGGTAAAGGCCCGAGGCCTGCGTCGTCAGGTTTTGCAAGGTCAGGAGGGCACGTTTGTCATCTGCCCAACGAGAGCGCCGGAGCCGGAGGAGAAAGGGGAAGTTAGCAATGGGAAGTAACTCCTCCCCCCCCTAACCCCCAATCACAATCAGCATAGGACCCTCATCTGTATTACATGAATGTGAACAGGAGCTGACCTGCCACTGCGTCCCCTTAGGAGAATTCTTCAAAGCTTGGCTGAGATGGATGGATGTCTAAAAATGGCAACAGATGCATTCTTGTTCCCAGAATAATGAGGCACTTGGAAATTTGTGTGTATGGCACGTAGATCATCTGTGCCTACTTTGCCTTCTGAGGAGGAAGCTGCCTCTCTGCCACGGGCAGGGGAGGGAGAAACTGAGGAATTACAATTGGAAGATATGGCCTCAGGGGCAAGCACTACTATTCTAGAGAAAATTTTTGAAAAATTAGAATCTTTGGACAAGAAAGTAGAATCTTTGGACAAGAAGGCCGATGAGCAAACATATAAAATTGACCAGAACACAGAATGTTTAAATAAATTATCTGGACAAGTTGCACAGAATACTCAAGCAATTGGAGAATTGAAGGAGGCTGCAGGGGAAAATCGGAAATTGGCTGAAGATACCAGCCAAAAACTTGAAAATTTAGAACAAGAGGTAAGACCACTCTGCAAACAAGTAGGTGAACACCAGACCTATCTATCTATGATTGAACTGCGGAACCGGGAGAGCAATTTAAGGATAAGAGCAATACCAGAAGTGGAAGAAGGCAACCTAGCTGAGTTTTTGACCAAAGAATTCTCCAAATTTTGGAGCTTAGAGGAAAAGGATTTTAAAATTGTTTCAGCTTTTAGGCTCGGAAGACTTATAAAGAAAGAGAAGCCCAGAGACTGTTTGATAACATTGAGGTCAAAGGAGGAAAGGGACAAGATTCTGGGCCTACACTACGGAAAGTCACTGGACATTCTGGATAAAAGAATTGAGATCTACAAGGATATTCCTAAACAACTGTTAGATCTTAGATCTAACTACTTGGAGTTGACAAGATTACTAAGGAAGAATTCAATCATCTTTAGGTGGGAATTTCCTCAAGGACTATCTTTTACCTTTAGAGGGAAGAAGATCAAAATCAGAACATTGGAAGATAGAGATAAATTTCTGAACGTATACGGAGAGGACCTTCACAAAGGAATTGATCAACTTCCAGGGCCTGAAACACCAGAGGTACCTGCACCCTTGGACCCTGAAGATCCTTCAAATAAGGTACCACCCCTTGAAAAATAACCAGATTTATTCAGGATGTCTCTGCAACTTTTGAGTTGGAACATTAATGGCTGTAACATCCCGGAAAAAAGGAGGAAAATTTTTTATATACTAAAAAAAGAACAATTGGACATTATCTGCTTACAAGAAACACATGTGACTAGGCTCCATAGAAAGGTGTTAATAAACAAAAGACTTGGTCAAGAATTTATATCTTCGGACAGAGTAAAGAAGCGAGGAGTGGTGATATATGCAAAAGAGAGCCTGTCACCTAAATTTTTATTTAAAGATGAACATGGAAGAATCTTAGCAATTGAGATACAACATCAAGGAGAAAAGATTCTGATATTAGGAATTTATGCACCAAATGACGGGAAATCGGAATTTTATAAGAAGTTGCATGAGACTATGCTGGACTATCTGGACTACAACAACATCATTATGATGGGAGACATGAATGGGGTCGTATCGACTAACATGGATAAGTCACAAAGCCAAAATGTTACAAAAGACGGCAGACTACCAAAGACCTTTTTTGAAATGACCGACAATATGGACTGGATTGACATTTGGAGAACTAAGAACCCCCTGGGAAGAGAGGGAACATTCTTCTCTGAAGCCCAGCTGACTTGGACAAGAATCGACCAAATATGGATAACTAGAGGTCTGGCACCCAAGGTTAGAAAAGTGGAAATCTGCCCAAAGACCTGCTCCGACCATAACGCGCTGAAGATGGATATGACACTTTTGCCAACCGGCTCCTTTAGATGGAAGATGAATGATAGCTTGTTTAGAGATCAGGAGATTATTAAGAAGGCCCAAAAAACTCTGAAGGACTATTTTGAAATAAATATGAATACTACGGTGGAAAAAAGAACTATCTGGGATGCAAGCAAAGCTGTGATGAGGGGGTTCTTGATACAACAGAACGTCGTAAAGAAAAGGACACAAAATGAAAGGAAAGATAAGATCTTGCAAAAAATTAAAGAATTGGAGAAGAAATTAAGATCAAATCCGAAGTCACAGCCGATTCTGAGAGAAATTAAACTATACCAAGCACAATATTCCAAACTGATAAACCAAGAAATAGAATGGAAGATTAAATTAATGAAACAAAAAACTTTTGAATCGGCGAATAAATGTGGGAAACTGCTTGCTTGGCAGTTGAAGAAGAGACAGAAATTAAATACAGTTACAAACCTAGAAATTGAAGGAAGAAACATTCAGAACCCCATGGAAATTAGAAAGTGCTTCCAGAGATACTTCAAAAAATTATACACTCAAGGGCCGCAAGATGAGGCTGAGATTAAACAATTTTTGGAAAGAAATGGACTAACAAAGTTGTCACAAAAAAACAGAATAATCCTGAACAACAAAATAACACAACAAGAGATTGAACAAGCCATTCAGAACATGCAACTGGGCAAATCTCCAGGGCCAGATGGCCTGACCTCCAAGTATTACAAGATATTGAAAGACTATCTGATTCAACCAATGATGGAGGTTTGTAATGAAATTATGGAAGGGAAGAAGGCGCCGGAATCGTGGAAGGAAGCTTTTATCACATTGATACCAAAATCTGAAACTGAAAAGACACAACTCAAAAACTATCGTCCCATTTCCCTTCTGAATGTGGATTACAAAATATTTGCAGACATTTTGGCAAGCAGACTAAAAAGAGTTCTTAATGAAGTAATTCATAAAGACCAGGCAGGCTTTCTCCCAGGTAGACATATGTTTGCTAATACTAGGAACATTATTGACATTTTGGAACTTTTGCAAACAGACATAAATACAAAAGCAGTGTTAATTTTTATAGATGCGGAGAAGGCCTTTGATAACATTTCTTGGAAATTTATGAAGGGAAATTTGAAAGAAATGGGAGTGGGACGGGGGTTTGAGAATGGGATTGATGCAATATATTCAGAACAAAAGGCCAAACTGATAGTTAACAATGTGGTTACAGAAGAGTTCAAAATTGAAAAAGGAACACGACAAGGCTGCCCGATTTCCCCTTTGTTATTTATTTCGGTTCTGGAGGTGCTCTTGAATATGATCAGAGGGGACCGGTTGGTGGAAGGGATTCAGGTCGGAGCGAAACAATACAAACTTAAAGCTTTTGCAGATGACCTAGTTTTGACCCTGCAGGAGCCAGAATCTAGTACGAAAAGAGTACTACAATTGATTCAGGACTTTGATCGGGTGGCGGGATTTAAATTAAACAAACAGAAAACCAAGGTGCTGGGAAAAAATTTGACAGATATAGAGTCAGAACGGTTTCAGAGAGAAACAGAATTAACTATGGTTAAAAAGGTAAAGTACCTAGGGGTAAACATAACAGCAAAAAACCTGAGTCTATTCAAGGACAATTATGAAAAATGTTGGTCTGAAATTAAGAGAGACTTGGATAGTTGGACAAAATTGAAGCTTTCTTTGTTAGGCCGAATTGCTGCTATTAAGATGAATGTATTGCCAAAAATGTTGTTTTTGTTTCAAACATTACAGATTGTGGATAAAACGGAGTGCTTCCGGAAGTGGCAGAAAGATATATCTAAATTTGTCTGGCAGGGCAAAAAGCCCAGAATTAAGTTTAAGATATTAACAGATGCGAAAGAAAGAGGGGGCTTTGCCCTGCCAGACTTAAAGTTGTACTATGAAGCCGCAGCTTTCTGCTGGCTAGAAGATTGGCTACTTCTCGAAGACACTGACGTACTGGACCTGGAAGGTTTTAACAATGCTTTTGGTTGGCATGCATACTTATGGTATGACAAAGTTAAGATCAATAAGGCCTTTAAGAACCATATTGTCAGGAAAGCAGTGTTTAATGTCTGGACAAAATATAAAGACTTATTGGAAAATAAAACTCCAAGGTGGCTTTCACCTCTGGAGGCTAAGGCCCGAAAAAGACCCAATATGGAGGCCAAATGGCCAAAATATTGGGAAATATTAGAAAAAGATGGAGACAATTGGAAATTGCAGAGTTTGGAGAAAATGAAGGATAAGGTGCGAGACTGGTTACATTATGCTCAGATTAAAGAAGTTTTCAAAAATGACAAAAAGTTAGGGTTCCAGGTGGAGAAATCGAAGTTAGAAACAGAATTGTTAGAACCAAAGACCAAGGTACTATCTAGAATGTATAACTTGCTGCTAAAATGGAATACACAAGACGAAATGGTTAAATCGGCTATGATAAAATGGGCACAGGACATTGGGCATAACATTATGTTTGAGGACTGGGAAAGGTTGTGGACCACTGGGCTGAACTTCACCGCATGTAATGCTCTGAAGGAAAATGTAATGAAAATGATATATAGATGGTACATGACCCCAGTTAAACTTGCCAAAATATACCATTCGTCTGATAATAAATGTTGGAAATGCAGAGAAAATGAAGGAACATTCTTTCACCTCTGGTGGACATGCCCTAAGGTGAAGGCCTTCTGGGAAATGATATATAATGAGCTGAAAAAGATATTTAAGTATACCTTCACAAAGGAACCAGAGGCCTTCCTTTTGGGTATTGTCGGCCAGAAGGTGTTAAAGAAGGATCGAACATTTTTTATGTATGCAACAACGGCAGCAAGGATTCTTATTGCAAAAAACTGGAAAACTCAAGATCTACCCACACTGGAAGAGTGGCAGATGCAGCTGATGGACTATATGCAACTGGCCGAGATGACCGGCAGAATCCGTGACCTGGGAGAAGAGAAGATGGAGGAAGACTGGGAGAAATTTAAGATGTATCTACAAAAACATTGTAATTTGGTTGAATGTTAAGAAGGATGCTAGATTATAAAAAACTGGCCACCACTAAACTAGATTTAAATTTGATGATAAGTGAGACTAAAGAAAATATAAAAATTTTTTGGAAGAAGTGCTAGATTATATTTGAATGAGTGGACATGAGATTATAAACAAGTTGATAATTTGTTTGGAAAAAAATTTTAACGATGTAAATGGGAGCGGGAGACGTGAGGGAGTCCAAAGAAGTGATGAAATTGTTGTAAAAGAAGTAAGATTGTTTATTATGTGTGCATTTATATTTAAAAACCTTAATAAATATTTATAAAAAAAAAAAAAGGAAATTTGTGTGTATGTATGTATTAAGAGCAAGGGAGGATCTGTAGCCTAGACGTCCTTCCTTGGATTCAGGACTTTTGGATATTTCGTCTTCCAAATCAGGCTTCCTTAGCTTGCTGCCCTCCTGATGCTTTATAGATTACAATTCCCATCAACCCCCAGCTGGCATGGTCAGTGGTGGGGGTGTATGGGAGCTGCCATACAAAATCCCTGTGTGGTACTGCTCTAAATTGATTTTTAATAGAGTTAGACAACTAATAATCATTACAACAACAAAAATATCGTTATAGGTTTGGGGTGGGGGATGTGGTCTGTTTGGATGACTCCCTTGGTCCCTTCTAAGCCTGTGATCCGATTCTAAGCCTGTGATCCGAGATCCAGTAATGCTTGGAAGCCAATAGCTGCTGACTAACCAATACCAGATTCTGTTTTTTAAAGGATATTTGCTTAGGCTAGCCAGTTAAATGCTGCCATTTACCATATCAAAGAGACAAATGGGTGGGTCTTTTCCCAACTCACCTGGCTGGATACCACATCATCCTAGAATGGAGAACAGTATCTTCCCCATTCCTTATTAAAATTTTGGTCTTCCTGATTATTATTGGCCCAGAGATGTAAAGAAGTCCCAACCAGAGAAGAATGACAGATTAACTTGATGGATTATGCCGAAATGGCTAAAATGACCAGAAGAATCAGAAATTGGGGAGGCCAAAATTTTAATAAAGAATGGGGGAAAGTTATATTTCATCTTATAAACCATTGCAAACAGCTAAAATACTGTAGTTTAATGGTGAATTTTGGACACAATGGAGAGGTAAAAGATTTGGATTATTATAAAAGATGCAGGAGGAAATTATTAACAACAGAACCCACAAAGGGGAGGAGGGAAGTCCAGGAGATTCTTTGGAATCTTGTTTTTATGTTGGATATGTGATTGTAAAATTTTAATCTGAAAAACAACAACAACAACAAAAAAGAGAGAAAAAAGAATGGGGAACAATAAACCAAGAAAAGGGGTCTGAGTTTGAGAGAGCTGTGTGCAAGAGTTTGGGGCTGATGACGGAAGCTGGAGACTCAGAAGTTTGTGCTCTGTGCTGTACTTGGGGCTCCCCTGGAAACCTAATGGGGAAGCAAGATTTGTTGGGGTGTTGATGCTGCGAGTCCCTCCCTCCTACGATGGGGTTTGCATATATGTGTGAAGAAAACCATGCAGCTTAAAGATACCACCATCTCTCTTCTTTCCAAGGAAACTGAACCCTGGGTACACACAGGAACCCCCTGGAGAGTCTTGCAGCCTGGCCGTTAGGGTGCATGCAACAATATACAGTATAACATCCCTTCACAAACCTTCAATCAAATAAAAGGCCTCCCATCATTTTGCTGCTTGCCCTACTCGCACTGGGACCAGCAGCTGTCTCAGGCTGAACGCTGCCTCTCTCGGCTTCTTGTTACCTTCATAGCTCATCATCAGAGGTTGCGCATCAGGTGGGATCTTCTCCCAGGTGAACGTGGGGGTGGGCATCCCTTCATCCACGGTGCACGAGAACTGGAGGCTTCCGCCCTCCTCGCCGTCACCCTCGCTGGAGCACCTGGGACGAGAGGGAGGCACTGGGGGAGGGACACAGAAGAAGAGGAAGTCCAGTTCAGACCCACAAGCCCCATTTCTTGAGAGGATATTTCTGCACGCTTTTTAAATACACAGATATTTTTAAGATGACAGTAATGAAGTTTTTTCAAATGAAGATGATGTAGAGGCCTAGCAATATTTAGAAATAAAAGGTAATGAAAACCAAATGTTTGATATGCTAACCAGAATAAAAACCCAAAGTAATATTACAGATGGCACACTTGTCGCTTGCTTTTGTTTTGAAATTCGTTATCTAAACATTAACCAGCCATTACCATTTTTCAATTGATTTGTTCATTTTGATAACTTGTAGGAAAATGCTGGCTTGATCAGGAGCTGTAGTATCTGCCTATTTTTCTTAACCAACCTGTGATTTGGGAGTGAGGAGTTGAGCAAATTCTAGCAATGGCAAGTAAATTAAATAATAAATTGGTATTAACGGTTTACAGCTCAGGTGTCCCATAAGAATTTTCTTTGAATTTGGTTGGTTGGGAAAAAAATTTATCCTGTTACTTCTTTAATTTTGTCTAAAGTATATAAATTAACATCTGCATGAGTAGAATTACTGTACAACTCTGGCATTTACTACTGGCATTGGGATAAATCAGGCTTCCTCAGGCTCGGCCCTCCAGATGTGTTTGGCCTACCACTCCCATGATCCCTATCTAGCATGACCAGTGGTCAGGCATGATGGGAGTTGTAGTCTCAAAACATCTGGAGGGCCGAGGAAGCCTGTGATAGATCTTGTGAAATCTGCAAGGGCTGAGACACCACGGAAATATATTATGAAGATATATTGTCTTGCAAATGACTACATATTAGTCCGGTGGTGCCTGGTGCACATTGGCACTGCAGGACGGTGGGAGCGAGGTCAGAAAGCAAGGAGACCAACGGTAGATGGAGCCAACTGAGGCCGCATTCATGCCATACATTTAAAGCACTGTGATACCACTTTAAACAGTCATATCTTCCCCCAGTGAATCTTGGGAGCTATAGTTTGTTGAGAGTGCTGACAGTTGCGAGCAGATCCCTATTCCCCTCACAGAGCTACAGTTCCCAGAGTTCCCTGTGAGGAGGGGTTGATTGTTAAACCACAACTCTTAGCACCTTTAACAAACTATTTTTCCCAGGATTCTTTGGGGGAAAGAACGTGGTCTAATTTGAGTTTTATCTACAAGAGCAACACTGAAACAACAGAGGAGGAAGCAGACGCCCAGAGGCACCCGCTGGGCTGGCTGTGAGAAAGAGGGCAGGTGGGTTTGGAGGACCAAAGGTTGGTGCATTGCCCTAATGGACCAACTGAATTTGTCCCTTGGGTACGTTCTTAAACAGCCAAGTCCAAGCATCTTCAGGGACCAGTTAATTTATAACATATTCCCATTTCTTTTTAGAGGGAGGTATTCTAGCATCACGATTAGCTACCCAGGTATAAATTTCACCAAAAGGTTTTCTTGAACAGGGTCAGGTGATTCATCATTAGATTTAGATTAACTGACATCCACGGCAGAACCGACATAACACGGTTGCTCCCCACATCTGAGACGCTTGGCTCCCAGTACGTTTCAGAGCACAATTTAAAATGTTGGTGCTGACCTTGAAAGCACTAAAGGGCCTTGGCTCAGTATACCTGAAGGAGAATCTCCACCACCATCATTGGACATTGAGGTCCAGATCTGAGGGCCTTCTGGTGGTTCCCTCACTGTGAGAAGCGAAGTTACAGTGAACCAGCCAGAGGGCCTTCTCAGTAGTGGTGCCCACCCTGTGGAACACCTTCCTATCTGATGACAAGGAAATAAACAACTATCAGACTTTTAGAAGACACCTGAAGGCAGGCCTATATTGGGGAAATTTTAATGTCTGATGTTTTACCATTTTTTATGTGCTGTAAGGCGCCCAGATGGGCGGGGTATAAATAATACAGTTGTTGTTGTTGTTGTTTATTATGGAAAGAGGCAAGCCTAGCCTTGTGCTTGTGAAGGAGCTGAGAGTAAGGATGTGGGAGCAGCCATACCAAACACAGTGAGCTGGATGACTCCGATGTTGGGCGTGGCAGCATCTGGCGGGTTCATCACACTGCACTGGTACCTGCCGCTGTCCGAGCTCCGTGTGTCGTTCAGGATGATGGTGGCGCTCTTGGTGGGTGAGAAAGCAAAGCCCACCCGGCCTGTGTAGTGGGAGATGCTCTCCACCACCTCGCCTTGCTCGTAGGCAAGGACCTGCAGAGCAGAGGAAGGTCAAGTGAGATGACAGGCCAAGGATGCTCAGAGCGAGAGAAGAGAGTAAAGTTAAGAGGGCAATACATTGAGGCAGTTTCAAGGTGGGCAGGTGAGTGAAAGTCTAGATTCTCTGTTTGGTTATGCTGGGCCTTGGCTTTCTTGGGCACCTGTTAGAGGACTTGAACTACCTTTTGTTCAGGATGTTGCTTGTCAATGGATAGCCAGGTCAGGAGCATCCCAGACCCTGAGATTTTATGGCCCAAACCTGAGAGCTAGGGTAGCACCTGGTGATTCTGCACTCCCTCCCACCACTGAACCCTGGAGATGGAGGTTAATTGGGAGAGGCAAGGAGGGAAGACCCTGGAGAGCCCGTGCAGTAATTTTCAGCTGGCTCCTACCAAGCTGAAGCTTGCAAGCTGCATGCATAGTCTTCCGAATAATTTAAAAAGTTTTTTTTTTTTAAGGCACTGTTGCCCACCTGGAGATTCAAGCTGTCCCACCTGAAGGGGGCTAGGCAAACCTGGAGATTTCAGGTCAGGTCTGGCAACCCTACCGAGGCTGATTGGCAGATCTTTCATCAAAGGGGACCTAATGGTTAGGAAACAGTTGGCATTTTCTCTGGAGAGTGATTTGAATGTCTCAGGTTGGAAGAGGCAGTTTTGGGACAGAAACAGGGAGAGAAATCCAGAGGCTGGAAGAGCATCTTGGAGATACTGATCCTGCTATCTGGAGATGAGATGTGTGTGTGAGACAGAGTATCTCCTACTTTGGAGGAATGCATAAATACTGCAAAATACTGGCTAGGAATAACTTGTGGTCCCAAGCATCTGGAGAGCTTAAGGTTGACATGTGCTGCTGTAACCACTAGATGACGCTGCCTCTCCTTTTGGCACGATGAGAAATATAGTTCTAATATTCCAAGGGCCACCATGGTGAGATTCAAGTCTTTGCCCTCAAAGATGTATGTTAGAAAAATATCACAGGCACCTGAAACCTCAGAGCAGAAGCACTGCAAATTCCAAAAGGGGTGAGTTGGGGAAAGACCCCCCCCCAGCTTGATCTCACCTGCTGAGGGCGGTTAGGGTCCGCAGATGGAATGATGGTCCATATGATATTGAGGTGGTTCAAGGGTGCTGTGGTGCGGAAAGAGCACGGCAAGAGGGCACTTCCTCCCTGTACAACCTGGATGCTATCAGCCACCACAGAGACCTTCACAGCCCCTGAGACTGAGAGAGCGAGAGAAGGAGGGTCAGGGATGCTCAGAAATGACCTTTCCACTGCCCCTGGGCCTTGCTGGCTTTTTGAATGTCTTGGATAGAAGGCTAGACCACACAAGGCTTGATCTGACATTTATCCCTCTCTCCTAACAATATAACTCATGGACATCCAATGAAGCTGAATATAGGAAGATTCCGGACGGACAAAAGAAAGTCCTACACGCAGCACATTGTTAAACTGTGGAACTCCCTGGAACAAGAAGGCAGCAATGGTCACTGACTCGGATGGCTTTAAAAGAGGATGGGACAAACTGACAGAGAAGGCCATCGATAGCTACTAGCCATGATGAAGAGACTATGCTCGGGTCCTCCTTGAAAGTTTCCCACTGCAAGGACAGGATGCTGGCCTGGAAGGGCGGTTGGTTGGATCCAGCACCTTCATCTTATGTTCTTACGATTCAGCAAGGCTCTTTTAAAGCTATTAAGCAGCCTTCGCCAACCTGGTGCCCTTTGGGTTTGGGGCATGCCGGTCGGGGCTAATGGTCATTCTGGTTCTAACAACATCGGTTCTAACAACATCGGAAGAACATCTGGCTGGTAAATATTGTGTTTAAAGATCTGGAATTCACACCACTCTCAACTTTGTACATTTAAAGATTATTATTCCCCCGCCTTTTCCCCTCCTTTTTTCTCGTGGCTCAATTTAGTAGTCATTAGTTCCTGCAAGAAAAGAGACTTATTAGGGACAAGGCCTATAACTGGATGTTATAAAGGGACAGCAGTGGGACACCTCTGGTCTTCCAGATGTTGTTGGACATACTGGGGACAAAAAAAAAACCCCAAACTTTTGGCACCGTAGCATCACAGTGGAAGACCCACAGGCGAAGCCAATGGGGGGAAAATGAAAGTAGATTTTTAAAAAATGACAGTGGGGAACTCCTTGGGGGCAATAGAATGCTTTTTTGGGGAGAGGGCAGATACAGCTCATTCCTTTCTCTTGAAGACCCACTCTAGAGAGGGTGCCAAAGGGAGTCTGGGTTGGAATGAGCCACAGGAGACTCTGTTCCTGACCTTTTCACTTCCTTTCTCCAAAGGCCTGAGCACTGAGTGGCTAGATGGGGGGTGGCGGCAGCAGCAGCAGCAGCTTTTTCCTCAACAATGGGCCTGTGTGTCCCACTCCCAAGGGACCTCTCTCTTTTTGCCTCTCCTTCCCCCAGGCGAAGTGCAAAGGCATTGCAGTGAATGGGAACTGTCCCCGGGTTGAATTCTCAGGCTAGATAATTAATTGGAGCTGCCTGAAATGGTGACATCTCCTCAAGGTAATTGGTGATAATTGAGAAGGACCCGGTGATGTCATGGGACGTGCCTGAGAGACAGCGGTGAGAGCCTTTGGGTGCTGAGGCAGCTTCCATTACCCCCCCCCCCATCTCTGAGCAACCTGTTTGCAAAGACAGCAGTCGGTACCAGTTCCTCGGGAGCAGCTTCCTATCCCCCTAACCCCACATACCCTCCTGGGTGCTGAAATCAGCAGAGGGGACCCTCTTGGCAGTTCTAACACCCTCATTTGCTCAGGAGGTGGTGGTGGCTCGAGCAGAGAGAGCCTTCTCTGTGGTGGCCCCAAAGAAGAAGAAGAGGAGTTTGGATTTGATATCCCACTTTATCACTACCCGAAGGAGTCTCAAAGCGGCTAACATTCTCCTTTCCCTTCCTCCCCCACAACAAACACTCTGTGAGGTGTGTGGGGCTGAGAGACTTCACAGAAGTGTGACTGGCCCAAGGTCACCCAGCAGCTGCATGTGGAGGAGCGGGGAAGCGAACCCGGTTCACCAGATTACAAGTCTGCCGCTCTTAACCACTACACCACACTGGCTCTAAGCTGTGTGTGGCACCTTCACAGCTTTCAACAAATGGATTCTGAGTGTGTGTGAGGAAAAACCCCACCAGTCACAACAACCAGTTGTTTCTCCGTAACCATGCTGTTGGTAAAAATAAGGGGCGTAGGTTGGGTTGGGGCCACAGTGGCAGGGATGGGCCTTTTTAACAAACCATTATTGTTCTACTGTTTTCCCAATAGGGACTGTACCCACCCTCCCAAGCTGCTAATTGGTATGGATGAAGAAGCAAGATTTCCATAGGGTAAAGGCTTAACCCTGAATTTTTCTCAGTACTGTGGCCCTGATCCAAATCTGCCACCCTTTAAATTTTTTTAAAATGCTATCAGGACTATCTTGGCTGTAAGCCAGCCCCCAGCCCCAACACTGTAAAACCTGCAAGCACACAGGCAGACTGAGGTGATACCCACCACACCATTTATTTTAAGCACTCTTGTTCCACAATATTGCATTTATGCATTTATTTATTTATTCATTTGATTATGCCCTGCCTTTTCTCCATGACTCAAGGCAACTCATGGGTGGGGAACCCACACAGTTAAACACCCATAGCTAAAAACATAAAAGCTTATACAGTGGTACCTCGGGTTACATATGCTTCAGGTTACACACTCTGCTAACCCAGAAATAGTGCTTCAGGTTAAGAACTTTGCTTCAGGATGAGAACAGAAATCGTGCTCCGTCGGCAGGAGGCCCCATTAGTTAAAGTGGTGCTTCAGGTTAAGAACAGTTTCGGGTTAAGAACAGACCTCCAGAACGAATTAAGTACTTAACCCGGGGTACCACAGTAGCTGAAAAGTAATGTAACTATGATTCCAACAGTAAAAAAAAAAAAAAATCTATTAAAATACAGACCCAGGGGTGGGGGGAGGAGAAATAGTACAACATGCTATTAACAGTCATGGCTTCCCCCTAAGATTCCTGGGAACCAGAGTTTGTTAAGAAGAAGAAGAAAAGTTTGGATTTGATATCCTGCCTTTCACTCCCCTTCAGGAGTCTCAAAGCGGCTAACATTCTCCTTTCCCTTCCTCCCCCTCAACAACCACTCTGTGGGGTGAGTGGGGCTGAGAGACTTCAAAGAAGTGTGACTAGTCCAAGGTCACCCAGCAGCTGCATGTGGAGGAGCGGAGACGCGAACCCGGTTGACCAGATTATGAGACTACTGCTCTTAACCACTACACCGGACCAGGTTAAGGAGGTGCTGACCTTTCATACCTATAGTTCTTAGCACCCTTTGTGCTTGTTAAAAGTGCTTTAAATGGTTTGGATGTGACCCAAGCGGATGAGGACCCCAAAAATATTCCCAGCTTGGTCTGCCTGCCCAGTTTGGTTTGTTCCCCCAGTATGGCTGTTTCTCTTCCCTCTGAACCCCTGGAAAGAAGAAACACACCTCCCTTGTTTTGCACCATCCCTGTTGCCTGGTACCTGTTACGCAGCCAAGGAGAATCCACCAGCCAGGTAGAGCTCTGGGCCAGGGCCGGCCTCTGCCCTTCTTTCCAGGGCTCATTGCTCTGCAGCGGTCAGCTCAGTCCACCAGCGCAGCTCATTTGGTGCCTTCCGCCAGTCTGAAACCCTTGAAACACCCTCCTCCCCCCACAACTCATCCCTTTTCTCTCCCCCCCTCCCCGCTTTTCTCTATTCGCCCATCCCTCTTTGGCTGGAGACTCAAAACCTTCTTAGTCTGCCTGGGCTATCCCTCCAACGGCATCTGACAGGTATTTAAACTGTAGGTTCCTTGGGGCAAGAACTGGCCTCTTTTCCTAAGTTAGGTGTATACTTCTGGCATGGTGATTTATTTATTTTTTTAAAAGGACCAAAGGATTATATTTAGTTATTTCAAAACCTTTATATACCACTTGACTGAATAAAAAAAACCCCAACAGCTCTCTAATACAGTTTACGGAAGGGAAAAAACCAAATTATCAGTAGAAACAGCTATGTGAAACATTAAAAAAAAAAGTAATTAAAACCAGCAGCAAACTAAAAACAGGTTAAAATGCATGTCAACAGTCTATGTATCTGGGCAGATTTGCCTTAACAAAAGTGCTTTAATCAGGGGGCCGAAAAGAGTATTTTAACAGCACTCTTCTGATGTCAGCAGACAGGGGATTCCAAAGTTTGAGTGCTGTCATGGTAAAAATTTACTTTCCTACTTGATTTTTTTATAGGGCTGGCATATGTCCAGTTCCTTCCAGAAATCACCAGGATTTCAGAGGCAGAAAAAAAAATCTCAACATTTTTGGGGTGTCTTGGTTTTTACGTTTTGCAATATGGCAACCCTAATTTCTTACAAATGCAAAATGAGTATTAGGTTCTGCAGTCATGCTGCTGCAAAAGGATAACAGTTCTGGAGGGATAGTTGGTGCTAGTCTGCAGCAACTGCAAAAAACAGGAGGGGGTAGATTTTGTATCACCTGAAAGCATATTTATCGTGGCATAAACCTGCCTTTCTGAGCCACGGCCAGTATGGCTGTTTCCTCAGAATAAAAGTGGCCGCTCTTTTGTGGGCATATTGTCATAGATTAACCCAGCTCCCCTCGAAGGGCTATGGCTCAGGGACAGAGCATCTGTTTTGCATGCAAAAGGTCCCATGTTCAGCCCCTGGCATCTTGAGGTGGAGATGATACCTGTCTGAAACCGTTGAAAGCTGCTACCAGTCAGTGTAGGGAACATTGGGCTAGATGTACCAGTGATCTGACCTGGTATCGGGCTGTATCTTATGCACCTATGCTTTGTTTTGTCTAAAGCAAGAGGTCCCCAGCTTCTTCTAATCTAGCTGATCTTCAGGGCATAGTAGTGTTAAAGGGTGTGTTTTTTGAGGGGTCAGTCTAGATCAGGCATCCCCAAACTCACCCCTCCAGCTGTTTTGGGACTACAATTCCCATCATCCCTGACCGCTGGTCTTGTTAGCTAGGGATGATGGGAGATGTAATCCTAAAACAGCTGGAGGGCTGAGTTTAGGGATGCCTGGTCTAGCTGCTATCCAGGGATCCCTTCTAAGTCTGTGATCCTGTATCCAGCAAGGTTTAGAATCTAGCAGAACAGGCTGTTAAACCAGCCCAGCCAGTCCCTTTGTTAAGGTAATGGCCTTAGCTGACCAGTTAAGTATGAAAATACTAATAATACTAGCAGCAACAATTTTATTATCTGACTGGGTTGCGCTGGCCACTCTGGGTGACTTCCAACAAATATAAAATGTGCAAGGGATTACCATAGAGACAAGGATGGCACATCATCCTAGGTGGGGTTGTGTATGGAAGAATTGTGCGTGCGAGTTTGGGGGGTTGATGCTGGAAGCTGCGGATACAGAGCGTGTCTGCTCTGTGTTAGACTCAAAGTTATGTCTTGGAGCTTCCCTGGAAACCCTAGTGGGGAAGCAAAATCTGTTGAGCGCAGGCACCCCAGGAGTATCTTGTTTTGTCAGTACTTTGAAAACCTTGATATGCAAATATTAAAAAAAGAAAAGAAAAGAGAGAGGGGGTCGGCAATGAGCCGCCACCTCTGAGGGCTGCGGATTTGGCCCACGGTTTCATTTTTCACAGTGGCCTGTGACTGACAGTAGCCACCAGAGGGCAGCAAATCCCGATTGATAGATTCCAAGAGCAAATTCAGAATTCTTCACCAAATTGGATTTTAAGCAAAACATGAATACAGTGGTACCTCAGGTTAAGTATTTAATTCGTTCCGGAGGTCCATACTTAGCCTGAAACTGTTCTTAACCTGAAGCACCACTTTAGCTAATGGGGGCCTCCTCCTGCTGCCGCGCCGCCGGAGCACGATTTCTGTTCTCATCCTGAAGCAAAGTTCTTAGCCTGAAGCACTGTTTCTGCGTTAGCGGAGTATGTAACCTGAAGCGTATGTAACCTGAGGTACCACTGTACCATGGTGGAGGAATTGTGTCCCTTTGGAGTGGTCTTTCTGATGCAAATAGCAGGCACCTCACCACCAATCCAGAGTCGGGCAGCAGTAGGGGTGAAGATTCCCACACCTGTGAGGCTCCAAACCTGAATACAGTGTTACCTCAGGTTACATACACTTCAGGTTACACACACTTCAGGTTACAGACTCCGCTAACCCAGAAATAGTGCTTTAGGTTAAGAACTTTGCTTCAGGATGAGAACAGAAATCGGGCTCCAGCGGCGCGGCAGCAGCAGGAGGCCCCATTAGCTAAAGTGGTGCTTCAGGTTAAGAACAGTTTCAAGTTAAGTACGGACCTCCAGAACGAATTAAGTACTTAACCCGAGGTACCACTGTAGTCCTCCTGGCTGAATTTGCTATTACCGGTAACCTAAAATACTTACAATCTCAAAGATTTGGGAAGGAGACCTTTTAGAAAAGTCAGCATATAAATCATGGATTTCTGTAAACCGGTATTTAAAAAAAACAACACCTCCCTTTGGTTTGGTGGTTACTCATTTTATTTCATAAAACTTGATTGAAATACACTGCTTGATTGTAACAAACAAAACATCAAGCTGCTTTACAAAAAGAATAAAGCAATAAAAATTATTGGTAGAAACAGCTATAAACAACCATTTCAAACTTTCAAAGAATTAAAATCACCACTAAACTGAAAACTGATTACTGTAAAAGACAAATCTACATTGTTGTTGACACATGTCGTTCAAAACCTGCTAGACAGAGCCAGACATGGTGACAGATGGGTGTCCTGCCCCCCCCCCCCAATCCTGGCTACACCTATTGAAGCAAGCTTTTGGAATATACTGCACTTGAATATGAATGCACATGCACGCAATATCCTAAACTCTGGGGCTAAGTGAAAAGATTTTCATAATTTATTTTTTGCTCCTGGTTGGGGAAGAATTGGGGCACCTGGATTTTTGAAACCCTCCTCCAAATCAGCTTAATAAGGAAACAAAAAAAGAGTTGTCTCACGTTTGCACACCTAACCCCCCCCCCGAGGTTTCCCAAATAATCCTGGGAACTGTAGCTTCCCCTTCGCTAAGCTACAATTCCCAGCACCCAGGACAAACTACAGCTCGAAGGATTGCTTGAAGGAAGTCATGCGCTCCAAATGCGCGTTGGATGCACTGTGCAGGCGTGGTGTGGACCTGCCCCAAAGCTGCTGGGGGGTGAATTCTGCATTTCCTTTGCTACCTTGCAGGGCGGGAAAGCCGAAGTTGACGATGCTGGGGGTGGGCGTGGAAAGGATGTCTCTCTCCCCCTCCTCCAAACTCCAAGGAGGAGGCCAGGAGGGCGGGGCGAGTCTTTTCCACGCCCCCCTCCGCGCGCCTTTCCTTGCGGAGCGCTTCACCTGTGCGGGCGGGGCGGGGCGTCCCGCTCAGCCAATCCGGGAGGGGCTCCTGCTCACCTGGGCGCCGCTGCGCTCCGGCCTTGCTCAGTCGGTTGCGCGGCGGAGGAGGCAATGGCGGTGGCGGCGATGGGCTGGCTTTGGTGGGGCTGCTTCTGCGCCGGGCTGTGTGAGTAGGCAAAGGAAGTGGGTGCAGGAGGGGCTGGGGGGCTGGAAGGAACTTCCCAGGTGAGTGGGGCTGCAAGGAGATTTGGGGCAGCCTCCCAGGTGGGGCTCAGGACCAGAGGAAGCGGCCTTATACTTGCAGCCAGACCAGCCAGACACTGACTGGCAGCGGCTCTCGGGAGTGTCAGGCAGACGCTGCGGAGATCGGACCCGGGAAACTGGCAAAACTCCTTATTTAAAAGAAAAAATAGTTTTCTAGTCCTTACACTGACCATTTTCCTCTTTCTCCACTCCTAGCCATTTCCTGCTGGTGACCTCTTTGGTTGTATGGATGAAATTTCTTAAATATTAATTCTCCCTCTCCCCTTCCTCCCCCTGGCAAAAGAAACCATGCCTGTGGGTTGTGTAACAGATCGAGCAGACCTTGGAAAGGGAAAGCAAGCAGAGTTCCTGCCAGGCTCTCTCTGGCTCAAGCCAACACCCCACATTTCCCAGAAGTGCTTATTTCCCCCACCATGGTTCATTGCAGGTTGTGCCAGCCAGCCATCTTCTCTGATTGTTTACTCAGGAGTAAGAGCCATAGAGTTAAAACAGGAGTGGGGGAGGGATGCTCTCTCAACAAAGTATGCACACCTCAGTTTTCAGCCAGAGACAGGGAAATTGTTTTTAAAGCATCTGTGTTAATCCCCTTTTGTAGGTTGGAAAGAAGCCTGTGTAGTTTTGTTAAATACACAGTGTGACATTTCTTTCCGTTATCTTCTCCAGAGGGATAGGTGTGTGCGTTTGTAGCAGTGCAAGCAAAGGATCCTCGGAACTGCAGTTTGTTCAGGGTGCTGGAGACTGTGGTTCCAGGAGATGGAAACTACAGATCCCAGAATTGTTTGGGGGATACCATGTGCTTTAAATGTATGATGTTGTGGGTCTGCCCCAAGAGATTTGTGGCACCTTAAAGAGTCACACCTTTTATTATGGTGCTTAGCTTTTGGGGACCAAGGTTCACCTCAGTGCATGGTGTGTGATCCTCAGATGTATGGATGTAAAGAGGAGAAAAATAAATGTTGGATTTAAATAGCAGTGGAATATAAAAATACAGTTTGTGACAATTCAATGAGTGCTTAAATGCAGGCAGAAGGACCCTTTAGGGCAGCAGTAGCTGATCATCCCAACATCATATTAGCAATCCTGAGTAAACATAAGATGAACCTTTGAGTGCTTTTTTCCTTCAACCTATGTCCTAATAGCAGAGGGTCACGCTCTAGGCATCTGATAATGTGCTCCCAAGTCCACAAAAACCTCTACACTGTAATAAAATGGCCAATTTTTTTAAAAAGCACTAGACTCTTTGTTGTATATCTTCCTGGATTTCTGCCTTTCTGTGGTCCTTTATCTTTTGTTCTGAAAGTTATTTGTTTTTTGAGTCTATAAAAACTGTACCTTTTTAATATTAATTCAGCTAAATTACTCACACAATCGCCCATTTCTTTTTTGGCTTCAGATAAATGGATGGATAGTTTACATAGAGTTCGTGTTTAGATAGTGGTGCCATGTGAGTTCGTAGAACTTCAGTTGTAAACTTCCAGAGGTGTTTCGGTTTTTCTCTCTTGGGTGCTGAAGCCTTAAAATGGTGGTTGCCCTGCCGTGCTTCCAATAAGAGAGAATTTATTTCCTTGTTTGAAAGTTAGACCTGCTGTTCCTTTCGTTCTTCCCTGTGCTGGTATGTATACAAATATATTTAATTCTTGGCCTTGGGAGAGGTTTGGAGGAATAGATTGCTTTGCTATTCCTACTTCTTTAGGCCTAGGACTCCTGGTGTGTGGTGTTGGCACCTAAATGTACTGTTTTCTTCCCAAGTTGTCTATTGCTAATTTCCTTCGCAAGCTGGAATTGCAGACACAACAGGTCTGTCTTGGCTGTTGCTTAGTATGTACAGCCCTGAATTTTATACTCTGTTCCTTCTTGACAAAATGATTGTCAAGGAGGAGGTGTAAAGGCAGGCAGGATCATGTTTCTGTGTTCTTTTAAACCACACCCCGGGATTTAATGAGCGGTGAGCTGGCAGGGTGCCCCATGCCCTGATCTGTTCATTTCAAGCTACCCAAACAGGTCCATCTTGCACTGGGCTTTAAAAGCTTTTAATAAAGGCGTGATCTGTTCTGAGGACCTGATGCCTGTTATCTGTTGGCTCAGAGTGCCTGCTGAGTGCTTTTGCAGCGGGTGTGTGTATGTGTGGCATAGTTATTGACCAAAGAGAGAGAGCAAAAGCAAAGATCAGTTTTAGAAGCAACCAAGGGGGTGCTTGTAAAGTTTCTGTATATTCTGGTTGGGGAGATGCTGGAAAGGCGACTGCAGAGGGCTCTCTTAAATTTGGAAGAGATGAGATGTGGAAATTGAGAATTATTTCTTAAATGCTGCTTTTTGGATCTGGTTGCAAGGTGTTGCTATTGGTAGACAAAGTCCTTAACAGCTTGGGACTGATTTAGCTGTGAGATCGCTTTGCCCCATATATGTTCATGCAGTTCCTACAGTCTGCAGAACTGGCGCTGTTACAGGTGCTACATAATACCGCATTTGTAAGAAATCGATCTTTTACTGCAACACCATCCACACTTTGGAACTCCCTGCCTATTAACATAGCAGGGCCCTTCTTGCGCCTGCTGCAAACATCTTTGTTTACACATGCCTACCCAGATACATAGAATGCTAATGTGTTTTTAGTTCATCGCTGATTTTAACCTTTTGAGTGATTTATTTGATTTTACAAATAGTTTTATTGATTGATTCTTTTTGTAACCTGCTTTGGGATTTATTTATTTTTTTAAAAAACAATCAGGCAGTATACAAATTCTGTGAAGTAAAAATAAATAAGTAAAATAAACATATAATCCTCAATCTGGGTTTGCAGGCAGGGAATCAGTTAAAAAGTTTTGGGGTAGTTTAAGATAAACAGAAATCCTACAATGATCTTTTATTAAAAAGGAACACACAAGCGGCATCATAGGGAAGGTAAAAATATAACAGCAATAAAATGGTTCTGCAACCATCAGTTGCTTGTGATAAAGTTTAAGGTATTGGGAAACTATAAAAGGATGGGGCAACTGAAAGAATCTTTTGCAGGCCTCCAGAGTAGGCCACAGGCTGGAGGATATCATTCCATCAACAGGGTGATTGCCAGAAGTGAAAAGGTCTGTTCTCAGATGACCAACCTCTTGAGCTTTGAAGGCCAGGAAAATGTGGAGCGAGGACTCCAGGAAACAACTTCAACACTTGCCCGGAACTAGAAGCCAGTGGAGTTGTTTTAGACTGGCAGAATGTGTCTTTTCCACCAGTCTGTGTCAACAGCTGCATTCTGGGCTTGCTGGTGATTCTGAGTAGACCTTAAAGAAAGCCCTTCATGAAGCGCTTTCCAGAGAGAGAAACAAGTAATTCATATTATTTTTACAGGAAGTTTTCTAAAGACTTCAGGGTACCATACTCTGCCTGGCAGTGGGGATGGGTCACTGGAGCCTGATGCCATTCTCAGCCTCCTCCCACACCCTGACCCCAAACTCTAGAGCAGGCTTTGGCACCCCTTACTTCCAGGAAGCTCAAACAATGGCAAGGAAGCATCTTTTGCTTTGCACCTGACTATTAGGTGTAATGTTAATCTGCAAGGGCCAGTGTGGTATAGTGTTTAGTGTTTGGACCAGGATCTGGGAGACCAGGGTTCTAATCCCCACTCAAGCATGAAGCTCACAGAGTGACTTGGGCCTATTCCCTGCTGCTCAGCCAAACCCTACCTCACAGGGTTGTTGTGATGGTAAAATGGGGAGGAGGAAAAAAGCTGTGTATGCCACCACCTTGAGCTCCTTTGGGATAGAAATAAACAAGGAAATAATCACAGAATTGTAGAGTTTGAGAGTCACCTAGTCCAGCCCCCCTCAATGAATGTTAAAATATAAAACAAAGCAGTCTGATGATTCATGCATTGAAAGAGAAGCACAATATACCTGTGGTAGGTAAAAATGGCCAGGTATACATGACCTCAGCAAGCCTTACGGCAACCCTATGAGGTCAGCCAGTTCACAAAGGCCACCCCGCCCCACTTTTCAGTCACAATTCCTCCTGCTGCTGCCTTCTCAATATCCCTTCCAGTCCTTGGAGGTGTGGCCCTCTCCGCTGGTGATGGGCAAAGGATTTTTCAGAAGGAGTGAAAACCTGTTTGGGAGACTAGGCTATTATTTCCAGAGGCTCATGTTGGGATAGATTCCTTCTGTTCTTTACAGAGGAAGTGAGTCTTTTTCTGTGTTTTAGGTGTTTCCGCAGTATGGCTCACTCATTCTTTAGTCAGGCAGCACGGCAGTTTTCTGGGGTTATGTAGGATGAATGCAAAACTACAGGGGGTCAACCTGCACTAGCCTGGTGCCCCCAGATCTTTTGGGCTGCTGCCTCCAGGCAGCTTGGCCCTTTTGGACTACAATTCCCATCAGCCTCCCCCTCCCTTTAGGAGGTAGTCCAATGCAGTTGTTGCTGGCTAGGTTTGGTGGGTGATGTAGTCTAATAAAGCATCTGGAGGGCACCATTTGCTATGCTTATAGTTGAATTTCTGCCATATCTAGTGGTTTTCTGCATCTTGGAGAATGGTGAAGAATTGGTGCCCAAGATTATGTTTGTGGCCCTGTTTGGGGACAGAGTGTGGAGTTGCATTTAGAACAGAATATAAGAAGAGGCTGCTGGATGAGGCCACAGTGGTCAACCAGATATCTCAGTGGGACCTGTTTGTCCCACAAACAGGGCCCAAGCACAAGAGCAAATATCCTGTCATGCCGTTTCCAGCAACTGGGACTCAGAAGTATCGCTTGGCTCCAACCATGGAGGCAGAGCCTGGCCATTGTGTCTAGTAGCCATTGATAGCCCTTTCCTCTCCTCTCCATGAATTTGTGCAATCCTTTCTAGATCCATCCAGGTTGGCGGCCATCACTGCCTCCTGTGGAAGTGAGTTTCATAGAATTACGTTATTCCGTCCTGAATCTTCCAACATTCAGCTTCGTTGGATGTTCACAGAGAGAAAAACACTTTCCTTCAATTTCTCAATGCTGTGATAATTTTATAAACTTCACTTCTAACTCGCCTTTTCTCTGAACTAAAAAGTCCCAAATACAGCAGCGTTTTCTCATAAAGGAGTTGCATTTCCCGGGTCGTGACTCTCCTCAGGCTTACTCCTCTTCTTCCTTGCTGGTCCAAGAGGTTGGATATATTTTAAATAAATAACTAGCCTGGGTTGGACTGTTTAACTCTGTGGATTAATTATCTACCAAGCTCCGCTGTTGCGATTGAGTCTGGGGAGGGTTGTTTGGTTGTTTTTTACACAGAGAAGGATCTCTCTCTCATTGTGGGCTGTATCACTGATCAAATATTTGAGCTGGTCTTGCCAGGGTTGGATCATCATCTTAGAAAGCCCACCCCACCTATCCAGTACAGTAGGCACATCCAACTCCCAAGAGATTGCGATCTACTCCCAGTATAAAATAACTGGCAGTGATCTACCCATTGTCATTGGAGGGAGGAGGAGCATGTGTTTCTTAGGGAGGATCGCCCAGAGTTGTTGAGCTGGGGAGGGGGGGAGAATAAGAAAATACGCTCACCACAAACAGCAACGATCACTATTGCACACAGCACTACAGCAAGCATTACTTCCGCATTCCTAATACTTCGCAGGAGGCGGGGACATTACTTGCCCACGATCAACCATGATAACGATAACGCGCAATCTATCAGGGACATACAGGAGATCTACCTGTCGATTGCGGTTGACCGTGGACATCGTTGCAATACAGCATCCTGCACTATACATTTCTAGAACAGTATCATGTCACTTTAAACACAAAGAACCCTAAGAAATGTAGTTTGTTAAGTTTGCTGAGGATTGTTCCCCTCCCAGCGCTACAGTTCCCAGTGTTTCCTTGGAGGAGGGATTGATTGTTAACCCACTCTGAATTGTGCGGGCAAATCCACACCATATGTTTAAAGCACATGGCTTCTTAATAATCCTAAGAGCTATAGCTTACCTCTCACAGAGCTGCTATTTGAAGCGTCTTTTAAAAACTACAGTTCCCAGGAATTCTTGCTGGGGGGGGCAGGGGCTATGTGCTTTAAATGTATGATGTGGATGTCACTTAAGGAATAAAAATATCTCTCTACAAAAGGTCTTCTATTGTCTCCATTTCCCCCCTAACTAAATAGCCTCAGGTGTATCCCCACCCCCCCTCCGCTTCAAATTTGTTTAAGGGTTAGCTAGCTGACTGATCTTCCATTGGATCTGTCCTTAGTAGCCAAGGGACCTTCCAGCTGACTTAACATTGTTTATGTTCCTCCCCTCCCTTTAGGGATCCTTCCTTCCCATTTGGATTCAGAGTTGTTTGTGCAGTTTCCTGGTGCTTTTAATGGGTGTTGAGTACCGTATGATCGCATCCTGGGGGGGCGGCGCGATTACATTCTGGGGGTGCCGCATAGGCACAAAAATGTGTATAATGATAATTGAACCCAGAACCATCTGCATCCAAAGCAGATCTGCCCTACCCCAGAGCTGTATACGTTCCCCTTGCCTTTTATTGCCCAGGGCATCGAGCAAAGCAGTCAGGCTTACTGTGTCTCAGCTTTAAAACCCAGGCTGGGAGTTTCATGCTACGACCCAAAATCAAAAGTACTTTAATTGACTATGAAAGGCAGAATAAACCCTTTTCCAAACCTCGATGACTCTCAGTGCTTCTAATGCCATGAAAGCATGAGGGTGCGACTCTATAAAGTCTATAAAGTCGCTGTCGGAAGGAGTTTTAAACTCTGGGGAAACTGGTTTTGAAGGCTTAAATGAGTACTCCAAGAAGTCCTGTCAGGGCACTGGGATTGCCTCATTTTTTCGCTGCTTTGGTCGTGGCTAATTTAAAAATATTCAGCTCAGTAAAGGAAGGGTTTGTAGGGCAGCAAAGATGGTTAATAGGGAACTTATGGGGGTCTTGCTGGGGGTCTCCCAGCTCCTATCATTCCTGACCATGCTGGTCCTCATCCCTGAGGTAAATCCCTACCATATGGATTACCATCCAGTTTCCAGGGGACCACCTGCTGACAGCTACAAATGTACGCTAAATGAAGTGATCTATATTTCCTATTAGCCAAGTACAAAGAGATCACCTTTTTTGTTTCAACGACATTTTTTTTACATTCTAAAATAGTTATACTTTGCCTCTTTGGGGGAAATGCTGCTTCAAGATGGCTGACAAGGCCTTAGGTCAGCCTTTATCCACCTGACACCCTTCAGCAATGTTAGAAACTCAGATATACTGTATAAGCTAGGTGCCAAATGGCTCCTTAAACCAGGGTTATAGTCTCCAAAACGGAATGTCTAGTTGCCATTTTGGGACCAAACGGCTCGAAAGTCGTATTTTTCAATAGGGCTTTCTGGTTCCTGAAATTCGTTATGATTGTGCAGATAAAATATCATGGATGGAATTCTACAGGATGTGTTGTGTTAGTATGTGAAAACAGACAAGATCCAAGGATCCACCTCCAGATGGTGGAGAGCTTAGGCACCATCCTGTAGTTGCCTGGGCATCTTCCCTACATCACAAGTGCCCGTTAACCAGGTGCAAAATGCGCCTGGTGAATTTCGAATGCTGCCCTTCATATGCTTTAAACTGCAGCTCCCATCAGCCCCAGCTATCGGAGGAGCTGTAGGCCAAAAATGTACTCCCATTCCATGAGTTGATGTAATCCCCTTAAAGCCAGTTACTGACATAGTTTTCTATGTCCCATCCCTCTGGAAACTTCTCAGTTCTTTCACCACAGGTATTTCTTTGTGACAGGGAGTTCCGTAGTTCGTTTTTTTCCTCAGGATGAGTACAGGCTTTGGCTCTGGAGGTACAGTGACTCGGCTGCCCCATTTTAAGCAGATCCAAAGGCTCTAAAATAGAGTAGCCCAGCCTCAAATGTTGTCAACTCATGGGCTACTCTCCTACTATGAGATGAGGAGCAAAGCAGCTGCAAACTTTTTTCTGGGATCCCCCATGCTTGCTTGCTCATGTAAAGCCATAATTTGGCTTGGCATTACCTGTGAACCAGGTCACTCTCTCTAATAACATGGCAGCTCTTCCAAGGTTGCTTTGCCAGACTTTTTACCAGAGACCTTTTTAGCTGGAGACGCTGCTGACAGTATCTGGAACAAAGCAAGTTCTCTTACTACTGAACTTGTGCCTCGCCCCAAATTCCTCCCTTCCCCTTAACCCTAAATAGATGAAAGGAGCAAGCTGGAAGCCATATTCAAATATTTGACTGTAGGATTTCAACTTAGGTGGTATAATCCTTGTGGTTGTCTCTCAATTTAATCTCTGTGCTAATATGTGTTGTTGGTTCTCCAAGCTGGGCTTTTTTACACCTGCCCCAGTGAATTTGCAAGTTTGCAACAGGCCTTTGTGGGTGCCCTCCCCTTGCAGAAAAGCAGCAGCAAACTGTAAATGTGGATTGTGATTTACTGAGTGACAGCCCTGGCTTCCAGAGGCTCCTGTTTCACAATCTTGTGAGTTAATAGGTAGCTCTTTTCTGCCTCTTCCTCCACAGTGGCCAGGTCCAAAGTTAACCAGCTGCGGGGAAATGGCTTCTGTATCATAAAATCCCCTTCTAGGGCTTAAGGTCCAGAACTAGTGCCACAGATCACTTGCAAAAGTTGTCTTGAGTTTTGCAGCTCAGATGGACGCAGAGTTGTTTATGTGCTGCAACTGATTTGACATGCATCCGCATGATTTTAAACTTACTTCCTATCACATCGGCATTCCACCTTTCCTCCAAGGACTAAAAGGGTCCTCCCACAAACCATTTTCTCCTGGCAGGTTTGGCTGAGAGATAGCGACTGCTGAAAGGTCACCCAGTGAGCTTCAGGGCTGAGTAGGGATTGAACCCTGGCCTCCCAGATCCCGGGCCAACTGCAACGCCGCAGTGACTTTTGAAGCAAGGGAAACCATTTCTGATAGGGATGGGTGGATTTAGAGCAACATGGCCCAGCTTCTTGTTTCTGGAATCGTGGTGGGACCACCAGTTTCAAAACTGAAATTGGCACCCTCTGAATCCCATGGCTGTTCAGGTGTGGCTGTTTGTGGGGTGCTGAGTCACGATAAAGTGCTGTACAGCATTATTTGCTGGAATCCCCAGTGACCAGCCTGTGGTTTCCTTAAAATGATGCAGTCTAGCTTCTCTCCACTTTGTTTGGGACCCCTCAATGAGCGAAGGGGTTACAGCCTTCTGCCTGCAGATTCTCCCCTGGAAATGCATGTTTGCATTTGGGGCAGTACAGAGATAATTTTATCTAAGGAATAGATTGCTTTTTTTGGACCTTGTTTTGCCAGAAGCCCCCCCCCCCCATCCCCATCCCGCTTTTAGAACTAAAGCACCAGGCAGTTACAAGGCTGTGAATGTGTGTGCCCTTCAAATGGCAACAGAGATTCACTGGTTGTCCACTGACTTCTTTATTCTGTTAAGAACGTTTGGTTTTGGAGAACAGGGTCTCCATTGTGTGCCATTTGCTTGCCTTAGAACCAAAGGACCTTTTGCTCATGTTTCCTGAATGAGCAATGCATCTGTTTCTACAAGATCTACAGCCCACCCCTATAAAACAAATGCAAGTCAGTTCTGCCAGCCAATTCTTGTTACATTTTTAAATTTACACACACATACACCTGCAAAAAACCAAAAACCAACAGAAATCCTGAGCAGGATGCTTTGGTGCAATGCAACAGGGCAAAATATTTTAAAAACCAAGAGCGTTGTGTGTTTCTTAGGGTGAGGAAGACCAAGAACATTTCTAATGCCGTTTAGTGGGATTTAATTTATTAGGTGCATAAGAAACCCTGCACCATTCCTCTGATGAAAATAAGGATGTCCTATCCCATAATAATAGTAATAATTTAATTTTTTATTCATCACTGACTGGGTTGCCGCAGCCACTCTGGGCAGCTTTCTCTCTCTCTCAAACATAATAAAACATTAAACATTGAAAAACTTCCCTATACAGGGCTGCCTTCAGATGTCTTCTAAAGGTATCTCCCTTGGCTCAGGAGTCGCATAACTCCATACCCCCCAACATTTCTCGGGTGAAGATAGGGCTGTCGTAAGGAAAAGGAGGACATTCTGGGATCAAATCAGAACCAAGACTGCTTCTGTAAATTCTGTAAAACACTCCGCACCAAATCACAAAATTTGGCTTTCATTATGTGTTTTGCTGCTTTTATTTCTTTCCTGTGCTATCTTAATCTCTCTTATTTATTTGAAAAATGCAAACTCTGTTGCATTCCTCCCCCCTACCCGGAAAACTGTTAAAACAACTTTTACCTAGAACTGAGCACTTTCATGGGCCGGGGGTGGGGCATGGGTGCATTTGGCTTGGGAATTGCTGTCTGCCCGCTAAATTACCTGATAAAAGCAGCTGAGGGTGGAAATGAGGTCATTCTGCAGAGCCAGTGGTTTGAGTCAGTTTCTTCTGACACGGAAGGGAAGTGAAGTGAGTAATGAGTGCGTGGGTGCCCAGGGGCAGGAGGGGGGGGGGTGAAGCTGAAACTAGCAAATCCAGAAATTCCACCAGGTGGGTTGAAGACCAGTTAACCTCCTCCTGACTCCTCTTTCTGCTCCATCCATGGCCCTTTGGGTGGGAGCCTCTCCTTCCCATTGGCAAGTTATTGCTGTTTTTAAAGTCCCGTCCCACCCACTTTTTGGAAGTGAGCAGTGGCTGGCATATTCATGCTTGAGAGAAGGTCTAAACCACTGAGCCTCTTGGGCTTGCTGATCCAAAGGTCGGCGGTTCGAATCCTTGCAACGGGATGAGCTCCCGTTGCTCAGTCCCTGCTCCTGCCAACCTAGCAGTTCGAAAGCATGCCAGGGCAAGTAGATAAATAGGTACCGCTGTAGCGGGAAGGTAAACGGCGTTTCCGTGTGCTCTGGTTTCCGTCACAGTGTCCCGTTGCACCAGAAGCAGTTTAGTCATGCTGGCCACGTGACCCGGAAAGCTGTCTGTGGACAAACACCCGGCTCCCTCTGCCTGAAAGCGAGATGAGTGCCACAACCCCATAGTTGCCTTTGGCTGGACTTGATCGTCCAGGGGTCCTTTACCTTTTTACCTTACATGAACCAGTGCAAAGGCTCTGCAATGCTTTTGAACAGAAGGTGCAGAGTGAGAGAATTGGTTTGTTGGAGCACCATGTCAATTAGAGAGTGTTTGGAGGTTGAATCTAGATGACCATTGGCCTTTGATATCTACAATATGTGGCTTTTAGGCACTATCTAAGAACCCAAGCAGGGACACGGGTGGCGCTGTGGGTTAAACCACAGAGCCTAGGACTTGCCGATCAGAAGGTCGGTGGTTCGAATCCCCGTGACGGGGTGAGCTCCTGTTGCTCAGTCCCTGCTCCTGCCAACCTAGCAGTTCAAAAGCACGTCAAAGTGCAAGTAGATAAATAGGTACTGCTCCGGTGGGAAGGTAAACGGCGTTTCCGTGCGCTGCTCTGGTTCGCCAGAAGCGGCTTAGTTATGCTGGCCGCATGACCCGGAAGCTGTCTGCGGACAAACGTCGGCTCCCTCAGCCAATAAAGCGAGATGAGCGCCGCAACCCCAGATTCGGTCACGACTGGACCTAATGGTCAGGGGTCCCTTTACCTTTAAGAACCTAAGCAGACGCCAGTGGTCCATCTCCTCCAGCATCCTGTTCTCACAGTGGCCAACCAGATGCCCATTGTGGGAAAACCCCTGAGCAGGATCCAAGCACAAGAGCCCTCTCCCGCCCTGTGGCTTCCAGTGACAGGCATTCAGAAACGTTAAATGCTCCCAACTGTGAAGGCAAAGCATAGCCATCATAGATAGTAGCCTTCTCCTCTGTGAATTTGCCCAGTCCTCTTTTAAACCCACCCAGATTGGTGGCCATCGCTGCCTCCTGGGGCAGGGAGTTCCATAGTTTAACGATGCACTGTGTGAAGGGGGGTTGTGGTCCAGAATGTCCTGAGAGCGCCAGCTTGGTGAAAGCTGCCCTAATAGAAATAAATGTACCTGTAGCAGGGCAGGGGGAGGGGTGTGCCCACTTCCCAGCAATCTTCCCAGCATCACACAGGATCGAGAGACCTGGTTATACGGGGGCTGTTTCTGTTTTCACTGAACACTCCTTCATCAAACATGCGTTTGCATCAGGTTTCGCCTTTTCTCTCTCCTTTCCTTCCCACTTCAGATTCCGCCCACCTGTGCCAAGCTCATGTTGCGGTACTAAACCCTGAGTCATAGTATTTACTGCTCTATTCTTCCTGTAGGCAAAAGTAATTTTTCTCTGCCCAAGTAAGGCTGGCGACTGTCTTGTGTGTATGCAAGGAAGTTGTAAAATCGTAGAGTTGGAAGGGACCTCTCCCCACCCCCCCAGAGTCATCTAGTCCTGCTCCCTGCAATGCAGGAATCTCAGCTAAAGCATCCAACACAGATGGCCATCCAACCTCTGCTGAAAAACCTCCAGCGAAGGAGAGTCCACCACCTTAGAAGCTTGTCTGTTCCACTAACAGACAGCTCTTACCCTCCGAAAGTTCTTCCTAAGCCTTCCCTCTTCCCTCCTCCCAACCTATTTTGTTTAGGAAATGTCTGCATGCTTTGGGGGGCAGTGGAAGGAAGTTTGTGCCATTTAGGTACGCCAGCTGACCACAAGAATCTGGGTAGATCAGACCGGGGAGGTTCAATCCAGCGTTCCCCATCAAAGGGCTTTCCACATCATGATGATGAACTCCAGCTCCCATCAGCCCCTGCCAGCATGACCACTGGTCAGCGATGGTGGGAGTTGTAGTTTGAAAGCATATGGAAGGCTCCAAGTTGGGGGAAGGCTGACTTAGTCTTTAAGCTGCTTGCTGCTGTCTTCAAATATTTAAGGGAAAACCTCTCTTAGTGCATTGAGAGCAACATCATGCCACTTTGAACAGCCATGGCTCCCCACCAAACAGTCCTGGGAGCTGTAGTTTGTTCAGGGTGCTGAGAGTTGTTAGGAGACCCCCTGTTGCCCTCACAGAGCTACAATTACAGAGCGATTTAACAGTCAGTCCCTCTTTGCAGGCAACTCTGGGAGCCGTAGCTCTAAGAAGGGAAGAGGGGTATCTGAACACCTCCCAGCGCCCTTAACAAACTACAGCTCTGGGGAATAATTGGTGGAAGCCATGAAGGTTTAAAGTGGCACGATACTGCTTTAAATGGATAGTGCATAATAGGGCCTTGATAACTTTGAAATTTCCTCTTTGCTACAGGGTCCTTGATATCAGGCCAGTCGAGCCAGGAGACGCTAGTTCAAGTTCCCGAGAACAGCGGTAAGTCCCCAAAATGATAGCTTTTTGGTCAGACCCCGCAGCAGCTTTCCCCCTCCAGACGTGTTGAACTACAACGCCCATCAGCCCCGGCACCTTGCCGGTTGGGCTTATGGCTGCCAGCTAGGGCTGATGGGAGTTTGGTACAAAATGGCCGTGTAGACCGAGGGGTTGGAATCCGAAACATCTGGTGGTTGCTAGGCTTGGGAAGGCTGTCCTGTGTCAGGTGCCAGCCCAAGACATTCGGCTGCCTGAAGCGGAGACCAGATGCCGCCCTGGTCCTGCCTCACTTGCAAAAGTTCTGCTGAATTGCTTAGGCCCCGGTTCCTGCCTTCAGCCCTTCTCCCCCTCTGCAAGAGCTTTTTAGTCATCCTGGTAGAAGGAGGTGGCTTCAGTCGGCTGTGTTGCAAGGCCAGGGTGGGGCAAGGTGCCCCCCTCTCCTCCCCCTGTGCCCCCAACATTCAAATATAGTAAGGAGCATCTTCACAACTCAGCTCACTGCTTCCACAACAACACACCCTTTTGCTTCCATTCCTCTGGAATGACCCCACAATTTCCTTGCCCACAACCCTTTTCCCACTCCCCACAGGAAACTGCTTTATACTGAGTCAGGCAGGGGAAGCCCCCAGCCCATCCTTCCTTGTAGTGAGTCAGACCCTTGGTCCATCTAGCTCAGGGGCAGCAGTGGCCCTCCAATGGTTTGTGGCAATGGGACATTCACAGCCTTGCATGGGGATTGAACCCCAGGACCTTCTGCATGCAAGGCAGATGTTCTGCCTCTGAGCTCCGGCCCCTTCTTCCCAGTTCCTAACGCTTATAAATGTTGTTTTCCTATTTTCCATCTCCCTCTCCCACACCACCTCCAATTCATTTTGTCAGCTGGATAATTTTAGAGCCTGGACTTAATGGCACCCCCCCACCCCTTTGCAAAACCATGTGTGCTCATTTATTCTTGAAGTGTGTAATTAACACTTTATCTTCCTTCATTGTCCCCCTCCCCCTCACCATTACATGCTTTACAAGCTGCTTCTAAAATCCTGAAGTGTTGCAGCAAAAAACAGGCAAAAGCAGTTTGACTTCCCCCTGATATGTGGGTTTATTATTATTATTATTATTTAAGAAAGAGATACTGATATTTTGACAGGATGGTATATACATGTTGGGGGTGTGGTGTGGTGTAGAAAAGGATAACATGCCCTTAAGGTAAAGATAATAAAATGACTGATGCTCATTAGGTATGTGCCTAATTAGGGGGGCCAATCAACATTAGCGCTTCCTACCAGGCCAATTCCATGCCAACCGCTATCTTTCCACAATGGCTAATTGATGTCTATTTTTAGCCATGTTTTTACTGTATGATTTTACGTATGCAGATTTCACTTGGGTATCTATCTCCCTTGTGTTTAAAAAAGTACAGATAAAAAAAGGAAAAGTGTAAAACTAATTCAGATGAGTCTTCCAGTAAGTATTAATGCATGTGGTGATACAAAACACAGCCCATGCTGTTTTCTTTTACATGCTGGATTCAGATTTAACAAAATTTGCATCCCTCAAATGACAACTTGTCACCAATAGTTATCCTCATCTACTTATCTGGAGCCACAGATATAAAGCCATTGATTTAGTGAATCTTCATCTCAAAAGTGCCCTGTAAATAGAATACTCCAAAGAATGAGAGACAGAGAGTGCATTTTTTGGAAAAAGCATTCTTCTATCCTTTGCAGTACATGAGAAAACCCTCTTTTGCCAAAATTATAGCCAGTTGTTTCCTGGGGCTTTGGTGCAGTGGCCCTGGGCCTGTTTAAAGGGCATTCTGTTTCGGCGCCCACAACCCAGGTCCCAGGCAACTTCCTGGAGCTTGGATGATGCTTCTTCTCTAGGAACTTGTGCCAGACTCTCCTGGTAATCCATGTGTCCCAACGTGATGCTTTTCTGCCTTCCCGCTTACCCGTATTCTTCTTCCCCTTTAACATTTCTTTAGAAGCACGACTGCCTTGCAAGGCATACCAGGGCTCCCCAAGGCGTGTGGAGTGGAAATTCCAAGGGGATGGCTCCACAACACTCTTCTATCTTGACGGTCACTTCACAGGTGGGTAGTTGAACTGTGTGTGTGTTCGTGTTTTGGAGGATGAGTTAATTCTAAAAGGGGGCTTTTGAGGTCCTAGAAGATAACTTAACTTCTGCTGAAGCTGGAACCCTTTATTCTTATTCTCTGCCATATGGGTCCTACCTGGATGAGTCTTAGGCCATAGGGAGAAACCAATTGGGTCAGGAGAAGTGTACATCCAGGTTCCTTGATTCAAGGCAGGGAGGAGGTTGCCCCTCTTCACTGTTGAACATCCATCTGCCTTGCTAGGTTGTTTGTCCTGCTGTCTCCTCGTTTCCAGTGTTTGTAGCACCTGAAACTGAGCCTCTAAGGCAGAGTAGGGATGCTGTTGGAGTACCAGCTGCCTAACAGTCTCCCTTCTGGAGCTGGATTTGGCCTTCTTGGCTAACTTTCCTAGGACCTTTCAAGATCTTCCTACACTGCTCAGATTTCAGCAGGGCTTGTATTTGATGCCAGATATTATTTATTATTATTATTATTTAGCTAGCTAGCTTTACTCATGGAAATGACTCACAGTGACTTAGGCACAATAAAAATACTAGCCAGTTACAGTAAAGGCAATCAGTAAAATCAAAACTCATCCATGCACAAATAAAAGGCAGGCGAGCCATTCCACAAGCAGGGAGCCACCACGGAAAAGGCACGTTCTTGTGCTGCCACCCTCCCTGCGCTGGTAGCACATGGAAAGGGGCCTTAATGACTTAAATGTCATCAGATAGACACCCCTCTTGCCAAGGAACAATCAGAAGCCAATTTTAAGCTTCCCAGTGGATCCTTCGCAGCAGTCTTTATCTGCCCCACACCTAGCATTGGGTGTGGGCAGTGGGGGGCCTACATTTTGTGGCCCTGAAGCTTGATCTGTTATGGGGGGCCCTTTGTAGCCAGCAATAAGGTCTGGGTAACAGCTGCTACCTACTTCAATGGGGTCATTCCACAACAGATCACTTACAAATTTTTCTTTAAAAAATTAACTACCACATCTCAGATTTTGATTAAAATTGCTGTACTGGATTATCTCACATGTCAAAATCAATAAAGTGAATAAAAAATTCCTCTTCCTTCCTGTGGAATGCCTTCCCATCAGACATCAAGGAGAGAAAGAACTAATCCAGTTTATATGTACTGTAAGCCACCCCAAGTGGCTGGGGAAACCCAGCCAGGTGGGCGGGATATTGTTATTAATATTATTATTGAGTTATGGGGGATAAAAATTAGGGAAATGTTATATACATGTGTGATGCATCATAGAATGATGAGATTGGGTCTCCTAAACCCATTTTTAAAAATCAATATGGACTAAGTTCACTTCTGGGAATCCTCCCGTGCTGTTAGGTGAATGGGGCCTGGTTTGGAGAAAACAGCCTTGTTCAGGGCTCTTACTAGGCAGAATTAGGCCCTGCAGTTTGATGATTCCACCAGTGCTGAGGTAAAATTATCACCACTTGTGCTCAAGTATTCCCTGAAAGATTCTCATGCTCTGAGGGCCTTCTCTCCCCCCCCCCCCAGAACCCTACAGGGATCGCGTCGTGTTCAATCCCAATGAACTCTTTTTCAAATCGGTGACTCGGAAAGACACGGGCCTGTACATCTGCGAGGTGGTTGACACTTCAGAGGTCTATCGGCATTCCTCTGTGCGGCTCATTGTTCAAGGTACAAAATGTCATTTTATGTCCAGAATCCTTCATGACCCTGACCACTGGCCTCCAGAAGCTCAACAGCCCAACGAGCTTGGTCCAAAGGTCTCTCAGCGCTCTTGTGTCAAGCAGCCTGTTAATGAGGAATTAATTATTTTAATACCTCGACCACAGCAATTGGTAGCCTCACAGCTGGATTACTGCAATACTTTCAGTGCGGAGCTGCCCTTGGGGTTGATTCAGAGGCTGCGGCAGGCACAGAATGTGGCGGCTTAGTTGCTTGTTGGGGGAGAAACAACCTTCAGCATAGAACACCTTGCTTGCAGGATTTGCACAGGCTGCCCATTTGCTACCAAGCCAAGCTATATGTACTAACATACAGTAAAAGGCCACATGCAGCTCACGACCAGCTTACTTGAGAAACCAGATCGCTGTGGTCTGAAGGAGAGTCTCTCTTGCAAGTTCCTAAGATCTCAGAATCCCACTCCACGGAGCAGGGCTGCCCCTGTTCTGTGGAAGAACATTCCTGCCAAGATACGCCAATCAATTCCTCTTCCCTGGGAACTCTGGGAAATTGGAGCTCCGTAAGTGGAATAGTGGGGCCTCCTAGCAACTCTCGGCACCCTTAAGAAACTACACCTCCCAGAATTCTTTGGGGGAGGCCATGACTGTCCATAGTGGTATAACTGTTTTTAATTTATGGTGCAAAACGGACCTTAGTTAGAAGATGGCAACAATGATGACAATATTATTAGTGCAATATTGAGGAGGTTTCTCTGTGTGTATTCCTCACCCAGATCTAACTAGAGAACACGGAGAATAATAAGAAGGCTAGCTTTTGCCCTAACAAGATTATGATGGGATGTTTCCTCAAAGGCAAAAGAATAGTCGGGTGTTTTCCCCTTCAGAGTCAGGCTTCCCATACAGTGGTGCGCAAGCTTTGTTCAGGTGGCACATAGGAAGCTGCCTTATACTGTTGCTCCATCCAACTCAGTTTTGTCTACACTGACTGGCAGCGACTCTCTGGGGTTTCAGGCAGGAGTCTCTCCCAGCCGTACCCAGAGGTGCTGGGGATTGAATTTAGGAGCTTCTTGGGGGTAAAGCTGATGCTCTACCACTGAGCTGTGGTCCTTCCCCTGGTTCGTGGTGTGTCTGTAAAAATACAATGAAAAAAATGATCCAGGGTCCAGCGCCAGGCAATGCAATTGCAACAACAAGCAGAATCCCCCCTCCCCAATTTGTTTATTTGATTTTCCATATTACAATTTACAGTCATACCACAACACCTTCCATAAGTACAAGATTCCCACGAATCTCTAGACTTTCTTCCTCCCTCCTCCCCCATTGTTAAACTGCATCTTATATGATAATCCGAAAATTTTATATCTCCATTGTATCCATAGTTCTCATTATATTACAAGTGTTATTGCAATCCCACTAACGATTTTAATTGTTTGCAGTGGTCCCCAAGGTAAATTATAAATCTACCCCATTCCTTATTGAAATGTTGGTCTTCCTGATTTCTGATTTTTCTGGTCATTTTTGCCATTTCGGCATAGTCCAGCAACTTGATCTGCCATTCTTCTCTGGTAGGGACTTTGTCTTCTTTCTGTCTCTGGGCTAGCAGCATCCACGCAGCTGTCGTTGCATACATAAACAGTCTTTTCTGTTCCTTTGGAATTTCGGCGCTTAGAATTCCTAATAGAAAAGCTTCTTGTTTTCTTTTTGTAAGTGTTATTTTAAGCATTTTATTCAATTAATTATATATCATTTCCCATTAAAAATCATTTAAGTGAGCCACAAAGACCCTCAGCAATTTTCAAGTAGTCTGGGAACCTCTGGTTTAGAGCAAAGGAATTTAGGACCGGTGGAGTGCATGTTTTTCAAGTTGTCCTGCACAGCTGCTCGCCTTTCACAAACTAACTGAGCGTTCCTGCAACAACAACACCACCTTTGTTTCTCTAACGGACGTCTCTTGGCCTTGCAGTCCCGCCCTCGAAGCCCAAGGCCCAAGTGCCCTCTGTGGTCACCATTGGCACCAAAGCGGTTCTCACCTGCGTGGAGACAGACGGCTCCCCGCCTCCCACCTTCACCTGGTTCAAAGACAACATCCCGATGCCCCAAGACCCCAAAACCAACTCTCTGTTCAGGAATTCATCCTACACGATGGACCCCAAGACGGGGCTTCTGGTAGGGTCTTGAAAACAGGCTCTGAGCTTTATGAATTCTGCCATATTTTGGGGGTGGGGGTGGTGCTACTCTGACTTTCGAATTGGGGGTGGAGAGAGAAGAAGAAGGGGGGGGAACCCGTTGTGTTCTGCAACTCATTTTTTATTTTTATTTATTTCGTAACATACACTGCTTGACTGTAGAAAACACCTCAAAGCGCTTACTGCATTGTTCACACTGAGATGGTTACACAGTGTAACTCTGCTCTGGCAAGCTTTTGAAGGCCTTTGGCTGAGAGTCGACAAGTGGGAACTATTGGAAAGTTTGGCAGCCTTGTGTGTTGAAAAATAAGGGATCCTTGGGCATGAGGTTTGTTGAGAGGGGAGGCCAACAGTGAGGAATAGTAACTCTTCTACTCTCAGTTATGCTACCTTAATGCCACACGCACACTAGTCTTTACTTTAATTTGGCTTTATGTCCCACCTTCTTCTCCCAAGGTGGCTTTTGTGGTTCTCCCCACACACACCTCATTTAACTCCCCACAACAACACTTTGAGGTAGGTTAGGCTGAGAGGCACTGACTGGCCCTCAAGATCACCCAGGGAGCTTCATGGCCGAGTGAGGATTTGAACCCTGGCCTCCCAGGTCCTAGTCTGACACTCTAACCACTATGCCACACTGCCTTACTTAAGGCGCCATGATACCACTGTAGATAGTCATGGCTTCCCCCAAAGAATGTTATTTTCAAGGGTGCTGAGAGTTTTTTGGAGGCCCTCCTATTTCCATCACCGAACTACCAAGTTTCCAGAGTTGCCTAGGAAGAGCGGTCGGCTGTTGAAGCACGCTGGGAATTGTAGCTCGGCGAGGGGAATAGGGGATCTCCTAACAAATCTCGGCACCCTTATCAAACTACAGTTCCGGGGATCCTTCTTGGGAGGGGGAAGCCAAGATGTTTTAAAGGGGCTTAGGTTTCTTTGGGAGAACATGAAAGTGGGGTTGAAGATAGTGCCCCATACTAAGTACAAAAAAGGCAAGAAGTAACTGTATTGTTCTGCTTGCGTGCTGTTTTAAATCAAACTATGGTTTGAAGGTGAACACACAGCAGGATATTCCCCATTACTTCTGGCTTTCGAGTAGACAAGAGAGGTCTCCTGACCCCTGGGAATTGCGTGCTGCTGAGACCCCTCTTTTTCTCCCTCTCTTTCAGTCTTTTGAGCCCGCGATGGCCTATGACGCTGGGGACTACTACTGCCAGGCAGACAACAAAGTCGGGGCCCCCCAGAAGTCCGACACGGTGCGCATGGAGACCAGTAAGTAGGCCCGACTGGTGGTGGGTTGCCTTAATGGCCGGCTCTACTGTTTGGCTATGGAGGGAACGAAAAATGCATGAAAAATGAAAAATGCATAAATACATAATATTCCAGAGCTTCCCTTATATATTATTTAGGTTTTAGGGGTTTTGGAGGATGAAGGCACTGGAAACAGTTTACTTAATAACGTTAGCTCTCTCTTTTGTGCCTAAATATATGTGTATACCTGGAATGATGTGAAAGAGTTAATTGCAATTTTAGATTTGACTGATGAATTATCTGTTGCAGTTGCCCACTTTTCACTTACATTGTATTTGTTCAGTGTGTGCGTGTGTGTGTGAGTGTGTGTGTGTGTGTGTGTGTGTACACAGACAACAACAACATGGCACTAGTAACAGATGACAATTAAAATAAAAATAGAAGGGGGTATCTAAAAATAAACATAATGGGAGCACATTTCCAAAATCAAACAAAATAAATTAATATCACAAGCTTGCAAATGTGTACATTATCCTGTACCTTATTCCTCCAGTACATTATAAAAAGACTCCCATTTCCCAATACTGTAAAGGCATCTTCTTGTCTCCCCTCTATTTTCTTACCATCTCTGTAAGCTTAACCATGCATATACTGTGTCCCAGATTTTAGTTATGCATTCTCTTGAGGATGGTATTCTCATTTCTGCCCCGCCCCCAATTTTGACAAATGCTGTAACCATTCTGGCAGCAAGTTAAGAGATGTTTGCATTAATTCCCTGTCCCCTTGGTGCAGTTTCTTCAACATATTCAGATGGTAAAATTAGAGGGTCCATGGGTAAGGTATAGCCAGTTATTACTTCATTATGTTCTAGTATTCTTTTTATGAGTAATGAATTTCCGAATATGAAATTTTGGTGCTCTCAGAGGGAGCTTAACATCCCTCCCTCATTGTCTACAGCCTTGATCGATACTAGGATACGGTGATTTAGAAGGTGCTTTCCACTATTGGGGAAAAAAGGTCAGGAATTTCCCAAGATGAGTTGGCTGAAGTATGGGATTGGAGAAGTGGAAGTAAGATCACGAACAAAAGGATCTTGGTGACAGGGCGGGAATGATGAAAAGATACCTGAAACTAATCCATTAATTGGCGTTCCAAATACATTCTAGTATTTGTCTTTGGAAAAAACAGGATAAGGCCGCAGAAGCCCAGTAGGACTGGGGAATTGCCAGATAAAGAGGAAAGTTATTACAAGTGTGGGGTGGCACCCCCAAGGCAGTTGGCCAAAGGTGACAACAGGCCTCAGGCGGGAAAAAACCATCATTAGACACCCCTGCTGTAAAGAGAGAAATGAGTAAGAAACAAAATCTCCCTGCGTGTTAGGTTTGCTGCCCCACTTCAGCCAAAGTTGAAGGAGAAAACCTCCAGTGAATTAGAGTTGGTCCAAGGTGTACAGGTGTCACCAGACGGACTCTCCTTCATTGGAGGTTTTGAAGCAGAAGTTTGGATGGCTGCCTGCCAGGAATTCTTTACCTGCGACTCCTGCATCGCACTAGAATGACCCTCAGGGTCCCTTCCAACTCGACAATTCTATGATTCCATGCTGTTTTGCCAGACTGTGTAAGGTCTTGCTGTGTGACAGGCTCCTTTTCAGAAGAGCTGAATACCATCTTCCTTTTCTGTGCAGGTGAAGTCAACGTGGGCGGCATTGTTGCTGCTGTGGTGGTGCTTCTCATCGTCCTAGGCCTGGTGATCTTTGGGGTCTGGTTTGCCTACAGCCGGGGCTTCTTCAGCAGTAAGTAGCAGGCTATGCACTTGAACCGATCATGACATGCAATGTTTACTTTGATTATATATGCGGCTTCCTCCACTGAGGCGGCCTGTCAAGGTTTTCTGGGCTTGGTGTTTGGTTTAATATCCCATGCACTTCCCCAAATAGGTGGGAGCCTGCAATATGGGGATGACATTGGACTCCCTTACATGGTTGTCGAATCGTGGTGAGGTGCTTGTAAGGCTCTTAAACAATCCTGTGAGGCAGCTGTGCCAGCTGGTGGCTCAGGGGAGCTGTAGCCAATAACCTCTGGAAAGAACCAAGCTGGCAAAAGGCTGACCTAGGCTACAGACTAAACATTTAACGCACTGTGATGAACTTGAAACTGTCATGGTTTCCCTCAAAGAATTTTGGGAGCTATAGTTTATTAAGAGTGCTAAGAGTTGTTAAGAGGCCTCTGTCCCTCTCCCAGTGCTACAGTTCCCATTAAAAATTGTTATTCCATTTTGGCAGTTGTAGCTCTTTGAGGGGAATTGTGGGTCTCCTAGCAACCCTGCACCCTTAACAAAAATAGCCAGGCCACATTCACACCATACATTTATAGCAGTATCCTATCACTTTACACTGTCATGGCTTCCCCCAAAGGATCCTGGGAAAGGAAGTTTCTTAAGGGTGCCCTGTTCCCCTCAGAGGGCTACGATTTCCAGAGTGGATTAATAGTTATTTCATCTTCCCAAATGTGGAGTCTAAGAAATAGTCTCCAGACAGAAGTTTTAGGATTAAGAACTGTTGAGAATCTTCTTTATTAAAAAGTGGTAGCTTTGAGAGCTGCGCAGAGGACAAGATCTCGGCCTAGCTCTGCATACAAGCAGAGAGGATAGCTTTTTAGAGACATGTTACAAAGCATCAAAGCAAGTGTCACAAATATGACCGCAAGCAGTCAGTTTAGACTTAGAACAATACGAAAGGGAAGTTGATCAGCAAATCAGCTGAATGTGACTTTTTGCAGTCTAGACAGTAGAGCATCTGAGGTACTTTCAGAAGATACCACTGCATTCCTTCCTTCTCCTTTTCTGAAAAGCTCGAAACATCACATCTTCTCTCTCTCTCCTGTGTCTGACCCATTTCAAGAAATAGGATAGGAACAGAGTTTACTGGGATTAGTCAAGGGCCCCCAAAAGAAGTCCAAGTAGATCCTAACCCAATTTTGTCTCCACACTGGGAGCTCTGCAAATTGTACGATTCCCAGTATTCTCTGAGGGAAGCCATGACTGTTCAAACGATACAATCCTGCTTTAAATGTTGAGTGTGAATGCGGCCTCGCTGTAGTTTGCTAAGGGTGCTGAGCGTTGCGAGGAGACACCCCCCCCCCCCATTCTCCTCCCAGAGCTACAATTCCCAGACTTCCCTGAGAAGAGGGGTTGACTGTAAAACCACTCTGGAAATTGTAGCTCTGGGAGTGGGAAATATGGGTGTTTCTTCAGAACTCTTCAGCATGTTAGTAAACTGCAGCTCCCAGAACTCTTTTGGGGAAGGAGCCATGACTGTTTAATGGGGTGTTACTGTGCTTTGAATGTATGGTGTAAATGTAATTGTCAGAAGAAGATTTGCTCAAATGATTTGAGGAAACTGAAGTTTGCCTTGTTGGCTAAAGTTTTGTTTTCCCCCTCTTTTTCAGAAAGAAGAGAGTGAGTAGAAGCTTGGCCAGTTGGGTTGGCGGCATCGGTGTCTCCTCCACCAGAACCCTTCTTCCCACCCACATTGCCCTGCCTCTCTCATCCCCTCCCCACATATTCCTCCTGCCCCCAAAACTCTTATATGTTGGCTGAGGCTTGGGGGCCACTGGGTTCCCCTTGGCCCCATTCCTAGCCACCAAAGAGGGTGGTGGGAGTGGGTGGTGCTTGCAGAAGGAGCCACGGTGCGCCAGCCTCCCGGTGGAAGCCTCAGGGTGTCAGGTTCCCAGAGTTATTTGTTAACGAACTTGTATACATTGCTTATATGCCAAAAGGGGTTGCATACTTAGAGTAGACCCACTGAAATTAACATGGCTAAGGTGGGTCTGCTCTAAATAGGGCCACATTCATGCCATTCATTTAAAGCGCTGTGGTGCCACTTTAAACAGTTATGGCTTCTTCACCCAAAGAATCCTGGGAACTGTAGTTTGTTAAGAGTGCTGAGAGTTGGTAGGACACCTGTATTCCCCTCACAGAGCTACAGTTTACAGAGTGGCTTAGCACTCAATCTCGCTTCACAGGGAACTCTGTTGACTTCTCTTAAGAGCCAACAGTGTGATGCAGCAGCAAAAAAAGCAAATGTGATTCCAGGCTGTATCAATAGAAGTAGAGTGTCCACCTCAAGGAAAGCCAAAGTGCCACTCTGTTCTGCCTTGATTAGACCCCCCACCTGGATTCTTGTGTCCAGTTTTGGGCAGCACATTTTAAGAAAGGTGTTGACAAGCCGGAAGGTGTGCAGAGGAGGGCGACCAGGATGGTCAGAGGTTATGAGGAATGGTTGAGGGAGTTTGGGATGTTTAGAGAGGTGATAGGATAGCCATCTTCAGATATTTTAAGGGCTGTCACACGGAAGATGGAGCAAGCTTGTTTTCTGTTGATTCAGAGGGTGGGACCCAAATTGATGGATTAAAATGACAAGGAAATTCCAACCAAACATTAGGAAGAACTTTCCAAAGGTACAGCCTTTTGACAGTGGAACGGACTACCTGAGAAGGTGGACTCTCCTTCACTGGAGGTTTTTAAGCAGAGGTTGCCAGGGATTCTTGAGCTGTGGTACCTGCATCGCAGAGGGTGGGACTAGATGACCCTTGGTGGCCCCTTCCAACTCTGCAACCTGTGAATTGTATGGTGTGAATATGGCCTGGGATTCAGCCGAATGGCACCCTCAGCATTCCGCCTTCTGCCTACGCTTCTGGGATTTCTTCCTCTATTGCCAGGTCCCTGCCTCTAATTTCTCATTTCTCCACCTTTTTTAGCACCACCAGCAATAAGAAGGTCATTTACAGCCAACCTTCTACCCGAAGTGATGTAAGTAGAACAGGAACTTGCTCTGTTCTTTCCCCAGAAAAGCTGGTTTTGTTAGGCATGGCAATGATGTAATGAGTGGTGTTTTTAGCAGCCTCCGACTGGGAGGAATGATGGGACCACTCAAGTCTCTGGTGGGTTTGCAAACATGCTCATGAATTTATTTCTTTATTTGGAAGAGCAAAAGGTGGGACATGATTTTGTTTAAAGCAGGGGTAGTCAACCTTTTTATACCTACCACCCACTAATGCATCTTTCCTGGTGGTAAAATTTCCTTACCGCCCACCAGTGCTCGATGGAAGGAGGAGTCAGCTTGTGTCGTAGAACCCCCTGCCGCCCACCTAGAATCCTGGTTGACAACCCCTGGTTTAAAGGGTACCTATGTAGGTTCTCTCGGACAGCACACACCAACTCAAGTGATTTCCTAGACCAGTGGTTTCCAAACTTTTAGGGGGCCACTGCCTCCTTGGTGCCATAAACCCATCCCCAGTGCCCCCTACCCAACCCACTAAAATGAATTCTTCAGAACTGAAGTTCAAAATGGTAACAAACTGATTGCGTGTTTACATGAAAAATAAATACATGCCAAAATAAATATATGATCTGATCTAACCTTGTAGATAGATAGATAGATAGATAGATAGATAGATAGATAGATAGATAGATCGCAGCAAAGAATATTGCATGAAAAATATTTTGACACAATCTTACTAACAAAAACATAAGGGGTGAATGAAGTTTATAGCATAGAATATTTATTTATAACTACCAAACATGCACAAACCCTCTCCTACCACAGATGTACAATAACTAATTTATAAGAAAATAAATAGCTATTACTGTGACAACTCAGCATCATAGCTACAAACAAACGTGACCAAAGTAAATAGCTTTGAAAGTGGTAAGAGCGGTAAAACTTTAAATATGAAGCAAGGGAGGTGTTTTGCTCTAGGCTCTAGCCTGGTCATTTGTTAAATAAGTGATCTGTGTGCTTGGAGGGGCCCACCTGCAGCGCCCCCTTGCCTCTTAGACACCCCCTTGTAATCCCCTCTCAAGGAGTGGTCCTGCCCACTTTGGGAAACACTGGTCTGGAGGGAAAGTATTGGCTGTGTCCAAGCTACAAGTTTGGGTGTTGGGTGGCTGTTCTTGGCCTGTTACAAAAAAAAATCCAAAGGTTAATAATAATTATTTATACCCTGCCCACCTGGCAGGGTTTCCTCAGCCACTCTGGGTGGCTTGCAGCATATCTAAAAACAGAATAGTAGTTCAGTGCCCCAGCTTCAACACACAGTCGCACACACCTGCGACAGCGAGCCCACCTTAAGAGGATTAGAAGAAGCCAATGTGTGAGTCAAGTTTTGAACACATGGAAAGTGCAATATCAGGGCAAAGTGTTTGTTATTAAACGCTCTGCCATCCTTTTGTGGCCACGTGGCCATTGTTAGCAGTCGTGGCATGCTGGTGGTGCAAGATCACTCTCAAAAGACGGGAGGAGACGCAGGCGTACAGCTAAGAGCTGTGAGGATTATGCACCTTGAAACTGTGGGGTTCTGAATTTATGCGGTCTGGCTCTCTACAGCAGCCTCCCCCAAGCTGGCTGAGGACTGATGAGACTTGTAGTCCGAAGCCCCTGCTGGGGGCAGGCTGCCCTGCTGGCTTTCTCATGCTGTGTAACTTAGAGGTTTCTTCTCTCTCTCTCTCTCTCATTTTCCAGGGTGAATTTAAACAGACGTCTTCCTTCTTGGTCTGATCTCCACTCTCATGTTGCCTTCCACCATGTATTAAAGTCTAACCTCTCCCTCCTCTTGAGGCTGTTGTAAATGTTCCTTATGAATCTTTGTAATTAAGCGTGATTTTTTTAAAAAAACTTTTTAAGAAAAGATGAAGTGTGCCGTTATGAATTTTGTGTTTAATGCTTTAAACCCTTGGTCACTACTCAGCTGAAGAGCATCAATTTAAGGCGGTCTCATTAGGGGCCTGGCCATTGAGTGCAATCCTAACCGTGCCTACTCCAAGGGTCATATGCAATGAAGTTTTTACACAGAGGAGACCCACTGAAATTAAAGAGACCAAATTTCAGTAGCTGCAGTCATAGCAAATGCAAACAGCCACCGCAGTGCCTCTCGTTTGGGTGGAATTAACTGTGTAGGGACTATTGCTGTTTTGTAAAACTTCATTGAATACCACCGACTAAGCCCTATTGAATTCAGTGAGGTTAGGACTGCAGCCTGAAAAACTTAGTTTGGGGCTCCTAGGCTTACCTTTTGACCCTTGCAAGCTGCCCAGGTTTGACCTGTAGGACATTGCCTTTTGGGATGTCAGTGGAATCCCACAATCTGAGATGGCTTAAGTCAAAATTGTATCTATGAAATCCCTTCCTGGCCTTGAACCCCTTCTACCTCAGATTGGCCTCCAAAAAGAAGAGAATTGGTTTTGAGAGCAGAATTAATAATCGTGCCTGGATGCTTCCTGAAAGAGTCAACGAGGGGCCAGAGAATATCTATAAATCTTCCGCCACACAGTGCAAAATTGTATTGTCCTGTAGTTGCGATCCAGCCCAGAATTAGAATAGGGTCTTACAGCCCAGTCCTAGCCACATCTGCTTGGAAGTCAGTCTTATTGCATTAAGTCACAGTTACTCCCAGGTACAGGATTGCAGCTGTGGCCCATTAATCTGAGAGTCCCTGCATGCGGGGTGGATTGGGCCCGGTGTTAGTGGCGGCTTTTATGCTGTGTTAGAGAGTTGGCCTTCAAACTTGAGAGTGCTATTGTATGTGCCTTTTATAAATACTGCTACAACGTTCTTGTATCATTTTGTATGCTGGGAACAGAATTGAAAATAAACATTGCCCTTCCGTTTGAACCCTGTCTTCTGTGTTTAAATATGTTTTGCGCTTCGAGTCACAAGCGGGCAGCGGATGTCTCAGGGGCACAAGGCTATGCAGATATAACTCCAAACCAGTGCTGTTGCGACTGTGATTGGGTGTGAGCCTTGGGCTGAGGTTGGAAAGTGGTGGTTTGATTTTGTGTGTTGCTGGGGGCTTCAAGGCGGCTTGTAAGCCTGGTTTGCACAACCCATTGTTTGGCCAAACGAATGCATTCCCACAAGGCCATGATTGGAAACCTGTAATCCTTGTGCACGTAGGAAGGGGAGAGGGTGGGAATCTTGAAACATGGTTTGGTGCTACCTCTGAATAGCCTCGAAATTTACCCAATGAAGGAAAGTGGAGGGGGGGACGGACACTGCCACAAACATACATCTCAACCAGTCCAGTTAATGGGTTCCTGTTTGCTTATATCCCAAACAGGCCTGTGCAAGGTGGGAATAATGGCAGTTATTGGGGCGCCAAGTATCTCATGTCTGGTTCAGCGTAATGTAAAACTTTGGGCTTCTTGGCTCCTCTCTTGATGCGGCAGAGGTTGGAAAGTTTTGCTTCTGTTTTCAACTTACTCCACAGATTCCCTTTTCTTGAACCTGGCTAATAGCGATATTGTCCCCTATCCCTGAATGAAAGCTTACAGTTTAGGTTGTTCTAGATTTATGCTTTTTGTTCACAGAAGGCAACCCCATAATTGAAGGCATCTGGGCAGCTCATAAGAATAAAAAGGAACAAACTGCAATAAAACGGCAACACGTTAGATACGATGCCACGATGAAGCCTGCAAGTCACTTCAAGCCTGCAGTCCTCTGCTGATTTACCAAATCCCTTTTGAAGCTGATGGTGCTGGTTTCTGAATAAGCATATATAGATTTAACATTACCAAGCAGGGAAACGGGAACTCTGCAGCAACCACAGACAGGCCTGCTTTGTTTTTGGAACTAATATAGCAGTGGATATCATGCTGGATCCCTCTGGGTCAAAGTTTAAACTGTAATCACCTTGGGGCAGAGAGCTGCCCTTTCTGTTTGTTTGTTTGTTGCACTTAAATTGCAATATATCTGGTTGATATGCAAATAATAGCACCCACACCTTCCCATTAAGAGATTTGTGAACTTCCCTCCTTTTCGCAATTTCTCTATTGTTTCTCAAATGTTCCTTTAATTACGGTAAACAAGTACGCTGGGAATTGTAATAGGGAATTGTGTCAGTCACTGGCTCACAAATGAGCACTGAAAAGAGACACGCTGCCCTCTGCTGGCCTAGCTATAAAACTAAAGACTCCCATCACTTTCCTGGGTGACTGCAGTCTTATTATTATTAATAATAATTTATTACTAGTATATATTATTATTGCAATATATGAAACACCTTCTAAACCACCATCTTAAGCAATTTACACATACGACAATTACAAAGTTAAAAACACAAAAATAGCAAATACATTTAAAATGAGATTAAGGCCCTAACAAATGGACCCTTGTGACAAAGACCCATTTATCTATCTAGGAAAGTCTGTTGGAATAAATATATCTTCATTTATTTCTGGAAAGTGCAGAGCATGGGCGTCTTGTTGTATTTTGATAGGGATGCTATTCTACAGGACAGGAGTAGCCACACTAAAAACCCTGATCTGAGTTACTGCGGAGTGGGCTTCGGAGATCTTTGGACTTCCTGGAGAGACTCTCCCGTAGACCACAGCAATCTGCTGGATTTATAAGGGATAAAGCAGTCTCTCAGGTAAGCTGGTCCTGAGATGGTGTCATGTGCAGGCCTTCTAGCAACTTAAGTCTCTATGGCACCAAGCCTCCACCACCTGCAGCCTCCAAAGCGACCCCTAGGGTAGCCCCACGTAGAGTGCATTGCAGTAGTCCAGCCATGAGGTTATAAACGCATGATTAAGCTATCCTGCTCCAGGTGGCCGAAGCTGTCTTACCAACCCAACCTGGTAAAAGACCCTCCTGAATTTCAGAGGATTCTGGGCAGATAAAAGGCAGTTCTCCTCCATGCAGAGCATAGTGAAAAGAAGGAACTGGCTCCTACAGGAGGCAGTGAAGGCCACTAACTAGACTGGCTTTAAAAGAGGATTGGACAAATTCATAAAAGGAGAAGGCTTTGGGCTATGGCTATGCTGTGCCCCAGGAGGCAGCAATGGGCTCTTGTGCTCAGGTCCTGCTTGAGGATTTCCCTGTGGACAGGGGTCAGCAGGGGGCCGGTCCGCTGTCCCTCAGACCTTATGGGGGGCCGGACTATATTTTGAAGGGGAAAAAAATGAATGAATTCCTATGCCCCACAAACAAACCAGAGATGCATTTTAAATAAAAGCACACGTTCTACTCATGTAAAAACACACTGATTCCTGGACCATCCGTGGGCTGGAATTAGAAGGTGATTGGGCTGAATCCGGCTCCCGGGCCTTAGTTTGCCTGCCCATGCCTTTGGAGCATTTGTTTTGCCACTGTGAGAACAGGATGCTGGACTAGGTGAGCCACTGACCTGCCTTTTATGTTCTTAGGTTTCAGTGCCTCCCAGTATGCAAACATCTCCATCCCTTCACAGGACTCTTTCCTTTCGGCACATCAAACTAGATAATCCCAGACCTGCCTCTGACATCACATTGGGGAAGCCAACTTGGCCAATTGGGAGGAGGCTCTGGGCCAAGGCTGGTTTCTATAGCACCATCCAGGCCAGGCCAGACTGCTTGGAAAACAAAGGTGAGCTCCCCAAGCCCTTCGGGAGAATGCTTGCCTTCTGCAGCGACTGCTGCCCCAAACAGTGGCCCTAGAGTACAGGGAACTAGGACACCATCAAAACGTGGAACCATGGAAGGGCATCGTGGCAAGGCCTCCACATTTCTGAGGTGATGGGAGGTGAGAGACAGCAGCCCTAGTGGGGAGGTTCTGGGAAGGGAGCTTCCATGATTATGGATGGGGACAGGTTGGAGTGATTAAGGCCTGGCGTAGACTTGAAACTGTACAGTTGGAAGGGACCCCCCAAGAGTCATCTAGTCCAACCCCTACAAGGCAGGACTCGCTGCTAAAGAACATAGGACATTTTCACAAAGTTGACTCCCTCACAGTTGTCTTTAGGGTTAGAGGGTTAGAGTTAGAGAGTCGGGCTTAAGGGTCAAAATATTAGTGTTTGGGGTTTATGATTAGCTGCTAGATTTGGGCTTTCAGTTATTTCTAGGCTATTATTTATAGGATGCCACCCAGATTGGCTGGGGCAACCCAGTCAGATGTATGGGAATGAATGAAATTATTATTTATTTATTTCTACTTATGATGGCATATCTTTCCATCCACTGCTGCCATCTGGTGGCGTAATTGTGTGCCTGCAGCCTCTTTCTCCCCATTGCTGCCATCTGGTGGCATAATTGTGTAGCTGCAGTCTCTCGCTACCCATCTGCTGCCCTCTGGTGGCATAGTAGTGTGCCTGCAAGCCTATTGCCAGTGTGACCTGTCATTGGCTCTGGCTCCACCTGTCATTGGCATCTCTGTCTTTTGCCTCAATGGCCACCAGCTGCTATTGAGCCCTGCTGAATCCACAGTTGCTAAGTTAGTCTCTTAGCCACTAAGCTGCACAGAAACACTTTGATCTTGTGTGTGAAATACTCAGATTGACCTGATCAAACAAAATGAGCTGAAAGAACTATATAGAGCTGGCACTCTATTGCAAAGAGAGATATGAAACTCCTTAAGTGAATTTCATTCCTCCAACTGACTGTAATGAGGAAGGAATTGGGGTGTGTGGGTGAACTATATTGTGTTGTGTGTCCATAGAGGAGACGGAGAGTTTCCCTGTGTGGTCCAGCTGAATACCTCAAGTCATGTGAAGTTGTGTGCTTCATGCCAGCATCCCTGTATAACGTTGCTGCTCTCTGTAGTTGTGGCAAAATGGGCATGAATTGCACAGAGGTCTCTGTGGGAGACTGATGCATGGAATCGGTGGTACTCTTTGCATGGGCAACTTCCACCATGGTTCTCTCAGTGGCAAAGCTGACAGTCCTGCTCTGCTGAACAAACAGTCTTTAGTAACTTTGCCATAATAAAGTTGAGCCTGTGCTATACCGATCAGTGTTTTATTACAAGGCTCCCATTAATTCAGTGTTGCTCACCTGGTCTTTTCCCTCTAGGCCGACCACGGTCTTCTTGGCCAACAGTTGCCTCAAGGGCAGAGGAGGAGGACGACGATGACAACGACAACAACAACGACAAAACCATACTGTCCAAGGAGCAGATTGAGGACCTCAAAAGGGCCTTTGAGAAAGGGAGTTTTTCTGACCTATCTGAGAGGCTCCAAGACGCTCTTCACTTCTTGGAGAACATCTGCCTGGATGTGGGTGTCGCTGGTGAACCTGGAGCAGGCAAGTCCACCTTCATCAACACCTTCCGGGATCTGCACGAGGAGGATGAGGGTGCTGCTCCTACCGGTGGGGCGGGCACCAGTAAGGACCCTGTGGCTTATTCACACCCCAAGTATACCAACGTGGTTCTGTGGGAGCTGCCAAGCATCAGTGCTCCTGGTTTCAGCGTGAGAACTTACCTGGAGGAGATCAAAGTCTCCCGCTATGACTGCTTCATCATCCTTGCCTCTCAGCGCTTCACCTCTGCCCATGCCAAACTGTCTCGTCACATCAAGAAAGCTGGCAAGGACGTTTACTTTGTCCTCTCCAAGGTGGATGCGGAGCTGGAAGCTGCCCGCCAGAGCCAACCGTCTGGCTTCAGTGAAGCGGTGGCCCTGCAGAAGATCCGAGAGGCCTGTGTGCAAGACCTCCAGGCCGAGCGAGTGAAAGCCCCCAAGGTATTCCTGATCTCTAGTGTTGTGGCCAGCAAGTACGACTTCCCCCTCCTTGGGGAGAGCCTCAGCGAGACCCAGGGTGTACAGAAGAGCCACTCCTTCATCTTAGCTACTCCCAACATTTCCCACCGCATCCTGGAGAAGAAGAAGGCCGCTATGGTTGAGCACATGTGGCTGGTCTCGGCAGTAGCCTGCGGCCAACAAGCTGTGCCCATCCCGGCACTTTCGATCGCATGCAACGTGGACCTCCTAGCCAAGACCCTGCAGGGCTACTGCATAAGCTTTGGCTTGGATGATTCCTCCTTAAGGAAAGCAGCTGAGCACACGGGGCAGCCTTTGGAGCAGCTCAAAGCCATGGTCAAGTCACCTCTGGCTGTGGCCATCACCGAGGAGCAGGTGGTGGAGCTGCTGATGGAGGCAGCCAGCAAAGCGCTGAAGCTGCCCAAAGACCTGGTGCCAGTAGCTGAGGTGGGCCCATCGTTCACCGTGGTGTACAATATGCTGAAGATTTTTGTGGATGAGGCGGCGGCAGATGCCCACCGGGTGCTGCTCAAAGTGTTTATGAGCCACAGGCCTAGAAGCGAGTCAGACCAACATGTTGTGAGCCCTGGAGGCAGCAGAGGGATCTTCTCACCCACGGACACAGAAACATAATGTCTAGAGCAGAGAAAGAAAGCTCATGGCCCAAACATTCAAGTATTCCCTGTTTCTGTGGCTTCTTCTTGCAGAAGGTTCCTCTCCCAGAAGGTTCCTGCTCTTGCTTGAGACAGTTAAAGCAGGAGCGACTCCCTCCCTCTCAGAAACAGACAGCAATATGTTATTACGTCTCAGCCCGAAATGAATAGGGCAACCAGGGCCACATTCACGCCAGACATTTAGAGTACGCTGATACCACTTTAAACCATCATGGCTTCCCCTAAAGAATTCTGGGAGCTGTAGCTTGGTCAGGGTTCTGGGGTTTTTAGGAGGCCCCTAGTTCCACAGACTGGTGTTTGTTTTGATTCAGAGGTAAAAAGTGGGTTTTCCTGTGGAAAGTGGTGGGACAAAAGAAATACCCCACTCCTGGCTTGATCCCATGCCCACACATCACAAACCTGTGCCTAGAAATGGAGGCACAAAATGGAAGTGTGAATTAGCACCCATGCTCCTCCAGCACCTTTTAAAAATGTGCCACCCAGGAAATTGCAGTGCTTGTTTTCAGAAATTGGGTGTTCTGTTCAAATTACCTATACTGATCCCTTTTTACTCATCAGCCTCTGTTTTGGTGTCTATTTTCCTCTTAAGATGATGAAGTACACAGCCTTCACCATTATTACCGTAATTTTCCAATTCAGAGCAAAGGGGTTGCTAGAAACCAGAGAAGTGTTGGAAGTGGTAAACACTGGAAATTGGCGGATAGCAAGGAAGAAATAGAATTAAGAACCCCAAAAATTAGAAAGCAGAGGAGAAAAGATATAAATGTATTTAAATTTACAAGGAGTAGAATACTTCTCAGGAATTTTAAAAACCTTTTAGAGGACAGCATTGAGCAAATGATCAGCCCTTCTCCTTGACTGACTTCAAGAAAGAGGTTGACAGTATTTGTATAACCTCGGTATTTGAAGTTAACCCTCAGTGATGGTTAACTTTCCCACCGCTTCTTAAACATACAGTGAATGTCAGGCCTCAAACTGTGTACCTCATACTTTAGATACTCTAGTGTCCTTATTCCTCACTCTCTTAGGGCCCCCCAAAAAAGTTAAAGAAAAAAAAACCCGAATGTACATTTCCAAAATATAGGATAAAAAACTAATAAAATAAAACCTACATACAGCAACAGTGTTTTGTGTTGTATAGGCTCCTATGATGTAAGTAATGGGCCCCGCCTGCTAGCCTGCTCCCTAAAATATCACTGGTTTGCTCATTTCTGTATATAGATTGCCTACATTCTGCATGGACTGTTGCATGGCAACATGTGCAAACTGCTTTAGATACCTATTAGGGCCATAAATTACCATACAGCATATATTCAACACAAAAAACAGTGACAATTTATTGTTGACAAAGGACAGCTGGACATATAAAGGGCCCCATTACCTTCAGTAGCTTAGGGCCTCATCAAACCTAAATCCGGCCCTAAGGTGGACTGCACTGAAACTGGTACCCCTGGTGCCACGGCTCTTAAAAATTCATATAGAATAATTCATAGCCCACACTTTTCTTGGTTATCTATAGAATCTGAAGGCGGGGCAGGCGGGGCTTAATCACTCCAGGTGTTTTAACTCCTTCTTAGCTAATGATCTCCGGGTATGGGAAAAACTGGTCAGAACAATAAGCACCCCCTGATCTCTCCTATGACCCTGATCTGCAGTCATCCTCAATTACACAAGGTGGGTAGATTTCAACACTTCATAAATGGGGGACAAGGTAGTTCAGTGGTTCCCAAAATGGGTAGGACTACCCCCAGGGAAGCTGTGAGATTACTGGGTGGGTGGGGGAGGTGCTAAGAGGCAAGGGGGCACTGGAGGCGCAATTGACTCTCAGACTTTGAAAAGTTGGCATCACTGCTTCAAGTTCGTCCATTTTGTTGAATTAAATAGCCTTTTGAATAAATGTGCAATAAATTGTTAGTTTTGAACTCTGTTGTGTTATTATCTTGCGGGTACCGCAAACCACTATTTTGAATAATGGTTTTTTATACTGTAGGGTGGTTTGGGGGTGCCAGGAGTGAGTTTGTGGAACCAAGAGGGCGGTGGTCCAAAAATGGTTTGGGAGCCATTTTGAGCTAATCTCTATTAAATTAATAGAGAGGAAATTCAGTTGAAATTGAATCACACCTCTCAAATCCTTCATTTAATTACTGAACCCAGTGTTGAGTAGCTCTGGCAGCTCAAGCCTTGGGGGTGTCATTGAGCTGAAAATAATCTAACCAATGTTTAGCTAGCCACTGTTCAATATCAGGGCCAAGTAGGAGGTGTGGATTAAGTTGCCACATCCTAGAAGGATAAAACCAAGGACTCTCACCGTGGTTATGGCAGGAGCCTAGTAAGAGACCGTAATGTTACCCATAGCAGAATCACTGATATTTGGTCATGAGAACAAAGTAGACAGAGAAATAGGATTTGACTCAACTAGAGAAAATAGATAAATCCTGTATTAGAGGGTGCTGATGAGACCAGACGTCAGCGCAGCCTCCGTTCAAAGTCTCAGAACATTTACAGTTTGGGGTTGGTGCCATTGCCATCTCCTGTCCCAGTGAGGAGAGAGCAGCTCCTTGCTTCATTCCCTGAGATGCTCTACTTACCGTATTTTTCCGTCTATAAGACGCCCCCATGTATAAGATGCCCCCTATTTTTGGGGACTCCAATTTGGGGACTCCTCACTCTGCACTATCTGTGTATAAGAAGAGCCCAGATTTTGAACATTATTTTAGAGTAAAAAAAATACACGGAAAAGTACGGTAGTTTCACGTTTCTATTTCTTTAGATATCAATTCCATAGCTGTCATAGGCCTACTGGTCGGAGAGCTAAAGTTCTTCTACATTCTTCTACATTATACATTAAAGTTCTCCCATTATTTTTTAATTTCCCATAAATCCACTAGTTATAACTGAAGTTAGAGGGGATAACCCTGGAGCCAGTTTAGGGGCGCAATTACTCCAAACTTTTAAGTGCAGCCTTTGTTGATGTAAGGTGGAATCATGTACATACGTTTTTCTTTGGTTTAAACCAAAACAAACTTACAAGGACAGAAAATGAAGATACAGTATGCCATTTTAAACCCTGATTTGCCTGTTGAGCATTCAGCAACTCACCCAATGGTTTGTGATTTTAAATGATGGTTAGTGCAATGGTGGCTTGGTGCGATGGCTAAACTGAACTCTGTGCTTAGCCGGTACTTGCGAATTGAACGCATGCAGCCCTCCCAGTACAAACTATTGTGTAAATTGAGACTTTTTATCTAGATTGGAAGTGTGTGTGTCCCTTGAAGAATAAAGGTGCGATCCTATACTTCCTTGCCTGGGAATAAATTCCATTGAGCTCAGTGGACATGCCCTGTCCACTTGCCCTGTAAGTAAATTAATCTCTCTGCAATCTTTTCAATGCCCTCCTGGTCACTGTGTGTCCTTATGTCAACAAACCTCTGACCACTGGCCACTGTGAGCTGTTTGCCCTGGTTTGATCACCGAGGTCCATTTCATTGTTAATGAAGACGAGAAGAGGACTGAACCCGTCTGGTCAGAGGGCCGGGCCTTTTTTCCTGTCTGAGCTGCTTCTTCTGCAGTGTCCTATGGTAACAATCGGAGGAAGCTGTAATCTTGAAGTCAGGTGAGCTGAAAAGTCCCCCTCCCCAACCATTTATGCCGCGTAAAATAAGGCAGAAGTTTTTTTGGCTTCACGTCCCAAAATGGATGCCCACCTTTCAAACAGAGAAAGAGGAGCCTAGAGTGTGAGGGGTCGCTCAATACTTCATGGAGGGCCAGACGAAACAACCACAGACTACTAGCCACACTGAGTGTGTGTGTGTGAGAGAGAGAGAGGGGGGGGGGAGAGTGCATCTTTATTTAGCCTTGCAGCCCCCTGCCAATCCATGTGGGGCAACTCCAGGTACTTGTGGGTCTGGTTCAGTGCAAACAGGCTGAGGGTGGCTTCCCTTGACCCTCCTCAATGGTCTGTGCATCATGAGTTCTGGAGCGGAGTGATTCTGAACTAATGAACCTTTGGTCTTTCACTTTAGGAAGATGAAGAAACTTGTGATTATTCTGCTGTGCGCATTTGTGTTTCCAGAAGGCCAACGGTGCGGTAAGCGTGTGGGTCCCTTGGTGAAATAATAGCCAGTAATAGACGAATGAGCTTCAAAAAATCAGGCCAAGTTCAAATTGTTTCTATTAGTGTGGCAGCCCCCTATACTATTGACATCAGGCAAGTGCCTTCTCTATACAGTGGTACCTCGGGTTAAGTACTTAATTCGTTCCGGAGGTCCGTTCTTAACCTGAAACTGTTCTTAACCTGAAGCACCACTTTAGCTAATGGGGCCTCCTGCTGCTGCTGCGCTGCCGAAGCCCAATTTCTGTTCTTATCCTGAAGCAAAGTTCCTAACCTGAAGCACTATTTCTGGGTTAGTGGAGTGTGTAACCTGAAGCTTATGTAACCCGAGGTACCACTGTATTCCTTTTGGTACCTGCTAAAAACATTTTTGTTTAGAGAAGGCTACCCAGATGTTTAGAAAGTTGATGGGAGTTTTAATCTGTTTTTGGCCTATTGTTATTTTAACTTTTTGAAAGTCTTGAACTGTTAATTTTTCTTATCGATAATTTTACTTGGGGGGGGGTGTAAACCACCCAGGGGTTGTTGTTTTTTTACCACCAAGCAATGTATAAATGCAGTGCTTTTTTTCTAAAAAAACATGTTTAGGAGTACTCTCATTTTGACTCAATAAAATCACCATTTTATAATTCAAATCGGGAAAAATAAATACAGTGAATGGACAAAAGTACAAAGATTCACAAAATGTTTAGGGGTATGCGTACCACCAGAAATATGTATACATTTGATGAAATTTATAATTAAAATGCAATAAAATAAATGGAAATTGAATCCTGACAACCTTATTGCTTATTTTTTTGCTGCCGAAATGCACTTATTGAGAAAATGGTTTTATTCTGAAAATGGAAAGCTTGTTGCATATTGATTTGGCATTACCCTGCCGTGTGTTCTTTTGAATAGTTTCAAAATGTTTTGCTTTTAATTTCTGTGTTTGTGTTGTTGTTGTTTAAAAAAAAACACTTTGGTGTTTGCCACCCTTTGGGAGCAAAAACAGGATAGGCATTTAGTAATTTAATAAAATCATGTGTTCTGATGATCTGGCTCCAACTGGCAGCTGGTAAATCACATTTTTTTGCCCCAGTTTAAGTTTCTGAACAATCTTCAAAGGCAGCCCCATGCTAAATGCATTACAGCAGTCTAGCCTGGAATATCCTAGTGCAGAGAACTGTGTCAGGATCCTTCTTCTCCAGAAAGAAGAACTGTGTAGAATCTGCATAAAAGTGTAGATGTAACCATACTCTCCCTCTCTCTTTCTCCCCCCACCCTTTCTGCTTTGTTTAAAAAGCAAGTGTTCTGGTTCCACTTCGTGTGACCCTTCTTATTTTATTGCCTCTGCACCCCAACTTCTTCTCCAATGAGTTTTAAGGAGGCAAGCATGGTTCTCCCCTCCCTCATTTAATCCCCACAACCACCTTGCGAGGCAGAGAGGCAGTCACGCCCAGCAAGCATTATGTTGGCCAAGTGGAGATTTGAACCCTGGTCTCTCCCAGGTCCTAGCAGTCCAAAGCTCTAACCGTTAAACCACCACTGGCCTCCCTCGCTTGCGGGTTTCCGACCCACTAGTTGAAGACCAGGGCCCTGACGAATCTATTCTGTGCAGAGAGCAATGGCTGTGTCACTTCCTTGAAGCGAGACATCCTCAAGCTGATGGTCAAGTGGGAAGATGCGACCTGTCTCCAGAACCATCAAGGTCTGCCCCCGAATCTCCTTCAGTCTCTGCCCCGAAGCTGCATGGAAATCAAAACAGCACTGGAAGGAGCCACAGGTGGGTGAGTCAGGAAAGGGGCATGTTCGGCCCAGAACTTTCAGGGGGCGTGATGGGCTGAATGCAACGGCCACAAGGTAAGTTCTGCATGTCTCTTGCCCATGTGACCATTATGGCGGGGCCTTGAGCTGGCTGTTGTGGACAGGAATCAAAGTGATTCCAAACTATGCGGGGATGGTTCTTGTCAGTGAAATTCTACTCAGTATTGATCCAGAGTAGATTCCAATGCATAGTAGCAGAGTAAAAACACGTTGCAGGATTTCCCAAAAATAGAGGGACTTCCGGTGCAGCGCGATCTCGTCGCAAGCGGGGATTTTTCCGTGAGGGAAATCCCGGGCTATTTTGGAGGAAAAAGGGGTGCTACAGGGCGCGGTGGCCCCCAAAAATACCACTGGTGGGTGTCCAGAGGGTCAGGATCCCAGCGGACCAGGAGCGGTCAGCCCGGCCGTCAGGTAGCTTCGAAAGGAGTGAAGAGAACGGCGGAGCGGATTCGCGGGTCGAGGGAAGCCATTATCTGCCTCCAGAATAGCGAAGCCCCGAGCTTGCCGAGGAAGCGCTACGCTCTCAAACCAAAGAAATCCGGTACCGAACAAGCTGAAATTTGAAGTTATAAAACAAGGAAGTCCCGGAGCAAAAAGGAGAAGTTGCGGAGCTCAGCTGACAGCCGAAATCAACTCCGACGCAGCACTTCTTGCAGAGCTGGGAAAAGTGAAAGTGAGTTGCCCCAGCGGATACCGTTTTTCCCCCTTGTCTGAACTCTGTTAAAAAGTAACTTATTTCAAAGATACTGTTACAGCAAAGGGGGGAACAGAAGTTTAACTGTTTCTAACTGAAGTTCTGGGTGAATCGGAGGGTGTTAGTGATAAGAGGGACGCTTCTCTACTTGTACTCAGTAACAAAAAGTAGTGAAACGGAAGAGAAGGTTCCGACGCCATTGCAGACATTTTATGCATCACGTACAGACACCTCAGCGGACACCTCAGCAGAATATCTTTGAGCAAGACTGAGCAACATCAGTTGGTTGGTGCAAATCGCCCTGCTTATTTTTTTTTCTTCTTTTTTCTTCTATTTGGGGTTTTTCTTTTTTTACTACTTGTGGAGCTTATTTTTATGAATCTGGGGTGCGGAGACTGACAGCGACGGATACTTTCCGTTGCTTGCCTTTTCTTCTCCTCAGTTGGAGTAACGCTATACAAATATTGACTAAGACCTCTAGTGGATAAAGAGAGGCAGTGCAATTTGTTCTTTATTTTTCACTTATTTGATAGACTTTGATCGTCGATTAGGAGTCATTTAAGCTACCGCTCTTGAATGCATAATAGGACTACCTCACTTCAAAAGGGAAGAGGGCTCTGAAATATCCTTCCTCCAATCCCCTCCAACTGAATTTGATGAACTAGCTACTAAATTGTTATCTTAAATATCATATCTCCCCTCTTCGTGCTCGGCAGGACCTTACTAAAAGAACATCATTATAAAAGGATTAGCCTGAGTGGAGGCAAGAAGACAACACAGTGGACCTTTATATGAACTTCTGGTGGTATATATATAAGTTGTATAAGTTATAAAGACTACTTAAATTTAAATAACTGTTAAATTGTTTATAACTGCGAAATAACTGTGAAAGGATAGAACTGGGCTAATTTGACAAACTTTGTTGGGAGGGGTGTGTGGCTGAGGGTTAGGCAAGAAGTTGTTGGTGTGAGGGAAGAATTACTCGGTCAAAATGTCAAATCCAACAAAGAAAGGGGCTGAGGGGGGGACACCGGTAGAGAGGAAAGGATCTAAACAAGAGATAGACTTTAAGGCAGATATTCTAAGAATGTTTGCGGAAATCAAGCAGAGCGAAAAGAATCTAGAGTCTAAATTAGAACAAGTAGATAATAAAATTGGAAAAATGGATAAAAAAATTGACGAAACAGTAAATGAATTGAAAGGGCAAATGAAAGAAGTGTTTAGAAGGACTCAATCGGTAGAGGAGGGATTAAAGAAGACAAGATTAGAAATGAAAGAAGTTAAACGGGAAGAAGAGAAATTAAAAGTAGAAATGATGGAATTAAACAAAGCGCAGGAAGAGATGAAGGATGTTATAGCGATGAATGAACTTCGGATGAGGGAGGTGAATCTGAGACTCAGAGCTGTGCCGGAGACTCAGGGAGAGAATATTAAAGATAAATTAATAACAGAACTGGCAAAATGGATGGAACTACCTACAGGAGAGATGGCAAAGGCGGTCCAAAGTGCATTTAGAATGAAAGTGAAGACAAATAAAGCAAAAAGATTCACAGGGGACTGCCTGATTACATTCAAGGATAGAGAGATGAGAAATTGGATCTTGCAGAGGAACAGAGAAAAAAGACTGAATATAGACGGGAACTTCATAATCATTTTTAAAGATATACCAATTAGATTGCTTAAACGAAGAGATCCCTACAAATTGCTGGTCCAGACATTAAAGAGAAACAATATCGAGTTCAGGTGGGAGTTTCCAGAAGGAATTTCATTTATGTATAGAAGTAAGAGGCACAGACTGACAAACCCAGAAGAAACTGGGAAATTTTTGAGGAAATATAAAGAATTCAAAGCTGATCCGGAGGAAAGTAAAGGAGCAGAGGGAAGAACACCAGAACAACTAAAACCAAAGGTGGCGGAAGGAGAGAATAGAAAGGAAACGGACGAAGAAGAAGACGAGGAAGAAGAAGAGGCAGACAAATTATAGGCAAATAGTTAGATTTTATTTAAATTAAGATATCATGGCGTTAAAAATTTGGAATTGGAACATAAATGGGATGAACGAAAAAAAGAAAAGGAATAGAATTGAACAGTTTCTAAAAAGGAAAAATTTAGACATCATATGCTTACAAGAGACACACGTAGCAAGAAGACACAAAAAAATATTAATCAATAAAAGACTGGGAAACGAATTTGTATCGTCAGACAAGGAGAAAAAAAGAGGAGTGGTCTTATATATTAGAAAACAAATTGAAGCTAAACAAATTTTTAAGGACGAAGAGGGAAGGATAATTGCGGTTCGAATCAATTGGCATGGAGAAAATCTGATTATTGTCGGGATCTACGCACCGAACGGAAATAAAACAGAATTCTATAAAGTGTTAGAAGAAAAACTATCTGAATACATAGATCAAAAAATCATTTTAATGGGTGACATGAATGGGGTGACCTCATTAGAAATGGATAGATGCAGAGAAGGAATAAGTAAAGAAGGAAAACTACCAAAATCCTTTTTTTCAATGATTGAGAGTTGCAATCTGATAGATATTTGGCGCCTCAAGCATCCATTAGACAAGCAATTTACGTTCTATTCTGAACCGAATAAGTCAATGTCAAGGATTGACCAGATTTGGATCTCGAGTGATCTGACACCAAGAACCCAACGGATAGAAATTCAACCGAAAGTAATCTCTGATCACAATCCAATAGAACTTGAATTAAGAAGCCTCGAAGAAAGAACTTTTAGATGGAGATTGAAAGATTATCTCCTAGATGACCAGAAAATAGTGGAAAAAGCGCAAAAGGAATTATCAGAATATTTTATAGCTAATTGCAACAAAGGTATAAAGGATAAAGTAGTATGGGATGCCAGCAAGGCAGTAATGAGAGGCTTCTTCATTCAGCAAAACTCAATTAAAAACAAAAATAGAGAAAAAGGGAAAAAAGAAATTTTGAAGCAAATTATGGATAATGAACAAAAATTAATTAAGAAACCAAACAATTTGGAGATAAAAGAAAAGATTAAAATTCTACAATCACAGTTTGCCACTATAATAAATAGAGAAGTAGAATGGAATATAAAGAAGTTGAGACAAAGAAATTTCGAATTTGCGAATAAATCAGGAAAATGGCTCGCATGGCAAATAAAAAAAAGGAAAGAACAGAATACAATAAACAAGATCACAATAGAAGGAGAAGAGGTTACCAACCCGAAGGAAATTAGAAAGGGATTCTTGGATTACTATAAAAGATTATATAAAAATACAGAAAGAAACAATTCGAGGAAAATAGAGAGATATTTGAAAGAGAAAAAGGTACAAAAGATCCCGAATGGAAAAAGAGAGCAACTGAATACCCCAATTGACATAGCAGAGATAAAAGAGGTGATTAAAGAGTTAAAAAGGGGGAAAGCTCCAGGGCCGGATGGATTCACTGCCTGTTACTACAAAGAAATGGAATCAATTTTGATAACACCATTGAAGGAAGTGATGAACAATATTCTAAAAGAAGGAGAAATCCCGGAAACATGGAAGGAGGCGTACATCACATTTATTCCAAAACAGGACTCAGACCTAACCCAAGTCAAAAACTATAGGCCGATTTCACTCCTAAATCTAGACTACAAGATATTTGCTGCAATTCTTGCAAAGAGGCTGAAAAAGATTCTGTCAGAAATTATACACAAAGATCAGGCCGGCTTCTTACCAAACAGACAGATGAAAGACAACATAAGATATATAGTTAACATGATGGAATATCTGTCTGATAGGATTGATAAAAGAGCCGCAATGATTTTTGTCGATGCCGAGAAGGCATTCGACAATATAATATGGGACTTTATGTTGAGAAACCTAGAATACATGGAGATAGGCAAAGACTTTCTTAATGGAGTTAGAGCTATCTACACAGATCAGAAAGCCAAACTGATTATAAATAATGTGGTCACAGAAGGAATAAGGATACAAAAGGGAACGAGACAGGGATGCCCTCTCTCGCCGTTACTTTTCATAACGGTATTAGAGGTTCTTCTGAATTCGATCAGACAAAATAAGGTTATAAAGGGAGTGACAATCGGCCAGAATGAGTATAAGACCAAAGCATTCGCAGATGACCTGGTAATAATGATTGAGGAACCAATAAGTATGACAAAAGCAGTTTTGGAGGAAATGGAACAGTTTGGAAATTTGGCAGGCTTCAAACTCAACAAGAAAAAAACAAAAATGATAGTAAAAAATATGGATCAAGACCAAATAGAAGCAATGCAACAACTAACCCAAATAGAGGTGGTCAAAAAGGCATGTTCGGCCCAGAACTTTCAGGGGGCGTGATGGGCTGAATGCAACGGCCACAAGGTAAGTTCTGCATGTCTCTTGCCCATGTGACCATTATGGCGGGGCCTTGAGCTGGCTGTTGTGGACAGGAATCAAAGTGATTCCAAACTATGCGAGGATGGTTCTTGTCAGTGAAATTCTACTCAGTATTGATCCAGAGTAGATTCCAATGCATAGTAGCAGAGTAAAAACACGTTGCAGGATTTCCCAAAAATAGACCAGAGGCAATTAATATTTTATCCATCAGAGTTTTACTGAAGACAAAAGAAATCCAGTTGCAGCAGACTTAACTTAAACTAAAATAAGTCTAAACATTAACACTAAGCATACTATGTGCAGAACACCACACCAGAAGGAAGAGAGGTACAAAGCGAAACCCAGACTCCTTCTGCCCTTACTATTATAGTCAGCACTACCTTGACAGAAGATATAAGAGAACTAGTTTAAACCAGCTGTACTCAGCTTCTCTGAAGGAATCACCCAAACAACATGACCCTTCGACAGTGGTACCTTGGGTTACATACGCTTCAGGTTACAGACTCCGCTAACCCAGAAATATTACCTCGGATTAAGAACTTTGCTTCAGGATGAGAACAAAAATCATGGCACGGCGGCAGCAGGAGGCCCCATTAGCTAAAATACTTAACCCGAGGTACCACTGTACTTGTTTCTTTCACACAAAGAAGCTTCCAGAACCCTCTTGAATTAATTAGAATAGGAAAGATCTCCACACATCAGATCAATACTTAATGCACTAAGAAATGCAAACTAAGAGGTTTGTGCCCCACATATGGTGAAACTGAGACCAGCAAATACAGGCACCCCTCCTCTTTAGCGGCTGAAATTGCGCAAGTCAAATGTGCACAAAATGGGGGGGGGGTTATTGTGTAAGAAATATCCATCTCTAACCACTGCTGCTGCTGCTGCCTATTATATTGTATATCTTATTCGTGACTGAGAGGGCTATTGATGGCTATCAGCCAAATTGGCTGTGCTCCTGTCTCCACAGTTGCCGAGACTACAGGAGAGGAGAGGGCATAGCTGTCAACGTTTCCCATTTTTTAAGGGGAATTCCCTTATTCCGAATAGGATTCCTTGCAAGAAAAGGGAGAAATTGACAGCTATGGGACAGGGCTCTTGCGCTCGGATCCTGCTTGCTGGCTTCCTACAGGCATCTGTTTGGCCGCTGCGAGAACAGGGTGCTGGACTGGATGGGCCTGATCAGGCAGGGCTCTCCTGATATCCTGGTTTCCTCTTGCAGATGGGTTGTATGACTTGGCCACAGAAGATGGCGAGGTTTACCAAACCTTCTGCGACATGACCACGAATGGAGGCGGTTGGACACTGGTGGCCAGTATCCACGAGAACAACATTCATGGGAAATGCACCCAGGGAGACCGCTGGTCTAGCCAGCAGGGCAATGACGCCAAATGGCCTAATGGAGAAGGCAACTGGTCCAACAACGCCACCTTCGGGTCAGCAAAGGGCTGCACAAGCGATGACTACAAGGTCAGCTTTGCTTTCCGTGCTGCACATGGTGGGTTTTCTTGATTAGGAAGCATAGGCAACATAGGTTGTGTTTGAATATAAATCCTAAACCAGGGTTTAGTACCAAACGAGTGTAAGTCTTGGGCTTTTGCACTCTTCCTTGATTTCGTCTTTCCCATGATGCGGCTGGAACCATTTGCTTTCATTTTTCAGCTAACCAGTTTGTCCTTTCGCCCCCCCCCCCAAGGTGGGACAAACTGCGGTTAGTTTAAACTGGGAACGGAGTAGAAATATGGGTCTGCATTCTGAAGTGAATTGACCTCATCAGCTGGGCCTGGACTTACATGTGGATTAGAAGACAACTAACAAAAATGCAGACTCTATGTATTTTGCGTGGCCAGGTGGAGGACCCGCCCCCCCCCGAGAGGAATAATGACTCATGACAATGTGTTATGGGATTAAAATTGGCCACAACTTTATTAAACTTTCAGATGTAGGGAGACCTTGGCTTAGGCATTGGGCGTTTATCCCTCCCCGTCCGGGGATCTAGGGAACATCAGGGTTATCCAAACTGTGTGGGGATTGGGCTGGCTCTGGAGAACGTTTGTTCAAGCAGAGAGGCCGCCCCTCAATTTGCCGCAATGCAGGGGAGAGCACTGACAATGAAATGGTGTATGGCCAGTGACTCCCTTCCACACAACCCCTTTAACAGGGAACCCTGGGATCGCTGCCGTGGGGGTTGGGGGCATTGGGTCACTGCTTCACGCCCCCTGCCCATTTAGGGAAGAGAGACTAAAGGATTCCGCCCAAGGCCTGAAACTGCCAAAGTTGTGACGTTTTTGCTACAGGGAAGGCAAAACCTGCCAATGCAGGGAAATTCCTTCCCGGTCCTTCAACAGCAACCATCAATGACCGCAGCAGCGCCCGCATACCTGTAAAGAAGAGGTTAACCTGCAAACAGAAGGTGTAAACTGAGGGAGGGCAGGGTGGGAGAAGCTCTGGAGCCGACTGAGGACTCCCAGGTAAGTTCCACCCTCTATTGTGTGTGCAGGGTGGTCCTAACCCTACCTGGTCAACTCCCCTGGCAACACCTCCCCAGCTGGGATTGACTAACTGTTTGAGGTTAGGCAGGTATCCAGCTTGGGGAGGCGAAGCCAGGCTGAAATGCCGGGGTCATGTAGGATCAGGTGGCTGATCATACGGAACTCACCTGGCACCTTTTTTGGGACGATACCTAGGGGTGGTACTATGAGGTTAGGAAAGGAAGGCTCTGGGAATGGACCCATCACCTGCAGGTGCTCTTTGGCAATTTTCTTCTCAGCAACGTGTGGCATCTCCCATACAAACTTTTTTTTTGGGGGGGGTAGTGCATGATGGGTTGCCTACCACTGGGATACGAAGCCTTCCCTGAAGCCCTCCTCAATGTATTTTGCTGCCTCCCTGTTGGGGTACTCGTGAAGAAACAGTAGCATGGCTGAAAGAGAGATGGGTGAGGGGGCTAGGGAAAGAAGAGGGCCACCTGAGGGTATTGCTTCTATTTGGCTATAACCCGGAAATGCCTGAGGGTGCTCCGGCTTCTCTTTTTTCCTGGGGCATACCTGTACCTGAGCAGCGAGAGCCTCAAAAAGGCTTCTTCCCTCGAAAACATTTGGTGGTGGGGTGCGATCCGCTGCAGCGTTCACACTCATGAGCAAATCGACATTTCTCTCTATAACAGGCACCATCATTATATTCCCAGCACAATTTTCTGGGGACCTCGGGTTGGGGTTTTGACTGCTTTGTGTTGTCAGGCCTTTTCTCAATATATGGGGCAACCAATTCTGACCACAAATCATTATCCTGTACATCCCACCTGGCTGTGGGGTACACAGTTACCTTCTCTCAAAAGGCCTCGTCATACTCGAGCGCCGCTGCCTCCCCAGCTATAGCCTTGGCTTTTAGTATAATAAGCTGGTATTTGGCAAGGTGCCAACCTCTGTCTGGGTAGGCGGCACTTACTATCCCCATATAGGTGGAAAATGCAGTAAGCCAGTTGTGGAAGTTGCGTTCAACCAACACTTCCTTGTCTTTTTTCTGCTGCTTAGCAGGTTTGGCCTTTAGGCTAATTGATGAGGCAGGGGATAACAAGGAGAATAGGTCCACACACTTACCATTAAGGATGCGTTCCCTTATCTTTTTAAACAGGCGAATGCCTGGGGGCTGGTCGGCCCACTTAAAGTTTGATTTCCTTATGCGGCCTCTGGAGTCAATGCCCTCCTCTCCACATGGTGCAGTAGCGCCATTGGCGCGCCTATGCTTCCTATTGCGGCGACGCCATACCCAATGTGGCAGCCCTGGGGCATGCGGGCCCGTGACCCAATACCCCTTGATGTTTCCTTCCCGCTCACTGTCAGAGGAACTAGACCTACCTGTCGAGCTTGAAGACGTGGAAGACTCTCTTCTGTACTTGTGCCCCCTTTTCCTGGATCTGTGATGCTTCCTTCCATGATGACGCGAGCTGCGAGGCTCAGGGCTCTTGTACCTATCGGAGGAGCTGGAGTGGGGGGACCTACCTCTGTGCCCTGAGGATGCGGTTGATGAGCAGGACCTGTGTTCTAGGGTACAGTGGTCTGGAGAACTGTCACTGCGCCCTCTATTGCGGCGGTGAGGTGACTCAGGGCTTCTTCCACGCGATTCCAGCCTCTCCAGGCGTCGCTTCAGCCGAGCAATGGTCCTGTCCCTCCTGTCCCCATGCTCCGAGCGCAAAGAACTATCACTATCGGATGAGTGGGCTGGGGAAGAACTCACCTGACATTTGCATTTTGCAGCTGACCTCCTGTCTGCATGGCTTGTGGAAGATAGCGGGCTTTCGGACCTTGATAACCCTCTCACTGCAGCTGCCCTCTTCCTGGGCGCGGCTTGCCCAGGTGTGGGATGCTTGTCCCCAGATGGGCGCGCCCTCCTCCGGCCCACTACCTGTACCTGTGCTGACTTACTGGCCACACCCCTTATAGTGCCCTTTCTTATGCAGGGAGGAGAAACTAATTGACGCTTAGGTGGCATGGTGGAAAGCTAACAGGGTAGTATGTAAAGGTAGAAATCTATAGACTGAATGAGGACTGAAGGTGTTAGTGATTCAGAACTAATATACTGAAATGCTGATGCTTGATATTGCGGGAAAGCTAAGGGTGAAAGGGTGAGACAAGAGCTGAGCCACAGCAGGTTTCGCTAGAGTAAGCTGTAAGATAAACCAGGAAAAATAGTTAAGGTTCGCTGCATAATATTGCCCAAAGTCAACGGGTTATATCCTGTAGCTGGTGGATAACCAGGCCCCAGGCCCAACACTGGCTGCAAATCTCAGCAGTGATAACGATCATAGTAATAGTAATAATTAAGGGCATGCATTATTCATTCATTTATTTACTATATTTTAATATTTGTTTTTATTAGCCCCCTAAAAATGGCTGCCGCCACTCTCAAGATGGCCGCCGCTAGGCGGCCACCCCTAACATGGCCGCTGCCATGTGACCGCCCCTAACATGGCCGCTGCCATGTGTGCCGCAGAATCCTGCCGCGGGGGCCGCCGAGTAAACGCGGGGAACGGGCAAGGGCTGCGCTAATGCGGGAATCGGCAAAAGCCCCCCCCCCGGAGAAAGGAGAAGGATGCAGGAAGCGGCGCAGTCCCCGTCCCCCACGAGCACGGGAAGCGGCACAAGACCCCCCCGTCGCCCCCCTGCAATGGCCACGAGCTGGAAGGGGAAGGCCACAGGAAGCAGCCCCTCAAAGATGGCCTAAAGGCGAGCACGGGGGGAAGAGAGTCGAGCGGAGCGCCAGTGAAAGCGGGAATGGCCTCTGAGCCCTCCACCCCTCCAGGGGCGCAGGCACGCCGCCGCAGCCACCCTGCCCCCCGGGGCTGCAAAAGCGCCCTGTTAGAAAGGGGGAGACCAGAAGAGTCTCTCTCCGCAGCCGCCACCCTCCCCATGCCGAAAAAACGGGCACAGGAAAAGGAGGAGGGCCCGAGATCATGCAACCTGCCTGCGGGAAAATAGCGCACACTGTAACTTCAGCAAAGAAGCCAAGGCTCCAACAAGCTGCTGGAGAAGTGAGGCCATGAGTGGAGAATAAGGATGGGGTGGTGGAAGGTATAGGGTCCCTGGTCTTACCTCCGGCAAGGATGCGGTCCAGCGATGTCCGCTATCTAGAAGCTCTGCAGCCGACTGAGGAAGCCCAGGTAAGTTCCACCCTCTATTGTGTGTGCAGGGTGGTCCTAACCCTACCTGGTCAACTCCCCTGGCAACACCTCCCCTGCTGGGATTGGCTAATTGTCCGAGGTTAGGTGGGAACCTCCAGGTATCCAGCTTGGGGAGGCGAAGCCAGGCTGAACTGCCTGGTCTGTAGGATCAGGTGGCTGCGTGCAACCTGCAAAAGGCGCCCCTCCCCCCGTTTGAGGTGGGGAGCTGTCATTATGGGGAAAGTAATACAAAAATGAAGGCAAAAGTTGTCAAGAATGCTGCAAAGCAAGTCCCATGAAGAGTGGGACTGAGAACCAGATAAAGCTATCTGGAGGGCCACATTTGACCCCTGGGCCCAAAGGTTATTACCCCCAGCATACAAGATTTTCCTCTCAGATTTTTTTTGCTTTTCAGAACCCTGGCTACTATGATCTTGAAGCTCGGGATTTGGCAATCTGGCATGTCCCAAACAACACCCCCATGAAGGAATGGATGGATGCCGCCATCTTGAGGTACCACACTGAAAATGGATTCTTAGCTGAAGAAGGAGGCAACCTTCTCAGGCTCTACCAGGTAAGCATGGTTGCCTAGTGACTCAATATTTGGGCATTGATAGCTGTGACTAGTTTGGAGTACCTGGTGCCCTCTCAATGTTTTGGGCTCCCAACGCCTATCAGCTCCGCCCCAAAGCAGCACGGCCATTTTGGATGACTCCCTGCAATTGAATTGACATTTTGTTTTTAATTGGGATATCTAATCACATGTTATATCTGTTTTGGACCAAGTTAAAGGTCAGCATAAGACAAGTGTGATCCTTTTGTTTTTATCTTCTCACATTTATTATTATTAATTTATTGCATTTATATCCCACCTTTTTCTCCAAGGTGTTCATGGTTCTTCCCCATCTAATTTAATCCCCCAAACAACCCTGTGAGGTAGGTAAGGCTGAGAGGCAGCAACTGGTCCAGCATCACTTTTTTAGAGGCCAGCATATATGTTCTCAGACAGGCCTTTCTCAACTCTTTTGGCATTTCTTCTCCTTCCAGAAATACCCAGTGACATTTGGGATTGGCACCTGCCCAGATAACAACGGCCCAGCAGTTCCTGTCATCTATGATACTGGCAATGTGCAGCAGACCTCTTTCTTCTACTCCCCAAATGCTCGGTGTAAGTTTTAGTTCCATGAAGCTAGTGCTCAGTGTCAGCGCAAAAAAACTCTCATGGAGTTTGCTTGGATGGCTTTGGTGGAGAAGCTAAAGCCTACCAAAGTATCCAGCCCAAGACCTGAAACTTGATTCTGAAGTAGGGTTGCAAGGTCAGGAGCATCACAGACCCTGAGATTTCAGGGCCCAATCCCGAGAATTAGGAATAGGCTCTGGTGATGTCATGGGGTGAACTTTAGAGATTCTTTCTCTGTGCTCCCTCCCAACACTGAGTCCTGGAGATGGAGGTTAATTGGGAGAGAGGAGGAGGGAGCAGAGGAGGGCAGATTCCCACTCCACTGAGAGTCTATGCAATAATTTGCATCTGGCTCCTGCCAGGCTGAAGCTTGCAAGCTGCATTCTTTATTATTATTACAGTGGTACCTTGGGTTACATACACTTCAGGTTACATACGCTTCAGGTTACAGACTCCGCTAACCCAGAAATAGTACCTCAGGTTAAGAACTTTGCTTCAGGATGAGAACAGAAATCGTGCGGCGGCAGCAGGAGGCCCCATTCGCTAAAGTGGTGCTTCAGGTTAAGAACGGGCCTCCAGAACGAATTAAGTACTTAACCCGGAGTATCACTGTATTATTATTATTATTATTATTATTATTATTATTATTATTATTATTATTTATTGGCATTCATGCCCACCTGGAGTTTCAATACCCCCTGCCCCACCTGGAGGCAGCCAGACAAACCTGGAGACTTCAGGCCAGCCCAGGAGGTGTGGCAACCCTGTTCTGAATAAAAGAAAGAATGAGTGAACCCACCCACCCTCATTCTGAACTTGAATTTTAGCTGTTCAGCATATAAAATGATGGGACTCTCCCAATTATTTTCACCACTTTGGGGAGATGTTTCTTGATTCATTAGCCAAAATAAGGCAACTGCCTCAGTGGCAGGTGTGGTGGTATCCCCCTGAGCTTCCCTCCTGAGTGCCCTGTTGCTTCCCCTATGTTGGGGACAGACCATTGTGTCTTCTTCACCCTTCACAACTGCCTGAAAGTTAGCTGCCCTAAGGTCCACTGTTGCGAGTGCTAAAGTAAGACGCAGCTCCCATTCCAGAAGGTATCTGTATAGGCTGATACTCTTTCTTTTTTAAAAACTGGAGATGCCAAGCACTGAACCTGGGGCCTTTTGCACCCCAAGCAGCTGCTCTGCACCTTGGTATGCGGCCTCAGCTGAGCCGTGAGTACTGTGTTCAAAATAACAGCTAGCAGCTGCCAAGCTCTTGGGATAGAGGACAGTCTATATGCTGCATACTCCATAATATCCCTCTCTCTCCCCCCCCCCCCGCCTCTGATTTTGTTTTTCCAGCAAAGATTGAACCTGGCTTCATTCAGTTCCGGGTGTTTAATAACGAGAAAGCTGCCATGGCTCTGTGTGCTGGGGTTAAAGTCACAGGATGCGATACAGAATACGTGAGTGGCTTCTTCAATTGCCAGCGTTGCATATCCTGGTCGCAACGCCCAGACCGGCCCAACCATTAGCCCTGCTGAGGCAGCCACCTCAAGCAGCAGGCTGGGGGTGGCTGGGCGGAGGGCAGCAATTCTAATAAGCCAGGCAGCAAAATGTATTAGGCCGGGCCGGCCCCTCAATTTTTTTAGATTGTGCAATCAAAATTCTGGCTTATGCTTCTTTCTTTTCTTCCAGACTTGCGTTGGTGGCGGAGGGTATTTTCCTGAAGGAGCTCCGAGGCAGTGCGGCGACTATACTGCCTTTGATTGGAATGGCTATGGCACACACAGTGGCTTTAGTGTCTCCAAAGAGTTACTGGAATCTGCCATGCTCCTTTTCTATCACTAAGGCGAGGAAGGAGATCAAAGTAAACATGACAATCTGTATGCAATTTGGCATGATTTTATTTTTTCAAGTAACAAGGCATGTAATAGAGAAGTCCCACTACCCCCTGGTTCACATAGTTTGGCTTTCACAACCCTTTATTTTTTGATGGGCACTATCTGAACCCTGTAATAAATAAAAAAGAGTGGAATTATATTTTTTGATGTGACAATAATATTTAAAAATGAGTGAATCTTAACTTGCCTGTTTTCTCCCCTAATTAGCTGTATGATGCATATCAGGTGATCCAAATGATCACCTGTTTTTTCTGTTTTATTTTCTGTATGTTCAAAATTTAATTAAAAGAATTGTTTTTATAAGAAAAATAAGGTGAGGAAGGCTGTTAGGTGAGGAAGGCTGTAGAAACCCATAATGTATTTGAAAGAATATTGATTTTGACCTCATTCACAGAGGTCAAAGTTATTCCCAGTGGGATAATCTGTTACTCCTCCTAAAATTTGGGATGAATGTTTTAACCGCTCTCAAGCAGTTTCAGCATTTGGTTTGATTGGAAGTTAGTTGGATAAGATAAAGAGTCATTTATAAGTCTTATTATTTCATTATAAGTACTATCCATGACTGCTAACCACAATGGCTATGTTCTGCCTCCACTGTCGGAGGCAGTAATGTTTCTGAATACTATACCAGTTCCTGGGAATCACAAGTGGGGAGAGTTGCTATTGTACTCAGGTGCTGCACCCAGGGAGCTTCATGGCTGAGTGGGGATTTGAACCCTGGTCTCTCAGGTCATGGCTCAACATTACGCCACACTGGCTCTCATGGCAGATATGGCTCTGAGATCATGTTTACCCTCAAAACCACAGATCCAAGAGTGCCCAGCCATGTTTCCTCTGCTCACAGCTCCATGGCAGTTACAAACACCAACTATTATATGAAGCATCGAATCAGCAAATTAGCATTTAGGTTGTGACAAAACATGACTAAGTACTTGAAAGACAAATAAGCCCTTCTCCCCCACGCTGAGTAGGAGGAAGATGTTCTGTAATGCAAAAAGAAAACAGATGGGAAATACGAAGGAGATGGGTAGGAATCAGTGCCTGTGCCCTATCAATGCATTAAGAGGGGGAGAGTTTGGCTGCTGTGCTCAGCCACTGTCCTTACATGTAAGCAATTAAGCCACAGTGGTTGATTCCAGACATGAAAGACCTTGGATATTACACTCTGCCCTGTGAAAGCCTGTGCCCTTGTTTAACACTGGTTGTGATTTGATTATTCATTGGGGAGGGAAAGGCACTCAGCACATGCTCAAGAGCACTCTTTACATTTGTATTATTAACACCCTTTTTCATTCATGAATCTTGAACTAGTTCACAATGTACACAAAAAGGCATAACAGTTTAAAGCATTCGGACAGCCATGTAATTTCAATGGCAACAGCAGGCAGAACAACACCCACCCCGTTCATATCAACAGGAAATGCCTGGGTAAAGAGAAAGGTCCTTAAGGGAACTTCCAGTCATTCAATATTCTGTGGAAGGAATTAAAGTGCATACCAAAACTTTATATTTGTGCATATAAGGTAGATGAATGCACTCTGCCGCCCAGCACAACAAATCCTTTAAAAGAAAGAAAAGGGACTTTTTGCTGTTTGGAAGTGATGGCAATATGCATGGGGAAAGTATAGGGTGAACAAATGATTAATGGGAAGGTGTGTAAACACCCTGCAAGCAAACCAGTGACCTCTAGAGGGCAGGATCCATCAATAAAAGCAATATTTCTCAGGCTTTTGCCAAATTTTTGTGGGATATCCAGCCTCACATAACCAACATGCTTTATTTAAAGTATGAAGCGGTTAAGACCATAGAATATGATGTCCTGCCAGGCTTACCTAGCTCACTGCTCCTCACTTACCAAACTCTTTGTTTTCTCACACTTCCACCATGTGAACCCTACCAGTTATGGAGCCATCTTCCTTTTAACCAAAATACAAGCAGAATACCAACAATTTTGAGGTATTGCACAACAAACCATCTTCATGAAGATATTTTTTGTTGTTATTTTGCAATAAGTGATGGAAATATGCATTGGGAAGTGTGGGATAAAGTTTGCTTTAATAATAATAATAATAATAATAATTTATTTATACCCCGCCCTCCCCAGCCAAGGCCGGGCTCAGAGCGGCTTACAAGCAATAATAAAAACAAGTTAAATGATTACAACTTAAAATCAAAATTAAAAAATACAACATTAAAATATTGAAACATTAAAATATTAAAATGTAGCCTCATCGCAGAAGGAGAAGGAAAAGAAAAAAGAAAGAGAGGGAGGGAATCAAATTGGCTCCAAGCCAAAGACCAGGCGGAACAACTCTGTCTTACAGGCCCTGTGGAAAGAAATCAGATCCTGCAGGGTCCTGGTCTCGTGGGGCAGAGCGTTCCACCAGACCGGAGCCAGAGTTGAAAAGGCCCTGGCTCTGGTTGAAGCCAATCTAACTTTCTTAGGGCCCGGGACCACAAGGGTGTTGCTATTTATGGACCTTGAGGCTCTCCATGAGGCATACCAGGAGAGGCGGTCCCGTAGGTACGAGGGTCCTAGGCCGTGAAGGGCTTTAAAGGTCAAAAGCAGCACCTTAAATCTGATCCTGTACTCCACCGGGAGCCAGTGCAGCTTGAAAAGCACTGGGTGAATATGCTCCCATGGCAGAGACCCCGTGAGGAGTCTCGCTGCACCCGCTGGAGTTTCTGGGACACCTTCAAGGGCAGCCCCGCATAGAGCGAATTACAGTAGTCAAGCCTGGAGATGACCGTCGCATGGATCACTGTGGCCAGGTCGGGGCGGGAAAGGTAAGGGACCAACTGCTTGATGCAGCGAAGGTGGAAAAATGTCGCCTTGGCTGTTGCTGTAACTTGCGCCTGCATGGAAAGGGAGGCGTCAAGGATTACACCCAAACTCTTAACGGAAGGCAATGGCACTAATTGGGTCCCTGCAAGAGAAGGGAGTTGGTCCCTCATCCCCATGCCATCCCGACCCAGCCATAGGACCTCTGTCTTCGAAGGATTTAGTTTCAATCGGCTCCCACGAAACCATCCAGCCACAGCTTCCAAGCATCTGGTCAGTGTGTTCAGCACCGAGTCGGTGTGGCCATCCATCAGCACATAGAGCTGAGTGTCATCAGCATATTGGTGACAGCCCAGCCCAAAGCTCTGGATAATCTGGGCAAGGGGGGGCATAAAGATGTTAAAAAGCATTGGGGAGAGGATTGCGCCCTGCGGCACTCCACACACCAAGGAGTGGCGCGACGACATTTCCCTCCCTAGTGCCACCCTCTGTCCCCAACCAGAGATAAAAGAGCACAGCCAGTTAAGGGCTACGCCCTGTATCCCCACGTCTGCGATGCGGTGGTCCAGAAGATCATGATCAATCATGTCAAAGGCTGCTGACAAATCTAAAAGGATCACCAGTCCTGACCCGCCTCGATCCAGCTGTCTACGGAGATCATCTGTTAGGGCAACCAGAGCCGTCTCGGTCCCAAAACCAGGACGGAAACCGGACTGAAATGGATCTAAAGCCGATGTTTCCTCCAGAAACCTACCAAGCTGTTCAGCAACCGCTCTCTCAATTACCTTACCCAGATATGGAAGATTTGAAACTGGGCGGTAATTGCATAGGTCTAAGGGATCTAATGAAGTTTTCTTTAAGAGTGGACATACCACTGCTTCCTTCAGTTCCCCTGGGAATGTCCCCGTGTCAAGGGACAAATTGATAATTTCAACCAGGGGGGTCCGCGCAACATCTGGACACTCCCTAATCAGCCAAGACGGGCACAGATCAAGGAGGCAGGTGGTGGGCCTACTAACTTGGAGGAATCTATCCACATCAGCAGGGAGTATTCGATCGAAATGGTCCAACACTGGACCTGAAGTCAGTCGAAGGACCTCCAGTTCAGTCACTGTATCTAAATTGGCAGGGAGGTCACGGCGGAGCAACAGGACTTTCTCTGCAAAAAAGCTCGCGAATGCCTCACAGCAACATTGCTACAACCTCTTTGCAAACAAATGAGAATGAATGCTCAAAAGAACAGGTCTTCTGAGGCCTCTATCTCACAGAAGTCTATCTGGAGTATTGTAATTTTGGGACATAAAAACATATTAGGCTGCATATGATAAATTTACCACCTTTTGTTTGGGATACAGAGTTGAAAGTTTAAATCGTAGAATTATTTCCAGGGGGGAAAGAAGATGCACATCAAGTACATTCTTCACTCCTAAGATCTGGGATAAAAGAAAGAAAAATCACCAGACAAATCAACCAAATGGATATCTGAGGGTTTGCTTGTTTCCTTGTGAAAACAATTGAATAGCAACTGGTAGGCTACCCATGAGGTTATTTGCATTTTTCTGTGAATCTCAAGTTTGAATTTTTTTTTTTTTAAAGCCTAAGTTTCTAGTGTTTGTAATAGCAAAGAAAGTCTTGAAATGCAGGCAGAAATGGATGGTAAGCAATACAAGTTAATGCCAAATTTATGGAATTTAGCTGCTGGAGCTTCTACTCAAGAAGACCTTGGGGTTCAACATTTACTTCTGTCATGAACTCATTACGTAGCCCTAGGCAAACTGCAATCTCCACTACAGCCCTTCCTCCCTTCTGCAACATGGAGATAATAAAGAGTGACCTAACTTAAAGGGTTGTTGTAAAGATTTCAAGATAATTACGTGCCTGTGTACATGTTCCCATTGACTCTGCATGCAGTGCACTCCCACCACAGGTCTGGGAAGCAGTGTACACACCAGCTGCAATCCATATATATCTGTATCTATCATGCCCTTTCTTATGAAATATTGCATTTTGAGGAAGTTTCCTCATACCATATTTGATCCGAATCGAGAAAAAGAAACATTTAGATGCGTTTTGAATTTATTTTTCATATGCCCAGCCTGTGAAGAACTCATACTCTGAACACTGCACATAATGCTAAACGTAATTATGCTAAACGTAATTACTGGCTGCATCACTGAAGGTGTAATCCTGTACTTGAGACCTACCAGAAGAGAGGCAGTAGGATTTGGTGGAGTCCTGCTATTTCAGCAGAGTGCAAGCATGCCTCCACTCCAGCTGCCCAGTCCACTGGGGAGGGGGCGCAACACTTGCCCTGCCCTGGGTACCGGCAAACCATGCTACACCACTGCAGGAGAGTACATAACATTGGGCTAGAGGGGTCAGAAATGACACATGGTTCTTCTGAAAGATAGCTGGTTTGATTCTGATAGAAAGGAGCTTGACAGAATTACCCTCCTGCCTCTCCAAATGCCTATGATAGTTCTGGATGCGATGCTGCATTTATTTATTTAACAAAAATTACATGCTGCTTGATCGCAATAAAAATATAACAGAATTACTGATAAAAACGGTAAAAAGCAGATATTTTAAAACATTCAAAATATAATTAAAATCAAGAATAGGCTAAAAAGTCATGTGTTTAATCTCAGATTTTGTGTGTCTGGATAGGTTTGCCTGAACAAAAATGTCTTTAGCAAGCATCAAAAAGAGTACAATGGAAGCCTGATGTTAATGGGCAGGGAACTATAAAGTGTAGGTGCTTCCATACTAAAAGACTGATTTCTTACAAGTGCAGAACAAGTATTATGTGGCACCTCTAACAGTGCTAGCTCTGCAGGCTGAAGCAGTCATTTGGGCATGTACGGCGATCCTGGAAGTAAACTGGTCCCAAATTGTTCAGGTCTTTACATACTCATAGTAACACCTTGACTTTGGCCTTGAGAAGCAAATGAGCAACCAGTGCAGATCTCTGAGCAGAGGTGTTATATGTTGACAGAGTCTCACTCCTATTAGCAATCATGCTGCAGCATTCTGGACTAACCGCAGGTGAAAGGGAAGCTCCACACAGAGTGTGTTGCAGTAATCTAATCCTGAAGTCACCATGGCATTCCTTATGTTTGCTATTAATTTGTACTGAATTGTTTCAAAGATTTTGAGCAATAGTATTTTGTTATCTTCCTCCAGCATGCTACTGGAAAAGAGGGATACAAATACATATCATGAACTCCCAAAACTGGCTCCAGGGGAATGGGAATGCTGGATGAGACCAGCAGAGGGCTCACCACCCTAACAGTACTACCATTTAACAGTGCTACCTAACAGAGAATATCCAAGATGCGATGTGCCCTTAGCGAATTTTCAGTTTGCATTTCCCCACCTCTTCCAGGCTAGAGACGCCAACTATGGCTGTCATGCCCAAAGCAACCCCAAACCGCTGGAGTAACGTATCTTACCATCTAAGTTCCCTGGCATTCTGTAATAAATTCCACAGTTATCCAGCCAGTGCCATAGGCAAAGATCCTGTTGTCTTCAGATAGGTGAGAGTGTGTGAAGAAAAGTTAGTAAGAAGGAAGGGTGGAGTGGGAAATAAGTCTCTGAACATCTTTTATACTGTATTAGGAACTGGACCAAAACGTTCCATCTTGCATATAAATCTAATTACTTGTGTAGACAACTTTAAGGAAGATGTTGAATAGGCATTGCATATTATGAATGTCCACAATCTAACAAGGAGAAACCCCTGCTTTCAGTTCTTTATTCAGGTCAGTTTGGCACATTCCAGTATTTTCATCCAAACCATTGCAGGGGGTGAAAGCTACATTTCCCTGCCTGCTGCAATCTCAATAATTACCTGCCTTCTCCCCTGCAGCTGCTATTTGGATTCTGAAAAAGCATGCAGAGTACATGGAAAGATGTATATAATATTATGTCCAGTTTGACCTTTTTGTTTGCAAATCCATTAAAAATGAACTTTCCCTCATTGCACCCAGTCCTGAAATAGAAAAACCATATTCTCAGTCCTTTGAATTGCCTACCCCTCCTATCCACAATGAGTGGAAGATTTTTGAGAACAATTTGACTTCAAGCAGAGCAGATCCCTTTAGCAGGCTTTAGTAGGAGCAGTTTATTGTGTGAAGGAAACCTTATATGGCTATATATTTATATTTTGTGTAAACAAACCAGAAGGGTATTTGTTAACAGAGAAAAAGAACAAGGAAAAAAAGTTGCCAGAAGAATGCACTTCAGCAGCTGGGATCTCTCTCTCTCTGGCATTCCAGATTGGGTGGAAGGGGGGAAATAACAGAAAGTACCAGAAGCTCTAGAAACGAGTGAATATTCACCTTCTGCATTGTGACAAATATAAAATTTGCCTTTCCAGCCCTGTACATCTGTCAAGTACGAACGGCAAATAACAGCTGTCTTCCTACAGCCACATGTAATTTTTTCATAACTGCATTTAATAATAACTGGATTACTGCAATGTACTCTGTGGGGTTGCCCTTGAGGTTGGTGTGGAACCTGCAGCTGGTGCAAAATGTGGCAGCTCGATGATTAATTGAGGCAGAATATCGCCAACATGTTACCCTGCAGTTGAAGGCTAAGTTCAAGGTGTTGGTTTTGGCGAATAAAGCCCTATGCAGCTTGGGACCAGGATACTTTAGAGATCATCTCATCCCTTAAATACCCAGTTGATCACTGCACTCCTCTGCAAATATTGTCTTATCAGGAGGTCTGGATTCCATACAATGTAGAAAGTGGGGCTTTAGTGTTGTGGCACCCACCCTGTGGAATTTCCTCTCCCTGGATAATAGACAAGTGCTATCTTCTGTTGTCTGTTTGGTACCTACTGAAAATTTTCCACTTTCAACAAGAAAGTTGAGAAATGTCCCCGTCTGCAGCGGTATTCAAATTGCTCTTACTTTTTTCTCACTTGTTGTTTGCTGCCTTGGAGTCATTTGGAAGGAACGGTAGGCTTTAAATCCAAGACATCAATAAATATAAATAAATAAAAGACCAGTCAGTTGAAACCCAAGCCTGTATTATCAATTTCTTCCTATTTGTTATGGAATAAAAATGAAGTTCCTTTTCCAATCTGACCTGAAATCCTGTTTTGGGTATGGTTGCTCACATTTCAGTCAATGATTCTGCTGCATAAGGAGGCACTGAGTTTGTTTCTAAGCAAGACAATGGAAACACAGAAGTGAGAACTGCAGAGCTGGCAATGCAATAGAAGTGCATAACCACAGAGTTGGAAAGTCCCCAAGAGATCATCCAGTCCAACTCCCTATAAATCCAACAATTCCTAACCACTTGGATGTTTGCTTTTAAATTATATCTCAAGGGAACCCTTACCACAGTGACTTGCCTGCTAGTTGTTGTGGGACAGCTTTGCTCTGCAGAAGATGGAAGCATATAAGTCAATTCAAATGGAACTGAGGGCTTCTAGGGCCTGGGGCGGGAGTCTTGTTTAGAATTAAGTTATAAACGCAAACACAAAAGCAACTGGTCCCTGGCAGGCCCCTACCACACAGCTAGCTGAGCCCTCCGAGGCCTGGAGCAAGTGTACCCAGCTGCCCCCACCCTGCACAAGCCTAGGGGCCTCACCATTGTGAACTGAGAGTGCAGCTGAATTTAGCACATGCTCAACAGTCCTGTGTGATGATGCCTTGCAACAGAAGTATGGTAGTGGGATGACCAAGCAGCGTATTTCAGGGAAGCTTGTCAGCCATGATCAATCTTCACATTCAGTAGCCCCTGATATGTTTCTAAGGAACCCAGGACTTTCCCACAATATAGTTTAAAGAAAACAGTGTCCTAGATCAGGCTTCAGCAACCCGATGCCATCCTGACATTTTGGACTACATGCTGGCTGAGGCTGATGGAAGTTATAGTCCAAAACATCTGGAGGGCCCCAGTTGGGTGATGGCAGATCTAGAATAATTAACACAGAATTCGAAGATGTGATCTTGGGTGTGTGTGGCTCAAAACACGCAAACCCTATTGTTATTTCCTTCAGCGTACCTTCAGGAACACTGTGCTATGCTTATGGCCGAATTGAGGTCAGGGAGCCAAAGGTTAAAAGCAGTCTGGCAGAGAAGAGAGTACTTGAGAAGGATACTATTTCTGGAACGTGCCTTGGATTGCAAGCACCACTGGCCGTAAGCCCGTAGCAGGGCAAAAACTTCTCTGACATTTGCAGAATGCATTTGACGCCCGAGAGAAAACTAACAAAGCAGCAATTGAGATGCAGACTAACCCAGCTGAGACCAGCTAAGGTTGACTCTTCTGCGTATGCACCAAAGGTTTTAAGCACACTCTCCCCACCCCACCCCCCGAATCCTGGGAACTGTAGTTTATACCTCAGAGCTGCAATTCATAGCAATCTTAACAAACAACAGTTCCCATTTGGGGGGGGGGTGCTTTAAATGTATGGTGTGCACACAGTTGGAAAAATAAGACAAAGCATCATATTTCATTTCAAAGCATCATGTTTAGGGAAGCTTTTAATGTTTGATGTATCATAATAATTTAATATTCTTTTGGAAGCCACCCAGAGTGGCTGGGGAGGCCCAGCCATATGGGTGGGGTATAAATAATAAATTATTATTATTATTATATTATTCGTGGACAAGGTTGGAAGTATTTTCAATGTAAAGGATGTCATTGAGCAGCATTTCTCTTAGGAAAAGGGCTATTCCCAAAGTAAAGCAGTTGTAATGGAGTGTGAATGTAGTGAATTAAAGTACGTGTGTGCCACACAAATTGGTATTTCTGTTTATTTGCAAACACTGAGTTTATACATAAATGTATGCTTCAAAGGAAATCAGAACTTCCAAGCATGACTAAATGCTACATTTTAGGAATTAAAGATTAATTGGATCTGCTACACTTTTGTGTAATAAACACGTTTTACTAGCCTGTAACTTTTTTAAGAACTTCAGCTTTTTTTGATGCCTGGGGCATTCAATTTGCCGTTTAAATCTGATTTTAACTGGTCGTGTTCCTTTTAACCTTTGTTAGCATTTGATTATATTCTTTCTATTTCTCTTTCATATTCCGAGAAATGTTTCTGGATTTCCAAGACCATCTTGAGAGGACAGTCAGATCCAATTTGGGCTTCTCCTTTTTAGAACTGTCCCTTCAATTTTTCCTTTGCCAGTTTAACCTCTTATTATTGCGGGGGGGGGGGCTGGATTAGTGACATGCTGCTTGAGCCACAAGCTTCGTAAACTAAAACTCTAAGGAAACACTTTTTGGCAGAATGTTCAATTGTCACCCTCATGCTCTTTCAAGAATTTAAAAATATTTGTTCACAAGCATCTTTTAATATCTTTTAGCACTGGTTGTGCTTTGTAAAAGAAAAAGGTTTAAAAAACGAAACATGTAAATATTGAAAGGAAACATAAATATTTTCTCCTCAAGCTAATTAAAAAGTTTATGAAGCGATTAGTTCCTTCCTCCCTTTATCCAAAGTAATGGGGCATATTGAGGTCTGAGGGGTGCAGGTTTGGAGTTCCCCTTGCACAACTTGGCAGAGAAGGTAATAAATATATATAGAGAGATGTGCAATATATCCCTGAATAACCTAAGCAAAATTTCCCTCACACACCCCGCTTAAACGAAACTTCTCACAGCTACTACAACTCCGCTAAATCCCGCCCTCCGTGCCTCGTTGGCTAGCGGCGCTTTTTCCCTCCACCATTCTCGCCTCTCGATTGGCTACCCTCCTGCCACTCCGCTCTCCCATTTCCCCACCCCACCCCACCCCTCCCAACCGCCTGTTTCTCATTTTTTCTTACAGCCGGCATCTCTTCTACACACACTGTCCACGCGCCGCGGGCCGGCCTCCGATTGGTTGCCGGGACTGTAAACACGGCGAACCGGCCAATCGGAGCGCTGTGCACGAGGGCAGCACGAGGGTACACGAGCCGGCCGCATGGAGCTGCCTGAGATCAACAGCGTAAAGGAGGGGGAAGGTGGGTGTGGGCCGCATATAAAACGGCCGCATCCGGATGACGGTGCCAATAGCCGAGGCAGGCTTGGGACGGAGAGGAGGCAGGAGTTCCTTAGCACTCCATTTGGCTATTACTCCTTTTATTTCGAGAAGACAAAGGGGGGAAAAACTTGCGTTTAAAAAAAAGAATTGCCATTTCAATTTTGTCCCCTTAAAATATTTCTGAGCACAAAAGCTAAGCTTTTCGGAACTCAGCCCACTTTGACCCTTTTGCCTGAGAATACTAATAACAGTTGGGTCACCATGGTGATGTTCAAGAAGATCAAGACCTTCGAAGTGGCCTTCAGCGAGCCTGACAAAGTCTACAGCAGCGGGGACAAGGTGGCTGGCCGTGTCGTGGTGGAGGTGGCCGAAGTCACCCGGGTCACCCGGGTCAGAGTTCTGGCTTGCGGGGTGGCCAAGGTCCTGTGGATCAAAGGGCCCCAGCAGTGCAAGCAGGAGATGGAATACCTTCGCTATGAAGATGTTCTCACCCTGGACGACCATCCAGCTGGTGAGCATCATGGTCTTGGGGTGGGATGGGGGGGGGGCGTCTCTGTGTGTTTTGCGTCTTCGCTTTTGCAAAAGAATTGAAAGCCCTTCCTGGAATTTTGAGAAGCCCAAAGAGTGGGTAGCTTTTGCAGCCTGGTCCTATGCATGGGGACTTCGCCGTAGGGTAAGGAGACTTGGGATGGCACCTTTGGCTTTACATAGGAACATCGGAGGCCGTCTTATATAGAGTCATACCAATGATTCCTCTAGCTCAGTTTGTCTACATGGACGGGCAGCGGTGGCTCTCCAAGTTCTCAGGCAGGGGTCTCTTCCAGCCTTACTTGGAGACGCTGATGGGGCTTGAACTTGGGACACTTGTGTGTGCAAAGCTAATGAGTTGGTTGGAATGGTGTCCTCTTCAGTGGCGTATATATACTTGGCTCTAAATACTTGGTCCAGTTCTGCTTTTTCTTGTTTAAACTGGCTTTTGGGGGCAGGTTTTGTTGTACTGGGTACAGCATCTTCCTGTGTTTTCTGGACTCTCAGTCTAGGTTTGAAACCTAGCACAGGCTCAGAATGGGATGGGAATGGAACGCTACCCCATTTAAAGACTGGCTTTCAAAACTTGCATCCCAGTCCTATGTGTGTTTACTTGGAATTAAGTCCCCATGAGCTTGATGGGGCTTGATTACTAAGCCCTTCTAAGATTGCAGCCTTGCAGGTCTGAGATGCAAGCAAAAGATTAGCATCAAATAGGCGCCAGCAGAGAAGAGAGAGATAATTTTCAGGTTTGGGAATAACTTAAAGCAGAGAACTACTAGGAAGTTGAACAAAGGGTCCAGGGTGATGGGTCACCTCTGAATAAAGGGCCAGCAGCAACTTCAAATCATTGTAGTTCCCTTGCTAAGCAAACTTCCGAGAGTACGGTATGTCCCAGTAACAGTTGGCGCAGCAGGGAACTGGCCAGCTGGGACTTCTGGCAGTGGATGTATTAATAGGTAGTGATTGCCTAGCAGTACGGGGAGTCCCTCACCCTGGGAGAGGGGTATAGTCGTCACCTTGGCTGAAGATCAGAGCAAGTGAGGAGAGCCAGGAAGATGTGAAATTCTTTAGACTGTTGGCTTCTGTAACTTGGACGTTTTGGTTTGTAATTGGACAGACACACAGATAGGAAAGGAGACTGAATTTTTTTAAACAGTTGAGACCTTAATTGCATGTGTGAGCAGCTAGTATTAAGAATGAGAAAAGCAGCAGTTCTTGAAATGCTGACTTGTTGGTAAAACAGAACATGGGGGTTCCTTAGGCACCACTCAAGCTTAAATCTCTTACCTGCTTAATTTTTTGAAAGTGCACTGACATTGATAAAAAACACCTTGCATTATTAGTCATCTTAAAATACTTAAAATCTTTTCTCTATAAGCCTAACACCTTTTCCTCTTTCTGTGGTGTCTTCCCAGATGCAGATGGTTCTGTGATTCTGAGACCAGGAAACACCTACGAGTACAAATTTGGATTTGAGCTACCTCAGGGGTAGGTATTGGCCAGACATGGCCACTGATGCGTTAGTATTAAAATACAGGATTTATCACTGCTTGCCTGCCTTTCCTGTGTCTAATGAGACATTTGTATTCTTTCAGGCCGCTTGGTACTACTTTCAAGGGCAAATATGGCTGCGTTGACTATTGGGTGAAGGCTTTCTTGGATCGTCCATCCTTCCCGACTCAAGATATAAAGAAGCGCTTTGAGGTCATGGATCAAATTGACGTCAACACTCCAGACCTGATGGTAATTACCACTTGAGCTTGTCCTTTGATAGCTTTGGTCAGTTGTCAGTCATCAGCTTAGGTAGATTTAGCGCCACAGCTAATCTGAAACAGGCCATCTTTCAGCATTTTTCAGTGAACTTTATTTCAGAATTTAGAATTCTCTCTCCCAGTTGCTGTTCAGTTGGTTCAAAGTCTTCACAGAGACATGCATCTCTGTTCATCTTTAGCTTGAAATTAATAGTCTGTGTCCAATTGTCTCATTTACTATCTGTTGAAGCAAGCTACTTGTGAATAATTAGTTATAACTCAAGGGGTGATTGAAGGTCTGATAAGGTACCAAAGGCTGAACTCCTCAGGCTACAGATAGTACATATGAACAGGAGCAACACTTTGGAAATTAGTCAATGTTGTATGTATGTATGTAACAATATCTTCTTGTGCATTTCTTTTCAGTCACCTGTAGCTGCCAAGAAGGAAAAGAAAGTGTCCTGTATGTTTATCCCTGATGGGCATGTGTCTGTTAGTGCCAGGATTGACCGCAAAGGATTCTGTGAAGGTGAGGCCTGGCTCCTTTCCTCTTCAGGAAATGGGAGTTGATGAGGAAGGGTGGAAAATTGGAATAAATGATGCAAATGGCTAGTAGTCAGACCTGTAACTGCTAGCTGTTCCTGGCAAGCCAAGCATAGTTCAAGGGTTGGAGATATAGGTGTCGTTTGGAGATTTAATAAGGAGCTTGGATGCAAGCAGGGAAAGTCATCATTGAAAAATGTGGCACCTAACTGATCTCAATGAAGATCTGCTCCAGTGGGCAAATTCTGTAGGTCTTCCACAACTAAATTTCTCCTTGTTGTTCTTACCAGGTGATGACATATGTATCAATGCCGACTTTGAGAACACCTGTTCCCGGATTGTGATGCCCAAGGCAGCCATTGTTGCTAAGCACACCTACCTGGCCAATGGGCAGACCAAGGTCTTCTCCCAGAAGCTCTCATGCGTCCGAGGCAACCACATTGTCTCTGGCATGTCTGAATCATGGCGTGGCAAGACCCTCCGGGTCAAGAAGATCAAACCGTCCATTCTAGGCTGCAACATCCTGCGTGTGGAGTACTTCTTGCAGGTGAGGGGCTTAGAAAGGCAACCCTCCCCTCCCCCCACCCCAAATCTTCCTTGTTCTTGGCTTCTGTTGAGGGCTTACAGAATCCCTACTCAATTCAAGCACTGAGTTCATATTCAGGGGTGAATTCTGGGAACTGCATAGCCCCAGAATCTATTTTGAATTCTAGGCTGTCACCTGAAATGTTTTAAAAAGGCATTTCCTACATCATTATTAAAACCGGCTAAGATACCTCTGGGCTTAAGACTTCCAAGGGAGATACATCCCAGTAGACTTAAGCCCTGACAACTTTAAGGACAGGACATTTGATCTGGATTAAAGAGCTTCACTGCAAGGTGGCTGACCTCTTAATTCCCAGCAAGCCAAGACAAAAAACACCATACTTCTGATATATTCTGTCTGAGAGATCTTGCATTTAATGACAGCTGCTTTCAAGCCCTGAAACACATCCCTGTAGGCATGGAGTAGCCCTCCTTTCCCCACATCCCCCACAGACTATATTATTTCTCTCAAGAAGTTACCACATTACATCTCACCACATATTTTCCTGTGGTTTTTTTGCAGATCTATGTCAGTGTCCCAGGCTCCAAGAAGATCATCCTGGAGTTGCCACTCGTCATTGGCAGCAAGTCTTCTGGCATTGGCAGCCGCAGCTCTAGCATGGCCAGCCAGACCAGTTCCGAGATGAGCTGGGTGGACCTCAACATCCCAGATGCCCCAGAAGGTGAGCTGAGCTTCCCGGATGCCTTTTTGTTGTTGAAAATGTAGCCTTCTAGTTAGGAGTTAAGGTGGGCCTCTGCAAGGACACAATTGCAGGGGTTGGAGGTCTTTAGAAAGCGGGTGGTAAGAAGCAGCCTTGTCACTCAGTTTTGGGAAGAGCTAGGATTTCTAAATTCCATCAAGTATCCGTTGCTCCAAACACATTACAGCAAGTATTTGATAGATTTAGGAAAGAGTGGACTGACGTGTATCTGTTTTTTCCCCCAATATAGCACCTCCATGCTACCTGGACATTGTCCCTGAAGACCACCGCCTGGAGAGTCCCACCACCCCTCTCTTAGATGAGCTTGACAACTCCTTTGACAGCCCCATCTTCATGTATGCTCCAGAGTTCAAGTTCATGCCACCGCCTACCTACACAGAGGTGAGACATCTGACTCTTGTCGCACAATAAAATGTGACTGCAGCACAGACCAATAAACACGGCTTGCAAGTGGTAGGAATAAAACTAGGGCGAAGAGATGGGGGTGTGGGGTTCACTGAAGAGCAGCCATGCAAAGCAAGCTTTGCAAATATTATTGTGGCTTAAGTAGGTTCTATTCCAAACTTCAGCTTTTGCACTCTACCTGAAGGGGAACGGATCCAGTTGCAAAGCCTTAAAATTTATTTCATTTATATGGGATTATTCTGCCAAGTCCCCCAAGGTGGTCTTGCAATTAAAAATAGTAATGCAAATAAATAGTACAGAATATTTGCAAGCTGACTTCTGGAGCTGATAGACCTTCATCTTACACACACCCTCTGTTCTTCCCTCTTTTCCAGGTGGATCCTTGCACTATCAACAACAATGTCCAATGAGCACCAATCAAAGGACATTTATGCAGTTGTCTTTTACCCAGCTTTTTCTGGACTTTTAACAATTGCACTCACAGAGATTATGCACCAGGCAGAAATTCCCTGATGAAAAGGGAAGGAAGACCTCATGGTGTCAGCACATCTCGTGGAAGACTTGTCGGCAAGGAGCTGAATTGAATGGCTATCTTTATGCCTTTGTGTACTTGCCACAGGCCAAGAGAAGCTATGTGGGTCGGTGGTGGACCCAGGCCTCGGCTCTCCCCTATAGCCAGATGCTGAAGTGAAACTTTCAAGATGGGACTGTAGGGTAGGGCAGGCATTTCTGAATGAGGGGAGGTGAAAGGCCAACAACAGACCAACAGTTTGGAAGAAATACTACTGAATGACAACCAACAACCATTTGTATCTGTTCAAAATTGTTTTGAATGTGGTGATTTAGATACATGAGGTTGTATGTCTGAAGATTTTTCAATAGGACAAGCAAGCTTTTGGTAGTTTGTTTCTTGCAGTTTTTTTGAGTAAAAGTGCTTTTCTCAGGTTTTAAAACCTAACACCCTGATCTTTGGGACACTTAGAAAAAAGTGTGGGGAGAGTTGCTAGATGGACAGCGGTAGGTTGGTAGGTGTTGCTGCAGATGCTGGATGGGATTGGGGTTTTCTCTCAATAGCATTAAGTGAAGGAATGAGGTGAGAATAGAAAAGTATAGCAGGTGGTGTTAAGTGTTAGGTTGTAATAAACACTCCATCCAAAGGGGCAAAAAAAAAGCCCCAGGGAGAAGAACTCCCAACTTCTTAAGAAGCAATAATTTTGTGTTCTTTTGTGTTTGCCTATCGAGCAAATCAAACACTGTTTAGAAGTCTAGCTTTCTAAAACAGTCTCAAGTGTTGTTGTAATGGACTTTTGTGGCACTTAATTTCTGTGGTTTTTGTTCTGTTTTTGTCTAATTCTACGTTCTCCTTAGTATGTAAACAAGCAAACATTGTATAAGGGAGAAAAATCACTATATGCCTATTTTTTTCTTATCTTGAATCTTTAGTGTTGTGTGACTATAAACCAATGTTGATAATTTGGGGTATGGGGCAAGTTGTTGGCAGCCTTGAATGATGCAAGGGCAGGATCTGAGGCTCGGGGGGGGGGGCAGCACTTTCCCCCACCATCTTCTTGAGAGGTTTCTCATGCATTCCCTTGCTTCCTTGGTGATCAAAAGCCCAGCAATATCTAAAGACCAATCTCTATATATTTTGTTGAATGGTGCCAAACAGCTTTGTACTTTTCCACAAAGCTGACACAAGCAGAATAAAATCGAGCATGGCTTTAGGCTCGTGTGAAATCAAATAAGGAAGCATATCTATTTCTGGGCTGCTCTTCTTCACCCCCCGCTCCTATATTTTTCAGCAGATAACTTGGTTTATTCCCCACTGATGGAAAAATGCACTTTCTTTAAACAGTTTTTGAAAAACAGCACTGCATATCTAAAGTGTTAATTGATCCCAGATTTTGTCACTCCAAATATCTTGTCACAAGATCCTATATAAGTGACAGGTGGACATAAATTTGGGTGTACTGATTTGTTTTCCTATTGTGTATTTTGTTGCTTTGTTTTGCTTTATTTTGTACTGGTTTGAAAATTTATATTTTGTACTACTGCAGTTCTGCAGAACCCCCCTTTTGGGGTCATGTTTCTAATAAATGTTCAAAAATTGAAATGCCAGTGTCTTTGTCTGCTTAGGCATTCCTGGAGGGAGGGTAGGTGGTGGGGTGGTAGTGGTCAGTTTCTCACCACATCCTCAAATTTTGCACGTGACCATGCAATTGTAAGTGGGTTTGCATTAACTTAATTTGCACAATGGGACGCGGGTGGCGCTGTGGGTAAAACCTCAGTGCCTAGGACTTGCCGATCGTATGGTCGGCGGTTTGAATCCCCGCGGTGGGGTGAGCTCCCGTCGTTCGGTCTCAGCTCCTGCCCACCTAGCAGTTCGAAAGCACCCACAAGTGCATGTAGATAAATAGGTACCGCTTTATAGTGGGAAGGTAAACGGCATTTCCGTGCGCTGTGCTGGTGCTGGCTCGCCAGAGCAGCTTCATCACGCTGGCCACGTGACCCGGAAGTGTCTTCGGACAGCGCTGGCTCCCGGCCTCTTAAGCGAGATGAGCACGCAACCCCAGAGTCGGTCACGACTGGCCCGTATGGGCAGGGGTACCTTTACCTTTAATTTGCACAATACATATGGTGAACTGGATATAACGGGATCATAAGAAGGGAAATCTCTAAATTCATGTGAATGAAAACTACCAAAAACCCATCTTCATAGAACTGAAAGGGACACGAAAGCATCATCTAGTCCAACCCCATCAGCAGGAATCGCAGCTGATGGCATATAAAGAAATGGTGTTTCTAATGCTAAGGGGAGCCAGTGTCGCACAGATTCAAATTCCCACCTTGCCATGATGCTCAAGGGGTGGTGATGTTGGGATACTTGGTTTAACTTGCCTAAAGGTGCTTGTGGCAATAAAAGAGGTATTCATATGTTCTGCCCTCAGCTCCCTGGACATTAGTGGTAGACTAATGTAACAAAAGTACCAAACAATAATATAAAATACTGGACTCTTGGCCCTGTTAAATCCAAATTACGGGAAAGGCACTTCACTCACTGGAGCTTGTAATTCTCGTCTTCCTGCTGGATGTTTTTGTATGAGACCCACTGAACTTGCCTAATGAGAAGGTTTAAAAAATACATATCGAGCAGCTAATTTGGAGACTCTTGTTGGGGCAATGCCTACCTACCTATTAGCTGCATAAAGTCTCAAATACTTGTAAAAATGTAGTCAGTTCCATTTGTGCCTCTTGCTTCTCGGGTGTGTAGGTTGCAAATCGGCACTATGTTTCCCTTTGGCCAATCAGTATAGCAGCAAGTAATGGGGTTGAGAGGAACTCTGAGAGAACTTGAACCCTAACGCTGCTAACTTAACCATTGCTGGGAGCAACTGAGGTCTTAATGATACCCTAGAGGAGGTGATTGGCATAGATGTGGTTAGGACACTGGCAGAGATGTGAAAGCCAATGGCCAATGCACTCTTGCTTTGTGGGGGATCCTTTGGGAAGCAGAACAGAAATCGCCACAACGTTGATAAAACCTGCTGTTGAGCGGAGCGATGGAAGTTGTCAAGACCACTGATCCATTTAACCCAGCTCTGCCTCTTCTGACTTTGCATTAGTGAGCTTTCTGCCTGGGTAAGGTAAAGGTAAAGGGACCCCTGACCATTAGGTCCGGTTATAGCCGACTCTCGGGTTGTGGCGCTCATCTTGCTTTATTGGCCGAGGGAGCTGGTGTACAGCTTCCGGGTCATGTGGCCAGCATGACTAAGCCGTTTCTGGCGAACCAGAGCAGCGCACGGAAACGCCGTTTACTTTCCCGCCGGAGCGGTACCTATTTATCTACTTGCACTTTGACATGCTTTCGAACTGCTAGGTTGGCAGGAGCTGGGACCGAGCAACGGGAGCTCACCCTGTCGCAGGGATTCAAATCGCCGACCTTCTGATCGGCAAGTTCTAGCGTCTGCCTGGGTACCTTTTTCAAAACTCAGAACCATCTGCACATTCAGCTATGCCCCCCCCCCAGCTCCCATACATACTCAGATCTTGAATTGCCTCTCAGAGAGAGTTTCAGAGGGTTTTCAATGAGGGACAGGGCCTTTTCAGTGGTGGCCTCTCCACAGAATGCTCTCCCAAGCCAGGCCTGCCAGGTGCCAACATTAACACTCTTTTGATGTCAGGTTTAGATGTACCTCTTCTCCCAGGCCTTTGAATGACTGTGATGATCTTTCTTATTGCTGTTTCTATGTTGTGCATTTTAGGGACGGGGTATTGTTTGAATCACTAAACTTGGTGGCGGGTTTGTTTTAATTACATGTGTTGCCTAGAGACATTATAATGAACATCCCGGAAAGGCTGCCTGGCGCCAGCACTGAACATCCTCGTGACTCCAGGTAAAACCCTTTTATCTTCTCCCAGGACAGCATATGACTAGTTCTCATGAATGTTCTGCTATTAACCAAAGAAAATGTTTCCTACTGCTAATGTTTTTTCTGAGTCTTTTTCTGGATCATTTAGCTCCTAATTTTTTGAGTTACTTAAAGATATATATGTGTGTGTGTGTGTGTGTGTGTGTGTGTGTGTGTGTGTGTGTATGTATATGTATATATATATTGGCAGTAAGTAACAACAACAACAACCTTTTTAAATTTATTTTTATTTCCACAGTGGGAACAGGATGTTGAATTAGATGGGGCATTGGCCTGAATCAGCAGGCTCTTCTTATGTTCTTAAGGCTGGTCAGCACAATGTATGACAGTGGTTTCCCCCAAGATCTCAGGCAGGAGACTTTGCTAGCTTTGCTTGGAGATACCTGGAATACTAGGAAAGGAACCTGGGACCTTTTGTGAGCTTAGCAACTGTTTTGCCACTGAGCTACAGCCCTTTCCCCCTGGAAACCCACCAATGTTGGCAGACATGCTCCTTTTTGTCTAATAACGTCTCTGTGTTCATTCCATTTTTATACTTTCACCTACGCCCCCATTTATACACATTTATTTATACCGTTAGCATGTTTACACAGGAATGCAGGAATGCATAAAGATCAAATAGATGAGAACTACAATAAATTAAAATCAACACATGCCTGTACCCCATCATTCTCCTTACCGTTTCAAAATTGAAAAAAGGCTAATTTATCCACAAATACTTAACTTGCAATCTCTTATGATATGTTAATTTGATATTTATCATAACTGACCATATTCCCCATCCCCTAATCCATTAAAAAATGGATTGTTTTGAATGTGTACTATATGCACAGGCAGACATACACTATTTTCATGAACAGCAAACAATCACACAGATTTAGCCATTTTGGAACCTAGCAAGGACATTTTCAAGTTTAACAGAACTCATCTTCATGCAAGGAGTTTTTGAAGAGTTCTGTGAAAGCTGAAAGCACACGTCCTTCAATGCGAACCCTACCCAGCCCTGCGAAAGATGCTGTTTCTTCAATTAATATATTTTATCTCTTCTCCTTTGGAAGCAATGTCAGCGACTGCCATTAACAGCTTCACTCAGAGGAGTCAATAAAGTTAAAAGGGTACATAAAAACAGAGAAGAAACTTATCTCTGCTTGGCTCAGCATGGCAACCGTGTTAAATGGGCAAGCCGCCAGCCATGTTGGTAAGGGAAACACAAACAAGCTTAATCGCAAAGGTGCCCCAGATAAGGTAGATGAAATCTTGCAATCAGATCAGAGGGCAGTGGCCTGCAATTAAATTGCCCTAAGAGAGGTCTGGCAGTTGTTTGTTCTAATGGCTCGTGAGAGATGGGGCTGGGTAGGAGGTGGCTGCAGCATGTATACGTGAGATAAAGATGACTGCACGTCATGTAGAATCTTATCTGTCTCTCATTGCCCCGTCTGTGCACAGAGCAGCGGGGCAGCTGAGGTTTCATAAAGCCTTCTGCTTCCAAACAGTCCAGACTCTGAAAATTCCACGAAATGGGCTCCTTTGTCGCTCAGCACATTACAACAGGACAGAAGCGCTCCTTTGCAGACACTGCAGCCGACACACTAATGTGTCACGACACCACACAGTTTGGAAAGCTCTGAGTTAGACAATCAAAACACAAACACTGGTCAGTAGGCAAGCAAAGATGGAGTGAGGAATCCCAGCCCACTTGCAAAAAATTTGATCCCAAGCAAAACCCGTCTCACGTTGCTAGGGGGGAAAGTGCCTCTGAGTTTGTGCAAAGGCTCCTTTCCCTCACTGCTTGAGGCATCTTTCATAGCTCAGGCTGCAGGATCTGCTGAGAGCCGCCCAGGGTCCTGACCTCACCTGTATTGCTCTAATCTGCATGGAAGAGGCACCAGTTATTGCTCCTGCTTCTCCCATGACCCCAAACCCCAGCAGGATGGGGGACCAACTGCTGTGCAGTTACAGAGCTGCTCTGTGAATCGCGGGCTCCACTTCTGCCTTCTCCCACTCCTCTGCCCCTGACATGAAAGGTCCTGGCCAGGTACAGTATCTGAAAAGACCACCCAGAGAACTCATTGATCTAACCTCCTTCCACCTCAACTTGATGCTTCATAAAAAGAATTGAGATTTAGGTGTGCAATAATCTTCTTTTTAGGGGGGAAACTTTATTGAAGTGAAGCAAACAAATAGACACAGCAAAAATAACAGAAACAACAACAAAAACAGGAAAGTATATACGGAAGAGACAAATGATTTTTTTAGGAAAGCCAGGTTTCACCTTGCACTGTGGAGAGGGAGCCTGATCCACCTTGCCTGCTCCATCTTGCTTTCAAAATATTTCCGTGATATTTCCTTTTTCAAATATGTAGAAATATTTGTTAATGCTCAACAATATTCTGCTGTGCTCATGTTCCATGTCTGCTCTGAGGATGCTGTGCAATGCTTTTCTTTCAATACCTTCTCTCTCTTTTTCTTATTTCCCTCCTGTAATTTTGTCCTGGTCTTTATAATTTTAAAACTTCAGTAAAAATTATATGAAAAGCAAACAAACCCCAAATTGCAACCAGCTTGCCAAAGCGCAGCTGGTGGGTGCTCTCGCCAGCATCTCAAAGAGCAGGAGAAGAGACTTTGGGCCAAGAGAAGATGGTAACCTTTGTACAACATGCTTTGGAGAGAGGACTCTGCCAACGGGCTTATCCGACACCACTGCTGAAATAAGCCAACACTGTTGATCCCCCTTCAGCCTAGCGGGACAGGTGGGAAAGGGCCAACAGGCCAACCAGGGTAAAGTTGAGAGGGAGTGAAGAGGTGGGAGGTAGGCTGGGGAGGGAGGGAGAATATAAGGTTGATCTAAGGGTCACCCTCAACTTGCCATGCAGACAGCTGCCAATCAGTGGTTGCCTCTGCAAAGATTGCTTGGCCAGAGCAATCTGAGTCCAGCAGGGCTGGATGAAGTTACAGACCTAGCAGCAAATCCTGATATGCTCCTCAGAAGTGTTTTTTTAAAAAAACGAAATAGGCTTGGGGGCTCAAGTCTGCTTAGCAGCCATTCTTGGGAGCACCCCGATTCCAGATTTTTGTGTTCATGGGTGAAGAGTCTGCAGACAAATGATGGTAATTGTTAAGAGATCAGAAGGATATACAGTGGTACCTTTGGTTACGTACTTAATTCGTTCCGGAGGTCCGTTCTTAACCTGAAACTGTTCTTAACCTGAAGCACCACTTTAGCTAATGGGGCCTCCCGCTGCCACTGCACCGCCGCTGCACGATTTCTGTTCTCAACCTGAGGTAAAGTTCTTAACCTGAGGTACTATTTCTGGGTTAGTGGAGTCTGTAACCTGAAGCGTATTTAACCCGAGGTACCACTGTAATTCAGTTGTTCCCAAAGTGGGTGGTATTGCCCTCCTGGGGGGGATTACCCCAGGGGGGCGCTTTAAGAGGCAAGGGGGTGGCAGAGGGACACTAGAGACATCGATGACTCTCTGGCTTTGAAAAGCGAGTTCCTCTCAGCTATGTTGAATTAAAGTACATCATTTTCATTGCATTTTGAATAAACGTGCAACTAATTGTTACTGTTTTGAATTTCGTTGTGCTTTCATGTTCCTTACTGGGTTGTGCAAACTGCTGTTCTGAATGATGCTTTTCATAGGGCAAGGGGCACTGAGGATGAGTTCATGGAACCAAGGGGACGCTGGCCAGAAAAATTGGGAACCACTGATAATAATCTGTAATTGGAGAGCTGGAAAACGTGTGGAAAAGAGGATCAGGATGGTCCCGGTGGGGGGGGGTGAGAGCACCTTTCCTAGGAGGAAAGCTAAAATCAGGGATAAAACAGATGTTCTTGGACTCCATCTCCCCCCTGACCTCTGGCCTTGCTGGTGAAGTCCATTTTGAAGGCCACAGGTTCCCCATCCCTATCACATGGAGACAACAGAAGAGCATGGGACGTGTTATGTAAAGGAGCCTACAGGTACTGGCATCTGTTAGAAGTGATACAACCTCTGTCAAAACTCCCAGATTGCTTTGCCCACCAGACCATGCAAGGCAATTCCTCTGAACTCCATGACCAGCAACCAGAGCTAGCTATATTGTATATCAGTCTAAATAGCAGGGTTCTCTGCCAACACTAAGTAAGTCTTAAATAAGCAGCCCTGATAAAATTACATAAGATCCATGTCTGTGGCCAGTATCTCTAGAGCAGTGTGCCCCAACCTGTGCCCTCCTCCAGATGTTTTGGACCACAACTCTCATCAGCTCCAGTCAGCACTCGCTGAGGACGATGGGAGTTGTAGCCCAAAACATCTGGAGGGAACCAGGTTGGGGAGTAGGGCTGCTCTAAAGTACTAGCTGCAGATATTAAGTAGTGTCCTTGCACATGTGATGAATGCATAGAATTCGCTTTGCTGAGGATTTCAGAATGTTTTTTTTTCTTTAAGAACCCCAAATCTTAATTTTAAAATTGCTGGGATTGTTTCGTTTTGGGCAGTTGAAAGTTAGTTAAAGATGAATTGCACATACTTACTACGGAAATATACCGGTATTTTGTTAAGTTTCTCACATTGGGACCTGTTCTTTCCCCCCGTTTTCATTTACAAAACTCTGTACTCTGATAGTAGGCTTAAAAGCAGCCCCAGCCAGCGCAGTGTTGGTGTTGGTGTTGGTGTTGGTGTTGGTGTTGGTGTTGGTGTTGGTGTTGGTGTTGGTGTTGGTGTTGTTGTAAGAAAATCATTTCTTACATTTATATCCAGGGCTTTTGTTCAGCCAGAACTCTCCGGAACTCAGTCACGGCACCTCTCAGGTGAGCACCATTATAAGAGAACAAAGGGAGGCGTTCATGGTGAGCACCTCTTTTTCTAGGAAAAAAACCCCCATTGTTTATATCTCACTGTTTTCTCTGAAATGCTTGCAGAGAGGGAATGCGCATAACAGATTGTCATTGAATTGGCTACTCACTGTCTTGCACTGGAGCTACCTGCAAATCACAGCCTCTGGAAATCCTTATTTTTCTTTGCATTTATATGCCATAGAGCAAAGTTTAACAGCTGGCCTCCTTTTCCTGCAGCCAGTGATCAGCACCTGTGAAAATTTCAAGTTCAGGAAATCTCAAGGTCAGACACCCTGAGGCATTTATGGTCCAGGAGAACGGTTACGACTTTCATGTGACTCTCTCTTACCCTTGATGACCGAAATAAAAGTATTGCAAACAAAGGATGGTTGAGAAATTAACAGAATTTCCTAGTAAAAGGTCGTTCTCAAAATGCATTCATTAATGGTAACCTCCTCCTCCTTCCTGCCCTCTCCAGTCTGCTTCTCACACCAAGGCAAAAGCATTATTGCAAGCGAGGGCTCCTTTGTGCATGTGCAGAGTGTCTTTCCTACAAGGAGATGAATAGGGCACAACAGTCCTGCTCTGGGATACCGGGAATGTAAATCAACTGCTGCTCTGGCTTCAAAGCCCATATACTCCCAAACATATTTTCTGAGCCATGAGGCATGAGGACTAGAAACTTGGAGACCTTGTACTGCCTCATCATAATCCTGGGTTTGTAGGGAATGTGGGAGAAGAAGGCAGGAGAGAAGGCAGAAGATAGAGTGACACAGAGGGAAACGGTGATTTTAAACAACAGCGGATATTTTAATAAAGCTGGGGTGGAAGGACACAGAGGAAAACGTTAGTTTTAAACAACAGCGGATCTCTGAGTAAAGAGGAAGGGAAGACACAGAAGTGGGGAGGAAGCATCGACATGGAGGGTAAAAGCAGGAGTGCCGCAGACGAGAACAGAGAAGTAGAATCAGCAATGGGGATGGGATGGAAAAAAGCCAGCTTAGGAGTTATATGGGGTGGGAAGGGGAAGCTTCAAGGGGGTTAATGCAGGGGTTGGCAAGTAGAGTGGAGAGGGTCAAAGCCCCTAGGATGTGTGTGTGTGTCTCTGTGAGTGTACTAGATTATCAGGAAGCTGTTTTCTATGCCCAACACCATAATATTCTAGCTCTCTTGCAGAATCACATCATCTGTATAGTTTCAGGAAAAGCCAACCGCCTTATAACTCAGCTGAGAATAGACCACGGGTCCAGCTGCCAGGTGAACTCAGTGGGGCCCCCTCTTTTTTTAAGAGCTTACATGGTGATTTCATAGGTAAAGGTAAAGGTAAAGGTAAAGGGACCCCTGACCATTAGGTCCAGTCATGACCGACTCTGGGATTGCGGCGCTCATCTCACTTTACTGGCCGGCTTCTGGGTCATGTGGCCAGCATGACTAAGCCACTTCTGGCGAACCAGAGCAGCACACGGAAACGCCGTTTACCTTCCCGCCGGAGCAGTACCTATTTATCTACTTGCACTTTGACGTGCTTTCGAACTGCTAGGTTGGCAGGGGCAGGGACTGAGCAATGGGAGCTCACCCCGTCGCGGGGATTTGAACCGCCGACCTTCTGATCAGCAAGTCCTAGGCTCTGTGGTTTAACCCACAGCACCACCCGCGTCCCTTGGTGATTTCATACCTCCCTCCCAAAAAAGGTTCACGAGGCAAGTCAGGAGGAGTATGTTGGTTTTCCCCTCCCCAGCCAGACACAGAGTGGATATTTTTGAAGCTTGATCACTCAGCACACAGAAGCCTCTCACAATCCAGTGGCGGCTGTTTACACATACCAGCTGTCTGGGAAGGGGGATTTTAATTTATACACAGGCACGGATATGTATCCAGATATCTTTCCTGGAAGTTGTTTACCACCCTGGAGGCATCAGGGAGATCTGGGGAGGACACGAACCCACCGCCCTACAAGGAGATGGAATTGAGAGCTCCCTGCCTAACTGGGGACTGAAAGTGAGGAAGAAATAGCCTTGGTGGTGAAGGGGCATGGCAAGATCCTAGCTTGTTGCTGTAGCAATGGAAGGGCAGTGAAGGGCTTGGCTTGACTTTGGGCTTGTCAAGGCAGATTCCACCTCAGCAGTCATAACAAAGAGTATGTATCCGAGCCCAAAGGAGGCAAAACTAAGAGTGGAGAGTATAAAATTATTATTTATTATGGAAATTTTATTTATAAAATTATTTGTTTCTTATTTGCTTTTTGCATTTATATCCCTCCATTTTTTGTGTATCCCCTCTTCCTCAATGACTCCCCACAATGACCCTGTGAGGTAGGCTAGGCTGTGCGAGTCAGTGATTGGCTCAAGGCCTCCCAGTGAGCGACATCGTCAAGTAGGGCTTTGTTTTGGTTTTGTTGTTTGGTAAATATTTCTTATTCTATTTTATAATGCATGTAAAACAGAGAGGACAGTTATAAAAATAGGTGAAAATGAAAAATGAAAACCAAACTATAGAATAGGCACATAGAATAAGTGCAGTTGCACATGTGTTAGAATAACCAAATAAAGAATATTAGCCTTATCTAATCATCAAGTATAATTCCAGATTTTCCAAGCGAAGTGGGGATTTGAACCCCGGTTTCTCCCAGGTCCTACTTTGAACCCTCTAACCCCTTGGTTCCCAACATGGGGCACATGCCCCACAGGAGGGCTATTTGATTTTTAGGGGGGGGCGAGAATGAGTTATTAACAGTGAATGGCCTTTTAAGCTTCCTCCATGTGAATAGGAGTTCACTTTTTGAATAATAAGAATTATATGTCATGGGGGGGGGGGCATCAGGATTTTAGAGATGCTTAGGTGGGGCATGGCCAAAAAAAGGTTGGGAAACACTGCTCTAACCACTACACCAGATGGTTTTACTTCATGGCAGTTGGTTTAATGATTAAGGGCCAAGGAGATGCCTGGAAGATTCCTCATCACTGATGGGATAAGAGCAACTTCATGCCTTCAAAATGTCTCTTATCTACTAGGCCCAGTCTGTATTTTCTGGCTCCTGTCATTACTAGCAGAACAATGTTCCTATTTTGAGGAGAAAAACTTCCACAGAGTCCAGTGGGGTTTACTCAAGACCGGAGCTGGCTTGCGTAAAATTCCAGAAAGAATTACATACCCAGGAACAAAAAGAGTGGCAAGAGGCATAAATTTGATGGACGTCTTCCAGATACCATCTCACTTCTGATGTCAGTTCAAGACAAGCAATTGCAGAGGAAAATGTTGTGTTCAAAAGGAAGCAGAGAACAGCCAGAGAGAGACAGTGGTGGTGCAATGGTTAGAGTGTCAAATCTCCACTTGGCCATGGATCTCACTAGGTCACCTGGGGAGCCAGTCACTATCTCTCAGCCTAACCTACCTCACAAGGTGGTTGTGGGGATTTTAAAAAGAGGGGAGATTTATATATGCCACCTTGAGCTCCTTGAAGGAAAAGTGTAATAAATAAAATAAATTAATAACATCTGCTCTATATTTTGGAAAGTGGTTTGTCTCTGTGTGTGTCTGTCCATTTGTTCTCTATACTTTTGAACACTTCTCAAGATAATATCACCAAATTCAGCACAAAGATTCCCAAGGTGGGGGCGGTGGTGTTGGGCGCCATTTTGAAACAAGATGGCAGACTGAAACATGACTTGGGCATGACTTCACCTGGCTCTTGGCGTGATGGGTCCCAACTCACAAATTACACTATCCACTTAAAAGCACAATTTTTTGGTTTCTAAAAATTCGCCAGGCAGTACCAGGCACTCCTTGTTCATAAATAAACAGTTGGCAGCAGCATTCGCAAACCTCTTCAGATGTTTAGGACTACCACTCCCATCAGCCCCAAGCAGGATGGCCAATCCAGAGAGATCTTGGGGGTTGTAGTCCAGCAACAACTGGAGGACCACAGTCTCCCCACCTGCTGTGCCAGTGAAACCAGATGGGAGTGTTCTACAAAAAAAAATTCACTGATTTTCTGTCCCAGGAGAAATATTAACAGCAAACAGGCAAAATTTTACTTTTAAAATAAAGAAGAATGTGTTTATGGGCAAAGTTTAGCAAGAAATAACATGAAGGCTAAATTTAAATTTTATTTTAAAAGTTATTTTATTCTTAAGTAAATTTAATTTTTTTTATATTGCCCCAATAAAAACTTGTACCTTGATACTGAATAAGCCTTCTCTCTATCTTTTGGAAAAACAAAACTCATGAAACTCCCTCTTTAAAAAAACGAGCAGCCCCAGGTGGCTATAATGCCATCTTATTTCTCCCCCCCCAACTTTGTTTATTATTATTATTCAACATGCCTGTTGTGTATTGAGTCAAAGGATTTTATATCTGTATTATTATTGTCTGTATTTGCATTAGGGTAAAGTAACTGCCTTTTGGTTCCAGAGGGTACAGCTACTATTGGTTCATTTAAGCTGCTGTATTTGGATCCTCTGTCTTATTGGTTTCCTTCAAAAGGCAGGACTGTGATTGCCTGATATTGTTCCCTCCAAAATGCATCCTTTCTAGCTAATTCCCTGTCCCTATAAATGTAGCTCTCCCCTCCTCAGGTCTCAGTCTTGTTGCTTTAATAAAGAAGTGTTACTAGAGAACTGTCTCCAGCATATTATGTCAAGAGAGCATAAATCACAAACCCCACGCTACAACAATGCCCCTATTTTGTTTAACATCTTTTTATTGATTGATTTCATTTATATCCCACCCTTTTGTCCAAGGAGCTCAAGGTGGCACAATGCTTCCCCCACCCTCATTTAATCCTCACAACGCCCCTGTGAGGTAGGTTAGGCTGAGAGGCAGTGACTGGCCTCCGAGGTCACCCAGTGAACTTCATGGCCAAGTGGGGATTTGAACCCTGGTTTCTGAGGTCTTGGTCCAACACTCCAACCACAACACCACACTGACACTCCAGATGAAGTTTTGGAGAACTCAGGAGCTCGCCAGATTGGTCTTAATCAAGGTTTTGCTCAATTGAGGACCTGAAGTCCCTGCCCCCACCTTATAGACCAACATTTTCTTATATAAGCTTATGAAAAACAACCAAGAGTTTTGCAGCACGCTGAAGATAGACAGAATTACTGCAACGAAAGTTTGCTCAGGGTAGAAGCTTACCTCACCAGGTGAACTCTAGTCCAAAAAGTTTATGCTATAACAAATCTGTTTGTCTTCAAAACGCCACAAGACACTTGTGTTGTGTACACACAGAGACGTTTTATTTTAGAATAAGACTGAACACAAGACTGAACACTTGTTTTCTTCTTTAGAGTCTGCACACAATGTAATAAATATAATAATAATAAATTTTTATTTATACCCTGCCCTTCCCGGTTCAAAAACCGGGCTCAGGGCGGCTAACAACAAATTTAAAACACTTAATTATAAAAGCAGCATAAAATACAGTATAAAAACATGAATAACAATAAAATTCAAAAATCAAAAATCAATTTAGGGGAAATAAGCATTAGATAATCCCCAGGGCTAGCTGGCTGAATTGGTCCTACTTGGGCCAGCGAGGAGGCCAGGAAAGAATTAGCTGTGGGGTCTCAGAGCGCGTGATCTTATTACATTTTTTTTTGTCCCTAGCTGCCTAAAAACACTAACCTATTTGTAGCACAAAAAATACAGTTTTCCTCAATCTAGAACAGTTCATGCCTGTCCTCAACCATCCTCCTTCATTAGAGGTTTTAAAATGGATGTTGGATGGTCGCCTGTCAGGGATTCTTTAGCTGCGATTCCTGCATTGCAGGGGGTTGGACTAGATGTCCTCTGGGAGCCCTGCCAACTCGACAGTTCTATGATTCAACCAGCTGCGTTCGCCCTAGATTGAGTTGAGAGCCTGCAGTGGGTGTGGTTACTCGATAGGCAGTTGATAACACTCCCCTTTATTAGTTCGCCCACGTCTTTCTCTCCCTGGACATGCACCAGGTGAATGAAGGACGTGGTGATTGTGATCTTGGTATTTGCCCACCCACAAGGTCATTGGGTGGGTGTGGAGAGACGCTCATCTGCTGCCTTGCTTGTTTTTGCAGTCACAGGCTAATACGACTATTGGCTACCAATCTGGGAGCTTATGAAAGATCACCTAGTAATTAGTTGATGGATCAAGGCAATGCTTAATTGTCCACCCATCAGTAAAAATTTGGACACTAGAAAGAAATCCTGGCAGTACCAAGTACAGTGGTACCTCGGGTTACATACGCTTCAGGTTACAGACTCTGCTAACCCAGAAATAGTGCTTCAGGTTAAGAACTTTGCTTCAGGATGAGAACAAAAATCGTGCTCCGGTGGCGCAGTGGCAGCGGGAGGCCCCATTAGCTAAAGTGGTGCTTCAGGTTAAGAACAGTTTCAGGTTAAGTACGGACCTCCAGAACAAATTAAGTTCTTAACCCAAGGTACCACTGTATGCAAGCTTTGGGGCTATCACAGAGCTCTTTATCAAGACAGAGCAAGGGCACTCGAAAGCTTTCCCATTGCTATATCATAACAGCTGGTCCAACCTTAAAAAGAGATGTTGTCATCTTTATCTCTTCTGGAAATCAAAGCACTGGCCACTGTATACTAAACTTTCAGCCCAGAAATTCCCACTTGTTTTATTTTGGACTTTTCTTTAAAAACAAATGACTCAAAAGGCATATAACTTTCCTGCCTGTTTTGTTTTTCAGGAAATGTAGGGCAAATGACGCCCTTGGTTATTGACATTAAACAGTGCCCTACTTAAACCCAGAAGAGTCAGCAACAATGGCAGCCAAGGATTGAAGGAAGCCTCATTGGACAGAGAAGGATTTACTTCTGAGTAAACATGCGCAGGGTTGTCTCCAGGGAAAGGCTAAAAATCTCAGGGCGGTGCCGGATTATATCCTGTGGAGGCTCCTAGGCAGTCAAAATCAGGGGGTGGGGCCTTCGCAAATTAACGCCTAATGTGTTTTTGCAATATTAATCCAAGATCAAATCAATATTATTTTGATCCCTTGTTGTGGGGCTCCTTCTCTGGCGATCACTCATAGCCGAGTAAGATTGTCTTCCGTGAATATGGTCTTAATGGTGTGTCCATAAGTGACTATGGAGGCCAATTCTGGACCCACACATCCTTCAGTAGTGGGGACATAGGTTTCTGGGCAGGAACTGTGGGGTCCATAGGCTGATACCTACTCTGTCTATTTGGTAATTTGGCACAGGTGAAGAGTAAAAAATTAGGTAAAAGGTAAAGGGACCCCTGACCATTAGGTCCAGTCGCAGATGACTCTGGGGTTGTGGCACTCATCTCGCTTTACTGGCTGAGGGAGCCGGCATACAGCTTCCGGGTCATGTGGCCAGCATGACTAAGCCACTTCTGGCGAACCAGAGCAGCGCACAGAAACGCTGTTTATCTTCCCGCCAGAGCTGTACCTATTTATCTACTTGCACTTCGTGCTTTTGAACTGCTAGGTTGGCAGGAGCAGGGACCGAGCAATGGGAGCTCACCCCGTCACAGGATTCGAACCGCCAACCTTCTGATAGGCAAGCACTAGGCTCTGTGGTTTAACCCACAGCACCACTGTGGAGGAAGCTATTGATCAGCTTTTACTTTTTGCTCTGCCCCCAATGCTATCATCTCTCTCTCTCTCTCTCTCATCATCATATGCCACATTTTCTTCTAAGGAGCTCAAGGTGGGCATACATGGCTCTCTATATCATAGGGTGATGCTTTTCAACCTAACCTACCCTGCAGGTTCCCCCCACCCCCAAAGTAGCTGACTGCAATTTGAAAGAGGAACCGCCGCTAAAGGTCCATACATAAATTCCACTTTTATTTCTTGTAAGCAAATCTTTCAGACTTACTGTACTTGACTCAGATAATTCTAACTGAAATTGGCATGGAAAAAATAGCTAGTGTTTGTTTATTTGTCCAAATGTCCAGAACAGAAATCAGCCCAGCAAATATTGACTGTTATCTGCTGTTGCTGCTTTCTGACTGAAAACAAAACATGTTTATGTACCCACCCCCCTGCCCCCATTTGCATTGTGTTTCCTTTGCACTGAAATGAATGCGGTGGAATAACATAATGACAACACACGCACACACACAGCAACACCAACCCTGAGCTCTGACCTGACCCAGAGAGTACCTCACTTGGCCTTGAATCATGTTTTTTGGGAGGAGCTAATGTTTAATTAGGGCTAATTTGGTCCATCATCTTGATTCAAAATGGCAGTTGATGGTTCAACTTTGACATAAAAAAACACCCCACCCCACTCAGGAACCCTCTTGCCAATTTTGCAATCTGTGCAATTTTAACCCCTTACGCCAAAAATCATGTGAAGTCACACCAAAGTCATGTTTCAGTCCACCATCTTGATTCAAAAGTGAAGATGTTGATGAAAATTGCTGCTGCCTCCATCTCAGGTAGCCTTGTGCTGAATTTGGCAGTGATATCTCAAGAGGCATCCAAAACTATGGAGAACAAACAGACATACAGACAGACAAACCACTTTCTCAAATATATGGTAGATTCCAGCAACTTTTTGTTCTGCAAGTTTCCCCATTCACTAGGATGGTCCATTTTGACTAAATTGTGGAACTGCATGATTTCTCCGGCACCTGCGGACTTTGGTGAGATTCATGAGGAAAACCTTAAGGCATCAACAAACTCTTTCTGCTTACCAAACTGTATATCTTTTGCACGTACAGGACTGTCTAAGGCAAAGATTATATCAATGAAGTAGACAAAATCCTGAAGGTTGCCTTTTCATGTTAAGAGAACCTAGCCTCTGGTCCCATCTTCTCTTTTTTTGATACACAGTGTTTTTGTTGGGGGACACAAACCTCTAAACAGTTTGTGAATCTTGGTACTTTTGTGCATTTACTGTATTTATTTTCCCTGATTTGAATTATAAAATGATGATTTTCTTGAGTCAAAATGTTTACTCCTAAACATTTTTTAAGGGGGAAAAAAGCACTGGATACACTACACAGTTTGTTGCAACACTCAGACCAAACCCCACATGCAAAAGAAGGAAAGTGTTTTCCCCACATGATGACGGGTCTCCAAAATCAAGGTCTTCTCACTGTTCAGGACCGTCTTTAGCATATGCGCCGCCGGGGTGCAAAGATCCGCCCAGCGCCCCCAAATTAACTTTTATGATGCTTATGTCACTATTATCATTTGATAGCTAGAGCTCACACCTGTGTGGCTCCAAAAGGATTTTTGTGTGTATGTGTGTTTTTGTTTAAAACCAGCTTTTCTAAAGAAGACAAAGAACACATTGGGAGTCGGTGTAATGACTCCACACATGCGCTTATGGTTGTAGGGAGGTGTCAGAAAGATGAGATGGGTGGGCATTGTGAGCATGCGTGGCAGAGCCATCTTGGGCAGCCTTTCATTGTGGGAGCAACCTTATTTCTAGAGCAGCTGGGAGGGCCCTTGTGAGAGCGCATATACGAGTTCTTCTTGGGAAGGTTCTGGAGCCTATGTACGCTCCCGTCATTAGATAGGCGCATTTTCTTTCTGTCTGTCTCTCCCTCTTTCCTGTCACTCCCCCTCCTCCTGGCTTCGGTGAGCGAAACTTTCCAGAGAGGTCCTCTGAACCCGTTGCTGGATAGCAGCTCAATACAATACACTTAGGCAGCTTCAGTGGCGGCCGCCTGGTGCCCCCCATAATTCGGCGCCCGGGTGCCCTGCACCCCTTGCCCTCCCTGGTAAAGACGGCCCTGTCACTGTTCCTGCTCGCAGAGCATCAAAGCAGTAAGCTGGGGAATAAAGTCTGCAAACGGCTAATGCATTCCTAGAGTTGTTGTTTTTAAAAATTGTTTTAATGGCATAGGTTTTTTTTAAAACTCATGAATCAGGATGCAAACAAGAGTCAGTGGCGGTGCAATGGTTAGCATGTTGGACTAGGTCCTGGGAGAGGCCATGAAGCTCCCTGGGTGACCTTGGGCCAGTCACTATTCCTCTCAGCCTAACCTACTTCACAGGGTTGTTACGGGAATCAAATGAGATGGAGGAGACCCACACACGCCCTCTGGAGAGAAAAAAAAAGGTGGGATAAAAATGCAACAAATAAGTAAATAAATTGGGGTGAAGGACAAGGCTGTCTGGGGGTGACACCAGCCTCTGTCACTTTTACCATTTTGCTTCATAAGAGGCTGCACAGGGTGCACCAGAGTGAGGTGGCAATAAAATAAAATGCAGAATAAAGTAGGCAGGTGATAGCTAGAAAGAAAATTGGAGAGCACATGTGCCGTGGCGCAGAGTCAGAGTTAATATTAGTTGTTTTCCTGCAGGCTTTTTTCCTGTCACCAGGCCAACTAGGATAAAGGTTGCACATTGTCTTTCCTCATGAGCACTCAATCGCTGAAGACTTTCCAACTGTGTGACCATGCCCTTCCTCAGTCCTCAGAGCCCTTGCTTGAAAGGCGAAGGTTCTTTCCCCTTCCCTGTCTCATGGCACGATTTATAACAAATTCCCTCTGGGGGGGAAAGCTTTCGTGTGCAAAAGTTTTTACTGGAAGTTGCTGCTCCATCTTTCATCTCATATTATTCCCAGAATTAAAAGACCCCTGTGATGTCCAGCTGTCCCAACTGACCAGGGAACCAAGTGACAGCCGCCTGCCTATGCCTCCTGTCCCTGGTAAACTACTCTTGAAATTTTGTCTGTGTGAGTTTTCTAGTGGTGCAAGTCTAGTTCTCACCCTAACGTAGCCAGTAATTACTTTTCTGATGCCAAGGCAGATATGGCACAGAACCAGCCTTCCCCAACTCGGTGCCCTCCAAATATTTGGTTACAGATTCCAGGCGCAGCTCGGCCATGTTAGACCAGAACTCCCATCAGCCCCAGTGAGCATGGCTGTTTAGTGCTCCATCTGCTGTCAGTGGCAGCTGTAGTTCAAAATATCTGGCGGGCCCTTGGTTGGGGAAGGTGTCAGAATAGAGTAATTGCTTTGGAAGACGATAATCAGGCATCCAAACAACAGGACCAGTCCAATGAAGTTGATGTTGAAGAATCATTGCTTTGACACTGGTGATCTTTGCTTCTTCCAGTACACTGGCATTAGTTCACCTGTCTTCCCAAGTGATGTGTAAAGGTTTTAGGAAACACCATTGATGGAATCTTTCGAGGAGTTGGAGATGGCGTTTATAAGTGGTTCATGTTTCACAAGCATACTGTAAGGTTGGTAGTACAATAGCTTTGTAAACAAGCGTTTTGGTTTGCCTGCAAATGTCCCGGACCTCAAAAACTCTGCACTTCAATTGGGAGAAAGCTGCACTCACAGAGCTCAGGCGATGCTTGTAGAAAGATAACCCTTGTAGAAAGATAACTGCCCAGGTAGGAGAAGTGATTGATGCTATTCTTCTTCTTCTTCTTCTTCTTCTTCTTCTTCTTCTTCTTCTTCTTCTTCTTCTTCTTCTTCTTCTTCTTCTTCCCCCACTCATCTGGCTGGGTTTCCAGTGTTACACATTGAGTTGGATTTGTGGCGCTGCAGAAGGGTTGTTTTGTGCTTGTTGGTGCAGCACTTTGGTTTTTTGGATGTTGAGCGACAGGCCAAGCTTTTTGTAAGCTTCTGCAAAGACATTTTGGATGCTTTGGAGGTCATCCTCTGTGTGTACACACACTACGTTGTCATCAACATATTGAAGCCCTATGATGGAAGTTATGGTAACCTTACTCTTTGCTTTCAGCATACTCAGATTAAAGAGCTTTCCATCTGTTTGATATATGATTTCTACTCCGGTGGCGAGTTTCCCTTCAACAAAGTGTAGGATCTTGGCAATGAAAATAATGAATAGAGTTGGGGCAACAACACAACCTGTTTAGCACCTGATCCCACTGTGAATGGTTCACTTTGAGAGCCATTGTTATCTGCGATTGTTGCTGTCATATTATCATGGATGAGCTGAAAGACGTTCACAAATTTATCTGGGCAGCCAATTTTCAGAAGGACGGTCCACAGGGCATTACAATTTACAGTGTCAAAGGCCTTAGTCAGGTCAATAAACGCCATATACAGCGGTTGGTTTTGCTCTCTGCATTTTTCTTGAAGCTGTCGAGTAGTGAAAATCATATCCACTGTCCAGTGGCGGACAAACCCTCTCCGGCACCCGGGGCTGCGCAGCCTGTACAAGATGCCGCACATGCGCAGTTTGTATGGCTGCCGCTCATGCGCGGTGGCTGTACAAGCCCATACGGTCACTATGCGAGAGGCAGTCCATATGGATGGTGCGCGAGAGTGGCAGACGGTACGGATGCCCGTACAGACGGCGCGCAAGTGGTGCCCATACGGATTGTGGGCGCCCTCGGCTGCTCTATAGCTGGGGGCAGCTCTACAGCTCTACAGCAGCACATGGGGTGGGAAGGTTTAACTCTTTTCTTCCCAACTATGGAAAGGAAAACACACGGATCCTATTAGTGCTGGGGAGAGGGACATCCTTAATATTCCAGATTCCCTTCCAGGGTATACATGGTAGCTAATAGGCAGGGACCAGATTGTCACCCCTCCCAGAGTGGCACCTGGGGCAGACCACCCCCTCTGCCCCCTTCCTATGCCACTGCCACTGTTTCCCTAGAGAAGGTCGAAAACCATTTTGGAATTCAGGAAGGATAGCCTCAGATATTGTCAGGAGACGATTTGCTAAGATCCTTACAAGAATTTTGCCGACCGCTGCTAATAAAGAGACGCCTTGATAGTTTCCACAATCCATTCTATCACCATTTTTTAAAGAGACTGATAAATTTGGCATCCCTAAAGTCTGCTGGGATCTCCTCTCTCCCAGATTTTTTCTATGAGCCTGTGAAGCTGTTGTGTAAGTTCAATTCTGCCCACTCTGAAGACTTCGGCAGGTATCCCATCAGGTCTGTTGGCTTTGTTGTTTTTCATTTGGTTAGTAGCTGTACACAACTCTCCCAGATTGGGAGATACTGCAAGCTCATCTCTAACTTGTTTTTGCAGAATTTCTGAGAGGACCTCAGCAGGTACAGGGAGTTGTGGTTAAGAAGATGCTGGTAATGTTCTTTCCAGCGCAGTGCAACAGCTTCTTTTCTTTTAGAAGTGTGGCACCATTTGTTGAGCACAGGGGGCATAGGCCATGATCCATTGGCCCATAGATGGTATTTGTGGCTTTAAAGAAACTGTGTGTCATGAGTGTCAGCTAAGTGCTGGATCTGTTGAGCTTTTTTTAATCCACCACATGTTCTTTAGTTCTCTGCTTCTTCTTTGAAAAATCAGCCTTAGTGTTGGCATAGGTTCTTTTCTTAGTGGCACAGCTTCTATCTCTTTGCCAGATCTGAAATGCTGGTGTTCAACAAAAGAGGTTTAAAGACTCTCTTGAGGCAAATCGAAAAAAATGTAGTATAAGCACCCACAATTGGGAAACACTGGCCTGCGAGTGCTCCAGTTGGAGAACAGCCTTTACCAAAGGTGTCATGGACTTTGAAGATGCTTGAACTCAGGAGGAAAGGGAGAAATGTTCTAAGAGGAAGGCATATGTGGCAAACCCTCACCGTGATCAACTCCCACCCAGAAACCTATGTCCCCACTGTGGAAGGGCATGTGGATCCAGAATTGGCCTCTACAGTCACTTACGGACTCACTGTTAAGACTGTGTTCATGGAAGACAATCTTATTTGGCTATGAGTGATCGCTAAAGAAGAAGAAAGGGGAGGGTGCCACAAATGCATTGTTTGCAACCAGATCCGTTATTGGTGGTGGGATTGACACCAGGGACATGATTTTTGTCAGGACCACAGCACATGGGGTGGGGAGGTTTAACTCTTTCCTTCCCAACTATGGAAAGGAACACACACAAACACACACACAGATCCTATTAGTGCTGGGGAGAGGAACATCCCTAATATTCCAGATTCCCTTCCAGGGTATACGTGGTAGCTAATAGCTTTGGAGGTGGACATTTTTGTGGAGAACACAGTGGGGAAGAAAAAAAGGGTTAAGCCAGATGCACCCCTTTTGGGGGGGGAGTTCCTCATCTTAGGGGCCTTTACAGAGAAGGCCCTCCACCTCCTGAACTTCTGAGGGTGGGAGGACTACCAAGAGGGCTCCCTCTGCCAATTTGGGCACTCAGGAGAGGCTGTAGGGAAGGAGGGCATCTTTCAGGCATAAAATACCCTCCAACATTTCTATGATGAAAATAGGGACGGGCCAGTATACCTGAAGAAGCGTCTCCACCCCCATCGTTCTGCCCGGACGCTGAGGTCCAGCGCTGAGGGCCTTTGGGCGGTTCCCTCATTACGAGAAGCAAAGCTACAGGGAACCAGGCAGAGGGCCTTCTCGGTAGTGGCGCCTGCCCTGTGGAACGCCCTCCCATCAGATGTCAAAGTGATAAATAACTACCTGACATTCAGAAGACATCTTAAGGCAGCCCTGTTCAGGGAAGTTTTTAATCTGTGATATTTTAGTGTATTTTTGGTTTCTATGGAAGCCGCCCAGAGTGGCTGGGGAAATCCAGCCAGATGGGCGGGGTACAAATTATTATTATTATTATTATTATTATTATTATTATTAATTACTATTCCATAATAATAAATTCACTATTCATTTCCCACCCATCTGACTGGGTTGCCCCAGCCACTCTGGGTGGCTCCCAACATATATAAAAACAAAATAAAACATTTAACATTTAAAAAAACTTCCCTATACAGTGCTGCCTTCAGGTGGCTCGGCAATCGGATAATTCCATACACTCCAACATTTCTCCGATGGAAATAGGGATGTCCTAAGAAAAAGCAGGACATTCCAGGATCAAATGAGAAACTGGGATATTTTCTGTAAATCCAGGACTGTCCCTGGAAAATAGGGACACTTGGAGGGTCTGGTATTTGGGGCCTGAGTTGTTTGGGGCTTTAAACACCAATGTGTATACCTTGAATTGGGCCCAGAAACAAACTGGCAACTAATTCAGATGTTTCAAAACAGAGTTTATATGAGATCTAAACGGAACCCTGGCCAGTAATCTGGCTGTTGAATTTAAGACCCATTGAAGTTTCCAAGTTGTCTTCAAGGGCAGCCCAACAAGGAACACATTGCAATAATACAGTCTGGTAGTTATTAGAGCACAGAACACAGTGCCCAGAGATCAGGGGGTGCTGGAGAATGGGCAGGGTCACCCTCCCCACATCTGTCCCCCGATAAATGTCACCAACCAGGGTCCCTTCTGTGAATCCATGACCAAGGCAGCTTCAGTACCTCAAGCAGGCCTGAAGAGCTAGATCAAAATGGATCAAGTCAACAACTTCCCCAAAAGCAGAGAGGTTCTGAGACTGGCTGGCAGCCCGGTCAAATTGAGCCCTGCACCAGATCTGGCGGGTGGGGTGTGCAGAGATGCTGAGGTGGGATTGCAAATAAGGAACTAGAGATTGTGGGGGCGAGGGTTCAGTTGCAAGAGGAAGGCAGGGTAGCAAAACAGCCGGCCGGTTTTCTTTTCCTTGAAAACTGACACTCCTGCTTATTGCTCCGAACATGAGGCTATGATGAAGCGCAATTTCACACACGCTCTCAACAGTAAAGGGAAGTCACCCTGATTGGCTGGAAGAGATAACAGCCGGCAGGCGATTGGAGGAGGCCCGTTTTCATGTGCACATCCATGCGCCAGCAGCATGCTCCTCTGACTAAGGAGGGCGAGGAGGAAATCCAGCATTGCTTGAGGGTATCCTTTGGCCCCCTTTTTCATCAGCATCAGCATCATCACTGCCACCCCTCACCCTTCCTACAGGGGCGGGGAACTGCCCCTCCAGGGAAAAAAATCTATTTTTAAAATTCTGAATAGGACGGTGACTAACATTCTCATTCCCAGAGTCAGCAACTCCCTCACTTGAAGCTCAATCATGGATCCCACAAGGAGAAGTCGAGCTGTGGGTATTCAGCAGAGATCCCCCCCAAGGCACTTGGTGCATGCTCAGAGACCCTCTTCAGCTGTTACTCCACATCAGAGCTGCATACCCGCCAACATTTCTCCGATGAAGATAGGGACATCACTGGCTGGGAAGAAGCTGTGGTTAAGCACTGCCCAGACCATGAGATCCTTCTGGTACATCATTTCTGCCCTCATCTGGTTTCTCCTGGGAAACTCACAAGCAGGGCAGGAAAGTGACAACTCTCCCGGGTTGGTATTTGAAGGTAGACTGCTACTGAGCCTGAAGGTTCTATTAAGCTATCAAGGCTCATAGCCCTTAACAGACTTATTCTCCTCCATAAATGTGTGAAACAGAGCCGGACCATGAGAGGCAGGACCCCACCTTCCCCACCACTTCTGCTGCCACCGGAATGCCCCCCTCTAACCAGCAAAAGGGAGGTGTTCTAGTGTGTGGCATTGCTACTCTTCTGGGGCAGAAAATACAATCTGTCTATCTATCATCTATCTATCTATCTATCTATCTATCTATCTATCTATCTATCTATCATCTATCATCTCAGGCATAAGCAAACTCGGCCCTCCAGATGTTTTTGGGACTACAACTCCCATCATCCCTAGCTAGCAGGAGCAGTGGTCAGGGATGATGGGAATTGTAGTCCCAAAACATCTGGAGGGCCGAGTTTGCCTATGCCTGATCTATCTATCATCTGTCTACCGTGTGTGTGTGTGTACACCTCTATAATTTCACAGTGACACCTCTATAATTTCACAGTGTTTAAAGCACATCCAACACACATTTAAAGCACATGACTCCCACAAAGATTTCTGGGACCTGTAGTTTTCCACTCACAGAGGTACAACCCGAGCACCCATTTAACAAACTATGGCTCCCAGGATTCTTTGGGAGAAGTCATGTGCTTCATATGTGTGCACTGTGTGTCTTTAATGCATCTTCTCTCAGCTAACACACACTGTCATCTAACCCCTGCCACACACCAATTGCCTTCCTTGTGCAAAGTCTTAGATTGTAAGGTTTTCAGGGCAAGGACCTATCTTTTTCTTGTTCCTAAAGCTACATGACCATTGAAAGCAAGGTATTTGTAAAGTTGAGGTGCAGTGTGGTGTAGTGGTCAGAGTGTCAGGCTCAGACATGGGAGACCAAATCCACACTCAGCCATGAAGGTTGCTGGGTGACCATGGGTCTGTCAGTCAGTCAGTCAGTCAGTCTGAGCCTAACCTACCTCACAGGGTTGTTGTGATTAAATGAGGAGAGGGGAGAGCCATGTACACCACCTTGAGCTCCTTGGAGAAAAAGGCAGAATATAAATGTAGTAAAAACATAACTGAATACATAGCCAAGTAGAAAAATAACCTGCTCCCTTGACTTCAGCTAACTGTGATTTTATTATTCTCCCCCAACCCTCCCCAAAAAAACCCTGAGAAAGAGGATAAAATCCTGAAACTTCAGACCGGACCGTGAGATTCAGGCAACCCTCAGCTACTCAGAAAATATTCATGAATATGAAATTCCAGCATTTGCTCATCAGAAAAATTAATGTTAAGGAAGGTTCCTTCAGATGCAAATCATTTGCCTAATTTATCTGGATGAAAACAATAAGGTTGTTTGTTGGGGACTGTGTAGTTTCTTTGAAAAGCAAGTAAATTTTGCAACTGCCTTATTTAGTCATGCCTCAAACCCATTTTCAAAGGCTGGATAAAGAAAGTGGGCCACCTTCTATACTCCTGTGGTGTGTCATATTCTGAAAACAGAGAGTTGAGTGCAAAAAGAAGCCAGCAGAATTCAGCAAAAGCTCTGTTAACTGTTGATGAATTAAGTATAAATACACTTTAAACATCAAGGCCTGAAGAAGAGTCCTGTGTGACTCAAAAGCTGACTTTAAATGTGAGACGAATTGGGGTGGAGGGGAGCTTGCTCACCGCATTTGCTAAACTTCAGTCAGGTCTAAAACTGGTTCTTCTAGCTGCCCTGGAGTTTCCCAAAGTTTTTCTTCTGGAGCTAGCAGTAGGAGAGCAATAATTCATCTGGTAATGACTCAGATGAGGCAAGGCACTGTGTGTTCTAGGGACCGGGGCTCGCTCATGAAACATCTTGAGTAAGTGGGAGGCACAGGCAGGAGGGATCAGGCGCAGGGAGCGTGGATGCTGTGTGCAAAATGCCTCTGGCCAATCAGGTGCTGCGTGATCCCTGCAGCCAGCCAATCAGCCCCCTTGCCGCTCCCCAGCATCCTCTGCTGAGCTGGCTTCAGTGTTAGCAAAGCGCTGAGGCCAGGAAATCCAGCCTGCCTGTGGGAAAAGGCTGAGTCTCGCCCTGTGCTCCTTTTGTCTTCCCCATGAGAAATGCCACATTCTCAAGATAACCAGCCTCAAAGTGCTCTGAAAAAGGGAGCGGAGCTTAGTGCTTCCCCTACAAATCATAGCGGCACAGACATGGTTCTTGGAACAGGGCAACCAATACATTTCCAACTGTTCTCAAAATCAACATCCCACCGCAATTCAAACCACCCAAAAGCCACACACTTGATTTTAAGACTGTGTACACACTATACTTTTAAAGCACATTTCAACACACACACACTCCGAATTCTAGGAACTGTAGTTTGCCCCTCACAGAATTAACAGTTCCCAGCAACCCTTATCAAATGACAGTGCTCAGAATTCTTTGAGGGGGGAAATAAATGCACTTTGAACATAAAGGTACGCAGGGTGTATGCAGTCTTATTGTTTATTTTTATTTTAATCTTCCACCCTTTGGGCACTGTGCCTCAGCTTCAAAAATAAAAAATAAACCTAGAGCCAGGCCCGTAGGCAGAAATCTTATTAGTTCAGGGAGGCATGAGGGTGCAAGGAATCCAGCTGGACCTCAGAGAGTCCAAAGTCAAAGTTATTTAACCATATCAAATATTAATAAAATAGAGTACAGCCGCCGCCCTTCATATGTTTTGGACTACAGTCTGTGTAGAAATACAATACTTCTCGCCATACAGGGAAAGACTATGACCCTGCTGAGGGGCAACTTTGACACATGTGCTTTCCATTCTGATAGAGGACACCTCCAAACAGAGGACAGTCCTCTGCAAAATGAGACATGAGGCTACCTAACTGGTGGCAGCCAGCCTCTGTGGCATAGTGCCTAAAGCAGAGGTCAGCAACCTAAGGCCCATGGGCCAGAAGCGGCCCATGAGACACCCTCGAACCGAGCCGCCCGCTCAGCAAACCGGTGCAGTGCGGCACGGGTACTCTCTTCCATGGCTCCGGAAATCATGTCTGCGCATGTTTGCGGCGCCGGAAATCACTTCCTCACATGCCCAGATGCTGAAAATCACTTCTCTGCAGGCACGATTTTCGGCGTCTGGACATGCACAGAAGCAATTTCCAGCACCACGGACATGTGCAGATGCGATTTCCGACGTCGCGCTGCGCCGGTCCAGCCCACGGAGGATCTCTGCAGGAGTTATCTGGCCCATGCCCGGTAAGCCTTGCTGACCCCTGGCCTAAAGTGTGAGACTAGGACCTGTGTTCAAATCCAGAACTCAGCCATGAAGCTCACTGGGTGTGCAACCTTGGGCCAGTCACTGCCTCTCAGCCTAACCCACCTCACAGGGTTGTTGTGGGGATAGCATGAGGAGGCAGAGAACCACGTGCAATGCCTTGAGCTTCTTGGAGGAAAATGAAAAGAAGAAGAAGAAGAAGAAGAAGAAGAAGAAGAAGAAGAAGATAAACCCAACTTCTAGTCCTGAAACATGGTTGTATAGTTACAATTCATCCAGTTCCAAGAGTATTCTGCTAGGTCATATTGCGGGACAGGGAATAGGGGCCTCCCAACCCTCTTGGACACAGAAAACTAGGCTGCCCAGTTCTTTTGAATTTCAGCTGGCTCTGCTGACGTCAGCGAGCCATAGTATAAGGTATCTGTCTTTCTCAAATAGCCAAAGGCTCAAGAAGTTCTGGGAGAGAAGGAGGAGGCAGAGGTTAGGGAATACGTCAAATGCACCGGATATGTTGACATGTCTGAGCAACTGGCATGGCTCTGCAATATCGCCCATCTCATTCCCTTTCACTACCTGGAACCGTATTCAAATTCTCCGGTGACTCAGCCAACTGTGCGTTTTGTAGAGGTAAAAAGCCTTTTAGTTCAGTCTTCCCAAACATGGTACCCTCCAGCTGTTTTGGATTACAACTCCCATCGGCCCCAGTCTGCTGCAACAGGTTACAGAGCAGCAGGAAGAAGCACCTCAAAGGATCTCTGGCTTCACTGAGGTGATCATAAAGGCCAGAGAGCCATAGAAGCATAGAATTCTAGAGTCGGAAGGGCAGGAATGCAAGGCATCTACCGTATTTTTCGCTCTATAGGATGCACCGGACCATAGGAGGGGGAGAACAAGGGAAAAAAATTATCCCCCTCTCTGTGCAGCGCCCCTTCAGCGAAGTGGCAGGAGAAACGGAGCGCCTTCCATTTCTCCTCCCGCTTCGCTGAAGGGGCACTGCACAGAGAGGGGAAACTGTGCAGCGCCTCTCCAGCAAAGCGAAGCCTGGAGAGCAAGAGGGATTGGTGTGCACCGACCCCTCTCGCTCTCCAGGCTTTAGGCGGCTATCCGCAAGCCTTCGGAGTGCAGAGGGAACTCCTGCTGTGCTCGGAAGGCTTGCGGATAGCTGCATGAAGCCCCCGGAGTGCAGCGGGAGTTCGTGCTGCTCTCCGGGGGCTTCAGGCGGCTTCAGCGAAAGCAACGCGAAGCCTCCGGAGCGTGGGGGGAGCTCTCCCTCTGTGCTTAGGAGACTTCGCGTTGCTATCACTGAAGGCAAGGCGCCTGCATTCGCTCCATAAGACACACACACATTTCCCCTTAATTTTTGAAGGGGAAAAAGTGCGTCACATAGAGCGAAAAATACGGCAGTTTTCTCCGAGGCAATAAGCTGCATCCATGCTGTCAGGCATCTGATTGTAGCTGAAGGTTATCAAGCTGAATGCTCCTCTGTGCAAAAAAAGCTACTGCAGGTAGAAATCTAGCATGTCAAGGAGAGGGCTGGGGCAGTTTTGTCTTACTTGTGTGCTAGCATTCTAGCTGCAGGGAATACAGCTAGGGTAGCTGTTTGTGGAGGGGCATTCGATCCTGTGAGCTATAGGAGTGCTTTCACTGCACAGGTGGCAGGTGTATTGCATTGGTGAGAACTAGACCTTTGTTTAAGGGGCCAGCTCATTCTCAGTCACTCCCAAGCCGTTCCTTCTTCCGATAGCAAAGGGTGAGCAATCCTCCCACTAGGATCAAAGAGTTGGTTTCATTCTTGCTTCCTCTTCTGGGCGAGAATCAGTACCTCTTTGAGTAAGCCTTATTACATAAGAGCCACGCACCTCGGCAGATAGATTCTTATTTTGCAAAGGGAAAATGGACGGCTCTAAAAAAAATGACAGGACACGAAAGAAGGAGAGGTTGCAACAAAGGAACATTGGCTTTAGAAAATGATGGAGGACGCGTAACTGTCAAGAATCGATTAACAGCAAAGATTACAGACCAAAATGACAAATAAAAGAATCCATTGAGGACTGGAGACGTTTTTATTGGGGATTGAAGGAACTGCTATAGCGAAATGAAAATGCGAGCAGGACTTGAAACAGCGTGATTTATTAAGACAAATAGGTTTAAATGGATGCACAGTGGTACCTCGGGTTAAGAACTTAATTCGTTCTGGAGGTCCGTTCTTAACCTGAAACTGTTCTTAACGTGAAGCACCACTTTAGCTAACGGGGCCTCCCACTGCCGCCACACCGCCAGAGCCCGATTTCTGTTCTCATCCTGAAGCAAAGTTCTTAACCCGAGGTACTATTTCTGGGTTAGTGGAGTCTGTAACCTGAAGTGTTTGTAACCTGAAGCATATGTAACCCGAGGTACCACTGTATTGAATAGTATATGTCAAGTATGCAGCATTTAAGGGCAAATATGGAAACCGTGGAAGAGGAGGACGGGAAGTCAATGGATAAAATAACTTATGGTCTATGTAAAAAATTGTCAAGTTTTTTAATATGAAAAATCAATAAATAAGACTTGAAATAAAAAATAAAAAGGACTGGACAAATTCATGGAGGAGAGGTCTATCAATGGCTACTAGCCACAATGGCTCTGGTCTGCCTCCCCTGTCAGAGGCAATCTCAGGAGGTTGCCACCCTGAGGCAACCACCTCACCATGCTTCATGGGCAAGCTGGCCCCAGCCAGGGGTATCTATCCCATATAATCCCATCACACTCTCGCCCTTTATCTGAATCACTGTGTGCTCTAGAAACTTCGCTTCTGAAGAAAGTCTTGTTTACCAGGTCACAGGAGTCCAGGAGTGCCGTGAGATAAGATTACAGGTATGAGATAAGGCGCTTGATAAGATTCAGAGGCGAGAGAGGGCCACACAATGGTGAATTCCATGTCTCAGAGTTGCCAGGTCAGGAGCATCCCAGGCCAGGAGCATCCTGGGCCCAGGTGCAGATGTTTGGGATTGGAGGCGGGACCTTCTACATGCAAAGGAGATGCTCTGTCCCTGAGCCACAGCCCTTCAAAAGCTGCCATATATGGAGTCGGACCATTAGTCCATCTAGTTCAGTAGTGTCAACACTGACCGGCAGCAGCTCTCCGGGCTTTCAAATGTCCTACCTGGAAGTGCTGAGGAATGAACCTGAAGACCTTTTGCATGCAAGGCAACCGCTCTTCCGCTGAGCTATATAACAATATGGGATGTGTGGCAATCCCAGAGGGGCAGCTACGTTAGTCTGTTGCAGAAGGCAATGAGTTCAGAGAGAAGCAGAAAGGTGGTTCTCCTTTTTTAAAAAAAAAATGCAAAGTGAGAATAGAGGGAAATCAACACTGCTACAGGCAAGGCACTCTTTGCGCTTGAGCCGAAAGCTGCATTTAGTGCAGAATGCTGCAGCAAGGTTGCTGTCAGGAGGGAAGCTTTAAGAGCATATCTGAAGGCAACCCTGTTTAGGGAAGTTTTTAATGTTTGATATTTTATCAGTTTTTAAATATTCTGTTGGGAGCCGCCCAGAGTAGCTGGGGAAACCCAGCCAGATGGGCGAGGTATTAATAATAATAATAATAATAATAATAATAATAATAATAATAGTTATTATTTCACACCCCTGCTCAGAGATCTGCACTGGTTGCTGATTTGCTCCCAGGACAAGTTCAAGGTGTTACTATTAGTAGCTGCTTTTAGTCTATTATTATTTTAACTTTTGGAAAATCTTAAAATATTGCTAGTTCTCCTTATTCATAATTTTATAGTTTTATTCTTTTTGTAAACCCTTTGAAGGGGGGTGTGTGTGTGTGTGTGTGTGTGTGCGTGCGCATATTCAATAATATATAGGTACAGAATAATAAAAATGTCTTCAACAGTAGTTATGTGTCATCTTTGAATCAGTAACAGGCAGTGCAAAGGTTGATGAACGCAATACATCAAGTTAAATATAGAACAAATACAGTGGTACCTCGGGTTACAGACGCTTCAGGTTACAGACTCCGTTAACCTAGAAATAGTACCTCGGGTTAAGAACTTTGCTTCAGGATGAGAACAGAAATTGCGTGGCGGTGGCAAGGCGGCAGCGGGAGGCCCCATTAGCTAAAGTGGTACCTCAGGTTAAGTACAGTTTCAGGTTAAGAACGGACCTCCAGAACGAATTAAGTTCTTAACCCGAGGTACCACTATAATCATATCCCCTGGGAGACCCCCAACCCAAATAAAATTATTATTTTTGGTTAGCAGTCCCCACACAGTGCATCCTCCAAAATAACACTTCAGCAAAACTGGATTACAAGTGGGAGACAAAGAAGATAAATAAGGCCAAGGAAACTGTTTACATGACAAAGTATAAAAGGGAAAGATCATGGCCAGTAAGCGCAACGAACAAGATGGGACTACAGTACTAAAACATAAAATTCAGCGTCCCAGGTGTTCAGCGTCCCAAATTATTACATAGCATGAGGGAGGATGCTGTGAATTGTCTTCCTTATCAGCATAACTAATAACAGAGCTCCAAGTTGAAGTAAATGCGTCTGTCTTCGAAGTGCCACGTAAAACTCTCCATTTTGGGGTTAGTTTCTCCTCCATAAAAATGTTGTTTGTTTTTTGAAACAATCGAGCGATGCATAAATTTCACGAAACAAACATAAATAACATGCATCGATTTTAGTACTAATAATTAACGTGGGCCTCGATGTTTTTTCGATGCGTACAGAGCAAAAGCATTGTTGTTTGGTGCGCTCCGGTCTGCAGCTGCGACGCGCCAAGAACCCTAAACACTTTTTCATTCTTGGAAACCGATGGCTCGCGTCCAGCTGCCGGCGACTTCCTTCCTTCCACCCACCTGCCTCCCAAATAGTCACGTTCTGTCCCAGGCCTGCCATTGGCCGGAGAGCACCCCCGGGCGCCCCTGATTGGCTGGCAGGGCCACTTCACATGATCAGCCACTCGCAGGGTGCGTGATACCTCTGGGCTGCCGACAGGCGTGTGCGTTCCTGGGCTTTGGTCGGGCTGGGCGCCTTTCCACCCTTGCACTACTCAGGCTTTGAAAGGAAACCCCCTCCCCATCAAAGGCAGAAACTGGAAACGAAGAAGCAATTAAAAAAAATAATAATCTAAAAAGATCCAGCCTAAAGAGATGGGCAACGGAGAGGTTGTCTAATTATAAAAGAAAAGAGGAAAGATAGGAGCAGCTGTCGCTGACAGTCATCATTCCCCAGAGAAAGGCTTAAAATGAGCACCACCGAGCTCATCAAAATGTGACACACTGTCCAGTATTTCACAGATGGGCAGAGGAGATGCTAACACCTGCGAAGCGCAATTTGCACTCGCCTCTGCCCCATGAATGCTCTGCTCAGGGAGAATATTAGTACAGTATATATATGAAGAGGGATGCGGGTTTAACTCACAGAGCCTAGGACTTGCCAATCAGAAGGTTGGTGGTTCGAATCCCTGTGACGGGGTGAGCTCTCGTTGCCCGGTCCCTGCTCCTGCCCACCTAGCAGTTCAAAAGCATGTCAAAGTGCAAGTAGATAAATAGGTACCGCTCTGGTGGGAAGGTAAACGGCGTTTCCGTACGCTGCTCTGGTTCGCCAGAAGCAGCTTAGTCATGCTGGCCACATGACCCGGAAGCTGTATGCTAAAGCGAGATGAGTGCCGCAACCCCAGAGTCGGTCACGATTGGACCTAATGGTCAGGGGTCCTTTTACCCTTTACCTTACATATGAAGAGCCTGCTGGATCAAACCAGACCTGAGGATAGAATAGATCTGAATTGTGTCCAGATCCTGGATCAGGCCAGTGGCATAGCAGATGACTCTGGGGGAACCTCACAAGCAGGATCTGAGCCCAAGAGCAAGTCTCACCTCCTTTGGTTTCCAGCAACTGGTATTCTGAAGAATGGCTCACACAGCCATTGTTTCTAGGAGCCATTGATAACCACCTCCATGCATTTGTTTAATACTCCTTTAAAGCTGCCCAAGGTGGTGGCTATCGCTGCCTCCCGTGGGAGAGAGTTCCACAGGTTAACTATGCATTGCACAAAGAAGTCTTTTCAATTGCTGGGAATCACAAGGGGGCAGAGCTGCTGTCACGCTCAGGCGTCTACTTGAGAGTTTCCCATTGGGGCATCTGGTTGGCCACTGTGAGAACATGATGTTGGACTACACGGGCCGCTGTCCCCATCTAGCAGCTGGATGAATTCAGATCTTTTTTATCCTCAGGTCTGGCTTGCCTGACAGTTGGGCTGCCAACTTTCCCCCTTAGCCTCTGTTGCTTTGCCTTTGTCATGCAGGTGGAGCTTTTTTTTATAGCTCAGAGATAATCATTATTTACTCACACAAACGCCTGGTTGGCACAGCCAAGCAGGAACAGTCATTGGCTCGATGGCAAGCGCCGTGGAGCCAAGAGGGCGGGCACCAAATCCAATTAAAATCCAGCTATACTTAGAGCCCAGAGCTGTTGCCTTGGGAACCTGATATAGGGAAAGCAGAGAAAATCCCTCTCGCCCTCTGCCTTTCTCTCTCTTGTCTCCCTTTGCAATGTGCTGTGGCATAAACTTTCCCGTTGATAAAGGTGAGGAGTACAAAGAGTACAGAACAGCTGGATAACGAATCCAAATTGTTGCAGTCCCTGAAGCTTCGAGCTGTTGGGAGGGGACCCCCAGTCTAAGCCCCACTGCTGTAAAGTTTCCACTTTCTTCCCAATAGACAGAATATCTGGGTTTTATTGTTAATAGAATCCCCAGAGACACCTCGCTGTTATGACCCTACTAGGGGCTGCCAACCCAACTCACGTCGCTCAACAACTGTGCCTAGTGACTTTGCATCTCCAGCCTTGTATCTCCAGCACCAGCCCTGTGAGGTAGCTCACAAACAATTGCCTCTTCTCCACCATCCAGGCCAAGGGGTGCAGGATTCCCACTGCCTCATGGCAGGCTATTCAAGAGTAGGGGGCTTTGCCAGCCAAATTCCAAGTGTCCTTCAGCCCTCCTGGACTTGCAGGCATTTTAAACAGGTAGCATAGCACAGGTTTGGGTGGGCCGGGCTGGGGGAGTAACACTTGAGTGTGTCCAAAAATTTAAGTGGTGTAGTGAAGAAAAGCTGGGGGGAGTGGGAGAGTTTGGGGGCCAGATAGGGATGCCTGGAGGGCCACATTTGTATTAGCGGAGGTGGAAATTAGGGCTGTGTATGGACTTGCAGCAGTGGTTTGGGAAGTAGTCACATTAGTCACAGTCCACGCCTATTCCGAATTTATCCTGTTAGGATATACTGCATTTTGATAGGTTTCCCCAAAACCAACTTCAGTACGAATTCAGATCTAACGCATTTTGAGATGGCCATGTGCACACAACCAAAGTTAAAGTGGTGTGCTAGGAATGATGACGATGATAGGATCTAGGGCTGTCCGGGGCATAGATATGGTTGTAATGAAGCAGCATTCATTTAAGCTGCAACTAGGAGGGAGCAGAGGGACGCAGGTGGCGCTGTGGGTTAAACCACAGAGCCTAGGACTTGCCGATCAGAAGGTCGGCGGTTCAAATCCCCGCGACGGGGTGAGGTCCTGTTGCTCAGTCCCTGCTCCTGCCAACCTAGCACTTCGAAAGCACGTCAAAGTGCAAGTAGATAAATAGGTACCGCTCCAGCGGAAAGGTAAATGGTGTTTCTGTGCGCTGCTCTGGTTCACCAGAAGCAGCTAAGTCATGCTGGCCACATGACCCGGAAGCTGTACGCGGGCTCCCTCAGCCAATAAAGTGAGATGAGCGCTGCAACCCCAGTCAGTCATGACTGGACCTAATGGTCAGGGGTCCATTTACCCTTTACCTTAGGAGGGAGCAGAATGTTATATTGCCCAGGGCAACAACAACAACAAAAAAACCTATGGGATGGCCATGCAGAGGACGCCATGGTTGACCAGAATGCAGAATTTCCTTTTTGGGAACCCCTATCGCCCCTACAAACTGGCTAGAAAAAAGGCTCAGCCAGAAACAACTAGTTTCTACATAAGGAAACAGTAGTTTCTACATAAGGAAACAGGGGCATAATTCAGCCCTAGAGGGTTCCACACAGAGAACACTGAAAATGCAAAGCACTTCAGCTTCAAGAGAAGGGTGTGCAAGTTCTGCCACAGACTGGAAGGAAAACACAACTTAAGTCACTCCAAAGGAAGATAATTGGAGCACTCCAAATCATTTGCTTGCAAGAAAACAGTAAATCTAGCTGAAAGGCAACACGTGGAGATTTGCATTGATAATGATCAGGGCACGTCTAATTATTATAATCAGCGCATCCTTATTATTATTATTGTATAATCTTAGAAGGTTGTATAATCTTAGAAGGGAGCATGGCTACCTTGAAATGGTTCTCTGTCCGGATTTATAGCCTGATTCAAACTGGAGCCATGCTTTATTTTCTCTGCTCTTAAGTGCTCATCGTGTAACAAGTTTCTTAAACAGGGTTTGCACACAGATTCCAGGTGAGGCTCTCAGGATGGGCCTGCAGCAAGGTTTCTTGGAAGGCATTCCAAGGATAGGAAAAAACTGGCCCCTGTAACATATGCATTGGTTAACCTCAAGGCTGGACTACTGCAACGTACTTTGTGAGGGGCTGCCCTTGAGGGAAGTTCAGAAGCTTCAACTGGTGCAGGATGCTGCGGCTACACTGGCGATGGGAACAGACCATCACCAACATAGGACCTGCACTGGCTTCCCAACTGCTACCAGGCCAGGTTCATGGATCTTGTGTGAGCGTAGAAATTCCTAAATAATTTAGGTCTGGCATACTTTCAGGACCCCCCGTACCCTGTATGTCCCAAGTCGATCCAGCCATCTGGGGGCTGAAATGGGAGCACTGTTAGTGGTTCCCCATGGACCATTAAATGCATGACTCGTGTCAACAAGGAGTCTTCAGTGCGGTGGGCCCAGCTCTGAGGTTTTACTAGAAATCAATCAGGCCTCATTGCTGTGGAGTTTAAGCGGCCGGTTTAAAACCATTTTATTTCCCAAGGCCTTTGCATCATGAATTTGCTCCGTTTCCGAGGTTTTACGTCTCGAATGTTTTATATTTTTATTGTTGTGAAGTAAATTTGAGAACCAGATGCATAGCTGTCAATGTTTCCCTTTTTTAAAGGGAAATTCCCTTACAGTGGTGCCTCGCAAGACGAAAAGAATCCGTTCCGCAAGTCTCTTCGTCTAGCGGTTTTTTCGTCTTGCGAAGCAAGCCCATTGACGGCTTAGCGGATTAGTGCTATTAGCGGTTTAGCAGCTTTTAGTGGCTTTTAGCGGCTTATTGGCTTAGCGGATAAGCGGCTTAGCAACTTAGAAAAGGGGGGGGGGAAGGAAAAAAACCCGCAGGAACTCGCAAGACAGTTTCGTCTTGCGAAGCAAGCCCATAGGAAATTTGTTTTGTGAAGCACCTCCAAAACGGAAAACTCTTTCGTCTAGCGAGTTTTCAGTCTTGCGAGGCATTCGTCTTGCGGGGCACCACTGTATTCCGAATAGGATTCCTCACAAGAAAAGGGAAAAGTTCACAGCTATGCCCAGATGGTGAAAAGTGGGGTATAAATATTTATAAATAAATAAATATTGATAGAGGGAGAAGATGGACAATGAGTTGTGCTTAAGGAAACAGTGTATGGCTGAGCCCCTCCATCCTTGGTGCAACAATCATGGGGGAAGCTCCAGGGTTGGAGTCACTATGCTACCAATTGCTATGGAGCAATGGTGGGGGAAACTATTGCAGCTATATCCAACTTTATGTCTTCAGATGTTTTGGACTCCAACTCCCATCAGCCCCGGCCAACACGGCCATTTTGGACTACAGCTTCCATCAGCCTCATCCAGCACAGGTGTTGTGGACCACAACTCCCATCAGCCTTAGCCAAAGCAGTCTTTTTGGATTCCAACTCCCATCAGCCCCAGCCACTACTGGCTGGGCCAGCAAGGTTGTGCTAATGGGAGATCATGAGAGTGGAGGTCCAAAACATCTGGAAGGCTCCAGGTTGGGGATGCTCCTTCAGCTCAAAACCTGCTGCTGCAGTGCAGCTGAGTTGTCACTTCCAGATGTGACTGGAATGCCTCTTTGGGCTGAATCCTGCCATGACTCACCTTGCACCACCACCCAAAGCGATAGCTAAGCTGCAATTTTAAAATAACGTGCCTGTTAGCCTTGCAGCCTCTATGTAGATAAACATCCGGTGAGATCATCAAGGTCGGCCGTTTTATTTTGTTTGCAAATAAAGGAGAACTAAATTGCAAGAAAGGCAAACAGGTTTTGGGTGAATAAAAGGTATGTTTTATTCAGCAGGGCAGCCATAGCGCTTGAGAAAACCATTTTACGATACCCAGATCAAAATGAAATATGATCAGTTAGAAAGTGTTTAGTCAATTACATGCAATCAATTACAATAATACATTTTTTAAGAGGAGATACATTGTTACTCTCAACCCCAATCTACGAGAGATGAGAGACTCCAGGGATACCTGCACTTATCCGGGGTTCTGTTTCCTTGGAATGAAGGACAATGGAGCCTGTGGTTTCTTTAGGATATGTCACTTATTTACACATATCTGCAACCTCAGCATAGCGTGGGAGGGCTCGCAGCATTAGCACCCCAACAGATCCTTGCTTCTCTGTTAGGTTTCCAGAGGAGCCCAAAATCCAGCACAGAGCAGACATGTCTCTGTGTCTCCAGCTTCCAGCACCACGAAAAAAAATTATAGCACACAATTCCCCCCCACACAGCCCTCCTTGCCATGACATCCAGCCAGGTAAGATGGGAAAAGGCCCACCCATTTGTCTCTATTGCAACCTGTTTGGACATGTAAATTTCTTATGAAATGAGGAAAGTAAGGAATAGATATGGCTTCTTCTGTATGCATAATCTACAGGCTTATAGATAGATGATTTATTATGGTCAAAGACCAGCTCACATAACATAACACAATAAAAACAGTGTTCATAAAGATAAAATATACAATCGGAGCAGATTGCAGCAATAGCTCATGAGTTAAAATTGAGATATATACATACACCTGTACAACTGAGATTTGGGCTACCATAAAAAAATTGACCCTGAGGCGCCTCAAAGGACAACTTCAGTATTTCCCTAGTCAGCTATTTTATTCTAGAGGATGATCTGTGCCTACAAATCTGGGCGCAGAATCTGGCTTATCCTTCACCCTTGGAACTCACTGCCTCATTATTTTTATTTTTATTCTACTGCCTCAGGCATGAAATTAACCTGTCGGTGCTCCTATAAGTGAGCTATAAGTCCCGTGACTTGCATCCTGAGGTTATAGCAAAACCATTGCCACAGGGATGTTCTGTAGCAATGGAATGCATCTCATTCCCATGAAACATCCTTGCAAATTCCAGTGGGTAGGCTGAGCGGATGGAAACCAGCGGGTTTGACAAAGGTGGCACTCCGCCCACCCGCCGCTGCCAAGAAAGAAAAACCCAGAGTCTGCCTTAACGGATCTGAGCATCTTGAAGCGCTTTGCTCAGCATGGAGAGAAACATGATCACCTGTTTACGCGTCTGCACATCAAGGAACTGTTCAGCATCCAGCTGCAAAGGGTGGATTGCAAAGTTGGCAGCCTGTCATATGTGCTGTGAAGTGAGTCAATACTGTTTGAAACACACATATTATTAGTACAGCGATTAACCTACATGCCCCATAAAAAACACAGGCAAGAGGTCAAAGATGGAGCAGCGCGTGAGCAACAGTAAACAGATGACTTTTTTTTTCTTTTTGCTGATTTCAGCCTGAATTATTTCCTCGCCTTTAAAAAATAAAAATAAATATTTATGCTTTTCAGATTTATACATTTCACTAATTTCACAATCATTTTAACATTTCAAAACTTGACTTCCTTCTCCCTCTTTCTGCATCTCCTTGAATTTATTTTTAATACCTTCTGCATATCCAAATTAACTTAATTTTCTCATTTATTCATCGACTTTAAATATATACTCTTTTTTTAAAAAAATAATTTTTATTCAATTTTTAAAACACATAATTAAAAAACAAACACATCACAAAACACAAACAAACAAAAACAAATCAAACATAAATAAATTCATAATCTTCTTTTCTTGTAACTTCTTTCAATCGACTTCCCCATACCTCCCTTTCGCTGCATCCTTATTTTAAAAAGAATTTTTTTTTTTTAGCAACCCTTTAGTCAATTTATCCATTTAGTTCCCTTCATTAAATTCCCATAAATTTGTTGGTTACAGCTGTAATTCTCTGCTTCTTACCCCTTGACATCTTAAGACTCATCAATTTTACAACAGTTTTTAAGATATATTTTAAATTTCTTCCAGTCTTCTTCCACTGCCTCTTTCCCCTGGTCACGAATTCTGCCGGTCATCTCTGCCAATCCCATGAAGTCAATCACCGACTTTAAATATATACTCTTATGAAACTGCAGGTTATTACAATAATGCTGCCAATGTTCTTATCTGTTTACAATTTATCTGTAAATATTCAATAAACCATTTCCATTATTTTATTTTTAAAAAGGAGTTTGTTATCTTGATTTCTTATTCTTCCAGTAAGTTTCGCCATTTCTGCATGTTCCATAAGTTTTTGTATCCATTCTTACTTTGCTGGGACTTCTGCTTCTTTCCATTCTGGGGCAAGTAGCATTCTTGCCACTGTAGTCGCATACATAAATATATTTCTATAGAATTTAGGTAGTTCTGCCCCTATAATTCCCCAAAGAAAAGCTTCTTGTATTATTATTTTTTACAAACATTATTTTAAACACCCTTTTCAATTCATTATATATCATTTCCCAGTAAGCTTTAACCTTACTACAAGCCATATGATAAAAAGAAAACTACCGTATTTTTTGCTCTATAAGACTCACTTTCTCCTTATGGAGCGAATGCAGGCTGCACAGCTATCCCAGAAGCCAGAACAGCAAGAGGGATTGCTGCTTTCACTGCGCAGCGATCCCTCTTGGCTTCTGAGTTTTAGAATTTCCCCCCCCTTGTTTTCCTCCTCCAAAAACTAGGTGCGTCTTGTGGTCTGGTGCGTCTTATAGAGCATATATATATATATATATATATATATATATATATATATATATAATATTTTATTAAGTTTTACAAAAAGAAAAAGTTAACACACCAACAAAAAAGAAAAAATCCACAAATGTCACAAAGAAAAACAAAAGAAAAAAAACACATAAAAAACAAATTTAGCATAAAAAAAAACTTACTTTCAGATTTGTACCCTTCAAAACCTTATTTCCCTTACTTCCACCCTCCTCCCTTTCTTGTATTCCACTTAACAATTAATTCAGCAAGATTATTCATTATTCATTTTCGTCCTTTATCCATCCCTTTGTACTCTTATTTATCTTAATCACTAGAACCCCTTCGTTTCATTTTCAATGTCCTCAACATTCATATATTTTACAATGTTTTTGTAGATAAACAACTTTAAACTTCTTCCAATCCTCTTCCACCTGCTCTTCTCCTTGATCTCAAATTCTGCTGGTCATTCCAATGCTTTGCGATGAGTATTCTTGCTGCTGCTGTAGCATACATAAAAAAAGTTCTGTCCTTCTTTGACACCAATTGGCCGACCACACCCAGGAGAAAGGCCTCTGGTTTCTTCAAGAAGGTATACTTAAATACCTTTTTCAGTTCATTATAAATCATTTCCCAGTACGCCTTAATCCTTGGGCACGTCCACCAAAGGTGAAAGAATGTTCCTTCAGTTTCTTTACATTTCCAGCATTTGTTATCGGGCAAATGATAGATTTTTGCAAGCTTGACTAGGGTCAAGCTTATAGAGCAAAAATATGGTATTTCCTGGGGAATTTGCTGAGATCGCCAAGGGCAAGGGATGAAAGAAGTTATGGTCCAGTAGGATGGCAGACTCTCCTTCACTGGAGCTTTTTAAGCAGAGGTTGGATGGCAAACTGTCAGGGATTCTTTAGCTGTGATTCCAGCATTGCAGTGGGTTGGACTAGATGACCCGCTGGGGTCCCAACTCTACCCTTCTATGATTCTAGGACCTAGAGGGTAGGGATGTGGGAGAAATCTGATTAAGTTCCAATACATAGGTGAACTTACCTCTCTTCCACTTTCTGGAACAATACGCAAAACTGAAACACAATCATCTTTCTGAATTTGCACCTCTATTAACTTTGCAATGTGGTTCTTTAGCCATGTATTGGATACAAAAATACATGCGCTGGAGGAATGTCTGCATGTAAATGCACACGCTATGAAAACTGCATACAAAATGGAACTCACTGCTGCAAGAGGCAGCGATGGTCGCCAACTCGGATGGCTTTAAAGAGGATTGGAAAAATTTGGGGAGGCTATCGATGGCTACTAGCCAGGATGGCCATGCTCTGCCCTCCACAGTCGGAGGCTGAAATGCTTCTGAATACCAGTCTCTGGTAACCACAGGAGAGAAAGAGGGCTCTTGTGCTCAGGCCCAGTTTGTAGGTTTCTTATTAAAAAGGCATCTGGTTAGCACTGCGAGGGCAGGAGGCTAGATTAGATGGCCACTGGCCTGAGCCAGCAAAGATGTCCCCACCCCTCTTAATCCTGGTCCAATGGAAAAGTATTTAAAAACATTTAAAACATCAACATTCATTAAAATTATCTTGAAAACAGAATTATCAAAAAGTATCAAAAACATCAATATCAAAATGTTGGGGAGATACTATAAAATGTATCAGTGTAAATAGCCACAAATTGATAAGGTATCTTAAGCATTTCACATCACAGTGTATTGGGATGGAAAGTTTTTTTCTTTATCTTTAATATATACAATGTGATTAAATTAAACCATACTTTAAAACCTTTTTTTTTTAATAGAACTTTGGAGAAGTTCTCCCCAAAAGCATGTAAAATCACAGTGGCCTCCCTGTCCCCTTAATGCCCGTGTGAGCACTTTCATGCATGTGCAATAGAGACTGAGATATCTCCGCCTGCCACCCAGAAATTCCTGGGAAGGGAGCAAAACTCTCCAAAAACAGAAGTCGAGTCATAGCAACTCCTGCAAACTTTTTCACAAGACTTATATAATAGGTGAAGATAAGGTCAGGGACAGGTGGCCAGAAAACAGAGATGGCCCTTTGTAAATTGGGACCATAGAATCATAGAATTGTGGACTGGAAGGGACCCCTGTAAGTTCTCTAGTCGAACCCTCTGCAATGCAGGAATCTCAACTGAAACATCCATGACAGATGCCTTAGCCTCTGGAGTCTGCCCCCACAAGCAACCTCTGACACGAAAGGCCTGTCGGTGCCTGTTGCGCTGTCTGCATCAAAATAAGATGTTCTTGTTTTCTTAGCACACCACAAGCTGTTCTCCCTCCCTTCACGTGTTGGTCTCTCGAGTTTGTTCTCACCGTGAACCAACCGACTGGTTGCTCAGTCACATGTTTGTGGTGTTCCCTGTCTCAAACCGCAAGAGGTTTTGTAATCAGGAGAGAACAAAATATTTGCTAGGTTTCTGCAGAAAGCCAAACACAGGAGCTAGCAGTGTTTGGGATTGCTTCCCCTTTCTTGGAAATGCTGCGTTGCTAATCTTCATACATTGTTCATACAATTTGTTCTGGAGGTCTGTTCTTAACCTGAAACTGTTCTTAACCTGAGGTACCACTTTAGCTAATGGGGACTCCCGCTGCCGCTGCGTCTCAATTTCTGTTTTCATCCTGAAGCAAAGTTCTTAACCCGAGGTACTATTTCTGGGTTAGCGGAGTCTGTAACCTGAAGCGTCTGTAACCCGAGGTACCACTGTATTCAGCTGGCCAACAGCTGCCATAAGAAGAGAAAAAGACTAGGAGGGATTGGTGTGGGGGGAGGACTATCACCTCCAACCATGAGGCAATGCTGTCCAGTTTTGCTCTTCTGCACTCAGTGGTGGTGGCAGAAATTCGTGGGGTGGGGCACAGAAGGGGCAAAGTCTATTTCAAAGTGGGCAAGTTGCATGTCACATAGTGAGCTATCGGAAAGAAAGCAGTATATGGTGACAGGAGTGCAGTGATCGGGAGGGGGCAAGTAGAGGGGCCAGCTCTTTGTTTTTTGTCCCCCCTGCACCCCCCTCAACACCACCTATGCCTTCTAAGAACATAAGAAGAGCCTGCTGGGTCAGGCCAACAGAAACCAGCAAGCAGGATTCGCATAGAAGAGAACCTTCTCCTCCTGCAGCTTCCAGCAACTAGCATTCATAAGCATTGCTGCCTCTGACTGTGGAGGCAGAGCATAGCCGTCTTGACTAGTAGCCACCAATAGCTGTGGTCTAAATTGCTGAGCCTCTTGGGCTTGCTGGTCGGAAGGTCGGCAGTTCGAATACCCGTGACAGGGTGAGCTTCTGTTGCTCCGTCCCAGCTCCTGCCAACCTAGCAGCTCGAAAGCACACCAGTGCAAGTAGATAAATAGGTACTGCTGTGGCGGGAAGGCAAACGGCATTTCCATGTGCTCTGGTTTTTGTCACGGTGTCCGGTTGTGCCAGAAGTAGTTTAGTCCTGCTGGCCACATGACCCAGAAAGCTGTCTATGGACAAATACTGGCTCCCTCAGCCTGAAAGCAAAACAAGCATCACAACCCCATAGTCGCTTTTGACTGGACTTATCCATCCAGGGGTCCTTAACATTTTACCTTACCATGAATTTATCCAATCCTCTTTTAAAGCCATCCAGGTTGGTAGTTATCACTGCCTCCTGTGGGAGGGAGTTCTGTAGTTTATGTATTATGTGAAAGACTTTCTTTTTTCTATCTTGAATCCTTCCAACTATTGGCTTCATTGGATGCCCATGAGTTCTATGAGAGCACTATGAGAGAGGGAGGAAAACTTTGCTATATCCACCTTCTCTATGCCATGCATAATTTTATAAACTTCCATCATGTCACCTCTTACTCTTATCAGGCGAGGGCCTAGATCATACAGGGATTGCTGACCCCTGGATGGCCGCACGCCCCCCCCCCCGCCCCCAACCATGAAGCCTGCTTCTGTCTCCTCCAGAGGAGATTTGACTCTTCTAAAAGCTGGTCTGGCTTTCTACTCATTGGGGAATTGAGGAGAGAGATTCAGGCCACTTCCAAACTGTCATTATGTTGTGGGTATCATTAAATTGTATAGCAGCAGATTCAGCTTGCGCAATTAAAATGGGTTTGGAGCCCTTGCTCACCAAACCTATTTCCTTCCCACCCACCTACCCTGGACTCTGAAAACCAGATTATTTTTGCAGTAAAAAAAAGTGATGGGGAAAAGTGACCAGAGAGTGTGGGATAATGGCAGTGCTGAGAAATGCCATACAATTTTGCTGCAAACGCAGGGTACCCTTCTATCCCAGCTTGATCACCGGGATCGTGTGCAGGAGATCTGTTGGTTGTTGCTCCCTGAGTTGGCAAGGCTCATTTGACATCAACAAGCCTTTAGTTATCATATTTATGATAACATTTGAAATGAGTTTATACAGAATGTAAATTAACATTTACATAAACATTAGGATAGGGACGCAGGTGGCACTGTGGGTTAAACCACAGAGCCTAGGACTTGCTGATCAGAAGGTCGGCGGTTCGAATCCCTGTGACAGGGTGAGCTCCCGTTGCTCAGTCCCTGCTCCTGCCAACCTAGCAGTTCAAAAGTACGTCAAAGTGCAAGTAGATAAATAGGTACCACTCTGGCGGGAAGGTAAACGGCGTTTCCGTGAGCTGCTCTGCCAGAGGCAGCTTAATCATGCTGGCCACATGACCCGGAAGCTGTACTCCGGCTCCCTCGACCAATAAAGCGAGATGAGTGCTGCAACCCCAGAGTTAGTCACGACTGGACCTAATGGTCAGGGGTCCCTTTAAACATTAGGATAATGACACAACATCAGTTTATATAAGGATGTATGGGAGTATCTTGTATTTTTGTAAACATATTTTCTCTTATATATTAGTTTGTTGTTCTTTTTCCCCTCCCCCTCACTTTTCCTTCTTTTTTTCTGTATCACTTTATTTGTTTTAATTGAAATTACTTGAATAATAATAATAATAATAATAATAATAATAATAAGCCTTTAGTGTCATGTGCCCAGTCCTGTAGAATATTCTGCCAGTAGAGATTCAGCAGGTACCTTCTGTGTAGGGCTGCCATATGTCCAGATTTTCCTGGACATTACTGGGATTTCAAAGGAAGAATTGATGTCTGGGGGTGCTTTCTGAATTTTTTTTTTAAATATGGCAACCCTACTTCTGTGCCATCTTTTAGACATCTCCTGCCAGCTTTCCTATTCTGTCAGGCTTCTGCAGGCAATTAACAATATACCTTTCCACAATAAGTTAGCCGATTTCAGCATTTTTATATGCTTTTTATCGCATGGTTTTACACAGGATTGTTGTATACCACTCTGGTTATTTATTTCTTCCTTTTTTAAAATGAATAGTGGTATATAAACACAGGCCGCAGGCTGCTGCTTTTACGTGCCATAGAATTTGGGTGACCTTGATGCAGGATTTTGCTCTGTTATCTCAGACAGGCCTGATCAAGCTGCATGCTTAATCTATTGCTCACCCTGATATTTTATAGCTCCTTTGTCTGTTTGGCACCATCAGCTGCGCCTGGCGGTTAACGTGTTGCAAGAGGACAAGGGAATGCCCCAAAGGAGATTATAAAAACTGGAGATAAAAAGAAGGGGAAACAGATTTGGGGGTGGAGGCAGACCAGAAGTGGTGGGGGATGGCGTGGAATCTGCAATTATTTTTCTTAGCATTAGTTACAGTGGGTTAAGGGAGCTAACCTTTTATGAACAGTGTGCGCGCGTGTGCGCGTGTGCAACATGTTGTGCAACATGTTGATCGAGCATTCATTCTGATCTATCATCTATCTATCTATCTATCTATCTATCTATCTATCTATCTAATCTCTCAGAATGAATGTTCATCCTCTGTATTAACTTAATGCAAAACTGTACAGAGCGAAGCTTGATAAAAGGGTTTGTAGGGAACAGCCTACAGATGGCTGCCTGTCTTTAGGCCCAGGATAGCAAATGCTCCCTCTCTCCCTCTGTAATTGTGCATCAATGGGACGAAGAGCCTGGCATTTTGCCTAGTGAAAGCAAACAGCCGGGCAGTTCTGAGAAGTACTGGGAGCACGGTACAGTTATGTAACCTTATGGAAACAATGCAGCCTCGGAGGAATAAACTGCTCCTGGAATACGATGTGCAGGAAACATTGCTGCCTCTGTGCCCCACCTCAAAGGGTGTGTCTGTGCGTGCGTGCTCTTTCTAGAATGCACGCGGCAATCTGAGCATGGTTAGGATTGTCATAGAAAATATGGGGGGGTTGGCTTTTGCTGCCCAACTCCCCTAGGGACTGAGTCCCCTAAGTCCATGATCGGTCAGAGATGAATGGATGGAGGCAAGATCCATAGAAAGCAAGGCAGATCTTTATTTTTTTCTGTTGCAGCAGAATTGCCTCCCCTCTTTGCAAGGAGGTAGGAGAGGCCCCGAACAATGGTGCAGCAAGCCTCTGCAAATACTTTTAAAATTGCCCACCCTGTACCCCAAGACCACCTCCCAAAACATCACAGGAGGAGGCAGTCTCCAGCAGAAATTTGAGAGTGTTGCTTCCTTCCTGTCTGCAGGGGTCCCTGATAATGCCTTCCTTGATTGCATTTTCTGGGTAGCCTGGCCATTCCTTTGAGATGATAAATACTTCAGTTCCTGAATCTCTTACACATATTGATAGTTTGCTTAGCAGATAACTTGCCGGACTGTACTTGCAGGGAGGTGTAAGCTGCTACAATCAAAGACAAATGGAAAGCGTTTCCCATTTCCTTCCTCCTTGCAGAGAAATATTTGAGGTCAATTTGGGAGAGTCAAAATGGCTTTAGGGTTGCTCTTCCTGTACTATTTCAGACACGTGGTTTCTATACTTATGTATGTGTTTGCCTTGTAGATTTATGAACATTTATTCTACATTTGAGACCTTAGAATTCTTATAACAGGATTGCTTTGTGTTGTTGCTGTTTTGCTCCATCTGAATTGCTTACTGTCTGGGTAACACGTATGACCGTCCCAGGACCATATAGCATCTGGGCTATGTGCTTGCAAAACGTTGGCCTCTTTGCTCCAGTGCCTTTCAAGAAGCTTCTGGAGCATGTGGGACATACATCCCTGTGGCTTTTGGCTTCAAGCAGGCAAACGAAGGGGACCTGGGCCAATAGCTGCTGGAAAAACACACCCAAATAAATGGTCCCAGAAGATGAAATGGAAAGGAAACAGAGCGTTGCATAGATTTGCACTGGCCAGCTTTTCCAAAGAACTCAAGGCGCTGGGTGTCTATTGTAGGCTGAAAATATCTCCTGTTTATAGCTGCAGGAGTCAGTGGTGTAGCTCTGGGGTGGGAGGGATGGGATTGGAAAGGGGTCCCTTTTAAATGGACCATTAAGGGGCAGTGATGGCTGCCAACCTGCAGGATAGCTTAGAGCCTGCAGGATAGCTCAGTCAGTAGAGCAGGAGATGCTTAATCTCAGGGTTGCGGGTTTGAGCCCCACGATGGGCAAAAAGATTCCTGCATTGCAGGGGGTTGGACTAGATGACCCTTGGGGTCCCTTCCAATTCTACAATTCCACAATTCTCTGGCTGAGCCTGTCTCCAAAGCAGATGCAGTATTAGTTAGAACAGGTGTTTTATTTTATAATGCCCTTTGTCACGCTCCAGGGCAGTGACAAAGTTATCAAAGCTGGAAAGTTATCAAAAAGAATATACTGGTAACTCAAACACTGTGTCATAAACTAGAAGGCCCCAGGATGATCAGGAATGCAGGATGAAGGGATCTGCAAGATTAGATCTATGTAGTCTGGGAAAGTAATAAAAGGCCTTTGGCCAGTGTGTGGAAAACACAAATGAGCAGGATCCAGACTTCCATTCGGTGAGCTTATAGAGCAAGCCTACAGAGTTTTCTGCTCAGTTCAGTGGGTCTTGTTGCCATGTAATGGTGGACAGGATCCCAACCCCGGTTCCCATCAAAATCAATGGCTCTGTTTCCCAACTCAGTTAGGTTGCAATCATAACTCCACTTACCTGGGAGTAAGCCCCATTTAATTCATTGGGACTGGCTTCTGAGTAGATGAGGTTAGCCTTGTGTGGTTAGTCTGGATAAAGAAACTGATCCATAGTAAACTGACCACTACAGTTTCCTTTGAAAACAAGCTTAATGTTTACTAGAAGAGGTTTTCTTTCTTCATTATTCTGAATTACATTTTATATCCCATCTCTCCCCTCATTTTATTCTCACAACAATCTTTCGAGGTAGGCTAGGCTGAGCGAGGGGTGACGAGTCCAACACCAGCCAGTGAGCTGCATGGCTGAGCAGGGATTCGAACCCAGAGCTTCCCAAACCTAGTCCATGCCAGCTCTAGCATGGACAGATCTGCTGTAGACCTCCTAGAGCAAAATGGTAGCAACTGAAAACGCATTGGGCGCCAGCAGTGGTGTAGCAGTTAGAGTGTCAGACTAGGGCGTGGGAGACCAGGGTTCAAATCTCTATCCTTAGCCTAACCTAACTTACAAGGTTGTTGTGTGAGGATAAGGCTACTTGCCACAATGGCTGTGCTCTACCTCTGCGGTTGGAGGCAGTAATGCTTCTGAACACCAGTTGCTGGAAACCGCAGGAGGGTTTCCAGTCTTGTGTTCGACTCCTGCTCATGAGTTTCCCACTGGGACATCTGGAAAGAGGATGCTGGACTAGATGGGCCATTGGTCTGATCCAGCAGGCTCTTCTTTAGTTCAAATGTGGGCGAGCATCACGGGAGGTGGCTCAGTTTGCAAAGCACACCTAGTCAAGGCTCAAGAGGCAAGAACACATCACCTCCATCATCAATAGGAGTATAGCACCTGATCAAGGGAAGTAATAGTGCCACTGTATTCTGCTCTGGTCAGACCTCACCTGGAGTACTGTGTCCAGTTCTGGGCACCACAGTTCAAGAAGGACACTGACAAACTGGAACGTGTCCAGAGAAGGGCAACCAAAATGGTCAAAGGCCTGGAAACGATGCCTTATGAGGAACGGCTAAGGGAGCTGGGCATGTTTAGCCTGGAGAAGAGGAGGTTAAGGGGTGATATGATAGCCATGTTCAAATATATAAAAGGATGTCACATAGAGGAGGGAGAAAGGTTGTTTTCTGCTGCTCCAGAGAAGCGGACACGGAGCAATGGTTCCAAACTACAAGAAAAAAGATTCCACCTAAACATTAGGAAGAACTTCCTGACAGTAAGAGCTGTTCGACAGTGGAATTTGCTGCCAAGGAGTGTGGTGGAGTCTCCTTCTTTGGAGGTCTTTAAGCAGAGGCTTGACAACCATATGTCAGGAGTGCTCTGATGGTGTTTCCTGCTTGGCAGGGGGTTGGATTCGATGGCCCTTGTGGTCTCTTCCAACTCTATGATTCTATGACCTGCCTGGGCGCTTGACAGCTGGTTTTGCAGCTCTGACTGGGCTGCTAAAACCGGAGGTTTCTGACGTCCCTGGCACTGCCTTTGGTTTTGGAGGTGGGCGGGGGCGGGGCGGGTTCATTGGCGTTTTCACAAGTCTGCTGATGCTTTAAGTCAGCCCATTTGGCTCCCCCCACACCGCAACTTCCTCTAGAGAGAGCTATATCAAGGTTCTCTGCTCCATCCGGAACAAGCTGTTCCTTTTTGCGCTTCCTGCCTCCGGAAACTATTCTGCAGAATTTGGGGTGGCAGCAGAACAGGCCCCAGACTAAAAAAAGTGTGGCAGAGGTAGCTCTACAGAGGAGAGATGCACAAGAGGTCGAACAACTGCTTTCATGGGGCTGGTTTAGCTTTGACTTGGGAAGAGTGTAAGCTTTCAGGTCTCACAGAAATCAATGCTAGACCAAAGGGTTTGGTGACGCTCAGCAGCTTGCACGCTTCTGTGCTGACCTAATAGAAATTTTGTTACGATTTCACCCCTTCTTCCCTTTGCTTCTTGCTTTCTCTCCATTCTTCCTTGTATTCATCATACACAAATCATCTTTTCAAACGCCGCTGCCTCTGACTCCAAGCTTTCAGTCGAGCTACTCTTTATGTGTCGGCATAAAAACAGGGGTTATATGAGATCTAAACAGAACGCTTACCAGTAATCTGGCTGATGCTTTGAACCGATTGAAGTTTCTGAGTCGTCTTCAAGGGCAGCCCCACACAGAGTGTGTTGCAATAATCCAATTTGGAAGTTAAGAATGGAAAGATTTGACAGGGAGAGAAACTGAAATCATCTTTCACCCATCTCTACCACTAAGGCAGCTCCTAAGATTCTCCCACTCAGCCTTCCTAAGAAAACTTACTTAGGAAATTTCCATTCCCAATACTGTATGGTGTTCTCTTATCAAGATAGTCGCTGCCCTAGCAGAGCCCTTCAATTATTAAGATCATTTCCATATCAAAGTCTCTCACCTCAGTTTATTCTCACAAAAACCCTGTATGTTGGTGAGTTAGGTTGCTGAGAGAAAAGCACTCTGTGTAAGCTAGGAATGTCCAAAGTCCGCTTTAGGGGTCTAATCCGGCCCCAGCCAGTCGATTTAATATGTCCTGAGGTAAAATCCTAAAAAAAGCTCAGCAACTCACACATGTTCACTTCATCGAATCTGGCCCTCTTTGAAAAAAGTTTGGGCACCCCTGGTGTAAGCTCACCTGAACTCTGCCCTTGTTCCTTCATACATGTCCAGGACTGGGTTGCCTCCCTAACATTCAAAGCAGGTTTTTCAGATGTGCTTTTCACAACCAGCCTCTGGGGCCTGATCCTGCCGGACCTTGACTTGCACCACGTGTAAAAGATGACTTTGTCAGTTTCTGAACACTTCCCACCATGCTTCAGGGCAGCATCTGACACATGCCAGAGGGCAGCAGTACATGTGGAAATGGCCACATCCTGCCAACAGCCTGCTGAGGGAGAACCACAACAATTTTACCTGTTGGAATCAGAGGATAACCTGAGGAATTTGCTCCTGGGCAAGCAAACTTCACATTCTCTTGGGCACACGTGGGTCACTCCTGGGCACAGAAGGCGGAGGCAGCAATTAGAATTAGGGCGATGCACACTGGGATTGACAAGGCAGACAGCATCCCTGGAATGGCACAGAGGATGTGAGGAAGCCACAAAAGGATGATCTTCACACCTACCCCATCCCAGGTAAACCATCCAGGTGAAAGCAATGCCTGGGTCATAGAATCATAGAATCATAGAATCATAGAGTTGGAAGAGACCACAAGGGCCATCGAGTCCAACCCCCTGCCAAGCAGGAAACACCATCAGAGCACTCCTGACATATGGTTGTCAAGCCTCTGCTTAAAGACCTCCAAAGAAGGAGACTCCACCACACACCTTGGCAGCAAATTCCACTGTCGAACAGCTCTTACTGTCAGGAAGTTCTTCCTAATGTTTAGGTGGAATCTTCTTTCTTGTAGTTTGGAACCATTGCTCCGTGTCCGCTTCTCTGGAGCAGCAGAAAACAACCTTTCTCCCTCCTCTATGTGACATCCTTTTATATATTTGAACATGGCTATCATATCACCCCTTAACCTCCTCTTCTCCAGGCTAAACATGCCCAGCTCCCTTAGCCGTTCTTCATAAGGCATCGTTTCCAGGCCTTTGACCATTTTGGTTGCCCTCCTCTGGACACGTTCCAGTTTGTCAGTGTCCTTCTTGAACTGTGGTGCCCAGAACTGGACACAGTACTCCAGGTGAGGTCTGACCAGAGCAGAATACAGTGGCACTATTACTTCCCTTGATCTAGATGCAATACTCCTATTGATGCAGCCCAGAATTACATTGGCTTTTTTAGCTGCCGCGTCACACTGTTGGCTCATGTCAAGTTTGTGGTCAACCAAGACTCCTAGATCCTTTTCACATGTACTGCTCTCAAGCCAGGTGTCACCCATCTTGTATTTGTGCCTCTCATTTTTTTTGCCCAAGTGCAATACTTTACATTTCTCCCTTTTAAAATTCATCTTGTTTGTTTTGGCCCAGTTCTCTAATCTGTCAAGGTCGTTTTGAAGTGTGATCCTGTCCTCTGGGGTGTTAGCCACCCTTCCCAGTTTGGTGTCATCTGCAAATTTGATCAGGATGCCCTTGAGTCCATCATCCAAGTCGTTGATAAAGATGTTGAATAAGACCGGGCCCAAGACAGAACCCTGTGGCACCCCACTAGTCACTCTTCTCCAGGATGAAGAGGAACCATTGATGAGCACCCTTTGGGTTCGGTCAGTCAGCCAGTTACAAATCCACTGAGTGGTAGCATAGTCAAGACCGCATTTTACCAGCTTCTTTACAAGAATATCATGGGGCACCTTGTCAAATGCCTTGCTGAAATCAAGGTAGGCTACATCCACTGCATTCCCTTCATCTACCAGGCTTGTAATTCTGTCAAAAAACGAGATCAGGTTAGTCTGACACGACTTATTTTTCAGAAATCCATGTTGACTATTGGTGATCACAGTATTCCTTTCTAGGTGCTCACAAACTGTTTGCTTAATGATCTGCTCCAGAATCTTCCCTGGTATTGATGTCAGACTGACTGGGCGGTAATTATTTGGGTCCTCTCTTTCCCCCTTTTTAAAAATAGGGACAACATTTGCCCTCCTCCAGTCTGCCGGGACTTCGCCTGTTCTCCAGGAATTCTCAAAGATGACTGCCAGTGGTTCTGAGATCACATCTGCCAGTTCTTTTAATACTCTTGGATGCAGTTCATCTGGCCCTGGAGACTTGAATACATCTAAACTAGCCAAGTATTCTTGTACTATCTCCTTAGTTATTCTGGGCTGTGTTTCCTCTGCTGAATCATTTGCTCCAAATTCTTCAGGTCGGGCATTGTTTTCTTTATCGGAGAAGACTGAGGCAAAGAAGGCATTGAGGAGTTCAGCCCTTTCTGTGTCCCCTGTTTGCATTTCACCATCTTCTCCTCTGAGTGACCCCACTGTTTCTTTGTTCTTCCTTTTGCTACGAACATACCCATAAAAGCCTTTTTTGTTGCTTTTAACCTCTCTAGCAAGCCTGAGTTCTTGGGAGGCTATTCTCGTTGCTGTGGGAAGCCCACAAGCAGGCCAAAAAGAATACAGGCTTCTTGTCTTGCTCACCTCCCAGCAACTGATAGTCACAGGTAAGGTGAAGGTAAAGGGACCCCTGACCATTAGGTCAAGTCGTGGCCAACTCTGGGGTTGTGGCGCTCATCTTGCTTTACTGGCCGAGGGAGCCAGTGTACAGCTTCCGGATCATGTGGCCAGCATGACTAAGCCGCTTCTGGCGAACCAGAGCAGCACACGGAAACGCTGTTTACCTTCCCACCAGAGTGGTACCTATTTATCTACTCGCACCAGTGTGCTTTCAAACTGCTAGGTTGGCAGGTGCTGGGACCGAGCAACGGGAGCTCACCCCATTGTGGGGATTCGAACCGCCGACCTTCTGATTGGCAAAGTCCTAGGCTCTGTGGTTTAACCCACAGCACCACCCGCGTCCCATGATCATAGTTAGGTAGGATATAAACGTATTAATTTATATTTAATTTTCACTTTCTTCTGTGTATATTATAATGTTCTCTTGCTGCTATGGCCATTGGCCGAGGCGAATAAAGTTTCTATTCTATTCTAAAATGTATTACCCAATTCTCTCTCTCTCTCAGAAACAAACAAACAAAAACCCCATAATTGCCTGTGTGGATGAGTCAATGCTGCTGAAAGATTTGGAATGGTTGCAATTTTAGAAGCATCCATTTAAGGGGAAAATTTTGGTATTCGAAGTTTCCTGCGTCTTGCCGAGGCCTTAGCTTGTGACTTCCCCTTGGCCCTGCTTCACCCCCTGGCCCTCTGCCTCTCTGTCCATTAGATAAACTTCCTGCCATTTTGGATTTGAGTCGAAAACAGGAAATGCTGCAGAGTGGGGCAGCCTTTCCACACAGAAGGAGGAAGGGTTTTACTCCCAGATAGTTTCCACGTTCTATTCAAGGGCTTAAGCCTCTGAGCAGACTTGGAAAAGGCAGATATAACATTACAGGACACAGGCTTATTTAAGACTATATAGAACACCTATTATCAGTAATGATGGCATTCACAGGTGGATAATACTTTTATTTTTCCTAAATCTTTACTATCTGTAAAGGGAATATTTGTATGAGTTAGTACTTTATCAGACCCTCCAAGTGTCCCTATTTTCCAGGGACAGAAGCTGTCCCAGTTTCTGATTTGATTCCAGATTGTCCTGCTTTTCCTTAGGATGTCCCTATTTTCATCGGAGAAATGTTGGAGGGTATGCCTGATTATCACTTTGGAGTCGAGCTGTATCTTTGTACTTTCGTCTTTCCAGGCTGTGATACTTTATCTCTGATTTTCCGCTTTCTTTCTTCTTGCTGTGTTTTTGTTAATACAGCCGTACAGTACCTTGGAATTTGAACGGAATCCGTTCCAGAAGTCCATTCAACTTCCAAAACATTCAGAAACCTAAGAGCAGCTTCTGATTGGCTGCAGGGAGCTCCTGCAACCAATCGGAAGCCCTGTTGGATGTTCGGCTTCCAAAAAAATGTTCAAAAACCGGAACACTCACTTCTGGGTTTTGATCATTTGGGAGCTGAAACGTACGAGTACCAAGGTGTTTGACAACCAAGGTACAACTGTATATCCATAATGATATTGATAGCAGAAAAGCTAAGGCAGTTCTAGGCTGCATCAACAGAAGTACAGTACTTTATCCAGATCAAGGGAAACCATAGTACCACTCTGTTCTGCCTTGGTCAGACCCCACCAGGAGTCCTGTATCCAGTTCTGGGCACCACAGTTTAAGAAGGATGTTGACAAGATGGAAGGTGTGCAGAGAAGGGCAACAAAAATGATCAAGTTGAGGGCAATGGGGATGCTTAGCCTGAAGAAGAGAAGTCTGAGAGGGGATACGATAGCTACCTTTGAATATAGATGACAAATGTTTTGCGTGGAGCAAAACACGCATTGGTGGAGCACTGCAAGCCCATTCTGCCTGCCCCATTTTCTGGCCACTTCCGGGATGTGGCAATGCACATGGCCGCACGCATATTTAGCACATGTAAAAGCTGAAGGACCATCACATGGAAGATGGAACAAGCTTGTTTTCTGCTGCTCCAGAGAGTAGGACCCAAACAGATGGATTCAAAGGACAAGAAAGGAGATTCCAACTAGACCTTAGGAAGAACTTTCTGAAGGTAAGAGCTGTTTGACAGGGGAACAGACCGCCTCAGAAAATGGTGGGCTCTCCTTCACTGGGGGTTTCTAAGGATAGGTTGGATAGTCATCTCTGAGGGATTACTGTATTTAGTAGCAATTCAGGTGACCTTTGGGGTAACTTCCATCACAACAATTCTATGTTTCGATTAAAATACTTTAAAGGGGGGGGGGGCGGTGGCTATAATGGGGACCAGAAAACCCGTTTTGTGTCAGATTAAGTATCGTCTGCAAAGCTTAACTCTGGACAGCTTGTGAAAAATAGGCTCAGCTCAGTTTGGGGGAGACAGGAGACGCAGAGCTGTGAAGGGAATCCTGTGCAGCACTTGAAACTGCTGGGTGTAGGGAGATAAGCACATCTGTGATCAAGTTGGAGCCTCTGCCAGGCCTTGTGTGGTGTGCAGATAGGGGCCTTGGGATCGTGTTCCTGCTCTCGATCCCTCCCCTCGTTCCTATCAGGGGTGTGTCCCAGGGCTGGCCAGGACTTTCTGCACGTAGGCCTGGCTGAAGAGGAAAACAAGGGCGAGGGAATCACGCGGCAGTGGGTGGGGACGGGATCCGTAACCAGCCTTCGTGCAGCAGGTGCGTTTCATCCAAACCCTTCTCTGGTTTGTCAACGGCCGTTTGCCAGACGCTGCTCCCCCTTCCAGGGACAAGAGGCAGGCGAAAGTGATGGTGGCAAAGAAAAAACAGATTCCATGCAAAACCCTGCTCCCAATCCGTCAAACTGCACCAAATGAAAGCAGATTTCTGCCGCAGTCAACTAAGCTATTGCATTATTTGGCGTGGTGGATTTGCATCTATTCCGCAATTTGCTGGTTCAGCAATGCTCTTCAGTGCTGCTTTATTGTTCCCAGCCTGCAAGGCTGAGTTCCCACACTCCTGATTTTAGAAACAATTCATGGTGTGCACGTTACAATGGTACCTCAGGTTACAGACGCTTCAGGTTACAGACTCTGTTAACCCAGAAATACTGTAGTACCTCGGGTTAGGAACTTTGCTTCAGGATGAGAACAAAAATCGCGCAGCAGCGGTGTGGCGGCAGCAGGAGGCCCCCATTAGCTAAAGTGGTACCTCAAGTTAAGAACAGTTTCAGGTTAAGAATGCAGCTCCAGAACAAATTAACCCGAGGTACCACTGTACTTTGGACCTGAATCTGGTCTATATATGAAGCCTGTCCCTGAAACTCTTTGTCATGGGTCTGAAATTCAGAGAGAGAGAAAGATTTGGAGGCTGAGGGTCAAGTTTACACATGACTCTGCATGCTACAGAAATAAAATGGCGATGGGATGTGATACGCAGCAAAGGCAATCTTTGCATGCCCAGAGGTACTCTGTGTCGTCACTGCATCCTTGAGGCACGGCCAAGTCTTGGCACAGGAATTAAGTAGCAGCTTCTGTCCAAATCAAGTCCTGCTTGCATTTGACCATGAGCGTAAACTCGTCTCTCCCTGCGTAAGTGGTCTGTGGACAGGAATGCCCGGCCTCCAGGTATTCTTGGAAAGTGTTTGCTCTTCTTCAGCTGCCACCAAAGGAAAATTCCATTCCACTGGAAACAGTGACGTCGCTCCCCAGCCCTCGACACACCCACCTTGACCTTCCCTCAAACCCCTTGCCCTACAATGTCCCCAAGGAGGAATCTCACCCCAGCAGGAAAGCTTTTCTCGCTTTTTTGATAAAGGTTCTTTTTCCCCTCCTCCTTTTATAATGTATAAAAACCAGAGAGGACCGTTAAAACAACAGGTGAAAATTAATAGAGGAAAAGCAAAAGTATAACATAGACAAATAGAATGAGTGCAGTTGCACATGGGTTAAAATAACAAAAGTCCAAGCGAAAAATATCAGCATTATCTGATTTTCAACTGTAGTTGTAGATTTGCCAGACTTGTGATGAGAGTTGCCTTGAAAAGGATGGTTCCAATGCATATGTAATAAAGGAACGACAAATTGTACCAAAAGTGCCTGGAGGTTCTGGTCGAAATCTCAAATTTTGCGTAATTTTCTCCATTGTAGCTATATTTCGGAGTTACCAAGCATTCAGTGTAAGATGCTGGGCTGTTTTCCATTGAGCCACAATTACTATTTGAGTCGCCACGGTCAGATATATGACCAGTTCTTTTGACAATGCATCTACACTGGTGCCATCAAAAAATATTCAGCAACCTTAATTTTGGACAGCAAACAATAGTTCCTTTAGTCCTATTTCTGTCAAAATTAAATCATCAAAATCTTCAACCAACTTACATTCCCACCATAAATTATAGTAGGTTGGCAGAGCAGGAGACACGTAATCTCAGGGTTGTGGGTTCAAGCCCCACGTTGTGCAAAAGATTCCTGCATTGCAGAGGGTTGGACTAGATGACTCTTGTGGTCCCTTCCAACTCTACAGTTCCATGATTTCATGTACCAAGTTTATTGCAACACAACTACCTCGATCCTGCTCACATCCCTTCTGCTGTGTGATGTCCCCAAAGAGGAATCTGGCCACAGCCTGACACCCAGAGCCCCCAACAGCAATATGTCCTTTCCAGTTTCCATGAAATACCAAACAGCAGCATTGGGGAGAAGAAATCATGGGAGGCAGGGGGAGGCAAAACTAAACACAGTGTGGTACAATGGTTAGAGCGTGAGCCTAGGAATGAAAGAAACCCAGGTCTAAATCCCTGTTCACTGAGTGACCTTGAATGACTCTCTCTCTCTCTCTCTCTCTCTCTCTCTCACACACACACACACACACACAGAGCCTGGCCCACCTCACAGGGTTGTTCTGATGAACAATGCACAATTTATTTATTTTCCTTTGCTGCTAATTTTGGAGAGAGGCAACAGCAGCATGAGGCGCAGGTGCCTCAACTGTGGAACATTTTCATTCAACCATCTCTCCGACTCTGGAGATTTCAGCAGGCGTTCTCCACCATAAGGGCTAGGAACTTGGATTTCTATCAAACATGGAAGATTGTCATGAGAATTTCCTGCCCCAATGCTCTAGGTTACAGGTTGGTAGCCGTGCTGGTCTGCCGTAGTCGAAACAAAATTTTAAAAAATCCTTCCAGTAGCACCTTAGAGACCAACTAAGTTATTGGTATGAGCTTTTGTGTGCATGCACATGAAAGGTCACTCAGTGAATAGGGGTTTAGACGTGGGTTTCTTTCATTCCTAGGCTCACGCTCTAACCATTGTATCTGAAGAAGTGTGCATGCACACGAAAGCTCGTGCCAATAACTAACTTAGTTGGTCTCTAAGGTGCTACTGGAAGGATATTTTAAAATTTTGTTTCTGCCCCAATGCCACATTCTGGGCCCCTTCAGAACTGGGGCACACACACAAATCTGCCTGTTAGGGAAAGGGTTGTATATCAGCTGTTGAGCTTTGCATCTCCAGGTAAGAATGTTGAAACCCTGGAGAGATGCTGCCAGTCAGTGCAGGAAACACACTGAGCAACGGTTTGACTTCATTGTAAGTTTGGCCCTTTCACTCAAACCGACGGTGGCGCGTATTGCTTTGCTATTGACACACAAAGTGGGAAGAAGGAAGAAGCATCCCCCTAAGTGCGTGCAGTCAGAAATTTACCCTGGCCACCTCCCCTAGAGCACAAGAACATTAAATCCTCGAAGTGCGTCAGCAGAGGGGTCAGCCAAGTAGGGCTGGCGTTGTCCGGAGGCCTTTGTCAGAAGCAGAGCCCAGATGCCAAGGGTGGAAGCTTGTTGACTGTACAGAGTTACAAACTCTCTCCTTCTTTTCACCCTAGACCTTCCCCATCACTCTATCCCCTCGTCCGTCATGCGTCTGGTGCATTCCCAGCTGCCGGAATAAAGTCCAGGGCACACGAAGAGCCCTGCTGGATCAAAGTTGACAGTCAATCCTGGATCAGTCCCCAACTTCTCGTCACTTTAAAGATTGTGAATTTCACTTTAAAACACAAAAGACAACATGGGGCATCTTTTACACCAAGCAATCCAAATTTTGCATTGAGTGGTGGGGCTGGGGCCAAATTCAGCAACCAAGGGACTCTGCACAATTTCTCACATCTTTCGCATCCCGTACTCTGCAATTCTACAGGGGAAAAAATAAAGCAAGAATTCAGCAGTGTGGTGTAGTGGTTAGAGTGCTGGACTGGGACCTAGGAGACCAGGGTTCAGATCCTGACTTTGCCATGAAGCTCACTGGTTGACCTTGGGCTGGTCACTGTTTCCTCTGCCTAACCTACCTCAGAGGGTTGTTGTGGGGGTTTAATGAGCTCCTTGGAGGGGAAAGGCAGGATATAAATGCAATATATTATTATTATTATTATTATTATTATTATTATTATTATTATTAAAATTTGTATACCGCCCCCTACCCGTAGATTTTAGGGCAGTTCACAGCATAAAATTACGATATAAAAACACAAAGTATATAATATAAAATAAAAATAAGAACAGAAACAAACCAATAACCCCCCCCCCTTTCCACAACACATTTAAAAGAGCATTAGATGTCAATCAGCCAAAGGCCTGGTTAAAGAGGAATGTTTTCGCTTGGCGCCTAAAGGTGTATAATGAAGGCACCAGCCAAACCTCCCTGGGGAGAGCATTCCAAAAATGGGGAGCCATTGAAGAAAAGGCTTGTTCCTGTGTTGATACCCTCTGGACATCTCATGGAGGAGGCACACAAAGATGGGCCTCAGAGGATGATCTCAGTATCCAGATAAGTTCATATGGGAAGAGGCGGTCCTTGAGGTATTGCTGTCCTGCAGTCTGCAATAATCAAACAAACTGAGGGACTCTGGCCAATTTCTCATACTTTTGCAACCCATACTCCGTAATTTTTTCTTTTTTCTGCAGAATTCACCAAGCTTCAAATACAGTCGTACCTTGGAAGCCGAACGCCTTGCGAGTTGAACGTTTTGGCTCCCGAATGACGCAAACCTGGAAGTGAGTGATCTTGTCTGTGAACGTTCTTTGGAACCCGAACGTCCAACGCGGCTTCCACGGCTTCTGATTGGCTGCAGCAGCTTGGCTTCCAAATGCTTTGGAAGTTGAACTTCCGGAACAGTTTCCGCTTGACTTCTGAGGTACAACTGTAGTTGCTTTGAGTCAGGCAGCCAAAGGTCTGAGTAGGACTGAAGCTCCCCCTCTCTGAGCACGGTCAGCAACCATCCTTTCATCACCCATTGCCCTTTCACTAACCTTTGCTCTTTCAAACGCACTTTCACTAGAAATTTGGGGTGGGTTTAATGGAGCAGGGGATTGGAAGATCTTCTGGATTTTGCTGTTCTGGATTTCCATGTAATCAGAGTGCATAGCCCTTTCGCCCCGTTCTTCCTGTTCTTCTTCCTCGCCTTTTTTGCACAATCCACTGCCTGTTCCTTCCACTATATTCCAGGGGTGTGTTGTTTTTGTTTGTTACAATGGCATGTATTTTGATGTTTTTAAATTGGAAACCGCCCTGTGATCCTTGGAATAACGGTATAGAAAATTAATTAATTAATTAATGATAATGATAATGATAAAAATAAATACTACTTCCTCTTTCCAACTTACAAAAATCAAAAGGAGGCATTTTTAGATTGCAACTAGTCAGTGCTAAAAGTCCCAGCTGCTCCCCTGGTCTTCTGTGATGGTTTTCCCCCAGCCAAATTTGCCCTTTCATCTGCTCTTCCCAGAAACTACTACCAACATTTTGCTTCTGGCCGTTTCATTCGGAGCAGCGAAGGCTGCATTATGAACCTAAGAACCTATGACAAGCCTGCTGGATCAGGACAATGACCGCATCTAGTCCAACATCCTGGTCTCACAAGGACGCAGGTAGCACTGTGGTCTAAACCACTGAGCCTCTTGGGCTTGCCAATCAGAAGGTTGGCGGTTCGAATCCCTGCAACGGGGTGAGCTCCCATTGCTCCGTCCCAGCTCCTGCCAACCTAGAAGTTCGAAAGCACACCAGAGCAAGTAGATAAATAGGTACTGCTGCAGCAGTTTAGTCCTGCTGGCCACATGAACTGGAAAGCTGTCTGTGGACAAACGCCAGCTCCCTCAGCCTGAAAGCGAGATGAGCACCACAACCCCATAATCGCCTTTGACTGGACTTAACTGTCCAGGGGTCCTTTACCTTTTTTAAAAAAACCTGTTCTCACAGTGGCCAACCAGGTGCCCGTGGGAAACCCACAAGCAGGACTTGAGCCCAGGAGCAAATCTCCCCTCCTGCAGTTTGCAGCAACTGGTATTCAGAAGCATCACTGCCTCAAGTTGTGGAGGCAGCGCATAGCCATTGTGGCTAGTAGCCATCAATAGCCCTCTCTTCTATGAATTCATGTAGCAATTTGTTCAATTTCCTTGATGTTTTCCTAACATTATATCCGAGCTTTCACACAGGGTAAAAAAGCCAGTTCCAGAAATATAACAGACTATAGCTCAACTCTGGTGCTCAATTTTAATTTTTTTGCTTCCAGGAAAAATCCATTTGTAAACAACACGGAAACAAGCACTAAACAGGCACTACGTTTCTGAAAGCAGCTTTTATGTCATGTGAAAACTCAAACATAATGCAGAAATGAAGAATTAAGGAAAGTATCGGGGATACAGAATACACTGCTGTGCAAATGCAGCCTAAACATGGGCAAACCTTTCGGCTTTGTTGTGAGTGGGAAGCCTCAGGAAACTGAACGAGCCACGGGGGGAAATGTGGAAACTTTTATTGCAATAAAATAATTTATATGCAGACACATATATATATACCCACGCACACTGTAAAAAGGAGAGGCGTTTTAAAAACTTGCCAACAGGCAAAAATAAAGGGAAGGGCTCTGTCTTGCAGTAATCCTATTTTAGAGGAAAGTCCCTAACCTCAAAGTCTTCTCTTTATCCACTCATCTGCTTCACTGAGACTTTTAGGGATTGCTTGAGAATACTGCTGCAAATCAGGTAGCTGGTTCAAAGAAAGAACCTTCTGAACCAGCTGAAGGATTCCTAAAGGGAACAGGTGGGATGCTCTGCTTGTCAGTGTGTCAGGATTCCCATTGGTCACAAACACTGCTCCCAGAATAATTATTAGGAGGAAGCAGAAGACAGAGCATCTTTGAGGCTGAGTGGCAGGGCAGTCTGTCCCAGAAATGTGCATGGCCTGCTTGCAGTGGTTGGCCAGCTTGTTTCAATTTGGGGGCTTCAATTTGGGGGCCTCTTGTAAAAGGAAGAGGGAGGGGAACCTTTGTCCACATTGCATTTTAAAGACAGGATGACACCCTTGAAAACTATAAGACCTTTAAAAAGTCCTTCTTCTTTAGCAGCTGATAAATGGCTCCAGGAAAGTGGGGTGAGTATTTAGCCCAGCTGTGCTTGCAAAAATCCTGATAAGGGTTAAATATCACGGGGGGGGGGAATAGCCCCACCATCTTCAACAGTTATGCCTGAGATGGGAAAGTTGTGGATGCAGCTGGCAGCTCTCAGCCAAAAGTACAGCACCGAAACCTTGTTGCTGATTAAAATACAAGTTAAAAATTGGGTTTTGTACATCTCAAAATGGGAATTTCTATGCATTCCATGAGCAACTCTTCGAAGAGGCTGGCTATCTCCTTTGCCTCCTATCCATCCCCTTCATCTTCAACAGGGCTTCACAAAGTCAAAAGTAGAAAAGTGGAATTTAAAACCGTCTCGTTAAAATACTTCCCAAAGAAAAAAATCAGTATCTTAGGTATTCGTTTGGCACTGCCTTCCACACAAGAGGAAAAACAAACACAAGGCATCATTACAAAAGAGAAGATCAAACGAGAGGAATGGTTTTTAACACCGCAGATAAAAGTCCCTTTCAGTGTCTTCTGGAAGGATTCCATTTCCTTCCTAGGCTCAGGAAAGAAAGCCAGATGTGTCAGGAGTTCACACGCTCTCCTACTAAACCCAAAGGAACCCACATTTTCCAGAAGAAAATGGAGGAAGCCAAAGATCCAACGTTCCTGTGCTGGTTTTGTCAACAAGTGCCCACACAGAGACACACAGAGCACCCAGGGAAGAATGGATCAGCGATGCCACCTAGAGGCCGAATGAGCAGAGGTTCCGGCAGGTTCCGCTTGTGAAGGGGCCCCACAGAAACCAAGCAGGAGCCCACCCGAAGCGAGACAGCTTGTCCATCCAAGGACCCCAAAGGGGCAGCAGAAAAGGCTCCTCAGTGGGTGAGAGATGTTTGGGGCGCTTGTGAGACGCACCTCCCTGTTTGCAAACTGGGTGGGCCGCCCCGTTCAGTATATGGCTTCATCTATGTTGTCGTCGCTGTCGCCCCCGAAATCTTCACCGTTGTCGAAGTAGGACATGATGTAATCCGTCTCCTGTTGAAGAAGAATAAAGGGGGGCAGCAGAGATGAGAGTTTAGAACAAGCTTTCGCTAAAACCAACAGGTTCAAATGACAAGAAAGGGGATTTCCTCTCAACATTAGGAAAACCTTTTTGAGGGTAAGAGCTGTTTGTCCGTGGAATGGACCACCTCGGAAGGTGGTGGACTCTCCTTCATTGGAGACTTTTAAACAGAGGTTGGATGGCCACCTGACAGGAATTTTTAGCTGTGATTCCTGCATTGCAGTGGGTTGGACTAGATGTCCCTTGTGGACCCCTTCCAACTCTACAGTTCTATGATTCTATGAACCTGGTGCCCCTCCAGATGTTTTGGACAACCTGGCTTTCTGAGATTTCATCAGATGTGGCCCACACACTTTCTAGCTTATCCTTAAGGAGTAGAAGCACAATCCTTTTTGTTTTTAAAGGAAACAAAATGTGAATACAGTGGTACCTCAGGTTACATACACTTCAGGTTACATACCTTTCAGGTTAAAGACTCCGCTAACCCAGAAATAGTGCTTCAGGTTAAGAACTTTGCTTCAGGATGAGAACAGAAATCACGCTCTGGCGGCACAGCAGCAGCAAAGAGGCCCCATTAGCTAAAGTGGTGCTTCAAGTTAAGAACAGTTTCAGGTTAACTACGGACCTCCAGAACGAATTACCGTATTTTTTGCTCTATAAATAGGTAGCCGTGTTGGTCTGCCATGGTCAAAACAAAATAAAAAAATTCCTTCCAGTAGCACCTTAAAGACCAACTGAACTAACTCAGTTGGTCTTCAAGGTGCTACTGGAAGGAATTTTTTTATTTTGTTTTGCTCTATAAGACTCACTTTTTCCCTCCTAAAAAGTATGGGGAAATGTGTGTGCGTCTTATGGAGCGAATGCAGGCTGCACAGCTATCCCAGAAGCCAGAACAGCAAGAGGGATTGCTGCTTTCACTGCTCAGCGATCCCTCTTGCTGTTCTAGCTTCTGAGATTCAGAATATTTTTTTTCTTGTTTTCCTCCACAAAAAACTAGGTGCGTCTTGTGGTCTGGTGCGTCTTATAGAGCGAAAAATACGGTAAGTACTTAACCTGAGGTACCACTGTATCTCGTGCCTTGAATTTGCTGGTCAACGCTGATTTCTCAGCTTTAAAAAGTGCAGATATCCAAAATCTTCCTGCCAAATAGATCCCAGTTGGATGCCTCTCTGAATTTTAGGGAGCAGAGAAACCTTTCTGGGATGGCACCACACACACTTTTTTAGCTAAGAGGTCTAGTGGTGGCGTTGGCAAGCGGGGGTTGTGCAGGGAAGGAAGCCTGAACCCATCAACTCGGAGAAACGGCAGGTTGCACCTCTTGCCAAAGACGGGTCTGTGTTTCTGATTTTTGCTCCACTGATTTTTGTCCTCCATACCTCCTCAAATTCTTCCTCGTCGTATTCCTCCTCCTCCTCTTCCTTCCCTTCTTCTCCCTCTTCTTTCTCCTCTTCTTCTTCAGATGTCACCTCCTCCTCTTTCTTTTCCAAAGTCTAGGAAACAATTTAAGTATTAAGGAAACAATTTTAAGTATTAAGACACAAGCTTATTATATCACAATTTCAAGGGAAGACTCCTAGCGCTGAGAACAGGATCTGAGACCCAAAGGAACCATCACATGAACTGGGTGAAGGGGGAGGTCTTGATTCAGCCTCCTGCTCTCCATCCTATTATATACAACTCACTCCTGACTTGCAATGGATCTCACCATCTCTGGTTGATTCAAGATGAAACTTCATTTGGTCCAAAATACAGCAGTCAGATTGGTGGCTGGGGTTCCATTTAGATCTCACATATAATCCTGACGGTTACAGCTGTTTGACAGTTGAACAGATGACGTAGGAAAGTGTTGGGCTCTCCTTCATTGGTGATTTATAAACAAGAGGTTGGATGGCCACCTGTCGGGGATTCTTCAGCTGTGATTCCTGCATTGTATGGGGTTGGACTAGATGACCCCTAGAGGACCTCCCCACTCTACAATTCTGATTTACCCCCTGTTCTAAAACAGCTGCACTGGTTGCCAGTTCATATCTGGGTCTAATCCAAGGTGCTCACAGTAGTCTTTAAAGCCCTGAACAATGCAGGCCCCAGATATCAGAAAGACTGCCTTCTTCCCTACAGACCAGCCCTCTTGGTAGCTCCTCTGCTCTCAGATGCTCAGGGATGGTGGTTACAACCCAGAGGTCTTCTCTGTGGTGGCCCCTAAACTGCGGAACTCCCTCTCTGCAGAGGTCCGTCTGGCACCTTCACTGTACAGCTTTCGGAGGATGCGGAAGACACACCTCTTCACCCTGGCCTTAATGTTTCTGAAAGCCAGTTGCTTTAAACTTCAGGAGGGCAAAAAGTGCTCTTGTCTTTGAGTCCTGCTTGCGGGCTTCTCAGAGGCATTTGGTTGGCCCCTGTGAGAACAGGATACTGGACCAGAGGGCCATAGGCCTCATCCAGCAGGCTCATCTTATGTTCTTACCTCCAGCTTCTTGATGGCTTCTTCTTTGTCTACTGGCAACTGAGTTTTGCGCCTGGGGGTAAGGACGGTGGCTCCTGTACCAAAAAGAGACCATCAAGTTAACACTGCAGAGAGAGGACAGCAGGGTAAATGCTGGAAGCTGCTTCTGTTCCAAAGCCAGACCATTAGTCCACCTGGGACATTCCCAGTCTTACTGGGAGATGCCACTGGGGATTGAACCCATTACCTTCTGCACACAAAAGATGCCCTACAGCCCTTGCATACATTTACATCAGCACACTGACATCTCCTGAAGGCTGCCCATTTTTCCCCAGGCATAATTCAAGGAGCTGGCTATCTTAACTACTTGTGTGGTCAACAGTTCCTAAATATAAAACATACCAGGGAGTGGTTCACAACAAGGAGCCACAAAGAGCAACGAAGAGTCAAGGCCTCCAAAACATACAACAGCTCAATACACACATACAGATAATATAAACAGCCAGAAATATCTAAATGCGCGCGCACACACACACACACACACACACACACACACATAATCACCTCAGTTTATATTTTAAATAATAAGGCTCCCACAATCAACCATGGGAAACATCTCAACATTTTCGCTGTTCCCCTCCAGAAGTTACAATTCCCAGAGTGGTTTAACAATCAACCCCTCTTCTCAGGGAAGTCTGGGCATCATAGCTCTGTGGGGAATTTGTGGCCTCCTCAGCACCTTTAAACAAACCACAGCTCCCAGAATTCTCAGCGGGAAGCCACAACTATCTAAAGTGGTATCATAGTGCTTAAAATATATGGTGCGAATGTGGCCTCTCAGCTCACAAGGGGCAAGAATGAGGGTTCTGGGTTCATCTGCTTAACCGAAAGCCATGGCATGTCCCAGAATCCTCTGCAACACACAGGAGTTCTTTGGCACGTTAATGTGGCAGGGGCAGAAAACTTTGAAAAGCAGCGATTTATAAAATCCTAGTATGATTAGGTCCATCATACCCAAGAGACCACCATCTTCTCCCTCACCCTCCATTTTGAAGACCCACCAACGAAGGACATCCTCTTAATGTGATCATTTCTGCACCAGGTTTGAGCATCAAGAGCAGAAGGTTCTCTCAGGCCAACTTGCTAGTTACAAGATTCTTTCCCACTTTGGATTTACAGAGGCCTCAGCTCTCTTCGAAAGGGTGACAAACTCTGCCTGTCTGAACTCATCTCCCTGGCTGAGGATTAAACCGGGAAAGGGTGTGGGAATTCTGAGCGGAAATCTGTCACTAAATTCCCCATAAAACTGAACAGTAAGCTGCGTAAATGGGGACTTGGGCAATTCAGGAAAAGCTAAATGGGTTGTTACAGGAAAGAACCCTTGTAAACTGGCAGAGGCAGCATGGTACAGTGGGCAGAGCTTTAGGCTGTGCACACATTACCGGCTTAAAACGCGGTGGGGCTGTTTCCACCCCCTCTGTTTCAAATCGCATTTGCACACTGTACACAGTTGGGTGTGTGCTTCCAAGTTGCCAAGTCGCTGTCTGTCCACACACCAGCGGGTGGGGTGGGGGGCATGGCTGTTTTCACAGAGGCTGTGTGGTGCAGTGGTTAGAGGCCAGTCACTCACTCTCAACCTAACCTACCTCACAGGGTTGTTGTCAGGATAAAATGGGGCAGGGGGAATGAGAACTATGTATGCCAGCTTGAGCTCCTTGGAGAAAAAGGTGGAATATATAAATGGGAAATGATATACAATTAATTGAAAAGGATGTTTAAAATAACGTTTGTTTAAAAAAAGCCCAGAAGCTTTTCTTTGGGGAATTATAGGGACATTTATTTATGTATGCAACTACAGCAGCAAGAATACTACTTGCCCAAAGGTGGAAAGAAGCAGAAGTCCCAGCAAAGGAAGAATGGATACAAAAACTTATAGAATATACAGAAATGGCAAAACTTACCGTAAGAATAAGAAATCAAGATAACAAACTTTTATCTTGATTTATTTATTTACAGATAAATTGTAAACAGGTAAGAACATTGACAGGATTATTGTAACAACCTGCAATTTCATAAGAGTATATATTTAAAGTAGATAATAAAAATGAGCAAATTAAACGAATTTGGATATGCAAAAAATATTTTAAAATAAATTTTAGGAACCGCAGAAAGAGGGGGAAGGAAGTCAAACTTTGAAATGTTAAATTGATTGTAAAACTAATGAAATGTATAAACCTGAAAAGTATACATAAAAACTTTTTTTAAAAAAGGAATATATAAATGCAAGAACTAAATAAGGCTTACACCTTCAAATCAGATCCCTGCTTGCGGGGAGATGAAAAGGCAGCTTTTCTCAACAGGATAGATATGGATTGTGGCTGATAGTGTTCGTACATTGCTTCCTAAACCAGTGGTGGGGGCCTACTGGATGCAGATACTTAAGAGCTGGGTGAGCAGAGTGCTGCCATTTGAGGCACAGAGATGAAGGGTCAAATCCCTGCTCTGCACCTGGCCTGCACCTGGGCGATTGTGGGGTGGGAAAGCGTAAAAGTCAGGAAAGGGGGGTTTCTGTTGCTGCTGTTCTGACTTTAGCTTGAATGCGGAAAAGTACTTACTCTGCTTTTTAATCTTCCGCACCCGGATCTTTAATTCTTGGGGTAGCTGTTTCCAATCTGCAAAGATAAATAGCCAAGCAAAATTTAACTACTTGAGCACACGTGGAAGGCTGGATTTTCTTACAAAATCTATCACTTTTGTACTTCAGAGCCATTCAAAATTCCTAATAACACCATTTATTTCCGCCCAAAAAAATCCACCCCCCCAAAAAACCAAGTAGGAATTTTGCCTTGTGCTCTAAGCAGGGAACTCTATCTGCCTATACTCTACACAGGTCTCACTCATCCCTGTTGGTGGGCTGGGGGAATAATGTGGGGGTGGGGAGACAGGATCCTACCTAGGCCCTTCAGTGTGCACTGTTAATATGGGGGTAATAACATCAGCCTAACTCGCAGGTTTGTTGTAAGGGCTGCAATTGGATGACGCATATGGAATGCAATTGTACCCTCCAAACCACCTCACAAATAATGACTAACTTAGGTTGATTAATTTCAACGGTTCCACCCTGCATGCAACTTACGTCTCATCTGTTTCTGTGTCGCTTTTACTGTTTCATGGTATGTTTTCATCAATTTGTACTTGCATTTGTTTTTGGGGTTTTCTTGAAATGGAAAATGATATATAAATATCTTCCAATATGATATCACGATAGGCAAGGGGGGAAAGGAGTCCTTGAGGCTGGTGTGGGATGTGCAAATATCCAAATGAATACAACTAAATAAAATATTCCCCGACTTACCAGGACTCCACTCAATGGCATTGTCAACAGGAGTGGACATCTGATACTTGTCGGAATAGCGTTCCACATCTGGAAAATGCAGGATGCAGACAGGTTTCAAGAAACAAGCCAGTCTACCAACCCACACACAGATGTAGGGACTTGACTAAACCCGGTGTGGCTAACTTGTGGTTCTCTTCATGGGCAGGCCCTCTTTACACACCAAAACTGCCTCCTACCTGCCCCCATATGCAACAGGCCCTACCTTATTCCTCCCCTTACCTCTCTGCTCTTATGAGTCGAGACAGGTTTTGTTCTAATGAAGGCTTCCTCAACCTCGGCCCTCCAGATGTTTTTGGCCTACAACTCCCATGATCCCTAGCAAGCAGGACCAGTGGTGAGGGATGATGGGAATTGTAGTCTCAAAACATCTGGAGGGCCGAGGTTTAGGAAGCCTGTTCTAATGGTCTCCAGCATCCTCAGAACAACAAAAGAACATAAAAGAGCCCACTGGATCAGGCCAATGGCCCATCTAGTCCAGCCTCCTGCTCTCACTGTGGTCAATCAAACACTCCTGGGAAGAACAAAAGCAATGCTTGTGCAGTTTCCAGAAAACACTGTTCCCAATCTAGCCACTGAGATTTCCCACCAGGTGCTACCCACATATTCTCAGGGCTGTTTAGAGACCCCAGAAGTGTGCTTTCAAAAGAAGAAGAAAGTTCTTGATCCTCATTTTGTGTGTGCCCAGTATCCAATTCCTCAAGTGGTCACTGTGGAGCTCAAAGAGCCTTGATTCTACGAGTGAAACCAGAGCCTGGAATTAAAAAATATGTTTGGCGAAGAATGAATGAACAGTTCCTGAAAGCTGCCCATCGCATCTTATGACCCTCTCCTCTGGGCTTTTGCTCCTCCGACCAGGAAGGTCGCCCAGGCTGGTGGATCACAGCAGAAGATCTCTGCTGTGCTCCGCTGAAATACAGGTCTGTATTTAATATCAGCTTGGCCAATGACCTCTTGTCAACATAACCTGAAGCTGGCTTTAGGCCAGTGAAAACCAGCCACTCGATAGGGATCTAGCAATCCTGAAATTTAGAGAGATTTGGGGTTTAGAGTCACTGGGTTTGCACACACTGAAGACACCAAGTGGCCTCAGGTTAACAAGGTGTATATGACACCACAGTTGAAAAGGATTTTACAACCCAGAGAAACTCGACTTGGGGGAGGATTTTGCAATATCTCCGGGATGCACATGCCTATAGTAACATGTGCAGAGGAGGGTGATGAAAGTGACAAAAGGTCTGGAGACCAAGCCTTATGAGGAATAGTCGAGGGATCAGGGTATGCTCAGCCTGGAAAAGAGGAGACCGAGAGGGGATACAGCTAAGCAACAGGGAGGTGGAGGAGGAGGAGAAGAAGAAGAGGAAGAGGAAGAGGAAGAGGAAGAGGAAGAAGAAGAAGAAGAAGAAGAAGAAGAAGAAGAAGAAGAAGAGGAGGAGGAGTTTGGATTTGATATCCCACTTTATCACTACCCTAAGGAGTCTCAAAGCGGCTAACATTCTCCTTTCCCTTCCTCCCCCACAACAAACACTCTGTGAGGTGAGTGGGGCTGAGAGACTTCAAAGAAGTGTGACTAGTCCAAGGTCACCCAGCAGCTGCATGTGGAGGAGCAGGGAAGCGAACCCGGTTCCCCAGATTACGAGACTACCGCTCTTAACACCACACTGAAAGGAGGGATTGAAAAATGGGAGTGAATCTGCTCCTGTTTGCCTGCCACTGCCCAGTCCTCACAGCAAGGTCTGGGAATGATGCGGCCAGATGATATAGGTCACATCAGCACCTTACATTCAAAGCACGATGGTACCACTTGAAGCAGCCGTGACTTTCCCCCAAAGAATCATGGGAACTGTAGTTTGTTAAGGGTGACAAGAGATGGGATACCCAGAGTTCCCTGGGAAAGAGGCATTGATTGTGAAAACCGCTCTGGGAATAGACCAACAACTTGGGTGGCCTTAAAAGAAGGATTAGGCAAATTCACGGAGGAGAAGGCTACCAATGACTATTAGCCATGATGACGATGTTCTGCCTCCAGGACCAATGCCAGCTGGTGGAAACCACTGGAGGGGAGAGGGCTCTTGTGTTTGGGTTTCCCATTAGAGCATCTGGTTGGCCACTGGGATGCTGAACTAGATGGGGCATTGGCCTGATCCAGCATGCTCTATTTATGTTCTTATGACTTCCAACATTCATGACTGACCCTTCCCCCTCCTTCAAAAAAACAAACCCAAAATTCCCATCGGTGAACGTTCTGTGACTCTGAAACAGGTCAGCCAATCTATGGGGTGGGGGTAGCGATTAAAAGATGGCAAGCTATTTTTGCCCGTTGATATTTAAGAGGTGGGTCAGCTGTTTTACTGTCCTCCTAGCAGAGGAGGAATTGTGCATTCTTCTTGGCTGGTGGGTTTTTATGGTTGTTGTGTGTTGTTGTTTTTTTACCTTTCTTTGGTGCAGAAGGCTTGATGAAGTACGGCAGGTTCTTCATAGCACCCCTCAGTTCTTGTTTCAGGGCCAACATGTATTCAACCTCCTCTCCCGTTTGCAGTGGAACAGGTTTATATTCTAAGGGCTGTACAGGGAGAGGCCAAGAGACATGATAAGGTAACCTGCCTCACAGGGTTGTTGCGGAGATGAAATGGGAAGGGGAGAGAACCTTGTACGCCACCTTGAGCTCCTTATAAATGCAATAAATAAATATGGAAAATTTTATTGGATAAATTAATATGTCTGATTTTTCTAGACAACCCTGCCTACCCCACCCCCTGGCAAGATCAAATTAAGAAAAAATGTAAAATGGATTACAGTATAAATAGAAATAACACCACGCAGCTACCCTATGAACAGTATTTCAGGATTCAGGTTACGTTTATTTAAAGCACAATATATTCTACTGGTAGGATTATAAATATTCTATTTAACATAATATTTGATCTACTATAATATTCAATACTACAGTTTCCTTTAGAGCATTCATTGTTTTATATAGCCTATTTTATTTACCATATGTTTTAAATCAACATTGCTTTGGTAATACACGTTTGATATGGAATGTAAATAAATATAATAAAGGGGGGGGGAGAGAAATTAAGAAAAAGCAATCCAGACTCACAGGAAACAGTGGGGATGGTTGGAGGGTGGGTGGGGGCAGAGCCTCCCCCTTTCCGATGCCCACAGCTTCAACGTTGAAGGTCATGTGACCGCCGCGGCCCCTCCCTCTGCCGCCTCTTCCAGCCATGATTGGTCCTCTGGGCAGAAAAAGGTACTGATGGTCTTAGGGGAGGTATTGTCAGGAGGCAAAATCTGTCACACAATTTAAGGTGAGAGATATAAATTACTTTTTATATCTTGCTTTTTTGCCAGACTGAGTCTCAGTTAACACAGATAAAATACCAGGGAGCAGGCCCCAGAGGAGGGGGAAAGCACAGGACATACCGTAATTTTTGGAAAATGAGCACTTGTTGCAGAAATGGTCCTAAATTTATCTCATTATTATGAGATATATGAGAATGTAATTTATGCTGGATTAGACAGATGTTTGGCCTGCACGGCAGTTATGAAGCTCAGTTGTGGTTACAGCATTGCCATGTAACGTAGCACAACAGCATGTGGCCAGATACACACAGCCGAAGGAGGGAGCAGAGTCATGGGGCAAAGGTGACTTGCACCTTTAATACTTGTGTAAGCGTGCAGGGGGACGCGGGTGGCGCTGTGGGTTAAACCACAGAGCCTAGGACTTGCTGATCAGAAGGTCGGCGGTTCGAATCCCCACAACGGGGTGAGCTCCTGTTGCTCGGTCCCTGCTCCTGCCAACCTAGCAGTTCGAAAGCACGTCAAAGTGCAAGTAGATAAATAGGTACCACCCTGGCGGGAAGGTAAACGGCGTTTCCGTGCGCTGCTCTGGTTCACCAGAAGCGGCTTAGTCATGCTGGCCACATGACCCGGAAGCTGTATGCTGGCTCCCTCGGCCAATAAAGCGAGATGAGCACCACAACCCCAGAGTCAGTCACGACTGGACCTAATGGCCAGGGGTCCCTTTACCTTTAAGGGTGCCGGAGTCCTCACTTTTGCTTCTCTGGCCTCTCAACTTGAGGTGGTAAAGCTGACCTTACCAACAAAGGTGGGAGATCTCTCTCTGCTGTACCACCTTTCAACTTGTGTTGGATCTCTGTGGGAAACAAGCAAACCCTGCAAGTGGAAAGCTAGCAGATGGGGCAAAGGGGTTTGCTTGGCTTCCTTGCTATTTTTCTCCTTGCAGGGAGCTTTTCCTATTTAAGCTGACTTTAAGATGCATCCGAAAATCGAACCAGTTCCACATTAGATGTTTACACTCTGGACCTGTGGCATTTGGATCGAGCCAGCCCACCGTGGGACACACGCACACAATGTCACCCACGCCACGCTGGGCGACTTGCCCTTCGGGATGGCAGGCTGTCCTTCAGAAGCAAGCCGTAGCTGCAACTGCAAAAAGAAAAATGAGCCGTAGCTCAGCGGCGGCGAAGCTGCTTTGCATGCAGAACTTCCCAAGTTCGATTCCTCGGTGGGAGGGCCGGAAGTGTCTGAGATCCCGGAGAGCTACAACTGCCAGTCAGTGTGGACAATATTGAGCTAGAAGGGCCGGGGGTGGTCTCCCCTTTTCTCCCTTATTACCCCATTAGTCCCTCTCCTCCACCAAGAGATGGGCGGGGCTCCTTCCCAGGCCTCTCATTGAAGAATGGACCGGACCAGCTAGTCCATCAATCCAAGACCTCCCCCCTCCCCGCCTTTACCTCAGTTTCCCCTTTGCAAGGCCCACGTGGGGGCGGGGTGGGGGGAGGCAGCGGCTAGAGCTGCTGCCGGGTCCTTCGAAGCCGGATACGCAACGTTCGAAAGGGGCGGAGCTCCTCGGCGCGCGGCCAATAGGGAGGAGGGTAGGGAGGAGGAAGAGGCGTGGCTTAAGAACTTGTGAATGGGGAGGGTGTCAAGCTGGTTTTTGTTCCCTTGGAATCATTTTATTTTTTTTTAGAATCGGAAGGAACCCAAATGGTCATTTAGCCTAACCCCCTGCAATCGGGGAGTGGGTGGAGGCTGGTCTCCCTGTATAGATGCAATCAAATCACGCAGCATGTGTTTTGGCTGGAAGTAAGTGAAGAAGCTACCTTCTGTAACCTTACTCAGGAGTAAGAGACATAGGGGGCTTACTCCCAGGTAAGCGGATCTAGGGTTGCAGGCTTACGCAGAACAAGTCCTTCAAAAAGGTGCCGGCCGCAACCCGTGCCTATGTAACTTAGGGTACTCCACTGAGCACAGGGGCGCTTACTTCCGAGTAAACGCGCAGGGGATCGGGCCGCACCAATTTTCTCTCTCCCCCCCCCCCCCCAGAAATGGTCAACCGAACTGAAGCCTTGCATCGTGCATTTACCTTGAAACCAGCGATTGGGATTTACTCCCGAGTAGACCTGTCAACAGCAAGCAGTTAATTTATCGGCTGATACCTCTGTTTTGTCAGCCGTTCCTCTCGTTGTTGCACACACCAGGGATAAGAGTGGGTGCAGATTTTTTCTTTTTCTTTTTAAGGAAAATGTTTCTTGGCATTTATCAAGTGATTTGTCTCCGCATTCCAAAGTGCTTCTCTCCTACACACCATTAAACCCTTTACATATTATTTCCCCCCACTTTCACATTTTCATTCAGATATAGGACATGATATATTAAAAGAAGTGTGTGTATGGGCATACATATAAATATCATTTAAATATATTAAAATTGAAATTCATTTATATATTTAACAGTGCAATTCTATACAGTTGTTGTTGTTGTTGTTGTTGTTGTTATTACCACACACTTCATTACCACCCCCCTCATCCTGAGGTCCTAGGGCAGGTTACAACAATTAAAAACAACAACAATTTTAAAGTTCACTTTTACACAATATTTAAAACAGTTTTAGACAACTTAAAATTATGAAATAAGGCATGTTCTGAAAATATACATCTCGAGTCAAAAGCCAGGGTGAAGAGATGTGTCTTCAGCCAAAAGCTGTGTAGCTAAGGGGCTCGATGCACCAACATGGGGCAAGGAGTTAGACAATTATGGGGCCCTGTCCCAGGTCACCACCACCCCAAACTTCTGAGGGCGGAAGAACAACCAAGAGGGCCCCCTCTGCAGATCTCAGCACCCGGGAGTGTCTGTCTGGAAGGCGGTCATCTTTCAGGTATTTGGGGCCTGTGTCATTCAGGGTTTTAAACATCACCTCTGGAATAGTTCAGCCGGTTGGAGCACGATACTTTTAATCTCAGGATTGTGGGTTCGAGCCCCACGTTGGGCAAAAGATTCCTGCATTGCAGGGGGTTGGACTAGATGACCCTTGCCCCTTCCAACTCTACAAGTCTATGATTCCATCTTCATGAGAACTCTGTAAGGTAGGATGGCTCAAAACCATCCAGTCTGTTTCATTGCTGAGTGGGGGTTTGAACCGTTAAGCCTGTGCATTGTACATGCCAACTTATCGTCACCATCAAGTAAAGTTCCTCTGAGCATGCGCAAAGGTGCGTTTCCCTCTCTACTGGTTTTTGGTTCCAGAGATAATGGTTTCAAGGTAGGTAAGGCCTTAAGCTGATCTGGGCCTGGTCAGGGCCTGGATGGGTGGCCCACCCGGGACCCTATGAATTGGGTTCTCTGATGGACAAATTGTGGGGTGTATATGTAAGAAAATAAATGCCTACATCAATAAATAGCCACACACAGATCTGCTAAGGTGAAGGGAGGCATGGAGCTATTTTAGGATTAGCCACAATCCCCGTGATCAAGCGCCCGTTTCTGATCCCAATCCCCTCCTGATTTCCTGAGTTTTTCCCCCTCCCTCCCCACCCTGAAATCTCTCCCTGGAGCTGCTAAGGTGATTCATCCCCCTCTTCCCTCCCCTGCTCAGAGAGCGGCCTTAAAATTGCACAGACATAAAAATAAACCGTTTTCTTGATCTGCACATCATATTAATAGCAGAGCCACACTAGCACGTGGGCTGATGCCATGGCGGGGGGGGGGGGGGAGAGCAGGAGCCAGAGACATATTGCTATTAGATTCTCTCCTTCTTCTTCTTTTCTCCATCCGCTAAGGCATCTCAGCAGCCCATCACCCTGGGTTGCCTGTGTGTTGCCCAGCCGGTGGTTGCCATAGCAACAGAGCATGGGGTGGGGGGAGATGCAGGAGAAGATGGAGGGGGAGAAAGAAGCAGAAGTGGACACGGAGAGAAAAAAGGGGGGCAGGGAATAGCAATCTACATTTTAAAAATATGCATTTAATTATGAGTCAGTTTGTGCAATCTCTTTTCGGCATCTATTTCTAATGTACACAGGTGTCTTTTCTGGACCAGAGGTGGGGGACATGTGGTCCTCCGGATGTAGCTGGATTCTCCCATCGTCCCTGACTGCTGGCCGTGCTCACCCTTCATTCTAGCATGTGTGTGGTGCCGGGTGATCACTTTGCACATGCTCTGATGCACTCTTGGTGTGTTTTTCCTGCACAGAGCTTCTACAGCTTAGTAGCCAGGAAATCCCCAGAAAGACAGATAGGCAGTAAGGGTTGCCTTCATTGTTAGTCCTGCTCAGAGCAGACCCACTGAAAATAACAGTGAGGACTAACTTAGGGCCATTGATTTCCATGTGTTTACTCTGAGCATGACTTAGCTGAAAAGCACCCAAGTATGCTTGCCTGCTTTTATCCTGACAATAAAGCAATGAATTTGTGGTGGGGAGGGCTGCACATTTCCTCTTATGAACTTCATGGCAAGCAGAGAGTTACTACCTTGTGAGTAGACCCTATGGATTTCAATGAGTTACAGTTTCACCAGCTAGATAATTGTCCCTTGGCTCTGCATCAGTAATAGAGGGAGAGTAATTTCATCCCAGAGTGGAGAGCCACTTAGGTGTTGCAGAGATAATGTGTTTGAAATATCATTTGACACTGCAAAAATATGGCAAGTGCTGTTATGATTTTCGCTACTTCTCAGGTTTCCGGGCTAACATTGACATTATATTCTGGGGCTGAGCCCTCCTGTTCAGATTATTCGCTCAGAGGTCAACAGACTCGCCCCTCCACCACCTGCAAACCCAGAAGTCCTCATTTCCCCTGCCTAGCGTATGTCATAAGAGCGTTAAAACATAAGGAGAGCCTGCTGAATCAGGCCAAAGGGAGCCCATATAGTCCGGGATCCTGTGCTCACAGTGGCCAACCAGATGCCCCAATGAGAAACCTGCAAGCAGGATTCGAACACAAGAGCAACTCTCCCCTCCTGGGTTTTCAAGAAACAGGTATTCAAAAGCATTGCTGCTTCTGATGGTGGAGGCAGAGCATAGCCATCCTGGCTAGTAGCCATCAATAGCCCTCTCTTCCATGAATTTGTATAGTAGTAGTAGTAGAAGAAGACTCTTGAGAGTCCCATGGACTGCAAGAAGATCAAACCTCTCCATTCTTAAGGAAATCAGCCCTGAGTGCTCACTGGAAGGACAGATCCTGAAGCTGAGGCTCCAATACTTTGGCCACCTCATGAGAAGAAAAAACGCCCTGGAAAAGACCCTTTCCATGTTGGGAAAGATGGAGGGCACAAGGAGAAGGGGACGACAGAGGACGAGATGGTTGGATAGTGTTCTCGAAGCTACCAGCATGAGTTTGACCAAACTGCGGGAGGCAGTGGAAGACAGGAGTGCCTGGCGTGCTCTGTTCCATGGGGTCACGAAGAGTTGGACACGACTAAACGACTAAACAACAACAACAGTAGTGATTATTATTATTATTATCATTATCATTATTATTATTATTTATACCCCACCCATTTGGCTGAGGTTTCCCCAGCCACTCTGGGCAGCCACCAACAGCTACCAACAGAACACTAAAAACAGAATAAAACTTCAAACATTAAAAACTTCCCTAAACAGGGCTGCCTTCAGATGTCTTCTAAAAGTCAGATACTGTACTTGTTTATTTCCTTGACATCTGATGGGAGCCACTAGCATTGGGAAGTTGGAAGGGACCTCAGGGGTCATCGACCCTCTCAACGCATAGACATTCTGATGCTGCAGAAACAGGGGTATGGTACAGAAAGGCTGGCATCTGAGCAGAGCTTGGTGCTGTGGGTTTGCATTCCTCTGGAGGATGGGACTCTGCCACACCTGCTCTGCTCAGCAGTTTTAAGAAAAGAGGGGAAAGATTCCTCTCCCCCCCCCCCAATAATCAGAGCAGACTTTGCCAGTGGGAGGGAAATTATATCTGCTGGGTATGCGGGGGAATGTAGCACTTATAAAGACTCGCCTTATTGCTGCAATTTTTATTTGCTTTTAGTATTATATAATATTGTGCTTCGGATATTGTGTGTTTTAATTCTTAAGGAAGGCGGCAGGGAATGTTTTGCCCAAGGGTTTTGGCAAAGGCACAATGGTTTAGCGGGTGGCAGCCTGAGAAGGGGTCCAGGCCCAAACCTCAGCCATAAAAGCCCTTAGGCTGACCACCCTTTCTCAGCTGTGCTGTCCTCACAGGGTTGTTGTGAAAAGGAAAGAGAGGACCATATCTATCGCTCTCTCTCTCACTCTCTCTTTTTTAAGAAAACAATACAGCACCAGAGAGGTAAAAACAAAAATTATTCATACCTAGACCTTGAACAGATACATGACCTGAAGAAATTGCAGCCTTGTAACATCAACCATTTGGCTTTCTGGGTTGGTTGGCTTGCTTTCCTTTTCCCTCCGCTCCCCACTTTCCTTTTATGTTGTGGCTTTTTAGAGGTTAGGACAGGTTCTGTGTTGTTTTCATTGTAAGGTGCTCTGGGAGCTTTTGCAAGGTTATAAATGTTTCCAATCAATAATAAATGTAAAGTGTGACACTTTGGGAGGCAGCAGAGGGGACAGGAAAGGATGAATCTAAGCAAATCCAGTTAAGTTTTACTTTATGAAATAGGTTATATCTTGTTTTATCCCTTGGATTCAAAGCAGCTTATAGTAGTTTTCCAGTTTGTTCTTCTGTGTTTGTCCCCACCCCCATGGACTTACAATCCTAGGGCAGATCCACACCAATGCATTTAAAGCATGTCCAATGCACATTTAAAGTTCATGAGTTTCTCCAAAGAATACCGGGAACTGTAGTTTGTTCAGGGTTCTGGGAACTCCAGCTCTGTGAGGGTGAAACTACATTTCCCAGGATTCTTGGGGGGGGGTATTGTGTGCTTTAAATGTGCATTGGATGCACTTTAAATGTAGGGTATGGCTTTGCCTCAAGTCTGTGCAGTTTTATTGTTATTTCAACCATCCAATACAATATTAAAGAACGGCATTTACCCAAAAATATATTTACATTAAAACATCACAAGCACACACACACGCTTAAAAACAATTAATGCATTAAAATCATTCAATTAATTATTATTTTTTGCCATTCACCATATTGACCCCAGTAAAATTTCCTCTTGGCTTTCAGGCAGCCACTGCAAATCTCACAACTTTGCCTGTCACGAATTTGTCAGAATTGGACAACGTACGTGGGATTTTCACTTGATTGTCGCCATCAGGTATCTTACTTAACAAATTCAGAATAAACTTTACCCTCTGTTCAGAATACAAAAAGATCTTCCCTAAGTCAATAAAGAGAGGTTTTTTTGGGGGGGAGACAGAAGGAAATAAATACATGGCATGCTGCAGTCATTAAAAAAAAAATATAGTGTACTTTCAGATTTGTGGGAAAAGAGACCTTATTTTTCTATTTTGCATTTTGAAATGTTCTTGCATTTATATCCCACCTCAGGGTGGTTCTCCTCCTCCTCATTTAATCCTCATAACAACAACCCTGAAAGGCAGGCTTGGCTGAGAGGCAGCAACTGACATCCCCCCCCCCCCACATCCAGTGAGCTTCATGGCTGACTAGCAATTCGAACCCCGGTCTCTCCCAGACCCTAGCAGTCCAACACTCTAAACACTACACCACACTGCCTCTGTGATTATTATAATTAATTTCCCAGTGCCAACATGAAAGACCCGACAGTCAAGACTACAAAGAAAGAAATGACCTGCTCTTTTATTGCAGAATTAATGCCACCTGGCCTAAACCTGTACTGCGACTCACCAACAACGTGCAAAAAAGATCTTGGGGAGAAAACGCCCCAAAATTACTGTAAGAGGTGGGGGGGGGGACACTAACCCTGGCAGACAGAACCAAATTTGTAAGTGTTGGCTAGCAGCGAGCCTTTAAGAGACGATCTCCCCCCCACCCCAAAAATGTGGTGCAGTATATTTTAATTGGGGGGGGTGGTCCTCTCCCTTGCTTTTGATAGGTAAGGGGGCTAAAAATAGCAGAATCCGCCATCCAGCCTTAAGAACCTCAGAATGGTTGGTTGGTAGGATAGATGGATGGAGAGATAGACGCCTCCGCCGCGGCCCGCCCCCCCCCCCCCCAAATCTTAAAGGAACTGGATGATCTTTGGAGATGGCTTGCTAACGATTGGCCCTTTCGCTCCATCCCCGAAGCAGCAGAGGGGGGTTAGCATCATTCCCAGGCACCAAAATAACACAGCGCCAGAGAGCAGCAGCAGCAGCAGGACACGTGTTCGGCGTGCAGAGGAGACGGGAGAGATCGCCAGAGCCCCCGTGCTCCGTGGCTCCCCCTCTCTCTTCCTCCTCCTCCCGAGAGCGCAGCAGAAGCATGCAGCCCGGGTGAGGAGCCTCGCCTCGCCAGCCCCCGCCAGGGTGGTGGTGGACCACATAGAAGACCACCGGAGGAGGCAGCCAGGTACCTTTTTCAGCAGAGCTGTTGGGGTTCCATGCAGGGGTGCAGCGGTGGCTGCGTTTCCCCTGGGCTGTGGGATGCAAACTTTGATCCTCGGTTTTTTGTTTTTTTACCAAATAAAATAGGATTTTAATTTAAAATACCTTTCTTCAACCAGGTGGGCATCTGTTGGGGAGGAGGGTGGGCAGGGAGTTTGGGGGCTCCTGAGCATTAAGAGAGTCAGGGTGGGGTAGGGGGAACTGCCCTGTGTTATTTTGCGCCAGGGCTGAAAGTGTGAGAAAATCATGTAATTTTTTGCATCCGGGTTGAAAGTGTGACAAAAGCGTGTTGCTTTTCCATGGGGGCCGAAAGTGTGACAATATCAGAATATCTTTGGGGGGGGGCTTCCTTTAATTTAGGATGGGGGGGGGACTTCAGACCCAGCAGGCTGCTGGATATTTGAAGGAACCAGGTCCCTGGTTTTCTTGAAGAAAATCCCTACCAAAATCAGGGGGGTGATTCCCTCCTTTCCCCCACCCACCCCCGATCTCCAAATACTAAAAGCGCGGGGGTCTCGAAGACACAGAAAGAAAAGGAGGGACCCCAGTAGTGCCAGATTCTCCCACCTTCTTCCCTGCAGGTTTAACAGACTCTAAATTTGCCAGTGACACCCTGGAGCAAAATGCACCCTCACTTTGCGTGTGGACTGAGCAAGCTTCAGAGCTACCTCCATCCTTTCCTGATTTCCCAGTTCAGAAGTGGGGCTATTTCTAGCGGGTTTTAAAAAATAAATTAAAAGTATTCCAATCCAGTCATGCCTTCCGCCTCCTTTCGTTTCACATCACCCCCACAACACCTGTTCAGGAAGACTAGGGTGGGGGAAATATTACTGATATCTTGGCTATGCAAAGGCACCCTTTCTGCCTTGCTTCTGAAAACCACAACGAATCCATTCGCTCATTAAGGCTGGCTTTGGGCTCACTCCCTTACTGACTGTTATGTAACCAAAGTGGAAGCAACCCCCCACAACTCACACTAATTTTGAGCAATCTCTTTTGTCTTCAAATCCCCAAACATCCAGGCCTGAAATTTTAAACAGAAACAGGACCCCCTCTCCATCTGTCTCTGCACAGAAGGGTCTGTCTTGCTGAGGGACCCTGGGCAAAGTGGTAGATATTATCAGTCTGCCAAATAAATGCCACCTCCTTGCTTTTTATATTTAACCCCCTCCTAAGAATCAAGGATGCAATGCTAAAAATAAAGTGTGTGTGTGTGTGTGTGTGTGTGTGTGAGAGAGAGAGAGAGAGAGAGAGAGAGAGATTTAGAGATTATTTCTTTAGTTATTTCAGTTTTTGATCTTTTAAAAATAATAATAATAATTTCAAAAGATGAGTCTGCCTCCCGCCCACCCACTTGGCATTAATGAAATATCTCTCTCTCAATAAAGTCAGTTTGCCCAGCAATGGGGATCAAATGTTTGCTGTTTTGAGTGGGTCTGCGATTCAAGCGGAGAGCTCTCTTGAGAGCTTCTCCCGGCTTTGATAAATATGTCCAGGTCTCCGGGGAGGAGGGGAATCTGGGTGGAGGAAGACAAGGCGAAGGGCTTTAGTATCAGATTTGTCATTAATTTGGAGCCAGGATTGTTGAGGATAAATTATGCATCTTGCTGGGAAACCCAAGATGGAACTGTATGCCTTATTACACCCCCAGCATGACATAAGGATTTTGCTAATATTTGATATATGGCTCTTGTAGATTTCATTCGAGTGCCCCTAGAGGGACTGGAGAAATGATATAGAGAGCAGTGAGTGTGGGGAGGGGGAGAGAGAGCTGGGAATCTGCAAGGACAAGGGTAGTCATTCGTCATTCTGTCAGTTCCTGGGAAATGCAGGTGGTCCCCGGTCACCTTAAATAGCTTGACCTGAGCTTTGCGTTGCAATTCAAGAGCTGAGCTTTGGGGCTTGTATATAGGGAAGTTTTAAATGTTTGATGTTTCATTGTGTTTTCATATTTTGCTGGAAGCCGCCCAGAGTGGCTGGGGCAACCCCGTCAGGTGAGCAGCATAGAAATAACAAAATAATCATTAAATTCTTATTTAAGGTGCCCAAGGGTTGTATGTCCTGCAAACAGCGAGGATTGCTTTTCTTTTCTGCGTACAGCTTTTCCATTTCGTAAGTTCATTGTCAACGCCGTCGCAAGGGGGTTGGACTAGATGACCCCTTTCGGGGACCTTCCAATTCTATGATTATATGTTTCTGTGAGCAAATGTATGCTAGCCTCAGATACGCTATCAGGCAAGCTTGGCCGTGTTGACGTTTTTAGATTTGATTGCTAAATGCAAGCAAAACAAACAGGTCGAAATTAGATCACCCTCCAGGGTGACAGAAAAATTTCCCAGTGTAAATTAGCTGCATTTGTGTATGACATTCAAATGCTTTCCAGAAACCCTCGCATTGCTGGCTGCAAAGAGGAAATGAACCACATGAACCACAGCTCTGGGGCACCAGCTGGGCCTCCCTCTCTATTTAAAATACTGTCCTGAACCAGGTCCTGCTACAGGGTCAGCAAGCAGTTAGTTCCCCACCAATAAGCCCAGGTGCCCTCCTTGTGGCTCCCTAAAATTATTCTGTGACCTGGAGTTAGTGAACAATCTCATGAGCAAAGGCCTTCCTAGGCAGTGAGGCAAGGGCTGGGTGGGGCTGCTGGGTCACACCTTAAAAGAAGAAAGCAAAAGGTTGGGGTGTCTGAGAACAAAGGAATTTTGTGTGTCCCCTGACCTCAACCTGCAGGATGTGCTATTGCCAACTTTTTAGCCCCCCACCCACCCAGCTTGCTACTGCGGCTTGTGTCAAATGTCCTCACGTACTCATCACTGCAGAATATACAGTGGTACCTCAGGTTACAGATGCTTCAGGTTACAGACTCTGCTAACCCAGAAATAGTACCTTGGGTTAAGAACTTTGCTTCAGGATGAGAACAGAAATCACGCCGTGGCGGCAGCAGGAGGCCCCATTTGTTAAAATGGTACCTCAGGTTAAGAACAGTTTCAGGTTAAGAACGGACCTCCAGAACAAATTAAGTTCTTAACCCGAGGTACCACTGTACTTGCGGTTAAGTGCAGAGAAACACTGGTCATTTGAACAGTTGGCAACTCTCTGTGGAGGTACTAATCCCCACTCTGCGGGATAATTATAATTATTTCATTTATATCCTGCCTTTCCCCCAGAACCAGGACTCACAAACACCGGAAAAACCCAGAAATCTAAAAGCATATGAAGTATAATAGTTGAAAAGCAATTAAGATATGGTAGAATGAAAATGACATAATAACAAATCTATTAAAATGCAAATAGCAAAAACAGCACAGTACTGCTATAAGTTCTTTCCTTAAAAAAGAAGAAGAGTACAGACAGTTTCCGAAGGCTTGTCAGAATAAAATAGTCTTCACCAGCCAGCGGCCAGTCTGGCCTCTCTAAGGAGGGAGTTGCAAATAGTATTAAGAAATTGGCCAGGCGCGTTTTGCGACTGGCACAGGTCCACTTGTGAGCAATGTGGGGATCTGTGGGGGACTCCTATGCTCAGGTCCCATTTGGGGGTTTCCCTTCGGGGCCTCTAGTTAGCTGCTGTGTGAACAGGACTAGACGGTCCCCCTTTGGCCTGATCCATCCAGCTCTTCTTATGTTCCTATTTAATTATAGCGGCCTCCAGTAGCACAAGGGGTCAGTGCGTCTAGCTGCTAACCAGAAGGTTGGTGGTTTGAGCCCACTGCCAATTGCCAAGCTGGCTTCTGGATTCTGTGGAAACAGAGTACAGCCATGGATAGTCTCCATGAATTTGTCTGACCCCCTTTTAAAGCCATCTAGGGAGGTGAGCGAGTTCCATCACGGGAGTGAGTTCCGTGGTTTGACTCTGCACTGAATTTTCTCTGTCCTGAATCTTCCCATGTTCAGCTCCACTGGATAGCCAGGAGTCCTAGTGCTACAAGGGAGAGGGAGGAAAACTTTGCCCTATCTACTTTGCAAAACTGGATATACTTCTACCATCCCGCTCACCTTTTCTAAAAAGTCCCAAACGCTGCAACCTTTCCTCGTAGGAGAGTGTTTTGTTTTGTTTTAATTTTTTAGAGAAAGGGCATCGCTCAGCTCTGGAGCCCCTGCTTTGCATTCCAAAGGTCTCATGTTTGATCCCTGGCATCTCCAGGTAAAGGTACCCCTGACCATTAGGTCCAGTTGCGGACGACTCTGGGGTTGCACGCTCATCTCACTCTAAAGGCCGAGGGAGCCGGCGTTTGTCCGCAGACAGCTTCCAGGTCATGTGGCCAGCATGACTAAGCCGCTTCTGGCGAACCAGAGCAGCGCACGGAAACGCTATTTTACCTTCCCACCAGAGCAGTACCTATTTATCTACTTGCACTTGACGTGCTTTCGAACTGCTAGGTGGACAGGAGCCAGGACTGAACAATGGGAGCTCACCCCGTCGCGGGGATTCGAACTGCCGACCTTCTGATCAGCAAGCCCTAGGCTCTGTGGTTTAGACCACAGTGCCACCCACGTCCCAGGTAGGGCTGGTGTTCTCCTGAGACTGAACGATGCAGTATCTTAAGTTCCTAGTTCATCGGCTGGGCTCATTTCAAGCCTTCCTATTCAATCAGTCCTAACTAACTCTGGGGGTTAACTGGTGTTGCTGTGCATGGCCTCCCATGATTTGTGGGCAGGAGGCGATTTGCCTGCCACACTAAATTAGCCACGGCCGGTAGTCAGAAGTGGGATTTATGAGCCAGAGTGTGGATTTGCTCAGCCATCCAGAAGCCACTTGCTCCAAAGCAAAGTCTCATTGAAGCGGCTTTTGTTTTTAAAGCAAGCGCAAAAGGATTCTAAATTAGCGAGCTGGCCTCAAACAACCCGGCCGCCTTACCCCACTTTCCCCTTCTTCCAAGAGACACAGGAAGTGGAGGGGTGGCAGTTCCACGCTGCTGAGGACTGCAGCCTTTCTGAGGCCTCCTCCTGGTTTCCCCTGTGCAAGAAGAAATTGCAGGTTAAAAAGATAAATGGGGGGGAAAGCCAAAATTCTGCCAAGTTACTCCCCCAAGTGGAAAAGTTGCAGCTTTTGAGACTTTGTTTAGCTGAGAGAAAAGGTGACATGATAGGAGATTCTAAAATTATTCATGGCCGGGAGAAAGTGGCTAGTGAGAAGTTTTTCTCCCCCTCTTGTAACACCAGAACTTGTGGACATTCCATGAAGCTGAAGAGGTTGAAGGTTCAGGACGGATAAAGTTCTTCACTGGCACAGAGTTAAACTATGGAACTCCCTCCCACAGGAGGCAGCAATGGCCACCAACTGGGATGGCTCTGAAAGAGCGCTGGAAAAATTCACAGAAAGGTATATTATCTGTGATGGCTGTGTTTCGTCCCAAACAGCTGGAGGGGGCCATGTTGACAAAGGCTGGCTTAGAGAACATGACATATTGAGGGATGTATAGAGTCATTATTCAATCAATAAATCAACAAAGCCGGCAGAAAATTAGAGGGTCGAGCATGGGTACGAGGGCAAAAGTTGCCTTCAGGAAGAACCTAATACAGCTCACACAAATAACCTGGTTTGCGCAAGGGAAAAAAGACCCTGCCCAAGTGACGCTTCCCGCAAAGTCAACTAACCTTTGCAAAAGCCACCCTGAGTTTCCTAGCGTTTAAAGGTATGGGCAGCAAATCTCAAGAATGAGAATTAATTACCCTTTTCCCTTCTGGCTCCTGCGGAAGGGTTTCTGAGTCACAGCAGGCTGTTTTGGATGCTGCGCCCGGAAGGACCGGCCAATTGTGCCCGTCTGTGTCTTTAACAGCATGTGGAGTGAACGCTCCTCCTGCCAGCGCTGGCAGGGGCCGCGCCTCAGCGGGGGCAGCAAAATTGGCACAGCCTGCCTAAGAGACAGGAGGTCCTTCCCCCACTCGGCTTACCGCTGGCCACCTCTAGAAAAGTCACAGAGATGCTGGGAAGCATCCTAAAGAAGAATCGGCTGCTGAACCAGCCTTGGAGCTTAAGGCCTAAAGCTGTCTCCTTGCAAGGTTTAACGCCTGAGCTGCCTAAACATGCATGGAATTGCCAGAGTTCCCCTGACAGAAACTTGCAAAGGAGCAGTGAGTGGTCTCTTGCGAGGTTGTCAGAGGGGCAGAGAGGCTTGCAAAGTGCTGAGGTTTGACCCAGCAAATTCAGACCCCAAGAAAGCTTCTTTTAATTTCAACTGACAGAAGCTTGCAAAAGGAGCAGAGGGGATTGCTAGCAAGGTTGTCGAAGGAGCTTGCAAAGTGCTGTGCTTTGATCCAGCAAATTCAGATCTTGGGAAAGCTGTCCTTAATTGTCAGGAACACGGCCCCCTGCTCAGGCCTAACTTGTCTCCTGCGCTCTCTTTCCGTTCCTGAACCCCACTCCTCATTTCCTATCCCTACTTTTCCCTAATGCTGGTATTTTTTTCCAGGCCCCACCTCTTCCTTTCCCTGGGTCTATTTTTGCTCCTCCTCCTCCTCCCCTGATTACTTTCTTTTGCAGACCCTCCAAGCGCCCCTATTTTTCAGGGGACAGTCCAGGATTTACAGCAGCCGTTCTGGTTTTTGATCCCGGAATGACCTGCTTTTCCTTAGGACGTTCCTATTTCCATCGGAGAAATGTTGGAGCGTATGAAGTCATGCAACCCCCAAGCCAAGGAGATAAGTAATGATGCAACCTTTAGAAGATGTCTGAAGGCAGCTCTGTACATCTGAAACATTTTGCAATGTTTCAGTATGTTTTTATATATGTTGGTGGCTGGGGCAACCCAGTCAGATGGACAGGGTATAAATATTATTACAGTGGTACCTCAGTTGTTGAACGTAATCTGTTCTGGAAGACCGTTCGACTTCCGAAACATTTGACAACCGAGGTGCAAAGGGCGGTCAGCAAAGTCAGTGGAGAAAATTGAAAAACACGCAGCGGAAGGCGTTCAAATTCTGAGACATGTTCGGAAACATTTACTTCTGGGTTATCGGCATTTGAAAACCAAAACGTTCGGTTTCCGAGATGCTCAAAAACTGAGGTACCACTGTATTATTATTATTGAATAGGAAGCCCCTTATTTCATCAGAGAAATGTTGGAGGGAATGCTTTTGGACAGACCTTCAGAAACCCATAATATTGCTCCACAATAGAGCAGTCCTCACGCTCTGGTTTCCCTCGCTTTGTCTCCCATTCCAGGTCATGGCGTGCCCTGAGATGTCCTCCTCCATCTCGTGAACTCCTTGCCTCTGCCCAATGCCTGCGGAACCGCCTGCCACCGCCATGGTCCACCCCGAGGGGAGTGCCCTGCTGAAGGCCGTCTGGCAGGGCAAGTTCCGCCTCACCCGCCTTCTGCTAGAGGGTGGGGCCTACATCAACGAGGGCAACATCCAGGGGGAGACCCCCCTCATTGCGGCCTGCGTGGCCCCCTACGAGGACCCTCAGAACAAGTCCCGCATGGTGAGGTACCTCCTGGAGAACGGGGCCGACCCCAACATCCCTGACAAGATGGGGAAGTCCGCCCTGATGCACGCCTGTGCCGACGGGGCTGGGGCTGAGGTGGCTTCCATTTTGTTGGCACACGGGGCAGAGCCCAGCGCCAAGGATTATTCTGGGGCGTCGGCTTTGGTGTACGCCATCAACAAGGGGGACCGGGGGACCTTGCAGGTGCTCCTGGATGCTTGCAAGGCCAAAGGGAAGGAGGTCATCATCATCACCACAGACACGTCCCCCTCAGGGACCAAGAAAACCAAGCAGTACCTGAACTCGCCCCCGTCGCCAGGCGTGGAGGACAGCCGTTCGCCTGCTCTGTGCATGTCCCCCTCAGACATTGAGGTGAGGACCTCCCAGTCCCCTGGCGGCAGTGAGAAGGAAGAGGAGCGTGACGTTTTCAACTTCACCATGGCCACCCGGCTCAGCTGCTCCCCTCTCCCGCATGGCAAGGGGAAGGAGGCTGAGGAGAAAGCCCCAGCCCTCCCGCCCAAAGGCCGGCCCAAGCAGCTGAAGAGGTTGAACTCGGAGCCGTGGGGCCTGGTGGCGCCCTCTGTCCTAGCTGCCTCCCACCAGGAAAAGGCCCGGACCCCGGAAGAGAGGGTGACGGCTGAGATGAATGGCCTGAGCTTCTCCAAGAGGCCTCCGTTGTCCCGGAGACACAGCATGGAAGGCCAGGAGTCGTCCTGCCTCAAAATGGCCGCTCACCAGGCCTCAGGGGAAGAGCTGCCCAGCCTGGAAGCCGCGTGGGCAGAGAAAGTCCATTTCAGTCACCTGCACCAGACTCTCGCCCGACGCAACACAGCGCCCGAAACCCAAGACGGCGGCCCGAGTCCTGGCTCCCGGGCTCTGGTCCACCCCAAGCTGAATTGCTTGGACCACTACGAGTTGGATTCCCTCTGTCCCGAGTCCATCCCCGGCTCCCCGGATTCGGGCCGCGTTTCTGTGGAGAGGAGGAAGTACAACGCCTCCCCGTTGACCCTGCCGGCCAGCTCGCCCCGTGAGAGTTTGGAAAGCATCCCCAACGCCGTCTCCCCCATCACGATACGACGCCGGGCCCCGGGTCTCCTCGAGAGGAGGGGCTCTGGGACACTGCTGCTGGACCACATTGCCCACACCCGGCCGGGCTTCCTGCCCCCACTCCACCTCAACCCCCACCCTCCCCTCCGCGACATCCGGGGCAATGGCAAGCCCTCCTCCCCGGCCCACAAGGGCCTGATCCCGGTGGCCCCCACTTCTCCCAAAGGCAAGAGGCTACTCCGGAGGCACTCCATGCAGACGGAGCAGATGAAGCAGCTGGTCAGTTTTCAGAGCCTGATCGCCCAAGGGGACTCGGTGGCCAGTTAAGACATGGCGGAATGGGAACAGGGCAATCTACAGTCTTCTCGTCTTTGCCTCATGGGGACTCGGAGGGCCTTCCACAATGCCATTTTCCTGCTTTCCTCGCCGGCCTCTGAGCCCACCCTGTCTTCGTAGCTGGGTTTCTGCGTCTTCCTCCTTCCTCTCATTTTGGTGTTCCATGTCGTAGCCGCCATCTTTATAAACTGGACATACGAAGCATGACGTCGGAGCCGACACCGCGAGGCCAGAGTAAAGGGAAGGGGCCTTTAGAGTGAAGTCGCTGAGGGCAAGTAGGTAACCCAGGAAGTTTTGCCCATCTGCTTGCAATGAAATTCTTTGGAGTGGGAAGGTTGAGTCGGGTGTTGGCTTCCTTGACTGACCCACCAAAATCTTCATCAGGCCTGCAGGAGACTCCTGGCATCCTTTGCTTCCTGCCCTACAGATGAGGCCTGGGAACTGCAAAAAAGGCAGAGCAGTGGAGTCTGATGCTTGACATGGTGACTCCATGGGGTAAAACCCCAACAACATCTCTGAGATGAAATCTAGAGGGTGAATTCGCATTTGGAAAACATACGTTTTGTGGATCGATGTCTGCTTTGAGGGTCCCGTCCTCAGCAAGCAGAGACCCATCCCAGTAGAAAAGAGGACTTAAAGCCCCCAGATGCTCTTCCCTGGGTCACCTTCATCTATATTCTTTTGAATATTTTTCTTTTTCTTTTGGGTGGGGGGAGATTTCAGTTCTCTTGTTGACACTTGATGTTGGTTGGGTGGGTTATGGGAAGTTGTATGCCCAATTTCAGGGAGGCGAATCTACGCACATCTGGTTTTTAGACCTGGAAAGCTGAAAACCGAGAGGGCACATGTTCTCTTTGTCACCTCCTGGAGTGGGTGGCATGGGCAAGGGAGAGCTCTAGCAATGGGTTGCCAGGCTCTCTTCATATGGATCATAGCCCACCTGGGTTATTTTGGAGGTGGGGCGTGACTTTCCTGAAAAGTTCAAATTAGTTTGCTTCAGCTGGGATAAATGCCAAACCCAACCCAAGCCCCTTTAAACTGGCATCATCCCCCAGCCCCACAGAATGCTGAAGCACCCAAAAAATGCCAAGGCAGCCTTTGCCAATCTGGTTTCAACCTGGAAGTTGTAGTCTAGAGCATATGGGGACCAAAAAAAATACATTGGCAAAGGCTGCAGTAGGGCAAAACTCCCCAAAAATATTTGATGCCTGAGACACAGGATATCTCCTTCCTCCTGCCCCTAATTAAACTCAGAGACACTCTTCGTTCTTCCTTACAAGGAGGTGTATCTATTTCCTCCATCAGCTCCCAGAACAATGGTATGTTACTGTTGGGAGTACCTGGTTGCTAACCACTTTTTTGGGCACCTCTTCCTCTCCCATTCCTTGCCAGGGCTCAGGGATGGCAACAGGATTTATCTGGCCAATAGGGGTAATTCTGGGATTCCCGCTGCCCCCCCACCCCCATGCAGCCTGTCAGCTGTAACCCAGCCTGCATCAGGGAACCCAGACACATCTTTGATGCAATCTAAGCGCGGGTGGCGCTGTGGGTTAAACCACAGAACCTAGGACTTGCTGATCAGAAGGTTGGCGGTTCGAATCCCCGTGATGGGGTGAGCTCCCATTGCTCGGTCCCTGCTCCTGCCAACCTAGCAGTTTGAAAGCACGTCAAAGTGCAAGTAGATAAATAGGTACCACTCTGGCAGGAAGTTAAACAGCGTTTCTGTGCGCTGCTCTGGTTCGTCAGAAGCAGCTTAGTCATGCTGGCCACATGACCCGGAAGCTGTACGCCGGCTCCCTCGGCCAATAAAGCGAGATGAGCGCCACAACCCCAGAGTCAGTCACAACTGGACCTAATGGTCAGGGGTCCCTTTACTGTTACCTAAGCTCCCCAAGGCCTGGCCAGCTGTATAGGGCCCAAGCCTTCAGTGCAGTGGTTCAACCCTCTTGCCTCTTGGCACTCAGTTTGCATGTCCTCTGGGCCAAAAGAGAGCGCCCAGCAACCTCCCTGCAAGAAACATTGATTCCATGGCTGTCGGCCCAGTTTGAAATGGATTGAAATGTCTGGTGCAGACCAAGTGCGGGCCTTGACGCTGCGCTCATTTGGGCAGTCGAGGAGAGTGAGAGGCTCTCCTGCCTCTCCCCTCTCCCAGCTTTCCACGTGCCTCAGTTTCCTGCCAAATGGGGCTCTCGATACCGACCCACGTCTGTAAAACGACTTTGATAACCGAGGGAGGGAGGCCGTGGCAAAGCCACCAGGGTTGCCGGCAACAACGAATGTATTCTCTTGTTCCTTCCTGCGGTTTAGTAGTGTCGACAAAGCAATAGTACTTCGGAGTAACACTTGAACTCAGCCCCTTCCATCCTTAAGCGCTGTTCCGGGGGGTGCTGAAATGACACCCCCACTCTCTCTCTCAGCAGGCACAGGGGGGCTTCAGGAAGGTGGGACCCCCACCACTCAAGGCCCGAGGCCCGAGGCCCAATCCAAGCACACTCTCAGCTCTCCTGAAGGAGCACCTGTGCAGTGTTCCCTCTTCCTTGCACTTTTGCTCCCGGTCGTACGGCACACCCTGTGTCGCTGAGTTGGTTGTTCAGGTGGCATGTGCCACCGCCCTGTGTTTTTTTCCAGTGATAAAAGTTAGTTCAGGTGGGGATGTCCGTCCCCCCCCCTACTCCTCTTCCAATTGGATCCCAGCCTCCCCATTTTTCTTGCCTGTCTTCCTTTCTTCCCACGACTGTCCAAGCTCAAGACCAGCCAGCCAGAATAACCTCTTCCTTCTCTCACAGCAGTGAGCACTTAATTTTGCTGGAGGGACTCTTTGAGAAGGACATGCCAGGGCCCCACATTAACCTTCCCTCGCAAAAACTGGGTTGTTGTTTTTTTTTGCAAACCCTGCTTCCGCAATCCTCTTCCACTTCCACCTTGGTAACTGGGGCAGAGCACTGGCTGGCCTGCTGTGCTGGAATGTTTATGAACATTCCATGACAGCAGAGAAGCTCAGCCAATAGCGACAGCTGTGCTGCCAGTGAGGGAAGATGGACCACCCACTTTCCTGCCTACCGTCAATCCCAGCCACCAATTTTTTTGAATTTCAGTATTCTGAGCTTTGGAGAAGGGCGTCGGTATCCAGGGTATATTTCCTGCTGTGAATCCACCCCTTCCCCTCCGTCGCCCCACATGCTTTCTTCTCCCAGTCCCAATAATGCCCTCTGTCTGATAGGCAGCCCTCCATGCTCTAAACCGACGTTGTTTCCTTAATAGCAAATCACAGGTTTCCCCCCTGAATTTCGTTCAATTGCCTTTGCACTCGTCTTTCTCTTCCAATCGTGGTAAAAGCACAATGTCGCCCCCTGTGGCCAAACGCACAACTTGTTGGGTGGTGAATGCCAACCGTTAAAGCTTTTCTGTGCTATAAAGTCCTGTATGGACCAATAGAGATAGATAGATATAAAATAATGTACACATAATACTGAACAAAAGACCTACTGCGTTTGTTTGCTTATTTGTGCGCCCGTGTTTGTAAATAGCCAACAATGTGCTCCACTCCTCTTGCCTTAAATGCAGCTCAGAGTTTTTCATATTCTCTTATAGGGCCTCTTTTCACCTGGAGGAGAGACAGTGCTGGAGTCTAAGGGTTTATGTTTGCTTTAGATTTGCGCAGCCTCAGTGTCAGTCCCAAGCAAATTCGGTATATGCTGTCCAAGTTCTACAAGTTCATAACATATTTAAGCCGCCTCTCCGCCACCCTCATTCTAGCATCTCAGACAACAAAGAACAAAAATACTGACTTGATAGACAGCTTGTACTTTCTTTCTAATATTAATATTAATATCAACATTATATTCATATTTATTTGTCACTTTTTCCCACTGAACAGTTTTGAAAAATAAAAGTAACAGGAAACATTTTTAATGAGCAATAAAACAAGACCTGCAAGTCCAAAATACACACCTCTAAAGAACATATCCTGGCCATCCCGCTTAAAGGGTGAGGTCACAAACGCAAAACCCTAATTATCCTTCCAATGTAGGGTCAAAGGGTCAATAGAGATGGAAGAGACACAAAGTGTTGCTTCATCCTTCCTCTTAGCTCCTGTTCAGGTCAAAAGCATTGGGAGGCTGACTCCTACCCCTAGCTGTGATTCCTTCGTTCCTGCATTCTGGCATTCCTGGGAAATTAATTTCACTACTTCTTCATTATAAAATGATGGATGCCGGAGCTCTCAAGTCAACGGCCAGCAATATCCCTCTGTCCCAAGAGCCCCTCCCACAGCACAACAGGATTGTTGCAGTTTACCCAATGAGCAGAAAGCACTCTGAACATGCTCAAAGAGACACTGATCATTCCAGGATTAAGACCCAAATGCTTTTTCTCCAATTAAGAAGCCTCTAGGGGGGGTGAATCTGTAGTAATGTCCCTGGCTAGTGGGTGAAACTGCCCACTTGATCTGGATCCATTCTGCAAAAAAAAACCCCACCTGGTTCCTCTTGGTCCAGATCCACAAGCCAGGCAGCAGCGGAAGATCATGGTTGCAAAGCTCAGGCAGACTGTGTCAATAAAGGCAGGAGGACAGACAGTGACATTTTAAGCAGCCGTTCGGAACAAGCAGGGCGCCTTGGAGGGGAAATGCGCACAGGAGTGTTGTGAAGCCAAGCTGGTCGGTAGCTGACGGCACAGAAGGAGAAAGGGCTGTGGGTGGAGAGCTAAGCAAGAGGCAGGCTGGCACTGCTAAGCAGGGAAGTTGAGAGCAAGGACGATCCTGTCTTCTGCTGCCTCAGAGGAAATGAGGAGAAATCGCACCAGCTTTCCACCTAAGCCTGCCAAACAGTCACTTTCATACTTTTCTGAGCATGCCTGCCTCTGAGCACGTGCAGAGTGATGCACAGGCAAAGGTTTTGTTTCAAGAGCAAAGGACTTGTGAGCATGGGCAGAGACTCCCCCCCCCCCAATGTGGAGGAATATATTTGAAAAGTGATATTTTAAAACACGGTGTCTCTGGGTGGGAAGTGGGTTTTGAAAAAAGGTTGAGGCAAGGCAAATATTTCCTGTGGATTCCTGTTTTCCAGCACAGGGCCAGGGGACTGAACCTCTGGCTCCTTACAAGCATATTTAAAATAATAATAATGCTGTTGTTGTTTTTTAACATAGAAGAGAATAAGATACATTATAGTATAAACTATATAAAAAGGAAAATAACATTTTGTTACAGCAAGTCAAATTCAAGTTTGTTATGGGGCAGGTCCATAATAAATACCTCTGTTTAAGTGATATACTTAGGAAAGTACATCAAGTAAATATCTGAATCTATTTTTTAAGCTTTCCCATTTTCCTGTTTTAGGGTATAAGGATAAGAGATTTAGGCGCATTATAAAGGAGGCATCAACACTGCTGGTGCATTTAATTAGAGTAGGTTAATTAGTGTTGGAGCACCCCGTTGGTATGCAGAAAACCCCAGGTTCCATCCACTCCAACTTCTTAAGTTTAAAAAGATCTCAGAAATAAGGCTTGGAAAATGCATATGGGTGATAGAATTTCTCTCCTCCTTCCCATTCCATTCCTTTGGTGTGTTTTGCTCCTCCTGGATTCCGGTCTAACTAGAAGAATTTATGGAATGAATTCTGGAATTGGGAAATGTACCGCTTTAGACCATAAGAAGAGGCTGGTGGGTCAGGCCAATGGAACATCTAATATAGCACCCTTTTCTCACAGAGGCACTCACAAGTCAAGTACAAGGGCACCCTCTGCTCCTGTGGTTTCCAGAAGCTGGTATTGTGGAGGCAGAGAACAGCCATTGTGGCTAGTAGCTGCCCCCTTTTCATTTCTCTTCTGGAGAGCCAGTGTGGAGTAGTGGTTAGGGTGTCGGACTAGGACCTGGGAGACCAGGGTTCAAATCCACACTCCGCCAATAAGTTTGCTGGGTGACCTTGAAGGCCAGTCACTGCCTCTCAGCCTAACCTGCCTCACAGGGTTGTTATAGGCAGGGTTTTCTTAAGCATATGGGGCACAAAGATCTGCCTGGCACGCCCCCCCCCCAGGTTGCTCAGTCCCAGGCGCGCAGGAGGGCAGAGCTCGTGGCGCAGAGCCGCCCACAGCAGAAGAGCCCACTGCGGCGCTCCGACTGATGGGTGGGCTCTTTCCTGGACTCAACTCTCGGGCCCTGAACTCTTGGCCTGGCGCCCTTGAGAGCCCAGTGCCCAGGTGCTCTGCACCCCTGGCTCCTATGGGTAATATGGCCCTGGTTATAGGGATTCAATGAGGAGGGAGAGGACCATGTACCATGTATTTGAGCTCCACGAAGAAAATGCTGGGATTTAAATGCAATCAAGAAAGCAGTAGAAGAATTTGCAGCATCTCCCCACTTTGCGTTACTGAATGCAGACGTCTACACTGAGGAGCAGCACACAGTGTCAACCCCTCCCCTCGCAGCAATCTTGATAGGATGGTATCTTTGGCCATATCAAGATGGTTTTTCGGCATATCAGTAAAGTGCCACAGGAAAAGAATCTTGCTATAACCATGGACACCTAGTACAATCACTTCAAACTTGCTTTCTCTGTGTGTGCAGTGGCTTTCCACCAGCGACGCCCCATGTACCCAGGGCTGGGCGCACAGATGTATTAAGAATCTCAGAGCATAATTTTGCCTGGAGTGCTGTGCTGAGTTTTTCTTTTTCAGTGGAGGGAAGGAGGTATGAAAGGAACTGCATTTGCTCTGCAGATAATTTGAATATATATATAATATAAAATAAAACAACAGAGTATTCAGTATTGGATGAAAAATCTAGGAGGCCTCCTGACTCCGGCACATACCAGAATAGTAGATTTGCACAACTAGATTCCAGAGGTCTGGAAAGGATAACTCAAATAATAAATCAACTTTATAATGAAGACAGGCCACTCTGCTGCAAAGGATTCCTTTCGTTTTATAACTTGTGCTGTTCTAAGTTTATCAGTGAGCTTCTCGGCAAGTGCCAATTACCTTATTACCATAACCTTATTACTAACAATTCTTAGTTACAGTCAGTCTTGCCATGAACAGTAGATTCCAAATCAGCAGCTCAGAGAGCTCATATCAAGTTCTGCATTTGTATTATTTTGTGATATTGTTAACCAACGGGGAAAACAAACAAACTAGTCCTCATGGAGAGAAATGATCAGCCCAGCTGTGTGTGCGCAGGTGCATCTGAAATACAGCAGTGCCCCCTGGTGGCTAAATGTTCCTGCTGCTGTTTCTTGTATTCTGTAACAACCAGTTGCTCAATGACTAGGCATGTGTGGCCTGGAGAGTCTTGGGGGCCAGAGAGAAAGCACCGGGAGGCTAAATGTGGCCCTCGGGCCCCCCCACTGCTTCTAACATCAGCCAAACACACCCAATTCAGTTCCGCTTGTTCTGTTGTTCTCCATCCTATGATGCCCAAGCATCCAAATGTTTCACCCACTTGTCTCTATGGCAGCCTCGCTGGACTTGCAAATGGACATACTTGACTTAAGGCCATTGCCTTAACAAAAGAACTTGTCTGTCCCTTCTTCTAGCGCCCAAACCTCACTGGATACAGGATTGCAGGCAAGGGTGCCAACTTTAATAAAATATGGGACAGGGGCAGGTAAGCTCTGCCCCACACAATCAATAATAAGATGCTGTACACACACAATTGGAATGGCAAAGCTCATCAACTGATTGTAGGCGGGGTTTCAAATATTTTATTGGGGCCCCCGAAGGGACATTGGCCCCTAGGGGTTGGCTCCTATGGTTGCAGGTTTGGAAGGGACCCCTAGGAACCATCTAGACTGACCCTCTGTGACACTAACAACAATTAAATAAACAAGGGGCAACCAGCCAGACATAGCATGGTTACAGAGGTTCATGTCATCATTTCGACTCTTCAAAATACCTATTAACCTTTTCTACAACAAAATGGGGCTGGTTATTGCCAAACAAATGTGGACTAAGTGCCAGGGCAACAGAAGCAAGTGTGTTTTTTATCCCCGAGGGCCTGATGGTGCCGTGATTTAAGGACGTATAAAATGCACACAAAGCTGGCAAACTATCCTTGTTGTTGTTGCTGGCATCTGTTGGTCTCAAGAGACAATGGAGTGCGCCTTCTGGGGTGAAGTCAAGCCAGTGTGTTAGCACTAAAGTAACCTCCCTGCACGGGACGCGGGTGGCACTGTGGGTTAAACCACAGAGCTTAGGACTTGCCGATCAGAAGGTTGGCAGTTCAAATCCCCGCGATGGGGTGAGCTCCCGTTGCTCGGTCCCAGCTCCTGCCAACCTAGCAGTTCGAAATCTCACCAGTGCAAGTAGATAAATAGGTACCGCTGCGATGGGAAGGTAAATGGCATTTCCGTGCGCTGCTCTGGTTCGCCAGAAGCGGCTTAGTCATGCTGGTCACATGACCCGGAAGCTGTACGCCGGCTCCCTCGGCCAGTAAATCGAAATGAGCGCTGCAACCCCAGAATCAGCCACAATTGGACCTAATGGTCAGGGGTCCCTTTACCTTTACCTAACCTCCCTGCACAAGCCTAGGCAGTGTACATGGAGGTCTTGGGCTACCCAGATGCAGGGCCGTCTTATGCATATCCAGTGCCGTGGTGCAAAGCTCCCTCTAGCAACCCCCCCCCCCATTTCCTAGAGTTTTTTTAGGGAGGACGGTGCTGCTGGTGGGGCTGGAGGAGGCGGGCAGCGGCTGGAGGGCGGCTCCAGTGAGGAAGAGGCAGAGGCTGGACGCTTTGTGCCACGGTGGCCACAACAGGCGGAGGCTCTGGGCGTGGCGCTGCTTCGGCGCGGCATGGCGGAGGCAGGTGAGGGCAGCAAGCTGATGCCAGGAGGTGCCACTTCCAGCCTCCGCCTCTTCCCTGGCGCCCTCCAGAACTTGGCGCCCTGGCGCCCTCCACCACTAGCCTCTATGGGTAAGCCGCCCCTGCCCAGATGACAAGACCCCCACCCCTGTCTCGGCCTGGCTGATGTGGTCCAAAGGAAAGCAGAGCAATTCAGTGGTACCTCCGGTTAAGAACTTAATTCATTCCGGAGGTCCGTTCTTAACCTGAAACTGTTCTTAACCTGAGACACCACTTTAGCTAATGGGGCCTCCTGCTGCCGCTGCCCAATTCCTGTTCTCATCCTGAACAAAGTTCTTAACCCGAGGTACTATTTCTGGGTTAGCAGAGTCTGTAACCTGAAGCGTATGTAACCTGACGCATCTGTAACCCGAGGTACCACTGTATACGTTTGGTACCAAGAGTCGCGGAAGGAGGAGTACAGGACACCATCCTTAGAGATTCTGCTCTGGATTTGCGTAGGCTTCACTCCTTAGCCTTTCCTTCTCCCGAATATGTCCCACAAGGCAGGAGAGGTTTAGGATCAGCTGCTGCACCTCCATATTGCACATAGAAGCGAGTGCTTCACAATGGAAGCAATACTCATGGCTGCCCAAAGGGGGCGCCATGTGAGACCAGCAAGTTCAGGGTTGAAAATAAACCAACTGCTCCAGCATCTAAGACGGGCCTTTAATGAATTTGCCATGAGATGCGAGCTGTCACGTCAGCCCTGACCCGCAGCTCACGACCTTTGCCCGCTGTGCTTCCCTGGTGTCGCTCAGCGGTTCCCAGGATGCCGAAGAAAGTTAGAAGCTGGCCATTGTCTGCAACAAATTCTTGCTTTTAAACAACGTGCCGGAGAAGCCTAAGAGGCCCTTTGCAAAGCAGAGAGTTTTCTCTGCACTGTGTCCTAAAGTGATCAGCTGGCATCTGGTACCCAGTGGGAACAGACTGAGGAGGCTGGGAGAAAAGCCGCCCCCCCCTTGGGTTGCTGGCCATCTGCGCTGTGTCTGGGTTGCTAGAGAGGGACAGAGAAAAGAAAAGAAAGTGGCACCTTTAAATAGAAAAGGTGGAGATGGGAGGGAAGGAGGGAGGAGAGGGAGAGAGAGGAGGACCCTGAAGGAAGCAGCATTGCTTCTGCAGTGACCTCCAAGGCTGTAACATTGGAAATCCACCACGGCCACTTGCTATCCCGCGATGGCATCGGGCGCACGACGCAGCCCCCAAAGCAAACCTCTGGCATCAGAGGAACTAAGGGGATAGAGAGGAACTCAGCAGCCCCCCTGCCTTGTTCTTGGAAGGGTTCCCTCCCCTTCCTCCCCCCTCCCCATTTCTCTGCAGCAACAGCAGCCCATGGAACTGCGGAAGGAGCAGAGCAAAAGGATGGTGAGTAAGGCCGAGTGTCCCATCTGGAGGAAAGCCATGGGGATGGCGGGGACAGTGGCTGTGGGCACCCCACTAGGGAAAGAGATTGGGGTGGGGGAGCATAACCTGACTCGCTGGTGGCTTTCCAAGGAAACGGCTCAAAGATGGGCAGGGGGGATGTTGGTGGGTCACGTGTGGGTCGCTTTGGGTTCAAAAACCTCGCACATGGAGGGCTCTGCATGGGTAGTATGGTGCGGATGGCTTTTCTGGGGCTTGGGGCAATTCTTGAGCACCCCAACTGCCGGGAGGGTTCAGGGGTCCCATGGCCCATCTCCCCCATTTTTTCCCAGTTCAGCGTGAGTGCTCCAACTGGATGTACGAAGCACTGGTGAAAGGGGTTATTATGGCCACCTAGGAGTTCCCTCACATAGTTTTGGTTTTTGTCACAAAGGAATGCCCCTTGCCTGCCACCTTTTTGGCATTCCTGGGTCAGAGACTCATAGAGCTGGAAGGAGCTCCAAGAAGCATCTAGTCCAACCCCCTGCAATGCAGGAATCACAGTTAAAGAATCCCTAACTGAAGGGTCCCCCACCCCCAAGGTCTTCCAAGTTCTTCACCCATAAATATCAGATTATGGTCCGAGAATCGAGGGTGCAACTGCCTGCCCAGCTCAAAACGGCCCATTTTCCGCTCCACAGATCGCAATGAATCCTGACGTTGTGATGAAAAGATTCCACAAAGCTGGTTCCCTGAATAGAGAACAAGTGTTCTGCACATGCTCAGAGGCACTTCGTCTTTAGGTCCCGTTTCTAGGTGAAAATACATTCTGCACTCTGCACATGCTTTGGTGATGGTCCGAGGCACCACAGTTTTGAAGGCTGGTGGCCTTTAGTGGGCATGGGAGCTTGGGCTGACTCAGCTTTTTCATTACCTAGAGGGAGTGAAAAAATGGACAGCCCTGTGCCATGTACATTGGTGGATGCTTGTTGCAATTCATATCAAAAGAGCAGGAGCACAGCAGAACTAAGGGTCGCCAGATCTGTGGATTTCAATTACTCTCAGCTCTTGTTGCACAATTCTCTTAATATTTTTGCAAGCAATTTCTATTATTATAATGCTATTTTCACTATTACTGCCACCACTATTATACTTATGACCTGCTTTTCACCATAAGTATGCATTGCCATAATGTCCACATTTTTTGGCTGAAAAACCCACACTGCAGAATTCAGGAAATGTGAAGCGTTGAAAGGTAGCTGAGTTCTGGATTTGCACATTGTTCTGGAAAGTGCAAATCAGGTAGGCTCACACTAAAACGTGAAACCAACCCAATTCCCCACCATCCCTAAATATAACTAAGGGACCAAGTAAAGCTCAGGCCTTTGAGTGCTGCTGCTGCATTCCTCATCAGGTTAGCTATTAAACAAAAAAAGGGCAGGTTGGGGTGTAAAAAAATCAGATGGTTTGGGTACAGAGAATGGATACTCTGCAGTCAATGAGAGCCTGAAAGTTGTGTCGGAAAGTTCAAGCTATTATCTTTTCATACCAGCACCACCCCTTTGGGGCTATTAGGAATATAGAAACCTGTTAGGTATCATTCGTCACAAAACAGGAAAAGGGTGAAGATAACTTTAAGGACATTTTCTATGAGTTCTGGGTGTGGTTTTCCAGGCTAATTAGGCACAGCTAGTGATGTGTATAAAGAGAGAAGAAGTTGCAGTTTGCAGCGGCCTGCAGAAAGAGAACACCCACACGCTTTGTGTTTGTATAGCCGTAATAAAACTCTTGTTTGAGTATCTTACATCAGTCTTGTGGTTCTGTCATCTGCCACCAGGGAAACTTCGCCTCCAATAAAACCTGCCTTAGACTGAGTCAGACTCTTGGTCCATCCACCTCAGTATGCCTGACACTGACTGGCAGCAGCTTCCAGAGTCTCAGACAGTGGTCCTTCCTACCTGGAGATGCAAGGGACAAACGTAAGGTTCTACACATAGGCAGGAAGAACCAGATGCACAAATAGATGGGGGACCCCTGGCTGGACAGAACATATTAAAAGGTCTTAGTAGACCACAAGCTTAACATATGACAACAGTGTGATGCAGCAGCAAAACAAGCTAATGCCATTCTAGGCTGCATCAACAGGAATCAAGGGAAGTCATAGTGCCGCTCTGTTCTGCCTTGGTCAAACCCCACTTGGAACCCTGAGTCCAGCTGTGGGCACCACAGTTTAAGGAGGATAGTGACAAGTTGGAGGGTGACCAGGATGATCAAGGGCCCGGAAACCAAGCTTTATGAGAAACAGTGATTGCAAGAGCCCTGATGGATGAGGCCCATCTAGTCCAGCATCCTGTTCTCGCAGGGGTCATCCAGACCCCTGGGGGAAGGCTGCAAGCAGGACCTGAGCACTGGAGCACAGCTCTCCCTCCCTGTGGTTTCCAGAAACCAGTCCTCAGAAGCGTTACTGCCTCCAACCGTGGCAGCAAAGCATAGCCATCATAGCTAGTAGCCATCAATAGCCTTGTCCTCCATGAATCTGTCCCCATCCTCTTTTAAAAACATCCAAGCTGGTGACCGCTACTGGATCCTGTGGGAGTGAGTTCCGTAGTTTAACGATGTGCCACATGAAGGACTTTCCTTTTGGCTGCATTGGATGTTTACCATCTAGTGTTATGAGAGTGGGGGGAAATCTCTCTTCGCTTTCTCCATGCCATGTATCGCTGCTTGCCTTTCCTCTAAACTAAGAAGCCTCAGACAACCACAATCTTTCTTCATTGAGGAGTCTCTCTCTATCCCCTTGATAATTTTGGTTTTCCTTTTCTGGACCTGTTCCATCTCTCAGTATCTTTTTTTCCTTTGAGGTTCAAGTGAGCAGAGCAACATAGCTATGTCTGCATTTGGGAGGGTGTGTCTGTATCCTCTTGCAGGGTTTCCTGCTTCCCTTTGTTATAAGAAAAAACTGCTCCTTTATCCCTTATGCATATCCAAGAGCCCGTATAGAGCCCTTATGTAGGTTTTCTATCAGTAGGAGAAAATAACAGAGGCCAGCCAGAGAATATTGAGAAGCAAAGCAGCTAATAAGCATGATCTTTATTAAACTGTTGCAATAGGGTCCCCAACTTCCCCATGCAGGAAGGGAGGAGAGGAACGCTGAACATTGGTGTGCAAGCTCTTATACAGACTTTTGAAATTGCCTACCCTGTAGCTCAAGACCAACCCCCAAAACATCATACATACGACACAGAAAAAGGTGGTCCCCAGCAGAAATTTGAGTGTGTTGCTTCTCTCCTGTCTGCCAGGATACCAAATAATTCCTTATCTGATGGCCATTCCTTTCAGATGGTAAATACTTGGTTCCTGAATCTCTTACGCATATTGATAGTGTGCTCAGATTAGCAGATACTTGCCAGACTATATTTACAGGGAGTTGTAATCCCCTACAGTCCAAAGACAATTGGAAAGCTTTTCCCATCTCCTCCCACCTTGCAGATAAATATTTGAGGTCAATTTGGGAGAGTCAAAATGGCTTCAGGATTGTTCTCCTGTACTATTTCAGATACGTGGTTTATATACTTATGTGTTTGCCTTGTACATTTATGAACATTCATTATATATATAAAAGACCTTAGAATTCCTGTAACACCTGCTCATTTCAGCCCAGCATTTGATGAGGATTCGCAGCCACTGGAACTCTCATCAGGAAACATCCCTGGCAAAGGAGGAGGCAGGTGGGAAGGAAAAGAGGTATCCCCTTTGCATGCTTGAATACCCACTGGGAGCTGCTGGAAATAGCTCAGGGCCTGTCTTGTTCCTCTTATCTCAGGCTTCTCTCCATTGTTCCTCCGACTGCACTCAATAAATCAGCGGCTGGCTAGCTAGAAACCACAGCAGCTAAGCTAAAAATAAGCGCCAGTGTGGGCAGGTAGCGTGAAGTGTCTGCGACAAAACCTCAAGGATGGGCGTTGCATTTTAATTGGGAGTCTATTAATTTTTTCCTTCAACAGGATGGGTAGTTTAGGAACTGGGGAAGACACAAAGAGGTATCTGATTATTGAACGCAGGAAGGAAGCACCCTTCCAGGAAACCTTGCAACAGATCTCCAGGGCATCAGGCTTTCTTCCCCCTCAGGCTTTGCATGCACAGGGTCCCGAGTTCAATTCCCAATGCCATCTCCCCGACTGAAAACCAAGTGAGATGCTGCCGGTCAGAGTAGGCAGTGCTGAGTTAGACAGACGGACAGGGCATAAAATTTAATAAATAAAAAAATTAGTAAAATTGATAAGAAAATAACCGCTGCTTCCTGTAGCAGCAAGTTCCAAAGTTTAACTATTGCACTGCATATGAAGAAGTGTGTTCTGTTGCCTGTCACAAATCTTCCAGCGTTCAGCTTCATGGGATGTCCACAGGTTCTAGTGTTCTGAGACACAAAACTTTCCTCTGTCCACTTCTGCCATCCCATGCCATGGCAGGTCCAGGCACTCTGGGAGGAAACCAATTTTCTAAATCTGTTTCGGTTAGGGTTTATTAGGCCTCATTTTGGCACAGGAACTGCTTTGGTCACCTTGTACGATGCCCTCTGTCGGAAGAGAGATGGGGAAATATGTCCCCGTTAATTTTCCTCGACCTCTCTGCAGCTTTCAATGCCGTCGAGCATGGTATCCTGAAGCGTTTGATTTGGGGGTAACATGGCACTGCTTTGCAGCGATTCTGGTCCTACTTGGATGGCCATTTCCTGAGGGAAATGCTTGGGGAGTGCTCTTCAGCCTAGTGGAGCCTTCAATATGGGGTTCCTTAGGGTTCCATTTTATCCCCCGTGCTGTTTAACATCTACCTGAAACTGCTGAGTGGGGTCTTTTGGAATTCTGAAGCATGTTGTCAGCAATATGGTGATGGCACACAGCTCTGCTTTTCCTTTACATCTGCAGGTGAGGCAGTGGAAGTGCTGGACTGGATGAGAGCCAACAAGATGAAGCTCAGTCCAGATAAGCCTGAGGCACTGTTACGGGGCAGTTCCCTAGACCAGATGGATGAGAGGTTGCCTGCTTTTGATGGGGTTACAAGCAGGTTCACAGCTTGAGGGTACTTCTAGATCCTTTGTTGTCGCTTGAGGTCAGGTGGTCTCTGTGGTATGGAGCACCTTCCATCAGCTTCGGCTGGTGGCCCAGCTGTACCCCTACCTGGAGAGGAGCAGCCTCATGTCTGCCGTTTGAGCATATTACACCGATCCTGGCCCCATTGCATTAGCTGCTAATTAGTTTCCGGGCCCAATTCAAAGTGCTCTTTTGAACCTAACAAAGCCTTAGATGGCTCAGGAGCACAATACCTCAAGGATCACCTCTCCCCATATGAACCAACACAGACCCTGCATTCATCATCTGAGGCCCTTCTTCATTTGACTCATCCACATGAGGTCCAGACGGTTGTAACACAAAGACGGGCCTTTTCTGCAGTGGCTCCCTGCTTGTGGAATCTTCTTCCCTGGGAGGCTCGCCTGGCGCCTGTTATATAACTTTAGGCACCAGGAGAATCATTTTTGATTGCCTACAGTGGAGGGTTTTGTTTGTTACTATGTTATGTATTTTTGTGTTTTGCTATTGCACACCTCCCTGTGATCCTCCAGCGAAGGCTCGTAAAGAAATTTATGAAACAAATAAATTTATACACTTCCAGCATGCCACCTCCTACTTGCCTTTTCTCTAAACAAAAAAAAATAAAAATAAAAATAAAAAATCCCCAATTTGTTGGATACGGTCCCAAGAGATGATTATGATTATTATAAAAATGTGTCCCTTAAGACCTAAAGTTTTAAGTCAAAATCCCGGCAAATATAAAAGTTAAATTCACCAGATACTGATTTTCAGGCGACATGTTAAAATACCCCCGGAAGGAGGGAGCAGGGTGGTAGTGGTGGAAATGGCAATTATACTAAGCCGATCTGTATTATGTCCCCACTGCAGGTTCTTGGGCTTTGCTCTTCTTCTTCAGAGCTGTAAGAGGCACTAAAACTGCCCTGAAGAGAAAAGAAATGTGTGGGCTGTGAACTGTTCCCCCAGAGGCCAGATAAACCACAGAGAAATCCTTGAGAAGGCACCATCTTGGCCACTGACTGAAATGTGTGTTCCTGACATGGCCACAACATTAGAACTACATTAAGTAGACAAATCTCTTCTATTTAATAGAGTATTTGGGACTGGAAATACAAAGATCAAAGACAAGGGATTCTGGACCTCCCAAAGAGAGGTCTCACCTGGCAGCAAGGTGTAGCTGGTCAGCTGACCCAACAGAAAGGACACCTTGCCACCATTCGATTTGGAGCAGAGTTGGGTAGCTCAAGCTCTGTCTGAACAAGGGAACCATGCCCTATACTTGCCAGATTTGCCCCAGTCTTGGAAGAGAAGGGCTTCCCTGGGAACTGGTAGGGGTCCAGCCCGATTGGGAACCCCACATCCAACTAGAATCCGTGTATCTGTTTGGGGCATTACACCGTCTCCATCTCGGGAAAGCTTGACACTGGCCCAATGAACACCACCACCACCCAGATGAAGCTCAGCAAGATGGTGGGTTCTGGGCTACCCACCACGTCCAACCAAAGTCAATGGAAACCCAACGGCCTAGAGGAGCTCTTGTCCAATGGGGGGACCTCCAATGGCAGTGTTCTGGGAGAGGAGGTCTTCCAACTGCCCACTTTCTCTACTGCAGCCAAAGTCCGCGTTGCCATAACGGTGGTCCTCTTCTTCTCTTCTGCCTGCTTCAACATTGCTGTGCTCTGGACTGTCACCCAGAAGTACCAGCGTAGGCCTCACCTCCGGATTCTCCTCATGAACTTGGCGGCTGCCGATCTCCTGGTGACCTTTGTGGTGATGCCTTTGGATGCAGCATGGAACGTCACTGTCCAGTGGTATGCCGGCGACCTGGCATGCCGGTTTCTCATGTTCCTCAAACTTGTGGCCATGTACGCCTCGGCCTTCGTTACTGTGGTGATCAGCCTGGACCGCAGGGCAGCCATCTTGCACCCGCTCAGTGTCAGTGAGGCCAAGAGGAAGAATAAGGTCATGTTGTCTGTAGCCTGGGTCTTGAGTTTGGTTCTGGCGTTCCCTCAGGTAGGTGCTATTTATTTTATTGGCACATATTTATGCATTATATGCATTTATATCCCATCCTTTTCTCCAAGGAGTTCAAGGTGGCAAATTCAGTTCTTCCCGCTTCTCGTTTAATCTCCACAACAACCCTGTGAGGTAGGTTAGGAAGACCTTGGTGGTCAGGGATCTCATTGGCCACTGTGACGACAAGATGGCAGACTAGGTGGGCCCTTGGCCTGATCCAGCAGGTTTCATCCTATGCTCACTGGTGCAATGCTGGTTGTTGTCCAATGCTATTTTCTCCGGATTTTAAAATAAAAAGGAAGTATATAGCTTTTCTCCAAAAGGGAATTGACATTGAATAATATATTAATTATTTGCGCCTAAAAACAACCCATAGATAATGGGACAATAAAGAATTATCATAAAGCCAAACTCAGGGTGCCTTCAGACGTGTGACACTGGACGTCGCTAGTCTCCTACGCTTTCCGCAATGCCTGCTTCTCTTCCCCCACAAAAACAGCATGAAAGATCCACATGCTGGTATCCTGCCCCAGATTCTGTCACCTTGCTCCCACGATTTTCCGGGTGAAGGGGGGCTGTAAATGCATTTTTCCCCCTGCCACCAAATCCAATGGAAATGGATGCTAAGCATGTGCTACATATCCCATTAATTTTACAGATGTGGCTTTTATGGTTGTGTGAAAGCCAAATATAATCTGGGAATTAACAGTTGGGGAAATGGAATTAACTGCTGTGTGAATGCAGCCACTACATTGAGATGCCTGCTGGATTTTTTTAGATGATTGAGCACTCTGATGGATCTCTCTCTCTCTCTCCCCCCCCCCCACGGTCCCGTCTCCAGGTGTTTGTCTTCCACACTGTCAGCCGGTCTCAGCCCACCTACTTCATCCAATGCGCCACCGTAGGGAGCTTCCAGGCTCACTGGCAGGAGACCCTTTACAATATGTTCACTTTCTCCTGCCTCTTTCTCCTGCCGCTGCTAATCATGGTCCTTTGCTACTCCCGCATCTTCGTGGAGATCTCGAGAAAGATGAAGAAAGCTTGCGGTGAGGTTAACCTGCAATGCGCCAACTATCCTCCTGATATATCTCCCCAGAAGGGGTGGGTGAAGGAGCGTTACTTTTGGCTTTGGTTTTTTTAAAAAAAGACTAATAAGTCTAATAAATAAGATGGTGCTGTCTCATCAGCCCCATTCAGCATTGTCCTTGGTCAGGGTTGATGGGAGCTGAAGTCTAAGGATCTGTGGCTCCAGAGAGGTCCGGAGGATGGCCTTCTCTGCAGTGGCTCCCCATCTGTGGAATGCTCTCCCCAGGGAAGTTTGCCTGCCATCTTCATTATACACCTTTAAGCACCAGGCATGGCCAAACTTGGCCCTACAGATGTTTTGGGACTACAATTCCCATCATCCCTGACCATTGGTCTTGTTAGCTAGAGATGATGGGAGTTGTAGTCCCAAAACAGCTGGGGGGCCAAGTTTGGCCATGCCTGCACCAGACAAAAGTGTTCCTTTTTAACTAGGCCTTTGGTTGATTTGATTGACATCCTGTGCCCTTTTAATATGTGGGTTTTTTGTGGGGGTTTTATTGGGTTGTTTTTCTTTTCATTATATATTTTGTAGCTTGTTTATTTTGATTTTGTTCTGAGACCTCCGGGTATAGGGCGGTACACAAATTCAATCAATCAATCAATGTTCATAAGAACATAAGAAGAGTGTGCTGGGTCAGGCCAGCTGCCCATCTAGTCCAGCATCCTGTTCCCACAGTGGCCAACCAGAAACCTGGGGGAACTGGAAAGCAGGACCCGAGCACCACAGCGCAATTGGTGGAGGTAGAGCACAGCCATCAAGGCTAATAATAATAATAACTACTAATTTTTATTTATACCCCACCCTCCCCGGCCAGAGCTGGGCTCAGGGTGGCTAACACCAGTAAAATTACAATTAAAACATAATAGGGGGATGACAAGTTAAAATACAAGTTAAAATGCAGCCTCATTTTAATAATAGCCCATAGATCAAAACCATAAGGGGAGGGAAACATAAGGGTCAGACTGAGTAGCCACTGATAAGCCCTCTCCTCCCTGTTTATTTGTATGCCGCCTTTCCATATTTAAAACAATGCTCAAGGCGGTTACAAAAATAGAACAGAAGCAGTCATAAGCAAGAAATAAAACTGTATCAAAGCATACACAAGAAAATCAAACAACTCACCCCCCATAAGTTCTAAAAATAAAAGGTGCAAATTTTAGTATCAATTAAGCATCTCCAACTGTGACCCCAACAAAAAACCCACAACAATTCTGGGTCCAGAGATGAAGAGAAGAAAAAGTCCCTACCAGAGAAGAATGGCAGATCATATTGATGGATTATGCCAAAATTGGCCAAAATGATTGGAAGAATCAGAAATCAGGAAGAGCAAAATTTTAACAAGGAATGGGGGAAATTCGTAAGTTACCTTAAAAACCATTGTAAAGAGTTAAAAATTGTTAGTAGGACTGGAATATCACTTGTAGTTTAATGGTGAATTTTGGACACAATGGAGAGGTAAAATATTTTGGATTATCATAAAAGATGCAGGAGGAAATGACTAGCAATAGGACCCACAAAGGGGAGGAGGGAAGTCCAAGAAATTCCTTGGAATCTTGTTTTTATGTTGTAAGTTGGACGTGTGACTGTAAAATTTTAATTTGAAAAACAAAATGAATGTGTTTTTTTTAAAAAAAAAAACCCTCAACAATACCCCACCCCAAGAGCCCAGAGGCATCTAAGATCAGGCATCCCCAACCTGTGGCCCTCCAGATATTTCGGCCTACAACTCCCATGATCCCTAACAGGACCAGTGGTCAGGGATGATGGGAATTGTAGTCCAAAACATCTGGAAGGCCGAAGGTTGGGGATGCCTGATCTAAGATGGCTTCTGGTTCTTTGGCGGCCTCAACATTTGTAGCTGGAGTCAGGCAGGCAGGGACCTGCTCTCCCAGCAAGGTGGAAGGAGGCCAGCAAGGCAGGGAGCAGGTCTTGCAGGACTCACAGCCAAGATGTTCCCCAACTCCCTAACTCCCCTCTCCCAGACCCTTTACTTTTTGCCTCTCACCAATGTCTTACTCCTCCTCCAGCTTCACCAAAGTCCAGGGAGTTCCACCTCCGCCGCTCCTACAACAACATTCCTCGGGTGCGCATGCGCACCCTCAAGATGTCTGCCGTCATTGTCCTGACTTTCGTCGTCTGCTGGACTCCTTACTACCTGCTCGGCCTGTGGTACTGGTTCTCCCCAGAGATGCTGACCAGGGAGCAGGTGCCCCCATCCCTCAGCCACATTCTCTTCCTCTTTGGCCTCTTCAACGCGTGCCTTGACCCCCTGATCTACGGCTTCTTCGCTATGCACTTCCGGATGGAGAGCGGGCAGGCCTGCTGCTGCCCTCGGAGGGAAAAGGAGATGGAGGGAGCTTCCGTGCTCACCGGCTCCTTCCGAGCTTCCACCATCAGCGGGGGAGCTGCCAGGCAGCTGAGGGAGCCCAAGAAGCACAAGCCGGAATCGGCGCTGGCGAGGGTCAAAAAGCTGGGGTTGAAGAGGAAGAAGATGGCGGAGAGCTTCATTTGAACATGTAGATAAAACATGGTCCATTACCTCACTTGCTGGGATTTGCTTTCACTGCTGGGAGTTGGGTGGAAGGCCGGCACTACTGTTTGACAAAGTGATGCAGCTGCCTCATGTGCCAGTTATTCAGAGGCAGAGGTGTTGGGGGACGGAGCTGCCAGTCCCAACCAGCCTGCTGTCTTGTCACAAGCACTAAGAGACAACTGTCAGCTCAGTCAACTTCTGCACAAGGAAGGTAGGCGACATATTGTCCTTTGCTACAGGTGGCAAATTGTCTTGGTGGCTGGTTGCAGCCTGATTCGAGCTCAGGAGGAGCTTCCATGGCAATAGTCAACACTCCAAATCTCTGACCAACAAATACAGAATATTTTCTCAATGAGGGATCCTCTCTCTTGTCCTTTATTTCTCTTCTAGTGTTGCAGCTATGGAAAAAGGCAGTTGCCCAGGAATAGTAATATGGTACAATCACATCTTATGCCCATTTAACTTGCCTCCCGATTTATGCTGTGCTCTAGGAGGCTTAGTTTGGTCAGAAGCGAGTATGCACTTTCAGAGTTAATACAAAATGCATTACTTCTGGTAAATGAGCCACTACAGCCGCTAGAGGGCTATGAAAATTTGTTTCTTGGGCTTTTGCCCATGTACTATCTGAAACCAAAGGGCCGCATTGGTTGCCAGATGTGATTCCCCCCTCCCAGCTCTCCTACCCTGCTAAAGTAGCCATCAATAGCCCTATCCTCCATGAATTTGTCCAAACCTCTTCCAGAGCCATCTAGGTTGGTGGCCATCCCTGACACCAGTGGGAGTCCCATAGCTTAACACTGAGCTGCATAGCTAACCTCCAGAAACATCAGATTTAGGATGGTGAGCTGAGGGGTTGCAGAATGGAAAGTGAGAGGGCACCAAATTTTGACAGCAATTTTGCCATATTACCAAAGTCCACCCCTGCCTCCAGTTTCTCCTGGGAATAAAATGCCTGGAGGCTTTGCCCTTTGCTGAGACTATTGCCTCTCAACTTTACTCTCCTCCTCCTTGCTGTGCTGCCTCAGAACCTCCATGGGTTCTTGATTCCTCTGCAGCATCCTAGCCTTTCCTGACCTCTCTCCCTGCAGCCCCATCTGCTCTAAGAATTGCATCCCTTCCTCCTTCAGGATCCTGGCTCCAGCCACCTGCAACTCACCCAAGTCCTCTGCTGGCTCTTGCCCTGCTGACACAGGCAGCTGCAGGAACAGGTCAACTGACAATGGCACAAGCTGCCTTGGGAAGTGGAAAGCTCTCCTTCATTGGTCGTGTTGAACACCTCTCACCATCTGGAAGTACCTGCTGCATGTGTCCTGAAATCTGCTTCCCAGCAATTTAGAACCAGGCTGATCTTTCTTCATTCTAGCTGTCTTTTAGGAGATGCTGTCACTTCAATCAAGCACGGAACAGGAGACATGTCTAGATCCCTTCCTGCTAATGAACATGGTTTTGGTCCACAGCCCCACCCAGTGGCCAAAGGCTACCTGTGACACCTCACTGAAGCAGCTGTTCATCAACAGCTTATCCATAAAACCATAAGAAAGGGATCCCAGAGTCATCTAGTTCAATCCCCTGCAATGCAGGAATCACAGCTCTTGCAGTATCAGAGAGGATACACCCCTGAATACCATCTGCCGACTGTTAAGTCTAGCAGTAACAAGAGACCAATACCTTTGTTAGGGACTGAAATCACAAGAGAATGAGCTTTCAAGTTCAACACAAAAGAAAAGGCAGGGGCACAGAGTGACGGGAGAGAAAAGGATGCAGGCATGCGTGTGATGAAAACGCTCCCCAGCTAAGAATTGTGCCGTTGTTCTAAAAACGAAAAACAAGGGGCATTGCTCAAGTCTTTGTTAAATGCCATGATTGGCGGACAGGGATCTTACACAGCACCAAAGGCTGTAAGAGGCAAGAGAAGCAAGGACTATTCTCCCTTGGAAAATCTATGCCCCAGGAGCAATGACTCTTCGACTCTAGAATCAAGGGTTTTCCCTTCATACCTAGTCCTTCTCTTCGCTAGCTTCTTCTCCCCACTTGGTATCCAGCCTGAAGGTAAATCTGAGGGCTGTGGAAAATCACTCACTTCTTCAGTTTTTGGTTGACAACAATGAAAAGGCATTACTTATGGCTGCTTTTAGAGTTTTCTCCCAGTGGACCAGCAGAAGAAAAAGAAAATGCTCCACAAATTAGGCTGATGAATCTTTTCCGACAGATTTTCTGCCTTGAATGAGATGACAAGAGGACCACTGTGGTGTTGTGCTTAGGGCATCAGACTAGGCCCTGGGAGACCAGGGTTCAAATCCTCACTCGATTATGAAGTTCACTAGGTGGCCTTGGGCCCAGCCACTCAGCCTAAACTACCTTACTAGGTTGTTGAGAGGCTACAAGGGGAACAGAAGAAATAAACATGCCACCTTGTCTCCTTAGAGGAAAGGTTAGATAAAAATGTAATAAAATAGAAATGAATGCACAAATGAGATGAGGGCAGCTGTGGACATTGTGCGCAGCCTTGTTTTGAACAAATATTGTCCTACTTCTGGCAGCCAGGATGAAGTGTGGTGGGCAGGCAGAATATTATGGGGGTCTTAAAGTCTTACCCCCTTAGTTCCAGCCCATTCTCTCTGGCTCTGTAACCAAAAGCTTTTTAAAAAAATGCACCGGAAAAATAGCGGGAAAGAAATGAAAACCTGCTAGATCTACACAAACTTGCGTGACATAAACATGTGGAGCCCCAGTGCTTTTCCCCCCCTGGGGCCTTTGATGCGCCACAAAGGACTTACGTAGACAAGTGTGAGCACGCTAGTAACATTTCAGACTGATAAAAAAGGCTAGTTTGGGAATTTTTATGGATGCTCTTGACAATCCAACCACAAAAGAGGCTAACAGCCCAGCAAAGGGGAGGTGCTAGACTATAGTCACTCTGAAGCCGCCCCACCACCTTGGAACACATCCCCCAAGCAAAGGAAAAAAGGTTAAACGCAAGGATTGTTTTATATAAAAAAGTCCATAATCTTTTTATTCTGAACGTTGCTTTCAGACAGTCCCTTCTCAAAGACTAAAAAAGCACAATGACTTGTACCAAAACACAGGAGGACGTATGTCCAAGGACACCAATAACAGGAAATCTCATGTAAACTGAGACATCAGATTGAGAGTAATTAAGAAATAGTCAAACTGTGTAAATACGAAATTAAAGGGGGGGGAGGGGAGAGAAAAAGACGTAAGCATATGGTCTCTTAGTGCAGAGGGGCATTTCCTTCTGGTTCGCCAGGACTTAACATCACAAGCATTGCAAAAAGGAGAACCTCCCTCCCCACCTCTAGCGCCTCCTTCTGTCAGGACTCCTGCTCCTTCTACGGCCACCCCTGAGAGGAAAGAGAAGAGACAAAGAGGTCCATTAAATTATGCTGAGTTTCTCTCCATAAGCAAAAGCTGAGAAAGTTAACAAGACTGGATGAGGCTCATGAAGTATCTGCTGGAGAACTGCGCTCCATTTATCATGCCACAAATGGAGGACAACTCTAAGCACAGTGTGGAAGTGGTAGCTGAAGAAAAGAGCTTGCTGCTAGCAAAAGACCAGAATCTGGCAAGCCCCAAAGCCAAAAATGTTTGCAATTTAATCTTGTTTATGCAATTACACAGAACACCCCCCCATCAGTGTCAGTGCCTTAGCCCTGGGTTCAGTTCATGCTTGTGGTGCATAATCAGTCCACTGTGCAGCCTAGACTCAGTTCCCTTTCTGAAATTGGGAACAATGGCAGGGAGTCTCAGCGATCGTGAAGACAAAAAACAGAACACATACAAAACTATGGACAATTAGAAAAGGGTATGTAAAGTGTGTCTTCCATAATGCTCAAATTGTTTTGCAAAAACAGCCAGATCTTTTGATTAAATTCATCTTAGCTTTCCTGCTTTAACATATAAAGAAGACAGAAAAAGAGCTGTAGTATTATTAGTTTGCTGTAAGCACCACCTTTTAGCTTACTGTGAGAAAAAAAATGTACAATTTCCTCCCACTTCTTAGTGGGAAATTCTCACCTTCGCTTCCCTTTCGGAGGTCCCCTGACAAAACACCAATCCACGCTGATCGGCTGCCCCATAAGGTCTTGTCCATTCAGTCCCTCCATGGCTGCCTGGGCTTCTTTGTACGTTTCATATTCTACCAGGGTGTAGCCCTGTAAAATACGAGGACGTTCAGGGGAAGAAACATAATTCACTCAAACATTTATTGGAAGGGTTTCTAGACTGTTCTTCAGCCAGATCTAAAGAACATAACACAGAAGGAAAAGAGAGCAGGAAGGAGAAGGAAAAAGGCAAACTCAGGCACACATTCTTAGTCATACAGTTATTTTCACAACTGGATGGAATGGGAAACAGTTCAAGAGCACTAGGTGCCAAAATTTGCTAGTCTCTCAGTTGAACTGATGGAGAATCCTTGCTTTCCTTCTCTTCCACTGCTGCAGTCTGAACAAACTTCCCCTGGTCAGACTAACTGATTGATCCCAGGACACCTTATCTGTAGCAGGATTCAACACTGACAAGCACACTGGCAAGAAATAAGGCTGACAAAATGCAACAACATATTGACAAAAGCAATGTCCTCTTCTTATGCTTTCCTTTCAATGCCTTTTGTGCATGTCCCATGGCTCTTTTGAGAAACCTGCAGATAGCCCCCGCTCCCCCAGCTTCTAGAACCTATCTGTGCCTGCTGCCACAGGGAGCAGATCTGAGGCTTTTGGTAGTTATAGCAATGCACTACTAAGGTGTGTTCCTTGACTATCTCCAGAAGGAACACAAAAGCAGCCACCCCTGTACCTTCAGGTAACCTGTCCGCCGGTCAAGATTCAGGTGGAGGTTCTTGATTTCCCCAAACTCTGCAAACTTGTCATGAATGTCCTCCTCAGTGGCCTCCTCGTGGACACCCGTGACAAAGAGAATCCAGCCTTCCACCGCTGTAACAACGAAGAGCAGGACAAAAAAAGAGCCATGAGCTGTGCTTGGAGGAACACATCTCAACGTGGGCTGCCCCATGCAAAGGAAAGAGAGGTTACCATTGGCCAATTAGGGTGGGTGGGACATGGGAGAGAGAACATGCTCTCTGGACACGTACTCACATCTCTGGGGACCCGGCTCATCCCCATCTTGCTCCACGCTGTCGTAATCCTCACGGACACGGGCTCTGGAACCCTCCTCTGATTGTATGCACCAACACACAAAGAAACAAAAAGCAAAGCAACCAGAATATGATTTAGAAAGCACTAACGGTGCTGTGGAACCCTCCCAACAAGCCCACGCCCACACCCTTATTTTAGGTTAATGGCATGTAATTACACATCAGCAGCAGGGACTGCTTTCCCCAGGCTTCACCCTCAGGGATACCACAACCCAGATCTCACATCCTCAGTCCCAATAACTAGAAAGTATAACTCTGCACCTGAAGCACCTGCAATGTTCCCTAATAAAGCTCCTTCAGGGAAGGGGCTCTGAGTGCCTCCAAAATGACAACCCTGTGCTTTCCAATGCTTCCCCCAGAGGTCAAACACTCCACAGAGTAACTCCCCCAGAAAGCAGCCACCTCCCCTCACAGCCACAGCTTGAGAGCCTGCTCATAAGGCTGTCCACTTTTTCTGGCTGTTGCAGCTGTCCAGGGACAATGAATGTGATTCCTGCACTCTGGCAAGTTGGAAACTAAGCATGAGTGTTGAGCACACCCTTTCTGCTTCGAGGGCAATTATACAGGGCTATGGAGAAAACTCAGTGTGAGGTTGGAAACAACACCATGCCCTTTCCTCTAAGGGCAGTGGTAAGAACAAAATCTGGCTACCCAGCAAGACCAGCTATAACTGGCAGCCCACTGATCCCCCTGTGGCAACCAACGGCAGATCAAAGCAACTGGCAATACAGTGGTACCTCCGGTTACGAACTTAATTCATTCCAGAGGTCCGTTTGTAACCTGAAACCGTTCTTAACATGAGGCGCGCTTTTGCTAATGGCAACTCCCACTGCTGCCGTGCCACTGGCGCGCAACTCCAGCTCGCATCCCGGGGCAAAGTTCGCAACCGGGAGCATCTACTTCTGGGTTAGCGGAGCTCGTAGCCTGAAGCATTCGTAAGGAGGACAGTACGTAACATGAGGTTCCACTGTACTGCCACTGATATTTTTCAGACAAAGGAAGGGAAGACAATCAAATAATGTAACCTCTGAGATAAACACACACATCTAAGCAACAGACACGAGGCAGCCACCTTACCTGACCCAAACCCTCTGCCTTTCCTCTTCTTCGCTTTTTCCTTCAGTTTGTGGATGCTTTCTGCAGAGAGATCAAACAGGCTGGGTCAAAGTGACTATCTAAATGGGTGGCATGTCTCTACCTGCATGCACTCTCAAGCCCTATCCAAGGCATTATGTACACATGTTACCTGGGAGTGGAGGAAACCTTGAGCGAGATGCAGCTTACTGCAGCCTTCGCCCACCTGGCTGGGAGTTGTAGTTGAAGGGCACCAGGTCAGCAAAGGCTGCCTTAAACCACTGAGATGGGAAACAACTAATGAAATGGGGTTGGGGAAGAAAACACCACCAGAATCAACCCACGGAAGGAAGTAGAGGAATGTATTGGGAAAGTATCGCATAACTGTTTTAATATTTAGCATGGACCTGTTACCTACTGTATTGTAGCAAGCATGTTCTCAAGTTTTTAATCATGTGTTTTCTATATTGTAATTAGTCTATTACTTGTAAGCCACCCTGCAAGGAAAGCTTTCCTAAAAGGTTCATGTGTGGCCTTCAAGATGTTGCAGTTGCAGTCCAACAACATCTTGAAGGCACCACATTGGCTACTGCTGCAAACGAAGCTCACTAACTGGCCTTAGGTAAGACTTTTATTCCTTGTCCTCAGCTTTCCCCCTTTACAAAACAAGGATGCAGGGCTGTGAAGAAGGTCTCCTAACAATACAGTGCAACCTTGAGGGGCGGGGGAACAGTCCACGACAGACCCTTTTGCAAAGTAGGGGTAATAATAGTAGACTACAGTGCGGAGCTGTTCTAAGCGCTTTATTTCTTCTCTCTGTCTCTAGGGCCTCAACCATGTATTTTATTATTAATTCACTCGCCCTTCACCCCAAGGTCCCAGAGCGGGTTACAGCAACAAAAACACAGTATTAAAAAAAGTTATTGGAAATACAGGAGAGGAGCAAAGTCAGAGTTCATCAGCCACCCCCCCCCGCCTCTCCCTACCGTCGCCATCCTCGTCCATGGCGAAGTCCTCGCCGCCCGCCTCATGAAGGTCCAGTACGTCCGCCATCTTGGCCACTCGAGCGTCTTCCTCGGCCGGCGGAGCTAATCTCGCCGTCTGCCTGACGCCGGAAGGACCGCAGTGCACGCCGGGAGAGCTCGGCGCCGGCGCACATGGGTTGGCTGAAGGCCCGCTTCTGGGAAGAAGCGGGGGAAAGGGGATGCGTGGGGCGCCATCTTGAGGAGGTCTTTGCGGCGCTATACGAGCGCGACGGCGGAAGGAGAGTTGCAAGGCCTCGTGGGAAGAGGGGCCAAAAGAGAAATGGGGCGGGCAGAGGGCTCCAGCTTGTAAAATGAGAGTGAGGGGTGTGACTAAGACCGAACGGGATCTTCTAACACGGAGAAGGGGACTCTGAAGGACCCTACCCGTGGCTATCTCTCCAGACAGTGTGGTGCAGTGGTTAGATTGCCTGACTAGATCCTGGGAGTCCAGGGTTCAAATCCACACCTGATGACGAAGTGCACCGGGTGCTCTTGGGCCAGTAGCCTACCCCAAAGGGTTGTTGTGAGGATAAAATGGGAAGAACTATGTGTATGCCAACTAGAGCTCTTTAGAAGTAAGTTGGGAAATAAGCGCAATAAAATAATAATGTTCCACTGAAGTGTGCAGGTGAGTTAGAGAAATTAGCGTAACTAGCAAATAATTTACATAATGCAAAGGAATTTGACAATCTTTTGATTTATAAGCAAGTCCCACAGCCATGAGTAGAAAGCCACTTTTTCATTTTTGGATGAGGACCTAACAGTACTACACAGCTGGCTATAAAATACCTTGACCAAGGGAAGATGAGAGGTAGATGAGCTTTAAGTGTTACCAGTATTTGTAAGGGGAAGATATTGCAAGATGAGTTAAATGACTTTTAGCCCCTGGAGGTGGGGGGAAGCACAGACTTCTAATGTGAAAGAACTAGACCTTTCATGTGCTCCTCTGATGCAGCTCAAAATTCAAGGAAAAGCAGTGAGCAATGTGCTGAGGAAGGGGTAATTTCCCCCTTTTCCATATCCAGGAGAAGCATGTTTCAAAGAACTGAAGGGCACCCAAAAGCATTCCCCCTTTCGCTGCAAGAAAAAAGGTCATGCGTTTACGAAGAGTGACAAAGGGCAGCCAGACCTGAATGTCAATGCCACTCTAGACCAGGGGTCAGCAAACTTTTCCAGCAGGGGGACGGTCCCTCAAGACCTTGTGGGGGGCCGGACTATATTTTGAGGAAAAAATGAATGAATTCCTATGCCCCACAAATAACCCAGAGATGCATTTTAAATAAAAGCACACATTCTACTCATGTAAAAACACACTGATTTTCGGACCATCTGCGGGCTGGATTTGGAAGGTGATTGGGCCGGATCCAGCCCCCGGGCCTTAGTTTGCCTACCCATGCTCTAGTCTAGACTATCAATCCATGCACTAATTTTGCAGACAGGATGATGTCTGGAGCTCTTAAGCTCTTGCAGCCAAATGGCAAAGGCTTATCATTAAGAAGGTGGGGGAAGGAAGAGAGAACTAACAGATTAGGCTCTAACTTGTTGACAGAACAAGCTTTGGGGACAAATCTAATGGCAGAATTTCTAACTGGGAAAAAACCAAGGGGAGCAGAGATTCAAAAAAATGCTATTTTATTGTATAAAATTAGGCATTACAAAATTAAGTACTGGACTTTATCGCTTATAGTAAAAGAAAAGGCAGACAGTATGTAGAACTATTTTAGGTATGGTAACCTCTGAACTAGAAAAAAAACACAGCATTGAAAACCTGGACAGTAGAAATATTGAATGAAGAGGAGGATGAGGAGGAAGGCAGCTTATTCAGAAAACCAGCACCAAAAGGAGGGGATGTGGGGAATCAGGTTATAGGTGACAGCTGGGACCTGCCCAGAGGCAAACATCTGTAGGCAGGTCTCTCCGCAAGGAAAATTCAAGCGCCACATGTTTGGAAAGGAAAAACTCAAACCCTGTACATAGTTTGTTTCTAATAGAAAGTAGTAAGTGAGGCAAGTGAGACATTCATATACAAACTGTCAAAGGATTATTTATAAGCCAACTTTATAAATGCATTTCAACATTAATACTATTGTGTAAACAAAGCTGTATATAAAAATATATATATAAAGGACAAGACTGATTTATTATTTCAGGTATACAAATGGACATAGTGTGGAGGCCAAAATAATGCCACTTCTTGAGCTCCCTATGGAACAACTACCATCTCCACATATCTTCTGCAGCCCTTTGTCTATTCTCCCTTTCTCAGAGTGGTAGTCTGAGCTCCCACAGTTATGAAGTATCTGTTTGGAGGTCTGACTGCAAAGCCTCACTGAAGGACTATACACCTGCTTATACACCATTTGGCTAAGAGACTAAAGGCCCTCAGCTTCAGTAAGGTGATTCCCAGGTGGAAAATAATCCTGTACACATAAGAGTTGTATCTAGACTAAGTATGTCTACTTGAAACCAACAGAACCAGGTTAGTCATGACTTAACTTGGATCCCTCTGTGTGTGTGCCTTGTCCTCAGCTTCTAATGCCCAATTCAGAGCGTTCTACCCACACTTCCTGAAGCACCAAGTTCTTATTCCTGTATACAACTGCATTCCTAAGCAGCACACAAAGGACACAGAAGTGCATTAACAGCTGACACACCCCTTTCTCCTCACCCACATTTTGCAGGACTACCATTATTTTAGGACCCAAATACCAGTTGTGAGGAATGGTATGCATGTGAAAGTTACAAAAAACCTTGGGGGAGCAATCTGGTGTTTTACCTGCTGACGCTGGTTCAAATATTTTGTGGCTCTCGGGCCCCAGACAGCAATTTCACTTTGTACCAATCTCCTATAAGATACAATTATAAGCAACGGCCTGTCAGTTTTAATTACCATATAAAAGGACTCAACAATACTATCACAAACCATGTGTTGCCATATACAGCTGTCAGCACTGAGACTGTTTTGTCTTTTGCCCTTTGAGTGTTGAACAAGGCAAATTGATCAAGGCAGTATCAATTCAAGGGCATGTTCTAGTTAAAATATAGTCCGAGTGCGCAGGTCATCTAGCTCCATCATTCCTGGTGACAATACCCTGGAAGATTATCTTCTGAGATAGAAGAATTACTATAAACACATTATAACACAAAATGACTTCCAGGATGGAATTACAGGAAGTCAGGCTATTTTCCCTTTCAGTAGAAAGAATCAATGGGATCCAAGATCTTTGTTCACCGTAAGGGTAAGCTAATGCCTTGCATTAGCTGTCTTCTGCCTCTCCTCATTCTTTCCAGTTACAAACAATCTTCCATGCCCAATGTCAAGACCAGAAAGGCAACATCAAGGATGTTCTGATTAAACTCTTATTCTACCCTGTAAATAGTGAAGTGCTTTTAAAGTGTAACCATGACAATTAATCCCAAGGCTACAGGAATGCTGTTGCACATGGGTTAAGGTGCAACAGGTCTGATGACAAGTCAGACCCTGAAAATCTGGGGTAGGAAACACTCAAAACGGCACTAATGTTAGCCCAATACTCCCCTTCCCCAATCACACAGTCCTACAGTTGTGCTTCTGGATAGCTCCCCACCTCCCGTAAGTAAACTACATAAAGCTCTGAGTCAGATTCACCACAACTGTTATTTTCCTCATGCAATTTTAAAAATAAAGTCAATGCCATGTACACAAAAGATTCCACTGGATTTAGCATCAACCTGGAAGTAACTGTCACCCCCTAGTTCTGTGTTCACAATTAATAAAGTAGATTATAACCCCAACTTCACCTCAAATTATGCACTGAAAATTGGAAGTAGTACTGTTACTGTATCAACTTAATAAGATATTTAAGTGTTGGGTGGTAACAAAATTATCTCAAGCAAGCTCAATTAGAACTACAATCCTGTACCCACTTAAAGGGGAACAAACCCCACTGAACTCAACAGGACTTCCTCAGATTGCACTGTTAATCAGGAAGATTATTCAAAAGTGTCACAACACAGCACTCTTGAGAGGCCTAGTCCCCCTCTGTAACCTATTTTATTTCCCCCCTTTAATCCTTAAACATCACATTTTGCTAGTTCATGATACTGTCTTAGTCCCAAATCTTAAGGGTGTGCTTTGGAAGGCAGTTCTTTACCAGGCGGATGTAACAAAGTCAGACACAGAACACGCAATGCTCTACTCACAGTGCAGATGAGTGATCTTGGCTTTTGGGTGGCTGACATGATTCCCCCTTACATCTACATCAGCTTTCCCTCATATTAAACGTGATCTGCAGAGCACTTCTGTCTCTGAAGCTTCAAGCAACTTTCTCTATATACATAGTCAGTATTGCTATTTAAGAGTCCTGCTCCTAGTTTCAGTTTCTTTTTTTATATAAAAGTGCATACATATATAAAGTTTGTATTCTACAAATTTTTGTAACTTTCTAATGTTGCTCGAACAAAGAGGCATTTCTCCTTGCAGCTCCACAATCACAGTTCTTCACTTACAAACAAGTAGCTCTAGCTATTGTGTGACAGGCTAACTCACAGAGCACTCTGCCGATGCAGTTTCCCGAGACACAGGAGGCTGCTTGATTGGAAATGAACCAAAATAGCATGATTTGTGGACTGCACACATCACAGTTCACAGAAGCAAATCATGGAAGTAGACCCTTCTGAGGCACCAACTGAATCCAGCGCTCTGATATGAAGGTCAAATACAACCATAACAACAAAGTAGTGCTTCCCCCTTTGACTCAAGATAAGCCTATGGTATCTGCAACCCAATCAAAGGATTCTGCACGTAGCTGTCAACTTTTCCCTTTTCTTGCGAGGAATCCTATTCAGAATAAGGGAATTTCCCTTAAAAAAAGGAAAACGTTGGCAGCTATGATTCTGCATTCATCAAGAAGCTGAAGCTAGTAGGGAAAGAAAATGAGTCAGGGATTTTTCTTTTAAATCAGCTGAGCACCTTAGAAACAACACTTCATCTATCTTCCTTCCCTGCAAGAGGCAAGCACAGAGAGACTAAAATGCCAAAGGCTGGGAGCTCCTTATTAAGATTCATTATAAAGGGGTCATTCCACGCCAAATCACTTGATTTTAATACTCAACCATGCTCTCACGACTCAAGATTGATACACGTTAGTTGTGGTTTGCACGCTATGGCTTATTGAACTTACCAGAAATAAAATAACAAAAATTCACTTTGAATGGTTGGTGACCCTTTTCTGTGGCACTTGATACCATTTTTATACCTTATTTTTAAAGAGGCCACAATTAGCTTTATTTTGATACCAAAATAACCCCAATCAGTTGAAAAATAAGCAAAACAGGAGGTTTTTTCTAAACTGACGCAGAAAGTGCATTAGCCTAAATCATGCGAAAATCGAAATTGTCAAAAATTCTCCTGCACCCAATTTTGGACCAAAAAATCTTAAAATTTTAATTTGAGGTTATCTCATAGGTATCTACACATATTTTTTTTTTTTTTGGAAGAAAATCTGAGTTGTGAGAGCACATAGATTTGGTGTGGAATGTCCCAAAGTAACTCAAATCTCTAGAACCTGGAAAGCTCCTTTAAGCGACGCAATTCATTCGTGAAGCGCAACTAGATGGGTTGTATTTTACTTATGAGAGAGAAAAGCAACCCAGTATCTCTGGTTCAAATGTAACGCTATGTCAGAGATTTTGGTTTGTTGCTCCCACTTGTGCTAGGGGTGGAGTGACATGACAGCCAGCCATTAACAACAGTTTACACAGTGATGCGCAACCGTCCCTTGCAGCAATAGGGAACTGCTCAAACTCTGTGGAACCTTGCAATCAAGACGCCAGCTAGAACAAGATGCCATTAACCAACTAAATAAAAACCTTAATAGTAGTTCGAGAACAGTGAAGAGGAGTGTTTTAAGTGCTGTGCTTATCAGGTGGCAAGGGGAAAAGGAGTGTATCAAACTACATAAACTGCAGGAATACATTTGCCTAACATACAGTTTATGCCTTATATCCATGGCAAAATTAGTATCCTCTTGGCAATGCTACATTTCCACTTAATACTGTATAGTACCTGGATAGAATTGAGGACTAAATGAGTATTAGTATATTTAACACTAAAAAGGCTACATTTAAAAATGTGCTCTATAGTGAATCAATAAGAAATTCTCTATTCCAAAGAGAAAAAAGATAACTAAGAATATCCAAGTACATTATAAAATCTATACAGAATTTTTTTTTTAGCAAAGAGGTTTTAAAAATGTGCAAATGGGCCCCTATTCTTCAAAAAGAGGCATCTGTGCACACTCTTTAAGTGATGTGATTCAGGTTAGAACTGAAGCTCAATTATGAACAAACTCAACCTGACCAAGTTTCAACTTTCAGATTTTGAGATATTTCTCTCTGGCTGAAGTATATTGAAAAATGGTGTTTGTGTGTAAGTAGCAAAGGGGGTGGGTGTATCTACCTGCTTGGCGATATAGGTTATTTACTTGCCAAATCTCAACAATCCAGAACCAGATTAGACTTAAAAATCCAAAATCCAAACAGCATCTTGCATGACTGATAACGTAAGAAAAATTTGAAAGCCAATTAGAAGAATTTGGTTGGACATTTTGCCCCCTTCAATTTTGTAACAAGCTCTAGGTCACACCCCATTAGGAAGTTGGTTGTGAAGTGAGAGTGTAGGGAAGGGGAAACAGAACAGCTCTCTGGGGTTTCTCAACAGTTGGAAGAGTGCATGTTCCCCAGCTGGCCAGCTGCCAACATCAGAATGTCTTTCTTCTCCTTGTGGAACCGCAGCTCTTTTCCAGCCAGCCGGGCTTCATCCAATTCCCGCTCTGTTGAGGCCAGCTCCCTTGAAAGAGCCCCTGGGATATTTTGCTCCCGATTGACCCAGTCCATTGCCATCTGGTTCCTTATATCGTCATCGAGAGCACGGTGAGAGTAGTGAGCCAACACTTCCTAGCGGGAGGGAAAGAGAGAGAGATCAGCAGATGAGCACTTGACTGATTAAGCTAGTGTCTCCCAAACACCAGGGCAGTGGAATGGAATGGAATGAGCAGGGACCAACCACAGAGGAACCACTACGGCCAGCCCATCTGCCACTGAGATGATGGTGCATACTTTAAGCGGGACTTCAAAGACAACTGGGAAAACAGAAATTGATTGGCACAGATAGACATGACTAAGATGCAGTAGTGAGGGCTGGAGCAACAAGAAAGCTTAGGCAATCACCTCTTGCTGGTGTGCCTGCCTGGAAAGTAGATCTAGCCAAAGTCACTAGCCCCATGAAGACCCAGGTGAGTATACTCAAATAAACTCTGTTGAAAAGGGAAGCTTACCCAGCCTGTGCTGAAGGGAAATGGTGACATATAAAAGCCCTTACTACAAAGACATTCATGGGTTAACACCCAGGTTCACCCTCCCATACTGCATTGGGAGAATCCACTGCCAGCCACATGAATCCCACACAGAAGACAGGATTGTCAGTCCAAAGGTTCAGGAATCCCATCTGCAGGCTCTGCTTACCTGTCGCGAGCACTGTCTCTCTCGCATGGCTTTGAGGCTGCCATTCCAATGCAGCAGCTGGAAGACGGTCATCAGCTCCTGCCAAAGGAAAGCAGCCCAATTTTAAGCACTGTTTCAACACTAATGAAGCAAAGAGAAGGAAATTAAAGAGATGTTCACTGATGGGTGAAATGCTTCTCAGAGGAAGTGTACCTAGATGTTCTGAGAGAGAAAAAGACACCTCCACCGCCTACTATGGCTCAGCTCTAAGGCATCCCACAAGGCTTCATCTTGCTCCCACCCACCCACTCTTTAACATCTACATGAAAATGTTGAGTGAGGCATCGTCAACATGGGGATGACACCAAACTCTGTTTCTCTTTTTCATCAGACTCTGGAAGCACTGACCAGTGCATGGAGTCTGTAATGTACTGGATAAAGGCCAATAAACAAGGTCAATTCAGACAAAATGGAGGTGTTGTTGGCAGTGGATAGCTCATCCGTCTATGAAGGTGGTGCTTAAATCTACTTAGGCAGTACTCTGTCTAATAAAGCAGGACCACCATTTGGGAGTGCTCATAGAACCACACTTGTTATTGGAGTTGCTGGTTGCCTGCTTCTGTGGCATGGAGCTCTAGTGCACCAGCTGCTACCTGTTGTAGACCAAGAAGATAGCCAAGCCTCAGTTGACCATGTTCTGGTAGCCTTGTCCATTAGACTACTGAGAAAGCATTGTACATGCAGCTGCCTTTGAAAATGGTGTGGAAACTCCAAATACAGCTGTGAGGCTGCTAACAGTGACCAGGCACTGGAAACATCTCTTGCTGGTGAGAAGAGACACATACATGCAGGTTCCCAGTCCGTTCCAGGCCCTAGCCAAAGTGTTGGGATTTTCCTTTCAGTCCATTCACAGGGAGGAGTCAGAATGAAGGATTGCCCTCTCTAAAAGAACTTAACTGCATGAGATCATATTTGGAAGCCCTCCTCTAAGCTTCCATCATTACAGAAGTGGTGGGTGGTGACTAGAGAAAAGGGCCTTCAGAGTCGTGGTGCTCCATTTGTGAAATGTTCTCTCTGAGGAGGCTGACAGGGTGCCTGCCTGCTATGGTGTCGTTTTGGCAACAGGGAAATATGTTTTGCTTTTCCCAGGCCTTTGAAACTCTGAATTATAAATCCATGTTTATCGGCTTTATGCTGCTTTTAGACTGTGGGTTGTTTGTGTTTTATTGTATGCCTTAATTATTTTATACAGGACTTTTGTGTAAACTACCCTGGGAAAGATTTTGATGGGTAGGGTATAAATACATAAAATTGGTGAGGCCAAAACCCTCTCCATTCTCTAAGGGTATAGCTTTATCAATTTATAAAGCTTTAATAAATCTAAAATGTAGCAATCTTTTGTACACAAAAACGCTGTGGGAGATGGACATAGAAGCACAAATAGCAAATGAAAAGTGGACTGCTTTGTAGTCCAAGATACCGTTGAAATTGGTTTATGCAAAAATCGGAATCCTCATTAAAACTTCTGCATAAGTGGCACTATACACCTGTGAGGCTATCCCATATATCTTAGGAAGTCAACCCTAATTGTTGGAGGGGGTGCACAGTCAAAGGTACGTATTTCCATATGTGGTGGCTTTGCGATATCATTAAAATATATTTAAAGAAGTAAGCTTGATATATAACAAAACCACTGAAATATATCATGCACTAGCACTACTTGGCCTTTTATCCTGTCTGCCCAAGATTACCCTAATTATGACCACTTAGCCAGATGTTGGGCTTAACTTCAATTCTTGGTACACCAGCGTATGGCCAATAGCGTTGGGCAAGAAACTAACATGTCAGGTCAGAGCAGGAAAGGACAAACACAATCCCTATTCCTTTTATAACATATGGCAAATGTTACTGAATACATTAATTTTTCAGACTGTGGCAGGAATCCACCCAACGCTCATGGGGAAATGTGGCATGATGTTTTAGAATAATAAAAAGAAACTTTACAGACTTTTGTCATGCTATGTAATAATCATATTGGAACAAGTTGTTTGTTGTTTACTGTTGTAACAATTGTTTTCTCAGAATGTATCTTCTGTACCATGGAAAATAAATAAAAACCTTTTTTAAAAAAATTGGTATCACCCAAAATTATTGGCAGAATTCTACCAAGTGCATTTGCCCCTAATAAAAGAAAAGCCAAGAGCCTCCACAAATCTGTTGTAAGTTTTTGGGGTGGGGAGAGGGATTGAGTGCCAGCTTAACTGTTCCCCAGCTGTTTTTCTCCAAAACAGTGTCATATGGCAGAGGGATCACAGCGCCATGGGTGAAAATCCCAGCTCTTACAAAGGCCTTTTGTCTGTCCAGGAGGCTAGCAAAAAATGCAGCATGATAGAGTTCAAGACAATGCAGGCCTGTTGCCTAGAAGAACCATTCCAGCTGCCTTGGGAAAATACCCTGACACTTACACAGAAGGACTGTGAAGTCCGGCAGAGATTCTCATGGTTTGGGTCTTCTGTGTGCATGTACCACTAAGAATCCTAGAGCTACAACACTGCATGAAGGCCAGCAGCAGCCCAGCCCAAAAACTATCCCATAAACTTCCCTCACGTAGGCAGGCAGGTCCATAAATACAGCAAGAGCAGGAGTAATACATAACCAACTGAGTCACTCTGTATAAGCGGGGCCACTAATATAAACCTTGCTCTGCTAACCTACTGCAATGTTATCATAACTAGAGGAGACATCAGCACCAGGGAAGCTGATTTGCAGTCACAGTCTGAGGCACCTGCCTTCAAAAAGAAAAAGAAAAAACAAATCTGGCTCCTTTCCAGCCCATTAGCAGTGAAACTCTGGGGCCCAATTTTCCCTTGACAGAATGTCTCTCTATTGTCTATTCAGTGTGCTGCTAGCACAGTGTGATCATCAGAAATTTCCTAGACACATAATAAGCAACGTTAACATTCCATTAGTGCACTTTAAGGTTTAATTGCTTAGGCATCTTGCATGATACCTCTGCCATTCACAGACACTAAGCTTTCAAGTCCCACTACAGTATAAACTAGAGGTGGGGTTCTCAAACTGTGGTCCATGGGCCACAAATGGCTAATGAGCTTGATTCAGGTAGTCCACAGCATGTCTATGGATTTTGGTTGAAGAAGGGGGACGGCACATCCATCACAATAAATATTCATATTAATTATTAATTTTATTGCTTCTTTTATTTCTTATACTATATTTTATTGTATTACAATGTGAATTCTACAAGATTCAAACACCATCAATAAGAAATAAAAGAAGCAATAAAATGAAAATGAAAAATCATATAGCATCTAGCACAGTGCATTACAACTGCTACAACAGGCAGAAAAACAATTACCGTATTTTTTGCACCATAACACTCACTTTTTTCCTCCTAGAAAGTAAGGGGAAATGTCTGTGTGTGTTATGGAGCGAATGCTTACGGATGGCGGGGGATCTGCTGCAATCGTGAGCAGAGGATCCATAGTTCCCCTTCCTTCCCTCCTCCGTGGTTCGCTTTGAAACAGCAAAGCGGGAGAAGAGCCGCTGAGTGGGGGGGAGGAGAGGGACAGAGAGCCTGCTTGCTTTAAAGGAGCAAAGCGGGAGAGGAGAGGAGCCGCTTACACTCGTGTAAGCGGCTCCTGTCCGGTTGGCTCCTTTAAAGCAAGCAGGCTCTCTGTCCCTCTCTTCTCCCCACTCAGCTGGCTAAATCACAGCAAAGTTTTTCAGCGAGCCGGGGAGGAGGGAGAGAAGCAGAGCCTGTTTGCTTTAAAGGAGCAAAGCGGGAGAGGAGAGGAGCCTTCTCCTCTTATACTCACCCCTCTTCTGCATTATTAACAGCATCCTTCTCCACCCACCCCATGCGTGTTCCTTGTCCCTTGAGTGCTTTTCCTTCCCTCCCCACTTAAAATGTGGTTACAAAGCACAGATCCACATGGATCCTCAGGATTTTTGCACTGGGTCACCCCAAATTCACCATCAGATCACATAGCATGTCCATGGCTACAGCTTGCACCAAAAAAAATCACGCACCCACTGTTGCCTGGGGCCGCAGTGGTGCAAAAACATGGTTACAAATCCTCAGGATTTTTGCATTGGGCTACCCCAAACTCACCGTCAGATCACATGTCTGTGGCCACAGCATGAACCACAAAAATCATACATCCACTGTATCGTTTAGAATAATTTTTTTCTTGTTTTCCTCCTCTAAAAACTATGTGCGTGTTATGGTTGGGTGTGTGTTATAGAGCGAAAAATACGGTAAGTGTTCCATCACAACTCTTAGCAATTTTGAAGTGGTCCGGGGGGGAGGGAGTGAAAATAACTAGACAAATTTCTCTCCTCCTAAAAGCAGAATAAATACAAAGCATAAATTCCTTAAATTGTCACAAGATTGAGGATTTAGAGTTGGTAAGAAATTCAAAAGCTATCACTTCATTCTACTCCCCAATCGATTACATGCTTTAATCCCTTAAGTACCTATTTTAAAGCTAACTGCAGAGGTGTTAAGTCTTAAAATATTCATCTTCCTGGGTTGTAGCAAATTAAGCCCTCTGCTGCTCAGCAGTGTATGTCTGAACTGGAAAAAAATACTGCATTACTAAACCACTTGGGTTCCCTTTCTACTTTGCATTTAATAGGCCTTTTTTTTTATGCAGCCTGACTGGTCCCATTATGCATACAGCACACAAGGCTGGAATGAAGGGCTGGCCCCACACATTTTGCTGCCTGTGGCAAAGTACAAGGCGGAGCCACCTCTCATTCCATGTACATAGATTGATCAGGCTGGCAGAAAAATCTTACTTTAATACTGGTAATGAGAATGTGTCTTCCACAGCGCCAGAGGGCAACAGGCTAGGACAAGGCGGCCGACATGGCACACACTCCTCTTCTTCCCCAACAACTTGCTGCAGCTCCCTCCCTCCTCACTTTGCCTAATGGTAGGGCCAGCCCCGGAGGAATGATTAATCATATTAAAAAGAGTACCTGGAACTCTAACATGGACTTTCCTTTGTTTGACTCCAACATGAAGCGGAAAGCACCAATGCCTGTGCTTGGATTATCTGCTTCTTCTCTATTGCCCTGCAAGAAAGACAAACATTCAAGGAGCTTAGGGCAGACAGACCTCTAAAGAGGCATTTCCACAGCATTTTTCTCAGACAGGGCAGCCTTGGTGGACTGCTCTGAGTAAAATGTATTTGTGGGGAAAGCGGTATATAAATAAACAAACTGACTATACTGAGATTAAGAGAAACTGAAACACTGGCAAACTCTGTCTCTTGTCCATACCCAAAAAAGAGAGGGAAGGGTGAATTCACAAGCTCAAGGCTTTGCTCAGGCTCATTCCAGCTCACACACATAGCACTAACCCATGGTTTAGCATAACATATAAACATAGCCATTTTCTTATGGTTGCAGGGCAGCTGAAGAAAGATACACAAGCTATTTAAGAATGACTCTTACGTCTCAATTTGATGGTTCACAAATAAGCTTCCTCACGCCACACAACAGGCATTCCAGTTACACTCACACAGAAATAACTAAACCAGAGTTCATCTAGTTTAATAGGCATTCACACTTCCAGTCCCTAGAACTGTGGCTCAGCTAGAGTATGGCTAGCAATTTAGCCAAACCCCCACTATTCACCATATTATGGTTCCTAAGATTATTTGGCACCTAAATATGTACACAACAAAAAGTTTAGAGTGTAGATATACAATGAACTTTAAAACATTTTGCTGTCTTATTAATCAAGCATTGAGTGCTTACACTAGGCATTTAGAGTGGAATTGTCATACATTTTACAGGGCACCATCCAAATATTGTCCCCCTGTCCCCCCCCCCGTGGTTTTTCTATTCTCAGACTACAGAAAGTCAGGACTCCCCCCACAACCCATAGAGCAGTAGAGTAGTGCAATCTCTACAGGTGTGTAGATGCCTTCAGCACCACTCAGTTTGGTGTCATCTGCAAATCTAATGAGCATAACCTCTACCCAGGTTATTTATAAAGATGTTAAACACCACTAGGCCTGGGACAGAACTCTGTGGCACTCTAATTCTATATGTAGCAGAATGTATACATAGAAAAAGCAAATGTGTAGAAAGGCAGTTCCAATTCTGCTGGTAATTTACAGCAGAAAAGCAATGGTTGGGTGATAGTTGAAGCCACTCCTTCTGGAAGCAGGTAATTAATGCAGAATATATCAAACACAAAAATATATGAACTTGATTTTCAGATAAACAGATGTCTAGTGTAATGAAACCTATGATCTCACAATTGCATAGTGCTTTAGGATCTTTATTCTATTTTTCCTCAACACTGAAAAGCTTTATTCCCACTATAGAGAAAAGGGTGAGGTGAGAGCAATTTGCTCAAGGCTGTCCCATAAACCCATGACAGAGTCAGGATTTGAACCCAGATCAAACATTCCACCCCCACCATGAACCACAAAAAGAAGAGAGTTATCAGTTTTGGTTTTTTTATAAAGTATTTCACAAGAATGTTGATCAGAGCTCAGAAAACTCTGGTGTGCTTTTGCATGGCTCTGGAATTAGAACAGTTTAGTACTCCAGAGAGCTTCCACACAGGGTGTAGTGAAAGTGTCAAGGGCAAATTAACAAAAATGCAACCGGGAAAAGCTCTGCATTCAATACAGAAGAGAGCATGGGCTCGGTGGGTGTTTAACAGTTTATTTTGATGACATTCCCAGAGTTTTTAGAAACCTTGCCAATAAGGGTTTCCAGATGCAAAGAATTTCCCTTCCCATGGAGTTGTGATGCTTCCCAGCAATTCTGTCCCCACCAATTATAGCCGCAGGGCTTTGAAAAACACTCACATTGAAAGATGCCAGAGCCTCCGAGACACTCTTCTCAATAAACTCGTCTGTGATTCTCCGGGACGGATGCTCATTGAACACTGAATTCATCAGTGCAATTTTTGCTGCACTCCTCCTGGCTTCAGCTTTGGTAGGACAAAACTAGGGGGCGGGCGGAGACAGAAGAACAGGGCATGCTTAAGAACAGGAATCACGAAAGCCAAGATCAGTTAGATCCCACATACTATGAAGTATGTATTTCTACCCCAAATTACTAGGTTGCAGCTATGCATGCTGACATGGTGCTCTCCAACATCCTGAAGTCATTAGGAATGGGCTCTTTAAACCCAGAAACTCCAGTCATCTACAATACAAGAATTACACAAGCAGCTGAAGTCAGCACATATTATTTGGAGAAGGAAATACCACAGCTGGGTCTGTCAACAAAATTAATTAGATCAAACCAAGCTGTGAACACCCTATTCTAAACACCCATTGCTGTTCTCCAAGTGGGTAGGCAGTTCAGAAACCAGGATTGCTTGTTTAGGATACCTGTTTTAAGCCCACTACACAGAGCCCGGGTTCAGCCAAAAGTTAACAGCCACCCTGGACTTCCAAGTGTTAAGTCTGTAACCTACCGAAATTGAGGTAGGAAGGAAGATGTATTGAAGTTTATGGCACAATGACACTTACACCATAATGCTTCACACACTTGTTGTGGACAATCAAGAGATTTATGATTTACTACAGCAATTGGATGGACTTTAAGGGATAATCCACACAAGTGTTTAATGCAGGCTTGTGGCTGCTTGTGTCTCAATTTGTGAGTCTTGTAGTATCCATTCATATAACAACCAGCTCTTCTAACTGGCAGCCCACACTTTCCCCCAAACTTGGATTTCCCCAAACTGCCTGCTAAGTGTAAAAATGGAATATAAAATTACAAGTTACCCAACCGTGTGGGTTTTTATGTGTACGGAAATGTTTTGCTGGATGCTATCTATAGCCACACCCCCTACCTCCATTTGCACCTCACCCGAAAAACAAGCTAGCCATTTTGTTTCCAATAGCCCAAAGGAAAGGATGCAGCATGCCTATTTCCACCAGTTGTTGCTGAAGGAGCACTGGCAGTATTTTTCATCATTGTGGTGTGTGAAACAACACTATTTCCAATTTTTGCATGCTGAAGTCACATTTGCAGAACAGAAATCAAACATGCACACACCACAACGATGCTCCCGTCAAGGACTGCCTGCTGGTATGAACAGGTAACACTGGTTTAGAAATTAGAGGCAAAAAACTTAAGCATGCCTCTACATACACACGCCTGCACATGGGAAAATTGGTTTTGAGCTATCCACTGTATGAGAAAACACTCCCTTACAGACAGGCCACACATTTTGATGAAAGGAATTGATGGCATCTATCAAGCAAAACCTCCTAGGTGAGGTGAGCTTAAAAAGAGACACCATTTTTGCCCAGTAAGTCACCATTAAATCCAGAACCATTTTATTGGGGACAGTCAAGCCCTCCCAAACATAATTAGCACCAATGCAAGAGATACATGCACATTTTGCGTTAACTGTTGCGCCTACCAGATTGTGCCCGTGATGAATCATACACACATACAGACCATGGAGCACCTCTCATATCGCCAGGATATATTTGTACAATTCTCTAGCTGCCTGTACTAGATCAGGGCTAGTGCCATGGTTGTGGTATGAAGGGAAATTTTCTGGCTTTGTTCCACTAAAGCCATCTGTACACAGCCTAAGGAACTTTTAATCGACCCTACCAGATCAGAGTTCCAGACCACCACAACAAAAAGTAATCAAAACATCTAGTTAACACATTCTAACCTGAAAACTGCCAAAACAGCTCCCCCCAGGCAATGTGACATAACAGACATAAGGAGGACTGTTCGATGGGACCATCTCATAAACCACCAGAGCACCATTTTTCAGATCAGCACCACGTGATTGCTTCATCTGCCAGAATTCCTGGAGAGCTTCCACAACGTTGACTGAAAATAGAGAAAGAGGCATATATCATAATAGAGTAGTTACACAGAAGGCAGCAAGAGGAATATAATCTACAATCTTCATTTGCTGCTTATCATCCCCCCACCCTCAAGAGAGATACAAAGACAGGTTCAACCATGACCATGGGTCAGCAGCCAAATCTGAAGAATGTTGCCTTAGACGTTCAGCATCCTTGGGACATGTCCAAAGCTAGAGGGGGAAAAGGAAAGCCTGTGGTGATAGTTACTGAGTAAAAGTTATTCTAAGGCATACAATACTATACTCAGGTTGACATTAAAAATGCCTCAAAGGACTTGTTTTGAGGCGGAAAAAAGTTTAGAGCATGAAATTGCAACTCATTTCCCCCTAAAAATAGGCACCCTCTTGACATTTAAAAACAAAGATACTACTGCATCATGCCTTGTGTGCTATTCTGATGCAACTGAAAATAGTTTGAGAGTGGGCAGGTTAAATAGTCTGACCTGCCAAGACACACCTAGCACAATTCATAATATTTTTCTGTGCTAGATTTTGAAACAGACATACATGAGAAAGCAAGCGGCTGATTCAAGATTCATATGTGGTATTTGTCAGCAAATTTAAGGATTTGGGGATAGCACATCATACAAGTATTTTTAAGATGTACAAAAAAGAATTAAGCCATACTGGGCCATAGAAAAAATATCAGAAATCCACAGTAGGAGAATACCTTTATTAGGACCACCCACCTCTTTGGGCAGAGAGTTACAAAGCCACAAAAATAAAGGTCTTGTCAACAGAAAAGTTTCACTTGGTGGCAGAACACTGAACTGGGTCTCCAATGAAGAGCTATGTAGGTGGACAGAATCCAACCTTCAGGTGCCCTAGTCCTAAATCATTTAGGGCTTTAAAGGAAATGAGCAGCACTTTGAACTACACTTGGAAATAAACTGTAAGGCAAAGAATCTGGTACAACAACCATATTCTAGATCTCTTTCTTAAAAAATGTTTTGGTCACAACTCTGCCACATTGTGCACCTGTTAAAATTTATGTACTCTTTTCAAAGGGCAGCTCCAAGGAGAGCACATTGCAATGATCCAACTTATTTTATATATTTTTATAAAATGCTATGACCTATCTTTTCTTGAATTTAAGGTTGATTCACGTTACTAGGACATGTTTTATAATAGCTAAATCTGCCTTGCTCAGCAAAAGATGCAGCTGGTACACAGGACTCAGCTATACAAAACCATTTAAGCCCACAGCTACCATCTGGGTACCAAGGAGCAATACTAGGATCAAGAGCACAAGCACGCATAAACCTGGTTTTTCAAGCAGAGGGCTATCAGCTCTAACAGAAGCTAGATGCCTAACCCCAAATCAGCTTTTCAGATAATTATACTTTTGCCTTATTTCAATTCAATCTCAGCTTGTTCACCCACATCCAGTCTTTCATCAAGCTCATTCAGGACTTCTATTGCCTCCCCAGAATTAATGTAACTGGTGCTTGTCATCAGCATATTGATGGCACTCAATCCCACATCTCCAGACAACTTCTCCAAGTACAGTAGCTGCATTTAGATGCTAAGCAAAACAGAGGATGGAGGTAGAACACTGCAGACCTCATTAGCCAATGCTGATGAAGTTGAGTAGTCAAATTCTAATAGCATCTTTGAAGCTCTACCCTCCAGGAAGGAATGGAACAATTGCAAAACGGTGTCTTCCAGCCCACCCTATCTAGGCAATCCAGATGGATACCATGATTTGTGGAAGTGCAAGGAGCAACAGAAATTGATTAAGTGGGGTGAATCAAATCTAGATTTTTCAGAACCACCACCATCTCTCTTCTCCATGCAAATCTACAGCAAAGAAAAAGAATTTTCGTATTAATGTGAATTAGCTTGATTAGCAAAATTGGGAAAGGAGTACGACAAGGCTGTATATTGTCTCCCTGCTTATTTAACTTATATGCAGAAATCATCATGCGAAAGGCTAGACTGGATGAATCCCTAGCCAGAATTAAGATTGCCGGAAGAAATATCAAAACCTCAGATATGCAGATGACACAACCTTGATGGCAGAAAGTGAGGAGAAATTAAAGAACCTTTTATTGAGGGTGAAAGAGGAGAGCGCAAAATATGGTCTGAAACTCAACATCAAAAAAACGAAGATCATGGCCACTGGTCCCATCACCTCCTGGCAAATAGAAGGGGAAGAAATGGAGGCAGTGAGAGATTTTACTTTCTTGAGCTCCATGATCACTGCAGATGGTGACAGCAGCCACGAAATTAAAAGACGCCTGCTTCTTGGGAGAAAAGCAATGACAAACCTAGACAGCATCTTAAAAGGTAGAGACATCACCTTGCCAGCAAAGGTGTGTATAGTAAAAGCTATGGTTTTCCCAGTAGTGATGTATGGAAGTGAAAGCTGGACCATAAAGAAGGTTGATCGCCGAAGAATTGATGCTTTTGAATTATGGTGCTGGAGGAGACTCTTGAGAGTCCCATGGACTGCAGAAGATCAAACCTCTCCATTCTTAAGAAAATCAGCCCTGAGTGCTCACTGGAAGGACAGATCCTGAAGCTGAGGCTCCAATACTTTGGCCACCTCATGAGAAGAGAAGACTCCCTGGAAAAGACCCTGATGTTGGGAAAGATGGAGGGCACAAGGAGAAGGGGACGACAGAGGATGAGATGGTTGGACAGTGTTCTTGAAGCTACCAGCATGAGTTTGACCAAACTGCGGGAGGCAGTGGAAGACAGAAGTGCCTAGCGTGCTTTGGTCCATGGGGTCACGAAGAGTCGGACACGACTAAACGACTAAACAACAACAACAACAGCAACAACAGCTTGATTAGCTCTAGGAAGAAGAGTCATAATAGATACATAGGCTGCTAAAATAGTTTCAGCAAGATTCTGAAGAATGACTATTAATGGAGATTTTTCAGATTTGGGGCTTCCTTTATACACATGTGCATGCACACACACACACACACACACACACACACAAACACAGCAGTTACTAATGAAAGGAACTCACAGGAAACCATAGACAATCTGTGCAGTATGCTGTATGGGAAACCACTGAATCCCTGGAATTCAAATGTGGGCAAGCAAGATTTATTTTTACTAATGTCAAACATGCACTTTCATTCCAAAGAAGACCTAAAGTCTTCTTCTGTAGTAGTTTGTCAAGCTATCACAGAGCAACCAAACCCATAATGCACATCAAATATATTAGCAGTTTTAGGTTAGTATGCCTTTTATTTGCTTGCTCAAAAAAAATCAATCGAAATAATTCCCCTAAAGCAGATTCTACCCTGGGTGACACATAAAATATGCACACACACCCAGGTCACTTACCAAAGCCCAACTGTTATTTTCAAAGGGCAGCTTTACTCATGCATCAAAAACTGGGAGAGAAAATTTCAGGGCTGGGTCAATTTAACTGTTAAAAGCAGCCCGTCAGCTGAACTAAATACCTCTGTGGTAAATAAACATTCTAGATTTATGTTATGATGCTTGAAATCAACAGTTGGATAATCTGGTGCCCACAGATGGCATAAGTCACCCATGGACAGAAGGATGTATATTGCACTGTAATGCCCCCACTCCCATGCATGCAGTGTGAAATTAAGTGAAAAAGCATACCTCTAGAGTATATGGGTGGTATTCAGTGCTAGTCCTACTCAGAGTATACCAACTGAAGTCAACAGATATGACTAACTTGGGTTCATTAATTGCAATGGGTCTACCCAGTAGGACTTAGCTGAATACACACCAAATAAAACAAATAGCATTCTAGCTCAGTGTGGAAATGGCTATGGCCAAACAGAGTGAATAGTCTAATACTGCTCACTATGCTTCTAAAAATTGTCTGTTTGTTCTCTCATAATTGGCCATTAGCTTGCCCTCTTATCCCAGTAAACCCCCACGTTATTTATCTAGAATCTTCATGACACAATATCAATTCATCATGTGTCAAGAAAGCAACCAACCAGTTTGTGTCTGTTTGCGATGTTTGAAAGCAGCAAAAATGGTATTTTGTAGCCAGAGCATGGGTGTTCTATTCTCAGCCCAGACAAGATCCCATTACACACTGTCCCCTTTGTACTGCAAAGTGTTATGTTTGTGAAAGAAGCATGAGGCCAGACAGTGGATAATTATGCTAAGCAGCCGCACTCCTTGACTAAAATTAGTACTTCCCTAGAAGATGGAAACCAGCATTAGCAGCTTAAGCACAAATAGTATGAATATTTTGGTTAGAAAAGATACAACAAAATAGTTTCATATTTAAGATTGCAAAAATGCATGAGCTTAGAAACAAAGTCCTGTTTTGCATTTTAATATAATATGTAGAAACAGCAGTGCTATTGTTTTATATTTATTGCTTAAAAGTGAATATTAACTGAGAGAGCGAAAGAGTTTGTGGCAATACTGCACAACACAGATTAATTACAGAAGAGATACTTTTCAATCTGTCAAAATATATTAATCCACTATGAAGATGGAATTCATTCTGCAATATCTAAGGGTCAATGCTTTCTTGGTCACTAGCATTCTTAAGAACCCCATTAATGTGACATCTTAAAAGAAGACAAAAACTGTGTGTAGGCTGTAGCACTTCTTCTAGATTACTCTACTAACTTGTGTTTTAAATAAATGCAGCCTAGAGGTTCTGATTTTAAAAGGAAGATGGAAAAGCCCAAGGAAAAATAAAATAATTATTTTGGCTAGAAACATTTGAAAAAGCAAGCAATGATGTCTAAGATGTCCAGGTTTCCATGAAGAATTGGCTGAGCCTTTCCTCAAAGTATGCAAACACCGCATAGGAGATAAAAAGCTTAACGAAGAACAGCTTTCCAGAGGCTGCTTACTGGCTCCAACAAGACTGTGGAAAAGCAATGCTGTCCAAAGCACTGTGGAAATGAAGCTGACTTATGTTGGAATGGAAGTGTGCTTAAAGATTACAACAGGAGCCACTGTCCACACTAGTTTTTACAGTTGGTTTTACACAGTTTGTCTTTGGTCCTCGGGAGAAAGCTGTTACTTCAGTTCTACCTCAGGCTTGGAGCACATATAAACAGTATGAGCTGCTGCTCTAGGATGTCTTCCCAACTTCTACAAGCTAATTTATACAAGACTATGCTTATGTTTACACAGGTAATCTGAAGACTGTGTATGTAGTCCTTCAGAATATAGGGAAATAACTGAAGAGAGAACAATTGCTTGTGAGCTGAAGGAAAAGGTAGAGGCAATATGCTAAGTAAAGCAAGTATGCTACATGAATCTCCTTAACTGCTGGTTCAGAAGTAGTATCAGACATTTCAATGCCAGGGTTCACATATATTTGGGTCTAACAGAATGCTATTCTCGATCAAAACCCATGTACCATATTAATACTAGCTGGTTTTTTATAAGACTGGAATTTACTGAGCAGCAAAAAAGGGGAAAAAAAGAAAGTCAAAACAAAACAAAACACAAAGCCTACACAGATTTGCATAGTAAAAAGAAACCCAGGTTTATGTTAATTGAAATGAGAACCCACTCCATACATACAAAAAGCTAGTGTGACTATGAATTTGCCCAACTCCCTCTATTTTCTTCCCAAACTACTCTCATAAAGAGATCCTCTTTTAGGCTTAATATCATTTATAAAGCCCAATCAGATTGCTATCTGTTCTCACATTCTCTCTGAAGAGGGAGAGGAGAGGACAAATAGAGACCTCTTTCACACACACACACACACACACACACACACACACACACATCCTAATTTACTTCCTCCAGTATTTCAAATGCTCTTGCTTTCTGGAAAGAGCAGACTGAGTTATCCATGTACTGTACTAGGGACACCGAGTCCTCTACATGGAAATGCATTTGAAGAGAAAATAGAAAATTCAACCAGTACATAATGCAATCATTGGTTGGAAGTTGTAACACCAATGCTGTACCATTTGCTCTGTATGGCAATGTATTTCTAGGTCTAGTTCATTGAACTCCTAACAACCTTTAAAGCCCTGAATGGTTTGGGCTCGGGTTATCTTACGAACTTGCCATACCCTAACGTACGTTGGATGCCCTGTTGAGAATACAGAAATGCCACATCTTACAGGTGGGGGACTGCAGTTCAGCAGCAAAAGCAATGCCAATCTTAGAATCATAGAGTTGGAAGAGACCACAAGGGCCATCGAGTCCAACCCCCTGCCAAGCAGGAAACACCATCAGAGCACTCCTGACATATGGTTGTCAAGCCTCTGCTTAAAGACCTCCAAAGAAGGAGACTCCACCACACTCCTTGGCAACAAATTCCACTGTCAAACAGCTCTTACTGTCAGGAAGTTCTTCCTAATGTTTAGGTGGAATCTTCTTTCTTGTAATTTGGATCCATTGCTCCGTGTCCGCTTCTCTGGAGCAGCAGAAAACAACCTTTCTCCCTCCTCTATGTGACATCCTTTTATATATTTGAACATGGCTATCATATCACCCCTTAACCTCCTCTTCTCCAGGCTAAACATGCCCAGCTCCCTTAGCCGTTCCTCATAAGGCATCGTTTCCAGGCCTTTGACCATTTTGGTCGCCCTCCTCTGGACACGTTCCAGTTTGTCAGTGTCCTTCTTGAACTGTGGTGCCCAGAACTGGACACAGTACTTAAACAGGAAGCCTCAGCACATCCATAAAAACCTAGCCCTCTATTACCCTTGCCCTCCAGAACTTTCGGACTACAACTGTGCTGACTGGGGCTGCCCAGAGTGATTGTTCAAAAACCCCTTTCATTGCATTTCACTGAAAGAACTTATATTTCAAAGACCTCAACAAGTAGGAAAAGCAGCAGTTCATATTTACATTTCCTACCTGAGAGTGAAGACGTTTACAGTCAGACCACTGGCTGTTATTTATATCCACTGTTTATGGCCTTGGATCACATACTCTAGTCCCTACCTTGTGTATGACAGCACATCTGACTTGCATATTAAATAGGAAAGAGTAAATGATTCCACATGGCCTTAAAGCCTTTCAGAGCCAGGAAAGCAGTGTTGTGTTTAAGTCACAGATTGCCTGCCAAGCATTTGCTGCTTAGAACCTGCAAGGCGGCGTCTACTGGGCCTGCTGCTGCTGTAGGCCAACATCTGACACCCCAAGTGGTCACAAAGTCGCCCCATTTGGAGCAGAGGACAACATTTTTCCACATAGATGTTTGCAAAAACTCATTTTAACTGCTTCTTTCCTGCATTTCATAAGCCAACCAAACAGGTCTTCAAGTTGGCCCATTTTGAGGCTACCCTGAATTATGTTCACAATTAGGGCCCTCTGTACTATCCCAGAACAAAAAAATTGTAGCAGGCTAGAAAACATTTCCCAAAACAGACAAGAAGAACCTGGGCTCCATTTCATCCAAAAACAGGGACAAAACATTGCTAAAAAATACAGCCAAACTGAAAAAAAGGATGGGAGGGAACATTATTGATGGGAAGCTTTCTCAGGGCGGGGGAAGACCACTTCATTTAACATTAGCTGAAAACAAACATTTTAGACATCTACCCTATGGTTGGACTTAACATAAGCCACATAACACATCAGGCTACAGAAGAAACAATGGTTGCTTCAGATGTGTAGGATTTAAATAGCTTATTTTTACTTCAAATAGTTAGAAGCCAAAAATGCTAACTTCCGTACTTAAATCAATGAACAAATAAAATTTTCAGCGGGGAAGCAAGCAATCTTAGCAAGCAATCAAGGGCTGGAGATGGGAAGAAGAGGGCCTCTCTACCCAGAACTACAGGTGCACAACACCTGTACCAACACCTCCCAATTACTGTCTTCCCTCTCCAAGATCCCCCAACTCAAGAATCCACACCACTGGGGCTCCCCAGTTCACCAGACCACAACACTCCCTTACTGAAATCCACAGGACAATTTTCCTCCAGTAGTCAGTTGCTTGTCACCAAAGAAAGATACTCAGCTCACCTTTTAAATGTAAACAGCTGACTAGTAAAAAGTCAAGTCAATTTTTTGCTCAGAGGCATTTTGACTTCATTTCTTACATTTCTATCTCACTTTTCCTCTAAGAAGCTCTAGGTATTCTGCAAGTCTTCTCCCTTGTTCTGCTTTACTTATTTTTTGTTTCATAAAATTTATACACTGCTTGATTGGTTTAAAAAGAAAGCAATAACCTGCAAAGCAGTTTACAGAAAAACACACCAAATTATCAGCTATTTAAAATGCTAAAAAATAACAAACAATAAGCTAAAAACAGATTAAAACACACATCAACATTCCTACATATCTAAATAGGCTTATCTAAACTTTTTATGCTGTGAACCACTCCGAGATCTATGGATGAAGGGCAGTATATAAATTTAATCTATAACAATAATAATAAAGAATGACTATAAACAAAATCATTTTTAACGATAATAATGATAATTTATTATTTATACCTCGCCTGACTGGGTTTCCCCAGCCACTCTGGGCAGCTCCGAACAGAATATTAAAAACACAATAAAACCTCATACATTAAAAACTTCCCTAAAGGGCTGCCTTCAGATGTTGTCAGATAGCAGGCACCAAAATGAGTGCAATGAAGTTTTCTGACTGATGTGACAACAGCACTGCAAGAGAGGCTGCGGTTAAGAGAAGGCAACTGAATTCTGCACATGCTTCAGCCCTCGCTTCTAAAAAGCTGTCCATCAGAAGAGACAGGACCACTCCACATGCTTACAGTCTTTTTTAAACGGCTGGCTAATGGGAAGGCGGGACCATTTTCCCTCCGGGATACATTCGACCTCGTTCCTTACATGTTCCACCCCACTTTTCCTCCTAGAAACCCTGGGCCTTCTGTAGGGCTCCTCCCCGGCCGCCTTTATCCTTACAACAACAAAACAACTCTGCCAGGTAGGCACGGCAACTGGTCCCGCTATGCGAGCCTGGATGGGTGAGGCAGGCACTCTGCACACGCCCAGAGGCGCAAAGCAGATAACGGGGGCCGAGGCAGCCCTTCATCCTCACCGCGGCCGTAGCCTTGCGTGTGCTTGGCGAAGCTCCTGACGACGGCCTCGACGGCCTCCCTCAGCACGGCGGGCGGACCCGTCGCCGCGGCTCCCGGGGGGCTGGATCCGGCTGTCACGCCCGGCAAGAGCGACGGCGGGAGAGGCGGCAGCGGGGGCGGGGGCGGCGGCGGCGGGGGAGGCCCCAGGGTGAGCGACAGCCCGAGCGGCGGCGGGGGCGGCGGCAGCGGCGGCGGGGGAGCCGAGGCGACCGCCAGGGACGCTCCCGCCGTCACGCCAGGCCGCAGCGAGCGCAGCGTGCCCCCAACGCCCGGCTGCAGCCGCTGCACGCGCAGCGACTCCATCATCATGGCGAGCGCGAAGGCGTCGGCGGCCCGTCGAGCGACTGAGGGGCGAAAGAAATGCTCGGCCCCCGTCCCCTCATGCCAAAGTGTCCGTCACCCGAGCGGGGGAGGCGCCCGAGCTAAGAGCTCAGCCAATGGGAGCACCCTCCACGAGCCAGGAGGCGGGCTTCGGCTCCGTCGCCGTCGCGAACACCTCAGGAGCGGAGGAGGAGGATGGAGCAGGAGGAGCTGACGAATGACAGCTCGGCCGGAGCGGGGGAGGTGCCTGAGCTGAGGACTCAGCCAATGGAAATGCAAAGTCCCCAAGCTAGGAGGCGGGGGTATTCGGAGGGGCTTCCTCCAATCGCCGTCGTGAACACCCCAGGGGGGGGAGGAGCCGGGAGGCCGGCGAATGGCTGCCCAGCTTGGGTGGATAAAGAGAAGGCCGACCCAGCCTCTTAGGATCAGCCAATGAGAACCGTGCGAACCATGGCAAGCGTCGGGATTTCCCCCAATCGCCTTTAAGAGGGGGGCGGGCGGAGGAGCAGCCGTGATTCAGAGCGAGCCAGTTAAAAGAAAAAAAACAAAACCCCCGCAACGACAGCAAAGCCTTTGCCCATTATCCGTGTTTAAATTTGTCCCTCGGGCGCTGCCGTACTGCCCCCGGAAGGGACCGCGATTTCATTTGCCCGCGGCCGAGGGGGCGGGCGGGGGCGGTGTCGGCCCTGAGGGAGGCGGAGGGCGGTGCGGCCCTGCGAGGCCGAGGAAAGAGCTGCCGGGGAGCCTGGAGGAGGCCAGGGAAGGAGGGGGCCCTGCCTTCGCCGAGGAGAGGCGGCTGCTGCTGCTGCTGCTGCTGCTGCTGCGATGGATTCCTGGGTGCGATTCAGCGCCCAGAGCCAAGCCAAGGAGCGGGTCTTCAGGTGCGGCGGAGGGCGAGGCAGGGGACCGCGAAGGGTATCAAGAACCAACCCGCTCCCGGTGCCATCTCTTGGGGCGCCTTTCGTTTGGGGGAAGGGGAGCGGGGGATTCGTGTAATGATCGTGGTTCGTTATTATGATCCCCATTATTAATACTGTGTTGTCACTAGGCTATTGTTACTGTATTCTTAAATATTTTACATTTCTTTAGTTATCTTGTTGTTTCTTTTGGTTTATCATTTATCATTATTTGTACTTTAACCAGCCTCCTTTCATCCCAAGGTGGGCCAGGGTGTCGGGTAGTGATTAGAAGTGTCGGACGAGGACCCAGGAAAGATCAGAGTTCAACACACACACACACACACACACACCCCCTCGGCCACGACTTTTGCCCAGTGTGTCTCTCTCTCTCTCTCTCTCTCTCTCTTTCTCTTTCTCTTTCTCTCTCAGCCTAACTGCCTCACAAGGTTGCTGTGAGGGTAACATGGAGCGGGAGGAGAACTTTATGTGCCCCCTTGAGTACTCCTTGGAGAAAAAGGATGTGAATGCAGTAGCCAATAGGATAAGAAATATGAGTAAGCAAACTAAAACTCAATAACTCAATATTAAAAACAATTTAAGACAACTCACAATCTTAAAACAATAAGGTGTGCCTTTAAACTATATAACCTCTCAAATGTCAAAAGCCATATTTTTTTTGGGGGGGGGGGGAGTTTGAGACTTCTTGGTAAAGCCACCAACCTGTGGTACCAGGTGTAAAAGAAAGAGAGAAAAGACTTTTAGTTTTTATGTCTTTGTCATATTTATACCCTACCTTTTTTTTCTCAAAGGAGTTTAAGTTGGTGCAACATGATTCTCCTCCTCCTCAGTTAATCTTCAATTAATCCCCACAGCAAGCCTGGAAAGTAGGTTTGGCTGAGAGGCAGTGACTGGCCCAAGATCACCCAGAGTTAGGATTTGAGTGAGGATTTGAACCCTGGTCTCCCCCAGGTCCTAATCCAATACTCGAACCACTACAGCATGCTGCCTTCTTATTGATTATTATTAGACTTCCTTTTTAAAAAATGAAAGGAAAATACAATTGCATTTTCAATTTTACATACAATAAGCAAAAGAAAAATAAACACAATAAAAACAGAATCCCCTTTGACTTCCCCTCCCCTCCCCCTTTGTGCATCCTCATATAATGATTTTCTCTCTGCATCTATTCCATAACACTATTTTACAAATCCTTTGCCAATCCATAGTTCAAATTTTTACTACATGTTTTCTGTCAAGCTTACCAATGAATGTAATTGTTTACAATAATTTTTCAAATAAGTTATAAACTTTCCCCATTCTTTATTAAAATCTGCCTCTTCCTAGCTTCTAATTCTTCCTGTAAGTTTTGCCATTTCAGCATAGTTCATAAATTTTAGTTGCTGCTCTTCTTTGGCCGGAATTGTGCCGCCTTTCCATCTCTGGGCTAGACGAATCCAGGCTGTTGCTTCCAAGTAGTCCTTCCACACACTAATATGCTTCAGTTTACTTTTGCACGCACACACCTTCCTGTGCAATTTCCTCATTTCACTAGCATTGTTTGGGGCACATGGTTCATTCTGTTGTTTTCCTTGTTATAACAGCTTTAGGTCAGAAATCCTTCCCAAATTGTGTGACAGTAGGTCCTTATTTGTCATCTGGCTACTTTCTGACTATATGCCTTTTAAATTGATTTTTATTGTGTGTGTTTTTTTAAGAAAGAAATAAGGGGGGATTTTTCCAGGAGCGGGGGCAAAGTAAATGCTCCAGACAAAGATAATTGGTATTGGTATTGGAGAACACGTGTAGCCTTTTTGGTAGATCTGTTGACTGAGCAGTGATGTGACCTGGCACGTCTGTCTCAGAAAGACTTGTACTGCAGGTTTGCTCCTCCCTTGTTTCTCAGTGGTGGCCAAATAATTCCTTCCCACTCACCACTGACACCCTCAGTTCTTTCATCTCCCCCAGCCCATAGTTAATTGTACCAGCAGTGCAATCTGCTTTACAGTTGCTTCCCCCTGCATTTCCATACCCCTCCCTGCCCAAAACCAGGATAACTATGCTGGACTGCAGTGTTGTGTAATACGCTACTCTTAACCACCCCCATCAAAATGGGTTCCATTGTAGGGGTGGTTTAATCCACACACTCTCGGCCACACCCTGTCCTCTGCATTATCAGACTAAAGATGATGAACTTTATCTCATTGGCATTAGCAGAGCTATTTTTTTATTTGTTTAAAAAGTTTACAAACTCAGGGAAAGCACACCCTCTTTTGATGGAAATAAACTTTAAATTAAAAAACCACAAACATACTTCTCTTTCCTGCTACTTTTTGCTTTGGGCCGACACAATCCCCTCTCCCCATTACAGCTGCACTCAAAATCTCAGATTGTTCAATTTTCTTCCACTGGCCAATAGCAATTGTTTGGTTAGTGGTTCCACAATCCCTTTGTAAGTCATGCACCTTAATGTTTCTCAGGGTGCATTTGCTTTTTCCCAGCTGGGAAGACTCCTGAGCAAAGGAGGCTTTTCTTAAAGTTCAGGATTGTACAGTTAATTTGTTTAGATGCCCTTTGCAAAATGATTCTACTTGTAGGGAAAGGGTCTGTCCACAGAGTGTTTTTGCTTCTGTTCATGATTCAGTAGCAGCAGGAATATATGGTGATGCAATAACTCCTTCACTCCTCTCACATCTTACTGCATACCCTTAGGTTGGCCAAGAGCTCCTCCAAAGTTCAAACTTCAAGGACATAACAAGCACTCGGCGTGGTTGCCTTTTTCCCTTCCCTCCTGGAGGCTTGCCGGAGCTTGAGAATATGTCGGTTGCACTCTCTGTTTGGCCTGGCAGTGTGTGATTAGGGGTCTTAAGCAAGCCTTGCATTGGGTTACAACTTCCTTCATCCCTGACCATAGACTGCGCTGGCTGAGGCTAATGGGAGCAGCTGCAGTTCAGAACATCTGGAAGGCATCAAGTTGGAGAATGTTGATATTTATGTGTCTTATCCTAATTTGAAAACCCTCCTGTATATACCTATATATTTAATTATTCCAGGAAGCTCTCATGGACCCACTTACGCAGCACAAGTATATACCTCCCCTCCTTTTTGCTTTAATAATAATAATAATAATATTTATTTATACCCCACCCTCCCCAGCCAAGGCCGGGCTCAGGGTGGCTAACAAGCAATAATAAATACTTTTTGCCTCGTTTGCCAGCTATTGCAGTAGGGCTATTTCATTGTGGCCTCAAGTATCTTCTCTACCAGGCTAACCCCTTTCCACTGTTTGTTTCTTTCCTCCTAGGGCTGCCCAGTATGCCTGCACTCTGCTCGGCTACTCACTGCAGAAGTATGGGGCCAGCCCCGATTTCATTGCTAGGATCAAGCAGCTGGAGGCTCACATGAGCTTGGGGCGCAAGTGTGAGTGCAAGAGGGGTTGACTGGGACCTGAGAGGGTTGGGGAGGGATTCATTTTTATTTATTTGAGGAAATTGCTGTAGCACTTAGTATACATCTATGCAGTGCAGGGCAGATTTTTTGAAAAAAACACATTTTACAAACATGCAGTAAAAGCATCGATGCAAATGCAATGCAAATATATACAGTGGTACCTCGGATTAAGAACTTAATTCGTTCTGGAGGTCCGTTCTTAACCTGAAACTGTTCTTAACCTGAAGCACCATTTTAGCTACTGGGGCCTCCCGCTGCTGCCGCACCGCCAGAGCACGATTTCTGTTCTCATCCTGAAGCAAAGTTCTTAACCCAAGGTACTATTTCTGGGTTAGCAGAGCCTGTAACTTGAAGCATCTGTAACCTGAAGCGCATGTAACCTGAGGTACCACTGTATTTGGATATTAGTACTGTAACTGAGTACTGATGTTAGTCCCTCCTTTAACACACCTCCCCACACTCAGCACCATTTAAGCCTCCTGCCTCTCACCCAGGACCCAAGCAAACCCACAGACCACCCCAAAACCTTACAGAAAAGAGGGTACTCCTGAACCTGCCGACTTAAGAGCCTAAGAAGATCCTGCTGGATCAGGTCATTGGCCCATCTAGTCCAGCATCCTGTTCTCACAGCAGCCAACCGGCTGCCTGTGGGAAACCTGCAAGCAGGACCTGAACACAGGAGTCTTCTCCCCTCCTGTGGCTTCTAGCAACAGGTATTCAGAAGCTTTGGTGCTGCCAACTGCAGAGGAGCAGCATAGCCATCACAGGTGGCAGCCTTCTCAGTGATTTTGTTGGATCTTCTTTTAAAGCCATCTGAGTTGGTAGCCACCTGTGGGAGTGAGTTCCATCGTTTAGCTATGTTCTGTGTGAAGAAGGACTTTCTGACTTAGCCCCAGTTCCTCACTCTAGGGCTTACATGCAGGCACTAAGGTCTCATTGCCTCCTCAGGCTTCCCACAACTGTGTCCCCTCCAGCAATCTGTCAGCTGCTCTCAGCACACCCAGTTCCACTCCAGGATCTGGTGGACCTAGGGCAGTGGTGGCCAAACTTGGCCCTCCAGCTGTTTGGGGACTACAGTTCCCATCATCCCTGGCCACTGTTCCTGTTAGCTGTGGATGGTGGGAGTTGTCATCCAAAAACAGCTGGAGGGCCAAGTTTGGCCACCACTGACATAGGGTATTTAAAAAGGGCAGGCTTCATTTATTCATGCTAAATTGTTTCTGCATCATTTCGCCCTTTTTTCGAATTTGTAAAATGCTTCAAAGTACAGTGGAACCTCGGTTTTCGAACGTCATCCATTCCGGAAGACCGTTTGATTTCCGAAACGTTAAAAAACCGAAGCATGCATTTCTGGAAGCATTTACGTCCGGAAAACTCAATATGGAAGCTGCATGGCATGTTTGGCTTCCAAAAAGTGTTCAAAAACCAAAGCAGTTTCTTCTGGGTTTTTGGCGTTCGAAAGTCGAAACTTCCGAGACGCTTGAAAACCGAGGTACCACTATACAGGAGAGCAGCCCTCCTAGATCATATTGAAGAGCCACCCACCCAGCCTCTAGTCACCCACATAGTTCAGCCAGACTGCCTCCAGTAAGCCTCAGAGGCACGAAATCTATCCCCATGTAGCAGCTCCCTTAGGAACTGCTTTTCAGCACACCTTACTGTTTAAGGTTGATCCCATTTTACAGATAGGGAACGTAGACTGATAAAGCAGGTTTCTCAAGACTTCCCAGAAAGTTTGTGCTTGAGCTCTGTTAGTCCAGGCTTGTAAGTAGCCAGTTGCCTGGTCCACTCTGGCAAGTAGGAACCTTCCCCCAGGTAACTAAACGAAGATGGTGATTTTGGTTTTTGCCACAGTTGGTTATGTGCAGCCATGTAGGATAGGAAAACCTATTTGTTGGATAGTAACTTGTACAGCATTATGCAACCTTGTGATCCTTACAGCCATCCTATAAGGTAGACCTATATTGGGCCTACCTTGCAAGGTTGCTGTAAGGATCCTCTCCCCACATGGCAGGGGTTTATTGGTGCTGAGAATGGCCTACCCAGTCTAATGAGGTCATATCAGCAGTAAAATGCAAACCAGGGACCTAATGATTCCTAGCTCCCCTGTCTCATAGCTGCTGTGTTATCCTAGTTAGCAAAGCTGTCCTAGAATCTGGCCTCTTGAAGATCCCCTTGGTCTATCTGGCCCCATCTCCTGCCACTCCTAAGGCAAACACATGCTGTCTAAGGACGCATTCAGACAGCCAGTTGACACCAAATCGGATTGCAGTTTGGAGCTTCTCCTTTAAAGAGCTGCAGAAGTGAGACCAATGTTGGACAAGCACTTTAACTTGGAATTCCTTTCCAGTGTTCCGGCTGGGGAATTCTTCAGATGCCCTGGAGGCGGCCAAACGGGCCATCCACCTGTCAGACATGGTCCTTCGCTTCTGCATCACTGTCAGCCATCTAAACAGAGCCATGTATTTCGCCTGTGACAATATCCTGTGGGCAGGGAAATCAGGTCTCGCCCCGCACATGGACCAGGAGAAATGGAGCCAGCGGTCTTTCAGGTGAGGTTTTTTGAATTGTATGGATGTGTGCTTTTATTTACACTGTTGATGGGCATAAAATGTTGCAGCGTTCTGCTGAGTGCAAATAAAGCTGCGTAAGACGGCTGTCACAGCTGATACCTGCTGATAGAAGTTAAGGACTTTTCTTCCTCCCCACCCCTTTGCCTTTTTTGCAGGTATTACCTCTTTGCACTGATCATGAACCTGAGCAGGGACGCCTATGAGATCCGGCTGCTGATGGAGCATGAGGCGAACGGGAAGTGCCAGCGAGGTGGTGGTGGAGACAGCCCCAGAGTGGGGGAAGACCACCGGCTCCAGCAGCTGAGCTTGAGGCTGAAGCTGCAGGTCCGACTCCTGTGTCACGTGCTGAGGGACAACCCCCCTCTGCTTCTGGACCTGGCGAAAAACGCCTGCGATATTTTTATCCCCATGGACAAGCTGGGCCTGTACAAGACCAACCCAGGGTTCGTGGGGCTCTGTGGCTTGACGTCTTCCGTTATCTCCATCCTTACCATTGTCTTCCCGTGGCTGAAGCTGAAGCCTTGAAGGGCGGGAGCGGGGGGGCGGGGCGGCTAGCTGCTGTCTGTGGAGCAGGCCACATGTCACAGGGCTTCCTCTTTCTACCTGTTCCACTTCCAGGGGCCAGTACAAGGTGTTTGCGACTTTGACAGCCTTAGGCAGCTGGTGGCCATTTGCGTAGCATGGGCTCCTTGGTACGTGGGGACTTGGGCCTGTTGGCGCTTTGGGGGACATCTAATTTGCACTCAATTTTAAGTGGGGGACAGAAACTTCGAGACCAACTTTCCTTAGTGCTCTGGGCCACCGTACTACAACCTTCCTATGCAGATGGTCCTCAAGATCTATCCTTCCGCTGGCTTGCCCCTCCTCTGCCCTTCCCACTCCACAATAACTCTCCCCACAAATCCCAACCACTCATCTGCTCTTTTTAATTCATCCTGGGCTGCTCTGTAACAGTTAAGCCCCCAGTGAACTGTGGGAATGCATCCTTTAATGCTCTGACATTGGAGCACTGGGGAAGGGATCGGAGCTCTTCTATGCCCCGCCACACCCAGCCTCTTCCACTCTTGAGCAGGAGCTGAAAAGTAAAGGTCTGTCCTTGTGCTTAAACCTAGTGACAGGCTGCCTCGTGGCATGGTGCCTCGGTGCCCCTTGGCAAGGAAGGAAGGTCTGGGGAAATGAGGCCCTGTGGCATTCTGCATCCTCTCTGCCTCTTTGCGGGGAGGCCAAGGGAGAACAGCTGTGGAGCTGGGGCCATATTTGGACTGAAGAGTAAGCACATGCCCAGTAAAGGGGCTTCTGGTATTCCTATCGAGCTGTGGCTCCTATTTTTTTAGGCTTCACCACTCCATTAACAAGCAGAGCTTTAATGTCTGCGTTTCCTCAACCTGGTCCTCCTCCAGATGTCCAAGACCCCAGTTCCCACCAGCCTGCAGCCAGCATGGCCACACTGAGCATGATGGAAGTTGGAGTATCCACACGGCATGAGAATTAGGATGGGCTGGTCTATGCTATGCCTTGATATTTGGCGCTGTTAATTCCTTTTCCTGATTTTGCAAGCCTCTCCCCCATCCCCTCCGCCTCATTAACAACTTTTGAAATCGAGTGACCTCCTAAAGCTAAATGTAGTCAGCCACAGAGAGTTTTCTTTGGTATTACTATTTTTAAATGGTGGATGGCTCCTGTTTGCCTGGGGGAGGGTTAGGTTCTGAGTAGGGATGCTGGTTTTCTGCCAGGCAGCTCACAGGGCATAGCATGTGCTCCAGATCTGGTTATGATCTGATACTGTATATAAAGTCAGGTTTCTTGCCGTCATTGTTCTACAGCGAGAGCTGGCAAATTCAGACCCTGAGAAGACTCCTGTCAAAGAACTTTGGGGGATGGGGAAGCCTTACCCAGCAGACTTCTCTGCTAGGTATCTCCTTCTCTGCCGCTCTTAAAACATAGGAATCTTCTCCGAGTATGCACATAGCCATCTTACTCCTCACACCCTGTGCTGCCACCTCATTTCCCTTCACAGGAGCTCTGTGCCTTCAGTAGTTGCACAACAGACAGACATTCCACCTGGGCTGCTTCCCCTTCCCTCTTCACTGTGGCCTCTCATTTCTGGGAGAAGCTGCACAGATTGAATTTCTGCCTGCCACCCATCTGTTAAGAGCTACAAAGCTTTGGGCTTTGCGTTCTCATTGGGATGCCCAAGTTGTGGTTGGGTGGCATCCCATCAGACTGCCGTGGGCTGGGTGCTCCCCTGTGTTGGGGGGTGAACTAAATGTTTCCACATACAAGAGAAGTTAGCATGTCTGGGGTGGGCACTAGGCAAGGTTCTTCCCCCTTGATTTCTGAGTGGAGAGAATTATTTTTATGGGGGAAGTAGTCAGGAACATGACATACATACACATGCCTCTTTGCTTTCTGAAAGAATGCATTGCCAACTCGGTCTGAGCTTAGGCCATTTGGGGGAATCCTCAGGAGTCCGTGTTGATCCGTTGTTTTTTGTCATCTTTTTCCATCTCCAGCCCAGGTCTCCTTTCCCCTTTCAGTACTGCTTCTTAATCTCCACCTTTAGCACCACCCATCTGCCCTGCTCATAACCCCATTCCTGGTTTTGAAACAGGTGTTCCCAACCTGGAGCAGGTGGTATACCCTGTTCCTCTGCTAATACAGTGCAATACCCTCCAGATGTTGCGGAGCTTGCAGCCTCCATCCTTCACCATTGGCCACACTGGTTGGGTCTGAGCAGAGTTTGGGGAGGGGGATCCTCCAGCAGTATCAGAAGGGCACCATATTGGCTACCCCAGGGTTAAAAATGTACCATTTCTCCCAGTCCTCAACTACACTTCTGCCTTTCCCTCTAACTAGTGTATCAAATAAACAGGGTTGATCATTTGATCCAATAAATTAAGGTTGGCATCTGTTGTGTAGCCTGGGTTCTTTTTCTTGAACGAGTGATCTCAAGGGAACACCCCTGTAAATCAGTTCCTTTGGGGGCGTGGGAATCGCTCCCTTTGCTTTCACTGGTGCCCATTCCTCTGGGCCCTCACTGCAGCTGGGTGCTCCTTTTTCTTTTAAGGTAGTCTCTATAAAAGCATGAGAAAGCACCTGACTGCTGCATCACGCCAAAGGCCCATGTAGTCCAGTGTCCCGTTCTGCAGCAGTGGTTCCCATTCCCCCCCCCCCAACCATGGCTTCTTTGGTTCCATAAACTCATCCCTAGTGCCCCCATCTTAGAAAACATTCACAATAGCGGTTTGCACAACCCATGAAGGAAGATGCAAGACCGTAACCCATTAATTGCACATTGATTCAAAATCCAGTTAAAACTATTTATGTAGTTCTAACTGTAAAGTTGATCCAGTATCCCACCACCACCACCCTTGTTTCTTAGCACCCACTTAAATACCTCCCCCCACCCCCAGGTCTGATAGTATCCACTTTGATAGTATCAAAGCTTTCTCTGCTCCTTATCCTCTGACCAGTCCTGCCAAGAGTTTTTCATGGGACTCTGAACCAGTGGTTTGCATTAAAACAGGCATCCCCAAACTCAGCCCTCCAGATGTTTTGGGACTACAGTTCCCATCATCACTGACCACTGGTTCTGTTAGCTAGGGATGATGGGAGTTGTAGTCTCAAAGCATCTGGAGGGCTGAGTTTGGGGATGCCTGCATTCAAACATAAAGCAAATCAGATTTCTCTCATCCTTCCCTTCAGACATCGCCTGGTGTAGCAGAGGGTGCTGCGGCAATCAGAAGTTTGGGATGCTCTGCTATGTCAGCCCAAGTGGATTCATTTCCCCTTCTCTTCCAACTCTGCTCTGGAGATGACAAAGGTGCTGCACATGGATGGCAGGGGAAGTGGCGGTTTGTGATAAGAGTAAAAGCCCAAAGGTCCACTCCTTGTCTCTGGGGGCTGTTGCCAGCTGCTACCTGTTGTCATATGGCTCTCTGGCACCATGAGGACTAGAATCTTGCTTGATTTTACAAAAGAAAGAAAAATAGAAGCTTAAAAAAAACCCTTACAAGTTAGCATCAATCCTTGTCTGCTGGGAGAATTGACCTGTGACTTTGCACATGAAAGCAGGTTGGAAAACTTCTGTGTTTGTAAAAGGAAGGGGAAGTTGTGGAGTTCTGGCTCATGGCAGAAGTCAGCCTGTCATAAACTGGCCTGATCACCAGGTGGCACTACTAATCCACTTGATGCAGCTTTTAACTGCGTTCTGTAATGCAAAGGAAAAGCAATGCTTTAATCCACCATTTATTTTGTTTCTTGGGGTGCTATTCTGCTTAATTTTACAGAGTAGACCCATTAAAATCAATGGATCATTTCAGTACATTACTTGGTTGAATACCACCCGTTACTATTTATTTAAGATTGTATCCAGTGTAATGCCTACTCTTGAGAAGTCCCCTTAAAAATAATGGATGTGACTGAAGACCAAACCCTTGGTGGAAGGAGAATTGTGTGAGCAACTCCTCCATGAGGTCTAGCAGAATGCAGTGTCGCAACGTGGCATCTGTAGACTTGGTTCAAGCTTTTACTCAGGGCTGCACAAATTGACCGGAGGGGAGGGGACAGCTGCTGAGGGCCACGAGGCCTCTGCTTTTGGACCCTTCCCAACCAGACGATTCCCTCTGTTCAATTTGCTCTGCCTTCAAATCGCCTCTTCTATCCTTCGGTGCCGGGTTGTATTTTCGCAACCCCCAACGCTTAAATGGAATCATAGGAGCTTTTGTGGGAAGGGAGGGGAGAGAGGGAAAAACAACCCTTTTGATTGCCTTTCTCTTCCAATTTTTAAATAACAATATTCTGTTCTGAAACAGGCTTTGCCGAACACCTGCAGTGTCAGAACAAATGTTCCCAAACGTGTCAAGTGTTCCAGAGCCCCACCCCCAGATTGTGTCATTCAGCAACGTTTTAAGTTTCATAAACTCTGCTCCGGTGAATTGTGCACAGTTTAGGCCTGCATCTGAAGGCAGGAGCTGTTCTTTCTTCCCCAGTTGGGGTCCACCTGAGTCACGGCACACACGCACCCCTGCAATTTCCCTTCATCTGGCAGCTTGCAAGGTTTAATGCTGGATTTCAGGCAGAGGGTGGGGTGCATAATACTCACAAAGGCTCACAAACGTTGAGAATGACGGAGGGAGAGGAATGAGAGGTAATACTGTTTTGTGCACCCCAATCTCCAAGGGGCGAGAGCAGTGGCGTAGCGTGGGTTATCAGCACCCGGGGCAAGGCAAGTAATTTGCGCCCCCTAACCCGTGGATTTGCGCCCCCTAACTCGTGGATTTCCCTAACCCCCAGATGTTGCGCCCGGTGCGGCCGGCCCCCCCTGCACCCCCCACGCTACGCCACTGGGCGAGAGAGACTCCAGGGGTGTCTGCACTCCCTGAGCAGCATCCCTGTCACTTAAGGCAGGACTTGCCATGTCGAGGCTCAGTGGGGCTTTGTGGGGCAACTGAGACTCAGCTTTGGGGCCCAGGGGCCAAAGTCTGTGGCCCTACAAACCCAGCCCCCGCCCCTTGATTACTACCTGAAGAGTGGCAGATGGTAGAGGCCCCAAATGAGCACTTGGATAGGTTCAGGCATTCTTTTAAAATTCTTTTAAACTATTTTTAACGTTGTGTTTTAAATTGCTGTAGCTCTCTCTGGGGCCTTAGGGTGAAGGGTGGACAACTTCCAAGCAGTGAGATACTTCGTCTCATCTTCAGCAGTGGCTCCAGGCCACAAAGGGCTTGTGGGGATGCTGTCCTTAAGTGGTGGTTGCTTGGCAACGGAGCGTGTGGCCCTTGTTGTCATATGGCTGTGCTAGGCCGGATCCAGAGAAACACAACACATACATATACCAGCATGGCCCACAGCCTACCAAACACCTTCTTATGGTTGCTATATCTTCCTCTGGTGGTTGTGTAAACCTTCCTCTTATTTCCTGTCCCTGACCAAATAGAATAATAAAAAAGGACCCGTGTAAAAGCAGCAGCAGCAGCTGCCACAACGCAAGTTATTCAGGATTTGCCTGGCTTTTTTCCTGACAGGAACCTCATGCCTTAATAGCTCCATGACAGGTGAAATGTCACCTGGAAGCACGTTTTCAGCGATGTAGGGAAGTGCACCTGCTGAATTTCTGCCTTTTAAAGGCAGACGGGGACATAGGGGAACTGCCTCATACTGAGTTAGACCCTCCATTTGAGGGCACAGGGCATGTTTGTGAACCGGAGAAACTGCCACGGATCCACCCCCCCCAAAAAAAAACACCAAGTGCAAGCTGCAAACTTTTATTTGCTGCTGCTGCTAAGATGATGGGGGCAGCGCAGAGATGGAATGCCTCTGTTGCACAGCTGTCAACCTTCCCTTTTTTTGCGGGAAATTCCTTTATTCCAGCGCCGTTTCCCACTGCTTCCCGCTGCTATCCCGGATTGTTAGATATCCCATAGACTGTCCCCGGGACAGGTGAGGCTGCTGATCCCTTATTTTTGAGGCTGCTGATCCCTTATTTTCAAATCTGAAAGTTGACAGCTATGCTCTGTTGGCATATGCATGCCCATGGGTGCCATATTAGTGACCCCTGTGCTATACTGGCAGCAGGTCTCCCAGGTTTCTGGCAGCGGTCTCTTTCAGGCAGAGGTGGCCGGAGAGCATTGAAATCAGTGGGGCAAAAAGCATGGAGCCCAACAATAGGTTGTGCCTGAGCCAATGGCACCTAAAAAACTACGTAACTATAGTTTTGCCCCCCATCTTCCTTCTGCTGAATTTGATAACAGCAACCCAGGCTGTGAACGCTATACCTCTAAAGCACATTCGAAGCAACACAGATTTATTTTGGGGGCTTGCCTCTCCAAAAGTAGGATACAAATCTGCATGTGACATAAAGCGTATACAACATTTCTGCAAATTTTGTCTTTTTATGTGTGGATCCATTCACAGAAAACCCTGTTGCTAACCCTGTTCACAGCTTCCGGCCCTACATAGAGATGCTGAAGACTGAACCTGAGACCTTTGACATGCAAGGCATAGGTAAAGGTAAAGGGACCCCTGACCATTAGGTCCAGTCGTGACCGACTCTGGGGTTGCAGCGCTCATCTCGCTTTATTGGCTGAGGGAGCCGGCGTACAGGTTCCGGGTCATGTGACCAGCATGACTAAGCCGCTTCTGGTGAACCAGAGCAGCGCACGGAAACGCCATTTACCTTCTCGCTGGAGTGGTACTTATTTATCTACTTGCACTTTGACGTGCTTTCAAACTGCTAGGTTGGCAGGAGCTGGGACCGAGCAACGGCAGCTCACCCTGTCGTGGGGATTTGAACTGCTGACCTTCTGATCGGCAAGTCCTAGGCTCTGTGGTTTAACCCACAGCGCCACCTGTGTCCCTATGCAAGGCATAGGAAGACGTTTATACTGAGTTGGGATGCAGCTCAGGGGTAGGGCTCCTGCTTTGCATGCAGAAGGTCCCAGGTTCAATCCCACACACCCCACCCTGGCACCTCCAGGTAGGGCTAGGAGAGACTCCTTGCCAGAGGGAGCAATACTGAGCCAGGTGGGCACAGGGACACAGAAGGTTGCTTTAGATTATCATTAGAAGATCCACACTATACAGTTAAAGCTTAGCCAATGAATGTGTTTAAAGCACAGGACTTTGCCCAAGGAATCCTGGGAGCTGTAGTTTCCTCCTCAAAGGACTACCACTTCCAGCACCCGTAACAAACTACAGTCCCCAGGATTCTTTGGGGGAAGTCATGTGCTTTACATGTATAGCATGGATTTGCTTCTACAGACAACCGGTCCACAAAGTGCTGCTTATACAGCTCAGGACAGTTTCCTCCTGTATGAAACTGCCCGGGCTCTAAGATCTTCATGGGAGGCCCATCTCTCTGTCTCGCCACCCTCAAAGGTATGCTTGGTGGGGATGTAGGAGAGGGCCTTCTCAGTGGCTGCTCCCAGACTTTGGAACTCCCGCCCTAGAGAAGCCAGACTGGCTCCTTCCTTGTTGCCCTTCTGCCTGCAGGTAAAGACACTTTTCTTCCAACAGGTCTTTGGGAATTGACTGTTTTTTCAGGAAAGGGCTGATTTTATTATCTGTATTTTCAGCTTATTTGTTTTTTATATATTTTAAAATTCTATCAGAGTTTAATGACTTTATAACAGCTATATTTTATATATGTTTAGTTTTTTGTATTTTGTCTCTGTTGTTTGAATTTGTGTAAGCCCCCTTGAGTTGCAGTCTGGGGAAAGAATGGGGTATAATAAACCAATAATAATAATATAATAATAATAGATCCTAACAGAAGCACAGAAAGTGTGGGCAGCTTTGCAGCATTCAAAGTCAAGATCCAGGCCATGGAATAACCACTGGTCATCCCCCGCCCACCCCCACCGCCCCAATTAGCTCCAATTAGAGGTCCTGATGTCTCTTCGATTGCCTGCAACCATAAATAGCTGCGACTTTGGTCTCCTTCCCCCTGCAGTGTGTCAGCAGGATCTTAATCCCATTACTATCTGTCCCACCCTTGAAATGCAGGGAAGCTCTTTCCTCTGTGTCACTTGCCACCAGGAAGGTCAGAAGGTCTTGGGACTGATTAACAGGAAAATCTGTAATTGGCGTTCTTTTCTTTTCATTTCATTCCCCCTGCCCCTCTAATTAGGGTTTTAACAATATCTGCTCAGACAGGTGTAGGCTTTGTGACTTAATGGAACCCTAGCAGGGGAGATGGGAGCCCAGGAGGTAAACAGATCCTCCTTGTAGTTTGCAGAGAACACTCATTGTGGTCCTGGCTGAGGGTTAGGAGTACACCAAAAAAATAATAGGGAAGGCAGAGGGTGTGCATAGACGCAAGGCTATAACCAGAAGCAGTGTGGTGTAGTGGTTAGAGGGCTGGATTTAGACCTGGGAGAGACTCAAATCCCCACAAGTCATATAGCTCAGTCATTGCCTCTCAGCCCCAACCTACCTCACGGGGTTGTTGTGAGGATAAAACGAAGAGCGGAAGAACCATGTAGGTTTATAATTTTAGCAGCAGTAGTAGTTCTTCTTATTAACATCCAACCTTTCCTTCAGGGAGCTCAAGGTGGTATACATGGTCCTCTGCCCCATTTGTCCAAACATTTAATCCTCGCAGCTCTGTGAGCAGGGGCTGGCCCCGGATGTGTTGTCACTGAGGCAAAACAGAGTATGCCAAAATGGCAACAGCTGCCAACAATAGCAACGAGAAAACAGGGCACGGCATAAGGAGGAGTTGCTGTTGGGGCTTCAGACTGTACTGCAAAACTGTTCTGATATTGCAAACGAGTTGTTGGAAACAAGTGTTTTTGGGTAAGTCTGGATTAAAGGGGAACAGGGCAGCTGGCATATTGATGCCAATGACATGTGGGCGCTGCAGAAAATATTGCACGTGTGCCCAATCCCACAATAAACACCCACCTAAACGTTTCAGCCAGTGGGATGAAATTTCCTTACTTTCTTTTCAATGTTGGCAGTACGTTGCTTCTTGAGACCCGCCGGGAGCTCAGGCTCCCAGAGAATGTGCATTCGGAAGGACTGGACCACCTGTGCCCACTTGCGTGACCAGATCAGAAGGAATGCTTAGCATACCTCTTGGGTGCCTTTGCCCACCCACTCTCCACCACCACCACCACCACTGCTGGGAATGCAGACCTGCCTTTCCCTTGGGCAGGCTCCAGTGGTCACCCATGACACAACTTGGCAGGGGGGCTATTTAAAAAAAGATAAAGAAAGGGAAAACTAGCCTGGCTGGGTGTTTGTTTTGTAAAGTTTCAGATCATTTGCTAGAAAAGCAAGAACAAGGTTGTGTGTGTGTGTGTGTGTGTGTGTGTGTGTTTACATAGAATTCTAAGAATTGGGTGGGACCTCAAGGGTCATCTAGTCCAACCCCCTGCAATGCAGGAACCACACCTTAAAAATCTGATGGCCGCCCAACTTCTATTTAAACTCCTTCAATGAAGGAGAGTCCCCCACCATCTGAGGCAGCCCATTCATTCCACTGGTGAACAGCTCTTACTGTCAGAAAGATCTTCCTAATGTTTTATTGGAATCTCCTTTCTTGTCATTTGAATCCATCGATCCAAAGTCCTATGCTCTGGAGAAGCAGAAAACAATCTTGCTCCATCTTCCATGCGGCAGCCCTTCAGATATTTGAAGATGGCTATCATATCCGCTCTCAGTCTCCTCTTCTCCAGGCTAAACACACCCAACTCCCTCAACCATTTCTCATAATTCTTGTTTTCCAGACCCTTGATCATCTTGGTCAACCTCCTCTGAACACCCACTAGCTTGTCCACATCATTCTTTTTAAGGTGAACATTCCTGAATTCTAGCCCCTTGGGCCTACTCTGGACTCCACCCATAGACCCTGCCCAGGTACCATGATGTTTGAATTCAAGAGTCGGCCCCTCCGTTTTGGGGAGAGGAAGGAAAATGGCAAACCTCTTGGGCTTCCATAAGGAGTGGCTCCCTTCTTAGATCAAGAGTGAAAACTTCTCTTCATCTGGGAAAAGGGCAGGCTATAAATAAATATTATAGCAATGTAATAGCATAGTAACACCACAAGCAACCCCCCCCCCCAAATAGAGCTGTTAATTTTTACAGGTGGAGGAATTGTCCAGAATACTCATTGGGGAAAAACCAACGTTATTGATGTGTAGCAATGTGCAAACTTACAAAACCAGATTGGGTGAAAGCCAAAGTCTTAACTGGCCCGAATATATTTAATCACACATCTATTTAGTGTGAATGTAAGAAGCCCCTGGCTGCTGGATCAAGCCAAAGACCCACATCCTAGATGCTCCGGTGTTCAGCCAGATGCCTCCAAGGGAAGCTCACAAGCAGGACCTGAGCACAAGAGATTCCCAGTAACTGCTAACCAGAGGCATACTGCCTTCGACAGGGGAGGTCATGCATAGCCAAGGCTCTCAAATCCCGTCTGTACTGCAGTTGTCTCAAGCAGAGATCATCCTAGCAACAAGAAGTTCTTTTAATATATATTAGCAGGAAACCGTCTAGGGAGGCGTTAGGGCTTTTGGATGCCAAGGGAGTTGAAGAAGTTGTAAAGGAGAATAAAGAGATCATGGAGAAGCTGAATGAATTTTTGTATCTGTCTTCATGATGGAAGATATAGGAGAAATACCTGTGTCTTTGCAGGATGTGAGCCTGGGAAACAAAGGCGGATAGTGGTGGAGAGAGGTGAAGTTCTAGGCGTAACAGGCAAAATAAAAGCTGACCAATTGCTGAGTCTGAATGGCACCCACCTGACAGACCTCCAAGAATTCAGATACTAAATTGACCATCTTCTAGCAAAACTATGTAACGTGTCCTTCGGATCAGCCTCCATATATGAGAGCTGGAAAATAGCCAATGTAATGTCAGTTTTCGAAAAGGGATCCAGGGAGCATCCTGTAGGCTCCACTCATGTTCTTCTGTACCTATCGCACCCTCCTGCCAACTGAAACCAAAGGGCAATACGAGAGTTTGGCCCCCTTCCTTAATTCCTCTTCTCTTGTATGTCATGCAAGTGGCACGCAGACCCAAGCATAGCGTCCTGGAGCAAACTGGGTGATGACAAGGATAAGGCCTTTGTTCTTTTCTAGGCACCCAGCCAAGCGAAACTTTCTGCCCCATTGCTTTGCTCCCTGGGGGATCTGTAATAACCAGGAACATCTCCTCCTTCTGCTGCTGCCAACCACATCTTGATCCCTTCCTCCCCTTTCATTTGCATACAGTGCTCCGGAATGTGCATTTGTGGTTCCCTACTCCTCACAAACAATTCTCAGCAACAGGTCACCCATCCTTAGTCTGGCTTTAGAGGCTGAGAGAGCACGAGACAGAGAGACCTGATCCAGGTTGCCCAAGGACTGGGGTTTGACGTAACGTTAAACTAGGGGTCAGCAAATTTTTCAGCAGGGGGCCGGTCCAATGTCCCTCAGACCTTGTGGGGGGCTGGACTATATTTTGAAAAAATAATAACGATGATGCAAGAGCACCAGGCAGGCTCACCTGTGTCTTGCGAACGGCGGGGGCTGGTGGTGGCGGCAGGACGATGAGTGGTGCGTGAAAGGGCTTGCTCCAGAGAGGGGTTGCTTTAAATGGCAGCCACTCGAGAGGGGCGCTCAGCCAACCGCAGCTCAGCAAAGCCCCGCCCCCTTCCTCCTCTAGGCAGGGCTGGGAGAAGCCAGGAGGAGGGAGGGAGGAGGCGCCGCCGGCGCTGCTGTGTGAGGAAGAGGAAAAGAACATGCACGCTGGTGATCCACGTGCTGGCGATCCACGTGGCGATTCCTGGACCATCCGTGGGCCGGATCCAGAAGGCATTTGGGCCTGATCCAGCCCACGGACCTTAGTTTGCCGACCCATGCACTAAACCGTGGCCCAGCATTCTGTGTTCCTGCCTTTCATGCCTGTGCATTCACTTTTATTTTATTTATTTATTTTAAAAAATTGATACACAGCTGTTCACAAAATATATGAATATATATAAGACTGGTTTATAACATTTACACACAAAGCAATACGAGAAAACCCATTTCAAAAAGTTAAAATCAGAAATCAGCTAACTATCAATGTCGGCGTGTTCCAAAGTGTAGGTGTTGCCATGCTAAAATATCAATTTCGTACAGCGCCAGTTCCACAAATCGCAGCCATTGCTTCCAGCTCTGCAGTTCTATGATTCTATGAGGCTCGTAAAGCATCAATATTGCACTCCAGGCTCAAGTGCCTTGCTTCAGGGAAAAGTTGAAATTGTTTCCCTGCTATGCAGTCAAGCAATGCTCTCCAGAGAACACCCGGCTGCGCTGAGCTGCTGCTAGCCTGGCACATACCGTCCAGGAGAGTGACACCCTTGCTCTCAGGGAGAACAGTTTCCTTTGCGGAGAGGTCCCCCGAGGTGACAGAATTGTGTTAGAATAAGGCACACAGAGCCTGGTAAGAAACATTTTTGCCTGGCGGGGCTGGAAGGGAAGAAGGGAACATGATCTTTGTATTGAGTTAGCCGTTGAGTAATCTCACAATAAGGAGGAAGCAGGAGCCACGGAACATCTCTCGCTCTCGCCTGCCAGGTGTCCCATCACGTGGAGCTTTGGGTCTGAGAAGGCTGTTCCTTTCTTGGGGACAGAATATTGTTAGTGTTGGGAGTGGGTGAGACGGATCGAAGCCTCCATCCTTGCCCAGGGAGAATGGTACTCAGAACTGTACTTTCTAGGCACGGAACTAGCAGAAGTGTGGGGAAAGTCCTTAGCTTCTGTACAACCAGTGTGTATGTGTGTTATCTCATCCTTTGCGGCAGGCCACAAAATACCGTGGCCTGGCCCTGCTTGTCTCCAGCGCGTGCATACGCACGTGCAAATCCATGTGCAATTAAATGAGGGCCTTGCGTGTTGTGCAGGCGCACTTCCTTTCCATGTTCTGCCATCGAAGAGGTTCCTTCTGATCTGCAGTTATTAGAGGGCAATTATATTATATATTATATTACAGGGCAATTAGGGTTGTTGTTTTTCCTTCCTCTTGAGGGTATCTTTAAGCAAGAGGGGGAAAGCTCTGCTTAGACATCCGTGCACATGGAACAGGCAGCGATCTCCTGTGTGTGGGCAGGAGAAAAAGAGAGAGAGAGATGTCTGCAACGATGTGAGATAATTCCTGTCCATCACGGAAAAGGTTCAAAAAAGGGCAAGGTGTCAGAGCTGGAACAGACTGGTTGATGGGAATTGGAGTCCAACACAGCCACTGCCTGGAGCGTGATGAGAGTCCAAAACAGCCATGGCAGCTGAGGCTGATGGGAGCGAACCAGTTTGGCAAAGCATGCCCTAATCTCAGCCCAGAGGTGCCTAGAAAAGAACACAGTTGCCTAACCATGGGAGGCACAAGAGACAGCACTGGTTGCTGAGTGGTAAAGGCAAGGAACTCTGCACTATAACAGGGACACTCTTCCTTTACTTCTTTTAGGGTTGTGAAGCCTTGTGCATTGTGCAGCACCAGCTCCGAACTTCCCTTTCTCCATTCCCTCCCCCTATTCCCCACTTTGAATAGGGTGGAGTTGACATTTGACCCACCAACAGTTTTTGGATCTATGGAAAGAACTAATTAGAATCCACAAGATGGTTTCAGCTCCAACTAAGCTAAGCGGATACGCTTCAACGTTTCTCCAATGAAAATAGGGACGTCCTGTTCAACAACAAATTTCTTTCTTTCTTTCTTTCTTTCTTTCTTTCTTTCTTTCTTTCTTTCTTTCTTCCTTCCTTTCCTTTCCTTCCTTCCTTCCTTCCTTTCTTTCTTTCTTTCTTTCTTTCTTTCTTTCTTTCTTTCTTTCTTTCTTATATCCTACCCATATCTGAGTGGGTTGCACCGGCTACTCTGGGTGGCTTCCAACATTTATAAAAACATAATAAAAGATTAAACATTTTTTAAAAACTTCCTTATGCAGATCTGCCTTCAGATGTCTTCTAAAGGTTGTAAAGTTACTTATCTCCTTGGCTTGGTGGGTTGCATAACTCCATACCCTCCAACATTTCTCCCATGAAAATAGGGACGTCCTAAGGAAAAGCGGGACATTCTGAGATCAAATCAGAAACCAGGGACTCATCTACATCAATGGTTTTGCTACGTTTTGAGATCGTTTGGGAATGGTTGTGGCACATAAAGGACAAACAACATCCTGCTTTAACTCTAGTAATGCATTATAACCAGGACGGCTTCTGTAAACTCCAGGACTGTCCCTGGAAAATGGGGACACTTGGAGGGTCTGTAAGTGCCATACAGGGTCCTATGAAAGTATGAAGTGCCCACCCTTTCCCCTTCTGGTTCACTTCCTGTGTTACATAATACAAAAATGGTATTGTTATAAGTTTCAGGGGCGCTAGAGTCTGAGGCTGATGTCGGCTCCTTTAACAAAATACAGTTGCCAGATTCTTTGGGGGTTAAGCATGTGTCGGACGTGCTTCTATGTATGGTATGAATCTGCCCTATGTCAGAGCCTTTTGGTGTCAGATTCATGCTGCAGCAGGCTAGCTCATTGAAGGGCTGGACTGGATGACCCTTGGGGTCCCTTCCAACTTTACAATTCTAAATGGCACATGGAACTCTTTTCATATAAAATAATAATAATGAAATTTCTTGGGCTGTTAATCCTATCGCCACAGATGTGAATAGGGGGAAAGCTTTTGAAAACAACGACAATGACAACAGCATTTCCAGTGAGCATCCAAACTATAACGGGAGTCTTCTGCTGTCAGGCCTTTAGTGTCACCATCTTCTGGGTACTTTTCCTTTCCCTGGTGGAAATTTCCTCACTTCCAGTCGCTCCCCCCACCCCCCTTAACCTTACTCCAGCCATGCAGTTTCACATGCTGTTCCACATCCCCTCCGCCATCACCCGCCAGGAGCATATCACACTCATTTTGTCACTGGGGACAGCTGCCAGCAAATTTGCAGCTTCACACTGTGTCTGTGGAGACCATCTGTGGCCGAGGATGTGACTTATAATCGCAAGAGATTTAAATGTCATTTAATCCATTCCCCCTTATGTATACCCTGCAGGTACAATGATCCATCTGCCTCCTGCATCCCCTATGATCTTAGGGTTGCACTTTTATCTCACCTTTTTATCCTCAGGGACCTTGAGGCGGTGCACATCAGTGGCATGCGGTCAGTGGACAGGGGGGACTAGGCTACTCCCCTAAATGTTACCCCGTGCCTCCTCCCCAAAGCTCAGGAAGCTTCTGCCCAGCTTAGGGAGGGAGGGGTGATGTTATTGTCACCGTCCCCCCGCAATTGCTCTCACAAGCTGGTGCTTCTGGTCCTGTTCTCCTACGAAAAATTTCACCGCACGCCACTGGCGCACATATTTCTCCCCTTTGTCATTGAATCCCCACAACAATCCTGGGAGGTAATCTAAGCTGAGAGGAAGGGACTGGCCCAAGGTAGGCTTCATGGCTGAGTGGGGATTTGAACGCTGGTCTCCCATGTCCTAGTCTCAAATGGTAACCGCTACTCCACCCTGGCTCTCTATGAAATGTAGACCACAAGCAGAGAGCAGGTTTCTGCAAAACAAGCCGCTCTTAAATCCTTGTGCAAAAACTCACACTGCAGAAACCCACCCAAGCTTCCTATCGTGTGACCTGGAGAAAAAGTACTCCCTGGTGCCAAATGCAGCAATCAGCTCCTCTGAGAGTTTTCAACATAAGCTGTGCAAAAGATCAGCTGCAAACCAACTAAGAGTGCCGTTATACAGATCTACAGTGCGGCGGCTTCTTCTTCTTTGACGATCACGCATAGCCAAGTAAGATTGTCTTCCATAAACACGGTTTTAACAATGAGTCTGTAAGTGACTGTGGAGGCCAATTTTGGATCCACACGTCCTTCCACAGTGGGGACACTGGTTTCTGGGCTGGAGTTGATCACGGTGTGGATTTGCCAAGCGGGCCTTCCTCTTAGCACATTTCTCCCTTTCATCCTGAGTTCGAATGTCTTCAAAGCCCACGACACCTTTGGAAAAGGCTGTTCTCCAATTGGAGCGCTCGCAGGCAAGTGTTTCCCAATTGTTGGTGTTTATACTACATTTTTAAAAGATTTGCCTTGAGACAGTCTTTAAACCTCTTTTGTTGACGACCAGCATTATGCTTTCCATTTTTAAGTTTGGAATAGAGTAGTTGCTTTGGAAGACGATAATCAGGCATCCGCACAACATGACCAGTCCAACAAAGTTGATGTTGAAGAATCATTGCTTCAACACCGGTGATCTTTGCTTCTTCCAGTACACTGATATTAGTTTGCCTGTCTTCCCAAGTGTTGTGTAAAATTTTTCAGAGACACCATTGATGGGACTTTTATTTAAAACTACGGCATTTCCTCCCACATGATAGGAGGCAGTGATAGCCACCAACATGGATGACTTTAAAAGAGGATTAGGCAAATTCATGGAGGAGGAGGAGATTATTGATGAAAGGGGGTTCTGTCAGGGGCAACCTCTCTTGCCTCTGCAGCAAGAGGGATGAAAATGTCATGGGGATGAAATGCAATAAATAAATGTGCAGCCAACAAGGCCGTTGACGTGTGTGCGAACAGGGCTTGAATGTCTTGTGGTCCTGATCACTCTGTCCACTGGTATATAACAGTCCTGCTCATGAGATGATCAGGTGCCAAGGAGGGACACACTATGGATTGTGTAGGAGGAAGAATTCTAGCCAGTGCAACTTTTCTCTCTCCCACAGCACTGCAATGTGACAAGCTGACCTTTAAAGCCCTAAACGGCCTCGGTCCAGTATATCTGAGGGAGCGTCTCCACCCCCATCATTCAGCCTGGACACTGAGATCCAGCACCGAGGGCCTTCTGGCAGTTCCCTCATTGCGAGAAGTGAGGTTACAGGGAACCAGGCAGAGAGCCTTCTTGGTAGTAGCGCCTGCCCTGTGGAACGCCCTCCCTTCAGATGTGAAGGAAATAAGCAGCTATCTTATTTTTAAAAGACATCTGAAGGCAGCCCTGTTTAAGGAAGTTTTTAATATTTAATGCTGTATTGTTTTTAACACGCGATTGGGAGCCACCCAGAGTGGCTGGGGAAACTCAGCCAGATGGGCGGGGTATAAATAATAAATAATAAATTATTATTATTATTATTATTATTATTATTATTATTATTATTATTATTATTATTTATTAGATATCTATCTTTTAGAATTGCAGGGGTGGGGTGGGGATTATAGGTTATTCATATCCTGCTTTTCCCCCAAGCAGGGATTTGTGGCAGCTTTGAACATTTGAAAACAACATTACAAAAGAAAGAAAGAAAGAGAGAGAGAGAGAGAGAGAGAGAGAGAGAGAGAACCCTAGTTAAAAATAATAGTTAAAATACTGTACATCAAAAGACTTTTCAAACCAGCAATTAAAATGCAGCCTGCCATGTCAGCAGCCAGCCCAGTGATCAGCGTTAGTTTCCAAAGGCTTGTTTGATTTTAACAGCTTGCTGTTTTTTCCCTTGCAGTTGTGCAGAGGCAAGAGAAGCTGTCCTGGTAAAAAACCTGTTCCAAAGCAGCTCTTTAAAAAGTACACCTGGGGCTGCTGGGATTTGTAGTCCAGCAACATCTAGAGGGCACCAGCTACATCTGACAAAAGGACATCCAGTCTCCAGTTCAATGAGTTCCAGCTCCCCTGTGACTTACTGCTACCCCAGTAACGGATTGTGCAAACTGGGTCCTCTGCCAAGCGTGTCTGGGAAAGCTCTCTGGATCTTTGTGGACTCCGGAGGAGCCGTTGCCCCAAAGCAGGCAGTGTTTTTTGAACCCAGGCCCACTCAGATCCACAAATAGCAGCACCACCCTCCCTTGGACGTCTGTTCTCTCTTAGCAGCTTTGTGTGCGTGCTTTGGAAAGTTCACAGAGCATCCTTGCTTCCTGCCTCTGCCAACTGCTTGAGAATAATAGTGCTGAAAATGTGTTTCAAAGGGAATTTCAGTTTGCAGTGCAGTGCTTGATTACTTAGGCAGCTTGCAGGCAAGGACTGTATGGATTGATGTAGGGTTTTTGGGGGGGAGGGGGCAGTCTGGATGATGCCCTGAGCCCCTTCCAGTTCTTGGAGTCCTGTACCCAGGGAGGGTTAAAATCTAACAGAGAAGACTGCTGAACAAGTCAGACAAGGAATAGGTAAGAGGACAACCTTAGCTGGTCGCTTAAATGTCCTCATCAGCATCCCAAAAGAATGAGTGAGATTGCACCCAGCAAAATTGCAAAAATGTATAGGACCAGCTCAAATATTTGCTGGAAATGTAAAGGGAAAGAGGGTACCTTTTATCATATGTGGTGGACATGTGGGGAGGTAAAAGCTTTCTGGGAAATGATATATAACTTTTGTTTAAAATACAGAGGCTTTTTTGTTAGGTATTACAGGCATGGAACTACCAAAAAAGAAAATAAAAGACTATTTATGTATGCAACGACAGCAGCAAGGATGCTCCTAGCCCAGAGATGGAAAGAAGAAAAAGTATCGGCCAGAGAAGAGTGACAGACCAAACTGATGGAATATGCAGAAATGGCAAGACTGACGGGTAAGGTCAGAAACCAGGAAGACCAAGTCTAAAAGACTGGAATAATTTTTTAACATATTTGAGAGACCACTGTAAACAGCTGAAATCTTTGGCAGGGATACAAGGACACTTGTAAAGTAACATGAACTTTGGAAACCATGATTGTATAATGGATAAAAAGGTAAAGGGACCCCTGACCATTAGGTCCAGTCGTGGCCAACTCTGGGGTTGTGGTGCTCATCTCGCTTTATTGGCCGAGGGAGCTGGTGTACAGCTTCCGGGTCATGTGGCCAGCATGACTAAGCCGCTTCTGGCGAACCAGAGCAGCGCACGGAAACGCCATTTACCTTTCCACCGGAGCAATACGTATTTATCTACTTGCACTTTGACATGCTTTCGAACTGCTAGGTTGGCAGGAGCTGGGACCGAACAACAGGAGGTCACCCCGTTGCGGGGATTCGAACCACCGACCTTCTGATCAGCAAGTCCTAGGCTCTGTGGTTTAACCCACAGCGCCACACGCGTCCCTTTGTATAATGGATAAATTACATTAAAAGATGCAGGAACAAACAATAGAAATGGAACCCATGGAGGGAAGGAAGGTCTGAAGGTTTGAAAGAACCACTTTTTTAATTTTTGGAAATGTTATGTTTGTTGTATTTAACTTTTATGGAAAACGATAGATAGATAGATAGATAGATAGATAGATAGATAGATATAGATATAGAATGAGTGAGATTGCAAGAGCTGCAACTAAGTGATGATTCCCTCCAGGCTACTGGGTGGCCCTTTTCTCCACCCCCCTCACCTAGCTGCTAGGGAGGAGAACCACAGCCAGTGCGGTGAATGTGAGCTAGAAAATCAGGCTGGAAGCTGGATACACAGAGACCTGTTTGCTCCGTGCTGGATCCAAATCTGCGACTGAAGGAGAAGCAAGACATGTTGGGGTGTTGACGCTGTGAGCCCCTCCGTCCTATGCTCAGGTTGTAGAGATGTGTAAATAAAACCATGTATCCTAAAGACACCACAATCTTGACTGACCTTCATTCCAAGCAAGCAGAGCCCTGAGTAAGCACCAGAAACCTTTGGAGTGGAGTCTCTCGCTGCTTGGAGATTTTTGGGAACAAACTAAGAAAGTTCACCACAGTCCATCACCGTCATCATAAATAGTAAACTTTTTATTACTCATCCAAACATTACGACAGAGTGAGAGGTTTCTTCTGCAAGAGTTTCATTCCAACGAACAGTTCAATAACCAAATAAGTTTGAACGTAAACAAGAATCCCCTCAAAACAAATTTTGAATAAATGAAAACAAAAGGAAACCACGACAACATGTTGTGCTGTATCCTCACTGCCTAAAATGACAGCACCTGTTCAGTCCTCTTCCAGGGCACTGTAAGCCACCCTGCTTCTGGGTTGCTGCTATTTTGGGGTGGGATGGTGGCAAACTGGGCAGTTGTAGTTCATTGGGAGGTCATGAGCAGCAAACCTGCTTTCACAAAAAGATGGGAATTATTTTTTGCAAAACGGAAGGTGACTGAATAAGGAAATGCACTGAGGGTGCAAATCCATGGGTTAGGGGGCGCAAATTACTTGCCTTGCCCCGGGTGCTGACAACCCACACTATGCCACTGGTTGGCAACCCTATAATTGGCTGGCTGGCAACTCAGCACAACCAGAATCCAAATACTGTAACTACTTTGGGTAGGTACACTCAATGGGACTTTGGACTCTCCTCCCAATCCCAGCCAGCTTTGAAGAGCAGATCCCTGTGATGTTTCACCGTCATGCTTTAGAAATGTCCATCCGTTCCAAAGTCATTTGCCCAAGCAGGATGGTGTGTCTGTAGTTTGAGAAGCATCCTCTAAAGGCTAAGAACTTGCTGTTTGGATCGTGACCATAAGATGTTCATATTCAACATCTATTTTTAATAATAATAATAATAATAATAATAATAATAATAATAATAATAGCAGCAAATTTGGTGGTAAGGACTACTCTTATGTCTTCTTCCTAAAGCCAGTGGTTTAACCAAACTTATACAATAAACAAGGACATAATGGTAAACATTTTAGTTTTCTTTCCGAGGATAAAAAGAAGGGGGGAAATCCCCCCCCCACACACACACATTACAGAGTACTGGAAATTTGCCTCCTTGCTATTTAGCTCTTCTCCATCCCTCTTTTTAAAAGGGGAATTATATGGCATGCAACCGAGAGCAGTCGCCTTCTGGGTGGCTTTCAGCATGCATTGCAGATAACATTTAAAGCAACATAGCAAAGCCTCCAGCTACCTCTGAGCACTTAAGTCAAAGAGAAAGTGCTTTGGGTGGGTGGCAAGCGCCCACGGTCCAATCCAGCAGAGTTCTTGCACTGAACTGGCATGAGATCCATTTGAGCTCTATTTCCTACCTAATCAGCCTAATCATTTCTCCAACCCCTGCAGAGCCTCCAAAAAGGTTTGCCTTCACACAAATGCCGTAATTGCTCTTTCAAACCCTGCCACTGCAGAGTGATTAATGTACGCTGGCCTCTCCTGAGCAAAAGCCACAGCCTCTGACTCGCAAGACCCACCCTCTAACTCCGGAGATATGGTGTCTGCTTTTGCTGCTGTTCAGCGATGAAGCAAATGGTGCTCTGCACATGCTCCAAAGCACCTTCCTCGTCCTTTTTTTCCACAACGCCGTTCCTGATCTGCAGCACCAGACCCTGGTAACACCGTGTGGGAGGTGTGCATCGCTCCTGCTTCCAAGACGCAAGATCACAGAATCACAAAGGTACCCCAAGCGATTATCTAGTCCAACCCCTAGCAAAGCAGGAACCACATCTAAAGAACCCCTAGTAGATGGGCCATCCAACCTTTGTTTCGGACTTGCAAGAGACGGCTACTCTCAGAGACTGTGGTAAACATTTACAGCTGTCCATAACTCTAGGTCCAAGGTGTGCAAGCTTTCCGCACCATCCTTCTGTGGTCATTTCTCCCGATGTTCATTAGGGATGGATGCACATCCAACTGAGCGGCCGTCAACAGAGCTCCTCTCCCAAAATTCCCTAGTTCCTCTCTTTCCTCCCAGCTCCTTGCAACCAAAGCTCATTCAGTCCTTCTCCTCCCAAGGACAGCTGACATGCTGCGTACGAGTCCCCAGATGCCCACTGCCTTTTTGGTGGCGCTTCTGGAGTCCCGTACCAGGTCCAGGAGTTCGTGGAAGACCACCAGGGCACCATGGTAGGTCTCAGCGGCAGAGATCTCGAAGAAGCCTGCGTCGGTGGAGAGGGCCAGAAGGCGGCCTTCCTCGCTGGAGACAGTTCTCAGGTGCTGCAAGTCCCGCTTGTTCCCCACCAGGATAACGGGGACCTTTTCGGCGCCTCCTCTCTTCTTCAGCTGCTTGATCCTCTGGAGCTGCTGGCGGGCAAAATGGAAGCTGGCGCGGTCGCTGATGCTGTAGACGATGACGAAGCCGTCGGCCCAGCGGAGCTGCTTCTCGTTCAGGCAACCCTGGAGTTTGGCCATCTGCACAAATTTGAACAAGGGCTGGAGTTAGCGAGGAACTTTTATTTACTCCTACGTGGGGCTACCTTTGAAGGTGACTTGGGAAATGCAATTAATCCAGAATGCAGCAGCTAGACTGGGGACTGGGAGTGGCCGCCGAGACCATATAACACCAGTCCTGAGAGACCTACATTGGCTCTCAGTACGTTTCTGACCACAATTCAAAGTGTTGGTGCTGACCGTTAAAGCCCTAAATGGCCTCGGTCCTGTATACCTGAAGGAGCGTCTCCACCCCTGTAATTCAACCCAGATACTGAGGTCCAGCACCAAGGGCCTTCTGGCAGCTCCCTCACTGTGAGAAGCGAGGTTACAGGGTTTTCTTGGTAGTGGCACCTGCCCTGTGGAATGCCCTCCCATCAAATGTCAAGGCAATAAGCAACTATCTTGCTTTTAAAAAGACATCTGAAGACAGCCCTGTTTAGGGAAGTTTTTAACGTCTGATGCTGTATTGTTTTTAATATTCAGTTGGAAGCCACCCAGAGTGGCTGGGGGAAACCCAGCCAGATGGGCGGGGTATAAATAATAAACTATTATTATTATTATTATTATTATTATTATTATTATTATTATTCCTCCAAGGAATTCAAAGGTGATATACATCATTCCCCCTCTCCCCTGTGAAGTACCTCAGGCTGGTTGGGCCAAGGCCACCTAGTGAACTTCATAACTGAGTGAGGATTTGAACTCCGGTCTCCCAGTTCCTAGTGTGATGCTTTAACTGCTACACCACCCTGGCACCAGCCTCTAATGCTCCTTCAGGAAATCGACTTTCAGAAATCCAATTATTAAATTAATTATTCAGGTCTCCAAAAGAGCTTTCTCTCCCTTCTTGCCCGTCATGTATATCTCTGACTAAAGGCACAACATCATTTCAGAGGCCCATCTCTCAGCAGTAATAATCCTCCTACGGAACCTATCAATTTACATATTGTTACTTATTTATTACATTTATATACCCCAGCTTTCCTCCAGGGAGCTCGAGGCAGCGAATATGCTTCTCCACCTCCCCATTTTATCTCTACAACAACCCTGTGAGGCAGGCTGACAGCAAGTGATTGGCCCAAGGTCACGCCCCGTGAGCTTCATAGCTGAGGGGAGGATTTGAACCCTAGTCTCCCAGCTCCTCATCCAGCACCCTAACTGCGGCATCACCGCTGGCAGGCCAGCTTCAGCCAGGCATTTGCCTGTTGTGGAAACTGCCTTGGTGAATTGTGTGTGGTGATGTCTTACCTGGGGGCAGACGGAGTCCCAGATGCTGAAGCAGGCTTCCTGGCCAGCCATTATCACTTTGTGGGTGTAAATTGATTCTGGAAGGGAGGAGAGGTGGGGAGAAAATGTGTTAATAACAGTGCAGGCCGCAGGCTACATTAACTGGTCTTATTTCTGGTCTGTTGGCCATAATAAATTGAGGGTGGGTGTGCCTTAACTCTGTAGCCATGCCTTCAAGGGCAAATTGTATGGATTGTATAGGGCATGGGTGGGGAAACTAAGGCCCAGGGGCCAGATCTGGCCCAGTCGCCTTTTGCGTGTTTTTACATGAGTAGAATGTGTGCTTTTATTTAAAATGCATCTCTGGGTTATTTGTGGGGCATAGGAATTCGTTCATTTACCCCCCCAAAAAATATAGTCCGGCCCCCCACAAGGTCTGAGGGACAGTGGACCGGCCCCCTGCTGAAAAAGTTTGCTGACCCCTGGTATAGCATGTAAAAGGTAATGGTGAAGGGACCCCTGACCGTTAAGTCCAGTCGTGGACGATGGGTTGCGGCCAGCATGACTAAACCGCTTCTGGCAAACCAGAGCAGCGCACGGAAATGCCATTTACCTTCCCGCCGGAGTGGTACCTATTTATCTACTTGCACTTTGATGTGCTTTCAAACTGCTAGGTGGGCAGGAGCTGGGACAGAGCAACAGGAGCTCACCTCATTGTGGGGATTCGAACCACTGACCTTCTGATTGGCAAGCCCTAGGCTCTGTGGTTTAATTCCTTAGCCCTTGCCACAATGCTGCTCCAGATTGATGCAGATTTATGTCCTTTGTTTTATAGCTCCAAGGAACATGATTTGGCTTGCATTGTTCTCCTTCTCCCCATTTTAAACTCACAACAACCCTGTGAGGTAGGTGAAGTGGAGAGTCAGGTTCATGGCCACGTGGGGATTTGACCCCTGGTCTCTCTCAGGTCCTAGTCTGACACTCTAACTACGACAGCACACTGACTTGCAGTGCGGGAGCCCCTCCCCTATCCAGATTAGGACCATATTGTGGTATCTCCAATGTCAGTCCTATTCAGAGGTGACCTGTTAAAAATTAACTTAGGTCCATTAATTTTAATGGAATTTTACTTAGAAAAGTTGCATACAATCCATATTTGCATAGGGTGGGTGGGTGGAGGAAGGGTTATTTATTTATCATTATGCATCTATCACACTTTTCCTTCAAGAAGTTCAAGGAAGCATTCAGAGGGGTTTTTCAACCCCCCCAACTCCTATTTTATCCCCACAACAACCCTGTGAGGTTGGAGATGGTGAATAGCATGAGGTCAAGGGAGGGAGGGAGGGAGGGAGGGAGGGAAGGAAGGAAGGAAGGAAGGAAGGAAGGAAGGAAGGAAAGTGAACAGGTGACCAGGAGGGGAGGAAAAGGAAGACAAAAAGGATTCTATTTATTTATCTTTCAAGATTTATATACTGTTTGATGATCGCAATGAAACCCCAGAGAGCTTTACAAAAAGAATCAATAGCTTTATTATTTCTGCAGATCACTTTGAGCTTTTATTACAACCAAGTGGTATATAATTTTAACGTAAAAATAATTCGTAGATTTGATTATGGGGGGGGGGGGACAGGAAGGGACCAGAGAAGGATGATCTCAAAGGTCACTTACCAATATCTCCATATTCGCCAATAAACCTCCGAGTCAGAAACCGAACCGTCAAAGCTAGAATGTGGGGAGAAGCAGCAATATTAGGATGGCATCCTAATCTCTTGCGGGGGTGCAATTAGTGCCAGCACCGTCCGTTAAGAGTTTGGGTGTAATCTTCGATACCTTACTCTCCATGGAGGCGCAGATTGCAGCTATAACAAAGGCGGCATTCTTTCATCTCTGCCAAGCTAAGCAGTTGGCTCCTTACCTCTCACGCCCTGACCTAGCCACTGTGATCCACGCGACGGTCACCTCCAGACTGGATTATTGTAACTCGCTCTACGTGGGGCTGCCCTTGAGACTGACCCAGAAACTCCAGCGGGTGCAAAATGCTGCAGCGAGACTCCTTACGGGGTCTTCGCTTAGAGATCACATTCATCCGGTGCTATACCAGCTGCACTGGCTCCCGGTGGAGTACAGGATCAGGTTTAAGGTGCTGGTTTTAACCTTCAAAGCCCTATACGGCCTAGGGCCCTCGTACCTACGGGACCGCCTCTCCTGGTATGCCCCACAGAGGAACTTACGATCTTCAAATAAAAACATCTTGAAGGTCCCAAGCCACAGAGAGGTTAGGCTGGCCTCAACTAGAGCCAGGGCTTTTTCGGCTGCGGCTCCAACCTGGTGGAACGCTCTCTCACAAGAGACAAGGGCCCTGCAGGACTTGACATCTTTCCGCAGGGCCTGCAAGACAGAGCTGTTCCACCTGGCCTTTGGTCAGGGCGCAGCCTGACTCCCTCCTCTGGCAATCTTTACAAAACTTTAGTTTATGGTTGCCATCAATTTTGATTTTAATTCATTTTAATCCATTTTTATAATGTTTTATAATGTTGTACTGTTTTAGTGTTGTTAGCCGCCCTGAGCCCGGCTTCGGCTGGGGAGGGCGGGATATAAATAAAATTTATTATTATTATTATTATTATCCGGCTGCTACAGACAGTAAGTCTTTATTTACTGGTTGGTTTCATTATTGCATTCATAGTTCACTTTTCCCTCCAAGGAGCTGGAGGTGGTTCACACGGTTCTGCCCCTCCTCATTTAATTCCTCACAACAACATCCCTGTGAGGGAGGTTAGGCTAAGAGGCAGGGACTGGCCCAAGGTGAAGTGGGATTCATAACAAGAATGATTTGATTTTGGTCAGACTAGAAGTGACAGAAGTGACATCACCATATCCCAGGAGAGGATTCATCCCAGATCCATCGCAATTACAGAGACAGACAGACAGACAGATGTGGGGGATCTTCCTTTGCCATCTATTTCCCCAGAGCCCCATTCTGACATTACCTTTCCCCCCCCCCCACTTCCAATACTGTGCAGCTCCGTGAAGGGGGAAAGCAATGAGAATGGGCGCAGGAGACAGGTTGTGAGTTAAGAGGTGGGTTTAGCCATGGGTCCGTCCTTGCGGTCCTCCTGACATGATACCCAGCTGCTTCTGAAGTGATCACGCCCCACTTGACTCAGAATGTAGGCATTTCACCCACGTTGCAGAATCCTATAAATTGTAAAGTTGGAAGGGGCCCCCAAAGGCCAGTTAGCCCAACCCCCTGCAATGCAGGAGTCACAGCGGCAGAACCTCTGGCAGTTGGCCAACCAACCTCTGCTCAGAAACCTCCACTGAAGGAGAGCCCACCACTTTCTAAGGGTGTCCCTTCCACAGGGCTTGGCCTCTGCCCAAAGTACTCCTACAGAAGCCTTCACCAACCTAGTGCTCTCCAGAGGTTGTGGACACCTGTCAGCCCTACAGCTGTGCTAAAGCCGCAGACAGCCCTCGCCTTCCCCCTTCTCTCCCCGGCAGACTACATTTAGATTGCAACGGGGACTATGTTTTCAAATCGTACCTGTAAAGTGGCTTTACATTGATGGTATTTTATAAAAAGCTGACAAACAGCAGTGACAAAGTCATCCTTTGCAATGTTCAATGAGCTGTTCCTCCTGGCAGGGAGGTCGATCTTATTGTCCCCTGCCTGGAAACCAAGGGGCTTGCTTTGATATTCAATTCCCTGTTTCCTATCCTAGCTCACAGCATAGTTGTGACATGACTAAGAGACGAGTGAGAGGCAATATGAGAGAGCCACCTTCAAATACCTGAAGGGCTGTCCCATGGAAGATGGAGCAAGCTTGGGGGTTTTTTGCTGTTCCAGAGGGTGGGACCCAAACCAATGGATTCAAATGACAAGGAAGGACATCCCAACTCAACATTAGCAAAAGCTTTCTGAGGGTAAGAGCTGTTCGATGGTGGAACACACTACAGTGGTACCTTGGGTTACAGACGCTTCAGGTTACAGACTCCGCTAACCCAGAAATAGTACCTCGGGTTAAGAACTTTGCTTCAGGACAAGAACAGAAATTGGGCAGTGGCAGCGGGAGGCCCCATTAGCTAAAGTGGTGCTTCAGGTTAAGAACAGTTTCAGGTTAAGAACAGACCTCCAGAACGATTTAAGTACTTAACCCAAGGTACCACTGTATCTCCGAAAGTACTGGACTCTCCTTCAAAGAGAAGTTGGACGGCCAGGGATTATTTAGCCGTGATTCCTCCATTGCAGTGGGTTGGATTAGATGACCCTTGGGGTCTCTTCCAACTCTACAGTTCCACGACACCAGCTCCTTTATCCTCAGCAAAGATGGCACTTTGCAGCATAAGCAAGCAGGCAGCCAAAGTCCTGCCCCAATGTGCTTACAAACATGTGGACCATTTAGCCGACCAGATCCAAGCCAACTCCTTAGCTTGAGGCCTGTTTAAAACTGAAAGAAAAACTGTGGAAGCTGCCCTATACTGAGCCAGAGCATTGTTCTAGCTAGGTCAGCCTTGTCCTCACCTTGTATGGGGAGCCTTTGCCTGCCCCCTGCCAGATGTCTCTGGTCACTGGCCATGCTTGCTGGGGTGATGGGAATTGCAGCTCATCAACATCTGGAGGGCTGAAGGTTCCTCACCATCCTCCGTTCCAATGCCCTCCAGATGTTCTGGATTACAACTCCCATCAGCCCCAGCCAGCATGGCCCAGTGATCAGAGCTGATGGGACTAACCCCCAACGACTCTGTAGGGTCATTCCCAGCCCTGCTTGGAGATGGGAGAGGGATCGAACCTGGAATCCCTTTGCATGCAAAGCCAGCACTTGGGGGTCACTCACCTGACTTGCCCACCTTCCCAGCTCCAATGACGAGGATGTTGGCTTCCAGTTTGGGCAGACTCCCTTCGGATATCTTCCCGGCCTGCTGGAAAGCCATCTTCAGCTTGACCAACATTTGGAGTTTTAATCCCCTGGAGGAGAGGGCGAGCAGAGAGCTCAAAGGGCGCAGCTGGCAGGGTGTTCTAAAGTCGCCTCTTGGCAAAGTGCTTTCCTTCCTCTGCCTCTGCTTCTCTCTCCCTCCTTCTCTCCTGCTGGCATTTTATATAGCGGAGAGGAGGGGCGGCTGCTTGAGTGGCAGGGACAGCCAGGAACAGCTCTGCACTGTGCGTTCTGTGTTCGACGGAGCCTGGATATAGCAAACAGGTCACTGAGATATTGCACACAGGTTATTTTTGACAGAGTCTTTGTTTTTTAGCAGATCGTCCGTGGAAAAAGAAACTCTAGCTGAAATGGAGGGGGGAACACAGGCTGGTGTACATGGTCCCCCCCCCCTGTCATTTAACCTGCACAACGACCCTGTGAGGCAGGTTAGGCCCAATTACTGGCCCAAGATCACCCAGGGAGCTTCACTGTCGAGTGAGGCAGGGATTTGAATACTGGTCTCCCAGTTCCTAGTCTGACACTCTTAACCAGTATGTCACGCTGACCATTGTGCAGAGACTGCAAGAAAAAAATTGTATGGATAAGCAGCACCCTTCCTACAATAAGCACCCAGCGGGAGAGCAGAACACCTGGAAGGAATGCCTGGGTGTGGACAATGCCTTTGGCTGCCCTAACGTATACACCAAGCAGAGAATGAGCTTTCCTGTGGAACAAATGTCAGTCTATGAGAAAGAAGCAATTCAGGGCTTTGGGGAGAAAATTGCAAAGGGCATCATAAGAGGAATTTTTAAAAAGACGTCAGCAGTGGGCAGAAGCAACGCAAGGAAGCCAAATGGATTGTTTTTACTTAGTTGCAATATTTATGGTGCTGTTGTTTTTTGTTGTTATTATTTCCATATAATTTTTTATGGAAGTTTTAAAGATAAGGAAAAGAAACAAATTTCCAGAAGATAAATAAGCAGGTAATGAGAGAGAGAGAGAGAAGAAAAGAGCTACTATGCAGCACTGATGTATAAATATTGTGGTTTAACGAATACTTCTGCATATTTGGAAAAGAAGATACTGTGATTTTATTTTATTTGAAATGTTCATAAGGGGATTTATGAAAACTTGAAAATGTCAGAACGATTAAACAGAACAAATCTGGCTTTCATCATCATCATCATCATCATCATCCCGCTAGAACAGCAAAAGAGCATTGCTCAGATTTTAATTAGTTTTCCAAGGTCTCACATACACCTCCAGACTTGGCTGGACCAGGTAGCACCACTCTGCAGCTACTGCCTTGCTCCCCTGTGACACCCCCCCCCTACATTAATGGGGAAAGAGGCCGTGGCAAACCTACATTTGGACAAGCCCAGCGTGGACAAGCCCATATTCTGCCTTCCCAATAAGGCACTTCCTTCTTTCTAAGTTCTGAGAAGAGACTAAGGAGAGGTGCTGCCACCTTGTGACCAGAAAATAAAAAAACATCCCATAAAGACTAGAGTCACCTCCAGGCAATCATCTTGATTTTCATCTTGTTCATCTTGATTTGTTTGAATCAGATTTGCAAGGAGGTTTGATGACACTGGTTATCTCCAATTTCCCAGGCTGAACATATCCAGCTCCCTCGGCCGTTCCTCACAAGGCTTGGTTTCCAGGCCCTTAATCATCTTGCCCACCTTCCTCTGCACACCTTCCAGCTTGTCAATATCCTTTTTAAACTCGGGCGCCCAGAAGGGGACACAGTACTCCAGGTGTGGTCTAAGCAAGGCAGAATAGAGTATTACTATTGCTTCTTTTGACCTGGACACTATACTTCTGTTGATGGAGCCTAGAATGAGCTTTTTCTTGCTGCTGTAAGGTTAAAAAAAAAAAGTAAACGTAAAGGACCCCTGGATGATTAAGTCCAGTCAAAGGAAACTATGGGGAGTGGTGCTCATCTCACTTTCAGGCCGAGGGAGCCGGCATTTGTCCACAGCTTTCTGGGTCATGTGACCAGCATGACTAAACTGCTTCTGGCGCAACGGAAACACCGTGACGGAAACCAGAGTGAACGGAAACACCATTTACCTTCCTGCCGCAGTGGTACCTATTTATTGATTTGCACTGGTGTGCTTTTTAACTGCTAGGTTGGCAGGAGCTGAGACAGAACAACAGGAGCTCAACCCATTTTGTGGCTTCGAACCACCGACCTTCCAATCAGCAAGCCCAAGAGGCTCAGTGGTTTAGACCACAGCGCCACCCACTGTGGCGGGTGCATCACACTGTTGACTCATGTTAGGTGAGGCTGAGAGACAGGGACTGGCTTTTAAGGTTGCCTGGTGTGAAAGTTTCATGATGGCCAAGTGGGGTCATGAACCCTCTTCTCCCAGGTACTAAGAGACTGGCACTCTAACCACTAATGGGGCAGGGAGGAAAAATGAGGATTTGTCTCCCTCTGGTAGGATCATTTCAACCTCCCAGATAACAATGCAATGCTGCAAAAGCAGGTTGCCTCTGGAGCTTTCCCGCTTCAGCAGTCAGTGGTTGGCAGGCTTCTCCTTGTTTTCCCTTGGCTTGTTTCCCTAGACTTCCTGAAACCCACACTTGCTTCCTTGCTCATTGTGAAATTTTCTTATCGATTTCCTCCATTGTTCAGGAGTTGATTAAAAACATTGATTGTTGGGATGCCAGCTGACCCAAGGAAGAATGTGTGGCCCTCACAGCCTTGGGAGGTTGCAAAGAAATAAATAAGTTCCATAACATGAACCCATGTGGTCGGTGCACAGTAGAGCAGAGTTGGGGAATTGGGAATTCTTTGCAGCCCCAGAACCACATTTCGTCAGGGACAACTTTCTGGGGAGTGGCGGGGTGGGGACTGTGTGTCAGGAGTGGGTGTGGCCAAAGGCAGGAAGTGGGTGGAGCAACAGAGATGACTTTGTTCAGTAGATTTATCCCTCTCCATCCACCATCCAAGCAAGCAATAAGCAAACTGTGTGTGTGTGTGTGTGTGTGTGTGTGTGTGAGAGAGAGAGAGAGAGAGAGACAGACAGACAGACAGACAGACAGACAGACAGACAGACAGACAGACAGAGACAAGCATGACAGGGATAACCACCCAAAATGTAATGGAATACATTTACAGTGGTACCTCGGGTTACATACGCTTCAGGTTACAGACGCTTCAGGTTACAGACTCCGCTAACCCAGAAATAGTACCTCAAGTTAAGAACTTTGCTTCAGGATGAGAACACAAATCGCGTGGTGGCAGCGCAGTGAGAGGCCCCTTTAGCTAAAGTGGTACCTCAGGTTAAGAACAGTTCCCGGTTAAGAATGGACCTCCAGAACGAATTAAGTTCTTAACCATCCCCCTGTTCTCATCCAACCTGATGCCCCCATGGGAAACACGCGAGTAATGGGAACCTGAGCACAAGAGCCCTCTCCCCTCATCATCTGGCCTGGTGAAGAGTTCTGGAGAATTCTATTATTATTATTTTCCTTATACATACTTTTACAATACAATACAATACATCACATAGATATTTTTAGCTCTGCCAAGCTTGCGACTTCCCTCTGTCCCTTCAGCGAGTATCCCTTCTTTTCTTATATCGCTTATTCTATTTTTTAACCTTATATCTGTCATACATTGTAAGAGCTATTTCAATCCTGCCAGTGTTTTTAAAGTTTTACAGCTATCCTTTATATACACCATAAATTTATTCCAATTTTCTTGAAACCTCTGATTGTCCTGATCCCGAATTCTTCCGTCAGTTTGGCTAACTCCGCATAACTCATCATTTTCGTCTGCCACTCCGCAATAGCAGGAACTTCTTGCAATTTCCAGTTTGGGCAAGCATGTTTCTTGCCGCTGCTGTGGCGTACATAAAGAGTCTTTGGTCCACTTTCTTAATTTCCTTCCCCATCAAACCCAACAAAAAGGCTTCTGGTGTTTTGGGAAAGGTATATTTAAATATTTTCTTGAGTTCATTATAAATTACGGTAACTCCCAAAAGTTCTTAACTCCATCCGCCTCTTTGCAAAAGAATTCTAAAGCTTCCTTGTTCTCATGCAACATTTTGGCTGGGCCTAATAAAGATGTGGATTTTGGCCTTGTTCTGACACTCAAGGTAGATTCCTTGGCTCTTTGAGTACCTTGGGGTGATGGAAATAAAGCGCTGTTCCTGCTGGAGCCAAGCCAGGTTTGAAGCCCAGGTTTGGCTCCTGGGAATGAGGATGGAAGATGAGTGGTGTCTGTGTTGGAAAATATTCCTCAGCATCATGATGTTTTATATCTCCCCATCTCCTGTGGTGTTTTAAGTCAGCCTCTGCCAGTCTGGTTCCCTCAAGGGACTAGCTGGAGCCACTGGGAGTTATAGTTCAAAACATCTGGAGGGCACCATCAGAACATAACAATTGCCCTGCTGGATGAGGCCAGTGGCCCATCGAGTCCAGCATCCTGTTCTCACAGTGGCCAACCAGATACCCCAATGGGAAACCCACGATCAGGAGTTGAGCACAAGAACCCTCTTCCTTCCTGTGGTTTCCAGCAACTGGTGTTCAGAAGCATTGCTGCCTCCGACGGTAGAGGCAGAGGGCAGCCATGATGGCTATTAGCCACTGATAGCCGCCATCTCCTCCATGAATGTGTCCATTCCATGTTTAAAGCTCTCTAGGTTGGTGGCCATTACTGCCTCCTGCAGAAGTGAGTTCCACAGTTTAACTATGTGCCGCAGGAAGAAGCTCTTCCTTTCCCCCTCGTCCTGAACCTGACAACATTCAGCTTCATTGGACGTCCACAATTTTCCACTGAGCGAGGGGGAACACTTTTCTCTGAACTTTTTGTATGGTTTATCACTGTAGATTATGGCGTGAGTGAATGTTGGCATATAACATACGCTCTTCGGCAAACCTTCTTCCTGCTCTCCATGTGAAATATACTCTGAGTCCTGTAGTGATTTCATGCTCTTTATTGCAGCTTGTAAAACTGTGATTGAATTGCCCCCAAACCTCAGGCTTTTATATACAGTGGTGCCTCTGGTTGCTAACAGGATCTGTTCCGGAGGTCCGTTTGCAACATGAAAAGAACGCAACCCGCAGCAGCGCATCTGCGCATGCGTGTGATGTCATTTTGCACATCTGCGCATGCGGCGAAACCTGGAAGTAACCCTTTCCGGTACTTCCGGGTCGCGGCGAGACGTAACCTGAAAGAACGTAACATGAAGTGGACGTAACATGAGGTATGACTGTACATTATTTACACAGTGAGTCCCATCTGATTGGCTGATTCGGCTTCCCTCCTGGAGCCTGATTGGTCTTTTCCTGCAGGCCAATCAGTTGTTGCATTCTAGGATCCTACTTGCCTATTGTTCTAGGATCCAAGCTTAGTACATAACACCATGTTTTGATCCCATGCATAATTTTGCACACTTCCACCCTGCCCTCTCACCTTTTCTGCGCTGCGCCCTTTCTTCATACGAGAGGCATTGCTCCATCCCCTTCATCGTTTAATCCCATTTTCGGAACGCTTTCCATTTCTACAATATCCTTTTTGAGGTGAGGCAACCAGAACTGCCCACATTGTTCCAAATGCAGCTGCATGATTGATTGTGTATAACAGCACCCTTAGGTGGTTCGCAGCTGATCTCTTGCACGACTTATGTTGTTTAGTCTAAACAATTTGGCAGTTGTATTTTCCATTCCTTTCCTAATGACCCCAGGCGTGAAATGTGCTATTCTTGCAACTGCTGCACATGCAAACACTGTTTTAAATATTTGCATGGTCTCAAAGACCAAAACCGATCTATTTATTGTCAGAGAAAGTTCTAAGAGAAACCTTATTCTTAAACAGTGTTTGTGGGTTTTTTTGATCTTTCAAGCCTTTGCCTTGAGTATAACTTAAGGGCTTCAGATCTAAAAAGAGACACGCCAGACCTGAAACAGCCACTCCTCTCTGCATTCCTAAATGCGGGAGCTGAGGGTGCCAGCTGGCTAGGAAAACAGCGAACAAACCCTCCAAACCGGCCTGGCCTGCCTTGAAACAGCAGCTTGATCCGCAGAAATGAAGCTTTTTTATGGTATGCAAATAAAAACACACAACCATCTTCTAATACCCACAGACTAAAGATGTTGTTAAAGGTGCAGCAACAGGAGGCAGCAAAGCAGAAGATGGCAGTTCGTGGAAAGGGAGCTGGCTTGTGCTTGCTTCTGGTTGCAATATAACGCCCACAGAGACCACCTCATTTTTTTGTTATTATTTGGCAGGTAAGGAACGGAGAACTCTTAGATTAAGCCTTGGCAGACTTCACCAAAGTTTTGCAACAGACAGAAAAAGGCCCAACGCCCCATTTGGAAAAATAATAATCAAGGTTTGGAGTCTGGTTCCATAAGCTCATCCCCAGTGACCCCCGACCCTATAAAAAGCATAATTCAGAATAGCGATTTGCATGACCCACATTTAAACACAGCTGAGGGGGATTCCCATTCAAAAAATGTTTGTGCACCGCGTCATGTGATCAATTATGAGGGGCGGGGCTTATCTGCAACCCACCCCCCCACCCCAATACTTTAGTCAAGTTGGCACCCCTGCCTGGCTGATATATATGCCAGTCTTTGAAGAAGAGATCAGCACCCTGCACCCTGCACCCCCCAAAATGCCTCGCAGGAGCCGGGTTGGGGGGGCGGTAACAGATAAAGCCCCTCCCACCGCTGGCTGGCGGAATAACAAGCCAATGGGGAGCTGTCCCTTTAAGAAGCCACGCCCCTCCTTTTTGCTGAGTTTAAAGAAAGGCGTGTGCTTGCTTGGCAGCTGTAGCGCGCGATGTGGCTGCGCGGTCGGACGGAGTGGGGTGATCACAGAGGACTAGGAGGCTGCCGCCTGTTTTGTGCTTTGGGTCTGCGTACGCGGCAGTCGAGGTAAGGGAATCTGCTCATTTCTTCCGCGTGGCGGGGTGAGTGTTTGTCCGTCCCGCAAACGCCTGACTCAAAAGGAAGCTTTGAATGTATCGCTAATCCGTGGTTTTAGAAGGCTGCCTTGCGCTGGGATTTGTGGTTTTCCAGGAGTCCATGCCTGCCTGTTATTATGGCATCTTCCAGAGAGGGGGAGCGACTAAGTCTCGGGCTAAGCGATCCTGTGAAGGGCTGCAGCTCAGGGGGAGAACACCTGTCTTGCATGCAGAATGCCTCGGGTTCAATTCTTACTGACATCCCCCGGCGGGGCTAGGAGAGACTTCTGTCTTAAGCCCTGCAAAGCTGCTGCCAGTCCGAGTTAGCAAGGTGGACCAGTGGCCTGACTCTGTGCAAGGCAGAGTTTTCCTAATCACTTCTCCAAATAGCCAGCCTCTCTCTCTCCCCCTGCCTAGCCCTTTCCCACCTGCAGTTGTGATTATTGGCCTACACTGCAAGGCTGTGGAGTTTACCCACTGAAATGCCGTCTAGGTTGGCTTGCATTGCAAAATGTCTGGCAGGACTTCTCACTGCCACTCTGGAGAGCATAGCTGTCAACATTTCCCTTTTCTTGTGAGGAAACCGATTCGGAATAAGGGAATTTCCCTTAAAAAAAGGAAAACGTTGACCGCTATGCTGGAGAGTGACATTGCTTTTCACGGGGAGAGTTTTATGCATTGAGATATTTCATTTATTGCCGGCACCCTTCTGTCTCTGGAGATAATGGCTTTGGGGTGAAGTCAAATGGTTGGAGAGTTACAGCTCTTCCTGTGACTGCAGAGACTGATATGAGGCATGTTTTATTGCAAATGGGCAAATGGGCACCATGGCGTTTTCTTCTCTCTGCTCTCCTCCCAGCGGTCGTTCCTCCTCTAGTCACTGCTGTGGTTACAAGACCTGAATGTCCGTCTCCAGGTGCTGCCATCTGCAAGGGATTCCTACACAGCTGGGTTGATGTTGCCAGCCTTCAGTCGCAGTTGCAGACATCTTTTGTAACGCAACGGTTCTGGTAGCTGAAGCCAGCTCCTTGTAAAGCACCTCCTTGGAGATCGTGCCATCTTCCGTTCTGTGTGCATGACCAAGATCGGCATAGACATCGCTGAGACAGAAGTGCAAACATGCTGGGAATAATAATAATAATAATAATAATAATAATAATAATAATAATAATTTATTATTTATACCCCACCCATCTGGCTGAATTTCCCCAGCCACTCTGGGCGGCTCCCAGTCAAGTGTTAAAAGCAGTACAGCGTTACATATTAAAAACTTCCCTGAACAGGACTGCCTTCAGATGTCTTCTAAAAGTCTGGTAGTTGTTGTTCTCTTTGACATCTGATGGGAGGGTGTTCCACAGGGCGGGCGCCACCACCGACAAGGCCCTGGTTCCCTGTAGCCTCACTTCTCGCAATGAGGGAACCGCCAGAAGGCCCTCAGCACTGGATCTCAGTGTCCAGGCTGAACGATGGGGGTGGAGACGCTCCCTCAGATATACTGGACCGAGGCTGTTTAGGGCTTTAAAGGTCAGCACCAACACTTTGAATCGTGCTCAGAAACGTACTGGGAGCCAATGCCGATCTCTCAGAACCGGTGTTATGTGGTGAATGTGTGCTTGGGAGAGGACAGCTTTGTTTGAGAATCTGTCCTGCCATGTGATGCCCAAAATCTTCCCAATGCAGAGCATATGGAAGGCACTGAGGTGACTGTCGCTCCTGGCAGGTGCCCACAACTCACTTCCATAAAGCAGCATGCTCGGTGTATAAGCTTGGCATTGGCCATTATTAGCATCCCCTTCTCCCATACCCTTTTGGAGAGGGGAGCCATTGCCGTAGTTGCCATTCCCAATATACTTGTCCAGCACAGTGTTGTTGGAAAGGTTGCTGGTTACAAAGGAGCCCAGGTAGACAAAATTGTCTACCACCTCAATTGTGTGGTCTCCAGGGCTGATGTGTGAAGTGCCAGCGATGTCCTGACCGGGGATGTTGGCCTTCGTCAGGCAGTTAGTGAGGCTGAACTCCATGCAGGATTGGGCAAAATGGTTGATGGTACTCTAGAGCTTTCTCAAAGTGCACTGTCAAGGCTGCGTCATCTGCAAACAACATATTTTGGAGTGGAGATGTGCCGGGTTCAACAGCCCTCCGTCACTCCTTGAATGGAACTATGTACAGTGGTACCTCGGGTTAAGTACTTAATTCGTTCCCGAGGTCCGTTCTTAACCTGCAACTGTTCTTAACCTGAAGCACCACTTTAGCTAATGGGGCCTCTCATTGCCGCCGCACCGCCAGAGCACAATTTCTGTTCTCACCCTGAAGCAAAGTTCTTAACCTGAAGCACTATTTCTGGGTTAGCGGAGTCTGTAACCTGAAGCGTATGTAACCCGAGGTACCACTGTACTGTCTTCTGTCATGCTGAAGACACGGGAGAGCAACAGGAATAAAAATATGCCAAAGAGAACACGGCCCTGTTTCAGTAACTCCTACAAAGTTCAGTTGTGTGTGATATAATGGTGCCTCTGAGCACATGCAGAGCACCTTCCCTCACCAGCCAGTTAATCTAAAACTAGCCCCTGTATATCTGATAAATAACAGCAGGGGGTTCTTAGGCAGTGAGCTCCCCTGGATTTCTGCCCATTACACACACATTACACAAACTAGTCACGGGCTAATGGCTGATATATCATTAACCCATGGCTGCTTTTTACCAGCAGTGACTCCTGGGTGTGCTTGTTTTTACCGGCTGTGTAATGGGCAGAAATCCAGGAGGTAAAAGAGGACCTTTTGCTGGAGTTAATGTGCGTTTTGTAATGAATTTGTGTTCACTCTTATGCTCACGAGAAGTTCACATGCAAAAGGAATAAAGGTTGGTTTAGTACATGAAATGAAAGTGACGGTGTGTCTGGATGCTGATTCAGATGGCCAAGTTACAATACAAGCAGTGAATGCACATCTTGAGTGAAAAGAGGATTCTTAAGTATTCCAAAAGAGAAAATGAGTGACAGGACTCAAAAGTAAAGCAAGAAAGAGAAGAAGGAGGGCATATCTGTCCTGAGGCGAAGGACTTTTTAAAAATGGCCTTGGCTTTCAATAAAGCCACACTTACACCATATATTTAAAGCCTTTTAAAAACTTATGGCTTCCTCCAAAAGATCCTGGGAGCTGTAGCTTCTTAAGGGTGGTGAGAGTAGTTAGGAATTCCCCACCACCACCACCGATTCCCCAGCCAGAGCTAAAATTCCCAGAGTAGTTAACAACCAGTCCTCCTTCATAGGAAATGGTTGCAAGCACAAACTGTTGGAGCTTTGGAGGGGGGGTGATTGGCCAGTGAATGCGATGTCACAAACACACCACTCCCCCCCCCCGACCTTCTTGGTGCAGACTTTGCAATTCTTCTTTAAAATGTTTTGTGGGCTTAAGGAATAAAATAAGGTGGGTTTTTGATAAAATCATTATAAATATAAATGTATATGCTGCCTTTTAAAAATGGGTTTAAAAAAGCAAGACTGATGCATGGAATGGTGTTAGATATGCTGGTCTGTGTGCCTCTGTCTTTGCAGTTGAGGATTCTGGCAAGCTCCATGCTAGTACCACAGCTTGGAGCCTTCACTCCAGGGTGCATTTGCTTTTATCCACCATGTGCCATCCCATTTGACACTGCTTAGCTGGAGCAGACCAAAGGTCCATTCTTGTCTCTAGCTGGAGGCTGAGTCAGTTCACAGAATAAACAAGATGAAAGCAGTGCCCTTAAGAACTCAGTTTAAAAAAATAAAAATAAAATTGATGTTTAATTTCATGTAACAAAACATACCCACACAAGGAATACAGAGTTTAGTAGTTGTTCAGGAAACAACAAAAAATGGAGGCTGATAGTTGTAGTTTTAGACATTCCAAGAAAGGCAATAAAATCAAAGTGTCTAACAAAGTTATGCCAAGCTTCTGGAATTTGGCTTCTATTCTGTATGTCTAAGGAGTTACCGGTAGTTTTAGTTCCTTTTGTGTTTACGGCATTACTGGTAAACTTATGAGTCCCCCTTCTTTCACAGCAAAATTGGTGATATTAAAAGGGGGAGATATTAAAATTGGTGATAAAAGGGGGGAGAGGAAGGAAATTTGGTTCATTTAATCCCCTCTCCTTTGAGGGAACAGAAACTAACTAATTTAATGGGCGATCTTATCACTAGACTCCCCATCTGCTCTCCACGAAATGGAAGGGTGGTAGTTTACAGGAAGGGCCTTGTCTCATTTGCACATCAAGGAACTCCTGATCAGCTTCCAACGAGCTCTCTGGCTTTCCCAAGACACAGTTTGAAACCCAGTAAAGCATGGGACTGTTCTTCCAGGAATTAAATTTAATTCGGGGGGAGGGGGGGAATTAAAGAGTGTGTTAGTAATATAGAGGAGAAGAGTTTTGATATTTGATTTTTCTTGGTTTTTGTTTTCCTTCTCCACTCAGGTTGACAGTAAAGATGTGAAGTGGCATGGAACTGCCGTCCATCGCCGTCCTGGCGTTGCATTTGGCGATCCTGGCTCTTGCGAAACCTCCCGAGACATCTCTTTGCCAGATCTCCCACAAGGCGGCCACTTGCCGAGGTCAGAACCTGCTCCGAGTCCCTGGGGATCTCCCAGGCACTCTGGAGTCATTGGACCTATCTTACAACAAGATTCAGCAGGTCAGCCGCGGGGATTTCTCCGCTTTGACCCAGCTGAAAAGCCTGAATCTGGATTTCAACAACATCGTGTCTATCGCTGACGATTCCTTTGCCTCCAATGTCCTCTTGGAGCAGCTCAGACTCTTCAACAACTCGCTGAGGGAGATCCCGTCTCAGGCGCTGAAACCGCTGAGGAATCTGAAGGTGCTGGAAATGTCGAACAACTTTTATCTGCGTTCGACGCTGGATGGTGTGTTCAGCACTTTGAAAAACCTCGAAACCCTTTCCATGGGGGGCCCTGCTGTCCACACGGTGGGAAGCCAGGACTTCCTTCCTCTGAAAGACACCCCGTTGAAAAAGTTTGCTCTGAAAACAGCAGCCAGTTTGCAGGAGTATCAAGAAGGGGCCTTTTCCAAACTCAACACCACCGACTTGTGGTGCGACATGTCGCTGGACGGACACACAGAGGTCTTGCCGCTGCTGCTGCAGGACTTGAGGGGAAGGCCTCTGCGATACCTCCATTTCCGCAACCTCTTTGAGTTCACGTACTACACAGGCTCTACGGACCTCTTCCACGACTTGGCTGGGGTGGAGGCCACAGAGCTGGTCTTCCGCCGGGGGAAATTCAACGAGAACTTGCTGCGTCTGATTCTGCTGAACGTCCGGAGGTCTCGTGTGCAAGACCTGTCCTTCATAGCTATCGATTTTGCGCGGTCGTCCAAGTGGAAGGCTCCGGAAGTTGGCATGACCAACCTCACCCTGCGCCGGTTGGTTCTGGCGGACATCAGCAACCCGGACGTTCTGCGTTTCGACTGGACCTTCACGTGGTTTGCGGGTGTGACGAACCTCTCCATCATCAACGTCAACTTCAACATGGTGCCTTGCGACGCCTGGAAGGAGATGAGAAACGTGGTGGCTTTGAACGTCTCCAACAACCGCTTGCAAGATGGCTACGTCTACAACGAGGCCTGCCAGTACCAGGGCACTCTGCCCAAGCTGGAACAGCTTGACCTCAGCTACAACTTACTAGTCCACCTGAGCACTCTTGCCAAGTTGACCTTCAGTTGGCCCCGACTCGCCAAATTAGATCTGACCCACAATCGCATTGGGGGCTCAGGTCGGTCCCCCTGTACGTGGACTCCCAGTCTGGTTTGGCTGGCCTTGCCTAACAACGCAGTTACCACGGAAATCTTCCAGTGTCTCCCCACTACTTTGCGCTTTCTGGACTTATCGTATTCCCAGCTGGAACGGCTAGATATGGGCTACTTCGAGGTCGCTGTTGACCTCCAGGAGCTGCTGCTGAGTGGGAACAAGATCAAATTCATCCCTACAGAGTGGAGATGCCCAAACCTGAGGGTCCTGGAGTTGGACGGCAACTCTTTCGGCGTCATCAACAAAGGTTCCTTTGTCAACATGCCTCGTCTTGCCCAACTGAAGGCGGGCAACAACCCTTATCACTGCATCTGTGATCTCTACGGCTTTGTTCAAGAGACACTGAGGAACGGGAAACTCAGGCTGCAGGACTGGCCGGCTGGATGGACCTGTTACCACCCTGAATTCTTGTTGGACACTGCGGTGGCGGCTTACGTCCCGAGGGTGACAGAGTGTGACATCACAGTGGTGGTGGCCATTGCAGTCTCCATCACAGCTGCGGTGCTGATCGCCTGCATGGTTCTGTGCTGGAGGTTTGATGTTCCGTGGTATCTCAAGGCCATGTTCCAGATCGTCCGCTCCAAGTACCGAGCCGGACGCTCCCAGCTGTCGCGGCAGTTTGCCTACCACGCCTTCATTTCCTACAGCTGCTCTGACGCCGAATGGGTGAGGCGAGAACTCCTGCAGAGGCTGGAGGCTTCCTGCCCGCCGTACCGCGTCTGCATCCATGAGCGCGACTTCACGCCGGGGCGATGGATCATCGACAACATCATTGACAACATCGAGAACAGCCGCAAAGTCATCTTCGTCCTCTCGCGCAGCTTTGTTGACAGCGACTGGTGCAATTACGAGCTGTACTTTGCCCACCAGCGGGCCGTGGGCCTGAGCTTTGAGGACGTCGTGCTGGTGGTGAAGGAAGCCATTGACTTGCAGGCGTTGCCCAATAAATTCTGCAGGTTACGGAAGATGCTGAGCACAAAGACTTACCTGGAGTGGCCTTCAGATCACAACCGGCAGGCCTTCTTCTGGGTCCAGTTGACATCTGTGCTGGGTAAAGCCGAGCCAGTCAACTCAGACCCAAGCAGTGACCCAACTGATGTGAATGGGGCAGTTGACAATCATCTTGAGATGGGTCCTATAGTTGAAGAAAACTGTTGGATGTAGCTGAGTTAGGCAAGGATTAACTCATGCCAAGGCTCAACCACTAGACTCATTGTTTGGTCATCTATGTCTGACTTAGAAGTGTTGAGGTCAATGCAATAAGATGCTCCTGGTGTGGAGGTGGGGGGAGGAAAGTGATGGAGCCTAGGAACTGGGCTTCCTCTTGGTCCAACTAGCCACCGCTGACCACTGACTGGCTCTCCTGGTAGAGAGGGAGCTGCTTTACTCATTACCTGCGAGTAAACCAATATCTTAAGTGACGATGCCAAGGACTGAACCAGAGACCTTCTGCCTGCGGTGCATGTGCTTGACCACTGGGTGGTGCTTCCTTCCCAGTTGAGTAGCTGGCTCTTGGCGTAAATGACAAAATAGGATTATGCACAGGATTATGCCTTATACTGAGTCAGGCCATTGGTCCATCCGGTTCAGTACTGTCGACACTGGTTGGCAGAGACGGGTCTCCAGAGTTTCAGACAGGGGACATTCCCAGCTCTGCCTGGAGAGGTGAGGGATTGGACCCGGGACTTTCTGCTCTGCAGGGTGAGCTAGAACTTTCCTCCTAAAACTAAATGCAAGATTCTAGTCCTCATTGGATTGATTTAAATAAGAACAGAAGGAGCTGCCTTACATTGAGCCAGACCTGTGTTCCTTTGGCTCAGTATTGTCTACACTGATCGGCAGCAGCTCTCCCAAGGTTTCAGGCAGGAGTCTCTCGCAGCCCCACCGGGAGATGCCTTCAGGGATGGAACCTGGGGCCTTCTGCATGCAGGGCAGGTGTTCTGCCGCTCAGTTTATGGCTCTTTCCCTAACCCTTGGGAGATAATAGTTTTCTACTGCATTTAAAAGGAGGAAAAGATGGAGGGATTCCCTTTAGAAATATTGCTTTAAGGGAGAATAGCCTGGTTTATGAGGGATGTTGAAGGAAGCTAGTTCTGAAAAGTATCAAGACTCAGGAGGGGCAGGATTGACTGCCCAGGATCAAGGTAGGTAGGTTGTCAAGGTAGCAGTGACCCACCCTCCTTTTTGACATTTCTTGCTCAAAAGTCTCCAATTAGTATTCTATTTGTGTGGCATTTGTTTTTTGTTATATATATCTTTTTTTTTTTTAATAAACCAAGTTTGCTCCAGTCTTGTATTTCTCCTTCCTTAAAAATCTCTTTTCATCCTCATTAAGAGGATGCTGGTTTTGTGGTGGGTGTGATTGCACAATGAGGGGCTGGAAGGGAGCTGGTGTGTTTTTGTCCACTAGGGGTTGCTGCACCAATGAATGAGTTTTTAAAAAGAACTAAGCTAAACAAAGAGTCCCAAATGTTGTAACCCTTTCTCCTAAGAGGGTTGCTCCGGGCCTTGGTCATTTTGGTCTCTTTTTCCTGAATCTGCAATATACAGTGGTACCTCAGGTTAAGTACTTAATTTGTTCCGGAGGTCCGTTCTTAACCTAAAACTGTTCTTAACCTGAAGCACCACTTTAGCTAATGGGGCATTCTGCCACTGCACCGCTGGAGCACGATTTCTGTTCTCATCCTGAAGCAAAGTTCTTAACCCGAGGTACTATTTCTGGGTTAGCAGAGTCTGTAACCAGAAGCGTATGTAACCTGAGGTACCACTGTACCTTTTTGAGGTACAACAATGGGAACTTGATTTATTTTTTATTCCTTTTCTACGTGGTTGTTCCCCTCCTCATTTAATCCCCACAACAATCCTAGAAGGTAGTTTAGGCTGAGAAGCAATGATTGGCTCAAGGTCACACCCACTGAGTTTCATGAGGATTTGAACCCTGGTCTCTCGCAGGTCCTAGTCTAACCACTACACCACACTGCCTCCCTCTTACATAGTATCCCAAGTGTGGCAGTTGTGTGTCTTCAGTCCAGTGGAGGCTGGTCCTTTAGAGCAAACAGGGCATTGCCCCACCAACTTCAGCCACCTCCTTAGAATCATGGAAACATTGATTTGTAGAGCTGGAAAGGGACCCCAAAGCTCATCTAGTCCAACCCCATGCAGTGCAGGATTTTCAACTAGAATTCAGTGGTTCTCAGCCTTGGGTCCCCAGATGTTTTTTTGCCTACAACTCCCATGATCCCTAGCTCACAGGACCAGTGGTCAGGGATGATGGGAGTTGTAGGCCAAAATATCTGGAGGGCCGAAGGCTGAGAAAGGCTGAACTAGAACATACATGACAGATGGCCATCCAACCTCTGCTTTAAAAACCTCCAAGGGAGAAGAGTCCACCACCTCTCAGGAGCCTATTCTACTGCCAAACAGTTCTTGCCACCCAAAAGTTCTTCCTGATGCTTAGTCGGAATCTCCTTTCTTGTAACTTGAATCCATGGGTCTTTCCCTCCGGAGCAGGAGAAAACAAGCTTGCTCCATCCACCATGTGTCAGCCCAGTTTGAGGTGTGGGGTGTGGTACTGCCTGCCTGCTCCTCCTTAGTTTCAGTGTTGTTCTTATAACACACCACAAAGATGGGGTAAAGTAGAATTAATTGGCTGCACCTGTCTTAGCTCTGGCGCCACCTATAGTCGGCCTCCCAGATGGGCCACCCCTTTTTTGAGCCCCTTTCCCAGTTGTTCTGTTTTTTGTTTTCTTTCGCACACAGGCCCCTCCTCTTCACCGTCACAACCCCGGGGTCTCTTTCTGACGAGGTTTTGTTCTTTTGTTCCAGCAGGACTGGGGAAGGGTTTGGTGAAGGTGGGGAAGGGGAGATTTGGAGGACTGCATAGACTTTGTACAGGCACAAGAGGGTGCAACAGGCCAAGACATTAGGGTGAAGAAATCCTTCAACATTTGCCTGTTACTCCAGCGAGGGTGAGGAAGTCTTGGGGATGCCACACACACACGCCCGCCCGCTTCAGGTGCTAGCAGAGTGTGGTGGGCTTGTGGTCTCAGAGCAGCAATTCACTCAAGATTTCACTGCTGGCGCTATTCTCTTCTTTTCCATCCAGAAAACAAGCTTGCTCTTTCTTCCATGGAGCAGCCCTCCAGATATTCGAAAAGGGCAGCTGCACATTGCACAGCACAGCACATTTTCATCAGTTTGGAAAATATTTTCGTGCTTTCCAGCAGTTGGGCAAAAAAGGCGAATTTTTAGCTCCTTGGAAAACAGATGTATTTCCTGGAGAGTGGAAATGTCATACCCCAAAAATGTTTGATAACCCAAAAATGAAGGAAGAAGCAATTTTTAGATGGTGCAGATAGTACCCAAGCAGTGATAAGAGCTCCGAAAGAGCACAGTCCCCCTTTGCAACCATTTTGCACACCCTTCAATATGTTCACAAGACTTATGTGTGTTGCGTTAGGCTGGGAGTTGGAGGCTGCCCCCAAAGCAGAAGGTGAGCAAAAAGAACAATGAGTTGAGCTTCTTTCAAAGATGAAACTGTGCATGGTCAAAGTGTTTTCTTTTTATTTATTGAGGCTGGCAAAACGCTTTTGCTGTCGTTTTGCTGAGAGTTGTGTAAATGCACAACCTGAGGTTATTATGACTGTTAATAGCGTGGTCCGAACTGTTGAATATGGGTCGCAGGCCAGGTATATATTTTTCTCTCTCTCACACACACACATTTACTGAAATGAACATTCCTGCAGCACAGAAATAGGTGGGAGGCAGTTCATTGCAGGGTAACAAAGGACAGCATCAACGTGGAGGACTAGCACCTTACCAATGTGTAAGGGAGGTTGGGCAGTGATATTCTGAGTGAGGACTGCAGTACAGTACAGGGGTGCCAAATTGAATAAAATATTGGGAGCAGGTAGGCCCCACCCCACATAATCACATGACATGGTGTGCGCACACACCATTTGAATGGCAATGCCCATCATCGGGGGGAGGAGGCTGGTCCCCTCAAATATTTTGAGTTGGCTAGCAGTTGGCTCCTATGCTGAAGTTGTAGATTGCATCTATTTCCCACCCACACGTAGCTCAAAATGGCATATGTGGTTCTTCTTCCCCTCCTCATTTAATCCCCACAACAACCCTGTGAGGTAGGTTAGGCTGAGAGGCAGTGACTGGCCACCAAGGTCACCCAGGGAGCTTTATAACCCTGGCTCTCTGCTACAAATGTGGCCCTATTTTCACCTGAGAAATGTCAGAGGGCGTGCTATACACTGCCACATTGAAATCAATAGGGACCAGAAATTTGCTTGTGTTTCCTTTTAAAGCAAAAACACTAATCAAGGTAAATTCCGCAGCCCGTAATCCCAATTTCTGCTTCAGATGCGCTCAAACCTGCTTTCTCAGTGCAGCGATTCTAAATTTTGGATGGGCATAGGCTTTTAGAGGGAAGCTGGCCCAACCTCAGAGCCTCTGGCCACCGGGGCCTTGTTCTCTGGGAATTCTGCGGTGTAGGCAGAAAAAGGCCCCGTCGGCTTTTCTGTGCGTGAACACTGCAGCTTTTGTTGCTGCAGCGTTTTTCTGGATTCCTCACCCCCTCAGCCACCACCGGTGTTTGTTGCTGTTGCTGCTGCCGCTGCCGCTGCCGCTGCCGGGTCGCTCTTCTGGGATGGCTCTGGAAGCAGAAAACAAGCAAGAGAAATGAAAGCGAACTCAAGGACTCTGCTCAAGGGCTACCCTTGAGGGTGTTCCCCCTCCCACTAGATTTCCAGGGTTGCTCCTTTCAAAGGGGGTTTCTCAGGACAAGATTCCTGCTGATTTGGAGATGATTTCGAGTCGTCCTCAAGGACTTTGCAGTTTAATTATGTGATGAACAACTCTGCCAGCCAAGGAGTCCTGCAATCCAGGTGGGAATCTGATCTGGGGAGACTTGACCTCAGAGAGGCAGGTAAGAATTACACAAGCTGGCCTCGTGGGACATGGTTCTTGGCTTCCCATTAGGGCTGTGAGATCTCTAAGGCTGACTTGAAGTCTCCAGGTTTGCCTGACATCCTCCAGGTGTCGGCGGGGGGGGGGGGACAGAGGATTTGAATATCTGGGTGGGCAAGAGTGCCTTTAATAATAAGAAAAAAATATATTAAGACTGCATGCTGCTTATAAGCTTCAACCTGGTAGGAGCTGGCTGCAAATTATCTCTAGGGAGGTCTCCTCCCTTCTCCCATTCCCTCTCCCAATTAACCTCCATCTCCAGAGCCCTCCCCTGTGACATCACCAAAGGCCACCCCTAGGTCTCAGGTTTAGATCCTGAAATCTCAAGGTCAGGGATGCTACTGACCTGGCAACCCTATTTCCCATTTCACTGGCCATCTTAGAACTGATTTTCAGAAGCTACTCGGAGAGCTATTAATGCTACATAATATATACTTACATGAATAATGTTTCACACCACCCCAATCTCCTGAGCTGTGCGAGATTCCCAGGTTCGGTTTCCTCAGGATGAGGGACAGCAGAGACTGTGGTGTCTCTAGGATGTATGGTTTACTTAGATGTACAGTGGTACCTCAGGTTACAGACGCTTCAGGTTACAGACTCCGCTAACCCAGAAATAGTACCTCGGGATAAGGACTTTGCTTCAGGATGAGAACAGAAATCGCGCGGCGGCCCCATTAGCTAAAGTGGTGCTTCAGGTAAAGAACAGTTTCAGGTTAAGAACAGACCTCCGGAACGAATTAAGTACGTAACCAGAGGTACCACTGTGTATATACAACCTGAGCCTACGACAGAGGCGCTCACAGCATTCACACCCCCAGAGGGTCTTGCTTTTCCCCTAGCTGCAGCAGAAATCAGGCATGGCTCTGTCTCTCAGCTGCCCAGCCTGCAGCCTGCTTCTAGCTTCTAGCTCCCACACACCTCAGCTCTGGCTTTTGTCTTTCTAACTACCAGACGGTTAAGGGACGTGACGGGAACCCACCCATTTGCCCACTGGCACAGAGCCACTCCTGTCAGCAACTGCGCTGCAGCGTTCTGCACTGGCTACAGTTTCTGGGGCCAAGTGCAAGGGAAAGCCCCACACAGAGTGCCTTGCAGTACTTTGGTCTTGAAGTCATCAGGGTCTGAATTATTGAGATCCAAGCTTGAGGCACCAGTTTTTTGGAGAAGCTGCTCTATCAAAAGTAACATAAACAATGAGCTCTTGGAGCTCTGACCTGTCCTCTATCGCTTGCCTTGGTTGGCAGCCGTTCCCCCTTTGTTTGTCAGCACCGGCACCTGAGATTCTCTTGCCTGGAACATGAGCTACCTGGATTTGACCTTCTGCAGGCAAAACATGCATGTTATAGCCTTCCTTTTGTCTCCACAATCTTTAACAACACAGCTGCAAGTCCCTGGAGTCTCCTGTTTTTAAAGGCTTCTGTGTAAAAGCAGCGGGGAGGTGTGGTTCTGCCGGACATTCCAGAGTGCTGGCTGGGGCTGATGGGAGTTGGAGTCCAAAACACCTGGAGGGCACCAGGTTGGGGAATGCCCACAAAGCCCTACAAGACCTGGCACCAAGATGCCTGAAGGACCACCCCATTCTATCCTTTGACTGAAGCTATTTCCCCTTTCCAGTTTCACCCAAGCAGGGCCCATAATATGAAAACTGTTTCAAATTAATTGGCGGGTGGTATGCTAAACTGTGCAATGATATTACGCTTTGTAGCTTGCCTCTAACTGCAAAATTACAGTGGTACCTCGGGCTAAGTATTTAATTCATTCCGGAGGTCCGTTCTTAACCTGAAACTGTTCTTAACCTGAAGCACCACTTTAGCTAATGGGGCCTCCTGCTGCCGCCCTGCCGCCGGAGCACAATTTCTGTTCTCATCCTGAAGCAAAGTTCTTAACCCGAGGTACTATTTCTGGGTTAGCGGAGTATGTAACCTGAAGCGTATGTAACCTGAAGCATCTGTAACCCGAGGTACCACTGTATATCTTATGTTTTGAAAACAGACATTTTATATATAGAAAGCGTAACAAAACAATATCGATAAACAACCAGTGAAATAGATTTTTAAAACGACGCCAGCCAATAAATTTAACAGAGGCAGTCAGATACAACTTCATGCTCTCCAAAGATCCCAAACGTCTTCCCAAACGAAACTCTCCATCCAGTGTATAAGAATTGGCAGCAAAGAGACAGAGAAGCCAGAGAACTCAGCCCTGGGGATATGTTTTCCAGTAGCACCTCAATGACAGGTGCAACATGTAGGTTTGGTTTTTAGACGGGAAAATTAACACTGCAGAGGCAGAACCAGAAGAGATTCTTGCTCTGATTGTCCCTGGTCTCAGTTCCCTTAATATCCCTTGAATTCCTACTCTATTGCACCACCATGGCCAAGAGACATTAAACACCTGACTTACTAGCTTAAATATCCTTGCAACCAGGGCAGCCTGAAGAAAACCTGCACAGCCCACAAATTTAAAGGTCTGCGCACACATGCACATGTAACCTGCTGAAAGTCTCAGCACTGGCATCCGCCTGTGATCCCCCTAAAGTCGTTAAGGTCTTTGAAGCAGGCTGCCCTGGCGGAAACCTGTTAAGCAGACCCAGCGACAAGGAGGAGGGAGCGGGTAGCCAGTCAGGGTAGCCAGTCAGGGAGGAAGGAAGGAAGGTGAGAAAGGACTCTGAAATGCCACCCGCCCACTTCCCCAAATCTGCTGTTGAAGCGCCCTGCATCATTCGGGCTCATGCTAGAGCCAGCTTTGCTTCCACAGTCCCTAGAAGTTAAATGGACACATCTCTAGCACACTTGCATTAAAGGCGCCTGCCATTTCACAGACCCCAGATGCTAATGAGGTACATTTTTGAACCCTAATAACCTATTGTCAAACATATTTCTTTTTCTGGAGGTGCCAGTGGGAGATTGCACCTGGGAACTTCTTCATGCAAGGAAAGCGGTTTGCCACTGAGCCTTCCCAGTTTCTGGCTGCGACAACTTATCTGAATACTTGGCTTCAGTTTCTCGGCTTGCCCAAATGAGCATGCATCATTGGGTCCACGAGGGTGAGCCCTGCTGACTTTTGAGGTGATCTCTTTCGCTGAAAAGCTGGAAGCACAGAGTTGAGTTTGTTTCCCATTGATTAATTGCCTCCCCTAAAGCACCTCAAAAGCATTTTCACAGTGGAAGCGCCCGCAACTAAAAACTATTACCGCAATTTATTAAAAACAATTGGAAATCCACTTTCGTACTTAGAAAAAAGAAAAGAAAAACAATTTCAAATCCAGTACAGACGAGGATAAAGAGCTCCGCTTCAAAAATCTTGTGGGTCTTGCAGCAGAAATAGTTTCCTGATGGAGTGAGAAATGGTAAGATTGATCTGCTGTCAGAGGAGTCCACTCCCCTGTGTGTGTGCGTGTGTTGAAAATATTATTTGTTATTATTGTTGTTACTACTACACTACAACATTTATATCCTAACTTTCCTCCAAGAAGCTCAAGGGGTGTGGGGAAGTGTGAATGGTTCTCTCCCTGCCTCATTTATTCCCCACAACATCCCTGTGAGGTAGGTTAGGCCAAGGGGCTGCGACTGGCCCTCAAGGGATTTGAACCCAGGCCTCCCAGGCCTTAGTCTGACACTCTAACCACTACACCACTCTGTCTTCCTAGTGTGTTGTGGAGAAAATTCACCTCAACATATCCAGACTTCCATGAGCCCAACCCAGCAAGAGAACTGACAATCAAGACTTCTTGGGGAGTCAGCTCTGTTGAACTCAGTGGGGCTGACATGAGCAGGATCAGGCCACACACCATGCTAATTGAAACAGGGCTGAAGTTAGTCATAGCTAAGACTTTTTAAAGGGGGGGGGGTGCAGTTCCAACTTGCTTTTCCTGGATTCCACCCGCAGGAGCAGCTCAATGTCACACTCGGCACATGCTCAGAGGGCCCGGTGGTCTGCACTGGAGGACAGTTGTGGATGTTGAGCGGTGGAGAGAGGCAGCGCTTTGCACGTCCTCGGAGGCACCCCCTCCCCGCAAACAGGATCCTGAGCAGAGCGGAGCCTTCCTTGGAGGGCAGCGGCTGAGAGGTTGGCACTAGGCCATCCTTGTCATGCTGCACAAAGGTTTCCTCAGGAGGAGCCACCCCTGTTTGCTTTCCAAGCTGCAAGAGAGTCTGCGTTTGAAAGGGCAGAAAGTAGCAAAGAGGAGACAGGCATGGGTGTAGCCAGGATTTTTTTTTGGGGGGGGACAGAATCTAATATTTGTATTGATTTGTGCTGATTTGCAGGGAGCAGCTCCCCCCCCCCCCCCCGGCTACACCCATTGAGACAGGAGATAGAAAAAACTGACTTCAGTTTCTCTCCATTTCTCATTTTTACCCATCTTAAATTTGACATGTTTCTGCATCAGTTTGAAAGGGTTTCTTTAAAGCCCTCGTGAAAATTTCAGTGCAGGTTTCTCTCCATATTTACCTTTCTTTGCAATAAATTTCATCGGTGCACAGTAGCACATTTTTGTACGCTAGTTTCACTCTTACTGCTCTGTTTTATTTGTGACACATAGCTTTGTTTTCCTTTAATCTAGTTTTTTCCGGGTGTGTGTGTGTGTGTGAGTGGAATTAAGTGGTATAATTTATCATTTGCTTGCAAACTCCCCTAGAAGAGACGTGTTTTTGTTTGCATTACAGTGGTACCTCGGGTTAAGAACTTAATTTGTTTCGGAGGTCCGTTCTTAACCTGAAACTGTTCTTAACCTGAAGCACCACTTTAGCTAATGGGGCCTCCTGCTGTTGCTGCGCAGCCGGAGCATGATTTCTGTTCTCATCCTGAAGCAAAGTTCTTAACCCGAGGTACAATTTCTGGGTTAGCGGAGTCTGTAACCTGAAGCGTATGTAACCTGAAGCGTATGTAACCCGAGGTATCACTGTATTTGGCTGGGAAACCGCAGTCACTCTGGATCGTAAAGGCCACATTCCCACTACGATACCGCTTTAAACAGTTGCAGCTTACCCCCAAAGAATTCTGGGAAGTGTAGTTCATTAAGGGTGCTTGTTAGGAGACACCCCCCCCAGTCCCCTCTCAGTGCTACAACTCCCAGAGTGGTTTAACAATCAGCCCTTCTTCCCAGGGAACTCTGATGATACACACCCCTTCTGAAGCCTCCGGCCATCACCTAATCTTGTGGCAGGGAGTTCCACTGGCTAATTATGTGTTTGTGTCCTGAATCTACAGTTGTTTCAGTCTGGGTGACGTAAAGTTTTAGTATTGTATGAGAGGTGGATAGAGAGAAATTTCTCTCTATTTCCTCTGCTACATTGAAGGGTTTAACAGTGCCCAGAAGCAGCCGGGAGAGGCTCCACCCATGCGTGTGAATGTTTGCAGGAGGGCTGCTGTCTGTGCCTTGTGTGTCTGTGTGCACAAGGTGAGGGCTTAAGGTGACGTGTGTTTGTGTGTTCCTTGCCTCACCTCTGTTATCACACTGACTTTGCCATCCTCTCTCCTCTCTCTCTCTCCCTTCCAGGATACCTCCTCCTAGCCAGCTGGGATTATTGGTGGTTTATTATTATTTACTGCTTTGGCCCACCCAGAAGCCTTTTCTCCTCCTCCCTCTGTGGCAAAAACACACACACATCTAAACATGAATAGAAAGAGAGTGGCTCTGAGCATGATTTCAAGGTGAGCGGTAAGTCAGAGTTTCACTGGACCAGCCAGAATTTCACCCTCCAGGCCCAATAGTCAACAAAGACCTGCGATAGCTCAGCTTATACAGGGTTGAGGGTTTGAGTCCCATGTTGGGCGAAAGATTCCTCATTGCAAGGGGTTGGACTAGATGACCGTCATGGTCCCTTCCAACTCTACAGTTCTGATTCTAAGAGCCCGGAAGGGTGGAAAGTGTGTTTTCACGGTATTGTTTATTCATTTATTAATTATTGCATTTATATTCCACCTTTATTTCTCCAAGGAGCTCAAAGTGTGGCGTACATGGCTCTCTCCCTCCTCCTCATTGAATTCCCACAACAACCCTGTGAGGTACGCTGGTCTGAGCTCAAGGTCACCTCCAGTGAGCTTCATGGTCCAGTGGGGATTCAAAACCTGGTCTCTCCCAGGTCATTGTCTGATGCTCTAACCACTACACCACACTGCCTCTCAATATACATTCAACAGTGTATGCTTAGACCTGTGCCAAAGGGTAAACATGAAGGAACAACACTCTGCATGTACCTTGAAGCACTCTGTTCTCACAACTTTTTTAAAAAAGAAAGGAGAGGCAATCTGCACGTGCTCAGGGGGATTTTTAAAAAATGATTTATTATATTTCTATGCTGCTTTTCATTCACATGAATTGCAAAGCAGCTTACAAACAATAAATAATGATAACATAATCTCTGGGATAGCTCTGGTGGAGCATGAGATTCTTTATCTCAAGGTCATAGGTTTGAACCCCACCTTGGGCAAAAAATTCCTGCATTGCAAGGGTTGGACTAGATTACTCATGTGGTCCCTTCCTGCTTCACAATTATATGATTCTGAATGATAATTATAGGATACCGCAAATACAACATAAACTGCATAGAATAATTAGTAAATCGTCAGTAAATTATTAAATTTGTATAATCACCCCTCACCCAAGGATCATGACACAAAACAACAAAAAAGGGAATGCAAAGTACATATTTTAATTTTTTTTAAAGGCACACGTGTTGTGCATATGCAGATAGGAGGTCTGGAGGAAGGGCGGCAGATTTGCCTAATAGATGCTAATAACAGCCTCTTGTTTCCTTTCAAGAGAAAAGGTGCATGTTCAAATACACTTTATTCTTCGTTCCTTTTTTTTAAAAAAAAAGCTAATTGGAAAACCCTCAAGGACTATAAAATAGGGTAAATGAACTAGAGTGGTTAGATTAGTCCACAAATATGTTTATGATGATGCAATATTAGTTATTATTTACATACATAAGGTTATTTAGACGAATGAAAATGGAAAAAATATCTGGTCTCTGCCCCTAAAGCGCATACATTGGAGCAAACTGGGTGGTAATAGAAACAATAGTTTCTCCCCATTTGAGATGAAGATTGATTTGGATTTCTTGGGTTGCGTTAGCTCAAGACGACCCTCCTCCATCTCTCTCTCCTCTCTAAGGTACGCATGATCTGTGCGCTGTCCCCTTTAAGTTATGAGTGCTTCTGTTTCTCAAGCTCAAGAGAGGACCTCTTTCTTCTGGCTTCCCATCTCATTGGCAGGTCCTGGGGCGCATATAAAACCCTGGAGAACTGGCATGGTGGTGGGGGGGGGGGAGAGAGAGAGAGATGGACCCTAACCTTTTTGCAGGAGGAGCAGAAGTTTCCCCCCTTGGGGCTGTGGCTGCAAAGAGCCCGCAGGCGGAAGGAAGGGCAAAGGGTTAACTCCGAGGAGGATCTAAACTCAGGGCGGCTGTTCCTGGTTTATTTGGTGTCAGGAGAGGAGGAGGCTGGAGCCGAGAAGAGGAAGAAAGTGAAAAGGCTGGGAAGCAGCCCTCAAGCCAGGAGGTGCAAAAGGTGGCTTTTGGTTCTGCACAGGGACACCTGATATCCTGGTTAATTTCACTCTTTTCCACCCCCCTGAAACTCCAGGGCAGAAGCGACACTGGGGGGAAACTGAGGAACTGAGCTGATGGGAGAGTGGCTTGCTCCCTCTTCTGCAAAAGGTACGTTTTGTAGGGGCTTGTTTGTTTGATTTTGCCTTCTCCCTCCCTTATTATAAATGGGTTTCAGGTGGTGATGCTCTCCTATTCTCTTGGCAGCAAAACAAAGTTTAATTATTATTATTTTTGCTGTGGAGGACCCCAGAGATGCCAGAAGTTTGATGACCGGAGTTATAGCTTCTGACCTCCCTGGATTGGAAGCTTTTGCTCCTTAAGATCAGCAACACAGGGCTGGTTGGAGCAAAGGCACTCTGCACGTGCCCAGAGGACTTTTTGGTGAGGGCTTCACGGGGGTTTGCTTCAGTCCTGACTCTTTCAGCACCAAGGCTTAGCCCTAGAGCATGTGGAAAAGGATGGTTGTGTCTCTCTGAGCATGGGCAGAGTTCTTTTCACCTAGTGAGCTGTGCCTTCATTCTCTAATGAGAGATGTAGGTCATGCATTGTGAGGCTGAGGCAGGCAGTACCTGAATATGAGTTTGGAAAGTTTTTATCCTCCCTGTTGGTTTGTGGGTCTGTGATAATTATTTTTTAAAACTGGTTCTTTGGCAACGGTACTGATTTGTTATTGTCGGAGGTTTGTTGTGGTTGCTTAAAAAACTTCCTTCTGAGCTGTTCTCCTGTCTTCAAGATTTTCACCTAGTTACTTCCTCTCTAACCTTTACCCTGTGTCTTGGGACTGTAAAGCACCCTGTTGGGTTTTGGAAATAAGCTGATGCCTCCTTGGAGAGCCTCAGAGTGGGATCACGGATATGCCAGCTTGCTGTGGAGGGAAATGCACTCTGCACATGCTAAGGGGCACCCTCTACTATCCTCCAGACTGATGCTGAAGATAATCTGCCGTCTTTCCCCAAGGCAGGTGGTGGTGGTGGTGGGAGAAATAGGAAAGCTTTAGGGTAATTGATACGAGGCAAGCCTAAAGAATCAGGCTTAATTACATTGGTTCCTTTTAAGACTTCTCTGCTACTTTACATAACTCAGTCGCTCTCGCAAGTGGTGTACAAATTCCATAATGAACGTAAGGACATTTGAGACAGTCACCCCTTGAAAAATGAACAAGGAGAAATTAATCCAAACATGGCAGTTAATAAAAGTCACATGAAAGATGGAGCAAGCTTGTTTTCTGCTGCTCCAGGGGGTAGGACGTGAACAATGGATTCAAATGACAGGAAAGGAGATTCCAGCTAAAAGTTAGAAAGAACTTCCTGATGGTAAGAGCTGTTTGATAGACTCTCTTGGAAGGTGGAGGGCGCTCTCCCACAGTGGAGGTTTCTAACCAGAGGTTGGATGGCTATCTGTTAGGGGATTCTTTAGCCGCGATTCCTGCATTGCAGGGGGTTGGACTAGATGACCCCCAGAGTCCCTTCCATGTCTGCAATTCCATAAGAACAGATGCTGTACTAGATGGGCTATTAGCCTGACCCAGCAGGCTCCTCTTATGTTCCTATATGCTGCAACTGCAGCATCCTGTGAGTGACAGATAGCCATCCAATGTGAGTGACAGATAGCCATATTTCCAACTACTACTACTACTACTGTACTGTGGTTTAAACCACTGAGCCTCTTGGGCTTGCCGATCAGAAGGTTGGCATTTCGAATCCCTGCAACGGGGTGAGCTCCCGTTGCTCCGTCCCAGCTCCTGCCAACCTAGCAGTTCGAAAGCACGCCAGTGCAAGTAGATAAATAGGTACCGCTGCGACGGGAATGTAAATGGTGTTTCCGTGCGCTCTGGCTTCTGTCACGGTGTCCCGTTGCGCCAGAAGCGGTTTAGTCACGCTGGCCACATGACCCAGAAAGCTGTCTGTGGAAAAACGCTGGCTCCCTCAGCCTGAAAGTGAGATGAGCACCGCAACCCCATAGTCTGCTTTGACTGGACTTAACCGTCCAGGGGTCCTTTACCTTTACTTTACTTTACTACTAATACTACTAATTTTTTTATTTATATGCCACCCATCTGACTGGCTTGCCTCAGCCAGTCTGGGAGGCTCCCAGCAAAATATAAAAACACCGTAAAGCATCAAACATTAAAAAAAAAACTTCCCTATACAAGGCTGCCTTCAGGTGTCTTCTAAAAGCTATATAGTTATTTATATCCTTGTCATGGAGGGTGTTCCACAGGTGCCCCACCCACGTAGTCACCAGAGAAACTCCCAATGCCAAGTAGCTTTTGCAGTTAGGAATCTTCTCCTCAGATTGATCTGAAATCTGCTTCCCGGCAATTTCCGCCCACTGGGTCTCCTCCCGGCTTCTGGATCAATAGAGAGCAGGTCTGCTCCGCCTTTTGCACGACCCAGGTCTCTAGGTAGTTGAAGGCAAGCTGCTTTGCCTACCCTCATCTCCTCTTCCCCTACCCCAGGCAAATATTTCAGCGTTTCCTCCCTTAGGATGGGGTTTTCCAGTTGCCTCTGCTACTGTTTGCCATTTTAAAATTCTGCCCTGCTGGAGAGTTCTGTTTAAACTGAAGGTTTGGCTCTTCCGGTGTTAAGAGATATTGGCCTATGAGAGATATTGCCCTTTCATTTTCATTTTTTATTTTATAGGCTGTGCACATATTAGATTAGCTGTTGCTTGAAGATAATCCCAGGGGTGCAAATTTAGAGCACTGGGGTTCCCTTCTTGAGGATTTCCAGTTTTGAATAAAAAAGCAAGACTGAGGTCAGGGCACCACTTTACACCATTTTGTGGCTCCTCTGGTGAATGGTTTTACTCTGTTGTGTGGGCATAAGCTGAGGGCAGAAGAGCAGCCCTCACAGCAAATTACACTTGGGGACATTTGAGGTTAATGCTTCTGTTTTCCTGATTTGAATCTGGACCTCATTTGCTTACTAATGGGGGGAAATGTTTCCCTGTGAAAGACCTTTAGAAATGGAAATCTGGTTGCTTGGGCAACTGAGGGCCTTGTTCTCCACAGCTAAGTGGGTCCACTTTCCTGTGGGGTTCACCCCCTGATGAATTTTTTGCATACTCCTTGAATGATCCTTAGGAATGACCACCTCCATGTTGCCTCCAAGGATAGGGCTTTTTTATAAACCACATCCGCTGCTCCTAGAGGTCTTAAGACAAGAGATTTAGAGATGCCACACAATTATGATTGGCGATGTTTTTGACACTCTTCATTTTACCTGTAAGGTTCAATATTTATGTATTTATTTCATAAAAATTATATACTGCTTGATTGTAAAAATAAGCCCCCAAAACTCAAAGTGGTTTACAAAAAACTGCCCATAAAATTATCAATAAGAAAAATTTAACAACAATCCAAAACTTCCAAAAAGCTAAAATAGCAAGAGGCTAAAAACAGACTAAAACTAAACTTTTGTTTAGGCTTGTCTAAACAAAAATGTTTTTAGCTGGCGCCGATATGAGTACAGTTTCCTATTGGAGAGGGAGCCATACCATCTGTTTTAGAATCAGAGAATTGTAGAACTGGAAGGGGGCCCGTGGATCATCTAGTCCAACCCCCTGCAATGCAAGAATCACAGCTAAAGAATCTCTGACAGACTCGTCATCCAACCTCTGTTTGAAAACCTCCAATGAGGGAGAGTCCACCACCTCCCGAGGGAGTCTGTTCCACTTTTAAAAGCTCCTGCCACCATAACATTCTTCCTCATGTTTAGTCAAAATTTGAATCCATTGGTTTGAGTTCTTCCCTCTGAAGCAGCAGAACGCAAACTCACTTCTTCTTCCATGGGACAGCAGATATCTGATGGCGGCTATCATATCACCTGTCTTGCATGAAGCGAGTCCCCAGGCTGGATTCTGGCACTGCCAATTGAAATAGGGTTGCCATATGTCCGGAATTTCCCAGACATATCCGCAAACAGTGTCCGGGCAGAAATCACAGAAATCTCCAGGAAAATAGCTCAGAAACTTCTTTTGCAAGAAAAACTTTGGCAAAAATAAATAAATAAATAAAGCTTTGCCCCCCTCAAAAGCTGTGTCTGGATTTTCACTTTTTGAAACATGACAACCTTAAATTAAAGGGGATGGATAGCCAGTGGTGGGAAATACCTTTTTGTACCTGGGAAAATTTTTTAGATGAGATGGGCCCGTAGCCTGGCTCTGCAGTGATAGATAGGGTGGCATTGTTCATAAAAACAAAGAGGAGAGATTTGTTCTTAAAATCTGCATATGTTGATTTATATGTACAGAGGCAAACCTAAACAGGACTATAATAAATCTCAGGAGGGGAAGAAGTCTGGGGCCTGCCTGGCTGCTCAGTTTGCCATCCAGGTGCTGCCGCCTCTATATGGGCAATGCCAAGGCTACCGCTCTCCACTTTCCTGCGGTTCTTGGCCTTTATTTTAAACCACTCTTGGACTGGGCGGGCCTTCAAAGATGGGGCCGCCCCTGTAAAGTAGGTCAGCACTTCACTCTGTTTGCACGTTTAGCAATAATAAAACAATTAAAAGACTGGCACAGTAGTAAAGGCAACATTTAAATGGATCAATACATTCTTTATTTGTATTTTACCGCAGTATTATGATAGGAGAAAAGTGGGTAGGGTTTGTTGGAAGATCCAGGACGGATAAAAGAAAGCCCTTCCGCATTCAACACAAAGTTAAACTGTGGAACTCTCTTCCACAGGAGGCAGTGATGGTCACCAACTTGGTTGTCCTTAAAAGAGAATTGGACAAATTTGTGGAGGAGGGGGCTGTCAGCGGCTGTTAGCCACAATGGTTCTGCTCTGCCTCCACGATCAGAGGCAGCAATGCTTCTGAAGACCAGTTGCTGTTTGAATCTTGTAAACTGCCTTGTGTATAGCAATGTAGAAAGTCGGCATAGCACAAACTAAAAGTGAAATGAAACCTTTGCCCCGTGACCTAAGGAGGTTAGGATCTAAGCCAGGGGTTGCTAGCTTTTCAGATATGTCGGCAGCATTGTATTTTTGGGGTGGGTGCCACCTCCTGTCACTTCTCTCCCCTGGATTAACCTCTCCCTGAAAAATAGAAGGAGAGGAGATCGACACACACACACACACACACACACACACACAAACGTGTCACTTTTCCACGGGATTTGGCCAGTAGCATCCAGTAGCATTGTCCATGGAGTTTTCTTGGCAGGGATACTGGAGTGGCTTGCCGGTTCCTGCTCCAGGTGGATCATGTTTGGTCAAAACTCTCCACTATGACCTGTCCATCTTGGGTGGCCCTGCATGGCATAGCTCATAGCTTCTCTGAGTTATTCAAGCCCCTTCGCCACGGCAGGCAGTGATCCATGAAGGGGTGCATTGAGGGCACAAGGAGAAGGGGACGACAGAGGATGAGATGGTTGGACAGTGTTCTCGAAGCTACCAGCATGAGTTTGACCAAACTGTGGGAGGCAGTGGAGGACGGGAGTGCCTGGCGTGCTCTGGTCCATGGGGTCACGAAGAGTTGGACACGACTAAACAACAACAACAACAACAACAACATCCGGTAGCATTCATCTGAGCCATGAAAAGCCCATAGAGCTGAAAGAGGAAGTGGGAAAGAGAGTCACTCTTCCTCACTTCCTCCTTCAGCTCTGGGTACTTTTTAAAGGGAGGGAAAAGTAGCCCTTTTCACCATCTCATGACTCAGAGGCTTCATGGATGCTGGACTGGACCTCAAGGGTACCACTGCACTCACAGGCACCATGTTGGGACACAACTGAAAGAGGACGGGCAGGAGATAAAGCAGGGTAATAAGGGGCTGTAATTCCTGTTGCGCATCAGTGGCCTGTTCTCAGTTAATGCAGCTCTTGCTGCTGCTGGTTCGAATGGTGTGACCCTGGTGATGCAAAAAGCCTCTTGGTTTCCTGCTCCTTTTTACTCTGGTAACAATGCGGATAACCTCCAAAAACTGAGGAGCTGTAGCTCATTGGTAGAGCATTTGCCTTGCACGCAGAAGGTTGCTAGGTTCAATCCCCAGCGTCTCCAGGTACGGTTGAAGGGGAGTCCTGCCTAACACCCTGGAGAGCTGCTGCCGGTCAGTGCAGACAGTATTGAGCTAGATGGACCAATGGTCTGACTCAGTAGGGAGCTTCCTATGTATGCTATGCCTCTAGCCAAACCCAGACAGTTTTCTCAAGGTGTGCTTCCTTTGGGGGAGGGGGGCGTTGAGTGCTTGCAGTCTACCTGCTTTATGATCCTCACATTAGCCTTCTCTTGTGAGGGAGGGGGGGGGTTAACAGGGCAAAGATTTTAGTCGCAGGGCACAGATCCCAAGCGGCACACGCCAGCTGTCATAAATGAGCAGGGTGATGAACATCTCGGTGGCATTATGCGTTAGTGTTGCAAGGGTGTAGCTGAAGAATGCTTCAGCGATCTGGGGCGGGGAGTGGTGAATGCTGGAGTCTTCCTCCTCTGCCGTCCGTTATCTACAAGGCCTGGCTTCCATTAATCCTGCCAGTGTTTTGATTTGAGATTTTTCAGGCATGATGCATCAGCGTTCAATGGCAATTGCAGTGTCAGGGAGTAACTCTCTCTTACATGTGCATCCCTTGTGTGTGAAGCAATGGAGGGGCAGAGTTTCTGCTTGGCTGCTTATCTTTCCGTTCTAAGCCAGCCTTGCAAATTCTTGCCTTGTCACCTGTAGTGTTAGAATCCTGCAAAGGAGAAAACAAGCTGGAAGAGAGCTAGTTTTATTCCCTCCTTTTCTGGCCGGTGGTGTGCCACAAATAACTAGCATAGTTGCATCTGGCCTCCTGGACTTGTGGAACCTCCCCTGCATTCTAGATTACGCCTACGTTATCCAGGGTATAAAGAGGAAACAGTTGCTTGATTCTATCGAGAGCAGTGTTTTAGCCTCACACAACAACCCTGTGAGGTAGGCTAGGTTGGGAAATTATGACCACCCAGGAGCAAGTCAAGTCATTTCTCAAACCTTGATTTCCTGCATCCAAGCACAATACAGATGCTGCTAGCATATCAAGCTGCCACAAGTCAGGAGCGTAGGTAACTCAAGGCAGAGAACCAAGCCCCACAAATAATGAGTAAAAGCAGCGCCTATGAGCCTGGAAACTTAAAAAAAGCCTGTTGATAACTTTATTTTATATATCCACCCTTCCAGGGTGAGTCACAACAATTTATAAGAGCTGTTCAGCAGTGGAATTGGACTCTTTTGAAATGTGTCCTTCAGTGAAGGTTTTTAACCAGGTGTTGGATGGCCTTCTGTCAGATATTCTTTAGCCGTGAGTCCTGCATTGCAGGGGGTTGGACTAGATGACCCTCAGGGTCCCTTCCGCCTCTACAATTCTGTGATTCTAAGGCTTTCTCCTTCCTTATCTCTGAATTCCACTCACCATCCTCTTTCAATATTGTTGTTCTTTCTTTTGACATTCCTTGAGCCTAGGCTTCAAGAGTTATTTACATTCCGGCAGAAGTGAGTTTTATTATGTACTTTTCCTCCTCTTGCCTGGCACATTTCTCTCCCCCCTCCCCCTGCCCCCTTTTTTGTATTGTAACACAGATTTCTTGACCACCCCTACCTCTTGCAGGAGATGGGTGGGCTGCTTTGGTCAGACCTGCTGTTGGTTTCTTAATTCTTTTCTTGTTGTGTTGAATTTGTCTGGAAGGCTAATGAAAGCTCAGGGACCATTGCATCTGATCGTTGGTGATCTATGTGTCCCATTAGAAGAATCGAATTGTAGATCTGGAAGGGACCCCATTAGATTTTCTCAAGCCCAGGCAGTGTGTGGCTCCAATGATTTGGGACTTAATCCCTCTGACACACCATAAACACACACCATATTTCCCTCTATGACAAATATCTCAATTACTCTCCAGGATCAGAGGCAATATTTCTCCAGGTTTCAGTTGCTGAGTTCCAGAAGTTTGCAGGCTCCTGAGAGGCACCTGGCTGGCCACTTTCGAAAAAGGGTGCCGGCCTGTGATGGAGCTGGGCTTTGCTTATCATTTTATGCCCCACTCCTGCCTTTGGGGTATGCCTAGTTGTCATTATTAGGGTGAGCGCCAACCGTTTGAAACCAGTTCTGCTGTTGTGGTTTCCTTCCAGAGTTCTATTTTTACTGGAAGTCCTTAACCCAGCAGTTCCCAGCCACCAGGCTCAGAAAGAGTTGCCAATGAGTTAAATAAAGTCACGAGAAGTTCCTGGATGCCCACCTTCAGGGGGGAGTCTGGCTGCCGCATCTCCGTGTGAGTTGCTGATCTCCCAATCAGCCTTCGCTGGATGGATAATTCTGTGTCTCTGTGCACCGGGAATATGTGGGTCATTCAGTGACTCCTGATTCGGCCTCCTCTGCTGTCACAGAAGACAGGGAGCAGGTGAAAGTCTGTGGCTGAGTGGTAGGACACATGCTTTGTGTGCAGAAGGTTCCAGGTTCAATCGCCAGCAGCATCTCCAGGTAGGGATGGGACAGACTCCTGCCTGAATCCTTGGAAAGCTGTTGCCACTCAGAGTACTGAGCTATATGGACCCAATGGCTTGACTTGCTGTGAAGTGGCTTCAGATGACCCTATGACTACTTATCAGGTCTCTGTATGAGTCACCACCCTGGGGAGTGTCCCTGTCTGATCAGGAGGCAAGTCCAGGTTAGCAGCTTGGGTAGACACACGATAAGTGTGACTTTCCCTTCTCTCCCAGGATGGACAATTCTTACTCTAAAATGCAAATCTTGAAGGGTGTCTCTTAAATTTCCATACGAAGACTAAAATAGCATTTCAGTGTTGAGATATTTTGAGGGCAACTCTGGTCTGAAAGCAGCGAAATGTCTCAAAGCAACTTTGAAAAGCCTGGATGTAGCAAGAAAGGCATGGAAGGAAGTCGTCTTGTTGGTTGGTTGGGTGGAGAATTAAAATAGCCTGTTATTGTGTATGACTTTTGCTACAAAGGAATGATAGAAATGTAAAGCGACTGACCAAGAATCATGAGTTCAGCTTGGAACAATCTTAAAACTGTGTTCGCTTCTTGGCTGTTTTTGTTGTTGTTAAACTCCTGATTGGATTTTCTTCGCCTCAGCATGAGCTTAACAGGCCCTTGCAAATTTGTTAGGTCGGTGGACAATCATTACTTTATCTATTTTAATATGTTGCCATCCTGCCCTTTCTCTAAGGACAGTGTGATTCCATCCCTTTCCTCTGTGATCTGGTCAGCAACCCTGTGAGGAGTCCTCTAACAAGCTTTGTGGCCAGGGATTTGAACCCAGGCCTCCCTGGTCCTAGTCCAATACTCTACTCTGCACTGGCTCTACATTTTAGAGGTTTTGCCCTCACATTTTAGAAGCCTAGTTCTTCTCACATGGGGTCCGTACCTGATGCACACTTCTTGGGAAATAAGCCCCCATGAAACCCCAGATGTTTGGGACTGGCAATGGTACACTTGTAGGAGAATGCACTTTTCAGGTGTTCAGAGGCACACCTGCCCGTATAAAGAGTTCACACTCATTCAGGACAGGCCCCCTAGTAAGATCTCTGACTCAATTTGCTTTGTGGGTGATTGTAAATCCACTTAAATCGTCCTACAAGTCTGAGGTCATACTTGACACCCAAACAATAAAAAAGGTATGTAAAGCCCCCCATCCTTCCAAGTTTAAGTGCATGTGGGAAAATGGATCTGTGTACAATCGAAATGACTCCAAAAGTTTGTGTGTGTTTTACTAATTTAATAACACAATAGCTATTTTTGAGATGGTTTAAATTGATAAAGAAGTGCTAGCCAATCCAGTATTGTTGTTCGGTTTTAGATTTCCATACAAAGAAGAAAACAATAAATCAGTGCAAAGCTTAAAAAGCGCAAAACATCAGCAGGCACCTCTAGACTGTATTTTGCAGGAGGGATTCAGCCGCTTTCCAGATCTTTGGGATTCCACATTTAAAGTGTCCTAAGCCTGTGTACACACAACTAATTCAAAGCATGTTTAAAGCACACAATTTCCCCGCAAAGAACGATAGGAACCATAGTTTGTTACAGGTGCTGGAATAGTCACTCTATGATGGGTGTGCAGTACAGGGCAAACAAAAAACCTCTTGTACCCCCGCTTAGAAAACATGAGACAAGCGGAAAAGCTCTTGGACCTGTGCATATTAGGCACGGCACAAGCAAGGTGTGGACGAGCTCTCATGGCTTGCTTTTCCTTCCCCAAGCAAAGTTCTTTTTCCCCTATTGCAGAGAGAGATCCCGAGGGATACACTGGCTCTCCCTTCCCCTCTGCCTGCCATTCCCTTCTCCAGGTGCCCAGCCTGCTGGCATGGCTCCGCTTTGTTATGTACACTTGCTGAGGTTCCCATGGAAGCGCTTCCTCCAAAAGTGGTCAGAGTTGACTCCCTTTCCCCTCTCCTCGGTGCTGAGATCACCCCTGCCTTCTGACCTCATACTTCATTATTCAAAGAAAGGATAACACACAACTCTGGAACGCAAAATGATTAACTAGGTGTTTTGTTTTGTTTTTGCTTTCTTATCAGGCGCCCCTCCTCTCTCCCAGAACACCTTTTCTCTACAGAGCTGGTGCCGGGAGTCAGCATGATGGGGGCCCTGCCCACGGCTCACCCTCCAGCAGGGCGCCCACTGAGGAGAGCCCTCCTGGACCTGCTTCCCCTCTCTGGCACTGCAATCTGCTTGCTCTCTGCCTCTCTGTGTACACCCCAATCATCTGAAGCAAAGCATCCTGGGAACTGTAGTTTGTCCCTCACAGATACTGTAAACCTTCACACCATACATTTAAGGTTTCACTTTGAACAGTCATGGCTTTCCCCCAAAGAATCTTGGGTGATATAGCTTGTTAAGGGTGCCAAGAGTCCCCTTGGAGACCCATATTCCCCTTACAGAGTTATTGTTAAACCATTCGTCTCCATGAATTTGTCCAGTCCTCTCTTAAAGCCATCCAAGTTGGTGGTCATCACTGTCTCCTGTGGGAGGGAGTTCCACAGTTTAACTAAAGAAGCCCTGTTCTGATCTCCTGGGAGCAACATGCCAAGCTTGCCTTAACTTGGAGCCCCCAATGTGCTCCCAGTTGGACCCCTCTCAACACACGCACGCACACTCACCAGTGGTTAGATTATTGGACTAGGACCTGGGAGACGAGGGTTCAAAACCGCACTCAGCCATGAAGCTCACTGGGTGGTGACCTTGGGCCAATCATTGCCTCTCAGCCGAACCTACCTCACAGGGTTGTTGTTTTTTTGTTGTTGTTGTTGTTGTTGTTGTTGTTGTTGTGAGGATTAAATGAGGATGGGGAGAATCATGGACGTCACTCTGAGCTGCTCAGAGAAAGAGGTGGGATAGAAATACGACAAACAAACAAACAAACAAACAAATAAATAAATAAAATTGGCAAGCTCACCTCTCCTTTCTTAATTCTCAGAACCAGGGCCAGGATTGCGGAGGAAGTGGAGAAACGAAGACGTGGATTTTGAGAAGAGGGACTGAGCCGCTTTCTTTCCTTCCTCCTTTAAGCTTCCTTACAGCCAAGAGAGCCTGAAATAATAGTACCAAGAGGTTCTCTCCTCGAGAAGATGTCTTCCCTCCTGGCTGCCATGGTCCTCCTCCTCCATATCTGAACCGTGGGGCTCCCTGACCTTCTGGAGGATTTAGTGCTGATGGTGCAGGAGATAAAGCACAGTTCCCACCAGCTGACTGTGGAAACAGGAAAGAAGCTGAGATCATCCTGTTTCCTTTTCTACCCTGAGCCATCCTAGGGGCAGCTGCAACCCGGCCCACAACTTATCCTCGTACTCTGTGGAAGGCACTGGCGGGGAGAGCAGCACAGCAGGTGAGCAGAGGTGAATTATTTGGGCCCTAGGACAGGCTTCCTCCTGAAGCTGGGGGGTGGGGTGGGGTGGAGTTGGGGGGTTCAGGCCTCCTAGAAGATGCAACTATTGTATCCATCCATGGCCACACCCACACTACATTTAAAGCGGTCTCATGCCTCTTTAAAACAAGTCATGGCTCCCCCACCTGCAATTTCTGGGAACTGTAGTTCGTTAAGTGTGCTGGGAATTGTAGCTCTAGTCATGTTCATGCCCTACATTTAAAGCAGTATCATAGCACTTTGAATAGTCATGGCATCCCCCAAAGAACCCTGGGAGCTGTAGTATGTTAAGGGTGCTGAGAGTTGTGTGGAGACCCCTACTCCTCTCAAAGAGCTACAATTCCCAGAGTTCCCTGGGAAAGAGGGATTGATTATTAAACCGCTCTAGGAATTGTAGCTCTGGGAAGGGAATGGAGGGAGGGTGTCTCTTAACAACTAAGCATCCTTACCAAACTACAACTCCCAGGGGAAGCTGTGATGGTTTAAAGTGGTATAGCGCTTTAAATGTATGGTGTGTATGTGGTGCTTCATTCAGAAAGGCTAACACTCTGCCCCAAGGAGTCTAAACTTCTAATTTTTTTGACTGTGGCGGAAAAAGGGGGGGGGGAGAAGAGGTAAGGGCAATGTTCCATGGAGACAGGGGAGGTGTCAGTATCGCAAGGGGGTGAGCAGTTGCCCAAGTATTTAGACCAGCCCTTTCAAACGTGTTGCCTTTCAGCTGTTTTGGACTACAACTCCCATCACCCCCAGTCAGTGGGGCACCACGCTGGGGAAGGCTGGTTTAGACATATGCAGCTATAGTTTCATTTTTAACCTTTCTTGCAAGCCTGAGTTCATTCTGCGCTTTGGCCCACCTGACCTTTTCCCCCGCAACTGTTGGCTACTCAAGTATGCTACTATCTTTAATCGTTTCTTCGTTATCATTTGGTGATTGTTGTGAGTTAATTAAAACTGTTTGGTTTGGGTATCCTGCCTTTTGAGGTCTTTGCCCTAAAATGCAGCCCTAGGAATTCCAATCGTTATAAATAAATATATAAAGCAATGTACGGTCTATGCAATGATATGGGCTTGTTTTCCTTGTTGGGAAATTTGCAACTTTTGGGGTGACCCAACAGGTTCTGCCTTGGGTACTACCTTCACCCTTGCTATTCTGACAGGTGCACTCTTGCTAGGCCCTTGTTGGAGACACAGTTTCTCCAAAACTATGATCACATCTGACCCCAGCTGGGTTAGAAAGCTGTTTAAGTGCAAGATCAAAGCCAAAGGAATGTTTGAGCAGGACTTTATGACGGGCATCTCTTTGCTGTACAGATTTGGTGCTATGGCTGGGTTAACAAAAGATGTTTTATTTCTAACCACTCGCCTGACTGCACCCCCCAATCCCAAATCTTCCCAAGTGGAGAAATGCTTAGATGAAGGCTAAAATTATGAAGCCACGTTTCTTGTCTGGCATCCTAAAGTTTAGTTACTAAAATATTTTGGTCCCAGTTGAAAGCAGTACATTGTTTCACTCTGTTTTTACACTTCCTCTTCCTAAATAGGTACTGGGTCAAGCTAAGCATTCAGGCAATTAGTACTGTAATCAGGTTACCTGAGGAGTTCTTTTAAAAACTTAAAAGCAGCCACAGAGGGTCCCCAATTTGGATTGGGGCATTAGCAGTGGGGGAAGAAGTCTCTGTGACACTTCCCTGGTCTAAATACCTCCCAAAACTCTTAATTCACATGTAACTCAGACCTTTGTCTCCAGGATCCAGTCTGTTTTGGACTACATCTCCCATCAGCCCCTGCCAGCAGTACCAGAAATAAAGTAGTTCATTAAAATAGTGGCATTGGGCTTTGAATATACACTCATGATCCATTAATGCACCATGCTCAGGCTAGAGATTTGGCAAGCCTCCAGAATTCCTTGTGGAAAACAGAAAATTAATTTGCAGGATTTTAAGGACATAGGAAGCTGCCTTTTACGGAGTCAAGACCATTGGCCTTTCTTACTCAGTATTGCCTACACTGACTGGTAGCAGCTGTCCAAGGTCTGAGGCAGGAGTCTCTTCTAGCCCTACCTGAAGATGCTGTGGATTGAAGTTGGGGCCTTCTGCAGGCAGGGCAGATGTTCTACCACTGAGCTACGGCCCGTATGCAATATGATGTAAATTATACATAGTTGCTTAGTCTGCAAAACTGAAATTCCAGCTTTTCTTCGCATATCGTTTCATTTTAAAGCACAGTCATTTAGAGATGAGTTGGTTACAGGTACAGTGGTACCTCGGGTTACATACACTTCAGGTTACATATGCTTCAGGTTACAGACTCCACTAACCCAGAAATAGTGCTTCAGGTTAAGAGCTTTGCTTCAGGATGAGAACAGAAATCGTGCTACGGTGGTACGGCGGCAGCAGGAGGCCCCATTAGCTAAAGTGGTGCTTCAGGTTAAGAACAGTTACAGGTTAAGTACGGACCTCCGGAACGAATTAAGTACTTAACCCGAGGTACCACTGTATAAATATTTTTACAACTTCAATTAAATGGTCCACCCATGGGAATTTTAGGCCCTTGGAACTACAGGGAGAGGGTTATGTCATGAAATTCTACTCAATATTGATCCAGAGCAGATTCCAATGTATAGTTAGCAGCGTAACAACTTAAACACATTGCAGGATTCCCAAAAATAGACCAGAGGCAATGAATATTTCATCCAGCAGAGCTTTACTGCTACTGAATGCAAATGAGCATAATGGTCACAAATCCAATACATTCAGGATTGGCACTGTCCATTAGAAATCCAAATGCAGCAGACTTAACTAACTTACAATAACTTACAATAAGTCTAAAATCTTAACACTAAGCATACTACGTGCAGAGCACCACATCAGAAGGAAGAGAGATAGAAAGAGAAACCCAGGCTCCTTCTGTCCTTACTATTATATTCAGCATGACCTTGACAGAAGAGATAAGAGAACCAGTTTAAACCAGCTGTTCTCAGCTTCTCTGAAGGAATAACCCAAACATCACGAACCTTCTGCTTGTTTCTTTCTCACAGAGAAGCTCCCAGAACCCTCTTGAATTAATTAGAATAGGAAAGATCTCTACACATCAGATCAATACTTTCTGCACTAAGAAATGCAAACTGACAGGTTATAGGCTCTGACAGTGGATCCAAGCTCACTCCATTGCTATTTCCTATCCCCCCTCAGAACTATAGTTCCCACTCTGGGAATTGTAGCTCAGTGCCCTTACCAAACTACAGCTCCCAGGGGAAACCATGACTGCTTAAAAGAGGTATTGTGTGTGGTGTGAATGTGGCCCATTTCTGGGCCGCTCTCCCCACCTGCTATGTCATCCCCTTTGAGGTATCTGCAGGTGCCATCTAAATTGGTGTTTCTTTTTGCTGTCTTACCCGTCTCCCCTTTTAATGCCCCCCATTAACGTTGCACAAACAATGCAGAGGCTCTATGCTGTTCCCCTTGTCTGCCCATCCAGACGCTCAGGCGTCGGCCGCTGGAGACAGAGCCCACTTTTGCCAAAATTCTTCAAAGTTTAATCAGTAACTAAGGCGGCAATGGAGGGAGTGCACTTAAAAGGGGGAGCCTCCCCTTCCTCCTTTTTGCTCTCCCATTTGCCTGCCAAAGTAAACAAAAGAAAGTATAAGGGCATATTTATTTGTTTAGTTGCATTTATATCCCTCCTTCCCCCAAGGAAATCGAGGTGGAGTACATGATTCTCCCCCTCCCCACAACAACAACAACCCTGTGGGGTAGATTAGGCAAAGAGGCAGTGGCTGGTGGCCCCCAAGCTCAAACAGTCAGCTTCATGGCTAAGTGGGGATTTGAACCCTAGTCTCCCATTGGTCTTTAATATCTTGGAAGAAAGCGTAGCAACTCTAGGGCTGGCTGGTAGTTGTGAGGTAGGCCTGAATGGCCAATGCCAGGCCGGTGGTGTGTGAGAAACCAGATCCCTTTGGGTTGTTGCCTCAGGAATTAAAATTATTCCGGGCCAGCTTTAAGAATGATAGTGTTGCAAAGGTATCTTGGAAAAATATCCATTTATAATGGGGGTCCGGGGCCTATAGGAGGCATTTGGCCTAGGCACATCCACACCAGACATTTAAAGCACTATGGTGCCCCTCTGGCTTCCCCCAAAGAAATGTTGGATGCTGCAGTTTGTTGAGTGTTGTTAGGAATCCCTTAGTCCCTTAAGAAAGCTACATTTCCCAGAGTGGCTTAACAAACCTATCTGTCTTCCCAGGTAACTGGGAATTGTAGCTCTGTGAGGGGGAATAGGGGCTTTTAAGAACTCTCGGCATCTTTCCCAAACAGCTTCTCCAAAGGCGCCAACTCCTAGGGGCTGAGGCATTTTTGCACCCCGCAACCCAAAATGTATTTTGGGAGATGCCTGCAGGTCCACATTTGGCCCCTGGGCCTGAGGTCCCCCCAAACCTAATATAGATTTGATGGTTGGGGTTCTGGGTTCCTCTAGAAATTGCGTTCCCGCTTTGCCAAAACTAAATAGGCCTCAGGCAGGCCTGCAAATAGGTGTGTCCAGGCAAAGGAGTGAGATTGGGTTTGCGCCCATTAGCCCTGCCTTTCCACGATGGTTGCGTTTCCTGAACTGTGCTGCTGCCTACATAGGTATGAGCCTGTTGATGTGGTTACGGTCAGCGGGCATGATCCTGGCACTCCCCCCCCCTTCCATGTATTGATTCTGCCTGAATAAGGGGCTTGTGAGAGAGTCATCAGGCAGGGCATCTTTACAGAGTTGGATCTTTCCATTTATTTCAGGACCAAGTGAAATAAATGAGTAACATGTAGACACTGCTTGATGGTAAAAAAATAAAACAACAACCTGTAAAGCAGTTTACAAAAGACTAAAACAATAAAATTATTGGTGCTAAAAACAGCTAAAACCAACTCTTTAAAACCTCAAAAAAGCATCAAGACATTACACTGAAGATGCCTGCCTGATGTCAATTGGCAGGGAGTTCCAAAGTGTGGGTGCCACCACACTAAAAAAAAAGCCTAATTTCTCACCAATGCAGAACAGGTATTAGGTAGCACCTGTAACAGTGCCAGTTCCATAGATAGAAGTGGTTGAGTGGATTTTGCAGGTAAACCGATACAAGAGTATGTACAAGGGTAATAAAAACGTGTGATGGTTTTTGCAAGCTGGGCTATGCTCTTTTTTTAACATCAGCACCCTCTTTCTCCAGCCCCCCTTTTCATTCCGCAAAGCCTTTCTGCTTTTTGGATCCACGAGCTCCTTGGGGAATGAGCAGTTCTGCATCTGAGCTGGTCCTGAGCCCCTGTGAATGCACCCCTTGCCCTTCACGGGTCCAGAAGCGCCGCTGCTTGTCAGCTGTGGAGCCTCCCGCAGGAGGCTGGGAGGAGATGGAAGAGGAAGAAGAGGAGGAGGAAGGTCGATTCCTGGGTGTTAACATGCGCAGGTTGGGCATCCTTGGGAGTTCTGGTCATGCCTACGACTCCTTCCGGAGACACAGCTGGGAGCCAGGGAAAGTGCTTGAGGATGACCCGGATTTTGATCAGCGAAGGTAAACCATAGTAATATTATAAATGTAATAGGTCATTCATCTGTCTGTTTGTGGTGAAGGGGAATTTGCCTCCAGGTACTCTGACAGGGAAAGGCAACCCCAGAAAGGAATGCACATAGGGTCCCGCAGACCATAAACCTGCCACTCCCATACAAAATAAAACTTTTTGCGGTAAGAAATGTGATGGGGAGAAACCGGAAGCTTTTCTCTTGGGCATGGTGGGCCAATTGGTACCAAAGAAGGATAGGACATTCTTTATGTATGCAACTACAGCGGCAAGAATTCTTTTAGCAAAGTATTGGAAGACGCAAGAACTACCTACTCTGGAAGAATGGCAGACAAAGGTGACCGAATTTATGGGACTGGCAGAGATGACCGGCAGAATCCGTGACCAGAGGAAAGAGGCGGTGGAAGAGGACTGGAAAAAATTTAAAGTATATCTTAAAAACTGCTGCAAAATTGAGGACTGTTAAGATGTTAAGGGGTGAGAAACAGAGAATTACAGCTGTAAATAATAATTTTATGGAAACTTAAAGAGAACCAATAGAAAAATTGATTAAAGGGTTGCTAAATAATCTTTTGGAATAAGGATGCAGTGAAAAGGAGGTATGGGGAAGTCATGTTTTATGTTTATTTGTTTTTTCTGTGTTGTGTTTGTTTTCTTTTTTCTTGTTTATTGTTGTGAAAACTAATAAAAATTATTATTATTTTTTTTAAAAAAAGAAATATGATGGGGAGATGCATAGGAAAGTGTGTTAGCAATTACTTGATGCGACAGTCATATACCTTCCCTGCAAACAAATCAGGATGGATGCTCAGTGAGTAACCCACATAATCATCTGAGTATAACGACCCTGCAAATGAATCAGGAAGAAAGCTGGGTAAACAGGTAATGTGGAAGCGATCCTAGTGTCCTTTCAAGAGGGTAGATGATGATGATGATGATGATGATGATAGTTATTTATTTATTTATATCTCACCTTTTCCTCTGACAGGGACTCAAGGCAGCTTTCAGATAAAATAGAGACCAGAGGGAGGGGGACAGACAATAATTAAACAACAATTAAACATGGGTAGACTTAAAACTACATATAAGAACTATCAGATAATTGCAATAAAAAACATCACAGCACCGGCCCTTTGCTTAAAAACAGTTCATTTCCAAGAACCTGTTGGAACAGGAAAATCTTCACCTGCTGGCAGAAGGAAAACAAAGAAGGAGCCAGTCTAACTTCTGTAGGAAGGGAGTTTGAAAGCTTAGGAGCAGCTGCTGAGGAGGCCCTCTCCTGTTAGCCCACCAAGCATGCCTCTGAGGGTGATGGGACTGAGAGAAGGGCTCCCCTGAAAAATCTCTTTGGGGGAATAGTCTTTCAGATTCTGCAAGTGATGCCCAGCTTCTTTTTCTGAAGTCATGTGTCCCTTTTTGGTCTTCCCATCAGTCTCTGCTGCTTTTGTTCCCCTTTTATCTCTCCCTCTCAGCAGCCTGTCTTGGAAAACAACCCTTCCTGATCTATGGTGTCTGGACAAAGCCTTGGCTTCTGGGGCTGCATATCTGTCGTACTATTTCTGTAGGAGAGTTTAGGCTCTGAGGTTCTAGCTAGTTCCATGTTCAGGGAGCCTTTGTACTCTTTTAAGAGCTTAAAACAGCTAGGCTGGCAAGGGTGGGGGAGACTGAATTTATCGCAAGGGTGGTGCTAGGGCTTGACCCTGAGTGGAAAACTATGTCAGGTGCTTGTTCAGGCCAGAAGCTGACCTCACTCAGGAAAAGGCGGTCTTTAAGCAGGGCTGAGCATATCCCAGGCTTCAATTGGTTGCTCCAGAAGGCAGCAGATATTGCAAATGCATTGTGGGCAACACAGGGTGGGGTTTTTTTGTAACTGAAAGGGTACATCTGGAATAAATTTGGGGTGGGGTAGAAATACAATATGGCATTTTGATACTAATGATGTCCTGTGGATGCTGAGAGCTGGTTGTTAGAGTATCAGAGTAGGAGCTGGGAGACCAGGGTTCAAATCCCCACTCGGCCATGTGAAGCTGCCTGGGTGACCATGGGCCAGTCCCTGCCTCTCAGCCTAACCTACCTCATAGGGTTGTTGTAGGAATTAAATGAAGAGGGAAAGAACCCTGTATACCACCTTGAGCTCCTAGGAGAAAAAAGTGGGATATGGAGGCCAATCATCAATCAATCAATCATTGCCTGCGTGAGGAGCACCCATCTCACAATAAACCCACACCTGGAAGTGCTCTATTCAGTCTCTCTCTCTCTCTCTCTCTCTCTCTCTCTCTCTCTCTCTCACACACACACACACACTCACACACACTCACACACACACACACACACACACACACTTACTTCAACTGTCACTCTTTACTTAGGACAGCTCCTATTTTCTGATCCAGATGTCTGGAAAATCCCTGTCTCCCTTTTTGCCTTGTTACAAGCACTGTTGTTTTTCAGCTTTCAGACACTCTGTTAAATATCTTAGTGGGAAATATGATGCACCTCAGTTCTTGTGCTCATGTATTTTAATACAGTAGAAGCTCACAAATACAGACTAACTTCAGGTAGGGATTCAATCACATTCCAACAAATTTGCTTGCACAGTTATATTTTTTTGAGGGGTCTTGTGAAACAAATTTGCTCCCCTGCCCCCGTGATCAAACTTTTTGCAGTAATGAGTGATGAGAAAATAAGTATTGAGCAAATGCAATAGAAAATATGGAATAACACTTGCTTTGTCATCTAACCTCGCTGCAAAAAAAAAAAAAAAAAATCAGGATTGAATTCTTAATAAACAGGTCACCTGGGAGCACCCTGTGGCTGCTCATACACAAAGCATTTAATATAGAATGGTTGTGGGGTGTCCACACAAAACCATCATCCAGACCACAGAAAGGCTGCTTGGCATTCATCCAGATTTGTTTGCGGGGCAATGTTATGAAACATTGGGCTGCTTATTGAGTCCAGTGGTACCTTGGTTTAAGAACAGCTTAGTTTATGAACAACTTGTATTAAGAATGCTGCAAACCCAGAAATAGGTGTTTTGGTTTGTGAACTTGGAAGCAGAACATGTTTTGCTTCCTGTTGAGTGTGTTCCGTTTGTAAATTGAGTCCCCCGCTGCTATGGGAAAGCATGCCTTTGGTTTAAGAACGGACTTCCGGAACGGATTAAGTTTGTAAACCATGGAACCACTGTATTCATTCTCATTTGTGGGGAAGGGTATAAGATGTTACATCAAGCAATTGTTATTTCACACTGTCTGGTGCATTTTCCTGTGACTTTCCTTACTATGAAAACCTCCAGGTTGCTTTCTGGGAGTGGAAGATGGGTTTGTTGCAAAAGAACACCAAATCCAATTTAATTGTACAGCCTGCAGTGATGAGGGCCTAGCTCTCTGCAGGTGCTCAAAATAGTTCACTTCTTCAGCTAGCTAGGAAATGTGAAGAAAATGGTCCAAACTGCTGTAAAATTTGGAAGCTCTTGGGACCCAGCATCATAAAGCAGGCATGTGAGATCTCAAGCTCAGGGTGGGTGGGTGTGTATCCAAATAGAGCCCTCCAGGCCTCTCTGGGTCCTGCCTTTGGGCATGGCCACTCACTGGCTCTGCTGCTCACCTACATCAAGTGCTCTTACCTGGCTGGAATGTGTCCTTGAACTGTGTTAATGCCTCTTGCTTGCCTCCATAGAGAGGTGTGTGTGTGTACAGAAACTTTGAATAGAATGTACCCTACTGTACACATCTATTGCTCTGCCCACTTTTGCTTCTGACCCTGGCCACATCAGATAGAAGAGGTAAAACATTGAGCCAGTGTGGTGCAGTGGTTAGAGTGTTGGACATGGACCTAGGAGAGACCAGGATTCAAATTTCCACCAGGCCGTGAAGCTCACAGGGTGGCCTTCAGCCAGTCACTGTCTTTTGGCTTAACCTACCTTGCAAGATTGTTGTGTGGGGTTAAAGGAGGAGGGGGAGACCCACTTTCAGCTCCATGGAGGGAAAAGGTAGGATATACCGTAAATGCAATAAATAAGTGAAAGAAACATTGCAATTGTGACTGGTAGCCATTGATACCCTTCTGAATTCTATATGAATTTGTCTGACCTCCTGTTAAAGTTGTCTAAGTTTGCAGCCATCACTGCACCTTGTGGCAGCAAATCCCCCAGAATTTATGTGCTGTGTGAGTTGGCTGCTTCTCCACAGGGGTGCTGTCTCAGGTCTGTTCCTCCCAGCCCCACTCTGTGTAAGGAACTGGTACCTGTACCATTTTTCCAGCTACCATTTTCACTGCTATTCCAACCCTTGACTGTAAACTTGCACCTGGAAGCACCTGAACTCTGTGGCGTGGAGTGGGGATCTTCCCAAACTCAGCTTGGTTGGATGGTCCCATCCAAACCAGTCTTGGGTTGCCCCCTGCTGGCAGCAAGGTGTTTCCTTGCTAAGGTCTATTCCAGCCAACCTGTTCATTGAGCATCCTAATTTGTTTGCAGGGAGATTTGAAGACATTGGTTCAATCCCTGGCTTCCCCAAGTAGGGCTAGGAATGCCCCCTGCCTGAAAAATCTAGAGAGCCACTGCCATTCAATGTAAGCAATACCGAGATGGGTCAATATGTCTGACTCTGTATAAGGCAATTTTTAAAATTAACTTTATCATACCTTTTTAACTGTTCAACCTTGACGTCTGACAAAATGCTGCAGTCAGATTTCTGGCTGGGGTTCCCTTTAACACCTGTGTTCTGAAACAGCTGCTTGTTCGCTTAAAGGTGCTCACCTTAGCGTTCAAAACCCTAAACAATTCAGATCCCCCCAAAACTTGAAATACCACCTTCTTCCTTACCATCTTTGGCACCAAGATTAGCAGATCTTTACCCTGACCTTTGACCCTTGAAATGTATGTTTTAGGGCCCACCTTGTTTCTGTGTTTGTAAGTTGCTTAAAACTGTTTTTAATATTGTGGTTTAATTGTTGTAGCCCACCCTGGGACCTTAGGGTGAAGGGTATGTAATAAATTGTTGTAATAGTATTATTATTATTATTATTATTATTAATAATAATAATAATAATAATAATAGAATTAAATAGCATATATTGGAGTATAGCTCCTTTCCCTCTGACTTGAGGTCAAACCAACTTGGGATTCCCAGCGCCACCCCCCTTGCCTTCCCTTTCTCTGCAAAAAGAGTTGCTTGGAAAGACTGAAACTCTCCCCACTTCTGCAAATGTTTTCAGCGGTGGGGAGCTCTAGAGAGGGAAGTGTGCCTCTACACGTCAGAAGCAGCTTCTCAAGACCTTTGGGGAGGTGGTGGTGGGAGAGAGACAAAAATCACATTACGCACAGAAGGGATTTGCTGGGTTTCTGATGGATGTCAAGTCCAGCAAGCTCTGGTGAGTATAGTGAGTATGGCCATGCACTCATGTGCAGGCCAGCTAGCCAAACCAGTGTGGCATAGAGGTTAGTGTACTGGGCCAAAACCTTGGAGGCCATGGTTCTCACAGCTGCGAGAACCGTGGCCTCCAAGGTTTTGGTCCAGCACACTAACCTCTATGCCACACTGGTTTGGCTAGCTGGCCCGCACATGAGTGCATGGCAAGTTGGGAAACTGATACCAGGCTGTGCATATGAACTTGGTGCAACCACTGTTTTAGCAATTGTACCCTCCTATATCTGTGCTCAGGTTTGAGTCTGCAGTGGGAAGGTCCTTTATAACTGGGTGTGGGTAGCTCAACATGGGATCACATTTAAGCTCTTGACTGTCTGATTGGCTTCCTTTCCAGCATGAGTATGAAAGGACTAGTCCACGAGGAAGTTGACTCCTCCACCGAGCAACTGGACGGACATCCTCAGAGCCAAAGGGACCCCCGCCGAGCCCCCATCATCCGTAGCAATGATGAGACCATGCTCTCTCAGGATGAAGAGGAGGATGACCAGGAATTCTCTCAGGTAAGGATGTATGTTTAGATTTTTTTAATCCCACTTTCCAGACCCCCCAAAAGGTCATTTTGTTAAAATTTAGGATGCAAAATGTTGGTGGAAGACGCTGTACATAGACACCTGGCTTACAGATGAAAAAGGATAAGAAACAAAAGGGTCATATTAGACAGAAGGAAGTTACAGGAGGGATTGATTTGATCATGCTAGAATGAGGCAGCAAGATGTTGACAGTCATTTGGATCTCCCCTTCGGAGCCAGGTTGATTTTCCCTTGCAGGGATGGAGGCAGTGCAGTGGCTCAGTGGCCCTTGCTCCTTCTGCCTAGGGTTAGAGGCCAGAGTGACCCTCCCCTTTGGCTGTTGCAGTCCCTGGGCAGCTGGCAGTTGGAACAGAATTCTCAAGTGCTCCTGCTCTGGCTGTTGGCTGGGGCCCTAGGAGTGGTGGCGGAGTTTGGAGCCTCTCCTGATACGCCTGTGTGAGGAGAGAGAAGCCCTCTGGACCCATTTAGCTCACAGGTATCCATGTCAATGAAAGAATGAATATCCAGTTTCAGATGCTATAGGGATCCCATGGCATTTCAAGCAGGTTTAGTGACTGAAAATAAGCTCTTGCATATTCTCCTTTGTTGTTGTCATAATGGTTGCTAAAAATGGTAGAACGTCATATTAAGAATGTGGTTTTATCTTCCCCTCACTTCAGCCTGTATCAAAACTTAGTTTCAGCCAAGTTTCATTAAGGACCGGCCATGGGTGACTTCTGAAATAATAATGAAGAAGTGGGTAGCTTTTAGTTTACTGAAAGCTAGAGTAGTAGTAAGCTGGGCTTTAGATCGGTAGAGTGCATGTCTCCCAGATTTCTATGCCCTCCTGTTGCTGCTGAAGTGAGGAATGCTTTGCCAAGGCTTGGTGGTGGTGTTTGTGACATTAATAGCCCGCTCTCATTTTCAGGAACATGCCAAGAGGATGCAAGCATATCATGCATCCCAGAACTCCAATGGCAGCTCTCTGTCCAAATCTGTTTCCATGAGTGGCATCGACAGCTACCCGGCAGAAGCAGATGGTGAGTGTGGAGATTCGTGGGGTGGGGCATTTCTAGGCGTGGACCATTAAGCAGCACCCAATCACTGCTATCCTGGAAGTGGAATTGAAACTCTGGTTCCAGACGTCTGGAATCCAAATAACATTCTGTAGCCGACTGGGCTAGTCCACTTTCCCCAGCCCCATATGTTTGTGAGGGGAAAGGGAGAGTGATTTTCACTAGGCTTTGGTGAGGATGGGAAGGGTTAAATGCTGGCTTTTGCCCTCACAGCACTCCTGATCATGATTAGCCACCCCAAGTTCAGTTTGGGGGGGCGGCACAGGGAAGAAAACAATATAAAGGGTATGCTATGTGAAAAGGGAAGTGATTCTCTTTTAGTGATTCCCAGTGTAGGTGGTAGTGCTACCTGAGGGGGTGGTGGGATTTCCTGAGTGGGGTGCTGGTGGTGTCGTTGGATCAAATTCATCAGTTTTGTTGAATTAATTAAACTGAATAGTTTTAACTAGATTTTGAACGAATGTGCAATTAATTGTTAGTGTTTTGAATTCTTTTGTGTTATTATCTTCCATAGTGGGTTGTGCAAACTGCTATTCTGAACAATGTTTTTATAGGGCAAGGGGCAGTGGAGGTGAGCTTATGGAACCACGGGTGTGGTGGCCTTAAAACATTAGGGAAGCACTGGGTTAAGTGATGATTCCTAGAGAGGAGAGATGGATCATAGAAAGGGAAATGTCTAGAGCAATCTATACAGGCTTAACTGGCTAGCCAGGCTGTTGAATAGCTGCACAATAGCTGGGTCATTACACCTGGGAAAATTGCACAGTTGTTCCACTGTGTTTTTAAAAAGTAGGATTTTCTGGAGCCTGGGTTCAGCCCTAGGCATGCAGAGTGGATGTTCTACCACTGAGCCTCTAGCGTCTAGCCGCTCCTCGTTGCTCCCTCTGTGGGGTTCTTGCATGTTCAGACACCAAAACAGACCAAGAGCAGGTGGTGTCTGAAGGACCACCTGCTCTCTCAGGTGAAGCCTTCCCTCCAGTTAAGACTCTCTTCTGAGATGAGGTCTTCATCCAGCTGCCAGCTGCCTTTGAAAGTCAGGTGGGGTTGTGACTGGAGAGGGGGTGCTCTCTGCAATTCCACTCCACCTCTGAAATTCCCTCTCCTGTTGTTGTTCCCTGTTCTGTACTGCTGGGGTTTTAACCAGTAATTAACTTCGGCAGTTTCGCTCTGCTTATGCTGCTGCTTTAGTTGTGGGGCTTCTAGGTGGAGGTTTATTGTGTGATGGGGGCTGCTCATGCTTGCAAGTTGTTGTTTTTTTGCAGCCCCCAGGCACCATTATTGGCATCAAAATGCTAGTCCATATCCCCCCTCCCTAAAAATCTGGATTTATCTTTTGTATGAAAATCCAATGTTCAAAAAACCTTGTTTTTAAAGTATTAATTTATTATTAACAGCAACAAAATATGCAAACATAACAAAAAGAGAAGAAACAAAGAATCAAAAATATAAACTGTAAAGTATGACTGATCAGAAGCTCAAAAGTATAAAAATACAACACAGCTCCAAATGGATAATAAAATATTAACTCATGCAAAGATTGCTTTTACAAATAATAAATAATAATACAAAAATAATAAAGACATGTAAAAATAAAAGTATTATCCCCCTGTGAGTTCCATTATTATTAAGAATAAAGGTTCTATAGTCTTAAATGGGGCAGACATTTGCATATACTGGTAGTTCTGGGTGACCATGTGCCTCAATATTTGTATAAGAAAAGGGGGGGGGGACTTGTTGCAAACAAGTCCTGTGCAATGATTATGCCAAGGTTGCAGGTTTGATCCCCATAAGGGACAATTGCATATTCTTGTGTTTCAGGGGCTTGACATTTACAATTCTGATTCTATGATATCTCAACAACCCATTTCCAGCATTAAGATCTGCCCCCCCAACTGGAATCACCCTCCTTGTCGCTGTCAGTTTTGTTTTCATGGTTTTTATTGTTGATATTTCACTGTTGTGATTTTAAAGCGGGTAACACATGAGGACTTTCTGAAGTAGAAAGGTGGGATATATACCTTGTCATTCAAGTAGATAAAATATGTCTCTTCTCCCTTCCGTTGCCAGGGATCTCCCTTTATGGTGACACTGTGAGCCTGTCCAATGGGTGAGTCACACTTCTTGCCCTTCAGATATGACTGAGGGTGGTGGGATTTGAGCTCGTAGCTCAGCTCCTGACCTGGGAGTCCTTGGTCTCAAGGGGAATGGCAGCATTGTTTGGCTGATATTGGCCGCATTTGCACGATTCTCTTTGCACTGCTCAGATGTGTAATCCAACTTTTCCATAACAGGTCTAACTTTGAAGGGGAGAATGATAGCTGTTTAATTATCACTAATGTTAAATCTTCCCCACTGACGGTCCCTTGATGCTCCAGGAAAACCTCCTTCTCCCCTACCCTCTAGGGATCACTAGCACCAGTTTTATTTTTAGAGGTTTGCAGGCAGTAGGGTTGGGGTGGGGAGGATACAAAAAAGAAAGCAACCAGGCATATGTGTAGGCCAAGTACTTTAGGGTAGACCTGGAGTGCTAGTGATGCAGCCCTCCTTTGAAACCTACACTTCTCTGAATTTTGCAGTGTAGTTCTCCAGCCAAGACATGTGTACAAAAATGCATATACTGGGGTAAAGCCTGCATATAAATGTGCATGTTAGTGAAAATCATGTACAAAAATGCATGCTCGGACCCTGATCTATACGTAAGAATCCCTCCCAATCGGTTTGATAAAATAAAACAGTGTGGTGTAGTGGTTAGAGTGCCGGGCTAGGACCTGGAAGAAACCAGGGTTCGAATCTCCTCAGCCATGTAGCTCACTGGGCGTGACCTTGGATGACAAGGAAAAAAATTGCCACCCCCACTACAAAATCTACCGTAGTTGCTGAGCCAGTTAAGAGCCAGTAGCCTTACCTACCTTGCAGGGTTACTGTGAAGATTTAACGAGGTGGAGAACCATATATGCCATCTTGAGCTCCTTGGAGAAAAATATGTTCTGTGAGCCGCCCTGAGACCTCCGGGTATAGGGCGATATATAAATTCAATAAATAAATAAAATAAAAAGATGGGATAGAAGGGCATTAAATAGATAAATAACACTGTTTTATTGCTCTTAGGGTATATTTTTGTCTTAATGCAAATTATTTGTCCATTGTAAACAGTGTATACCACGTTGACTTTTAAAAGATATTAAATGTTTTTTAAAAAGATATTAAATGTTTTTTAAAAACCTTTTAAATTGGTGGTGGAGAATTTATGGCAAATGGACCTATCCTGGACCTCCAGAGGGTCCATTTTGGCTCATCAGGCTGTTTTCCCCAAACCACTCCTGGTGACATCACAGCTGATGGGCAGGAGGGCAGGATTTAACCTTGCATTGGATCCCAAGGCCTAGCAGCTCATCTGGTGGTGAATAGAGATTAGAGATCACTGTAAGATTAGGGATTTAAAAGAACGAGGAGACTCACAGAAGTCACTGCCACTCTCTTCCTTCTTCCCTTCTAAGTCCGCATCTTGCTCTGATCTTAAAGGGAGCGTTTTGCAAGCAAACCAGAGCATGGGAAACACACCCACCCATCCTTGCCTTTGCTTGCAAAAACACCTTTCTCTTTAGAGTTAAGAGGAAGAGAGAAAGAAAGGAGCACAAGCAGTCGATCCTGTCTTAAAGTGCTTGGCAAATACTGTACACACTTTGAAGCAACCTCTGCCTGAGAAGAACAGGTTGGAGGCTACTTCAAAATACCTCTTACAGCTTTAAGACAGCCTGCTCTATAGTGGTTGGCTTTGCAAGTCTCCCTGTGTTCTTCTTTTAAACCCCCAGGACTGGGTTTAAGGGGGAAGCGTGGGAAGACCTGCAAAGCTGCATGAATAATTTTGACAGGAGGGTGCTGGCAGCTTCACCTGCCGACAGTCATGTGACATCATAACGGTATCACATGACAGGTCAGTGGCCTGTCAAATTTGTCCTGCAAAGCCAATCCTGACAAGGATATGGTCTTGGAAGCAAAACTAACTTCCCCACTCCTGTTTTCAATGCATTAGGACGATTGCTTTGTTAAATGTGTCTATTAGGCAAAGTTGCATACAAAAATGTGTATATTAAGAGAAACCGTAGTAAAATTATGATGGGTTTTCCTGAGGATTTTTTAATACAAACTGGAAATGTGGAGTACTGCAGAAAGTAATTGAAATTGACTAATCTGCCTCTCCTGAGGGGGAGAGCTTTCTGACACACCTCCTGAGGCATAGTCAGAATTGTAAAAGGGGGACAACTTAAAGAAGAGACAGGCACTGAACATAACAAAATTGTACCCCAAACAACTCTTGACCATGTGTTATTTGTTATGCTGCTTAGAGAATGACAAGATCCAAAGTGGAGTTTTCACCAAATACCCACCCCCAATAAGCAAACTTGCTTGCCCCATGAATTTTAACATTTGGATATGGAGCATGTCAACATTAGGTTAAATAAAACAATTAAAAAAAGAAGCACCTAACTCAGGCCTTCCCCTGGCTGAATTGCTGTTCTTAGTTCGCAGCCAATTCACAGAAAGAGTTTTTTTAAAGCTTCGTGGTTTTGTTTTATTATTGGGTTGGTTGGTTTTATATATTCTTGTTGACTGCTTAGTCTATATAAAGCAGTTTATAAATTCTTAAATCAAACAAAACATACACATTGAAAATACCTTCTGGCACAGAGGGCTTAACTTATACTGAGGAAGACAAAGACAAGAGATGGAGGAGAGGTCAGAGGGCTGTCCCATAAAAATCCCAGCATTCTCAATCACACATTATCACCACCACCCTCTCTATAAATTCAGAGTACAGTCTCCCCCACCCCCCACCCCAGTATTTGAGAATGTGTCCGTTCTTCCCCATCGCTGCCCCTGCCAATTCGTATTCCCATCTTCATTACCAGGACTCATCTGGGAGGACTCCTGCTATTCCATGGGCTGGCTTTTTTAGGAGCTGTGTCTTGCCTTTCCAGCAGTGGGAGAGCTGGGAAACAGAGTTTGCTCTATCAGCACTGCTGTGGCAGCTCCACCAGGCCCCCCCTGCCCCTGAACTGTGCCAACTGGGCACTATAGGAACAGCTGTTCAGAAACTGGTGCCTGAGTTTTGGTTTTCCTCTTCCCTCCCCGTCCCTTTTCCTTACATGCCACGTTTTTTAGATTGTAAGCCTGCGGGTAGGGATTGCATGTGAGTTGCTGTCGGAGCCCTTGTGGCTGAAGGGTGGGGTACAAATGTGCTAAATAAATAAAGTTTTCCCCAGAATATATAAAGGGGGTGGAGATAGCGTTCTCTTCATAATAGACAAATAATAATAAGATTGTTACTATATATGTTACCCCCGCTTTGACTTTGAGACAGGTTGTTGTTGTTGTATTGCATTTATATTGCATCTTTTCTCCAAGGAGTTCAAGGTGATGTACATTGTTCTCTCCATCCTCATATAATCCCAATAACAATCCTGTGAGGTAGGTTAGGCTGAGAGGCAGTGACTGAGCTCAAAGTCACAACTAGTGAACTTTACAGCTGAGCAGGGATTTGAACCCTGATCTCTCCCAGGTCCTAGTAGTTCAACACTCTAACCGCAAAACCATTCTGGCTCTTTAATCAGTTTAATCAAAACAGATATAGATAACTAACCTAATACAATACAATACAATACAATATGAAACTCACCTGAGCATCTGCAATAAAAGACAGCAGGTAAGAATTACAAAGCAGAGGGAGGGATTATGGGAATTTAGATGTAAATAAAAATGTATTAACCCAGTGCTGAAAACATCATTAAGTCGGCACCAGGATTGCCTCCTGAGGGATGCTATTCCAGACCTCCTCTTTGGGATTTGCATCCTGCGCTTCCAGTAAGGAAGGCACTTGGATCAGGGTCTCAGCAGAAGATCTGAGGCTGCCAGCAAGCTGGAATGGGCAGAAGGGTGTGCTTTCAGGAATTTGGATGCCAAGCCACTTAGGGCTTTAAAGGGAAGCACCAAGCACTGGTTGTTGTTTTTTTTATGATTGGAGTGATGAGCTCAAATATGAGGGTAGCAGTGAAAGATCTGTGGCAGTCGATTCCCACACAAATGGAAGTCCTTTTCAGGAGAGACCCCAAGATGGGACCAGAGGGGGAGCCTCGCTGCCTGTGAGAGGTTCTGGGGCGTTGAAATCTCTGCTCATGGCCCAGGTGATGATGTGCAGCCTGCCTCTTTTCTGCTCTCTGCTAGTGGAGCTTAAGCAAACAGTGATGCTTCTGTGCTGCCTCTCCCCAGCCGGGAATAGGAGCAGCCACCCTCTGAGGTCACTGGGGGCCGCCAAGGGAGCCGGCCCCTCCCTACTTCCTGGCCTAGAAACAATAACAACAAAAAGGGGGATTGTTTGGCTTGGGTACCAGTGAGTGAGTGAGTGAGTGTGTGCTTGTTTTGCTACCTTCCTCCTTTCTCACTTTTTCCATGCTTTCAGCTTCGGCGCTGGGAGCTGCGGGCGGCTGGACGCCACCACGGTGGAGGCCGAAGACCAGGTGCACCCGCAGAGGGAGGGGACCACCCTGGGGCGGACCCTCAGCTTCTTAAAGAAGATGACTGGGAAGTCAAAGGTAGAGCCTTGGAAGTTTACAGTTTGATTTCATTGCTGTGTCTTTCATCCATGCGAAACTGATCCTTTATAAGCATCGATTTGTACACGGCCTCCAAATCTCTCCGGTTTAACAGCTTAATGCCTACAGTAATGAAAATTAATTGTTTTCAGTCAGTTTCCCAATGCAGGTTTCCCTGCCCCCCCCCCCAAAAAAACCCTGAACAAAGTGCTCACAGTTTTCTCAGCATCTCATTTTCTTTCTTTCTTTTGGTGAATATTTCTTATTTCATTTTATAGTGTATATAAAACAAAGAAAATTGTTATAACAGATGAAAATCAAAAGAGCAAAAGCAAACTATAAAATGAGCATGTAAAATGAGTACAGTTGCATGTGAGTTAAAATAACAAAGTCCAAGTAAACAACATCAGCATTATCTAATTATCAAGTATAATTCCAGATTTGCCAGGCTTGCAAAAGGGTTGCCTTGAAAATGATGGTTCCATTGTATGCGTAACATCAGAATGTCAAGCCATATAAAAAGTGTCTGGTGCTTCTAGTCCTTGTCGAAATCTCAGATTATGCATAGTTTTTTCCATTATAGCTATATTCCAGAGTCAATGGGACCAGCAGTCCAATGTAAGATTTTGGGTTGTTTTCCATTGAGATCTCATTTTCTCTTTGTCTTGTTAACCGTTAAGCTTTGCAGTTCCTTAAACCCTTCTGTTAACTTCAGGCTTTGGTAATTTGTTTCTTATAACACTATGCCTTAGGGCCAAACTAGATGTGCCCCCCCCAAAAAACCCCTACTTTGTTTTTTTCAAGCAATAGTAGCCTGGGATGTGTGTGAGAGCCACAGTGTTGAGGGGTGGTGGTTTTCACTCTCCAGGATTGTTTTCAGAATGGAAAAGTCCCCACTCCTCCCCAAGCTGATACATGCCCTACAAGTCTCCCCATCACATGTTGGCTGCTTTTTATATTGCTTAGCTCTTTAAAAAAAGAAACTATTTGGGCTCTGAAAGTGTGCTTTTGATACTCCATAACAATTGGATAACACGTATTTGAATGTCCCGGTGAAATTTTGCATTAATTGCCCAGTAATATGTGTGTGTGTGTGTGTGTGTGTGTGTGTGTGTGTTTATGTGGGCATCCGATCCCCCCCCCCATTTTCATCTCACTTTGGGTCTACTAAACTTCCAAGGTGGCCTGTAAATTTGCTTTCGTGTATTAATTTAAATGTGTTGATGCTTATAGATTCTTACTGGGGGCGGGGGGAAGTGCTAGTGTCTTTCTCCTTTATTCTGGGCATTTTTATGTTGGACTTTTCAACTTTGTTTCCGTGCTAGCACTTAAAGCAGATCCTACTAATCCCCACCCCCCGGGATTACCAGTGCAATCCTAATCCCTGGTCCCTTCCTTTGGAGGAAATTAGGATATGGCAGAGCCCCTACTTGGGGCTTAGCACTGGCAGGCCACTTACTAGTGTAAAAATGCAGAAACTATTGCTGCAGCCTTCAGGTTCCTTGAGGGGCCTGATCCTGGAGCTGGTGCAGCAGAAACAAAAGGGTAGGAAAACCTGCTGACTCCTTCCTCCTTGGCCAGCAGCAGGACTGAGGATTGCTCTGCCTGTTGTTAAGTAGAGACTTCATGAAAAGCACCACCCTTAAGCAGGCCACAGTCCCCAGTAGTCTGTGTGTTGGGCTTTGATTACCTTTGAACTGGGAGAGCAGCACTCTGTACCTGCCGTCTCACGCTTTAGTTTAGGCTCTGGCGCAATGTGAGCTCTTGTTCGCAGTGATTGTTGTTATTATTAATCATAATAATTACATTTATAAGCATTAATTAATTATTATAGTTAATAATAATAAATTTATATGCCACTTGTATGTCAAAATTTGAGAGCCAGTGTGGTGTAGAGGTTAGAGTGTTGGAGTAGGACCTGGGCAAGACGAAGATTTAAGCCCCCACTGAACCAGGAAGCTCAACAGGTGAATCCGGGCCAGTCACTCATCTAACCTACCTCACAGGGTTGCTGCAAGGATAAAATGGGGAGATGGAGAACTATGGACATGCCTCCTTGAGCTCCTTGGAGATAATGCAATAATAATAAAAAGGCTTCTAAGCAGTTTACAACTATAGAAACAATATTTAATTAAACTGCACAGTAACATCCTTAATTACAATGCACAATAAAACAAAAAATTATAAAGCATCACAATTAAAATAGTTAGAATAATAAAACCAGAAGTTCATGTCCGGGGTATTGCTTTCTTAAACAGGTGTGCCTTCATCAATCAGCGGGTTGCCAACACTGATGGGGGCCTGTCCTATTTTATTTAAAAATTGTATGTGGCCTTTAAAAAAAATAGTTGTATTTGGGTTTGCTTTGACTGGAATTAATTGTGCAATGTACACTGCTGCAGCCTGCACCATTCTGCAAACCCTGCTGTTCTCTGATGGGTCCTTTTCTCCCCACTGCTCCCAGAGCATGCCTTTGGGCCCCTTAGTGATTCCTAGCTTTGGTGTGTGTATAGATCAGCCTAATTACACCACCTATCTCTGTTTGGACAATCTCAATTAACACTTTGTCAATTTGATTATATTTGGGAGAGCCTTTTCCTCATTTTATAATTGCAATAAAAAGCATTGCAGGAGCACAGCTGCTAAATCTATAGCTTTTGATGCAGCTTGAGGGCTCCTCATAAAAAGGTGGGAAGAACCCCCCTGTTCCAACTATTTTGCTACTCTCCAGAGGCACAGGCTACGCAAGCAGGAATGAGTCTTTCTCATTGTGACTCCAAACTGACTAAGATCTGAGCATTTATACTTAACCAGACTCGGGGCGGGTGAGAGAGTGGCAAAACTGTTCAAGAGGTGGTGCTGTTTCCCCACTTTGAAAATGAGCAAAGTCTACCATTTTGGCCAGTTTTATAGTGATTTAAAAAAAGAAAATGTGCAAAGTGTTTAGCAGTTTTTATTTGGTTCCCTACTCATCCACCACAACTATCTTCTAAGTCTACATCACCGAGGGCCAAAAGACAACTTATATGCTCAGCAGTACATAATAAATTATCTCCTACTCCCCGCTTTTAAAACTAAACTGGAAGCAGCACTTGAGACTTCATGTTTTAGGGAAGCTGCCTTGCACCATGTCTGACCATTCACCCACTCAGCCTGGTGTTATTTACTCAGACCTGCAGGGCCTCTACAGAGGGGGCCTTGGGCAGAAAAATAGTCTTTTCCAGCACCTGCTCCCTTGAGACACTAGGGGTTGAACCCAGGACATTTTTGCATGCAATGCCAGGGTTGTGCCACTGAGGTTTTACCCCTGCCCCTCACCTTGCCGTAGTTGGAGGGATGGGGAGGTGAATGGATAAGGCTGCTTAACCCTTTTCCTTCCATGAGTGTAGCCAAGTTTTTTTGGGGGGGGCAGGGCTTTTTGTGGGGGACAGAACCGACGTGATTGGTCAGTTAAATATTTCTGTTGTTTTACTTGATCTAGGCCCATGCTTCTGTCTGTCTTTGCCATCAAAATTTTGCACCAGCTGCAGTTTCCAAACCTAAAGGCAGCCCTACATATAGCACATTGCAGTAGTCCAACCTAGGCATTACCAGAGCATAGGTACCAGACATTAGGCTATCCCTTTCCAGATAGGAGTATAGCTGGGCCAGCAGTCAAAGCTAATGGAAGGTACTTCATCAACTGAGGCCACTAGAGTTTCAAGTGACAGCAAAGGATTCAGAAGTACCCCTGAGCTATGTGCCTGCTCCTTCAGAGGGATTGTAACCCATCAAGAGCAGGGTACCTCTATCAGACCACCCGCTATCAATGTCTCATTCATGAATGGTTTAAGCAGGTGGAACAGGGGAAGGTGCCGTCTTGCTTTTGCCTCAGGCAGCAAAATGTCATGTGCTATCTATGGCTTTTGACACATGTGTGAGGCCCCAGCTGCACTATCCATTTAAAGCAGGACCATGCCACTTTAAACAGTCACAGGTTCCCCCAAAGAATTCTGGGAAGTGTGGTTTGTTAAGGATGCTGAGGGTTGTTAGGAGACCTCTACTCCCCACCCACCCCTGCCACAGAGCTACAATTCCCAGGGAACTCTGGGAAATGGAGCTTTGTGAGGGGAATTTGGAGTGGTGGGTGAGTGTCTCCTAGCCACTCTCAGCGCCCTTAACAAACTGCACTTCCCAGGATTCTTTGGGGGATGCTATGGAGAAAGCAGTGGCATGGTACCGCTTTAAACAGATAGGGCCCAACTTTGGTTCTGGACAACACATCAAACCATGGCTGAGTGCAGCAGCAGAAAGACCAGAGAAGGTACAGAGCAGGCACCTTCTCATCTTTAGGAGACCCCACCTGTTTGCATATCCACACTAAGTCTTGATTTGGCTTATCCTTGGGAACCAGAGGCGCTGGCCCTTCCAAAACCCTGAGCCCTTAAAACTGCCTTCTCCTCAGCTTCTCTCAGTTCCTCAAAAAACTCCCTGTAGCTTGTACAACAGCCTCTAGAGTGGTGAGGTCAGAGGAAGTCATGGCCTTTTCCTGCCTCATGCCAGGCGAGGGTTTGTTTACACAGCGATTAAGGACACCACCCTGGGCTTTTTCAGCCATGGCCTCTTTGGTTTGGAAGGAGCTTCCAGCCATTGTTTCCTTGGGAGCAGAGCCAGAGAAAGCGGGGCTTTCCTCACACGCTTAGGATGCGCAGGGCTAGAGGTGGCTCTACCACAGCACAAATAGGAGGAGGCAGATTGTGGGTGTCCAAATCAGAGTCTAAGAATGCCAGGGGCAAAGGGAACAAATGCCCCTCAAGTCCACATCCCTATTTCCCAGCCCACGAGTAGGGCAGGAAGGCTGCATCTTGGACATGTCGCTTGACGCTGGTATTTAGTGGTAGGCTCCTGCTGAATATGGAGGCTCTACTAAGCCACTACGGCTAATATAACTGTAATGGATTCTGATCTGACTGAGGAAGCACAGCCCAGTGAGATGTTTCTGTGGCAAAAGCCCCTCTAGAATGAAAGGCTGCTGCACAAGAGATACTCAGAGAGCCAATGGGAAGGCCTTGGAGGTCGCCTAGCATGCCCATCCTGGCTGAATGCAGGATTCACAGTGCAGGATACAACCGCAACATCCCTGACAGATGGCTGCCCAGACTCTGCTTAAGTACCTACAGCGAAGGAGAGTGACCCCCCTCCCAGCGATCTGTGCCAGTATGGAACAGCTGCTATCCTTAGGAAGCTTCTCCTACAATGTGGCCAAAATCTCCTTCCGTGCAATTATCCAAGCCGCTCTTGACCCACTGTTTCTAATCCCACTCTGCGGAGCCACAGAGAACTAGTCTGCTTCTGTGTGACAGCCTTTCAGATATGATTCGAAGATTGCAACGTAAGATGGGTCAGGCCATTGGCCTATCTATAGTCCAGGATCCTGTTCACACAGTGGCAAAACAGGTTCATAGGGGAAACCAGCAAGGAGGAACCCAAGCCCCAGAGCCCCCTCCCTGCCTGTGGTTTCCAACAACTGGTATTCAGAACCATTGCTGCTTCCAACAGTGGAGGTAGGACATACCTTCTGTTATAGCCTTCGTGAATTTGTCTAAGCCTATTTTAAAGCCATTTTAGGTTGGTGGCCATCATTGCCTCCCATGGGAGCGAGTTTCATAGTTTAACTCTGCGCTTCACTGGATGTCCACGAGTTCTGATGTTAGGAGAGAGGGAGAAAAACTTCTCTCTGTCCACTCTCTCAATGCCGCACATATTTTTATAAACCTTCATCACATTGCCTCTTGCTTGCCTTTTCTGTAAACTATAAAATCCCAAATGCTACAACCTTTATTCACAGAGTAATTGCTCCATCCCCTTGATGATTTCAGTTGCTCCTTTTGGAAACTTTTACATCCTTTTTGAGGTGGGGTGACCAGAACTGTGTCTCCCCTTCATCTTCTTTTCTGCAACTCTTTCAACCATTCCACAGAGACGATTTAGCTTCCCAGCTCCCTCCCCACCCTGCTCACCTCCTCTGAGCATGCAGAAGTGGATGCATGATGGCAATGGTATGGTCTGCCTCCACAGTTAGAGCAGCAGTGCTTCTCAATACCAGTTGCTGGAAGCCATAGGAGGGGAGAGGGCTCTTGTGCTCAGATCCTCCTTGCTGGTTTTTCCACAGGCATCCGGTAGGCCATTGTGAGAACAGGATGCTAGGCTAGATGGGCCATGGGCCTGATCCCATGCTCTTATGTCTCCAGATATAGTCTGACCAGCTTCCTTTCATTTCAGTAGAGCCCATGCCAGGATAAATTCCCTCAAGGCTGTGCCCCGTGTCGATTAGGGTATGCAAGGTGGGGTGGAGGCTGTTCCCCCTTTGGCACGAAATGTCTCAGGATGGCCCTGGAAGGAAGAGGATCCAAGCTGTCTTGCCCCCGTATTTTCACAAGACACAAAACTCCAGTCACCACCAGATCCACACTACACATTTAAAGCATGTTCAACGAACATTCAAAGCACACGAGACGCCCCCAATCCCAGGAACTGTAGTTTTCCCTCCGCAAAGGTACAATTTCCAGCAACCTTTACAAACTACAGTTACCCAGGATTATTTGTTTGTGGGGAGGGGGTGTGTCATGTGCTTTAAACATGTGGTGTGCTCCTTCCTTACCTCTCTCTATAGCAGCCTCCGCCAACCTGGTGCCCTCCAGGTGTTTTGGACTACAACTCCCACCAGCCCCAGCTATTATGGCCAGCTCCTCTAGAGCAGTGTTTCCCAACCTTGGGCCTCCAGCTGTTTTTGGACTACAACTCCCATCATCCCTAGCTAGCAAAACCAGTGGTCAGGGATGATGGGAATTGTAGTTCAAAAACAGCTGGAGGCCCAAGGTTGGGAAACACTGCTCTAGACAGTGGCTGCTCTCCCCACTGAACTGACTGTTTCTAGTAAGGGGGGAAAGGGAAGGGAAAACTTGAAAGATGCCAAGGTTGCTGCTGCCCCCAAATAATGTAAAAAATAATAATAATGCAACAGTTTCTAACATCCGGTTTGTGATATTTTAGTTCACCAGCTACAGGCTGCGCTTTAAAATAATAATAATAATAATAATAATAATAATAATAATAATAATAATAATAGCACTTTGGGATGGTGAGCCTCTCTTTTCAAGCGTCTTTGATGACAACGTCCTTCCTCCTTGAAGTTCAGAGCATTTCCTTTATTTCTCAAAACACACAAGAGGAAAGCCTGCCTAGGAATCCACACCTTTGTGCCAAAATTATTTTCCTTCTTCATAGAGAAGTAGTTTAGCCCAGGATTCCAGATCTAATCTCAGTCTTGTGCCCCTTCTCCCCTCTCCCACTTCTGTAAGGAAGGGGGGGGGATCTAGATTACCAGCCAGCTGTTTAACATGGTCAGGCTCTGCCCAGTGATGGCTTTGATGTGTAAATGCTTGCCCTCTGTGCCCCTCTAGGCTGCTGCAAAGCTTTCTTTCCCTCCTCCTTCTTAAAGACATTTCCTTACAATTGCATTCTTGACTGGGCTTCTGAATAGGGAGGAGAGGAAATTAGAAATCACGCACACACAGTTAAGAACTTAACTTCAAATTACTAGCTTGGATCAATCCTACTCAATTCAATAGGGACAGGCCAAGGCTCAGTAGCAGAGCATCTGCTTTTCAGGCAAAGAGTACCAGGTACAATACCCTGCAGCATCTCCAGGAGAGACCCCTCTGTGAGACCACAGAGAACTGCTGCCATCAGTATCCACAAAACTCCCAAGCGCCAGCTGTTTTCTGATGGGGCGGGGGGGGGGGAGGGTTCACTGGCAGAAGGGTTAAAACTGGCTGTTGCTTGTAGCCTGCACACCTCAGCCCTAGTGCTAAACCTGGCACTGCATAATTTTTTAAAACCCTCACCTGCCCCAATTGTGTCTAAGTGGTATTACAGGGCCTTTTTTCTGGTGGCACCCTGCTTGGGGAACTCTTTATCTGCTTGTCTGGCATTTACTATGCTATTATCTTTCTCAGCCCCAAGAAGAAATTGTCTTTATGCCTACCTCGTTTTACTCCAGTAGTTTAAAATGATTCTGGCAAGCCACCTTGGGGACTCATACGGTTGAAAGCTGAAATTTAAGTGGAGAAAGAATAACTTAAGTAGTAAATAAAGTGGGCAGAGTGTGCTCTTTTTGAAGCAGTAAAGGCCACACCTGTGAAGTGAGCTGAACTTTCCCCATCCCATCTTCCTGTAGCCTCTCACCCTATGCATGGTAGCCCCATCTGAGCTCACTTCTTGTATCAGTTGACTGAAGAGAAAAATGTTGGCCAGTATGGGGGGGAGGGGGAAGGGGAGAGAGACTCAGGGGAAATAGCACTCCCTTCTCACAAATACCTCCTTTGCTCGAAAGCTGGGTTGGGGGGAGGCACTCTGCCACTGTTTGATACTGGGGTAGACCTGCGTTGAAACAAACAGACTTGCCACATGGTTGTGTGTACTTGAACTCTGAGCTGCCTGCTGCGATATCACAGAATGCTCAGTAATGTAGTCAGTACGTTGAGGAGCAGGTGGATTAATTGCCTTGGGTAACAAAACTGCTTTGGGTTTGGTCTGCCTGGGCTCTAATTTGGCCCCAATTAGCCCCTCGCTCAATCTGGCCTTTGATACCTGCTTCAGTGTCTGAGCTCCCTTTTGCTTAACTATCCAGGGTGTCTGCGCCTGTGTGCATTTTGTGGTTGTTGTCGCCTGGGGAAGAAGGAGGGGCTGATTCCTTGCTCCTTTCCTCTCCAGCTCACGATTCCTTTCAGGAAATCTGGGACTTGTCATTAGGAACGGATTTCTTTCCCCGTCTCCAACTTGAAAGGGATCTCCAGCTGATTTGGGTTAGAAGGGGAGAAAAAAACGGGTCCAGCTGTTCCCCGCCAGTCTGGGAGGACACGGCATGCTTTGTGCAATGATTGCATCAGGCCCTTTTGCCTGTCTTGAGGCAGTCCGAATAAACAGATTTGGAGTTCAAAAGTGGCCTGTTTGCACAGGTGGTTCCTGCCCTTTGGGCTCAGCGCTTTATTGCTAAAACAGAAAGGGAGAAACCTGAGCTGAGGCCGTGTTCATGACGTTTAAATCTGGGAGACTCCTATGAGGCTCTCCAAGGAGGGCTGGCCCAAGTCATATTGCTTCCTGTGGTGAAGGACAGAATGGCGCATCCCCTTATTCCATGTGCCAGATGGGCAGTTGAATTGTATTTGATGAACACTGGTGATGTGTCAGTGTCCTCCTTCCCTGCACTTGAGGTCAGCAGACTAGCTTAGCGAGTGCAAGGCAGGCCTGCAGCGCACGACTCTGCCTGTGGCCTCTCCCTCAAAATACACCAGCTGAAGCGGCTGCCTCACTTTAGCCTAACGGTAGAGCCAGCCTTGTCTGCAAGAAAGCTGGCTGATCCCTGTGTTGAGCAGCTCAGACATGTTGCATCCATCACATCACTTGATTTATTTTATTTACAAAAATGTGTATATACCTCTATTCTTAAGAGAGAGGAAAAATCTGAGTGGCTTACAACAATGACACGTTAAAAACAGCACAATGAAAACTATATAAAAAAATTAAAATGGAAAATCAGCTATTATGGAAATATGTGTTCTTAATTTCCTGCATAAACCTGATGGAATAGAAAAGTTTTCAGCAGGTGTTTAGAAGTTGACACAGAAGTTGCCTGCTAAATCTGCATTCCGCCATTCCACATGGAGGCGGAATGAACAGGAACACTCTTGGGGACAAATGACACTAAAGACTTAGTTCCTTGTTACTGTCAAATGGGTCTCGTCAACGCTAGGAATAACCAGCGATGCTCCTGCAGATGATCTCTGTGATCGAGATGGGATACAAGGGTTCAGGCAGACCTCGAGGTACCTTGGACCTAAGTTGCCCAGGGCTTTGAAAAATTAATACCTTCAGCTCCTGCCAAGCTCCTGCGGCATCCTGGGATCAAATCCAGCACTTGACTTTGCCTCTCATTGGCTCATTTGTCCTCTCTGCAATTCCACCGCATGCAAATGGCTTATCAGTTGACTCTGAGCAACTTGTTTTTGCATTTTTCTATCCAGCATATTTCAGCTTCAGTCACTTTTAGAAGACACAATTAAGCCTAATTAAGCTTTGTCTTGGCTCTTAATATGGTGGTGTTGGTAGTTCTTATTTTACTTTTTGTTCAGTGCATCAGATCCAAGATTTCCCTTTGGCAAACCGCACTCCATCCACAGGTTTCACTTGTCTTTGAATGGAGCCGCTGTTAAGAAAACCCAGTTAAGCCACTAACTGGTTTCAGATGCTGGTTGTTTTTGGAGTCAAAGGATGGATTGGTGCATAACTGAGCATGTAGCCCAGCCTTTGCCAACCCTGATGTCCTCAGGCATTTTGGACTACATTTCCCACCAGCCCCAGGCTTGCCTATTCCTCTCCCAGAGCTATAATCTTCAGAGTGGTTCAATAATCAATCTCTCTTCACAGGGAACTCTGAGAATTTCTAGCTCTTGAGAGAGAGGAATAAGAAGGGTCTCCTAACAACTCTCAGCACCCTTAACAAACAACAGCTCCCAGAATCCTTTAAAGCGGTATCAGAGTGCTTTAAATGTAGGCTGCGAATGTGGCCATACAGGGGCAGTCCTTGTTCTGACCATGGAGTCTGGTGAGGTCACAAGTTGCTGGGCAGCCTTAAGAGCAGCATAGCAGGAAACAAGCATATTTTTTCAGGTGGGCACAGTCCAGGGGAAATGTTCTCCCACATTCATTTCCATAGGACTTTTGCAGAAGGACCTCCCAGTAGATCACACCCCTTGTTTGTTACTGGAAGGAAGGGGTGCCATTTAGATTTTCTCTCCCAGGTTACCACTATGTCCTGGGGCAGCATTGCAGAATAATAATCCCAGGCAGAGGGGCTGAGAGGCAAATTTCCTTTTTATGGCTGTTCTCAAACTTCCTCCCTCTCCCCGCCATGTTAGTTGAGGGCTCACATGACTGGTCTCAACAATGTGGCCCATTTTTTTTCTTTTCTTAAAGATATATACTGTATATTATTAGCAAGTTAAACTGCCTGACCTGCTTGGAACAAAGCTAATACTTGCGACTCATTAAGGGCAAATTATTCCACAGCGTTCCCATTTTAGAACGTCAGGCTGTTCCTGCAAGCAGGAGCTGTGATGACAAGAATAGAGAAGGTGACGCTTTCGGAAGGAGAAGACTTCTGAAATGGTGTTTAGCTCGGTTTACAGCTGAATCTAAGAGTTTTATTATTTATTTATTTACTATTTATTTATTTCATTTATATCCCACCTTTCCCTCCAAGGAGCTCAAGGTAGCACACATGGTTCTCCCCCTCCTCATTTTATTCTCACAACAACCCTGTGCGGCAGGTCAGACCAGCGGGCTTCACTCACTCAGTTTCCTGATGGGCAAGCAGGGATATCCTTGGTGCTAGTCAGGCATTCTAACCACTACACCACACTGCCTCTCTCCTCTTCCAGTTTTCCCCTGCACTGGACCTACATTTTGGGGCCCTGAAGCTTGAACTGTCAAGGGGGTCCCTTTGCAACAAGGTCTGGTTAGTGACTTATCTTCATCAATGAGGTTTTTCCACCCTTAGAGCATCTGTGCTACTGACTCTCAAACTTTGGGATTGTTGAAATATATACAACAACAAAAATAATCAATTTGAGTCGTGCAACTCAAATTGGGTCTATTAGACCCAACATTTTTAAGCAAAGTGGACTAAAGTCACCTGTGAAATCATTTGCAGAGGTTTGCAGGGTGATGGACAGTGTGGAGACAGTTATAGCTGATGACAGTCACCTAGTTAAGCTGATTTGCAGTAGGTTTGAGCCAGGCAAAAGGAAATAAGTTTGCATGCATCTTCTGGAACTTACGGCCACATGAACAATCCCAAGAGTTTTGTGGGTGGGGAGGGGGAGAGATCGAGAGAGATCTGTGACTGGTCCTGCTGATTTAAATGGTGTCACTGGGGAAACAAGCAGTTACAGTACTTGACTGTAGCCCTTCAGGGTGGCTGTGTGTCTGAAGGCTTCCCTTTCCCTGCACATGGAGAAACAGTATGCCAAGGGAGACTAGGCTGGCTTCTTTGCTCTGACTTGGCTCTTTATGGTCACATCATTTCCTCCACCTGCAGTCCTGAAGCGATTCAGCCCAAGAAAACGTTTACCCACTTGATTCCCTTGAAGGTATAAACTGTCCCTGAGGTGTCATTAAGCAGGGATGGATCTTCCACGCCACCTTCCTGGCTTCTGATCCCCCACCCCCTGGGCCCAATCCAAAGTGCTGGTTTTGACCTATAAAGCTCTACGTGACCTGGAGGGGAGAGGACTAACAATGGCTACTTGCCATGATGGCTGTGCTCTGCCTCCACAGTCAGAGGCAGAAATGCTTCTGAATACCAGTTTCTGGAAACCATGGGGAAGGGACGGGCATTTGGTTGACCACTGTGAGAACAGAATGCTGGGCTAGATGATACATCGGCCTGATCCAGCAGACTGCTCTTAAGTTCTTATGGGAGTAACAGGGGACCACCTGCTATGGCGTCCTCTGGGTATATCCACCCTGTATAACACCCCCTACCTCTCTAACCTTTGGGCAATACTGCTTATAAGCCTCCAAGCTATAGGGCAGTGGGGATCCTCCCGGCTTTTATCCTGGGAATTGGGAAACTTGCCAGCCAACTTCCTCGAGTCTCTGCTAGATGCAAGAGTCAGCCTGAGTCTCTGCAGAAAGCGTGTAGCTTGTAGTTTCAGTGCCTGGTGTGTGGGAGATAAGGCGGTTGTGGCCTAAAAAAGCCAGCCAACCTCCAGTATTCTGGATGATAAAGAGTTTATTTTAGAAAAGCAATGATTAAGGAAGGAGGAGCAAGAGATAAGCAGAGTGTAATAATGTAAAATAAAATATAAACTTAGCATCCAGCTCGCCTAACACTTTGGGGCAAGCTTCAAGGTTCAGCTAACATGCCTGGTGCCAGGGGTTTTCAGGGCCTTCTGGTGAAGACAAAAATCACCGTACCTATATCTTGGGTGGTCAAGGGGTGGAAGAGGGGAGCCCGAGCCATGGGGAGAGGACCTTGGAGCACCTGGGGAGGGTTCCAATCATCTCCACCCCACCCCAACACAAATGCATGATAGTGTTTCCACTGTGAGGTAGGTTAGGCTGAGAGGCAGTGAGTCCAGTGAGCTCCATGGCCGAGTGGGGATTCAAACCCTGGTCTGTCAGGTGCTAGTTCTCATATAACCCCCACAACAACCCTGTGAGGTAGGTTAGGTTGAGAAGCAGTGACTAGTCTAAGGTCACCCAGGGAGCTTTGTGACTGAGGGCTTGTCCACACTTCCGCTTGTCCCCTGCCTAAAAAGCACAGGCCGGAGTGGTTTTCTGCTTGTCCCATGCTTTCTAGGCATGGAGCTGAGTGGTTTGCCTTTGCCCTGCAACCTTCCCCTGGGAAATCCACTCTTTAGCGCTAAATGGTAATCTGCGGGGAACCCAATTCAGTGTTAAATCACAGGTTTTCAAATGCTGGACTCCTAGGTCCTAGCCTGACGCTCTGGCTCTCATTACGCTTCATTGCTAAGAGGGGATTCCGGCTTCCAGTTCCTCTGCCCTTCCACATCCAGCCACTATCGTCAAACCACCGAGCCTTTTACTGTGCCCCCCCCCCTCACAATTATTATTTTATTCACGCTGGTGGCACTTTTTCTCTCTGTTCTTCTATTTTAAGTGTCAGGGAAGGTGCTAGGTGCCGTGGGTAGGTTGAGCTTTAGTGCGTTTTCCACCCTCACGTCACAAGACCTCCCCACTGTGAGGCAGACATTCTGGCGTAGTTCTGACTCAGTCCTTCAGAAATACCTTTGCCTTACTGACGCCTACTGCTTCCTGGGGCTGCTCTGCCTCCCGTCCTCATAAGCAGGCAGAGCTGGGTCTGGTCATGTGGGGTAAAGGAAAGGGAAGCATGCTCTCAGCGCAGGGGTCTCACTTTCCCCCTCACCCATTCCCCTCAAAAGAGTCGGTGGTTCTCTGAAGAGAAGGTTAGGAAGCTGGTGCGAATTTTAATCTCTTTTAGTATTTTAACCTTTTGTACATTCTAACCTATTGTCATAATCTTTCCTTGATTTTAGTGTTTTATCTTTTTGTAAACCACTTTGAGGTTTATATGTTTATTTGCAATCAAGGGGTGTATAAATTTCATGAAATAAAATGAGTTAAATTCAGCACTGCTGGGGCAGACCATGTGTTTGGGCTGCAACCCTGTGGGTTCGCATTCACACGGTCCTTTCTGTCCCAGTTGAGGGGAAGCAGGGATCTTCCCCAGGCCAAGGAGAACATTTTTTATTAGGAAAGACCCAAGGTTCCCAGGGTTAGTCTACAGAGAAAGGCCTGATTTTTGGCAGGGTGGAGAGGCAGCCTGGTTTAAGGCTCAGCTCAGCAAGCCAGTGTCAAAAGCATTTCCTACACCACCTGTGTGTTTCCACCTTACTTTTGGGGCCTTGCAGTCTTCAGCCTGTGACTCACCTCACACGCACATGGTTGTTTCTCGTTTGCCACCTGAGCCGCAGGTGGCTTTCCTCAAGGGAACCACCTTTGTTCCCAAGGCCTTGCTGTTTGGATGGAGCGCTGCTGCGTGGCATGTTGTTTGTGGGGACTCACTGGGTGGAACACCCATGAAATTTGTGGCAGCATGTGGAGCCAGGAACACCCACCCGTGGCCAAAACATCAGGGGCACGTTGGGATCCCAACCTCGGGTTCAGCCAGCAGAATGGGGATGTGCATAGTTCCTGTTGCCTTGCTTCAAAAAGGTTATTGTAGAGCTGGAAAAAGTTCAGAAAAAGGCAACCAAAACAACCAAGGGGATGGAGCAACTCCCCTGTGAGGAAAGGTTGCAGCATTTGGGACTTTCTGGTTAGAGAAAAGGCGGGTAACATGTGACATGATAGAAGTCTGTAAACTTATGCCCGGATTGCTGAGGTGTTGTAAAGCACCTTAACTCGTGCCTCCTTGTACTGAACTGGCTTCCCCTCTGCAAAGCCAAAAGTCCCTTTTAAGCAACCCACTTTTGCTTTGAGATTTGGGATTCACCCAAATCTGCTGCACATCCCTCCTGTGAATTAGTGGCAGCCATGAGGGGGTTACGAGGACCACTTTCATGTTTCAGCAGCCCATACGGCTGCTTTGGTTGAGCGGTGCTTTCTACATTAGACATTGTGCCTACATCAGCCCTTTGCCTTGAGACTTCTGCAAAAAGAACTGGCAAAGGGCTCTATGCCTTGAGCCTTTTGGGTTTCTGCTGCTTTGGCAATAACTTGCATTTCTTTGGAGTCTCAGGGCTTCCACCCTGCAGTGCCCCCCTCACCAGACCCCCTTGTAGCTTCCATCCTGCATGCCAGAAAAAACCCCATCATCTATTTGTTGTTCCAGTGGGCCTGCCCATCCCAGGAAGAGCCCCTGAGTGAGGCTGGGGCTTGATAAGGTTACTGATGAGGGGGTGGGGAGTCCCCAGCTTTGCTTTCTCAGCCACAGAAGCAGGGAGGAAGTCTCACGCTGGCAAAAAAAAAAAGTCCCCAGTGGGGCTGAAGGGGAAGTTTGGGGTGGTTCGATTGGGATCAGTTTCCTCTTGCAAAGTGGGCTGGCTAACTGTAGGTTGTTATAAATAGCAGCAGGGTGGGACAGCACCAATGTGACAGACCAGCTGTGGGAGATGTCTGGATGGGGGTGGGATGGGGGAAGAGCCACTGATGGGGGTGGGCATAAGTCTGTCCTCAGCAACTAGCTCAGTGAAACCTCCATGACCAAAGGCAGTCCACCTCTGAGTGTCAGCTGCTGAGGACAAACTGGAAAACTGCCCTCTCTGTCATGCCCTGCCTGTGGGTTGCCTAGAAAGAAAGAAAGAGTTTGGATTTGATATCCCGCTTTATCACTACCCGAAGGAGTCTCAAAGCGGCTAACATTCTCCTTTCCCTTCCTCCCCCACAACAAACACTCTGTGAGGTGAGTGGGGCTGAGAGACTTCAGAGAAGTGTGACTGGCCCAAGGTCACCCAGCAGCTGCATGTGGAGGAGCGGGGAATCAAACCCAGTTCACCAGATTACGAGTCCGCCGCTCTTAACCACTACACCACACTGGCTGTCACTGGCACTCACAGAAGCATCTGACCAGTCACTGTTGGGAACAGGATGCTGGCCAATTGGCCTGATCTAACAGGAAAGAAAGCCTCTCCCTCCTTCCCTGGCCAGCATGGAAATCAAATGGACTAGTGAAGGACTCGCCTGTGTGAAGTTCCAGCTCGCCAATGGCAACCACACAAGTAGTTAACTACAGGTCTGTGTCCAAAACAGGACCTGGGGCTGAGCTCTGGTTGCGGGTGTTGGTCTGTCCATGCTCCAAACAGGCCTGAGCCAAACCCCAGGTGCTTTTTGCTTGATAATTGCAACATTCTTTGAAGAGGATTTAAGCTGGCACTGATCTGCATGCTAAGCTATTAGCGCCAACTAGACGTTGGTTACTCAAGCAAGTTGGCCTCTAGGGGGCCAGCGGAAGAACAGGGCGGCTGGAGTGGGGGGTGGAGATCCCCTTCCATCACTAATGCTGCTGCTATGGAGCACCTGTTAGGAGGAATCAAGGGGATTAGTTCCTTCCCTCCTTTCCCCTGGTTTTTTCAGCCAGATTGTAATTTCAGCCGTTGAAGCAACAGCTGGGTGGGCGTGGAGGCTGCAGCAAGCAGGGAGCCAGTTCCCACAGAAGGCGGAAAACAAATGATATTTCCCTCTGTCTCTTCCCCCTTCTGCGAACTGCATGGAGTTATAAGATGCAAACCTTCAGAGAGCTCCCAAAACTTTTAAGGCCCAATGTAAAGTGGGGGGCACATGTGTTTCTGTGCATCTGTGGTTGGGTAACATTGTGCCAATGCTGTTATGCATAAGAGCAGTTACCCCATTTAAACATGGTGTTGATAGTGGATATTTCTTAGAATCATAGAATTGTAGAGTTGGAAGAGACCTCAAGGGTCATCTAAAGCAACCTCCTGCAATGCACTTGGGTGTGCACGGAAAATGGCACAAAAGTAAGAATTCAGCCATGTGCAGCTTTTCCTATCACACGTCTACAGCGATAGGAGAAACTGCATCCAATAGACTTTTCCCTTGGGTGCCACTTTTGAAGCTGTTTGTCATGCACACTTAACTTAATGGAAAGAAGCACCGTTCAGCTTAGTGGGCTTTTACTTCGCTTATTTATTTGAAATATTTTTTATTATGCCACCTTTTGTACAAATCCCTAGGTGCTTTACAGCAGCCAAACCCAACATTGGGTGCCTCCAGACTAGTCACTATTTTGCATAGCGTAAATTTAGGTTTACACAGTTAAAGTGTATCTGAAGAAGTGTGCATGCACACGAAAGCTCATACCTAGAACTAACTCAGTTGGTCTTTAAGGTGCTACTGGAAGGAATTTTTTTATACAGTTAAAGTGGGTTAATGCCATCTTGCATCCAAGGTGCAACAAACCCTCCTCTAAAAGGAATACATATGGATTATTACAGTTTGGAAAGAGACTGAGAAATGGATTGAAAATTGTGGGAGGAAGGAATGATTCAACAGCCTGCAACCATACTGGGATGAATGTTCACAGCATTACAGTACTATGATATAACCTCCATAAAGGCAAATCCGGATGAAGGGGCTCAATAAACTGGTCATTTGCAGGTGCCCCAATCAAACTTTCAAGTAAATAGGCACAGAATAGGCTGTTTTACGGGTGGGAGCCTTCTCTGGTCCTGGTCAACATAACAGGCTCTGTTCTCCAGTCCGAGAGGGTAGGCTTGTCTCAGAAGGCAATCTTTTCGGCCTTGGCATTGCCACACTTTGCTTCTGGCACAGCTCCTGTGCCTTCAACAGCTGCAGAATGTGCAAAGAGTCAACAGCTGCACTTTTGCTGGCCTGAGATAGTGAGACAGGAAGTTTGCCAATTGGGGCTTTTGGCCTTGGCAGGGTCAGAGGCAGAACAGTTCCAGGGCCAGGGGAAGGCAGCCGGTGAAGGAACCAGGAAGGGGATGGCTGACCCAGAGGAAGAGAGCCAGTAGGAGTTAGACTGTCAGACTAGGACTATGGAGAGACCAGAGTTCGAATCCTCACTTGTCCATGTAGCTCACTGGGTGACCTGTACGGACTGGGTGTTTTCTCCACTCCTGAGCTAGAGATATAAAAATTCACCTCAGGAACTGAAGGCCTCTTCTTGCCTTACCTCAGGGAACTTGACAACCCTGCGAAACATGTAGATGAATTTTCAACATAATTTAAAATAAAACACCACAAACGCAGAGAACAATGTCCTTGTGGATAATGTGGCTATCCTGAAAGAAAGAGCGGAAGCAGAAACAGCCGCTGATGTGTCGGTTGGCAATTTTGTTGTTGTTGGGTTTGAGACGGGGAAATTGAAAAGAAAATTGGTTGGCCAGGTGATGCAATATCCTCTTCTTAATAAGGAGACTTCTGTAACATTTGTCTTCCCTGAAAACATTGGGTTGAAAAGAAACAAATCATGAGGGTTTTGCCACAGCTAACTTTAAATTACCCTGGACATTACAACTTACCACATGGTCCTTTACCTTCACCTTTGTATCCATTAATTAACACAGGTTACATTGGCCATGTTATTTCCTAATTTTATTTTATTTCATATAATTTATACACCACTTTTTATTATTATTATAAAATAAAAACCTCAGTGTGGTTATGTTGGCCACAGGTAATTTGCAGGAAAACCTTTTCCCCACACTTTCAAATAAACATTACCATAAATTTGACACTTGCTCATGAAACATTAGTATGATGAAATTATTTTTTATTCATACTTTTAGATAACACATTTGCCTTATTTATGTATTGATTGCATTTATACCCCAGTTGTGAAACTGTAACATTGGTCACATCTTTTAAAGCACAATAAAAAGAAAGCATTTGAACTACCTGCAGCATACTTCTTGAATATTTTTGTAGGGAAGATCAAGCCAGTCCAGTTAACACACAAAATATTTTAATCTTAATTGGAATTCAGATAATATTACCTAAAACACCAGTGATTATGTAAAGAAGCTTCCAAACGTCACATTGATCACTACAGAATTGCCCTTTGGCACTTTTTCCATTGGGTTGAGTTGCCCCTTTACAATGTGCCCTCTTGCTGCCACCGTGGCTGAACATAAAACGAGCTTGGGAAATTATTATATCTCTGCAACAGCTGCCACCTCTCCTTGCACACCTAGCTGGGGGAGAAAAGCATTTTGTTTGCTCTTGCCTCCCCTGCAAAAAGCAGGCCCCACATTCCAAAGGGAGGACCCTGCCCCTTTTGTCCAACCCGTTTTCCATTGTCCTTCGTCGTAGTTTCCTGCCTTTTACACGTCCTGTTGAGCTGAGTGAATTTATTGTGTGTCGAATTCCTTTGCCTCTAATTCATTTTATGTTTCTCAGATGCTTTTTAGGCCTCAGGGAAAGATTCCCTCCTTGTCTCTTTGTAGTTTTTCATTCTCTTCTGGTCAGAAATATACCATAGCCTCCCACCCCTCTCTTAGATGGGTGGCGCTTCCATTCTCCTTCTGAAGACTGGCTGTGCACCAGCTGATGGCTCCCCTTTTGCCTTAGGACCCACTTACTGCTCCTTCATGTTTTATTTCCTACATTTCAAGCACTTAATGGACACAGAGCTGACTTTTGAGGGCCTTTGTCATACAGAGAAATGGCTGTGTGTGCTTCTCAGTGAGAAGATCCATCAGAATTCATTTGTGCCCAAAGTATAAGGATATTTGAACCCTGTGTCTTAGGGTTCATTGTGCAAATCAAGCACCTTTCCATGGTATTTATTTTTGCATAATTTTATTCTGATTTTGTTGGCTGTAGAGAAGAATAATTCATAGCGGAGAATAATCAATTGGGGTATAGGGCTGTCACAAGAAAGATGGAGGAAGCCTGTTTTCTTCTGCTCCGGAGGCTAGGACCCAAACCAATGGATTCAAATGGAGGTGCTTTCTCCTCTGTAATTAATTTTAAAGACTATTCCCTGGTATCAAAAGTAGGGTTCAGAGATCAGTGTTAGGGGATTCCCTATTCTGCTTAACCACCCCCCCCTGAAATTTCCTTTTCCTGCTCCACACCCCCCCTCCCCAAGGGAAGGCTCTTTCTTTAATTACTCATATTAATGAATCCTGGAGAGGTGGCCCATGGAGCCATTGTGGTGGGGCAAGGTTTGAGGATGTGTAAGGGCTGGGTGATGAGTTTCAATCAAGGCAGCCAGGCCCCGCTGTTAATGCTCTTTGGGATTAATTGCTTGCACCACTGCTGGTTCCACTTAAGCCAGGAAGCAAAAGATAATTAAAAAAAAAAGGAATGGCTGAAAAGCAGCAGCTTCTACTCTTTATTTGACAGGCAGGCTGGGAGGGGAATAAAGAGGAGAAGAGCTAAATAATCAGGAGATGGGGAGGGAAGCAGCAGCAGTTGTACTGTGATAAACGTAGGCAGTGCCCTCAAACAAACACATCTAGGGCTTTACATTTATTGTCATTTGGGATATGTGCAAATGCAGTTAAAACATGTGGAAACCCAGGAGTAGTACATTTTAAATGGGAATAACAGTTTCTAAACATGTTGCTTTTGAATGTGAGTGGTCTGAAGAATGTGTTCCCCCTTGCAAAGAAGTTCTATAGATGCGCACTGATGGTTTTCATAGAATTGTATAACTTGGGCCCTCTGGTCCAACCCCTTGCAATGCAGGAATCCAGTCCACAGTTGTCCCTGGATGGGCTTGAACCACCAACCGTCTGGTTAACAGCAAGACGGTCAACGTCCAGGTTTTCCTCCATACCAGAAAAGGATGGAAGAGGACGAGAATTTTAATACTAGCGGGCATGTGTATTTCAATGTCAGTTTGGACATCATTTTTTAGATGCCCAAAACGTAAAACTGGGTTCCAGCTCCTCTTGTGAAGAGAGGTGGTGTGCAGACAATCACTGGGTAGGTTTATCAAGTTACACATCAAGCATGAGGAACTTCCTGCCTATTGGCCACATGTGGCCCTCCAGGCATCTGTCTCTGGCCCTCAGGACTCTCACTGTCCCTGTTCCATGCCCTCAGGTGCTTTTGCCTGGCTGTGATGATGCCTTATGTGGTGCCTTCAGACTTGGCAGAGGGTGTCAAGTGCATCCCATGAGTTTAGGTTTGTGCAATCACGATGGACCTCTCTTTTGCCCTTAGCACAGCAAGCCCACTTTTTTTATAAAAAAAAAATCAAGCTTTTGCAGTTTGGAAAGTGACAGGGAAATGCTCTAGAAAGTGTGGGATAAACGAAGGATGAATGGGAAGATGTTTACTGCCGCCGCCACCCCCCCCCGCCCACAAGTGAATTAGGATAAATGCACAAACAAATCGGAATAAATGCTCAATAAAGGCTGTAAATAGTCTAACCTCCAGATAAGCTTTGTGCAAGCAAATCAGGATGAATGTGCTCAGTACATAACAGGCCATCTGGAGGAACCCATCCTTGCCTGGGTGGAGACTGGGGACACATAGGTGTGCAGGTGTGTTGAAACCTCTGGCTTTTGGGTGGCTGGAATGTTGCCTTCTATACAGAATCGCATTCACGGGCTGGACTGCTTCTGCCTCTAGCCCTGCCCTCCACTGGCATGCAGCCCCTGGAAGTTTGCCCATACGGGAATGCAGCTCTCCTTGAGCTGAAAAAGTTTTCCAACTCATTATATGTAGTGTAGGGGAAGTAGATTGAGGGGGGAGGGAATCCCTGTCCTATAATACTAGAACTCAGGGTCCACCAAAGGAACTAAGGGGCAGTAAATACAGCACAGATTAAAGGAAATACTTCACACAGTGCATACCTCATCCTAGGAATACACTGCTGCAAGATGTGACAAAAGCCACTGTCTGTCTTTAAGAAGGCCTTTTGACATGTCCATGGAGGAAGTTGGTTCTAGCAACTGCAACCAGTCATGACAGCAACATGGAGCCTCCATCTTTTGAAGGACACCTCTGAGCATCCTGTGCCTTCATGTCCTGCTTGTGGCCTTTCCAGAAGCACCACACGTTGTGACTTCTTGAGCTTTGCTCCTTCGCAGAACTGGGTAGATTATTCATTTCTAAAATGTTCAGTTTGAGGGCCCAACATTGATCCTCTGATCTGGAAGCCCTGCTCCCTTAATCCCATATCAAGGAACTGGGGAGGGACAGGCACTCTGCACATTCTCATAATATTGCAGAGCTGAGCCCAGGCATGAAAATGAGTTTTGCGGGCAGAATTCCGATCTGCAGCAGAGCAATGCTTCCCCTCACCCTAGATACGTTAAGTCCGATTGTGCATAATTGGTGGTGAGCTATAGAAGCACTTTGCAGCTGCTCCAAAATGCTCTTGCTGTTGTGCTATGTGTTCCAAGACTGACCACGAAACCAATCCCTCAACTGACTACCTGCAGATTGCTCTGCATTGTCTTTTAAGAGGCTTGATGTCAGCCAGAGATTCCATCTCTGGTCTCTTGAGACCTAACAGAATGACTGTGGGTGTTCTCCTCCACCATAATGTTCCCCGGGATAAATATAGTTATCTCCATAAGGCTGGTGTTAGCTTCTCCCTCTTAAAATTCTGGATGTTGAAGGCTATGCTTTTCTTATTTGGTGAGAGGGAAACCAAATCCCTGAGGGTGGGAACGGAAAGGGGGTGGGGGTGACATGGGAGTTGAGTTTTTATTCTTCCTCGAGTGGACCTTCTTGCCAACTTTAGTTGGAAAGAATGACACAGAGCTTGGACCTTTTTTTAGAAAGCACCAAACCATCCTCAAGTTGATCTCTGGCCAGGATTTATGTTTTTTTAAACAGCTCAGTAATGCAGGGTACCTGTTTTCTCCAACTATGCAACTTGAGAAGCAACATTTAAACTTGGCCTGGGGGATTTCAGTTTTATATCACTCAGAAGAAAAAGATGGGCAATGGACATTTTTTTGAGATGGGGGGAGCCACGTAAGTGCTGGGCTCCAGGGACTCTTGCTCGCTAGAAAAACAGGGCAAGGATGAACCGATGTTGCACTGTCTCACACCACCACACCCAATGCACACTTAAATCACATGCCTTCATCCAGAGAATCCCGGGAATGGTAGTTTCCCCACCCACAGAGCTACAATTCCCAACACCCTTAACAAACTACAGCTTCCAGGATTCTTTTGGGGGAAGCATGTGCATTAAACGTGTGGTGTGGATCTGGAGGCTGTTTGTATCAGAGCCGCTGCCCTGAGACATATGGCAAGGGTGGAACAACATGTGACCAGCCAAGCCTTTATGATGGCCCAGGACCAGCTTGACAGATGTGTTCTGGGCCAGCAAGGTCTTGGGTGGGGGGTGGGTTGTGAGACCGCAGACCCTGCTGGTTTGTAGGCCAGGCCCTGATCTCTCCATAGTGGGTTGCTGGCCAGTCACATGCAAAAGCTGACCCATGGCAGTTCTTTGGCAGTTTGTAAAATCCAGGAAGTGGAAAAACTCTTGCTCACAGCTTCACTTCTAAAGAAGGAGTTCTGTTTGCTTGTTATTGCCTTTATATCTCACCTTTCTTTCAAGGAGCTCAAGGCGGTGAACTGTGTTCTCCCCCCACCCCATTAATATTGAGTCCACCTAAAGTACAGTATATGCCTTTTGTGCTCCAATGAACTTAACACCCTATCCCACACCTATGGGTCAATTTTATCACTAGGATTTGTTGTTAAATTATTGCACTTATATCCCACCTTTTCCTGTCCCACCTTGGATCAGTCTCTCTCTCTCTCTCTCTCTCTCTCTCTCTCTCTCTCTCTCTCTCTTGCAGCCTACCATGCCCTACAGGGTTTCTGAGGCTAAAATGAGGAGAGGGAGAGCCATGGATGCCCCTTGAGCTCCTTGTAGGAAAGTACTTTGAAACAATCCTGTGCACATGCTTGTTGTGTGTGGGTGTGAGAGAGAGACAGGGTGACCTAACAAAATGCAGGGTTTGGAAGCTTTGCTGAAGCTGCTGCTGGGACCCAGTTGACCTCAGTTAATGAATAGCCCGGAAGGTCAAGGAAAAGGAAATTCCCCCCTTGTGAGTCGCAGTCAAATGCCCTGAGGCAGGGGTGGGCTCTGCAGCCTCAGCCAGAGAGTCATTTTGTTTTCGTCCTACCGGGTCAGTCAAAGCTGGATGTCCATTTGGTGTGGCAGGCAGAGAAGAGCCAGTCCTTTACTCCAGCAGCTGCCAAGCTAGCCAAGAGGCTTTGTGCCCCAACCATTATTGAGTAAGTTGCTGTCCTAACCCCTCCCCAACACAGTGAGGCCAAGTGGGGACTTGAGAGTGGAGGAGACTCAGAAAACAGATTGGGAAGAGGGGGAGGGAGAGAGATGAATTTCTAAAAGTTTATGGTGTTATCGTCTGCCTGCAGTTTGGCCCCTAATCTCAGATGGCCGGGAAGGGTGGGGAGAATGGCACACTCGGCTTGTATTGGAGGCACTCTCTAGGACTGTTTTCCTTGAAACTATGTTCTAGCTCAGATGAAGCCCCCCAAAACACCCAGGCATTTTGCTTCTGAAAAAAAAGTGTTCAGCAGTTCAGAGGGGGATGATTAATACGAGATTGGGGGGGGTCAGGTGGGGAGATAATTTGTGAAACGGCAAGCAGCTCTGAATACAAATTAACATGAAAATCTGGGTTTGTTACCTTTAACTAAATCTTTGCACAAATGGGTCAGTCAAAGGCTTTGCATCCATCTTGTTGCCTTCCCCGTGGTCCACTTTTAAACTGCAAGCTCCTTGGGTCTCTTTCTCATGGGAAGTCGTATTATAATGAGCCAGACCATTGGTCCATCTAGCTCAGTATTGTCTGCAACTGGCTGGTAGACAACTCGCATTTGAAGAAGGGTTTTCTCACAGCCGTCGTATCTGGAGATTCTGGGGACTGATCTTGGGACCTTTGGCATTCAAGGTAGATGCTCTAGTACTGAGCTGCAGCCTTTCCCCTAACATGGAGTGCCCCAGCTTCTCTCTCCCCGCCTTTGAAGGTCACTCTCAGTTGTGCTCCAAGGTGGAATATGGCTAGGGCCACAGAAGGGGAAAAGACTACCCCAAACCTAAATGAAGGAATGTTTCCTCTTTCAGACATGGGGTGCTCAGCTGGACACACACCTACACATCCCTGAAGTGGCAAAGTCAGCCTCTGCCTTGAGCTAGATTAAAAACTTTAAGAACTTAAAGAAGAAAAGTTACTTGATCCAGAGACAGTCCACATATATAGTGGCCCATTCCTACCTATTTTTCTTAATGGTGACATGGACCATTCATAATGTAAGAATATTCTTCACAACTATGAGCAGGGCAGTGTGGTGGGGTAAGTGAAGACAAGCTACAACAAATAACAATAACGTTCACTGCGCCTGCTCAGGCGGCACAGGAAAAGCCCTTTGGTTCCTGAAATTCATTCTGATTGTGCAGATAAAATATAACTGATAGATTTCTACACAGGATGTGGCATTAGTGTGTGAAAACAGTCAAGATCCAAAGATCCCCAGGCATGCACCTAAGCAGTTATGTGGTCTTCTACAATTTCCCCTTCCAACTGCAAGTTCTCGGGCTTCAGCAAATCCTGTTCAGGGGAGTGACATGGAGGAAGAAGCAGTGTCCTTTGGATCCATGTTTTAAATAGGTCTCTAGTTAAATATTCAACATTATATTCACTCCCACTAGAGTTACTCCGCAAGAATAAAAGTTGATGACATCAATCTGCACAATATGTATCTGAATAAGTTCAAAGTAACTGAGCCAGTTGTTAAATCGTTTCAAGTTAATGTCTGGATCAGAACTGAACAGGACAAGAGAGAAGAAATACTGCTAAACATTTAGGTTCAATTCCACATTAGGGTTGGGTCTCAGCTATGCCAGTTTCAAAATGAAATCATACCACACACTTCAGTGAAAAACTTTTCTGCTGCTGCGCTGCTATGCGAATTATCTGGCTCGCAGCAGAAGAAGGCTGCTCTTTTGCTGAAGTGCTATGGTGGGAACCAGGTGACTCACATCCTTGCATGGCAGCAAAAAAAGCGTGCCACCTGGCTCACAGGTCACAAGTGACCAATAGCAGGTGCAAAATGCACCTAATGCCTGGTGAGTTTTGATCGCTGGCAGGAGCAGGGACAGAAGGCTGAGTAGATGTGTATAGGATTGTGCTCTGATATCATAGGATGGAGCAATGACCACCAACCTGGCCAGCTTAAAAGGTGCAAAGATAAATTCAAAATGCACAAGGCTACTAGCCATGATGGCTATATGCTCCCTCCACTGTCAGTGGCAGTATGCTTTTCTGTAAGCTGCTTGCCGGGTAACCACAAGCTGTTGTGCTTGGATCCTGTTTGTGGGCTTCCCACAGGGATATCTTGGCTGGCTACTGTGACAACAGGATGCTGGACTAAATGATCCTTTAGCCTTATCTGGCAGCCAGGCTCTTCAGGCCTCTCCAGTTGCTACTTTCAACCCTTTCACACGGCTGACTGACACGAGGCATTGCGTCCAGATCACCCCAGTGCCTGAGATTCTTGGGAAGAGGTCCATCTCTCTCCCTGTCTCTGGAGGGCAAGGAGTCAGAACGTTTGCAGGGTCTGTGCCACTTGAGTGATCCACATGTGGCTCCAGAGGTGGTGAGCATCCTGGGCAAAAGGGTTTGAAAACCTGAGCGCATTGCACGGTCCTGGACACGGGGACCACCTGGCTCTGTGCCACAGACCTCTGAGGACCCTCCTGCCGCTGCAGGCTGCTGTTCTTCAGGATCAGAGCTGCTGGCTGTGGTGCTCACATCTCTCTTGTTTGTTCCAAGCCACCAGTGAGTGTCCCCTCCTCCCCCTCCATCTCCTCTTTCAAGAGAGAGGAGGAGCGATGCAGTTTGAACAGCCCAGACAGAGTACAGTTTTGAGCGAGCTTAGCCAGTTAACTTCCTGCTCTGAGTTGGATGTGCCGAGCTGAGCTGAGCAAGCCTGAAGCGTTGGTCCGTCTGCCTGCCTCTCTCCTTCTTTTTGTCCTCCGGAGAGAGCCTCATCCATCCATTCATCCCTTGTGCTGGTCCTTTTCTGGTTCTGATTCCCCACCCCAACCCCCATTGCTTTTCATGCCCAAAACGCCCCCAGCAATTCACCTAGCAGGAGACCCAGTCGGGGATTGATTGGGGGGTCGTTTGGACTCAGTCTTGGATTATGTCTCGGATAGAGTCGTTGGCCAGATCGAGAAGTGATCGTGCGAAGGAGATCGCCTTGAAGGTTTGTCCCTGTTCAGTCAGCTCTTGAAGTTTGGGGGTGATGGAGGGACATTTCACATTGCCTTGTCTAGCGTCTGTGTGTCTAGTGAGGGACTGGATTTGTTGGGGTGACCTTCTGGAAAGAGGAGCAAGGGTTCTGGGGCGCCTTTGAGAGCGGCTGGACTATTGTGGCATGATGGGGTGGGGGTGGAGACACATTTGTGGGACAGGCATATAATCTTTTCAAGAGAGAAGGCTTTAGAAATATTGGGGTGTGGGGCATGATCTTGGGACATTAGCCGCCTGCTCTTTGTAACCTCTTTTTGCCCTTAGAAGTGTCTCTGTACATTGAAGTTGTTGTTTCTTTTTTGGGAGGGGAAGCTTCCTGTCTCAGATTCAGAAGTTATTCTATGTTTTAAACATTCCCTTGAAATCGTTTGTTTGTTTGTTTGAGAGAAACAAAACACACACATGTCCGACTCTTAATCTGATTTGGTTTGATTTGTAAAAGTTTCCAGGCTGTTGAGACTCAGTAAAATTAGCGACCCCCAAAAGCTCAACCCTTGAACACATTTGCCTTTCACTGACTTGCAAATAAATATTCTCACCAAGGATCTCAGCCAAATGCCAAATATTCTCGATCTGCTTTCATGACCCTGCATGTGCGTTTTGGCAAGCTTGTTTCGACTTGTGGCCCTGAAGGAAACCCTCAATTTTATTTTACTCTTTTAAAACAAAATGCACCCTTCCACCCACACCCCGTTTTCCCCTCCCAGATCTCGCCTTGCCAGATGTCCTATTATTCTTCAACGGGTGAGCAATCAAGTTTTTCTGTCGGTGCCACATGAAAGGGGCACAGAACAGCTCTGCTGTGTGTCCCAGATATTTAGAAATTTCATTCCCAGACTTCTGAATGGGTATTTGCATCTCTCTCCTCCCCTGCCCTTGGGTCATTTTCATTGGGGATCCCCCCCCTTCCTCACCATTATTTTTCTTACATTGCTTAAACCTTCCTTCTGTGGTTTCCCCTGTTCTGATTCCTGCATCCGGGGAGCAAAAGTTGGACCATGTTTTCTAGCTGACTCTCACCTCTGCTTCTGTGCCTCCCTGGCTGCTCAGCCTTTGCCTGGCTTTTGCTACTGTTCCTTTGTGTGTGGCAAGACAATGGGCTATTGCGGGGGGGGGGGGGCTTTTAACCCAACAGGGCCAGTTGGGAAAGGAGGGCTCTCTACACCAAAACCACGTGGTGATGGAGGTCCTCCAGCGCAAGACGGGTTCCACAAAAGGGCCACAGCACATGCCATTCCCCAAGATGTCTCTGTTTAGCGCAGAACTCTTTTGAGTTTTGCATACAGTATTGGACCTTGTGCTTCTGCTCAGGTTGCAAAACTGGTACCACAATTCAGAAACTTTGGCTAACTGGACCCCTGTTTCTGGGCAGACTTTTAACACATTGTGGCTTGAGATCCCTTTTGCTTTGGGGTGCTGATGGTGTGGGCACCCCTGTTAGGTTGCCTTTTTCTTTGCCTGAAATTGATCTACTTATGTCCGTCCATTCCCCCACCACCACCCATGCCAAAACAAAATAAAACCAAGAGCTAATTCAAACTTGGGGAGAGCGGAGGGAGGGAACTCTCTGCTTCTCTAGAAGAGAGCAACCTAACAGTGTGGATTCTTTAAAAAAAAATGTTCAAAAGTAAAGCCTTGGAGTAACCTTGTGAAATGAAACAGCCAAGAAAAGGGAACAGCCTCTGTTTATCTGCTTCCTCCCACCATTAACCCCTTCAGTTCCCCAGCATTAGGCAGAGAGAGGGTGGGGGGTGGGGACCTTTTATGCTCCAGCTGCCCTTATGGGGAGATTTATTTATTGGCCGTTGTGCGTGATGGAAGAATGTCTATAACAGGCACGGATTTTTGTAGCTATTTCAAAACAAAATATGAACCGCCGAGCTTAAAATAGCTGCTCCTTCTTAAAACTTCTATTTTCCTCCTCAGAGTTTTTTTTTCCTTTTAAGCGAATGTTAACATGGCATGAGGATAAACAGCCACAAGTTAATGTGTTTAGTAAATATGGGGCACGCCTAAATACTTGAGGCTGGTGTTAGTGGGTTGGTTAAAACT